>NC_084484.1:167880588-169248921 GCF_030035675.1 Rhineura floridana
ATTTTCACCCCTAAGTGGAAAGCTGGGCAGTGATAGAGTAGATGGATGTCTCTCAAGAGAGCATTCCAGAGCCATGCTACATTTGAAGGCTGTGTCACATTTGCCCACCTGCTCCATCTCTGAAAGTGGGATAACTTGAAGCAGGTCCTGTAAGTTGGACCTACATGGATAGGTGCAGATGGAATTTGTCAGCTATGTGCCTTTCATTGGATTGCCTAGGTTTGGGATGACTCCCTAACATGTAGATAGCATTCCCAGGTGTGCAAGGACTTTTCCATTTCCTTCAATAGTAGCAGCGGTTCTATACATACACACCTTTTTATTTATTTAATTTATATCGCACCCTTCCTCCCAGAAGGAGCCCAGGGCAGCAAACAAAAACAATAAAAGCACTTTAAAACATCTTAAAAACAAAAGACTTTAAAACATATTAAAACAAAACATCTTTATAAATACCTTAAAACATATTTAGAAACATATTTAAAAAGAAAATGTTTAAAAACATCTTAAAAAGCAATTCGAGCACAGATGCAGACTGAGATAAAATCTCTACTTAAAAGGCTTGTTGAAAGAAAAAGGTATTCAGTAAGCACCAAAAAGATAACAGATGGCACCTGCCTAATATTTAAGGGGAGGAAATTCCAAAGTGTCGGTGTCACAACACTGAAGGTCTGCTTCCTATGTTGTGTGGAACGGACCTCCTGATAAAATGGAATCTGCAGGAGGCCCTCACCTGCAGAGTGCAGTGATTGCCTGGGTATATAAGGGGTAAGACGATCTTTCAGGTATCCTGGTCCCAAGCTGCATAGGGCTTTGTACACCAAAACCAGAAGCTTGGACTTGGCCCAGTAGCTAATGGGCAGCCAGTGCAATTCTTTCAGCAGTGGGGTAAGATGTTGGTGATACCCTGCCTCAGTGAGCAGTGGTGGTGCCACATTTTGTACCAGCTGCAGCTTCCGGACCAATCTCAAGGGCAGCCCCACATAGAGCGCATTACAGTAATCTAGCCTGGAGGTTACCAGTGCATGGACAACAGTGGTCAGGCTATCCCAGTCCAGAAACGGCCACTCCTAGGCACTGAGATCACCTGGGTCTCTAGTGACAAAGGTGGATTAGGAGCACCCCCAGACTACAGACCTGCTCTTTCAGAGGGAGTACAACCCCATCCAAAGCAAGAAATTGACCAATTATCTGAGCTCAGGGAACCACCAATCCACAGCGCCTCAGTCTTGCTAGGATTCAGACTCAGTTTATTGACCCTCATCCAGCCCACCACCAAGTCCAGGCACCAGTCCAGGGCTTGTATGGCCTCTCCCAATGCAGATGTTACAGAGAAATTGAGCTGGGTATCATCAGCGTACTGCTGACAACTCACCCCAGATCTCCTGATGACCATTCCCCATGGCTTCATATAGGTGTTAAACAGCATTGGGGACAAAATGGTATCCTGTGGTACCCCACAACACAACTGCCAGGGGATGGAAAGACAATCACCCAATGCTATTCTCTGAAAACAACCCTGGAGATAGGATTGGAACCACTGTAAAACAGTACCACCGATACCCATCTCACCAAGTCAGCTCAGAAGGATACTAGCGTTAATGGTATCAAAAGCCACTAAGAGATCAAGTAAGAATAACAGGGTCGCACTCCCCCTGTCCTCCCAATAAAGGTCATCCATCAGGGCAACCAAGGCCGATTCAGTCCCATAACCAGGCCTGAACCCAGATTGGAATGGGTCGAGATAATCTGTTTCATCCAAGAGTACTTGCAATTGCTGCGCCACAACCCTCTCAATCATCTTCCCTAAAAAGGGAGTATTTGCAACTGGGTGGTAGTTGTCATAAACCAATGGGTCCAAGCAGAGAGTGAAAAAAGAAATTCTTATTGCAGCCCAAATTGGGCTGCAATAAAAATTCCTTATTATTCACTCTGCCATTTGCTATTTGCTGTTTTGGCACCTTGAGGGTCTCCCTTTCTTTGGCTGGAGCGTCATTGGGTGCCTCCCTATTTGCTTTTTTGCTTGTTCAGGAGCGGTCAGATCACTGCCTCTTTCAGAGCAGCTGGGACCGCACTCTGGATCCACACTCTGGATCCACTCTGTCATACTCCCTCAGCAAACTTTGATAAGCCAAGAAGGGCAAGAGGACACGTTGCTGGCTGCATTGTTGCAAGCTCCTTGTTCACATCGTCAGGCTGCATCAGATGAAATCGATCCCAAGAAGTTGTGGCAGACATTGTACTGGACACCTCGCTGCAAAAAATGGTAGATGTGGATGGGGCATCAAGATTGCCACAGAGGCAAGCCACTTTACCCTTGAAGTGCCTTGGAAACAATTCACAGTGAGCCTCCAAAGGGTCTAAAACTCCATTTCCTAGAGTTGATGTTAACAGACCCCTGACAATATGAAAAAGCTCCACTGGACAGCTACTTGAGGATGCAATGGAGGCAGAGAAGTGGGCCTTCTTCACCACGCTCACCGCCACACAGTGAGCATGGTTATGTTGTTTTACTTGTGCCCAATCAGCCTCATAGCACATCTTGTACCACTTGCACTGTAACCATCGTCCAGCCTGTTTCGCTGGTGTACCAAGGTGCAAGTTGGACTCCACAATGGCAGAGAGGGCACTCGGGCAACCATGATTGTTCCACAGTGTAACAAGAGCTTCAACAGAGTCCTGCTCTGTCCACTGGAAACTCCTCCAGTGGATTCCATTACCCTCTGGGAGCAGATCTACTTGACCAGGAAATGGACTGACCACAATAATGGCGTGACATCCACCACCCCTATCTCCAGATCACCCTTTCCTCCATCTGGAACAAAAAAACAAATTGAGGATGTGCCCTGCCTTATGTATTGGACCAGTGAAGTCCCAAGCTGGAAAGGTAGAGACAGCCTCAGCACGGACATTCAAATCACTCAGGGCTATTGTGGCTCCTCCAATACCACAGCTGAGCTGGCCTCTGCCAGCGCAGTTAGAGAAGCCATCAATTCATGGATGAGTGTGGTCTTATTGTGTACCGATCTGGCATTAAACAACAACACACACAGACCCGTGATCACAGCAGATGAGTAACCAGGAAATTCCATGGGAGGAGTGGGAGTGAGAAACAAGGTGTAGATAGCCTTGCTCTCGTCTTCCATAGTAGCCCATCGCCTCCCCGTAGCTATACCTCCCTCCACCCATGATCATTGAAATTGGGGTGGCATCACCCATGTCCCTCCTAAGCACATGATATAAACAACAACAAACCACCACTAACACTATCAAAACAGTTATCCCAGTACGCCTGTGAGAGAACTGGGAACAGTATTACTAGGACTACCTCATCCAATATCTCTCACACAGGGCACATCTACTGCCCCCCTCCCATCTCACATCCAGGGAGGGCCAGCCTTCTGCCAATTGTAGACTCTAGCTCTGAAGGCATCTGGTGACTTTTTGCTATCACACAGTTCAGTTCACAGGCTCTCACCCTGCACAGGAATGCCTTACACCCTCCACACTACCAATCTCCTCTAGAAGAGGATAGAAAGGGGTAGCACCTTCACTTTTGGGACTTCCTATGGGGCTCCCCAAGAGATTATCCCCTTTGGTGGTGACCCCACTGGCAGCAGACCCAGTGCCCAAGGGCTATCGGGCTTTTATGCCTCCTGACCCAGCCAGGAGCTGATGCAAGAGGCTGTGAGATTGAATGTAGCCTCTCTCTGGATTTAGGGTCAGGCAGGGCCCCCCAGTCCTTATATCACTTACTAGGAACCTCAGCTATCAAGACATAACAGCCTAGGGGTGCAAGCAGGCAAGCACCCAGATGCTCAAGTCATTATTGCCAGGGCAGGTCTTCTCCAGTCCCAAGGAACATGCAGATCTTCTGTGGAAGTAAATGGGGATGTCCTTATGAGCAGGAATTTTGTTTACATGTAGTACTGCACATTAAGATTTCAATTAGAACCGACGATGTAAACTTAACAGAGACTAAATAAAGTATTGACACTTCCATTCATCTTTTTGTACCTATAGTATGCTCTCAGATTCGTTTCTGTAATTCGTTTCTGGCTGCTTATAGAACAAACATTTTAGTATCTTGAGCTCCCTTCTAACTATCTATGCACGTAAGCTGCATTCGGACTGTCATATCTCTACTTCATAAGCTGAGAAAGGAATGAGTCTCCTGCAGGTGCGTGCAGCCCCACATTTCCAGTCCAGGCGGTAATTCAGACCGAAGCTGCTTAGGGCCTTAAAGGTGAATACCAGCACTTCGACTTAGGACCAAAAACCACACTGATAGCCAATGCAACTGGCATAAAAAGTGATGTCATGTACTAAATGTTGGCTTAATATCGTTGCTCGTGTGGGCATTTCCCAGTTCAGATGTAACAAGAAACTATAGTTAACTGTGGTTTCCTGACCTGTTTCTCTGCTTGCATGAAGGGAGGATTGAAGTAGTATGCCAAGCTCATATCTCTGCTTATAAAGCTATTGACAATGAATGCATGGATAAGCAAGGAGCAGCACCACACCTGCTGGCTTCTTCCTAGTATTGGATACCCTGCTGGACCTACCTCCAGTTTTCACACTGCATGTGTGTAGGAGCCCCTCTTCAGACCTTCAGCTCTGCGTGGGGACAGCGATCACAATGTGATCCCTCTCCCCCACCCCCAGTGTTCACTGTTTGCACTGAAAAAGTCTAAAAGGCCCTTTGCTTATAGATGCAGCCCATATGGCTGAAAGTAGAAGGGATGTCAGGAGTGGGATACACTTCTGCCACACCTGTTTCTTCAGGCTTGAAGACTGAAATCATGTACATGTTGCCAGGTGTTAGACACTAATTGGTGAGTGGAAAGTACTTCAAAATATTCCGTCACCGCATGTGTTCATGTCTGGGGGAAGGGGCAGTTATAAATAGGGTCTCCGCCATGCCCCTTCTATGATGAGCTTCCGCCAGGCCTTGAAGACCTGGCTCTTCAGGCAGGCTTTTGGGGTGGGCTAGATTTTATTATCATTGTTTTCAGATTTTTAATGTCTAATGTATTTGTCTATTTTGTACGTCGCCCAGAGTGGCTGGATAGCCAGCCAGATGGGCGACTAATAAATTCAATAAATAAATACTTGGAGATTTATTATTTATAGAAAGGCTACAGTGTCCCAAGATTATTTGTATCTGTGTTCATAGTATTATTGAAGGGCAATACTTGATTCACTGGAGCAAGTGAGCAACAAAATTCCAACCAAATATCTTTTTCCAGGAACGAGTGGATAGTTACCCTGGCGTCCGCATAGTTTTGAAAAGTGCAGAGAAACGTTGCTGTCAGGCCTGTGAACTGCAGAGGTACTGTAAGTTTACAGTGATTCTGTCAGGAAAATCGTACAATAGTGAAACATTGCAAGTAGACGACTTCATGTCACATGACAAACAGGTAAATTTATTCCTAGGGCATGAAACTGCTAAGAATTAAAAAGCACTGCATACTTTTGTTGGTGATGGTTATGCTTTTTTTTTTTTTTTAGTCTTGTGTTTCTCAAGTCTGTTTTAAGTAACTTTTTTTAATGAGGTTTCAAAATTTCTGTACATGTATCATTTCTGTGCATGTATTAGTGACCACATATACAGTACTCAACATGCCCGACAGCTGTGGTTAGGCATCTGTGATCATGAAAATGTCACACTCAGCATTTTCCAAATGTATAACTAAATACACAGATATATTGCAACCTTCTAGATCATGATAAATTTCTTCTAGTCCTTGTGCATAAGCTGATTATAACAATATCCCCAAACCTGCATTTTATCAACAAGTATATAGCCAAAAGAATAACTGATGTCTATACAATTAATATACTTACAAAAATAATGTAAAATTCTGTACAGTCTTATTTTTAAAAATAGAGTTATCATCCTGGTACATCTCTATAGATCATCCTGGTACATCTTACTGTGTGTGATGGCATCCTGAGTGCCCCATTGTAGGTTAGAAGGGCAGGATATAAATATTTTAAATAAATTAATAAAATATAGTGTTATATTTTGCAACTCAAACCTATCTGTTGGAGAGACCAAGTTTTTAGTGGCTTAACAGCTTGTAGTCTTTGCATATTATTATCTGGGGGAAAATTCTCCCCAAAACCTTGATCAGATGGATTCAAGATTCCCTGTAAATTGATCATGTTAGGGTTGGCCTCACATGAAATTGGCCTGACTGTGTATGTGTAACAGATCAATACTTTATCTGACTTCATGTATAAACAAGGTAGATAGCTTTAGGTAGTCATACAAATAAGTAGGTTAAGCATGGGAACTGACTTGGTGCACTCCAGAGGCTTTGATTTTGTAATGAGAGAATTACATACTTCACGCAGTATTTTGTCAAGTTCCAAATGCATGTTAACATCTGCTGTACATATGTGCAATTTTAACTAGGCTGATGTACCTGTGGGGCTCCTAATTTTGCATTCCCTAACTTTCTCAAGTGAAGTGACTCCTTAGATTTACACTGATGTGACTGTTCTATTGTATTAACCTAGGATTTGCAGTGTTTATGTTCTATAACTAGATGGTAATAAGTTCATGCCAACAAAGATTTAATCTTTTTAATTTATTATCTCAAACTTTTCACAGCCCCAGTGGCACCAGTATTTCAACTGATTAAAGCAAGTGATCACCTTGATGCTTTCCTGAATTGCCATTCTTAGGGTAGTAATGAAGAAAAGGTTGATTTGAATTGACACTAATGTTGCCTTTGTAAAAGTGGCAACTGTGGAAGTTATTTTCAATTAGATATTGATAAACATCCTATTCATGTTGAATTGTATCATTTAATATGGTATATTTGTTTAACTGACGAGATAATTGTATTTCCAATTGCCCAAGACCACCTACGTAAAAGAGCTTGTCTTTTGATACAGGCATTGAAGGTTGGCACTGTGTGTGGAGACCGTACTCAAGTTTATCACAATCTGAAGCATTTTAAATACCACTTGTATGAGATTTGCTGCTCTGTTATGAAAAATGATGGATCTCAGGATGAGCCAGTCAAAGATTCAGTGGAGAGAGTTTTCAGCCAGCTGAATGAAGATGGCTGGATTCATAAGGTACAATAGACTTGATTGTTAAACGAATTTCACTGCTTTGAAGGCAGATAAAATTAATATCAAAACAGCATTGAGGCTTTTGGGGGATACTAGTGTAGGCCATTCAATCATGGAGGATGGCGAGAGAGAGCAAATTTAACAGTTCATAAAGTGTAGTTCCAGGAGAAGTTGACTGAAAGTAGCACTTGCTTAGAAATTGGTCCAGCTCAGATCTGTGCCTGCTTGTTGTACACCGCCCTGAGAGCTTTCTGCTATAGGGCGGTCTAGAAATGTAATTAAATAAATAAATTAAATAAATTTAATGATTATCATATTTCTGCTAGGACTTTGAGAGAGATAGCTGGGTTCTATGCCTATCTAATTCCCCAACAGAATAATTACCTGACACCATGATTCTAAAAGCATTGCTAGAAAGCAAGGACCATTTTAAACCACTGAGGTTTGGTTTAAAAGTCTCAACAGAAGAGTCTGGACTTGTTCCCATGCTATTATCATGTCCCTTTGTGATTAGGCAGTGAAATACAGATGGACAGTCAAAAAGGTTGCACTGCATAGAAGGTGCTACATCCTCTGATCCTGGGGACTGCTCTTTTCTTCCCTTGCTAAGCTTTATCCTGTTAAAGTATGGCATCCTGCCGCTTTCGCTACTTCAGCAAAATAAAGACCAAAGTACAGCAGTTTACTTTTAAGAAAGTTGTTTTAGCTAGTTGATAATTAAGTACTGTCTCTACAGAAAACTGCTTTACAATATTGGGGAAAACATCCTAGGGGGCCAGGATTGCTCTTTCGCAGTGCATTATAGAGCTAGCAGTTTTGAAAAAGGTACATTTAGATCAATACAGACAGGTGTGGAATTTGTCTTGCACCAGTCTTATTAATAAAGTTGCTGGATTTCCACAGGAGCAGGACTTATTTCGCTTTCATACTTGTGCAAAAGGGAGATTTTTGATAGATGCAGTCTTTCCCAATGAGAGCAAGAAGCAGTACCCACCAAAATTGTCCTTTATATGCTGTTATTAAAACTATGTATTCACTAGCGATCTGAATCCAATAGTCACTTGTGAAATTTCCCCTCCATTGTTACTTGGGTATTCCTTTGACTTTGCCTTGACTGTGTTTCAGTTTAGTGTGCTACCTTGCTGCTTCCCATTACGCACTTTGATAGTACTGCATTGAATTCTTCCCGAAATTGGAGCTTGAGGTCTAAATTGTGCAGTATATTAACATACTCCATTGGGCTTAGTCTGGTGGCTGCAGCTGGTACAAAATGTAGCAGCTAGGTGGTTGTCTGGGACATCCCATTGACAGCATACCTGCTGAGGGAGCTCAACTGGCTGCAGCATGCTACCAGGTGCAGTTCATAGTTTTGCTTGTAGCATTTAAAGCCCCCTGCCCAGTAATTATACTCCTGATATGGGGCACTATTTATTTATTAGATTTATTAGTCGCCCATCTGGCTGGTTGTCCAGCCACTCTGGTCGACGTACAGAATAAAAACATACAAATATATTAAAACATTAAAATCTCAACAGTAGTAATAAACCTAACCCACCCCAAAAGCCTGTCTGAAGAGCCCAGGTCTTCAAGGTCCGGCAGAAGCTCATCATAACGGGGGCATGACGGAGATCGTTTGGGAGGGAATTCCACTACTAAGAACACCACATGCCCCGGAGGTGCAAGTTAGCATGCACTAGAAACCAGACTTTCAGTGTTGCTACTCCAGCACTCTGGATCATTTACCAACTGAAAATAGACAGGTGCCTAGCATTTTGACATTTAGGTGACTATTGAAGTCATTTTTGTTTTACGTTTTCTCCTGAACTGTGACCCAGTCATTTTATGGAATAATTCAGCAATTTTGTATGAATAGTTTTGTTGCTCTTAATTTACTGAATTTTTAATCTTTTGTATTTTATCTTATTTTATTGCAGTGGTTCCCAACCAGAGCTTGGAAAAGTTACTTTTTTGAACTACAACTCCCATCAGCCCCAGTGCTGGCTGGGGCTGATGGGAGTTGTAGTTCAAAAAAGTAACTTTTCCAAGCTCTGTTCCCAACCTGGGGGCCGCGAAGTAATCCAGAGGGGGCCGTGAACAGTAAAGAAATGAATTATTAATTTTTTTAAAAGAAGTCTTCACTCCCTCTACACTGTCTGCTTTCCACTGCTGCTGCAGATGACACCTCCCCCTTGCTCCAAACGAGAGGGGAGGCCTTTTCTGAAGCTCCAGAGTGTCTTTCAGGTTCACTAAGGGCAAGCATCTGCCTATAAAATACATGGCAGATGCCAAAGGAGGCTGAGGGTGGGGCTACCAGGAAGAAGAGGGGATTACTATCACTGATTCCCGTCTCCTTGCACTGCCACTACTGGCAACGCCCTTACTTAGAATGAGAGGAGAGGGCTTTTTGTGAAGCAAAAAGAAGCAAGCCTGCAAAGAAAGGCTGCTTTCCCCCTTCCTTCCTGGCAGCCAGCCTGCCTCCCTGGGGGGAGGGGGTCACAATTTTTTTTCAGCTTATAAAGGGGGTCCCGTGCTCATAAAGGTTGAGAACCACTGTTTTATTGTACACCATTTCAATCACTTTTGGTTTTGAAGTGATTTATAAATCTGCAAATAAATGACATCAAAAGTTTCAGTTAGAATTTAGGTCTGCTAAAATTATGTTTTGTTTTGTTTTTGATTGAAGCAATATACTGATCTTGAGGACTACATGGACAGTGCAGATTGCTTCCAAGATGAAAAAATGGACTGAGCGTGTGATTTATCGTTTTTTAAGGTTTATAAACGTATACAATTGTGCTTTCTCTAGACTGGTGACAGTGTTTGAAGATCTTGCTGCATTCCAGCTGTTTTCCTTTGTACTCCAAGACAATTATATGCCTGCACATTGTTATGGATACTAATAAGTTAATGTTTGTTTCCTTTTCATACTTTATTTTAATTATCAGAATAATCTTCTAAAGACATTTTTACATTGGAAGTCTTCCCTTCTGTGTTTTTGAATGCCAGACAGCTCAAATTAATGATCTAAAATGAAAAATAGTCTCTGAATAACCTGGGTGTTCATTCAGGAAATGAAATTTAATATGCAGTGATGCCCAGGTGGATTGTGCCATTGTATGAAAAATGCTTGGCTTCTGTTATTTTTGGAAGAGGAAAGCTGTACATGGTGAGAAGACTGTAAGATACACGCTGTTTTCCCAGCACAGTGCTTGAAATCAGCTATAAACATCAAGCTATTTTTCAGGACATAGGGCAATGACAGATTATCTCTCTTAAACCAACAGGCCATCATTTGTTCATGCATCCTGGAGACCCAGAATTCATGGACTTGCATTTAGCCTGCATAGCTGGCTGCAAAGTGAAAAACTCTTTTTAATACTGCTGACATCCACTGAAGCAAAGTAGAAATTGCAGTATCAATTTGTCATATTATGTAATAATTTCTGTAGCGTTTGGAAGGGAAGATGCTTTTCAGTGCTTTTCTGGTGCGCAGAGGCTGCTGCTTGTTCCGTGTGTGATACCAGTTGGGTCTGCTTCCATTTTGGACTGCGAGTCAGGGAATTTGATAAATGCTTAATGCAATAGCTTGATTCTGACAATTCAATAATGGATTCACTATTGGAATATTGACAAGTGAGACAAGCAACACAATTTTATAATGTCGAGTAAACCTGTTCAAGGTTCCAGCCATGCCCTCTTCCAAGATATATCACCCACATTATACATTGAGCAGGGGGTGGGACTTGATGGCCTTATAGGCCCCTTCCAACTCTACTATTCTATGATTCTATATATACACCATTTTCTGGGATTGGAGGTCTCAGGGTTTTTCTCTCCCTCAGTGTAAAGTTCTTTTTGTTCTGCAAACCTTGGCGTTTACCAAGGCCTGCCAGTAACTCCCTCTTGTGCATGGATGGTGTCATTGAGCATAGCCCAGGCAGTTTGAGAAACTGATTACTGTGTCTATTTCAGAGGAGTTCAGAGTTAAGATACAGGAGGGCTGCTCTGAGTTAACTTGGATGGGTGAGTTGGGCTGTCTTCCTGTATATAGGCAGCGCAATACACCTTCCAATCACATGACATTGCTATGATGTTACATTATTGGCAGGTGGGTTGCCTTGCCCCATGCCCCTCCTTTCAAGCGTCACAGTCAGAACTCGAAAGGTGGGGGGAGGCATAGAGCAAGTTTGGAAAGCCCACCCCATCTGTTCCCTTCAACCTCTGAGAAGGATCAACACGGGGTGGGCTTTCCAAAGCAAGCAGACCCGGGTTTTTTCTTCCTTGCTGCACAATGGAGCAATCCCTGCCAGAACCAGTGCCGGTTTCCAGACATTGGCCTTTGGCAAAGACTGCTGCATCACACAGCAATGAAGAAACAGGCGTTTGTTTTGCAGCACTGTTTGAAGCAGGCTCTCCCGCGATAAGGGGGAGAGGCAAGACTGCTTCAGACAATGCTTGCTTGGATTGCTCTCTCTTTGTATTGTGTGTGGGAGAGTGATCCTGCTTAGTGCTAAGTTCAGGTGTGCGAGAGAGCTCCCTGTGGTACACCCAGACAGGCCTTTAATCTCCTCAACTGCCTTAGCTGTGTGACCTTGTGCATTTCCTCTGTTCATTTCAGCTGTGGCTGTATGTGTTGGCTTTAGCAAAGAATAAATAAATAAATTGAAAGGCCATTATTCAGTGTTAATCTGCTTTGCATGCAGAAGGTCCCAGGTTCAACCCCTAGCATCTCCAGAAAGGACAGGACAAAACCCATCTTGAAACCTTCGAGAGCCACTGTTAGTCAGTGTAGGCAATACTGAGCTAGATGAACCAATGGTTTGATTTGCCATAAGTGAGTTTCCTGTGTCTATGATAAGCTTGGGTTTTAGATGTGAATGGAAATTCCATGTTCAGAACCAGAATCACCTGTATTCTTTGCTTGTGAGCTTCCCAATTGCATCTGTCTCAAAACAGATCCACTACATGGATCTTTGTTCTGATCCTGTAAACCAGTTCCTATACTACGTTCAGCATCTACTCACCCAGTAAGTTCCATGTTATTTACGGCTGTTGTATCTCTACTCCAAGCCCTTTAGCTGCTCTGATAGCAGCAAGGCAGGGGCAGGTAAGGGGGTATCGAAGGGATAACGGCAACAGCAACACTTTAGGAAAGGCAAGTGTGTGCATATCCTCCGTGCACAACTCCTTCATGCATTCAAGTTTATAGTGATGAATAAAAGTGTAAAATAATGTGTGTGTTAACATTTTTAAGGCTCTGATGAGATTTACAGTTCAGTTATGCCTGCTGTGTTTGACAAAGGTGCATATAAACCACACCCATGTTTACTCTTGGTAAATGGAAGCATATTAGGTGTAAGGAAGCGGAAAAGTTAAGAATCAAATTCTCTTCACCTTAGCGTGGCAGTTTTCATACATTATGAGAGCAAGCCGTCCTTTGATAGGATCAAGCCTCCCAGTGACGCTAAGGCTATAGCTGTGCTAATGTTTTCCCAGCACAGTGCTTAAAATCAGCTATAAACATCAAGCTATAAATATAACGTTTCAAGTTTCAATTCAATGTTTGGATTACAGAGGGAGCCCCCCCCCTTACTTTTTGTAACCAGTGTCCTTAGCTGTTTTTGAAGGCTACAATGGGGGGCATGATTTGGCTAAATTAGGGAGATTGGGAGTGTGAGAGTAGGGCTTGTGGTTTTCATTCACAGCCCTGATACATTTCCCCTCATAACTTGCAGCCCAAGTCACTGCTCAAATTAAGTCACCACTGTTTTGTGTGGTGTTGATTCTCACTTTATGCTTATTTGATTGGACAGTTTAATTCCAAGCTTTCCAAAATCAACTATAACTTATTTTTGTATTATATAAAGTGGTAAAAAAGCCCCCAATTTTTTCATTACATCCCATCCATCCTCTTCCCTGCCAATTTTTTGTTCCCATAACTGCTTCATGTGCTTACACACAATTGGCGGCAGGGCTCAAAACCTAGGGCATATATTCAGAGCTAAGTAAGTGTTCCATCAGTGCAAGGATTTATGCTTGCATGACTTATACACACACATATGCCCCCTACCTCATGGAGCAGATTTGGGGAGGATATGGGGGAGGGAGGAGTCCCGGTGCATGGAGACAAGCTTAGGGGTTGCTCTACCAGCCTGTAAGCATAGCTAGCCAATGAACAATTTAAGGAAGGACAACAGAGTCTTGATCTAATTGGGAGAAGGCTGGACAAATTCACCAAGAAGCACCATCAAAGCTGGTAATCTTTCCTTCACAAGTGCCCCTTTTATTGCCTAGGGATAAGTCTTCATCACCACTGAACTGAATGCAGCCCATATACTGACTGTGCCCTTATAAGTGTGTGTGTGTATTCTCAGACAGCAAAATGGGTTTTATCAAAAACAGCGCAGGGCCTGTGGCCAGCTTGGTGGATAAAAAGCCACTTGCCTGTCTTAGGAAGCCCTACCTCACACGCGGAAGACTTGCTAGTTTAAAGTGTTTTTCTGCTTCTTTCAAACTCTTGAGGATGGTTCATTAATATAGATCAGCAACATGATATATGGGTGTATGTAAGTTTTGAAGCAATGTCTTTTTAAAAGTGTACCATTGATTTGTCCCAAACAGCTGAAAAATATTAAATGCTCCAGCCTCTCCATTAAGCAAATGCATTCTCATTTCAGCAACCTCCAATAATAGAGTTAAACAGGAAGGTGGGGAAATAGCATTTTCTAACATCATGTTTCAACAAGGTTACCACTATACGAACAGCTTGTGTGTAGATGCACACAATATTATAGATCACTGTTTTAATATAATTTACAAAACTATTGGCTTATAATATTTAAATGGAGGAGCAAGTACAGTATCTTGTTTGCTGAAGAATTTGTGGATTGGGAGTTAATAGGCATGGCAGAATAGTTAATGTGAAGTTGCCTGCACCTTTAATCCTCATTCAGACTCTCCACTGCTCTCTTCTAAGAGTTGCTTGCCTTTGCACAAGCTGAAATGTTCTACGGCAAAGCCATTTGTGTGCACAGTATTGCAGAAATTGCACAGGATCATAAATAGGCCTGCGTTCTTTATTGCTTGGGCAATATGGTGGAAAGCCATTGTGCATCATGTCTTCCTTCCCAGTCTATACAACCAAATGTGGGAAACCTTTGGCCCTCTGGATGCTGCTGAACTACATCTCCCATCAGCCCTAGCAAGGATGGCCAATAGGGATGACAGGAGTTGTAGTTCAGCAGCCTCTGGAGGTCCCTAGGTTCCCCACACTTGGTCTACACTATAATAAGGTTACTGTGTCTCCTCCAATGCACCTGCAAACTAGGAGATAGGATTTATGGGTAGGAGCCTGCTTCCTGAAGTCATCTGAGTTTGTTTTACTTACGCAGGCACAGCTATTTCCCCGTTTTGAAATACACATACCCGTGTCTCTTAACTTTTGATTGCAAGCGCCCAATTATAATATGGGAAGCAGACCTTTAAGTAAATGGAAGCTCCCTGCAACCGGTGGTGGCTGGTGCCTATTGGAACTGGTGAGGCAGAAGACAGGGAGCCCAACAGTAGGCGGGGCTGGAGCCAATGATAGGCAGCAGAGCCAGCTCATTCTAGCTTCCTCCCTGCTGCGTTATAAATGAGCAATACCAAGGTTAAAAAGGAAGAAGCTGACAGGCAGGACCGCCTCCCTGGCCTAATTGTAACTAAGGCTGCGATCCAATACATGTCTACTCAGAAGTAAGCTCTGTTGGGTTCAGTGAGACTTACTCCCAGGTAAGTGTATTGGATCGCAACCTGAAGTAAGGCGGCTGGCTGAGAACTGACTTGGGGTTGTTGGGGACGTGCTCCATTTGCCCTAAGAGACCAGCCTCCGGTGCCTGCAATGAAGCCGCTCTGCCGCTAGGGGGGTCTCCTTACCCTTTATTTCGGGGCAAAGGGGATTTTACCGCGCAACTATGCCAGCCTTCCGCCAGGGCTCTCCGCGAGCCTCATGTTTGCTGCTGCTGCTCCGTAGTTCCTATGCGAGCACAATGAAATCCTGTGTATCTGTAGGTAGCCCCCGCGCCGTCCAGTCGTAACAGGCTTAAAACACGAGTCAAGCGAAAAGGGGATCACTACGAGGTTCTGCTCAGTTCTTAAACCGGCAGAGGTGGTGGTTGGGGGGGGCAACGGCCGGCCCCCACAATCAAACTGCGTTGGGAGATAACTGGCCTGCAAAAAGCAAAACTCCCTACCCTAGGACGGATGGAATACACAAATTCACCAAGGAGCCTCGCAGGATTGGACGGGTCTTGGCGGCAGAAATCTGGAAGCTTGTAAGTTTCAGGATCGTTTGTGAATTGCTGATCAGCAGAGCGATTTCTGTTTGACTTTGAAACCGTCGCGTTCTTCGGCGTTTGGATAAACTTCAGGAAGTCGAAAACGGAGCACAAGGATGTCGAGAGGGTTGTTTTGCCTCCAGATCGAAGCTTGCCTCTTAATGTAGCGCGAGAAGGAAGAACATTTAAAGATTCTCCCTCCTCCTCCCAAAAAAAAAAATTCCTACCCACCCGGGTCTCTCAACCATGGGCTGGATTCATTGGGGAGCCGCGTCTGAACGCCAGCTTAATGACACCGGGGACCAGCCAGGCGGTTCGTCTGATTGATTTGATTGTTATTTTATGCTATTTAACCAGGAGTAGGTGCGAAACCGGGTGAAGAGGAGGAGATAGGCGAAAGAGAAAACGACAATATTTTAAACTTTTTCCCCATCCCACCTACCCACCCCCCTTGATCTGCTTGCACACTTGACTGCAGACTTGCGAACAACTTGGTGTATATACAAAAAAGCCTTACGAACCTCGTGTCATCCCTCTCGAGGCCCCTTTTCCCACGCACACGCTTTTCCTCCGTTAAACAGGTCCCTTTCCTTCCCTGCACACCAGACCCGTTGCCGGGGAGGGAGAGGCTGGAGGGAAGCTCCCCCTAAAATCCCCCCTATTTTTTTCAATAAATAAATACATAAATGTATTACAGAAATTTTGGGTTCCCTCCCCCCCTCGAACTTCTAGGCTGCTGCCCACTGAATTTGCACTGAGAGGAGGGGAACCCTTTAATTCTTTTGCCAATTGACTTCCTTTTCAAAAAGCGTTTCTCCAAACTTTTGTGAAACCTGGTTTTTGTTTTAAAAAGATAATAGTAATAGCAACTGTAAAAAAAATCTCCCTAAAATGTATCGTATTAACCGCTTTAAGCAACAAGCATCATAATTTAAAACAGCCATTAATTAGACCTCATGTGGGAGGCGGATTTTTTTTTAATGCCCCCATCCGTTGCTCCACCGCGATTTCAATGGCTGCTGCTAGCAAATCTGTAACCGGCCCGGGTCAGTTTCTCTTCCTCCGGCTAAAATCTGTTGCATTCGTTTTGCTAACGAACCTTCAAAGGATGGCGGTCGCTTTCTCCAGCCCTCTGTACTAAATCTGTCAAACTCTCCCCTGGTTGTCGGGAGGGAGCCTAATAATTCATAAGGAGGAGGAGGAGGGGGCTGATTTCTGGTAGCCCTGCAAAGAACGAAAAACACACAGAGAGAGAAAGAACCAGATTCAGAGCAATTCATGTGGCTGTGAGAGAGACTCGGTCGCCGCTTTGCGAGAGAGGAGGAGGCGGAACACCCACAGCAGCTTAGGCTGGCGATATGGGGGACACGGCTCCCCCTCAAGCGCCGGGTCTGCTGGGAGGCGGCGGCGGCTCGGTGGCAGCGGCTACGCCGCGGGTGCACAGCGCGATCGTGGAGAGGCTGCGAGCGCGCATCGCGATCTGCCGCCAGCACCATCTGAGCTGCGAGGGGCGCTACGAGCGGGGCAGGGCAGAGAGCTCGGATCGGGAGCGGGAGAGCACCTTGCAGCTGCTCAATCTCGTGCAGCACGGCCAGGCGGTGAGGAAGGGAGGCAAGCACAGCAAAGCGGCGGCAGCAGCGGCCGCCGCTGGTAGCAACAGCAGCGCTTCGGCTCCTTCTGCCAACGCCGCAGCGCCCCCTTCGGCGGACTACTATCACCACCAGGTGAACAGCAACGGAACTGCTGGTGGTAGCAATGGGATCAATGGAGAGCAGCCCATCTCCGGGGCTGGAGGGGAACAGAGGAACCCTGCCCTCATTGCGGTGAGTCTCCTTCATTTCCTCTTATTAGAACAGTTATTTCTGCTTCAGCTCAACATGCTCAGGAGGAAGCATTCCTTCTGGAAGGGAATCCCAAGGGCCACCTTGGAAGGATGGGACAAATGAGCTCTGTCATGTAAGGAATTTATTTTTAAATCTGGCTTAGTGTTGCCACCTTTTCAGCTAGCCCAGTTTCTGCACCTTTAACAGCAGCCTGCCGTGCATAAATAGTGACTATGATGAATGGGGTATAACATTAGACAGCACATTTCATTTTGCGCACATCAGTACCTTCTCTTATCTATACCATGCCATCAACTTGAAAGGTGCTTTGTAAAGGTCAGGAGCACAGGTCTCTACCCTTGAGAACAGTGCAATCTAAACTTTGACACCATGGGGAAGGAGGGAGGCAGCAGAATAGGCTAGGGCAGTGGTCCTTACAGTAGCCCAAACGACAGACTGGCATTATCATCCCCATGAGGCTAAGAGAATGATGACTTGCCTCAAAGACGCTTGTTACCTTACTGCGGTGATGCCTACTAACTGAGATAGCTTGTTAAAGGGGGATTTGAATAAATTCATGGAGGTTCATAGGCTTTGCCATGGCTATTGCTATGCCACAACTAAATGGAACCTCCACATTCAGTAGCAGTATATCTATGAATACCAGATGCTGGAGATAATTATAGGGGGAAGGGCTGTTGGCTCCATGCATTTTTTTCAGACACATCTGGCTGGCAGTGGCTTCTGTTGGAAACAGGATGGTGGGCTGAATTAGACCCTCAGTCTTTTTAGCAGGGTTCCGCTTGCATCCTAACTTCCTGCAACTGGAAAGGAGAGAACTACACCTGGTGAATTTCTGTCTGCCATGCAGCTGTTGAAGGTGCTGAGTGGCAGGGGGAGAGATAAGAACCCTAAAGAAAAGTATGCAGATCTATAAAGGTTAATTCAGTTGTTGGGACCCCCCACAATGGATGAACTCCCCTAGAAATCTGGAAACACGGGGAAACTCCTTAATAAATGTAAGAGATGCTGATGAGCCTTAAGAATGTGGTCAGGCACTGTGTGCTGTTGATCTGGGGTCTAAGCAAGCATAGTGGTAAGTGATGAGCTCTGCTGGTATGGTTTGGATGTGTCAAGGAACCACAGGGCCTGGGCTACTAAAAAGAGATGTGCCCCATTCATATATATACAAGGTCGTTTAGAGATTTCTCATCTCCAAACAGAGCTGCAGTTGCCAGGGTGGTTTAACAACCTGTCCATCTTCCCAGAGAACTCTGAGAATTGTAGCTCTATGAGGGGAACATGGGTCTCTTAACTGACAGATTAAAGTGGAATACTAGTAGAATAAATGTATGGTGTGAATGTGTCTGTCTTGCTGGCCTCCCAAAGGAGTAGACAGGCCTTTGGTCGGGCCAGAAGGTCTTTTCCTTGTGTACCTCTTTCTTGTGTGCTGTTGTGCTGATGTCTAGTAGAACTTGTGTTTTCTGTTCTTACGTTATTGTTTCACCATTGTTCATTTCAGAAATTATTTGACTTCCAAAGTTCCTAAACAAACAAAACCCTTTCCAATGCAGCATCATTTTCAATATAGAAACGGCTAAATTTTATCCCGAAAAACACATTTTCTAATTTAGCGTTGAGGGTGAGAAGAACTTTGCTAGTGTTTTTTATTGCTAGACAAACCACACTATTGAGGGAGTTGTACCTCAAGAAATCAAGAAGTGGAAGACAAGACCAATGGAATAGCACTCTCTCTCTCTCTCTCTCTCTCTCTCTCTCTCTCTCTCTCTCTCTCTCTCTCTCTCTCTCTCTCTCTCTCTCTCTCTCTCTCTCTCTCTCTCTCTCTCTCTCTCTCACACTCACACTCACACTCACACACACACACACACACACACACACACACACACACACACACACACACACACACACACACACACACACACACACACACACATTAATAGTTTCCAAACGTTCGCGGGGATTAATTAAATGCCTGTTATTCTTTAACGTAGAACATTTGCAGAACAGTACATAAGGGCCCATACTGTTAGTGATGTTGGTAATAATTATACATCACTTTTCTGTAAAGATCCTCAAGCTGTTCCTACTCCATCTGCTGTCTATTGACAGTATGGATATCAGGTGTAACGCGGTCCCACTGAATATATCAAGCCATAGACAAGTGAAGCTTGTCCTGGCATGGCCATTGCATGGGTGGAACATGGCAGCAATACAAGGCTCAGTTGTGGGACTATGTGCCAGGTGTCAAGGGGCATCTCATGCTGCAACAGGTTATGGGATGCTTTTAAAAACTGGATGTCAAAGGCTACAGGAGTCTTTCCTCAGTACTACCTGCTACTTTTTAAACTACCCTACCCCAAGGCATAGCTACCCAATTCCTTTTTTAAATTATCACTCAGATTAATTGGTCCCAGTCCATGAATATGTGTACAGCAATATCATGGCTATTTCTAGCAGTGGTCTATCAATGGCTTCTAGCTGCGATGGCCATGTTCTCCCTCCACTGTCAGAGTCAGTATGCCCCTGTGTACTAGTTGCTGGGAAACACAAGTGGGGAGAGCACTGTTGGAGCATTGATTTGGATCCCTTTTGGGACAGTGAGTGATTAACCTAGTGCTGTCTGCCAGTGGGGTGTATAGTACCACGTCTCAGCCACGTGGTCTATGATGGGTTGCACCACTCTCAGGGTTGATAGAAACCACCAGGACTTGGATAATGGTGCCACCAAAGCACAATGCAGTCACCCATGTAGACTGCAGTTCCTCCACTACAGCAACATATCAGTTGAACATATTGTGCAATGTAGGCAGGCTAGTCTGATTGTCCCAGACTTACAGTTTTCTTTTCTTTTCTTTTGTTTTTAAAACCCAAACAAAAGGTGCACAGATGTTGTGTCGAGGAGAACTCCAGGGTCGCAAGGACCTATAGCAGCTGAAGACAGTTCTGTATTTTTGGTTTGTTTGGGTTTTTTAAACAAACAAAACGAGAGTTATCTACCCTCGGTCTTCAAAATAACCCTCCTGTTCCTCTCCTCAGAACAGAAGGGGAATACACTGTGGCTTCCAAGCACAAAGTTCCTTCGTTACCTATTGGAACATTGTGACTTTGTTAGCATGACTGTGCCTAAAACAAATCGCTCGATAGGGAATAAGGTTGCCAGGTTTAGGGCCTGAGACTGATCCTGTATCTTTAGGAGAACAGAAAGTCAGCCAAGTGCAGGTGTTCTTGCAACTCTGTAATGGGAAAAACCACAAGGTGGAATTTCTCCCTTCCCCCTGCTCAACTTTTAAAGATACAGAAGGCCTCTTGGAGGGCGGGCCTGGCAACCAAGAGGTCTTCTGTATCTTTAAAAATTGTGCAGGGGGAAGGGAGAATTCCACCATGTGGTTTTTCCCATTACAGGGTTGCAAGAACACCTGCACTTGGCTGACTCTCTCTTCTCCTAAAGATACAGGATCAGTCTTAGGCCATGAGCCAGGCAACCCTAATAGGGAATGTGGTTCCCCGGGTCTCTGAGCCGCCTGGATCTGCCATGATCTAGGCTCCGGTTCATTTCAAATGCAGTGCAGCGACGGCACTGGCAGAACAGAAAGCAGGTGAAAGTGGAGGACGCCCAGAGTCAGGAGGCAAGGGAGGGCTACATTCAGTGAAGGACGATCCATTTGGGCAAATGGGGCAGCACCCCATCAACCTCAGCCTGCTGCCAGCCAGCCCTCGCCTGCCTGCCTTCTTACTTACAACTAGCCCAGGGGGTGGCCCTGTCAGGCAGCGGCCTCCTCCTTGGTCTCAGCGTTGCCCTTGCAGAACTCAACAGGGAGGAGGATGGGGGCAAAACTAGAATGGGGTGGCTCTGCCTGTCATTGGCTCTGGCTTCACCCAGTGTCTGGGCCCCTTGCCTTCTGCCCCACCGGTCCAACGGACGCCAGCTACAACGGATTAAATGGAATCCATCCTTGAGCAACAAAGGTCACTGCTCTATGGCCTCTTCTGATGGGGGGGGGGTTATTAAAGTGTCCTACTTTACAAAGGAGAGTCCTCTGTTGGGAAGCCTGTTAGAGGGCAGTCCTCTGTTTGAGGACCTCCTCCAGATGAAGGATTCGCTTGTCCAAGCCTGATTTTAAAAATAAAGGACAGCATGTGGGTCTTGAAATTGCCCATCAACAGTGAGCACCTGGATGGCAGACGGAGCTGGCGCACAGAGCACCTGGTCACTACCTTCCCCACTATAGTGACATATGTTGCATTTCTCTTCATAGCCATTATTTCTAATTTTGCATCTGTACATAGAAATGAGCATATGCACATATTATGCAAACCTATGCCCTCCTTAGTCTTAATATTTTGTGAAGTATAACTGATCACCTTATTTGCATATATCCCCAGTTTATGCCATTTTGTTATTGGGTAGTGTGTACCTGAATAGTTGTGGACATCATAATCGTATGGAATATAAAAATGGAGAAGATAAAGAACTTGTCCAGCATCTTATAGGACGAGAGAGGCCACCCAAATGATATTTTGAAACAAGGCTTGTAAAAACTTAGCCGCTCACCTGGTCACCTGTGATGAATAATAATAGCTTCCAGGCAACTTTTCAAAGAACTGATCATCTCATCTCTCTCCTCCACACTCACTCACTCACTCACTCACTCACTCACTCACTCACTCACTCACTCACTCACTCACTCACTCACACACACACACACACACACACACACACACACACACACACACACACACACACACACACACACTTTTTAGGTCACAGATAACTAACATAAGTATGTGTGAGCACAGGCAAGTTAGTAAAAATGCTTGATGTCTAGGAACTTGCATTGACTTATTTGCAAAGTGGTTCTGAGACTATTGTTTTTTAATCCATCAGCATTTGTTTAATATGATTTGTAAACAAGGAGGGAAAAGTTGTGTATCTGAAGAAATGTTATAATGATGCTTGGCATATATTTAGTGCATTTCAACTGTTCAAAGTGCTTCATGTTCATTTTCTCAGCAACCCATACAACAGCTCCATAAGGTAGGTACAACAACCATCAAGGGATAGTGATAAGATGTCATTATCCCCATAAGATGCAGAGGGGAAAGTTGAGGCTAAGAAATGGTGGCTTAATTAAGGCTGTCTGGTGAGCCCTGAATTGTGTTTTAAGCCATGTTCTTAAATTAGGTTGTGACGCCCTTCCCTGGCTCTCCCTGTCAGGTTCCTACCTGCGCGTGGCTACTGCCTGTCACTAGGCACCACCAGGGACTCCACCAGTCCGGACTGTCCTTTTTTATTGTTTCTGTCCCCGCTCTAGCACAGATCTCAACAGATCCCCCTGCTAGGCAACCACCAGTCACGTCCCAATACTAGTATTCCCAGAGACTCTGAATACTGGTATTGTTATTCTCTTCACCGCTGCCACCATTTGTTACAGTTTCCCTTCAGCCTTGGTCATTACCTTACCCTCCCTTCTGGTCTGTGAAACCCCAGCCAAGGATCAGGCCTTTGGTAAACCAAATTAAGTATTTATTAAAGATAACAAAGCTAACAAGATTAACAAGATTTCTTCTTAAGGCACATAAGCATATGGTTTTACTCAATACTAATCCGAACTCCACCCCCCTCCTTCTCCACTCTCTCCTGGCAAACAACTCTCTAAACCCCACCAAGCAACCCACTCAGTTCACCTCATCCACCACCACCACCTCTCAGATTCCACTGTCTCTCTTCCTTTTATACGTTCAGCCATTTTAAACACTCAGCCAATCATCTAGCATTCTACTGCCCGTTCACTCCCCCTCCTCTTTCACTCCACTTACCATGTATCTTCTAAACAACCAACACTTACCATATATACATTAATATAGGAACATCACATAGGTCTACCCATGTTTACTCAGAATTATGTTCCCGTTTGATTTCAATCGTCCAGACTTTTGCTGATTGATAATGCCAAGTTTGCAATATAAATCTGGCTGGCTGACTGTGGGTGGGAATTTTTAACTGATTTTTAGACCCATAAGAAGAGAGAGAGAGAGAGAGAAAATATGTAACAACATATTAAATAAATAAATAAATTTGAATATGCTCCCAAGTAAGTGCCCATCGCTCTGTGTCATTGGGTAGGAGAGGAAGACAGACATTTTCAGCTCACTAAACAAGTGCAGCAAATTAGTAATGTTGTTTCATGTGGCTGAGTGGAACAGATGTTTCCTCGAAAGGAGGGAGGAGGGATGTTTGACGCTACCAGTCTCTGAAACTGACCTTAAATGTGTTTTCCTATCACTGTAAGATATGTGGCGTGACCTTTCAGAAACTTTTCAAAACAGTGACACATCGCAAATGAATGACAGCTGGGAAGATGTCTTGAATCATTTTTTAAAATGAAAAACAAACAAAAAAGTAGCCAGGCAACAACAACAAAATCGGGCAAAAATAATATAGTTCTCTGGAAAAGCACTTCTCATACTTCCATCTCCCCCCCCCCCGTGAACAACTTGAAAATCTCTGAGGGTCTGCAGACCACTTAATAAACATCTTTTTTGTTGTTGTTCTGCGAAGCAAAGTGTATACAGAAATCCTGTTTTAAGCACAATGTTTTCCTCTGCACCAACGTCCAAATCAGTGCCGTATTACAAAAATCACAAGCCCTAGCCCAGGCTGCTGAGAAGCAACCTATTAACTGGTAACGCTTTAGACAAAAATGAGGAAAGCTGCACCAGCAAAATAGTATCAGAATCATGGGTCCTGCACCAAGGGCTTTCTCCGTCTTTTTGACAATCTGGCCCTGGTCAAAATAGTTCCCCACTCCATCATCAGAAAACAAAAATATCACGTGCAGGGCCAAGTTCAGATATTCTGTCCTGTCCCACAACCTTTCCGTGGAACGCCTGAATGGCATTTGTGGACTACCAGTGGTCCACAGACCTCCGTCTGAGAACCTCTACCCTAGAGGAGAATACAAGGGGAAGTTTTCCTGAATGAGGCCTGTGGACTGGAACAGAAACTGTGTAAAAATGCTAAAAATGAGTAGGAGCTGAGCAAGAGAGCTCATGTATCATAGGAGGTAAGAGATTCAGCTGTGGACCAGGAAATCCCTCTTTCAAGACTGTAGGAAGCTGCCTTTTGCTACGGCGGGCCATTGGTCCATGGTTGAGTGTTGCCGCTTGTATGATGGACGGGGATCCTACATAAGGTCCTCAGGCCTGGGGGCCAAATGCAGCCCAACAGACCCTCTCTGTCCAGCCCTCTGGAATCTCACAAGGCCCTGCCCCCCATCCCCTAGCTACTACACCTCTCAAACCCTGCTCCACACCCTCCTCGAGTGCTTTTGCATGGCTGGAATGTGTCCTGGAACTGTGCTAATACCTCTTGCTTGCCTTGAAGGAGAGTTATTGTGTGCATAAACCTCTGGCTTCTTGGGTGGCTGGAATGTAGCCTGCCGTGCAAATGTTAAAAGTCAGATCCCTTGATCCGCCCAGTTCTGCCTCTGGTCCCACCCACATTTGCCTCTGGCCTTGCCCACCAATGACATGCAGCCCAGGGGGAATGCGGTTCTCAGGGTGAAAAGGTTTCCTGGTCTGCTCTGACTGGCAGTAGCTCCTTCAGCACCTCAGGCAAGTCCTGACCTCCTTTTAACTGGAGATGGCAGGAATCAAAAGTGAAACCCTGGAGAGCCACTGCCAGTCAGTGTAGACAATAATGAGCTACAGTAGATGGACAGTGGTCTGATTCAGTATAGGCTGCTTCCTGTGCGCCTATGCTGTGACATTACTGGGCGGACCTCAGTGAGCCACCATCTCTCAGCCTCCCATCTTTAATTATACAGCCACTCCGTATACTATAGCCAGCGTGGATTTTTCGCATCTCACAGTGTTAAATTGAAAATACCCCCCATGGCATTCTGATGCTTCCCATAAGCGCGTTTCAAAACAAAACCTTACAAAACTATTCCACTGACAGAGCTCCAGTGGCCGTAGTGGTTTAACCGTCAGCTTCTCTGACTGAAGCTCTGTGAGGGGAATAGGGTGTCTCCTAGCAACTCTCAGCACCCTTCACTAACTACACTTCCCAGGATTCTTTGGGGGAAGCCATGGCTGAAAGTGAAATAAAAGTCTGGTGTGGATGTGGCCAGGGACAGTTTTGGTTTAAATTTGGGTGGGAGACTACACGTGCCTGCTATAGAATAAAAAGGTGGGGGAAATGCTGAAAACAATGATACTGTTCACAGTTTTCCTTTTGGAAAGGAAAGGGGTTTCCCTTCTGCCCAGTGCGAACTCACCCAATCTCCTCCCCTCCCCCTCCCTCATATGGCACATGTTACGAAATTCTTCCAAGCTACACAGGAAGTGGATTAGTCTATGAAAGACCAACCCAAATTGTGTTTACATTTTTACAAATTTATAGGGGAGTACAATATCTCAGGTCAGGTCTGCATTCACTATAGCTGCCCAATTTCCCTGCTTTTTAAAGTTTGATAGAAATATCTGTTGGCTATAGGTACGCTCTTAAACTGCAAGGGTTTTTTGCCTATTCTTGAATAATATTGGTTTATTATACAAAGATGTTTTGGTTTTAAGATTTTTTTTAAAAAAGATGCATTTAGTGTTTTATCACTTGTTGTTTGCTTCCCTAGGATCCCTTTGGTAGGAAGGGCAGGATATACATTTATTTATTTGTTTGTTTTATAATACAAGGTCAATGTAAAAACTACTTAGATTATCTAGTTGAAGTGCTACTTTTTTTACTGTGATGACACTGGAGATGGTTCAAGGGTGACTCATGATGTGTGGTGATGCTGAGTTGCAACCCGTAAGGGAGCCTGGTCCATGAAGCACAGCCAATTCACTGTGCATATAAATGTGATCCTTAATCATTGCATTGTTGCCAGATTCTTAAACATATGGTCTTGGGCGATAGGGGCTTTTCCTCTACTTCTTCCAGCATGGAGAAAGCAAAGAGGATTGATGGGGAGGAGAGAAAGAGAGGCCGGGTGTCAGGCATCAAAGGATGGGACCTTGAGGGCCGGGATCAAAGGCAGGAATAAATATCTTCTCCCACATCACAAATTTCATAATTTGAAGTCTCTGATATCCTCCAAGAGTTTACACAGGTGCAACATTCCTGCTCTCGGGGTTTGCTCTCATGCCAGCATATGCAAATGGCTTCGTAGGCATGCCAAAATCCTCCATGTGGATAAGGTCCAAGAAAGGCATCATTTGACTAAAAGGTTTCAGTTGCAATAGCATATGCAACATTTCAGCTGCAGGAGGAGTCGAGATCAGGGCCTTTGTTGCCTATTTCTTAAAAAGCCATCTTAGGAATTTCAGAGGTTCAGCAGCAGTGCACATGCTTTGCATGCAAACGTCTGCAGGTTCAAGCCCTGGCGTCTCCAGGACTCCGGGTCTGAAAACCTGGAGAGATGCTGCCAGTCAGTGTAGACCAGAGCCAATGTAGTGCCTCCAGATGTTGTTAATTCCAACTTCCATCAGCCCCAGCCAGCACATCCAGTAATCGGGGATGATAGGAGTTGCGGTACGTTGGCTATCCCTACCATAGACAATAAGATCCTCCGTGGCGCAGAGTGGTAAGTGGTGGTAACGCAGCCAAAGCTCTGCTCACGGCCAGAGTTTGATTCCAACCAAAGGAGGAAGTCGAATCTCCGGTAAAAGGGGTTGAGGTCTACTCAGCCTTCCATCCATCCGTGGTCGGTAAAATGAGTACCCGGCATATGCTGGGGGGTAAAGAAAGGCCGGGGACGGAACTGGCAACCCCACCCCATATATATGGTCTGCCTAGTAAACGTCGCAAGATGTCACCCTAAGAGTCGGAAATGACTTGCTCTACAAGTGCAGGGACACCTTTACCATAGACAATACCTGAATTATCTAATGTGATTGCGGCTGGGGCCAGCCCTACCATTAGGCAGCGTGAGGCAACTGTATCAGGTGGCAGATGCTGGGGAGGGAAGCAGCGGGAGCCCCCCATAATGTTCCTCCTGAGCCTCCAGGCACTCCCCTCTGCTGGAGGATAGAGGAATGTGTCCCACATGGATTTCCCCTTACCCTTTAAGCTAACCCACTGCCCTGCTTTGTAACAGAGGATACTCTGTTGAAGGAAGATTCTACGGCTAGTCCAAGCGGCGTCTCTACGTGGAATGGGGACGCCACCAGTCCTTTGCCTTAGGCAGTCCAATGTCTTGAGCCAGCCCTATTGGGTCTACTGTCTCTCAGGATCCTTTTAACTAGAGATTCAAACTTGGACCTTCTGCAGGCAAAGCTTGTACTCTGGTACTGAGCTATCTTTCTTGTGAGCATGTCTGTGTTTCTCAGAGACTCCGTAATTCCATATGTGACACTCCACACCACCCAGGTAAGGCTATAGAGCTGCAATGGATGTTCACAAATATTCAGACGTGTAGACGTCTCCAGTGTCGCCAATCAAATTCTGGATGAGAATTTTCAGATTTAGTTGTTTGCTGTTTCCGTGTGAAATTTGACCTCGGAAATTGGTACATGAATGCTTTAGGCCTTTTCGGCATCTCTTGGATTGTTTTGGCAGGCATCAAACATATGATATCTGATAAGCGTCTCTTGTAGACTGTTTTTAATACTCGAAAAACAACTGTTCATTCAGTCATTTATTACCAGGAGTGTACAGGATATCAATGCCAAACTGATTCACTACTGTGCTTAAGTGTGGATTCTTATGTGGCCACATCCATGCACAAGAGGGGAGGTATTAGCGGGCTGGGGGAAACTCCATGGTTTGTAGACAAGGTCAGCAGTATCATATGCCAGAGTCCTTACCAGATTGTACCACTTCAAACTGCCAGTGGAAGGACACCTTTTAAAAAAATGCTCTTCTGCAACAATTCTTTGCAAGTTCAAAGGTTGTCCATGAGCCTCGTCCCTCCCCAAAAAAGTTCCTGATGTTCTAATTTTTTTTTAAAAAATGCAGTGGACTGTTTGTTTGCTTGCTTATTTTAAAACATGGTAGGGCCAGAGGTCAGTAGTAGAGCATCTGCTTTGATGCAGAAAATCCCAGGTTCAATTCCCTGTGTCTCCAGATAGGGCTGAGAAGGACTCCTGGAGAGCCACTGCCAGTTAATGTAGACAATACTGAGCTAGCTGGGCCAATGGTCTGACTCAGTATTAGGCAGCTTTCTGTGTTCCTGTTAAAAAATGCAACCCCTCACCAGTTTTTGAAGTGGTACAACCACCATGTGATTTTGCCAAGTGTGAATGTTGTTCAGCCACGTTCAGCCACAGGGCTCTATCCTCTCTCCCATGCTATTTAACATCTATATGAAGCCGCTGGGAGCAATCATCAGGAGATTTGCGCTGCAGTGTCATCAATATGCGGATGACACTCAGCTCTATCTCTCATTTAAATCTTCACCAGAGTTGGCTGTGGAGACCTTGTCCAACTGCCTGGAATCCGTGAGTAGATGGATGGGAAGGAACAAGCTGAAGTTGAACCCTGATAAAACCGAGGTACTACTTGTGGGGGACAAGAGAAGGTTGGGTGACATTGACCTGAAGTTCAGTGGGGTGAGTTTACCCCTAAAGGACCAGGTCCGCAGCCTTGGGGTTGTGCTTGATTCCAGGCTGTCCATGGAGGCTCAGATTTCGGCAGTGAGCTGGGCAGCCTGGTACCAACTACACCTCATACGAAGGCTGCAACCCTACCTTCCTGTTCATCAGCTCCCACTGGTGGTACACGCCCTGATCACCTCTCGTTTGGACTACTGTAATGCGCTCTACGTGGGGTTACCCTTGAAAACGGTCCGGAAATTACAACTGATACAAAATGCGGCGGCTCGACTACTTACGAACAGTCGCCGCCGAGATCACATCACACCAGTGTTGTTCGACCTACACTGGCTTCCAGTTGTTTTCCGAGCCCAGTTCAAGGTGTTGGTATTGACCTTTAAATCCCTATACGGTTTCGGCCCAGTTTATCTCACGGAGCGCCTTCAACGCCACCAATTATGCCGCCCGACAAGATCGGCCACACAGGGCCTTCTCTCAATCCCGCCAACAAAAACAGCCAGATTGGCGGGTACAAGAGAGAGGGCATTCTCAGTGGCGGCCCCCACTCTTTGGAACTCCCTCCCACAAGATCTCCGGCATGCCTCTTCCCTAAATGTATTTCGGAAAGCCTTAAAGACCTGGCTTTTTCAGCAGGCCTTCGGGGTATCCGGGGAGGGTTAATCGATATAATTGTAATGCCTCCTACCCAGTTTTAATATTGTTGTTGTAGATCTATTGTTTTTATTGTATTACTGTATTTTATTAATTGTATTTTAATAATTTTGTAAGTCGCCTAGAGTGGCCATTGGCCAGATAGGCGACGAAGAAATTAAATTTATTATTTATTATTATTATTCATCCTTCTCAGAGTATTGCTATCAGTCACTTAGGTAAAAATGTAGTTTGTATCTTTTCTGTACCAAATGCATACCATATATCTATACATGTTGTTATGTGCCTTCAAGTCGATCATGACTTATGGCGACCGTATGAATCAGCGACCTCCAAGAGCATCTGTCATGAACCACCCTGTTCAGATCTTGTAAGTTCAGGTCTGTGGCTTCCTGTATGGAATCAATCCATCTCTTGCTTAGCCTTCCTCTTTTTCTACTCCCTTCTGTTTTTCCCAGCATTATTATCTTTTCTAGTGAATCATGTCTTCTCATGATGTGTCCAAAGTATGATCATCTCAGTTTCATCATTTTACTTTCTAGTGATAGTTCTGGTTTAATTTGTTCTAACACCCAATTATTTGTCTTTTTCACGGTCCATGGTATCTGCAAAGCTCTCCTCCAACACCACATTTCAAATGAGTTGATTTTTCTCTTGTCTACTTTTTTCACTGTCCAACTTTCACATCCATACACAGAGGTTGGGAATACCATGGTCTGAATGATCCTGACTATACATATGCAATTACTATTGGCAGAATGATTCACTCATTACATCTCCTCCTGTGGAGAGCAACAACAGAGATGGGTCTTCAGGAAACATCTGGCTGTGCACAGTTATACGAAATGCATCTTATCCATCTCTCCTGGCAAAAGAAATTCAGTATGCTCTCAAAACAGATCTAGTGCCAAGTTCATACTGAGATATAGTAATTTGTAAATCAGTGTCTGGGATGTTCTACTTCAGACTATAGGTGGGGGCTCACATAAAAATGTTCTTCCATACAAACATATTTCCTCCATATAGAAAATCAGGTCACTCTGTGGCCTTGCTTTCTACATAGAGATATTTTTTGAAAGGAACATTTCAACAACTGCAGATACACCATACATTTAAAGCAACCCCCCAATAATCCTGGGAACTGTAGTTTGTTAAGGGAGTTGGAAACTGTAGCTCTGTGAGGCGTAAACTATAGTTTGCAGGATTCGGGGATGGGGATTTACTTTAAATGTATGGTGTGTGCACAGTTAACAAACTACTATACACATGTTACCTTAAATATAAGATTTGCATGTGTTTTGTTGTTTTTGCTTTTAATTAATGGGGGGGAAGTACTAGGATCAGGACCATATTAATTCTTTCCTCCTGCACCATGGTCCCAACGAAAATCACATACACAAACCCGATGCTGGTGTTTAGCACAGATCAGACAGACATAATTTCAGCAGTGAGCCCACTACGGACATCACGCTTGCAACACATACCACCCTTTCCCCTAAGAGTGAGTTTTTTCCCCTCAATTGGGTGCTAATTGGCCATTTCATGTGCCATTTGCGAAGCCATATTTATCTTCTTCAGAGCAAGGCTATGCACAATGCTGATTGGCTAGCTAGCTGTCTTCCATTCCCCTCCTGGAGCAATTTTTGAAGTGCTAAACAGAGAGGGTGATTTTTTTTTTAAGTACTGAAAGAACATTTAAAGCAAGATAACAATGCCAATCTGGGGTGTTGTTGTTATGTGCCTTCAAGTCAATTACAACTTATGGCGACCCTATGAATCAGCAACTACCAATAGCATCTGTCATGAACCACCCTGTTCAGATCTTGTAAGTTCAGGTCTGTGGCTTCCTTTATGGAATCAATCCATCTCTTGTTTGGCCTTCCTCTTTTTCTGCTTCCTTCTGTTTTTCCAAGCATTATTGTCTTTTCTAGTGAATCATGTCTTCTTATTATGTGTCCAAAGTATGATAACCTCAGTTTCATCATTTTAGCTTCTAGTGACAGTTCTGGTTTAATTTGTTCTAACACCCAATTATTTGTCTTTTTCGCAGTCCATGGTATCCGCAAAGCTCTTCTCCAGCGCTGCATTTCAAATGAGTTGATTTTTCTCTTATCCACTTTTTTCACTGTCCAACTTTCACATCCATACATAGAGATCGGGAATACCATGGTCTGAATGATCCTGACTTTAGTGTTCAGTGATACATCTTTACATATGAAGACCTTTTCTAGTTCTCTCACAGCTGCCTCCCCAATCCTAGCCTTCTTCTGATTTCTTGACTATTGTCTCCATTTTGGTTAATGACTGTGCCGAGGTATTGATAATCCTTGACAAGTTCAATGTCCTCATTGTCAACTTTAAAGTTACATCAATCTCCTGTTGTCATTACTTTAGTCTTTTTGACGTTCAGCTGTAGTCCTGCTTTTCTCTTTAACTTTCATCAGCATTCGTTTCAAATCATTACTGGTTTCTGCTAAGAGTATCCAAAATCTGGGGTGAGGGGATCCCAGAAGTAAAGTGGACAACCCACCTGAAGCATGGAGGACAGGGGGACAGGTTGGGATCTGCAGACCATATGTAAGTCAGTATAAAGTCACATCCACATCATACATTGAAAGCACATGGCTTCCCCCAAAGAATCCTGGGAGCTGTAGCTTGGTAAACTATAGTTCCCAGGATTCTTTGGGGGAAGCCATGTGCTCTCAATGTATGGTATGGATGTGACCCAAGACTGAAAGTGAGAGAAGTAGAACTGTGGGAAGAAACCCTGTTTCCAGATACATCTGTACATACCCAGATTCTTAAAGAGACCTGGCTTATCTTCTCGTAATGTATTAACCAGCTGATGGCCATAAAGAGTTTTGCAGATGATCTTTTGGTGTTGCCCAGGCTCCTTCAAGAGGGATTGAGCAATCCTTGCCCAAGCCCTGAAGATACAAGTGTGTTTACACAACCTGTTCCTTTAGTTAATGTTTTGATGGAGTTGCAGTAGCCTTTTACTGCCTTGGGCATTGAATTGTCTGAGTTCCCCTCTCTTGCTCCTGTCCATCCTGTCTGCTAGATCTCTCTTGCATTGTTTAACGTTTAGCCTTGCAAACCTTCTCATTCTTTTGTTTTCACATTCTGCTACATCAGTTTCTGCAACAGGCGTTTTTGTTGAATTAATAACTGTTTGCAGTCCAGCATGCCCCAAGTTGCTCTCCAAATTATTAAATCAGCTTCATGGGGGGTAGGGAGGGATAAACAAGGTACTAGCCTAATCAAATCAAATAATAAATTAAATTAATATAAATGAAATAATAAATAATAAAATAATCAGCTGGCAAAAAGCATTTTCCCCCCAGTAGTATGATCACTGATAGCTTCATGAATAGCTACCACGAACAACCCATGCAGGCTGACTTCCATATTCCATTCTGGTTCTGTCTGGCCCTCCAAGTAGGGTGGCCATGTGTCCTACTTTTCAGAAGACAGTCCTGTATGTGAAGGACTGTCCAATCCATGCCCGGTATAAAGAGAAGGAGATGAGGGTCTTTGAAGCTGCCCATCAGCAGTGAGCTTCTGGAGAGCAGACTGAGCAAGCAGACAAGCCTCCTGGTCATAGCCTTCCACTATGGTGAGATGTACTATATTTATGTTTAAATTATACTCATTGCTAAACTAGCAGCCACTACTCAGGATTTCTAAGAAACTAAAAAATCTGTGCAGTTTTGAAATCCATCCGCCATCTTGTTTGTGTCCCAACATGGACGAAAACCTGCTCATTCATCTCAGGAACCATCATGCAAAACTTGGTTGCAATATCTTAAAAGGTGTCCGAATGCAGAGCAACCAAACAACTTTCCAAAATATATAGTAAATTTGCATCTATGCATATAAATTATCAGTTGAATTTTTGCTGCTAATCGGTGCACTCTTTTTTTTAAAAGATATATAAATGGCCACCCTACCCCCAAGCAGCAGATTTCCACCTAAAGTCCATCTATGTCTTATGGAGTTTCTCACAGAGCTTGGAAAAGTTACTTTTTTGAACTACAACTCCCATCAGCCCCAGCCAGCGTGGCCACTGGATTGGGCTGATGGGAGTTGTAGTTCAAAAAATAACTTTTCCAAGCTCTGGTTTCTCATCCCATGTGATCCTCCCTCTGCTTTAAGAGTCATTGAGAAGGCCCCATGTGATGCCCAAGGGACGTTAAGTCTGTGAGTTGCAGCCAGCACGACTTTGTCTTTGTCGGTAGTAGCACAACAGGTATAGAATAACCTTCCTAGCATTTTCTCTGTAAATTCCCCAAAGGCCACCCACCTATAGCTCTCACTTTTAGCCTGAGGTAGTTCTGTTTGCATTGCTGTTCCTTCAGTTTTGTCAGTTGCTTGTTTCACTTTTAAGTCTCTGGATGTTTGTTTTTTTGCACATTAGTATTTGGCTTTCTGTTGCACCGAATTGAGGCTGCATGAACAGGAATCGTTCTTGCAAGTTCACGCCCTCTGTTTCACACACTGCCACTGCTGAAGTGTATTTTGAACTGTCAATGACCTATCGTAGGACAATTATATTTTCCTATGTATCTTTTTCCAAAAAAGAACAAACATCCTTCTGGCTTTTAAATCAGTGGAAGAATTACAATTGCAGAGTAAATAAATATACAGAAGCTGGAGGAGAGCCTTCATGAATGGGTAAAATGGGTTATTGGCATGAGAACAGAGATTATATCCAAGTGTGTCCCATTTTCAACTGTGAAATATTGGAGGCTCTGCTCTCTGTCAGGCTGCACTGCGACCTGACACAGACCAGTAGAGGCAAAGGCATCACTGTGCAATAGGGGCTGTGCAAGGTGCTCCAAAATTCTGCGTACTCATGTTTGGATTGACTTGTTGCACAAAGTGAAGGGTAGTAGCATCATGCTGACAATCCATTTCCCCTGCCACTGCTGTGCCCACCAACCATGGCCCCCACCAGCCATGAATTTGACTGAAATGGGGAGCCGGGTACACAAGCAGAAATATGCTCATCTGCCTCTTCCGCACAAATGGGACCGCTGATTGGCCAAGGTTCCTATACATGATCACTTTTTATTTATTTATTTATTTATTTATTATTTCAATTTATATACCGCCCTTAGCAGAATAGCTCTCAGGGCGGTGAACAAACAAGATAAAATACAATATATCATAATAAAAATCATAAAAACATATACAAACAAACAACAAAAAACACTACAAAAACACAATACGACAAAAATTAAAAAATCCACTTCATGGATCTAATGAAGTAGGCTTCAGTCAACAGAAGCTTATGCCTTAATAAATGCATACGTCTTTAAGATGCCACAAGACACTCTGATTGTATTCCTCTCTAACATGAGTGTGCATGTGGGGGATGGGAGGGTGTCATTTGAACACTCATATTCTCTGCAGCAACCTTCCAAGGACAAACACAGGACTCTGGATCTGTAGCTTTAGATCAAGGGTGGGGAATATTTTTCACCTCGAGGGCCACATGCTCTTCTGAGCAACCTTCTGAGGGCCACATGTCATATGGTGAGTGAAGCCAGAGGCAAAAGAGGGCAGAGCAGCCAGTATAAATTTTACAGGTGGAGCCATCATTTCAACAGTGCAAGGATTTCTGCTTGCAGAATAGAACATTCTCCCCTTCTCCTCCCCCTCTGCACCCCCTAAATCTGTTCTAAAGGTTTCCCCAACCCTTTGGAGCAGATTTGGGGAAAACCCAAGGTGTGGATGGAGAGGGAGGGAAGGAGGAAAATCCCATTGCACAAGCAGAAATCCTACCTGTTTAGAGTAGGCTAGCTTTTTAACACACACTGACACACCCTATTATTGTTGTTGTTGTTGTTGTTGTTGTTATTTATACCCCGCCCTTTTTCCAAAACTGGAATTCAGGGCGGCTTACAACTAAAAATGGGTACGTATAATTTGGACATATAAAAATCTACATTTAAAACAGAATTAAACTCATTACAGCATTAAAACAATTAAACATCACCTAAAAATACCTAAAACCAATTTAAGAATAATGTAATCAAAAAGTAAAACAATACGGGATACCTCTGGAAGTCTTTTCCTAAACAACTTCTACTCCAGAAGCCTGCTGGAATAAATAAGTCTTCACCCTACTCTGTCCTTCATACAGACAAGGGTTTTTTTGGGGGGTGCAAAGCAGGGCCAGTGGGAAGGGTGGCCCAGGGAGAGTTCTGAAGGATGGATAGAGAGGTCTGGAAGGCCATGTTTGTTCCACCGGGCCTGGGGTTCCCCAACCCTGCTTTAAATTGTACGAAGTAAAATCATATTTGGTATTCATTTACTATCGCCTTCAGTGACCAATCTGTGGGACCTCTGGTAATTTTTTAATTCTTTTTAAATTGCAAAGTACAGTATGTAAGCTTTGAAACATCACTCTTACACATAAACAGTGACTACTTTTCATAAGGGCGCTTAACGCACATATTTGCGGCGTAGACCAAAATAGCTCAGGGCAAATTAAACTAGTCTGCTGGGTAAATATTATGCACTGTAAAAGGTTTCTGAAACAGGGACACACACACACACACACATACATACATACATACATAAAAGCTTTGACATGCTCATTTGCCACAACTGCCAGCCAGCTAGAATGGTTCAAAGAAGTCAATAACAGCATAAAAGTTTCAAGCAGAATCATTCCGTTTCTGCATCATCTGAGGTTCAGTTGCCAGGTCTTCTGAGACTCAGCAGGCACACCCTCTCCAACATGGACTGCCTTCAAGGCGATCCGACGTATGGCGACCCTACAAATAGGGTGTTCATGGTAAGCAGTATTCAGAGGTGGGTTACCATTGCCTCCCTCTGAGGCTAGTCCTCCCCAGCTGGCTAGGGCCTGCTCAGCTTGCCACAGCTGCACAAGCCAGCCCCTTCCTTGTCCGCAGCTGCCAGCTGGGGGCAACTGGGCTCCTTGGGACTATGCAGCTTGCCCACGGCTGCACAGGTGGCAGGGCACGTGACCCTTTGAGCCACACACTGTGGGGATGATCTTTAGCTGGCCCTTGACGCCCAGGAGACACGAGCGGGGATTTGAACTCACAGACTCTGGACTCCCAGCCAGGTTCTCCTCCCCACTGTGCTATACCAGCTGTTTCTCTCCAACATATATAGGGCCAGCCCTACTATTATGCAAAGGGGGCACGTGCCTGAGGCAGCGGTTGCTATGGGGGATGACAGTAAAAGGCCCCATCCCCAACTATTCCTCCTGAGCAACCCCTTAGGCAGAACCCAGCTGAATAAATGCAGCAAAAAGTGGTGGGGGCAGAAACCATCTATAGCATATAACAGAGGTCGCCAACCTTTTTGGACCAGTGGGGGCATTTCAAATTTTGAGAGAATGTTGGGGGTACCAGTCACAAAATGGTTGCCATGGGGTGTGGCATAAAACAAAATGGCTGCCATGGGAGCGTAGCATAATAGAATTAGAGTCGTCATGGTGAAGTTTTTCCCATAATTGTATCTTCATATTAGAAAAGTATGATCTGTTGAATTTCTACCTGCCTGAATTTCTGCAGCAGTTAAAGGCACAAGAACCCAGTTTTTCCCCAATGCCAATCCTAAACCAAAGCTTAGGCTGTCATCCTGTACCTATGTTCCTGGAAGTAAGCCAGATGAAACTCAAAGAGACTTATTTCTGAGTAGATATGTATACCATTGTAAGTTAACTGAAAATGAATTCTTCATGATTTCCTGGTCTTTAGCTCCCACAAAGCAAGAGACATGCCTAAGCCTCTTTGCTTTTTGCCTTTTGGAGGAGGAGGATTATTTAACATTCATCCACACTTAATTGTGTTTTAGTATTGGCACAAAATAATGTCTAGGGACTACCTGATCTCAGGCAAACCAATCAAAGGAAAGATGCATCCAGATTGCTAGGGAAAAGGGCAAACTATGGAGAGTCGAAGGACTAGGAAAAATACAGAAGCAAGAAAAGTACACTAAAGAGGAGGGGAAAAGAGCGACTCTTTAGGACCCCAGGGATTTCTGTTGCCTGGTGTCTAAACAACTCACTTATCAATCACAGCTCTAACTTCACTCATTGGCTAAGAGCAGCCAGGCTGGTTCATTTCAGAGAACATAAGAAGAGCCTACTGGATCAGTCCAATGGCCCATTTTGTCCAGCATCCTATTCTCACAGTGGCCAACCAGTTGCCCATGGGAAACTTGCAAGCAGGATCTGAGTGCAAAGAGCACTCTCCTCTCCTGCAGTTTGCAGCAACTAGTATTTGAAAACATACTGCCTACTACAGAACTCTACAGAAATCGCTCAGAAAGGTACCTACACATTTTGCTCCATAACTTACTTTCTAGGAGGGCTACAGTGTTAGTTTTTAATTAAAGCTCAGATTCTGGGCCCCTTCCTGGGGACTGCTAAAGGACTTTGCAGGCTCTGGGCTGGAAATCCCTGGCATATACTGTACCTAATAGCAAATATTTATTTCTCACTGTGCCTCAGTTCTTTGGGTCGGGGGGGGCATATCCTACAGGAAGAGCAAGCAGGTGGCATAGCTGTGTGGATTCTATTTGCTCTGTCTACTCATCTGAAATAAGATGTTCCTTTTCAAGACAGTTTTTGTGCGTATTATGGGACACTGTGCTCCTTGACTGTGGGGAAGGGGAGGCATTTGCTGTTCTCTCTCTGACAGCAAAATGTCATGCAGGGATTCCATGGCACATGAACAAGGTTGCCTCAGGTGCTTCCAGGCTGTGACTATCTTCAGGTGGGATTCAACTGCATACAGCAAATTCAGGTTGTGCAGTTACATTTGATTGGGAAATGTTGCGCAACAATCCGCTTTCCCAAAAAGATCAGTCTTTTTTTTTTTTTTTTTGCAATAAGGGAAATGACAGGGAAATGCCCTGAAATGTATGGGACCCTACTTGTCTGACACAACGCCGTCTAACCTCTCCAACAAGCAAATCGGGTTGAAGGCTCACTAAATAGGCAACAGCATCTAAATGCATAAATGCTCAACTAACAGGTTATCTGGAAGCTCTCTCAGTAGACAAATCTATGCAAACCCCTCCCTGCTTTGGGGTAGAGAGCTCGCACCTCCTGTCTGTGTGTTACCTCTGGCATATCAAAGAGGACCTCCCCCAATCGCCTTCTTCAGTAGCTGACTGACCCTCTGGAGTGCCATTTCCCAGTCATCCTTCTCTCCTGCCTTTCCCTGCAGAGTTGATGCCTTGCTTTCCCCTTCCTTTTGACATGTCATACAGCCTTGTCATGTTTTTGTCTTCTGAGCTAACTTGAGGCTAATGTCGACCTGTTGGGACACATGGCTTCCACATGTTCTCCACATCTTCCCAAATGGCTTTTTTTAATTAAAAAAAAACTTTACAGTACTGACCTTCTGAACATTCACCTTCTTTTCTTTTCTTTTGCCTGCAATTTATTTTGTCCTGCTGACTGTCTCTCTCTCTCCCTCCCTCCCTCCTCTTTCCTTATGCTGAAAGTCTATTTTCCCTAAGTGTCTCTGCCTCTTGTCTTTCTCTTACTAAATTGTTTACCCAGGACTAGTTTACAGGGGTAATTTTCCCACCAGAAAGGGTAGGGCAAATAACTTTATTGCTACTAAATCACCAGCATCATAAAGAGCTGGGAAATTAGCGATGGAACGATTGAAACAGACAAGGTTGTGATTGATTGGGCATGCTGAAGCCACAAGTCAAAGGAACGTCTAATGTGAGATTATCTGAACAGGGCCCCAATTCCTGAAAATCAGGTTTTGTGGTCTCAGCTGTGTACCTTAGTGTAACTAAACAAGAATGTAAATAGACCCACAGACAGCAGTAAAGTGGTTGAGAGGTGAGATAAGGGAAAGGGTGTACATCTTCCCTCCCTTTCTCAAAATCTGAGTTAATGTTACCTACAACTGGCTCTTAGAGAGAACTCTAGGACCTCACGTAATGTTGCAAAGGTTTCTGGGGTACCATCTCCATTTGAGGATGAAGTCAGCTATATTTTGCCTCTCTTGTCAATCATGATCTGCTTTGTTTTGTTTGTTTCTTTTGCAAGTGTCATGGTTTCTTGAATGTTGAGATGGTGGAATGAAATTTGGTTCGTTTGTTCAAGGCGCAGTTCTTTGCCTCAAGTTCAAACACCAGTTCATCCCCTGCATTGGTTTTCCAAGGAAGACAGGAAATGATCTGAAAAATAAACTTGTACTGAGAGCCAGTGTGGCGTAGTGGTGAGAGTGCTGGAATATGACCTGGGAGACCAGGGTTCGAATCCCCACACAGTCATGAAGCTCACTGGGTGACCTTGGACCAGCCAATGCCTCTCAGCCTCAGATGAAGGCAATGGTAAACCACCTCTGAATACCGCTTACCATGAAAACCTTATTCGTTGCCATAAGTCGTAACCGACTTGAAGGCAGTCCATTTCCATTTTCAAACTTGGACTGCAACAGCACCTTTGAGCACAGAAGGATCAAAACGAAGGCTGGTTTTTGCTTCATGGTATACAGTATAATATAATTCCCTCTTGCAATAAAGTTGCAAACTCTAAAGTTCAAACACCAGCTCAAAGAACTCGCTGACCCACCCTTTTATTTGTGGAAGGAGGTGAGGGAAGTTGCAAAATGCATTGTTATGCAATATCTGGAAACAGGCCTTTCAGAAATTGGCTGTAATACACATAATACATTTAAAGCAATGACTTTACCCCAAAGAATCCTAGGAATGGTAGTTTACCCCTCACAATTATAATTCCCAGCACCCTTAACAACCTACAGTTCTTGGGGGGATTCTTTGGGGGAAGTCATGGTGTGTACAAATTCCTATGGCCCCATCAGCACTGTGTATTTAAAGCAGTATCATACTACATTACTATGATTATGATTTAAACTTCTATCCAGCCCTTCCTTCCAGAAGGAGTCCAAGGCAGCAACAAAGGACAAAACACTAAAAAAAGTTTTAAAACATCTCAAAACAAAATATCTTAAAAGCATTTTAAAAATAAAACATCTTTAAAACGTATTTTACAAAATCTTTAAACACATCTTAAAAAGCAATTCCAAAACAGACACAAAGTGGGATAAGGTCTATACTTAAAAAACTTGTTGAAAGAGGAAGGTCATTAATAGGAGCTGAAAAGACAACAGAGATGGTGCCTGTCCAATACTTAAGGGTAGCAACACTAAAGTTCTGCTTCCTATGTTATGACTTGTACAGTGATCAACTGGGTATATAAGAGATAAGATTATATTTTAGGTATCCTGGTCCCCAGCTTCATAGGGCTTTGTACACCAAAATCAGAACCTTGAATTTGGCCCGGCACCTAATGGGCAACCCGTGCAATTCTTTCAGCAGTGAGGTGACATGTGGGTGATATCCTGCCCAAGTGAACAGTTGCACAGCCGCAATTTGCACCAGCTGCAGCTTCCAGAACAACCTCAAGGGCAGCTCCACATGGAGGGCATTACAAATAATCCAGCCTGGACATTACCAGTGCATGGACAACAGTGGTCACACTATCCTAGTCCAGAAAAAGGCACGGCTGTCTTACTAATCAAAGCTGGTAAAACTTTAAACAGTCATGGGTTCCCCCAAAGAATTCTCGGAACTGTAGTTTGTTAAGGGTGTTGAGAGTTGTTAGGAGGAGACCCCTATTCCCTCAGAGAGCCTCAATTATCAGAGTGGTTTAATTGTCAGTCTCTATTCTCTAGGAACTCTGGGAATTGTAGTTCCGTGAGGGGAATAGTGGTCTCCACACCCTTAACAAACTACAGCCCCCGGAATTCTTTTGGGGAAGCCATGATTGTTTAAAGTAGTATAATACTGCTTTAAATGCATGATGTATACACAGCCTTTATAGTTCCTTACTAGTTTATAGTTGTATCTCACCTCCAAGAAGCTCAGGAGGTGTAAATGGGACCTACTCCATTTTATCCTCACAACAACCCTGTAGAAAAGGCCGGCCCAAGACATTTTGCTTCCTGACCCGGAGGACAAGATGGTGCCACCCCATGTCATGTGCAGAAGCAGACTAGGCTGGCAGCTGAATCTTATTCCAATTCCATCACAGCAGTAGTTTCATCCACTGTACCTGAAGGCTGCAGTTTAGTTATAGGAGTGCAGACTGTGCAGGACAGACTGAGTATGGCCAGAAGGGTCAGGAGGAACCGCTGCTGCCTCCCCCCTTCCCCAGCATTTGCCATCTGAAGTGGTCGCCTCAGTCTGCCTACTGGTAGGACCGGCCCAGTCTGCAGAGTAGCTTAGTCTGAGAGAAAAAGTGGCCCCCAAACACTTGACAAGCTTCATGGTTGTGCAAGGCTGAGCTAAGTCTCTCCAGCGCAAGTGCAGCACTCATTTGCAGTCTTAAATTACACCAGCCCAGCTGAGTTGAACAGTTATCAAGAGTGCTGTAGAGGAGCACAGCACAGGGACTTTCTTCAGAGCAGGAGCATTCCTGTGCCCTGCTTGTGGCTGGCAAGTGAAGAAGGAGGCTTTCAATTTTTTAGTATTGTTTGTGACAGATTATCTAGAGGAAAGTCAGAGAAAGAGGAAAATAATCAAGCAGAAGCTGGGGGTTTCTTCCCTTTGATGAAGTTCCTGTTTTCCAGTAGCAGTTTAAGTGACAACACTTCTTTGCACAGTTGTTTGCATTTCTAATTGAAAGCTACAGGTTACATTTCAGCCAGCTGAAGGTCTTTTGTTAAAGGTCACTGCGTGTTCCACAAATTGAACCACTGAGTTCAATGGAGGTTACTCCCAACATACTTCCATGCACAGGGTTGCAGTCATTCCACATGGCTGATCAGGGGACGTGAACCCAGGTATTCCCAACCAAATTCCAAGATGCTAACCATTACACCACTCTTTGCCAGCTTGCTATTCTATGACACCAATACTAGTAAAATGGATAATGCTGCCTGCATTATTGCACTCTCTTTGAGGATGGGGCTATGGACTCTCCTTGGGGATGCGGCTATGGGGGCTGTCATTATGAGCTCCTATGCTTCATAGTTTACCACTACACCACTGGTAGGAAGATAACAGCCTTAACAAACTACAGTTCCCAGGATTCTTGGGGCGGGGGGGAGCCATGCTTGTTAAAATGGTATAGGAGTGCTTTAAATATATGGTGTGGATGTGACCTAAGATGAGCAACCTTCCTGTAAAAAGGAATGACTCCTTGCAAATGCGAAAGGAACATTGTGTGGCACTTGTGAAAGTTCTGCAGATTGAAGTGATGGAATAGGCATTTACGGGTAATTCGTTTTATTTTGTTTTTAAAACTAAAGAATAAATAAATAAAAGCAAGACGGTAATCCAGCCTAGGAAAGGTTATCCTGCAACTCCACATGGAACAGGTTTGTGGTTGCATAAGGAAATCCATCAAGAGCTTATAGCTGTTGCTCTATAATGATTCTTTGAATGGCTTTGAAAGAATTCCACCTTGTTAGGCTTTACTGCTGCCTTGCACTAATCCATAAATCAGGCATGGGCTGTGCAATGCCACTCCCTCCTCCTCTTCCCCCTTAAAGTCAAAGTGTTTATTTAAAGGGGGGGGAACTATTCAGTGTTTCTATCTCTTTTCTTTCCTTTGATCTCCTTTAGGAGCTGGGAGCTGACGGGAACTTAATCCTTGTTCGTTGCTGTCTCTCTTTTCAGGGACAGTTTTTTCATACAAGTCTACAGCCCCAGGGTTCAATGATATCCTTTCTCCCACCACCCACCCTGTGCAAAAAAGAGGGTGGGGGGAAGCCGTAAGAAGGGAAGGGAACGATTGTTTGCTGTGCAAATGACTGTGATGTTGCCATGGAAAAACGCTGGAGACTTCAAGGGGAGTTTGTGTTTTGCTGGGCCCCCAGCCAAACTGCTCTGACTTATTGCAAGCCTATGGAAGGAAGGAGCCAGGCGGAACTGCATCCATGTGAAGCGACTAAGGATGGGCAGACTAAAGCGGCCGGTGGGAAGCGGTGGTAGGTGGGGGAGACGGTGCCTTTAATCTGGGAGGGTGACTCCACATTACTAAGTCAGTCTGCATTTCAAGAGAGGCAGAAGGGGGAGGGGAGAGAGCGAGAGCATTTGCTCACTTGTGAATGCATTAAATCCTCTTTCATCTCCAGGACACTACACATGATTTGGAGAATCAGACTTTGGGATGAACCAGAATTGCTTCTTCCTTAGTTTAGATCAGGGATGGGGAACCTTTTTCAATCCGAAGGCTGCACTCCCTTCTGGACAGCTTTCTAGGGGCCACATGCCAGTGATGAGGAGGGCCAGAGGCAAAAGTGAGTGGAGCAAGGTATGTAAAAGTTACCTTTGTACGGAGCTAGTGTGGCAAAGTGGTTAAAATTGTTGGGCTAGGACCAGGGAGACCAGGGTTCAAATACCCACTCTGCCATGAAGCTCATTGGGTGACCTTGGGCCAGTCATGACCTCTCAGCCTAGCCTACTTCACAGGGTTGTTGTGAGGATAAAATGGAGAAGGGGAGAACAGCGTACAGTACCTTGAGTTCCTTGGAGGAAAGATGGGATATAAATGCAAGGCTAGTGCCAGTGGATGGCCAGGTTGGGCCATGGCCAAGGGCCCCTGAGGGCCCCCTCCATAGGGTGGGATGGTAAGCTCCTGCTCAGCAGTCCGCGGCAACATCAGATTGCAGGACTCAACGACCTGATGCTGCCATGGATCACAAAGCAGGAGCTCCTATGGATTGTCAACCCCCCTCGATACAGGTGGGGTGGGACTTAAAGAAGCCCACCCACCCCACCTACGTTTCACATCAGCGTGAACACCCAGTGCACTGTGCGTGCGGATCTGCCATAACCCAAGATGGTGGCAGGACGTCCCTATGGGGTTGACGCCTCTGCCGCCATCTTGGGTGATGGCAGGCTTGTGCACAGATGCGCTGACGCAACAGGTAAGTGGGGAAGGTGGACTTATTTAAGCCCTGCACCACCCGTATCAGGTGGGGGTGTTTGGCCTCACGGCGCTGTGGGCCCGGGACGGGCTGGTGCCCAGGGGCCCAGTCATGCCTGGCGCCAGCCCTGTATAAATTAAACAAATAAATAAATGGTAGGTTAGTTTTACACCCACTCATATACCAGGATGGTAGTTTACACACATTCAAATACTCCTCTCAATCCTCCACCAGGCAAACAAGGGTTATTTTCAGAGCTCAAGAACATAGTCCAGCCGGGCACAAACTCTCAAGGAGGGTGTGATTGGGGAGGGGGTGTAATCTGGAGATTGTCCCGAGGGCCAGATGGAGAGACTTAGAGGGCCATGTTCAGCCCCCTAGGTGTGAAGCCCCCCCCCCAGTTTTACAAAGAACTGTCTCCCCTAGAGGCAGGACACTGAGCAAAGGCTTCGCTCACACATGCAGAAATTATTTATTTAAATTCAGGCAACCTTAAAATGAGCCCACAACAGGGCCCCTGTGATAGCTGAGGCCTGAGGACCAGATGCAGCCCTTTAAGCCTCTCTCTTCAGCCCCTGAGACTCTGCACAGGCCACACACCCCTCCCTGGCCTTCCTCCTCAAGTGCTCTTGACTGGGTAAAACGTGAACTGGGATTGTGATTGTGCCTCTTGCTTACTGGGGTGAAGAGATGTGTGCGGGAACTAGAAAGCTCTCACTTTTTGCATGGCCAGAAGGCAGTCAACTGTACAGGTAAGGGTTGCATCAATTGTTCTGCCAACTTTTTGCCTCTAGCCCCACCCACTCCTGGCCTGCTGCCCCAGGAAATGTAGGCCTCCTTGATCCCTCACCATAGCCTACAATATAGTCTGGATTTAACTTTAAAAATAAAAATTAAAAAAGCACGGCGGCAATTTAAATTTATATCCCACCTTTTCTCCATAGAGCTCTAGATGGTATGCATGGCTTCCCCCCCCCTCTATTTTATCCTCACAAGCCTGTGAGGTAGGTTAGGCTGAGAGAGACTGACTGGCCCAAGGTCATCCAGTGAACTTAATGGCTGAGTGGGGATTCAAACCCTGGTCTCCCACCTTAACCATTACACCACACTTGCTCTCAAATGAATTCTGGCCAAATCGTCTGCATGTTTATTCAGAGGTGGGTTCAGTGATGCTAATTACGACTTACTCCATAGTACATGTACATAGATGGGAGTCAAGCCTAGATTTGACATGACTTCATCATTTTATTTACTAAAAGTTTGTCCTACCCTTCCTCCAAGGAGCTTGAGGCGTCACACAAGGATCTTTCCCCCACGATAACTTCACAGCAACCTTGTGAGGTAGTTTAGGCTGAAAAATAGTAATTTGCCCAAGATCACCCACTCAGCTTTGCGGCCAAGTGGCAATTATAATAACAGAATAAGAACCCTGCTGGATCAGACGGAAGACGTGTCTGGCCCAGAATCCTGTTTCCCACAATGGCCAACCAGATGCATCTGGAAAGCCCACAAGCAAGGTGTGGGAGCACTAGCCCTGCGCCAGCTGTTCCCAGCAATTGGTATTCAGAGGCATATTGCTTCTGATCCTGGAGGTAGCCCAGTAGCCATCATGAGGAGTAGATTGTGAATTGCAATTAATTTTATCATATGGTTTTGATGTCTGCCATAGCTCTGTCACCAAGTAGTCTCAAGTTAATATTTTATATTGTATTGTGGTCGGTTGACTGAAATAAATTATTCATTCATGAGGAGTAGCCATTGATAGCTTTATCTTCCATGAATCGCCTCATCCCTTTTAACGCCATTTATGGTCGCTTCCAGATTGTTGCTATTTTCAGGTGGAATTCAGTCACATACCGGCACACTCAGGTTGCACAATTAAGGTTGATTGGGCACTTTTGCGCAACAAACTCACTTCTCCCCAAAATTCCCTTCTTCTTTTTTTTTTTTTTTTTGCGGTGAGGAAAGTGACGGGGAAAATGCACTGGAAAGCATAGTAGGATAATATAACCTGCCTGCAAGCAACTTTGAACGACTACTCAACGATTAGTAGACGTGCCCTCACCAACCCACAAACTGTATGCAGTGCTCAATAAACAGGTTGTCTGGAAGCAACTTAAGTTGTCGGTCTTGTGGCATCCAATTCCATAATTCAGCTATGTGATGTACTGAGAAAAAAATATTTTATCTGTCCTGAATCTTTTGTGGTTCTTTGCATGCTGACCATTTTTTGTTTCCTGAATCTCTTGCCACTCTGTTTCATTGGATGATCCTGAGTTCTAGAATTATAAGGGAGGGAGAAAAACATTTATCTACCAACTTTCTCGATACCATAAGTAAGTTTATAAAAATCTGTCATGTCCCCTCACTTACTCATCTCCCCACCCCTTAAACTAAAGAGCCTCAAAATGAGTGCATCCGTAGGCCTTCTCAGCCCAGGTTTCCTGGCTGTGTTCCTGCACTGAACCACATTACAATTCAACCCATTATAAAGACTCAGATATATAGTAGGTCCTGAATCAATATGTAAGGCAGGGGTGGGCCAAGGGGCTGAATGTGGCCCTCCACGCCTCGCTATCTGGCCCTCAGGACTATCTCTAGGCCACACCTCTCACTGGCCCTGCTCCACACACCCTGCTGTAGTGTTTTTCCCTTCTCTGGAATGTTTGCTTGAACTGTGATAACGACTCTTGCTTGCCTAGATGGAGAAGGTAAAGATAAGTGTATGGAAACCTGACTTTTGCATGGCTGGAGTGTAGCCTACTATTAGGGATGGGATCCGTTGGCCAGTTTGAAAGCATTTTGTTGAGTTCACGGATTCCAAGGGATTCCAAAGCATAGGTGCTGCCACACTTAAAGACTGACTCCTCCAAAGAGTGATAGAGTTTGTCTGATCTAGAACAACACTTACGTTCTTAAGGAATAGTGTATATACCCCGGCTGGCATCAATTTGAGAACATTCTTTATCTGCTAGCCACTGCTTTTACCAATCCATGGGGGGGTTTTCTTAGAAAAAAAATCAATATTTTTAAAGGAAATATTGGTATCTTGAAGGAAATATTATTTCCTTTTAAAATATCAGTATTTTGAAGGGAATATCGATATTTTAAAATATAAATAAATCAACATTCTTAAAATCAATATTTTAGAGACTTTTTTTTTTAAAGACTGTTTTCAAAATTATTGTTGTTGTTATGTGCCTTCAGTTTCGACTTATGAGAACCCTATGAATCAGCAACCTCCAATAGCATCTGTTATAAACCACCCTGGTCAGATCTTGTAAGTTCAGGTCTGTGGCTTCCTTTATGGAATCAATCCATCTCTTGTTTGGCCTTCCTCTTTTTCTGCTCCCTTCTGTTTTTCCCAGCATTATTGTTTTTTCTAGTGAATCATGTCTTCTCATTATGTGTCCAAAGTATGATCACCTCAGTTTCATCATTTTAGCTTCTAGCTGTGAAAATTCCCTACATTAAAATCCAAACCTCAGTGATTGAGCGAATTAATGAATGAAGTGAATTAATGAAACATTTGGTACCAAATCCGAATTGGGCAGAATTCTAGTACATCCCTACCCATTATACAAAGGTATGAGTTACATTTATTGTTGTGCCCATTTTTCCCGCTAGTCCTGCCCTGCATACAGCCCTGGGGATGTTTCAAGTATGGGAATCTGGCCCTTGGGCTAAAAAAAATATTATTTATTTATTATTTATTAATAATAAATATAATAATAAATGTTGTTTGCCTTTGTCTTAAGGGATATTCAGTGAGGATTTGGACTGTACATTACTACTTTGTTCTGTGACTACAGGAGGAAGCTACAGAACACAAGAACGTAAGAACCTTCTGGATCAGGCCAGTGGCCCATCTAGTCCACCAAGCTTCTCTCATAGTGGCCCACCAGATGCCCGTGGGAAGCCCATTAGGAGGAGCTGAGCGCAAGAGCAGTCTCGCCTCATGCAGTTTCCAGCAACTGGAATTTAGAAGGATATTGCATCCAGGCAAAGAAGTAGAGCATAGCCACCATGGGTAGTAGCCGTCAATAGCCTTACCCTCCATGAATCTTTCTAATCCTCTTTTGAAGCCGTCCAAGTTGGTGGCCATCACTGCCTCTTGTGGGAGCGAATCCATAGCTGTGTGAATAAGTACTTTCTTTTGTCTGCCCTGATTCTTCCAACATTCAGTTTCATTGGATGTCCATGAGTTCTGGTATTACGAGAGAGGGACAAAAACTTTTCTCTATCCACTTTCTCCAGGACATCCATAATTTTATACACTTCTGTCATGTTACCTCTTACTTCCCTTTTTTCTAAACTGAATCTTAAATTTTAGGCCAGCAAGGTCTTAAGGACAGGAAGGACAGCAAGCCAGTCTCTTAAGCACAATAGGCCAAAGCTGGTCACGTCATGCTCCCTGACCCCTGTAAACTTTCCCCATCAGGCTTACTCACTAGTCTGAGCAAGGAGACTTTGCACATTGCTTCTGGGTGGGATATAAGCTATGTACGTGTCTGTGTGTACATGCATACATGCAAAAGGGTATTGTGCAGAACTGGCCCTTCCACCAAAGTAAATAGGAAAGCCCTTGAGGAGGAGAATTCAGTGTAAAATTATAGCCCTTACCACCACTACCACCACTACCGTAATCTGCACACGCTCATAGAGTAAATAAGGCTCTGGGGTTTTGTAATCCTAGCAGGTTTTGGAGTGTATCCTGCAGCAGTAGTCCCCACACTATTAGCCATCATAACAAGCCCTTGAGTTGCAGAGGTTCTTGGTTTTAGCTCCAGAGCTTGTGTATATATAGGGATAGTAGGCGAAAGAAAGTACTTCTTCACATAGTGCATAGTTGGGGAGTTGTAGTCCAACAGCATCTGATGGGGTGACACGATAGAAGTGCATGAAATTATGCATGACACGGAGAAAGTGGATAGAGAGAACCTTTTCTCTCTCTCTGAGAACACTAGACTTCATGGACACCTAATGAAGCTGAATGCTGTAAGATTCAGGACAGACAAAAAGACTCCTTCACACGGTGCATAGTTAAACTATGGAATTGGCTCCCACAAGAGGCGGTGATGGCCACCAATTTGGGCGTATTTAAAAGGATTAGACACATTCATAGAGGATAAGGCTACTACAGGCTACTAGCCACGATGGCTATGCTCTGCCTCCACTATTGGAGGCAGTATGTCCTTGAATAGCAGTTACTGGGAATCACAACTGGGCCAGCACTGTTGCACTCAGGTCCTGCTTGGGGGCTTCCTATGGGCATCTGATTGGCTACTATACAGGATGCTGGACGAGATGGGCCCTTGGCCTGATCCAGCAGGTCTCTTCTATGTTGCAGCCAAATACAGATTTACTCCTGCTGTGGTTTCACCGTGGCCTCCTTTGCAGCGAATCATTTTGCTTAGGAAACAGAATCCGTAGTTGACCAAGACTCCAGCCAGCCAGAAATGTAAAACATGGCTCTGTCAGTTTTAAAAGACAAGAATGTCTTTCTTTAAATAAATAAAGATGATTTAGCAAAATTTATCATAAATCAAACTGTAGCTGAACAAAATGTGCCTTATTTTCATCTTGGGGAGAAGCTGCCCCCCTTTTCTTACCACAAGTCTGCAAATGTGATACACATTTTTGTAAAAAAAAAAGGCTAAATGTGCTTTTAGCTGTAGTACCCTTCCATTTAACGTGGTTTTCAGGTAGGAGGATGTGATGATTATGTAAGTTATAGATGGCTTTAGTATAGAAAGTGCATCCCCTGCAGGGGAATGGTTGCTTGCTTCCTAGCAGACAACTCATTGCTGGGTTTTTTCCAGATTCCCTCCACTGAGTAAAAGATGGTTGTCATAGTATCAAGAGAAGTGCTTTGGCCAGTGCCCATCTATGAATGGGGTGGGGAAGCTTTCTTTATTCCAAGGGCCACATTCCCATGTGTGGACAGTCTTCGGGGGACCACATGCCAGTGATGAGTGGGGCCAGAGGCAAAAGTGGGTGGAGCATTAAACGTGACCCTTCCCTTTGTATAGTAGGCTACATTACAGGAAACCAAAAATCAGAGGTTTCTACTCCCCCTGCACACACTCACACCTCTCCTTCTGCCAGCCAGGCAAGCAAGAGGCCAGATAGCGAGGACTGGAGGGCCACATTTGGCCTGAGGGTCTGAGGTGCACCACCCCTGACCTATCACACCATTCTAATTACATGGAGGATTAGAAGGCCTGAACAGGTCTACTCTAGAATCTTATCCTGCATAATGTGTAGAACAAGGGTCCCAAAGTTTTTGGGCCTGGCAGCATGTTTGGAAATCTAAGAAACTATCATGGGCACCACAAAATACTCATTTCACAGAAGAAAAACTGTTGATATTTAGAACTGCCTCACAAATGGGTAAGACACGTGCCCTCCCAAAAGAAAGATACAAAAAGGCCACTTCACCAAAAAAAACCCTAGCAACCTCTCCTAACAAAGAAAAATACCCCCTAAAACTCTTTTTTGCGGGGGCAGGCACCAAGGGGGTATCTGCTAAGGGCACGGTGATGTCTGTAGGTGCCACATTGGAGAGCCCAGATGTAGAACATCTCTTAAAATTCCTTCTGGACATTTAGCAGTGCTCCAGTTTGGGGCTGGTGTCTATAATTTGTGTCAGCCCCCTGACCTATTGGTCTGAGAAGGCTATGGAGGGATGATTTAGTTAATATTAGGAGAAGTTGAGGGGTGGGCCTTGCAGGTACCATTAAGGCTCTCTCCACCATCACCTATAATTTCCTATAATTTGAGCCCTCTATGGAGTGTCTGCTCTTATTGCATATATATATATATATATATATACACACACACACACACATACATACATACATATATATATATATATACATACACATACATACATACATACACACACAGCATATAGGGGCTCTTACTGGGAAGAAGGGCAGGATATAAACCAAATAATAAATAAATAAATTTAATATATTATTTTACCACTTTAACAGTAATGGCTTCCCTCAAAGAATCTTAGGAGCTGTAGTTTGATAAGGGTGCTGGGAACTGTCACTATGGGAGGGATCTTCTAACAGTTTTCAGCATTCTTAACAAACTACAGTTCCCAGGATTCCTGAAGAAAAGCCATGCTTGTTAAAATGGTGTAAGAGTGCTTTAAATGGATGGTATGGATGTGACCCTGGACACCAGACACATGGCTTTGAACCTTCCAGTGCAGTGGAAGATATGACATTCATTGCTTCTGCTCCCCATCCTTCCCTGATCCTGTCACTTGACTTGCTCCAGGTGTTCGTACGTCACAGTCAATGAGGGTACAACCTGTACACACAGATCCTTGAGCTGTACAAATGAACAAGTGAACGTTTTTTCACACAAACACTTGTACATGTGTAGAGACAGCTTATACCTGTGTTCAGTGTAACATGTGAATAAGCCTCAAGTCTCCAAGCTGTGTCTGGAGGAGTTAAATTACTGTGGATAGCTGGAACAGGCAGGAGGAGCCATGATTGTCTTCTCTTCCCCATTGCATCGGGAGATTTAAAAGTATGTGTCCAGGGTCGCAGGTGGAGTTTGACAGAGCTACCTCTCCAACGGATCTGGAGTGAGTTGGGAAAATGCATTGTGTGGCCTGATCCTTTTGTTGTTGTTGTTTCCCATGGGGCTGTTTCAGGTAGCGGGAGAGAGAAAGAGAGAGCAGAATAGTTCACTTTGGCTGATAATCCAGGAGAAATTTGCCCAGTTACAAAAACTCCCGCTCGATAGCTTCCAGGGCAGGAAATAAGGACTCTGCCTCCACCTTCTCCTCTGTACACTCTTGAACTCTGACTGTACTCATAGCATCAACAGCTGGCAGATGTGAGATTCAGATGTTTGTGTGTGTTTTTTCCCCTTTCCCAGAAAGCCTGGCACATCTGTTATTTTTACACTGCATCCCAGAAAGCCACTCGCAGTCATATTTGCTTTCCCTGGAATCCACAACGCCAAAGGAGAAAGTGAGAGAGCCTACTGGAAGATTCCAGTGGAGCTTCACAGTAAATAAAGCACATGATCCAAATATACATGCGCAGCGTGCATGCACACACACACACACAAGTCCTCTCCAAATGAGTTTTGTAGAGTTGCAGGTATATGAGTTTAATGCAGAAATCAAGAACATGCAAAGAGCTCTGCTAGATTGGACCAAGACACCTTGTGATCCCAGGGATTGGGAACTTGTGGCCCTCCCTCCAAACTCCCATCACGCTCAACCAGCATGGCCAATGAATGGTCAGTCCAACACCACCTGGAAAGCTGCAGGTTTCCCGTTTCTCCTGTAGCCCAAAATCTTGTATCCAATAATGACCAGAAAGTTGCCTCCAGGAAGCATGTGTCACCTGAACAAGTGGCACAAGCATTAATAGGGTGGTGGCTGTTTAGAAGAGCTCACATTAGGTTTCTGTGCTGCAGTTGCCCACGTGTGTCTGCCATTTAGGTGCATCTACCCAGTTTGGAGAAACCTGTTTTCCTGGGCAACACATATCTGTCTTCCCTATTCCTTTCTCCATCCCCTCACCCCAATTTCCACTGGTGTACCCATATTGGCATACTTGTCTATGGCTTCCAGACAACCCAGAACAATTTGCTCAGCCTATCTACTTGCTTTCCCTTAACGTCACATTTAAAATAGGCTTTAGCAAACCTGGGCCTTTAGATAATGTGTAGTGGAAGGAGGAGGAGGTTCCATATACACAGTCCCTCCTCCTCAGTCTCTGGTGTACCCCTTGGCAACTTTGGCTGTTTACACATTACCATTTACTCTGGCTCCAGTGCACTCCCCCCTAGGGGTGTAATCATCTGGGTCTTAGCGTCTTAGACCCCTTACCTTTTGGGGGGCAGGGTCCCTTTGTCTCCAGCATCCTACAAACCAATCACTATGAAAAGGGAGTGTGTGAGCCACTGAGAAGAGTTTTCTAACATGCTTCCTTGTCCTTTCCTGCTGATTGGAGCCAATCAGAGTGAAAGAAGGTGAGTCAGCCACTGAGAAGACTCTTCTCAGTAGCTTACACTCTCCACTTTCATGCTGACTGGCTCCTAGGGATGTCTGTTGCTGTGGGAGAAGAATGAACAAGGATCTCATTCTCAACCCCTCCACAAAAGGGGGAGCGTGGCTGTGACTATCATGAAGGGACGCTGCACTTCTGAGTTTGCCACTATGCTCCTGCTCCTCATTTTTGAATCTGTGTATATACAACATTACCCAGGATCCAGAGCTATCTTGTCATTTCTGATGAGATACTGCATTTTAACGTGGTTTCCCCCAAGCCAGCTTCCATCCAACTTGCCCACAATATCCTTATTCAAGTCACATTGTATCCCAGGTGTTTACATGTGAAATACCCTCCTCTCTTTATGGATTTCTGGGGGCAAAAATGACACTGGGTAACCAACCAGGCAATTCCATCAAGCAAAGACATCGCCACCTGGTCTCTGCTCCCAGGTATGGACATATGGTGGCTTTGGCTGATGTGAGAACAAGAGGCAAATTCAACTTGAAACAGAGCGAGAAAAGCCACTTCACTGTGTTTTATGCCAGTAATATGTATGCTTCCTTGGTGAGATCTCTTGTCTTCTGGCTCCACATCTGTTGCCATTCTGCCAAAGGTTCAAAGACCATCCAAAGGAAGAAAAGTGGGGAGATACTTACAAATAATTTTCTAGACAAGGGAAAGTGACCCAGTGCTTGAGCAGCAAATTGATCAACAGATCCGGCTGGTTGGTTGGTTGTTTTTATCGTTATGGGCACTTCCAAACAGGAGTTTATTGTAGATTTGGCACTGTTCACACTCTCATAGTTTTCACTGCATCCACACAGCAGCATCCTCATCAAAGTCTCAACCCATACTTTTTCTTCTTTTAATCCAGATTTTTGTTTATATTATAAGTTATATACCTCATAATTACCAAAATTTCTAAGTGGTATACATAAACATTAAAAGCATACCATGGATAAGATCAATTAAAATTAATCATAAAAACAGAAAATCTATAGAAACCCTGATAAGTAAAAATAATCCACCATACATCTGCAGTCACTGCTGGTGCGGAAGCTCCCTAGTGCATTTGGGAGGTGGGTGTTACACCTGTGTGGTGACATTTCAGTGGGTGGCCTTTTGTGCAAGACCTGTCCTAATAAACGTAAATGCATGGGGCTGCTTAATGCTCTGCATGGAGGAGTGGGTACACATTAGGGGTGGGCGAGATATTCAATTGAGTTTGAATTTAAAGCCAAATTGATCAAATTTGCACTTTCCGAAACAACGTGAGGACTGAAACAGACATCCTTCAAAATTCACACTTATTGGAATTTTGCAATGTAGACAGCCAACCAAGCAATGTTTACACAAATGGATATGTTAGGGGAAAGTGTGCATAAAAATGAATATATAAGTGAAAATAACATACAAACGTGCATTGTATGATGAGAAATTACTTGCAAAAACATGCATTAATCAAAACTATCTACAAAATTGTGTTTATTGAGAGAAATTTGCACTAAAATGCTGGAGAATTTTCATGAGGTTTCTTTTAAAAAAAATGCAAATTGCTGCAGAAATGTGGAAAACTGAGAAACTGGAAGAACCGAAATTGACAGATCTTTCCATCCCTAGTACAAATGTGCCAATCTTTCTGTAAATCCAGTGGTGGGGAACCTCTAGCCCCCAAGGCCATTTCCTCCAAACCAGGCTCACCCCACCAAGGTGCATCAGCTGATGTCACTGGGTGTTCTCCAACTCTGAACCACTGCTCATGGTTTGTCTTGCTCCAGACAAACCATGAGCTGTAGCCAATTTTTTTTCTATGGCTTGCCGCTGATGGGGTTTGTTTGCTTGCTTGCTTGCTTGAGGAAACCAATCATAAGCCCAGATTCAGACAAGATGATAAACCAATCCATGGCTTAGTTCACAGCAGCATAGCAACATCAGGGCCTAAGAAGGAGCAAAGTGGCCACAATCTCCTCCCTGCACATATCAATTAGGTTATGCAAAGTTTGTGCAAGTCAGTATCCTCTTTTTTAGTGACACACAGCCATGAAGCTCACTGGGTGACCTTGGGCCAGTCACTGCCTCTCAGCCTCAGAGGAAGGCAATGGTATACCTCCTCTGAATACCACTTACCATGAAATCCCTATTCATAGGGTCGCCATAAGTTGGGATCGACTTGAGGGCAGTATATTTCCATTTTTTAAGGGCCATATTACCAGACTCGATGGGTCTGCTTCTCTCCCTTTCTCTCTTTTTCTGTCCCTTTTCTTAAGAAGGGACCCTTGTGAGGTGAGGTGGGCACCCTGAAGTACTTCAGACTGTGCAAATGTCCCCCTTTTCATTTTCACAAGATCTTGTAACAACCATAGTAATACAAGTGTGGTGAGGTAAACTGTATACATCTATGTGCTCCATTTCTTGTGGGGATGGGCAAAGATTTGTCGCTCAGAAGGGATCAGGTGATCCAAGGGACCGATAGGATTCCACCAGACCCTATAAAGCTGCTGATTCTGGCCTAGCTCCTTATCTGGAGCAACTCATCCATCAGGCACAGCTCTTGAACTGCCTATATATACATGCAATCAGTGTTGTCTGGGTGCTGGTCTTGGGTGGTCTGAATTAATGCACCCAAGACCCCCTCCCCCCAAAAAAACCATCCATGCAGAAGCCTCTGACTTTAACGAACTGTGCAAATTACATAAAATGTGTTATATTTTACTAGATATTAGCTACACACTTTCAAGCCTGCTTTGCTAAAGACTGAGGCTTAAGGTTCTCACAGGACTTCAGGATGGTGCACCCAGTAACAATTTCTCCCCATTTATGTGGCACAGTCATGGAATATGCACAGGCCTGGTTAATATGTGTAGAAAGTTAGCTTGCCCATGCTTAGAGAACATGTGAACACCCACTGTAAAGTGATAAAAGGCTTGTTCGCATGTTACATTGGACCCAAGTACAAGTTGTCTCAAGTGTGAGTGTAAAAAGAGTATACAGTTGTTGATTTGTACAGCTCAGTTGTTGTGTACATAGGCACACAGACTGTACACTCGTTAAATATTACACGTGAATAACTGTACAAGTGTATAGCTCAACCATTTGTGTACCCAGGTGCCCAATGTGTGTGAACAGGGCCAGCTCTGAAGGGTGGCCAGGTGGGGCCCTGGCAAAGGACCCCATGGCCCACAGGGGCACCTGAAGGGCCCCTCGTTATGGTGGGGGAGTAGCATTCCCCTTCCGCAGCAAGCTGCCGCAGACCGCAGGAAGGGAGCTGCCCCTGCCCACCCACTCGCCAGCCCACCCGCCCGCTCTCTCCCTTGCTCACCCGCCCGCCCGCTCTCTCCCTCGCTCAACCTCCCACCCAACCTCCCGCTCCTCCACCTGCCTGGTAGGTAGGTAGGTGGGGCGTGCGTCTGTGTGCCAGGTCCCAGGGCAGACTGGTGCCCAAGGGCCCCAGCCTGCCTGAGGCCAGCCCTGTGTGTGAACACCCCTAAAGCCACCACTGTATCCTGGCTAGAATCTAAAAATCTCTCTGTTCTGCAGAATATGCTAGTCTACATGTATGCCCTGGGCATCTTTATTCATTAAGTTTGTTTGTGAGAACCATAACAGAATCTGACCTTTTCCAGCTGTGCATTACAAAAGCATATATTTGATTTGGCTGAACTGAGATGCTGATTCCAAAGATTTCCTGCCTTTTGCCAATTTGTCACTGCGTTCCTGTTATTTAAATATACAGAATGGGGGTCTGTGTGTGTGAAACAAGAATTCTTATACATTTTTTTTACATCTCATAAATGGCAGTATTTACAGAAATGAAGCATTTTAAGTAAGCCTAGATCCCAAAATACTGAAATCCTCTGGCACCATCCTATGGATGAAGTAAACATTTCCATAATTTGTTCTTCATGACATTCTTTACACACATTTCCCAGAGAAGGATGGTAAGAAGGGGGGAAATGCTCTTCCATGAATAGAAAGGTACTAAAAAACATTAATAATTTTGCCAAATAATTTTGTTGAAAATTAGGAAATTTTGGGACATGTTAGGGTCTAAACTTAAGGCAGGGATGAGGGACCTGTGTCCCCCCACCTGGTGCTGCTGGCCTACAGTTCCTATAATTGGCCATGCTGGCTGGGGGTTGATGGGAGTTGGAGATCAACAGCACCTGGAGGGCCACAGGTTCAGGATCCACATGAGCCAGGCACTGATAACTTGCTCCCTATTGGTTGGAGGAGGGAACTACCGGTATCTCAATTGAAATAAATACTGTGGACCAGAATCTTCCTAATCATGGGGAATCACATGATTCAGGAGAGTCATTCCCATGCTGCCATCTGCAATATTTCTACAAGGCTTGGATGAAACATGCAAGGAATTTCATGGGCGGCAAACAAATAGTTCCAAGAAAAGTAGCAAAATTTGTCACAGTTTTGCATGTTACATTGCACGCAAGGGCAACTAGACACCTACTGGCTAGTGCAGCCTTTCCCAACTAGTGGGCCACCAGGTGTTGTTGGACCACAACTCCCATCAGCCTCAGCCAGCATTGCCAATGGTCAGGAAAGATGGGAATTGTGGTCCAACAACATCTGGTGGCCCACTAGTTGGGAAAGGCTGGGCTAGTGCATGTGATGCGCATCACTTTCCCCTCCATGCATACCCTGCTAAGAATAGATCTAGAAGCTTTTTTAATAATGGTTTTTAGGGATGTAAAAAGATGGATGCTTATCCATAGAGCTATAATGCAGCCCTTAGCAACAGCAACAAAATCATCTAATATTCTCCGCAGTTGAAATTTTTGAACAGTTGAGGCCACCATTAGCAGCGGCTAGAGATGAGGTAGAATATTAGCAAAATTGGATTTGTTGTTGAATTTTGGGATAATCCACACAGCCCTTTCATCGTTGAATAGGCTCCCACTCTGTGTGTGCATTCGTGGCTGTCAGCAACACCTTTTTTTAAAAAAAAATATCTGCTCCAAGAATTACATAATTATCTTCATCATCAGCTTTCTTCTGTAGTGCTGCTGTGTTTTAGAGGCCATGGCATAGCTGATTCTTTTTTTCAAAAGTTTTTTTTCCTGTCACCACATGCACCAGCAGCACAGCACCTGTGTAGGCAGCCCAGGTCCCATTTTGTATCTTCCACAGTGCCCTGCATGTTGCATTCTCATTGTTCTGGAGCATTGTTGGAGGGGGGGGGTGACCACCACAAAAAAATATGGCCGGGAATATTCCGCGAAAAACGTCCTTTTTATTGTTCATCCATGATCATTTGTGCTCGTGATGGTACCAGAATAGTTATACGCAATCCTTCTTTCAGTACTGTTTGTACCTGCAAATGTTCTGGGTCAGACATACTGCTTCGCTACTAGCCAGTGCGTGTCCTGTTGCTTCTTGCTGAAATCCTGTAACTTTTCCTATCACAACTGTTCTGGTTTATTATTTGTCCCAATTTTGTTGCGCTATAGCACAAGACTGCCCTTCCAGGCAGCCTTAATGCAATAACATCGCAGAACAGTTAATAAAGCGGAATAATGTGTGGCTGATCCAGTATAAATTCACCACTAATTGAAATTGAAACTTTATTTATTTATTTATTTACCCCGCCCTTTTTCCAAACTGGAACTCAGGGCAGCTTACAAATAGAACTACATGTAGTTAAAAACATAGAAAAACATACAATTAAAATACAATTAAACTATGCACAACCTTAAAACCGTAAAAGGCACTTAAAAATCTAAAAACAAAATTGAAATTGAAACTTTATTTTTACTAATGCACCATGATTGCATCAATGATTGGTTGCACAATACACCTGCAAAGCAACACCAGTCCAGAAGGGCCCTCTAAAAACATCTCTTTGGAGAACTTAGGACTCATCTCTAACAGAAGTGGCCTAACTGTGTTCAGTACTGCAGCCCAGGAGAACTGTATCCCTGACTTAAGCTGCAGTCCTCTACAAGCATACCTGGGAGTAACCTTCATTGAAAATAATGAGATTTCTTCTACAAATGATGATTTACACAGGTATCCAATACCCTCAGTCTATGTAGAAATATGGCAACTGGGTAAAGGGAAAAAGGAAATGAGGTCAGCTAATCAGTTGTAAAGTCCGATTCCCTGAATACGTGGAACAAATTGGTAAGGTAATTTAGCTCACCTGTAATGTTCCAAATGAATAAGACAAAAAAATATTTTGACTATTTATATGGAATTATGGCTTTTACCTGCTCCTGGTTGTAATTTATAGTTTGGAAATTAATTAAGCTTAATTCTTTCCTTTTTCTTTTCTTTTTTTTTTTTCTTTTTCTTTTCGAATTTAACTTGTTCTCATTGGATCTTAATGAATTGTAATGTTGGAATAATGCAATAAAAGAATATAATTCAGGGGGGGAAAGAATGAGATTGACTTTTACGTAGGCATGTATAGGATTGCACTGCAAACTGCAGGTTTCCCCCCCCCAAAACTGGCCACTTAGAACCTTGCTGAGGACTTAGGAAAGAATTTGTTTCACACGCTGTCTTCAGCAGTTGGGGAGCTTTTTACGCTGTCAGCTCCATTAGGAGGAGGGAGTACTGCAGACAGATGGTGTTTTTGTAAGTTCTCTTTATTTACAAAAGTACGTATGGGGGGGGAGAGATGGATATGGCTAGTCAGTAAAGCCGCATCAGTCCCACAAATGGAACAGTATACTTTGGAGCCCCATATACAGGCCACTTCCAAAAACTCAGGCTTCTTTTTCTCTCTTTTTTTTTTGGACTACATTCAAAAGTGCCAGAAAGTTTCCTTCAGCCCCTGCACCAAAGCAAGTGGGATACTTTTCTGTAGGTAGGAGCCCCCACCCATTAAAGGCCAATAAGCAAGCATCTTCAGCTAGCAAACTACAAAGAATCGTGGAGAAAAGACCATGCCTATCCAAAGAAGATGTTGGCAACAAAGGGATGTTTCCATGCACGGAACGTAGGAACTTAAGAAGCTGCATTATATAGAGTCAGACCATTGGTCCATCTAGCTCAGTAGTGTCAACACTGACTGGCAGCAGCTATCAAGATTTCAGATGAAGGGACATTCTCAGCCCTTCCTGAAGATGCCAGGAATTGAACCCAAGATTTTCTGCATGAAAAGCAAGGGCTCTGCCACTAAGCTCTGACCCTTCCCCCTAAATAACTTTGCTATGAAGTGGTAAGGTTTGTGGAGACTTGCATGAAATCACGTGGACCTTGGATGGTAGAGCTCAGGAAGTTTGGAGAGTATTTTATTCCTCTCTAGTTAATGGAGCAAGGGTGAGAGACCTTTATCAGCTTGAGGGCCACCTTCCCTTCTGGACCACATGCCTTTGGTGGGTGGGGCCAAAGGCAAAAGGGGATGGAGCATTACAGACCAGGATGCTGCTTTACACACATTCAAACGCCCCTCGATATCCTCCAGGCAAGCAAGAGTTCAAGGACACATTCCAGCCAGGCACTCGAGGAAGATGCAAAGCAGGGCTGGTGAGGGGATGTAGCCTGGAGAGAGTGCCAAGGGCCAGACAGAGAGGCTTGGAGGGCCACATCCGGCCCCTGACCCTGAAGTTCCCCATGCCAGCAATAGACCCTCGTTTGCTTTTGGGAGTAGGAGAGGCCTCCTGAGAGTGGATATAATTTTTTTAACGTTTTGTCCTGCACGAGTGGCGTGGGAAAAGTAAGATATGTGACCTGCTGAGCCTGGCTGAAGTAGCAGGATCTGTGTTTGAGAGCAGAAAGGATATGCTTCACCAACATATGAAAGAAATTACCCTGGAAGGTTATGGAAACCAGGAAGGAGCCAAGCTTTGCTTACTTGAAAGCGGCAGCTATGTTGAACAAGAAACGAAGTTGGGATAAGACAAGACCAGGAAAACAGAGAGATGGGCTGCTTCAGACGGTATTTGCTTTGTTCTTGAAGTTATCCTGTGTTCCAAACAAGAAAGGCAGGAAGAGAATTCTGAAAGGGCAGGAGTGAATATGGAGCTGTGGAAAGGGGCTGTCTGGTGCCGCTGCTGTTAACTGCCGGGTGATTGACTCGTTTCCAACAATTAGAAATCCTGTTCAGCCACTGACGTCATTAGGTCTTGCAAGCATATCCATAAGGGCTAGAAATATGAAAGAAAGAAATATGCTAATAGTTAATCCTAAGCATATTTACTCCAAAGCAAGGCTGTCTCAGTTTAGTGGGACTTATTGACTAGGCCAGGGATCTTCAAGCTTTTTGGGTCCATGGGTCCATTTGCAAACCAGAGAAACTATCATGGGCACTATACACACAGTGAAATCTGTTTTCTTGGCTTAGAACAGAAGGCTTCTTCAAGCCTAATTTTGGCAGGAGGGGTATCCATGAAGGGACCCTGTGGGAAGGCTAAAGAAGGCATTGGGGGGCACATGGGCACCCACAGGCACCACGTTGGCAACCCCCAGTCGAAGCACCCTGTGAAAGATTGCAGCCTAAATGTTGCATCCAATACCAAATTCTGTGCCTCAGTGCCATACGATTGCAGAATATGCTTGGCCTTGGGAATCGGTATAAGCACAGTGGGTGGCACTCAATTAACATCCACCAAATTGCACTTGGCTAAGGTGCAAAGCGGACAGTGTTGCTCCGATTCAGCTAGCTATCTCTTCTGCCAATTGAAAGCAGTACTGTCTGGGAGAGATTTTCAACAGTGAGCGTGCAATACAATGAGCGAGGGAGTGAAAATGAACACTTACACAACTCTGCTACAGATCACTTCGCAACACCCGACAATGATCAACACCACTAGTCCAAGCAGGGAGTGTTGTTTTGAAGATAAGGAACAAAACAACAAATGGCATGGTGAATGTTCAACAGATCCTGATCAACGGATACAGAACTGCTTCTCATACTAGAAGTACTGGGGGGGGGGGTTCCCTCTGGCATGCAAATAAGCCATAAGCTCATAGGAACATAGCAATCTGCCTTATACTGAGTCAGACCTCTGGTCCACCTACCTCAGTATTGTCTACACTGGCTGGCAGCAGCTGTCCAGGATTTCAGATGTCGAGGATTGAACTTGGGACCTCTCGCATGTCGAGGATTGAACTTGGGACCTCTCGCATGCAAAGCAGATACTCTGCCATTGAGCTACAGCCTCTTCCCCTGAAGAACCTCCCCTTTTGCTTTCTGCTTTTCTGCCCTAGAGCCCCGTTTTGTAATTTTTAAAAGCCCAAATTGTAAAGGTTCACTGATTGGCAACCAGTACCCTCACATTTTATTTATTTATTGTATAGGTCTATATTCCACTCAAACATTAAAAAAAAATTGAGCAGTGTACATAAAACACCCCTAAAAGAACATACACTTAATAAAATTAATCTGTTCATACTACACAGATTACACATGTTTGGCACTGACATCCCTATCTCACAGTCATTCACAAGGCACGATTGCAACCAGTGGCTATGAATGGCTTCCCTTCTATAGAAATGGATTTTTGCCTCGTCTCTGTGTTTATCTCCATTCATATATACAGCTAATTGTGTGGGAGCTACTCCCCATGGCATCTTAATGATGCCACTCCAGGAAACACTTGAAAATAGGAACACTGCAATTAAGGCCAATGGCATGGTTCCTTCTGTCAAATCCAGTTGTCATTCTGCTTTTTGCTCAAGGGAGAAGCAACCACAAAATTGGCCCTTTGTACACCCCCCCCCGCACTGCCACCCCACGATTCCTGAATTCAGACGCACCTTGGAGTGGTGTGGAGAGTTGCCATACAAAGCGGCTGTCACACATCTCGCAGGACGTGCAATTGAAGGACTAATCTGTTGTAGTGAACGCAACCCACGGCCCTTCAAAACAACCTGTTTATTGAGCATTCATCCTGATTTGCTTGCACAAAGCTTATGCAGAGGTCGCATTATATCCCCTCTATTGAGCATTTGTTTCATTTGTTGATGGGGTGGTTATTATACGACAAAGAGTGTTCATCCTGCACCCACCCTGATTTGCAGGGGTTTTACACGATTTCCCATTACTCATTTGTTCATCCCACACTTTTCAATGCATTTCCCCCTTACTTTCCAAATCACAAAAAATCATATTTTTTTTAAGTGGATTTGTAGCACTAGGGCAATGGAGCCCTTTAATCCACTTGAAATGCACAAACCTAACTTTCTGGTATGCACTTGAAACGCTCCTGCAAAATACTGACAGTCTGCAGGCACCCCAAGAGTCCACTGGAAGAACACATTTAGGGCGACCCGCACTTTCACAAGCAAGAGTCTGCTTCATTAGATGCGTGAAGCAGCCTAAACCAAAATATGCTCTCATAGCCCAGAGCCCACAATGTGTCATTCTTTATGCATTTCAGACAAAGTGGGCCCCACCCCGGCACACACAAGTCTATGCTGCATTAGGGCTGCCCAGCTATGCTTACCTGAGAGTAAACCCCCATTGAACACAGCAGTACTTACTTCTGAGTAGGGGGTAGTCATCCGGGGTCTCAGGAGATCTTAAACCACCTACTTTTTTGGGAGCAGGATCCCTATGTTTCCAGCATCCTATGAACCAATCAGCATGAAAAGGAAGTGTGTTGGTCACTGAGAAGAGTCTTCTAACATGCTTCCTTGTCCTTTCCTGCTGATTGGAGCCAATCAGAGTGAAAGGAGGTGAGTCAGCCACTGAGAAGACTCTTCTCAGGAACCAACACTTTCCACTTTCATGCTCCTTGGCTCCCAGAAACATCTGTTGTTATGGGAGAAGGCATTAACAAGGATCTCCTTCTCAACCCAGCAGGAAAAAAAAAGGATGGGAGGGGATGTGGCTGGTGACTGCCATGAAGGCACCCTTCACTTCTGAATTTGCCACTACACTAGTGCTTCTGAGCTGTGCTTTTTTTTTTTGTAAAAAAAAAAAAGTGAGGTGTGGTATTCATATCTTGATAAAAGTACAATGGGTGCCAGCACAAAATGCCTGGCATGGGCAACCAAAAAAAGATATACTGGTACTCTGTACCAGTGAGTACTATCACACAAAAAAGGCCCTGCTTCTGAGTCAATATGCACAGAATTATGCTGTAAATCTGAGTGAATTGTGTCCAACACTGCAAGCTCTTGCAATAGATTTCTCAGACCCTGCACCTCCCAAAAAGCCTCTCCAGAAGTTTCAGGGGGACTGGCCAAATATTGGGTGCTTTGCCCAACTCGGTAATGGGAGAGGATAATTGTCTGGAATTGGGTGGACGAATTTTCTACTTCACTGGCAAGATTCCTCAGATTGATTTTGGATGATTCACCTCAATCCCACTGGACCCCTGGACAGCACAACCTGCAGTGTGAGATTTCCCCAACCCTACAGAGAGGTTTTCTAGGGGTGAAAGGATCTATAGCAGATTGTGGGAGAGGGGGGAGGAAAAGATCAATTTTTCCTGCCTTCCACTCATGTAATGTTGGATACAGCTCCTAATCTCTACAGGACTCTTTTACTTGGAGTCTTTGCTGTAACGGGCCAGCAAGGTTACAAAGCACTCTCAGTCCCTGAATACAGTATGCTGATAGCGAGAAGCAAAACAGTTTTGCACAGGGATCCTAAAAACCATGGAGAAAATGCTAGAGGTGCAAGATATGATCCAATCAAAGAGTTAGGCTGTGAACACACTAGTCACCAGAACAAAGTGATTCCATTAGCCACTACTGGAGAGGGAATGGGTTGATCTGCCAATCAGGTGCGAAATCTCTTTGAAGCTCAATTTTTTTTAAAAAAATGCACTCAAGCTGCTCCCACCAGGTTTTGCAGCAAAAAGGGGCTGAGTTTGACTAGCATTGTGTGCCTGTTTCCAGAAGAGAGAGGTGGAGACGCACTGGAACTGGGAGAACAGTGAGTGTGTTTCTACCCTTAGGTGAGATAGGGACAGGAAATTTATTGCCCTTCCAAGGGATGTAGGACTCTTGATCAGGGCTCTTGATCATTTTCTCTCCTATAAAGGGAGCCTGCTATCTAAATTTGCCACATCTGATCTCCATTAATAGTCTAGGAAATCTGTGAACAATGTTTCAAAACGCTTATTGGTGTCCTGGATGTAAGGCCATATTAAAGGCTCGGATTTCACCGATGCAGAATGATTTATTGGTAAGCACCATTACAAGGAACATGAGATAAAGTTATGGCCCTGCAAGTTAAAAGACAGGGACTCAAACTTTGGCTAGGAGGGTGGGACATGAGTCCTGAGAGTCTGGAAGAGAATGTATTTTGGGGAGCAAAGCATGGTTCCTTCGTCTCTTCCATTTGAATTTTAAAGGCAGTAGTATTAATACTACTACTACCCTTGCTGGAGCAGACCAAAGGCCTATCTAGCCCATCTTTGTATTTCCCACACTGTCAAAAGATGCCTCTGGGAAGCCCAGAAGCAGGGCACGAGGGCAATAATAGCTTTCTCCCTAGAGACTGGCATTCAAAGATACCTCTGATCCTGGAGAAAGCACTTTCGTTCAGTAGTAGCCACTGATAGCCTTTTCCGCCATTAATTTATCCTAATCCCCCCTTTAGAGCCATCTAAAATTGATGACCACCACCACATCTTGTGTCAACAAATTCCATAGTTTTTTTAAAAAAACTATACATGTTGTAGGTGAAAAGGTCCTGAATCTCTCAGCAATCAGTTTAATTCGATCACTTGGGTTCTAGTATTATGAGACTGGGAGAAAGATTTCTATCTATCCACTTTCTCCACCCCAGGCATAATTATATGCACTTCTATGATGTGTTATACAAATTTTTTCTAGTCTAAAAAGCCTCAACTGTTACTTTTTCTTGCAGGCAAGTTGCTCCAGACCCCTGATCATTTGGGTGACCCTTTTCTGCTTCTTTTTGTACCTTTTGAAGGCTATATTGTTTCATTTTTCTAGACTTGGCCAGACACGTTACACGCTGATCCTTGGCTGTCTTGTCCCTTAACTATTTATTTATTATTTATTATATCCCTCCTTTCTGGATACAAATCTTTCCAAAGCGGCTCACAGCACAAGATGAAAGAATAATAAATACAGTTAAAACAATATCGAATTCTCAAACATCAACACATTTTTATTTTATTTTTTTAAAAGAAGAAATTATAAACTATCTTGTGAAAGAGGAAAGTTATCCATGCCCTAAGTAAGCTGATATTTTTCAACTTCAGTGGGTAAGCAGAAGTAGTGGTACTGAGTGTCTGATTCAGTGTCTTAAGAATTTCAGCTTTAACTGAAACACACAAAAATAAACAGGTTTCTAGTCCTTAATGCAGCAAAGATGAGCTTGGAACTGGGATGACAACGCCTGGTGAAATTGAAAGCAAGCTAGGTTAGGGAAGCTTTGCATGGTTTTCAGTGATCAGTGAATGGAGCTTAGAGGTTTTATTTAAAATAAATTCTCTTGGATCATGGCAGTTATGCACGCTGACATGCAAGGTGAAGCAACTGGGCATATTTAAGTGCCTGCCGCCCATGCACACACTCACGCGGAGGGGGTGGGGGGCTGTGGCAGGCTGTTGCCTGAGGTCCCATGGTAGGCTGGTGCCGGCCCTGCAGGCAAGCCAAAGGTGGTATGATGATGACCATCAGTTTTTAGTATATTACACAAAACCAATTCTGGCTAAACTGTTACAACCAAATGTTGGGAACACGCAAAGCCTATCCCAGTTTGGTCCCCAACACCATGATTCACTGTCTCCCTGCTTCCCCCCTGCCCCGCCATTCCCTGCTTGTTTAGTTAGGACAAAAGCGATTTGCCTGCTGTTGAATGAGATTTCATAGAGGCACAGCAAAAAGGCCGAGATGACTTAGGCCTTTAAATGTTTCCAGATGGGGGCATTTCTGGCGAACATTTGAATTTTGCTTCTAAAAGGAGGCCCTATTTACATTCTGAACCACTGCACAGAAGATGTTCCTCTCAGAAAGGAACATCTGATAATAATAGGAATAAAACAGTCAGTGGATATTTTACAGTAAGGATGAAGTGTGAGAGGCTTGTTTCCCACAGGCTCACTTTGGCTAAGACTGCCTATTATACCACATTAAACAGTCATGGCTTCCCCCAACGACAAAAAGTGTGGTTCTCTCAGCCCCACAAGCATCAGCAAGTGGGAGAGGAGAATGCTCCGCCCCTGCAAATCCCCCCTGGCAGTTTTTAATTAGTTCCTCCTCTGCCCCCCAGGCCACACCAGACTCCAGAACTAAAAATAGGGCCAACTGGGGGAAGGGAAAAATAGCCTAGGAAGGATCAGTCAAAGCTGCATTAAAATGTTGCAGCGTATTCTCACCTCTTAACATACCTTTCTCCATGATACTATAAACTGTAAATTGCTCAAGCAGGGTATTTTACCACCAGTAGCCCATTTTCCTTTTATTTATTTTTGATGGATACTCAGCATTCTGTGGCTGGTGAGCCATCCTCAATCTGCAAAGGCTGATATACCTGCATCATGTTCCTCAGTGGCCCCATTTTGACTCCAGTCCTTTCTGCACTCACCACCTGAATTTGCTGCTAGAAGGAATGATTGGCAAGGGGAGAACTGGCAGGTGCAAGAAGTTCAGCTACCTCCTCTATAATCAAACAGGTCTTGTGGGTTTTTGAAACCAAACCTGCACAACCTGTTTGGCCACAGATGAAGACGTAACAAGCATGCACACCCCAAAGCAACAATCCCACTTTCAAAGGGCCTCCAATTTTCTGAGAAATCATCTTTAACTTTGTTGTTATGTGACTACGACTTATGGCGACCCTATGAATCAGTGACCTCCAAGAGCATCTGTCATGAACCACCCTGTTCAGATCTTGTAAGTTCAGGTCTGTGGCTTCCTTTATGGAATCAATCCATCTCTTGTTTGGCCTCCCTCTTTTTCTACTTCCTTCTGTTTTTCCAAGCATTATTATATTTTCTAATGAATCATGTCTTCTCATTATGTGTCCAAAGTATGATCACCTCAGTTTCATCATTTTAGCTTCTAGTGATAGTTCTGGTTTAATTTGTTCTAACAACCAATTATTTGCCTTTTTTGCAGTCCATGGTATCCGCAAAGCTCTTCTCCAACACCACATTTCAAATGAGTTGATTTTTCTCTTATCAGCTTTTTTCACTGTCCAACTTTCACATCCATACATAGAGATCGGGAATACCATGGTCTGAATGATCCTGACTTTAGTGTTCAGTGATACATCTTTACATTTGAGGACCTTTTCTAGTTCTCTCACAGCTGCCCTCCCCAGTTCTAGCCTTCTTCTGATTTCTTGACTTTAACTGTACTGGTGTAAAAAACATTTATATTGGCTTACTTATATACTGTAATTCACTGACCCACACACATCCTGTTTCAGACTTGTTGCAGTGTGGACTCACCCAACAGTATTTAGGTGTATAAAATGGGGCTGTCTTAATACATTCACATCCAAAGCACTTGTTATTGAAGCCACAAGACCTTAACAAATTAATATTACCTCTTGGGAGCTGGGTTTGATCATGAAACTCAGCATCCTTCCATAATTCCTCCCCCCACCAACCTTTAAAGCTGATTCTGTAGCAGTGCTTAGTTGCAAATGAGCACCTTCAGGAAGCTTTTCTGTGGTTCCAGGGATAATTGGGCCTCAGCAGGTAGTTAATTATTTTGGGCTGCTTGGCTACAGCTTAGCACAGGGGCAAGGGAGGGCACAGGCAGCACTTTTGTGCAGGCGGACTGTGTTGCATTGATGTGATCTCTGCTTATAGGAAGATCTTCCAAGGCACGTCTGCCCATGGCCCTGTCTGTCAGTCTGGTGCATTTTTATTTTTGCTAATTTGGGAATGCATTTTTTTTAAAATCAGTTTGCTGCCGCTGCTCACAATATTATCTCCCAACAACTCTTCTTGTCGTTCTGATCATTTCACAGATAAAAAATAGGGATGCTGTTGCAGACGTCTTACAACTCTCTGCCTGTGCTACTTTTTTATGCACTCTTTTCTCATTTTTGTCATGCCTTGGTTATATTTGTGTACTTCCAAACAGGCTAAAATTCAATACAATGTTTCATAGCGAAGAAAAGCCAACAACTCCATGTCGCTGTTGTATGGAATTACTCTTTAAAAGTCTCCATGACACTTACTTAAGATTAATGAGAGTGTATAAATGTGAGATCCCCAATATGACACCTCTGGGCATCATGGCACCCTCAGACAGTCCTGGTGGCTTTTTCCTGTTTGGGGGTGGTACTCAGCATTGCCAGTTTTTCTTCTGTTAAATGGAATTTTTGTGGTGCCCACAACAATTTATTAGATTTCCAAATGTGCCCCTTTATTCAAAAATGTTGGGGTCCCTGGAATAAACAAAATAACACAGATAGATTAAAACACATCTACACACATAAATACAAGTGGGGGCTTGCAAGAAATGTTTCGGTGTGGTTGTTCAGGATTCAGGATAGTGATATGTCCTGAATAGAGCCTGCTGGAACAGGCAGATGGCCTATCTAGTCCACCCTCCTGTTCTCACAGTGGCTAACCAGATGCCCATGGAAGCCCACAAGTGGGACCTGAGCACAACAGCACTCTTCTGTCCTGCAGTACTACTGCCTCCGACAGTAGAAGTAGAATCCTGTATCTGAAGAGCTGCCCAGTCCACAGGTCTGGGAGAAAGATAAAGAACTATTTAAGAAGGGAAATTGGGGGTCTTGAAATTGGCCATCAACAATTCATTCACACGCTGAGTAGGCCTACAAGTCACCTGATTAGGGTTGCCAGGTTCAGGGCCTGAGACTGATCCTGTATCTTTAGGAGAAGAGAAAGTCAGCCAAGTGCAGGTGTTCTTCTTGCAACCCTGTAATGGGTGCAGAGGGAAGGGAGAATTCCACCTTGTGTTTTTTCCCATTACAGTGTTGCAAGTACACCTGCACTTGGCTGACTTTCTCTTCTAAAGATACAGGATCAGTCTCAGGCCCTGAACCTGGTAACCCTACACCTGATCACAGTCTTCCCCACAACGGTGAAATACATTTCTATTTAAGTTATAGGCATTGCTTCTAAATGTGCACCTATACATATAACACAGCATATACATATGTTTTCCTTAATAATGTTATTTGTTATTTAGTTTAATTTTTGTAAATTGTATTGCTTTTATTAATGTATTTTTATACTTGTGTTTATTTTTCTTTGTAAGCTGTCTTGAGGCCTTTGGCCAAAAGGTGGGGTATAAATACATTTAATAAAAATAATATACCATTTTTATGTAAATCCACAGCCTCTTTTGTCCTCCTTTTTGGCAAGGCATAAATGGCCGTCATGTCAGTATTGCAACTACTCCAAGGTCACTCCGTCTGTGATTCTTCTAGCAAGGAGTTTTTACAAGGAGTGGAAGGGCACTTAAAAACCATATCTCCCCCTCCCCGGCCTTTCAGTGTGAACTGATGCAGTCCATTCTGTTTTCTCAGGATTCTACCAGCTCATTCTGCCTCTTGTGCAGACCTGGCATCCTTGTTACAATCGCCCGCATCTGTGACCTTTTGCATAGTTCAGCAGAAGTTTAATATAAACTACTTGTCAGCCGGGGGTGGGAAGCAGGGTGAGTTTGTGGAAAATCACTCCTGTATTTGAGAAGCCAAAACAAAAGCCATTCCCCCCTTCCCCCAAGTTGTTTAATGGTTATTATTCAATTTCTGCAATTAACTTTCAGAGTAAAATGTAAAAGGGAAATGCCTTTACAAAAAAATCGGCAGCATTCCTTTCACACTCCCACTCGCCTCTGAGGTTCGTCCACTTCCTTCCTGTGGCTTTTTATAGAATCATGTGTGTTTTTCTCACGTCCGCCAATAAAAGGATGTTTTGTGCTTCTGCTGCTATGGTTGTGCATGTGTGTGTGCACTTCTGATTTTTTTTTTTTAAAAAAATTCAGCCCGCAACTATCATGCTTAAGCATGTAGTTCTGGTTTGTACGGTGGAGCTGAGACTAGGTAGAACTTTGAGAAAGATCAAAGGCAGAAAGCCTTGGGATCCGTTCTGTTCTACAAGCTTTAAAAATGCTTTTTCCTGTAACCACTTCTTTTTATGAATCAGCCACTTCATTTTCATTCACAAATATGAAATTCAGTTCTTTCTCTCTCCCCCCCCTTCCCTCTTTTCTTTTTAACATTACGTTTCTAGCCCTAAGGATGTGAGGATAGGTTTGATCTTTTGTGCATGATGCCTGGTGGCAACATCACAGGAGTGGCCAGTGCTGCGCCATAGAGAGCTGCAGTGTGAGAGCCAGGAAGGCAGACACAGTAAATCAGCTGTGGGGAAACTTAATCAGATCTGCCAGTCTTCCCCATGTGGCCCATGAGGCCATTTCAGCCAGCCTACGGCCACCTGCTCTACACTTCATGTTATACATCAGCTGATTCTGCAAGATCCCGCAATCAGCTAATTGTCAGCACTTTGCAGGTTGTTCCTTTGAAACCATATGGGCAACAACGGGTCCCTTGACTTCATTGTGAGTAAGAGATCTAAGACACACGCACGCACCGAGACCCTGGACAACTACACCTCTAATCAAATTTGGCCAGTGGGAGGAGGATGAGGGAGATAGCAATCTGGCCCACCAGCCAGATCTAGCTCCCCATTCCTACAGTAAATGCTGGTCATGGCCAGGCCAAGTCCTTTATAGCCCTTCCCAGTCAGGAGGAGCCAACAGTCAGCATGGGTAGGCAACAGCGTGGCTGTAATTATTAATTATTTTGAAATATGCATCTATACATTTAAACTCATATATGTAAATTCTATGCAAACTTATGTCCAATTTTGTCCTCTCTTGGAGCATTTCCTCTGTTTGGGTGATTCATAGGTGCCCACTCCAGAGGAATGTTCAGGGCCAGTCTTGAGGGAGGAGGGTCATTTAGCCGAGGCCTCAGAGTTAGACACTTTTTAATTTCTTTGGCATCTGATCAGGTTTCACAATTTGTTTTTACACACATCAGACTAAAATGTGGTAGATTCTCTCAGCTTAGAGCTGTACATTTAAGCAAATAGGAGATACGATTTGATAAAACACATAGTTTTTTGTTAATTGATACAGATTTTGTCATATTAAAGAGTTTTAAATGTTCATAAATATTAATACAAATATATTGGTTCTGATGACACAAGATTAGACCATGATGAACGTATCCTCTCAGTTCAGCTGATTATATAAACAAACCACTCACTCTTTTTTTTTCTTTTCTTTTTTTTGGTGCCTTATTATGCTTTTGTGTATTGTCATTTTTCATTTTTATTATGGCTAGGGGCCTCAAAATGCTGAAAGTGGCCTGGTCCTCTCCGGATCTCTGAGAGGGCCTAGAAACACTTTCCTGGCTGGGAAACAGTAGCCCTGATGATGGTTCATCACACAAGATGGCCACTTTCAGATCTGTGGCTTCCTGGTACAGTTCATGACAGAAGTCGAAGTACTGGTCAGCTGATCAGCGCTGACACGAAGCCTTGCTTGCAGGGGAACAGGAGATCCCTTTTTGCTCCCAACTGTTCCTTTTATATCTGCATCTGTACCTGTCCCACACCTGTTGTCACAAATGACGTGGGCGTGGTTTGTGGGAAACTGCTTCAAGAGCCAAATTGGGATCCATGCCTACTTTAGCTTTGTGAGCTGCAAGTCCCTCACCCCTGGTCTACGCTGACTGACAGCGGCTCTCCAGAGTTTCAGACAGGGGACATTCTCAGCGCTAACTGGAGATGCTGGGGACTGAACCTGGAACCTTCTGTAGGCAAAACAGATGCTCTGCCACTGAGCTATGGACCTTTCCCCAAATTGACATGACTGTTTGGTCATATAAAAAACTCCCTCCCTGAGAAACAGTGTGAGCATGCTGCATCCTTAGTTGGTTGCTGGGGCCCCTTCCCCCAATCTCGTGTCCTCCAGACATTTTGAACAATAGCTCCCATCAACCCCAGCCAATGGCCACGTTTTTGCATTCAGACATCAGCCTGGTTTGTTTGTTTTCCATTGTTCGGCCAAATTCTTCACCGATTGTTAAGTGCCCAGAGCTAAATTTGTTGCTATGTTGCTTTTCTTTTCTTATCTTTTAACTGCTAAGGCCTCTGAGCTTAGAGTTGCAACTTAATATCCACCTCCACCTGTGCCTTATTAACAGAACTATCCTCTCTCATCAAAAGTCGCATACAGAGAAGAATATGAGAAATTAGCAATAGGCAATAACGGCCTGCGAGACCTCTGTACCGATTTCATCAGGAGTCACCCTGGAGGTAACAGCTCTGATTCCGTGGTTGACTTAATGAAGGGACAAAGAGTATGTAATGGCTCCCACCTGAAAAGGAAATGTACCCAGAGGGAAAGTGTAGTATGATATATGGGATGGGCAGGATTTCTTCTGCAGGTCGCTGCTAAGATGCAGCCTCCACACAAGAAACCTCAGTGTGAACGCAATGGTTAGAGCAGGGGCTCTCAAACTGTGGTCCGCGAGCTTCATTTAGGTGGCCTGCAGCATGCCCGCATTAAACATTCCTCGTGATTTTTAATTGTATTTGTATTGCTTTGTTTATTTCTTACTTTGTATTTAATTGTATTACAGTTTGATTTCTAGGGAATGCAAATCCTAATACAGTAAATTGTGTAAGAAATAACAGAAGCAGTACAAATACAATTAACAATCATACAGCATCTGGCACATCGCATGACAATTGCTACAGCAGGCAGAAGTGGTCCACCAAGGCCCTCAGCAATTTTCAAGTGGTCTGTGGGGGGAAAAGTTCGGGAGTCACTAAGTTGGACTGTTAGACTAAGTCTGAAGGGACCTTGATCCAAATTCTCCCCCTCATCCCACTCAACCGTATAACTTACTGGGTATGGCCTTGGGCCAGTCATTCTCTCACGACACCTAATCTACCTTACAAGGATGTTGTGAAGATGAATTGGAGAGGGAGTACAATGTCTCCAACTCTGAGCTCTTTGGAGGAAAGATGAAAAATACATTTTAAGGTAGTGTTTGGTCTTATGATGACTTTTAATTCTCTGTATGGTTTATTTTTATAGGCACGGCTTCGAAATGCTAATGAGTAAGTGATATATAAATGCCCCCCTTTCCCTCTAAATCTCTTGTTCCGCCCGCCTTTCCTTCGATCCATGGAGTCCAGTGCATGTTTATTCGGAAGTAAGGCCTACTGTGTTTGGTGGGACTTAACTCCCATGCAAATATGCATAGTATTGTAAGCTTAAGACAACTGACAGCACAGTCCTGTGTGTCTTCTCAGAAGTAAGTCCCCTTGAATTACAGAACCTATTGCTTTGTCTTCTTTTGTCAGGTAAATTTTATTTCCTGAGGCTTAACGATTATTTGTCAGCATTTTGAGTAACCAGGTTGTTTGGGCTCGCAGGTCCGCAGCCTTGGGGTTGTGCTTGATTCCAGGCTGTCCATGGAGGCTCAGATTTCGGCAGTGAGCTGGGCAGCCTGGTACCAACTACACCTCATACGAAGGCTGCAACCCTACCTTCCTGTTCATCAGCTCCCACTGGTGGTACACGCCCTGGTCACCTCTCGTTTGGACTACTGTAATGCGCTCTACGTGGGGTTACCCTTGAAAACGGTCCGGAAATTACAACTGATACAAAATGCGGCGGCTCGACTACTTATGAATAGTCGCCGCCGAGATCACATCACACCAGTGTTGTTCGACCTACACTGGCTTCCAGTTGTTTTCCGAGCCCAATTCAAGGTGTTGGTATTGACCTTTAAATCCCTATACGGTTTCGGCCCAGTTTATCTCACGGAGCGCCTTCAACGCCACCAATTATGCCGCCCGACAAGATGGGCCACACAGGGCCTTCTCTCAATCCCGCCAACAAAAACAGCCAGATTGGCGGGTACAAGAGAGAGGGCATTCTCAGTGGCGGCCCCCACTCTTTGGAACTCCCTCCCACAAGATCTCCGGCATGCCTCTTCCCTAAATGTATTTCGGAAAGCCTTAAAGACCTGGCTTTTTCAGCAGGCCTTCGGGGTATCCGGGGAGGGTTAATCGATATAATTGTAATGCCTCCTACCCAGTTTTAATATTGTTGTTGTAGATCTATTGTTTTTATTGTATTACTGTATTTTATTAATTGTATTTTAATAATTTTGTAAGTCGCCTAGAGTGGCCATTGGCCAGATAGGCGACGAAGAAATTAAATTTATTATTTATTATTATTATTCATCCTTCTCAGAGTATTGCTATCAGTCACTTAGGTAAAAATGTAGTTTGTATCTTTTCTGTACCAAATGCATACCATATATCTATACATGTTGTTATGTGCCTTCAAGTCGATCATGACTTATGGCGACCCTATGAATCAGCGACCTCCAAGAGCATCTGTCATGAACCATCCTGTTCAGATCTTGTAAGTTCAGGTCTGTGGCTTCCTCTATGGAATCAATCCATCTCTTGCTTAGCCTTCCTCTTTTTCTACTCCCTTCTGTTTTTCCCAGCATTATTATCTTTTCTAGTGAATCATGTCTTCTCATGATGTGTCCAAAGTATGATCATCTCAGTTTCATCATTTTAGCTTCTAGTGATAGTTCTGGTTTAATTTGTTCTAACACCCAATTATTTGTCTTTTTCACGGTCCATGGTATCTGCAAAGCTCTCCTCCAACACCACATTTCACATGAGTTGATTTTTCTCTTGTCCACTTTTTTCACTGTCCAACTTTCACATCCATACATAGAGATCGGGAATACCATGGTCTGAATGATCCTGACTTTAGTGTTCAGTGATACATCTTTACATTTGAGGACCTTTTCTAGTTCTCTCACAGCTGCCCTCCCCAGTTCTAGCCTTCTTCTGATTTCTTGGCTATTGTCTCCAGTTTGGTTAATGACTGTGCCAAGGTATTGGTAATCCTTGACAAGTTCAATGTCCTCGTTGGCAATGTTAAAGTTACATAAATTTTGTTTTGTCATTATCAGATCTTGGAAGATTACTTTTATTTATTATTTATTTTTTTATTTTATTTTATTATACTTTTAGACCGCCCTTTAGCAACAAGCTCTCAGGGCGGTGCACAACAGAGTAAAACTACATTAAATACAAGTGAGTGTGGGTACAATACAACTATAAAAATATTTTAAAAACAAGGTTAAGACAAAAATTAAAATAAAATTACAATTAAAATTAAAATGCCTGGGCAAAGAGGTAGGTCCTTACCTGGCGCCGAAAAGATAACAAAGAAGGCGCCAGGCATATCTCATCAGGGAGGGCGTTCCATAATTCGGGGGCCACCACTGAGAAGGCCCTAGATCTAGTTATTGCTCTCCGGGCCCCCCTATGAGTTGGGACCCAAAGAAGGGCCTTCGACGTCGAGCGTAGCGAACGGGTAAGTACATAGCGGGAGAGGCGTTCCACCAGGTATTGCGGTCCGATGCCATGAAGGGCTTTATAGGTAAGAACCAACACTTTGAATCTGGCCCAGAAACATATTGGTAGCCAGTGCAGTTGGGCCAGGACAGGTGTTATATGGTCAGATTTTTTAGTCCAGGTAAGAACTCTGGCCGCAGCATTCTGCACCAGCTGAAGTTTCCGAACCGTCTTCAAGGGTAACCCTGCGTAGAGTGCATTACAGTAGTCCAATCTAGAGGTTACCAGAGCATGGATAACTGTGGCGAGGCTCTCCCTGTCCAGATAGGGTCATAGTTGGGCCACCAGCCGAAGCTGGTAGAACGCATTTTGAAAAGTAATGAAGTACAGTTACAATTACATGGCCCAAAAAAGTAGTAATTATCCTTATAATTGCTCTGAAAGTAACTGATTACTTTTTCTCAAAAGTTATCACTACAATTACATTTCAGTTATTTGCTTTTAAAAAATGCCTATAAGGTGCTGGCCTTGGCTGCTGCACATTGAAGTAGCCTAAAACAACATTAAAAATAAACACACATACAGAGGTAGTAGAATAATTCTTTTTATCCATAAGATAGCAATGGTGGTCTCTCCGCTGGTAAGGGAGGTGGGGAGGGAGGCAGAGGCCACTACTCAGATCTTTGCACATCAAACCAAGTGCAACCCCCCCCCAGTCAGCAAGCATAATATCTCTCACTTAACCACCTCCTGGACCCTGCCCTGCCACCAACAGAGGAACACTCACCCAAGCAAACATTTTCCCCTGAGATGCAAAAAAGTTAAAATACTGCAAATTCAGCACAGTAGCCAAAGAGGGTTGTGGAGGCCACTTTGTGTGCCAAGTGCAAACACAGTATTCACACACACACACACACACGTCATCTTTCACCACAGTTCTTCATCTCCATTCTGCTGCTGCCTCTTTCCTATCCATGTTCTTGCCCTCTGGCTCCTTTTTCCCTCCACTTCATTCTTCACCACCACCATCCATTTTTTTAAACAATTGTTTTCTCCACTCCACCCCGTCTCACTCTCCGCCTCCTCCCTCGTCGCCTCCTATCCACCCACAGAGCATGAGGGAAGAGCAACGCTGCACAGAAGCCCAGTTTGAGGCACATGATTTTCATCCACAAATCAGAGGAGCAGAAGACGTCTTCTGCTCCCCCCCCCAGTAATGCCCAAAAGTAATGCTGGAAACATTACAATTACTCCACAAAAGTAATAAAATTACTTATAGTTCTATTACAAAATGTAAAGGAATTACCCACTCGTTCCTCAAAAAAGTAATGAATTACAAGTACAAGTTCATTACTTGTAACAAATTACTTCCGAGCTCTGGTCATTACTTTAGTCTTCAGTTTAAAGGGGGTTAGACCCATTCATGGAGGTTAAAGCTGTATCAGTGAATTTTGCAATCTAATTCTCCAGTCAAAAATGCACACAGTGGGGTAAAAGTATACATAAAAAGATGCATATATTAGTGAAAATAACGTACAAGAATGCATTGTGTTGCTAAAAATCGCTTTGGAAAAGTGTGTATATCAGGCAAAATTGCATACTTATTTGGAGAAATTCCCACTAAAATGGTGAATAATTTTCATGAGGACCTGTGATAAAAACATCGGAAATTGACATGAAAGTGTGGAGAACTGAATTTAAGCCTGGAAAAATAAGAAATGGAGAAACTGAAATTGACAGGTTCAGCCATCCCTATACAACAATCAGGCCTGATGAAGTTCAGAACTTCTGTCCTTTATTTGTCAAGTTACTTCAAGGGTGGAGAGGATCTCACATGGTCAAAACAAAACTGCTATGCTTGCCCCATATTCCTTGTGCTGTCTGTCTTGAGGAAGAGCTGTCTGTGACTCAAAAACTGACACTCAATGCTATTTTTCCCTTTCTTGGCCCAGAGGAAAGTCATGCCCTCATTTCCTCTGTGTTGCTTGCAAATTACCAAGCACAAGTGATCTGCTTCAGTTTGTCTCCTCCTGCCTCCTAAAACACTTGTGTAAGCGTGTGTGTGCTAGAAAAGATGATATGAATTCAGTCGGTGGGGGGGGAACTGTGTGAACAGGACAGCACAACAAACAGAAAGGCAGGCAAACTGACGTTCTTTTGGTGTAACTTGAGGCTGCCTGTCTGCAGAACTAAAGGGAGGGTTTGCAAAGACACAGGGAGTTCTTTATACTGGGGAGGATCACATGCACGTTTACATCTTTGTCGAAATTCCACTCTGTATAATTATTCCTTTGATTGTGCTAAATATGAAAGAGAAAGAGAGGGAGGCGGTAGGCTTGTGTGCAAACTGTGGCCTTGTTTAATTAAAGACATAACTGTCTGGACAAGGGAAGGGAGGCGATGGGAACTGCCCACCTAGAGGATGGGCCCTTCTCTCTTGCTATTTCCTTATGTGTTTTTTTAAAATGTTAACATCAAACAATGCAGCTCTAGGAACAAGCAGACAGTTTGAGGAAGTGCAGTCTAAAAAACGAAGATTTGCAAGATCTCTTGTGTTAAAAGGATGTTCTTTCATTTAACATAGGCAGTGCCCCAGGGCCTCTGTTTGCTAACTACTGACAAAGGAAAATAGGTAATCCATGTGCAAACATATAACTGTTGGCATGATGGAATGAATTTCCACCCTACCAGGGGTGGGAAACCTCAGGCTTGGGGGCCAAATGCAGCCCTCTAGGTCTCCCTCTGTCCTTGGAACTTTCCCTAGGCCACACTCCCTCTTCCTCAGGCTACCCCCCTCACTGGCTCTGCTTTGCACCCCAAGTGTTTCTGCCTAGCTGAAATGTGTCCTTGAACTCTGATAATGTCTCTTGTGTGGAGAACAGAGGTGTGTGTGAGTATGTGTAGACACTGCACTACTGTTTGTTGTTATGTGCCTTCAAGTCAATCATGACTTATGGGGATCCTATGAATCAGCGACCTCCAAGAGCATCTGTCATGAACCACCCTGTTCAGATCTTGTAAGTTCAGGTCTGTGGCTTCTTTTATGGAATCAATCCATCTCTTGTTTGGCCTTCCTCTTATTCTACTCCCTTCTGTTTTTCCAAGCATTATTGTCTTTTCTAGTGAATCATTTCTTCTCATTATGTCTGCAAAGTATGATCACCTCAGTTTCATCATTTTAGCTTCTAGTGATAGCTCTGGTTTAATGTGTTCTAACACCCAATTATTTGTCTTTTTCGCGGTCCATGGTATGCGCAAAGCTCTCCTCCAACACCAAAATGAGTGGATTTTTCTCTTACCAACTTTTTTCACTGTCCAACTTTCACATCATGTTCAGTGTTCACTATTATACAAAGGTAAAATTATTGTTCTACCCAATGGCCTGGTTCGCACATGTTACTAAGCCTCAGTTTATTAAATTATGATTTATTAAACCATGGCTTGATGTTCTGTGTGACCCCTGCACAGGGGCTTCACAATGATTTGTTTACCGCCAACAAACTATGATCTGAAGCCATAGTTTGTTGTTGGCTTACCAACCTTGGTTAGTTTTAATTATAGCTTGACATTACATGTGAACCTAGTGCCTTCCTTAACCCAGCCCACATTATTCTGATACTTAATTAGTTCTTAATAGTGATGTTTTATCATGTGGGATTTTTCAAAAAAATGTATTTGATATTTGTTTATTGTGTTTTAAGATATACTGTAAATCGCTTACAGATTTTCCCCCCACCCGTAAAATATAATTGGTATATAAATTGTCTAAGTAAATAAAACATGGTTTGTTTGGTCACTCCACCCAAGATGCTCACCAGGCTACAAAGGCACGAGGCAAGAGCAGCTGGAAAATAAGCCAAGCTTTTGAGGAACAAGCCATGGTTTGTTTGATTGCTTGTGGGACAACTTGAGGGTAGCTCAAATTTTCTTAAACAAATCATGGCTTAAACAAACCATGGCCTCCCATTATGTGCGAACCAGATCACTCTGTGTTTTGTCCCTCACTCCTGGTCTTCAAAGATATACTGCCACTGAACATGCAATTTCCATGCATCTGTCATGTAATCCTTTTTTTTAAAGGCATGTTAACTAGTAGCCATCACTCTGTCATTCCATAACCTACTTATGCATTGCAATAGAGTTCTCCCTTTCATCACTGCTGAATTTGCTGCCAGTCAACTTAATTGGGTGTCCTTGAGTTCTGGTAAGATGAGAGGCACAAAGGAATTCTATCTGCCCATTCCAACCATTCATTATTTCATCAGTGTCTGTCAGTTTCCTCCTTTTTTCTCTCTCTCTTTCTGCCCTAAACTAAAAAGCCCTTTTAGACTTTTCTCATGAGAAGGTGCTGCAACCACTGGATCATTTTTTGTTTCGTCATCATCATCATCATCATTTAGATCTCTGCTATCCTTTTTGAGATGGGGTGACCAAAACTGTCACAGATATATAAATATGACTGAGCCACACAGATACATATATAATGGTGGTTGCTTTTGGGGTGGTGGTGGTTGCAGAGTTCCGTTAGTTTCCTGGGAGTCTTGCAATTGAAGGCCAGCTTACGATTTATTTTTCAAATAAATAACTGTATTTCTACTTCGTAGACCTATGCATGTCTACTTAGAGTTCAGTGGGACATACTTCCACGTAAGGAAGGAATCCTGACTATGGGAGACCAGCGTAATTTACACTGGCTTAAATTAAGCCCGCATAAAGTATGTCAGATCCAAATGCAGTTCAGGAGTAAGGCTACAGCCGGCTGAACTGGCCCAAGCCTGGCAGAAGAAAAACAAGACTTTAAAATAAGAGTTTGATTAACACCGTCCTTTTTGCTGGTGTAAGATCTGCCAGGTTACCCATCACATGACTGAGCTGAATGGAGTTGGAACACATGTAAACCTGCCCCCCCCACCTGGTTCTGCCCCTGCCATGCCCTTTTGGGGGATTTATGCTGGCCTATCTCCAGCTGAGCCAAGATTGAGGATTTACATTGGTGTAGCTGCAACTGAGCCAGAGATCTGCCAAATCCTAACTCGGTCATCCTGGTGGATCTTGGGTTTGGATTGTCCCTTAAGTGTATATAGCATTGCAGCCTAAATAAACAGCTGCTCTTTAGTGACAATATTTTATGTATTTTATTTTATCATTTGACAAGGTTTATTTAATGCTAAATTAATGAAAACCTATGTGGTTTACCTTAAACAATATAAAATATTCATTTTTTAAAAAATGTCAATAAAATCACATGTTAAAAACAGACTGATATAAAATGTATCAAAATATAAATAAAGGCAGCAGTTTTAAAACAAGTATGAATAATTTTTAAAATGTTAAAATTACACATCTAGGTAGGCTTGCTGAAACAAAAACGTTTTTCAGCAGGCACAAAAAACAATACAGCAAAAGCACCCACCTCATATAAATGGTATAATATTAACCAGTTGGAACCAGTGTAAATGCCCCCCCAGCCCAGTTCTGCTCCCACCATGCTCCCAGAATACTCCTGTTTAAGGACTTACACCCGCCTCAGCTGAACCGGCTGAGCCCCAGTTGAACCAGGATGCAGGACTTCCACTGGCGTATCTCCAACTGAGCCGGGTCTGAAGACTTACACCAGCGTATCTCTGGCTGAGCCAGGGTTCAGCTAACTGAGCTGGAGATCCACCAGATCCCAACTCACTCATCTTGGTAGATCTTGAGTTTGGGTTGCTCCCTCAGTGCATTCTTTTAAAAATGCAAATTGAATATTTAACCAGGATGCTGTGGGCTTTTTGTTCTAAACATCTGGGTCTCCAGTTGGCTAGATATATCGAAAGAGGGTTCTGCACTCATTGTGAGCTGACGAGCAAAGCTTGAGGAGACTTCCCACAAATGTTTGTTCAGGCCAATGCTAGATTCACACGCGCAGAGAATGAGAACTCTAGTAAAGCATCTCTTGTTTCCGGCCACCCCCTTTGGAAAAACTGGAATGATGCCTAGCCAGTGTGGGCTTCCTCCAGACAGGAAAGCCTTTCCATTTAAGGGAAGACGCTAGCGATCCTTGGCAAAAAAGGAGGGCAGAACCTTCTGAACGCTTGGACTCCCGATTGGCTGAAAGACTGGAGGCAGCTTCGGCCGGCGAATCCGTTCGCATTTTTAAAATGTCTTCCTTTGTCAGCTTGAGATTTTCCAGAATTTAGAAGCGGAAAGAAAGCAAAGACTACAAGGAAGCTATTAGAGAGGTATAAAATAAACTTTGAAAGGTGCAGGGGGCGAGGAATAAACGGGGCAAGGAGTTCACTTCATTGAGAAACTGCTTGCAATTTCCAAGGGAAGTATTGATGAATACTTATTGCTCCAACAAAAGCTTTTTTGTCGCGAACAGGAGAAGCAGATGTTTAAAAACCGGACAGGAAGCTGCTGTGACAAATGGAAGGATTTTTTATTGGATTCATGAGCTCTGCTTCCTGCCAATGATTTCTTCAACTCTAGGCCACCTTTTTTTAAAAATAGCATCATAATATTACAACTTGATTATCAACCTTTTCCACATCCATATTTGGAGGACCGTGTGTATAAAAATCATTAACGCTGTAATTCAGATAGTACAAACCTTTACGTTGCTCTGTTCGTAAACACCTGGCTCCTTTTGAGATTAAAATAACGCTTTCGTGAAATGATGGGTTTGTGATTATTTTATTTATTTGTTTGTTTGTTTGTTTATTGCATTTATATACCGCCTCATAGGCGAAGCTCTCTGGGCGGTTTACAACAATTAAAAACATTAAAAACAAGTATACAAATTTAAACCATACCAAATTAAAACCCATAAAAACCGATAGGCAAGTTAAAACGCATGCTATTCAAATGCTGTTTAAAAAATGCCTGGGAGAAAAGGACCTGGCACCGAAAAGATAACAGTGTTGGCGCCAGGCGCAACTCATCACAGAGATCATTCCATAATTTGGGGGCCACAGCTGAGAAGGCCCTCTCCCTTGTTGCCATCCTCAGCTCTGAGGATTACTTTTACATTTTGAGGGCTACAGGGGAAAAAATAGTGGTTTCAATTTCAACTCAGTATATTATTCTTCATCTGTTTCTATGAACACCCCTTTCCCCTCTGTGCCCTATAGCAATATTTCTCATCTGTCATTGAATCATCATAGATCTGTCAGGGATGGGGGAGAAATTTGATTCAGTTCACATTTAAAGGCAAATCTATCAAATTAGCACATTCCGAAAAAATATGAGCAGCATAACACAGCCATCCTTTGAAATCCACACTTCTCCAACGTTTGCAGTCCAGTTCTTCTCCAAAGTAAATGTGTACAGACGTGCATACGTTAAATGTGCATAAAAATTAATCTATTGCTGAAAATACCATACAAAAATACATTGTGTTAAGGGAAAGTGCATGCAAAAATCTGTATATTGCAGGGACATTTGCACTAAAGTTCTGATTAATTTCCATGAGGACTTTTAAAAATAATAATAATCACAAATTCATGTGGAAATGTAGAGAACTAAATCTGAGGCTGGGGAAATGAGATGTAGAGAACACAAATTGACAGATTTGGCCATCTCTCGTCTCGCTAAACCCTCTCTCGGTTCATTCTTGCTCTGTTCTTTGTATCTCGTAGCATATGCGCTTTCTTTCTCTGCACCACCATCGGATAGCATTGCCATCTATGTTACATAGGGTGGCCATGTGTATTACTTTACAGCAGGCAGTTCTCTATTTGAAGGGCTGGTTTAAAGATTAAGAACCCTAAGAAGAGAGAGCAGGTGAATTTTGAAGTTGTCCATCAACAGTGAGCACCTGGACAGCTGACTAAACAGGTCACCTGCTCGCAGTCTTCTTCGGTGAGGTGCACTGTGTTTCTATTTAAATTATAGTCATTATTTCTAAATTTTCATCTTTGTATCTAAATTACTGTATGCAAAATGTATGCTTGCCTCTCCTCTTTTGTTCTCTGGAAATTGTCGTTTTGTGAGGTGGGCCAGGCTTCTCAGAACCACACCAAACTGTAAATCCTAGGATTGTTTGGCATTAGCCAAGATAGTCAAACTGATTTAAAACCACTATGATTTATTTGTTGGTTGGTTTATAAGACTTATATCCCGACCTTCCTCCCAATATAAATAAATAAATTTTGGCAGATGTGTGATTGACTCAGAGCAAGCTAATGTTGCAGTTGAAAAATTGTTCTGACATGTTCAGATTTGGGGGTTGAGGGGTTAGACATAACTGTGAGAACAGGATGCTGGACTAGATGGGCAACTGGCCTGATCCAGCAGGCTCTTCTTAGGTTCTAGTAGAATTTACTTCGTGCTGTATGGAGACTCTTCACCCGTCCACTTCTATGTCCAGAACAGCATCATGTCTTTTGGCCCAGCCCACCCCCTCGGGTGCCTGGTGCCCATTGGGGCTTGTGATGAGTCATAGGTACAGCCAAAGCCAATGACAGACAGAACCACCCCCTGACTGATGGTAACTAAGATGGCAGGTAGGTGGGGACTGGCTGAGGGCAGGCTAAGGGTAGAGACACACTTACTGTTGTGCCAGTTCCACATCTCTTTTCTGAACATGGGGGCACATGATGCTAGTCAAACCCAGCCCCTTTTTACTGTAAAACCTGGTGGGATCAACTCAAGTGTTTGGGGTTTTTAAATCAGCCTCAGACAGATTTCACAACTGATTGGCAGATCAACCTGTTGCGTGTGACTTCAGGGACAGGGCCACCTGGCATGATCCTGCACCCCTCTCCCAATGCATTTACTCTGGGCGCGGAGGAAAATGAGTGAAAGAGCCTTTGCTGTTGGGCATTTCTTTGCATGCACACGTATCCCACTGGCAACCAGTCATTTGAAATGGAATGACAAACTTCAGGACAAATGTGGCCCTCCAGGCGTCTCTGTCTAGCTCCAAGAGCTCAGCCTGGGTAACACTCCCTCTCCCCAGGCAATGCCCCTTGCTGGCCACGCTCTGCGCCTCCAGGAGTGCTTTTGCCTAGCTGGAATGTGCCCTTGACCTGCGGTAACAGCTTGCCTGGATGGAGAGATTGAGGGGGCGCAGTGTAGAAAGCTCTCACTTTTGCATGGCTGGAATGTAGCAAAGATACCTAAGGGAAGAGTCACATTCATTATTCCAACTACTCAGCCTGAAAAAAAAAATTACTGAGCCTTGATTTAAGTTATCCCTCTGAGAATTAATCAGGGCTCCTTCTTCTTCGCTTGCTTAGTTTTATTCATTCTGTTTGCTTGCAACTTCAAGGAATGATTGTCGCAAAACATTCCCTTGCAGACTTTGTAAGTGTGAGGATTTCACAACCCCAGAATGATTTCAAGAGGAGTAAACAAGCTTGCTAGGAGAGCAAGAGAGAAGAGGCTCAGAGAGCGAGTCTCAGGAGGACTCTTCCCGCCCTCGCAGTTTGGTTAAGTAAATAGTTACCAAATGTATCAGAGAGGGAATGTGATCCTTATTATCCCGTACAAGTACTGGGGACAGCTGATATTTTGGAGAGGTCCTGAAAGGCTGGAAAGAGAAGCTGGGGTTGGTTTCTATGCCGTTGTTGTTTTGGGGGTAGATATGAAAGTGGAAGTGAGGTTAGCAAACACGTATAGGGTTGTCTTCAACTATATCCTACTGAAAGTAGTCTGTCATGTCTATTAACTTCAGTGGGTCTACTCTGAGTAGGACTAACACTGAATACCACCCGTAGTCCCAAACTAGTAAGCACATATAGTCTCAGGATATGATCTGAAGACACATGAGGTGATCGGCTTGCTGAAGCTAAGTAGGTCTGGGTCTGATCAGTGGATGGGCAGATGACTGTGCAGGAACCACCTGTGTGCCACTTTGGGTTCCATGACTGAGGAAAGGTGGGGTATAACTAAGAATCCAAGAGACCTTGAAGCTGTGGTGGATAGCCCGATATGAAGATGCTAATCCGGTGTGCAGCAGTTGTGAAAAAGGTGAATTCCATGTTAGGGATCATTAGGAAAAATGGAAATGGACTGCCTTCAAGTCGATCCTAACTCATGGCAACCCTACAAATAGGGTTTTCCTGGTAAGCGGTATTCAGAGGGGGTTTACCATTGCCTTCCTCTGAGGCTGAGAGGCAGTGACTGGCCCAAGGTCACCCAGCGAGCTTCATGGCTGTGTGGGGATTCAAACCCTGGTCTCCCAGGTCATAGTCCAACATTCTAACCACTACACGACAATGGCTCTCTCATTAGGAAAAGGGATTGAAAATAAAGCTGCCAGTATGAGTATGGCATTATACAAATCTATGGTGCAACCACATTTGTAATACTGTGTACAGTTCTGGTTGCTGCAACTCAACAAGGATATTGTAGAGCTGAAAAAGGTGCAGAAAAGGGCAAACAAAATGATCAAGGGGGTGCAACAACTCCCTTATGAGAAACAGTTGCAAAAACAGTTAGACAAAAAAAGTCAGGGGAAACTGATAGAGGTATGTACAATTATCCATCCTGTGGAGAATGAAGATAGAGAGAAGGCTTTCTCTGGCTTTCATAATATGAAACTGAATGGTAGAAGATTCAGGACAAACAAAAGGAAGTCCTTCACACAGCACATACTTAATCTAAGGAATTCACTCCCACAAAAGATAGTAGGCAACTACTAATCCATTCAACTTGGATGGTTTTAAAGACGTTTAAACAAATTTCCATTCATGGAGGCTAAGGCTATCAGTGTCTACAAGCCATGATGGCTGTGTACTACCACCAGTTTTGGAGGTGGTATGCCTTTTATTACCAGTTAGTGGGACCCACAAGTGGGGGAAAGCACTATTGTGCTCAGATCATGCTTGTGGGCTTCCCATGGGCATCTGGCTGGCCACGCTGGACTAGATCGCTTTTGTACTGATCTAGCAGGGCTCTTCTTATTTTCGTAACATATTTATTGTGTGTGAAGTAGAAATGCAGACTCATACCTGGGATTCCATAGAGGTGGTCTACATGTGAATGGCATGTGGGGAACAGGTCATTGTAGATATAAGTCCAGGCTGAACTTTTATATGTCCTAATATTTTGTAATTCCTAATGTCTCCTCCACCACAATGCTTTGCAATGGAAAATGTTTTTAAAGATGTTTTGTCTTAATATATTTTAAAGTCTGTTTTTAAGATGTTTTAGAGTGTTTTTAGTGTTTTTGTTTGCCATCCTGGGCATCTGCTGGGAGGAGGGGTGGAATATTAATGTAAATAAATAAATAAATAAATAGAGTCAGTTCACACATTCAGCTTGGAGCCATCAAAGGACTGTACAGATACTACTTTTGTATAAGCTGAACTCGCATATTGGAGGAGCACAACTGCCCCACCTTTCCTATAATATTTTTAAAAAATTTATTGAGGCATTTCTGTACTATCCAGTCAACTGTGTCCTCTGAATGGTTATTATTATTATTATTATTATAGTTTATTTATATACCACTTTTTGGCCAAAAGGCCCCCAAAGTGGTGAACAAAGTATCAGAAAACATATTACAAAAAAAAATTACATAAGAAATGACCAGTAAAAAAATACACAATAAAAATACAATGCAACAAAAACAATGCAAATACAATACAACAAGAATGATGCAACAAGAACAAAGGAAAAACTTTTCTCCGTTCACAGTTCAACTTGGTTCACAGTTCAAAATTAATAAAAAGTAAATAGATCAACAGTACTGAAAATGATCAATACATAAAAGCCGTACCAGCAGAAAGTGAATAAAAAGCAGCATCAAACAACTTCCTTCCTGACTCCTCTAAATCTCTTTTCTCCACCACTGGAGAAAAGCTGCTTTAAGAAGGGGGGAATTTAGAGCAGAGACGTCACGGGGACGAAGGAAGGGGTTCACCCCTCCCCACCCGCTGCTTTTCAACTACAATCAGCAGCCCTGAGCGGTTTTTTCCTTCCTTACAGGTACAGAGGTGTTGTTTGCCAATGCAGTCATGCAGCCGGATGCCTATGGGAAGTTCGCAAGCAGGACTTGAGTGCAATAGCACCCATCTCACCTGCAATGATCAGTAACTGGCGTTCAGAAGCATACTGCCTCCAACAATGGAGGGAGAACATTACCACTGTGGCTAGTAGCCATCGATAGCCTGGTCCTCCATGAATTTGTCTAAGCTCCTTTTAAAGCCATCCAAGTTGGTGGCCGTCATGGCCTCTTGTGGGAGTGAATTCCATAGTTTCACTATGCACTGTGTGAAGGAGGACTTTCCTTTGTCTGTCCGAAATCATGCCTACTGCATAGTTTATGCTAATCTTTCCTTTTATGTAGCCACATCCCCACATGCACAGTCACCTGGAGACATTCAGCAGTGGCACAAGCGACGAGATTCTATGCACATTTCCTTGCTAGCCAAGTCTTGTGGGGCTTACCATTCCCAGGTAAGTGTGCAGCCTTTAGCCCCCTAAATCTGCTCTTAAAGATGATCGTTCTGAATTTGTATTTGAGTGGCATTTTGTATGAATGGGAATTTTCCTAGCATCTACACAGTAAAGAAAATTGAGTTTCTATAAATATTGAGACTTGGTAATTATAACCAGACATGATCATTAAAATTCAACAGTCAAGTTCTCCTGTGGGCAAACACTCCTCATTCCAGCAAGGGGCATGTTATCAGTGCAATGTTTCAGAGAAGACAGATGTAATATACATGTAATATTAAGTACGCATTAATGACCTTGGTCCCCAGCATGGAAAAGAAACAGCTTGGTCCAGAAGCCAAAGGCAAAAAGAGAGAGTGAGAGAGATTACTGCAATGCATTTAGAAATACTGTATACGTGTAAGACTAATGTACATTGTTCTTATGCCTGATATTTTTGCACAAACGGTTGTTGTTGGGCCTAACCCAGGGATGGGAAACCTGTGTGTCTCCAGATGTTATTGGACTACAACTCCCATCAGCCCTAGGCAGTAAAGCCAATGGTCAGGGATGATGTGAGCTGCAGTCCAGCAACTTCTGGAAGGACACAGGGGTCCCCTCCCTGGCTTAAGCAATGAGCTTCTTTAATGTGGATTCTGACATGCGGCCCGCAGCCCAAACTTGGAATGGCTTTGAATGTTAATGATACAAACAAATACAGGAAGGATGAGTGAGTGAATCACGCTTCCTGTTATCAGTGCATACTATTAATGTCTAAAGTGGGTCATTGTGCACGCTTCAGTATGAAGATGTATGTGCTCTACTTTCAGCAGGAACTAATGGACCTTCCCAAATGGGAAATCCGCAAGTCTCTGCTTTTGATGTTAATAACTAGGGCTGATGTTAATAACTATGTCTGTGTGGGGCTACGTTGGTCCAGAGGCTACCACTAGTGCAGAACACGGCAACTAGATTGCTTGTGGAGGCATACTATCACAGGTTAGTGACAACTGGTGGCTCCATGTCAATGGGACAGTGGAATCTTTTTGAAGCACCTTGGACAGCTCCTTGAAAAAGTTCAGATTAAAACCTGGAGTGGATTTGACTGCTCCACTGACATAGAGCCGCCACTGCCACAGTACATAATGCCTTCTTCACGGAATCAGGCCAGGTTCAAGGTTTTGGTACTAACATCTAAGGCCCTGTACAGTTCAGGACCATGTTACTTGAGATACCATCCTATCCTTTATATGCCCAGGAGGTCACTGTGTTCTGCAGGAGAGATTCTCCTTCAAGTCCCCAAAATATCAGAAGCTTGCTCCACAGTAACTTGACTTTCAGTGTTCTGTGAAACAGCATTCATGTCAAAATGCTATCTGTACTTTCAAGAAGCAATTGAAAGCATTTTTGTTTCGACCCACTTTTCCAGCTGGATGCAAAAGTCTCTGCCTTAGGTGTTCATTTTATATTGTTTTAAAACCTATCTTTAGTTGTGTTTTTGCATTGTTTTAAAAACTATTTTAAGCTGTTTTTATGGTATCTGTAAATCACCTTGAGACATATGTAAAAGGTGATTCAAAAATTAAGAAATAATAACATTGTTAGTTCATACTAAGTGAAGGAAGGAATAGGCTGCAAGAGAAGGACTGAAGGGAACATAACACCATCAATATTTAGCTAGTATTCTAGAATAATTTACTGAAAAACTGCTTTTTTTCCTACCACAAACAAATCTGACTTTTATGAATGATCCGGAATGGATCCTCAATATTTTCACCTGTGTGGCATGTGCACAAGCATTGCCCTACTTTCTGTGTGAAGGGGGTGGGATTGGTGGGTGTGGTTTTTGAGACATTTCTTTCAAGCCAGTGGCCTCTAGACTCCCAGCCAGGCTCTCCTCCCCACTGTGCTATACCAACTACAATTCCCATTATTCTTTGGGGAAAGTCATGTGCTTTAAATGTGTGTTGGATGTGCTTTAAACGTATGTTGTTGATTTGCCCGAGAAGGGGAAAGTGGGATTGTGTCACATTATGATGTATGCATGTTCAGCATGATATCTGCAAAGAGATGCTTACGTGCATATAAATGTAAGCATGACGGCAACTGGTAATTCCAATTGAATGGGGGCCCTGATTGTGTGGAGCACCCACATGAGTGCAGCTGTAGACACCTCTTTGTAGATGTCATGCTGAATGTGCATGTGCGAAGGGGTCAGGGCCAGCTGCATGTTCGATGTCAGGTGCAAGAGAAGTGGCCTGGTCCCACTCCCCTATTCATCATGCATATAGTGGATGCACGAAAAATACTAAAGAGGGTGTTTTGTTCAGTTAATTGTATTTTATTGATTTTTTTTTGTAGTTGATGTTTTGGCTTGTTGTACACTGCTTAGAGTTTTATTTAAATATAAGCAGTATATAAATAGTCTAAATAAATAATAAATAAATAAATGAAAAAGGTCTGAAAAGGAGAGGGAAAGCCATAGCTCACTGGTAGGGGATCTGCTTTGCATGCAGAAGGTCCCAGGTCAGTCCTTGTCTCCGGGTAGGACTAGGAAAAGCTTCTGCCTGAAACTCTGGAGAGCTGTTGCTACCCAGTATAGGCAATACTGGAAGGTCTAATGATCTGACTCAGTGTGGGACAGCTTCCGATGCTGCCAGGCTCTGAATCAGAACCATGTAGTCATACAGTAAGTGTTTGCACAAGGTTTTCCAAGATACGTAGTGGTAAAAGGCCCTAATGTTTCTTTCCTAAGGAACAGCTGAGCCCCCTTTCAGTAAGTTCTGAACGGGATTCCTCCATCTTGCTGTGTCATATACATGTATTATATGGCCTTGAAGCCCTCATTTCCCATCAAGCTGTCTTTTGAGCTAGAAGGATAAGGAATATCAAACTTCTCTCCTCTGACCTTTGCTTGGAAGTCTAAGCAACTGCAGCTTTTTCTTCTTCTTCCTTTGCCGTGGAACACTTCGTGGGCAAAAAGTGAGACCTTTATCTTCAGCATTCTTGAATCTGAGCCAAACTGAAAACAAAAACTTGGATCACCCATTTTTTCATTGTGCATGAAAGCAGTTTTAAAAGGGCTGAATAGGATGAAATTACTTTTGAAGGCTTTAAGGTAGACCTTTAATTTGTTGTTTCAGAGCACCCTTTGTCAGCCTGGTGCCCACCAGACATTTTGGACTACAACTCCCATCAGCTGGCTGGGACTGATGGGAGTTGTGGTCCAAAACATCTGGAGGACACCAGGTTGGCAAAGGCTATTTCAGAGATTAGGTTGGTGAAGTTGTAAAAGTTAGGTGGGCAAAGTGTTCAAGAGTGAGAACAACATGGGAAACGTTGCCAACGTATATTCTTCCAGTTCTCATCTGTTCCAACAGCAGGTTAGGCAGGGCTGGCTCCAAAGGGCTGCCAGGTGGGGCCCTGGCCAAGGGCTACAGGGGCCCCTCCGCTCCTCTTCCACAATTTGCGGCAGGATTGCTGCCTCGTATCACAGGGCAGGAGCTTTGGAGACCCCGCCATTCCCTCGTTCAACCTGCCTTTCTCAGCTGTGTTGTGTGGCTGTGTGTGCAGCACGCGCGGTGCTGCCCTTAGCCAAGATGGTGGCCGAGGTTTCCCTATGGGGCTGAAGCCTCTGCTGCCATCTTGGCTGATGGTACGCATCCATGCCACACATCCCTGCCAACAGCCAAGATGGTGGGAAAGGCTTCAGCCCCTTAAGAAAACCTCGGCCGCCACGTTGGCTAAGCATGCAGCTGCATAACACAGCCGAGAAAGGTAGGTTGAGCGAGGGAATGGCGGGGGCTCTGAAGCTCCCGCCCTGCGATACGCAGCAGCAATCCTACCGCGAATCATTAAAGGGGAGTGCCAGAGCCTGGGGCAGGCTTGTGCCCAAGGGCCCCGGCATGCCTGGGGCCAGCCCTGAGGTTAAGTCGTTACTTTATTCTTAACAAAAGGTGGTATTCTAAAGGCTTTAAAAGCAGCTCACTGGTAAAAGGGAGATCATAATATTGGTGTGCTTTACAGGGCTGTTGTGATTTAATTATTTATATATGACTTTTCCATTAAAATACCAAAAATATTAAAAGAATTCAACATGAATCATCATCATTATCATTTTAATCACCTTCAGTACACTTTTTAAGGTGATGTACAAAAAGCAATAAAGATAGCTAAAAACAGTTTAAAACAATACAGAAAATAGCATCAGATGAAAAACAATAACAAGTAGACACCCATGGCAGAGACCTATTCATCCAGCTGAGAAGAATAAGAAGAAGATAAAATAAAATAATAAACTAAGAAGAAAAAGAAACTGAGTAAACCAGTTCTGAAAGCAGCAAAAAGCAGTCAAAATCATATAAAAGAGAGACAGTGCAATCCAGTGCATGTTTACTCAGAAGTAGAGTCCACCATGTTTTATTTTTATTATTTATTTAAGACATTTATATAGCGTTTAATCATTCACATTTCTAAGCAGCGTACGTAAAAGAAATTCATACATAAAATGAAACAATAAAACCGAATGTAAACCCAAACCTTACTTACTTCAAGGAAAGGAGCATCAGATTGCAGCAACCACCCATCACCCATTAAAAGCTTGTGATATTAAAACTTAAGAAGAGCCCAGATCAGGCCAAAGTGGGCCCATCTAGTCCAGCATCCTGTTCTCACAGTGGCCAAGCAGATGCCCCTGGGAAGTCAGTAAGCAGGATCTGAGCACATAAGGGCTCCCCGCACCCCGAGGCTTCCAGCCACTGGTTTTCAGAAGCATATTTCTGGTTTTCAGAAGCCTCCAGCCAGGCAGGTAGAACATATCCATCTGGATCAATAGCCACTGATAGCCTTATCCTCCATGACTAATCCCCTTTTTAAACCATTCAAGGAGCTGGCCATCCCTACCTCTTCTGGGAGAAAAACCTTAACTTGTAACTTAAGCTATAAAAGAATTGGTACTGCTTAAACCTGTGTGGGAAAAGTATTATTATTATTATTATTATTATTATTATTTAAAATTCTACCCCACCCTTCCTCCCAATACACCAAAAACATTTTAAAATACCTTAAAACCATCTTTAATAGAAAACATCTTAAAACATATTTTAAGAAAAATATTTAAAAAACATCTTAAAAAGCAATTCCTGGGAACTGTAGTTTACGTCTCACAGAGAACAAACTATAGTTCTAAGGATTCTTTGGGGGAAGTCATGTGCTTTAAATGCATGGTGTGTGCACAACCTATGACTCCATTTGCACTGTATATTTAAAGCAGTATCATACATCTATTATTATTATTACTATTACCTCATCATCATCATCGATAATGATAATAATAATTTCTATCATACCCTTCCTCCCAGAATAAAACATCTTGAAAACTTCTTGTAAAAAATATTTAAAAACATCTCATAAAGCAGCTCCGAAAGAGGCGCAAAGTGGGATAAGGTCTCTACCTAAAAGGCTTGTTGAAAGAGGAAGGTTTTCAGTAGGCGCCAAATAACCCTAATATTTAAGGGAAGGAAATTCCGAAGGGTAGGTGCCACAATGCTAAAGGTCTATGTCCTAAGGCACGAGTACTGAAAAAGCCCTCTTCCCATTTGCCTCCTGCCTAACTGTTGAAAGCAAAACTTCTGAAACAGATGATGGGCATAAGGCACGCATGTTAAGCATTTAGGTCTAGCATTCTACAATTACTAAGCTTTGTCAAGTGTGCCATTTTGTTCACCTAAATGGGTATATGAGGTTCTAATGATGAGTTATGCCCATCGTGGGCGAGAGGAAACCTGCACACCTTGTTCTATGTGCTCCAGGAGCAAAGCAGTGATCCATAGGTTAAAGCTGTTCATGGAGTATCATTAAAACATATGTCCAAAGGTGAAAAACCAGTCTGAGTGTTTATGATGTGTCTTGTTCATCTGACATTCATTTAACTATCACCATGTGCGACAGGTTTATGAAGCAGGTTAAGTTTTAACACCTGGGCTGGGCTATGTTCTGAGAAATGTCTTTTGCAAGCAGTGAGACACCAGCAATGTTAACAAGAGAATAACTACATTAGAGGGAAAGTTCATGGGCCTTTGAAGATGGGCAAACGGCTAGATCTTAGGAAGGGACCCCACTGAGCGCTACTTTACACTGTGTGTAGCAAACCCCAGGGAGGCTTGCCTGGTGCTGAATTTGTGCTTTCTGGCACTAAGCGAAGGCTTACTTTGGTTTCCCAGGCTTTTAATTCTTTTCTTTTTTTACTCCAGCTAGTTTCATTTACTGTTTTTTTAAATGTCTCATTATTGTTGTTTTAATGTTTTGTATTAGTTATATTATGTGAGCCACTCTGAGAATATTTTTTAATGAAGAAGGAACAGGAGGAGGAGGATATATTTGCTGTGGTTAATCTCATACAATGGTACAAATTATCACTAATAGGCAAAAAACTTTGCGGATTAAGAATGTACCTATAGCCAACAGATATTTCTATCAAACTTTAAAAAGCAGAGAAATAGGGCAGCTATAGTGAATGCACCAGGGGAGCCAGAGACCTGACCTCCTCTCTGAGATATTGTTCTGCCCTACAAATTTGTCAAAATGCAAACACAATTTGGGTTGTTCTTTCACAGTCCAATCCACTTCCTGTATAGCTGTATAATAAAATGATACAATGGTACATAAGTGGTACAATGGTACTAACATAAAGTGTGAAGGGTAGACATTCATCAGTAAACATGTGGGAATTATTATTATTATTATTATTATTATTATACTGTGTCTAAACACGTATTGCAAATGGTACAAACATAAAGTGTGAAGGGCAGACATTCATCCCTAAACATCTGGGAGCCATTACCGATCAGGGCTCCTCAGCAGATTCCTGTTCCACCCCCCTCAGCATGTCCTGTAACTAGGGTGTCTACTGACACATCACCAAAAAAGAGAACAAAAGAGGGTGCCAATTTGCATAAAATGTGCATATGCAAATATATATATTTATACATGCAAATTTAAAATGGATTGCTATTATTCAGATAGAAATAAAAACTTCTCACCAATGTCTCACCAAAGGGAAGGTTGTGACCCAGGGAGCTTTGCTCAGTGTGCTGTTGAAGTGCTCACTGCTGTTGGGCAAATTTAAGGCCCATCTACTCTTCCTCATGGTTCTTTATCTTTAAACTGGACAGCCGTTCAAATACAGGACACTTTTAAACTGAAGACTGTTCTCTGTACAATAGGACATATGGTCTACTTACTTATGTCTGTCCTTTACACTCTAAAGTTAAACGTTAGTTTCACTGTTCTGTCCACTTTTGTCCCTGGCCCTGCCCATGGCTGGCATGCGGCCCCAGAAGGCTGGCCAGGAAAGAATGTGGCCTTCAGCCTGAAAAAGATTCCCCACCATCCCTGCTCTACATGTTTTGTGGAAAACACAGGTGTAACCCCAGCAAACTTAAAGGACAAGGTGGCTCTGATTATTAGGGGAAGAGGCTGTCGTCTTCTTCCCTTTTAGAGATTGTGATTATTATTTTTAAATTTATTACCTGCCTTTCACCAGTAGGTCCCGGGGTGGGTCGCAGCAATATAAAATACATAATTAAAAACAGTTTAGAACAAATTAATACAAATTACATTTATAGATAGAGGGAGTCCTGAAATCTCTCTCTCTCAAGTGTCAAAAGCCAGGGTGATGAGGTGCAGTTTCAGCATAAGACAAAAGCTATACAGTGAAGGTGCCAGGTACACCTCAGTGGGGAGGGAATTCCACGACTTAGGGGCTGCCACAAAGAATTTAATAATAAATAAAACTGATTTTCTCTTATCTGCACATGCAGCAGAATAAGCCAGTAGAATCTCAAGGAGGCACACTGCTCTGGGTACTTTAGTAGAGGAGTCTGCTAAAAATAAGTTATGATTTTAGAGGCAGGGGAAGCACCCTACAAGAAGAAAAGCAGCATATCAGGGGGAAAGATTCTAGCCTTTCCTTGTCCTTATTGTTTTAACTACCTACTATCGGGGAGTTTTTCTATACCTGCAAAGTTTCAAATGTTCAGTGGCCACTCACCATTCTACCAGAATGCCCCCCATCTGACCAGCTCTGTGCTCTACCACCTCATTCCCAGTTCAGTCTGCTGTGTGTGTGAAGTTCCAGTCACGCTTTTCAAATTTGAAGTTATGATATCAGAATGGGAATGTTACAGAACATGTCAGCCAACTGTAGCGCGCCATCCATCACACTAATGAAAATGCGAATGCAAAAGACATTCCTCCTGTGCAACATAAAAGTTGCAAATTAGTTGCAGCCCCCTGACACATGAGTTATTTCTGATGTGGCTTCAAGTTGCCCATCCCTATGTGAAGCACTAGAATGGAAATATTCAAACCAGCAGTTGAAGCCCCTCTATAAACAGGAACTAAAACGTCTTATGCGCTATTAGAGGCCAGGCACAGCGCACAGCATGCATCTCATTGTCAACTGGCTTCCTCTAAGTGCATTCAAACACCTCCAAATTGCAATCTAAGTGGTCAGGAGCAGCTAAGGGAGTGCTGAGGGACTGAGTGTCAGCTGGCGTCCTAATGAGTATTAAGGATTTGCCAGCTTTGAGGGCTGACAATTAAAAAGGGGATATTGCATGGGGTTTTCTGCAGAACAGAAAACTAAAGCTCTAATATTTGCACTAATGAAGTGTGAAGATAACAGTGAAGTTAATTTTGTCCCTTTTCAGCAGCTTAATTTGTCTTCCACCCACCCAGCTTCACTTAAGAAGTGTCCTGCTGGATCAGGCCAAAGGCCCACACACACACATGCATGTGCGCGTGCACATACACAGAGCTGCTGCCACCACCACTGCTCACAGGTCATCTTGGATACCACATTGTGGTACCCCCACAAATATAACTGGTTTCCTTAGTGATTCCAAGTAGGAACCAGTGTTCCAAAAATGGTTGTGTGTAGGGAAGCAGTTTGAGGGAGCGCCAAGCAAGGAACCCATTTTATATCAAAACTGTAAGAGTTTCACAGTTTGAGGGAAATTTATTTCATGCACCTCCCAATTTCTGGTTTGGGGGCAGAAAACATTACACCCCGGTTCCCTTAATTGTGACACGCCCTTGAAAGGATGACATAAAGAAATCCATTAAGAGTTTATTTGTACAGCAGAGACTTGCATAACTAATGACCCACAAGAATTTGGGGTCCATGTGTGCAAGATTTGGATCAGGACCAGGCATTGTGGGAGGCTAGCCATTCCCTTCCCCAATGCCATTTTCCTGCTTGAAAATCCCAAAGAAGATGCTGTTTGTCCTCTGGGCTAACCTGTATTGAGGGGAGCAGCAATTTCAATCAGGAACACAGTGGTGGAAGGAAATATTAGCCCCCCCCCACCAGTACCTGAGTCCTGATCCAAATTCACAACTACATTTCCTGTGTTAAAAATCCATGAAAAATCCAATAATATCTCCCATTGTCTTGTCTGGCTGCTGTACCCGATGCGCCAGGATGATCCCTGCCTGTCCTCTGGGACACTCCCCACAGTTCATGCTGAGAGTGCTCTAGTACATGCCGGGAAGCTGCCTTCTGGATGAGCTTTGCTAGAGATGTCTGGCAGGATCCTGCTGCCTGCATGAGATGGTTGAGTTCTGTGGCCTACCTGGCATCGTGTGTTTCCACTAAGCTATCTTTACCAAAAGGCAGTGAGCACCAGCTGTTTGGGCTGGGTGCATTGTTTGATCTGCGAGGAAGCTTCTCTGTGTTCAGATGAACAAGACAATTGAGATGCTCAGAAAAAGATGCTGTTATTCAGTCTCAAGCCTTTGTGCAAGGCTGCTCTTGGCTGCCAGAGTGAGAGTTGATACCATTATTCCCTGTACTACCCAAGCAAAAGAGAACGTTCCAGATAAGGGCAATTTGTCATGGTGAAATAATAAAATAAGAGCATAAGAACAACTCTTCTGCATCAGGCTAAAGGCCCATCTAGTCCAGCATCCTGCCCAGCCAAATGCCAACAGGAAGCCTCCAAGCAGGACCCGGGTGCAACAGGGCTGTCCTCACTTGTGATTCCCAGCAACTAGCATTCAGAACATAGCCATCATTGCTAGCAGCCGTTGTTAGCCTTATCCTCCATGAATATGGCTAGCCCTCTTTTAAAGCCATCCAAGTTGGAGGCCGTCACTGCCTCTTGTGGGAGCGAATATCATAGTTTAACTATGTGCTATGTGAGCACATAGTCTGTTTAATCTTCCAACGTTCAGCATCACTGGATGGCCCCGTATTCTAATATTCTGAGAGAGGGAGAAAAACTTTTTTTGCACATTCTCCACACCAGGCATACTTTTTACATCTCTGTCATGTCTTTCTAAACTCAAAAATTATTCCTAAACTCAAAAGCCCCCAATGTTGTAACCTTTCCTCATAAAGGAGTTGCTTCAACACTTTGAACATAATGTCTGCATGGAGGGGGAAGAGGAGGCTACCGTCTGTGTCTCTGATTGATTAACTGCTCTGACTTTGCCTTCTTCCCATCATCCACTTGTAGAGTAAATTCTCAGCTGAGAATGTTCTGCTGAATATGTGGATGGGGAGGGGGATTGAAAGCAAAAGAGTGGCTTCAAATGACTTTCTGTTTCTTCTGCATTTCAAAGGACGATGTGCAAATTTCAGGTGCAGAGGGCAAAAATCACCAGTACTGTTCCCAGGCTGGTGGATACCGTTTTTGTTTTCCCAGATTGATACTACATCATGATGTAGGACCACTCTAGACTGGATTTTTTAAATTTTATTTTGTGAGTGCATTCTGCCATGTGTCGTGACACAATCATAGTGCCTTGGTGGTGGAATTATACTGGTGGATTTATGGTGGTGGATTTATACTGGACCATCCACATGTAATTCCACGTCATTAGTTGTTCTGTGATGCTTCTCCAATGTTATCACATTATTGCTGTCTGGAAGGGCACTCTTAGAATCATAGAACCATAGGATAGTATTCTAATAGTAGAATAGTAGAGTTAGAAGGGGCCTATAAGGCCATCAAGTCCAACCCCCTGCTCTTGCACTGCGTCATAACAAAAGTGGGACGCCCACAGACACAAAAGTTAAAAATAGTTACAGGTTTTCACCAGGAAATTACAGGACATGCACTGAGAAATGAAACAATATGTCTGCCATAAAACGATTGCAGGCTCAAATAGTATTGGAAGCGGGATCGTGTATAACCACCCTGATACTATCAGAAGCACAATAATCATGAATTCATGATAAAAAGGACATGTGGAGGGGCCATTAGTGTTATTTCAAAGGGCATAGGGGGGAATGGCTGCCTTGTGACCTGGACAGTGTGGTTCTGTTAATGCAGCCTAAAATAACATTAGCCTTTTTTTACAGCCACAACACACTGCTGACTCATGTTCAGCTTATACTGAGCTGAGAGGAGTCTAGACCAAGAGGCTGGACTCCTAGAAGGGTCACCCAAGGTGGAATGGTCAAAGCTGAGACACCAGACTAAGATGCATCCAAACACGGGAAGGCAATGGTAAACCACCTCTGAATACTTCTTACCACAAAAACCCTATGAACAGAGTATCCAAAATGCGATACGAGATAGTGCTGGAAGATGAGACCCCCAGGTCAGAAGGCACTCACCGAGCTACTGGGGAAGAACAAAAGACAAGTACGAGTAGTGCTGTGACTAATGATGCAGCTGGGTCAAAGCCAAAAGGAAGCCCAGAGGCTGAAGCGCACAGATGCAAAGGGAGAAGCCAGAGTTGTACAATAGGAACATGGAATGTGGGAAGCATGAACCAGGAAAAGTTGTCAAGAAAGAAATGGAACGTACTGTATCAATATTACAATACTTGGCATGACTGAATTAAAATGGATGGGAATGGGACACTTTCATTCAGGCAACTACAAAATATTTTATGCAGGAAATGAGAAATTAAGAAGAAATGGGGTTTCTTTAATAGTGAGAAGTGATGCAGCAAAAGCAATTAGAAGCTACAACGCAAGGTCTGAGCGAGTGATATCAGTGAGATTAAATGGGAAACCTATCAACATAACCATCATCCAAGTCTATGCTCCAACGGCAAACACAGAAGAAGAGGAAATGGAGAGAATTTAAGCAGAAGTACAGGAAGAAATTGATCACACACCAAAACAGGATGCTCTGATAATCATGGGGGACTGGAATGCAAAATTGGGAACAGAGAAGAACTAGGAATTGTGGGGAAATGGGCCTTAGGAGATAGAAATGAAGCAGGAGAAAGACTTATTGAATTCTGTGAAGCCAGTAATTTGTTTCTTGCAAACACAATTTTTGAACAACCAAAAAGACAACTGTACATGTGGACCTCACCAAATGGCCGATATAGAAATTGAATCGATTATATAATTGGAAGTAGAAGATGGAGAAGTTGCATACTTTCTGCAAAAACAAGACCAGGAGCAGATCGTAGTACAGATCATGAACTGGTGATATGGAAAATCAGAGTAAAGCTAAAGAAGAAGAACAAGCAATCATAATGCCAAAATACAATTTAAATAACATCCCAGAAGAATATAAAGATCAAATAAATAACAGATTTGAGGGTTTAAACCTGACAGAGAACCAGGAGAACTATGGAGTGAAGTCAGAGACGTTATCAGGGAAGAATGCAAAAAGACAATACCTCTAGTTAAAAAGAGAGAAAAACCTCAATGGATGACTGATGAAACTCTTAAAATGGTTAAAGAAGGAAGGAAAGCAAAAGAAGATAGAAACAGGGTTAGAACCCTAAATGCAATAATACAGAGACTAGTACATAAGGACAAAGAGAACTACTACAATAATTATTATACAGAAATAGGATAATAAAAGGGTAGAACAAGAGCCCTATTCCAAAAGATTCGAGAAATGAAAGGGAAATTCAAAGCAAGAGCAGGAATGTTGAATAATTAATAGGGGAACACACTGACTGATTGAGATAAAATAAAAGTAAGATGGAAGCAATACACTGAAAAATTATATAAAAGAGATGCAAGGATGACCGATTCATTCACGGAGGAACCGTATGAAGCAGAACCAGAAATCTTAGCATGTGAGGTGAAAGCTGCTCTTAAAATATTTGGAAGAAACAAATCACCCGGAATAGATGGCATACCAATTGAGTTGCTATAAGTTACTGAGATGGAATCTGTCCAAATTTTGACAAAAATTTGTCAACAAATATGGAAAACTAAACAATGGCCCACAGACTGGAAGACTGGAATATACATCCCAATTCAAAAGAAAGGGGACCCCAGGGACTGCAGAATTATCAAACTATTGCCTTAATATCCCATGCAAGTAAAGTAATGCTCAAGATTCTACAACAAAGGCTCTTACCATATATGGAGCGAGAAATGTCAGACGTCCAAGCTGGATTTAGAAAGGGAAGAGGCACCAGAGATCATATTGCAAACATACATTGGATGATAGAACAGACCAAGGAATTTCTGAAGAAAATCACCCTGTGTTTTATAGATTACAGCAAAGCCTTTGATTGTGTAGATCACGAAAAACTATGGAATGCTTTAAAAGAAATGGGAGTGCCACAGCATCTCATTGTCCTGATGCACAACCTATACTCTGGACAAGAGGCTACTGTAAGGACAGAATATGGAGAAACTGACTGGTTCCCCATTGGAAAGGGTGTGAGACAGGGGTGTATTTTATCACCCTATTTGTTTAATCTATATCAGTATCAGTAGTGTATGAGGGAGAAATATCAGATGATACCCTACTACTAGCAGAAACCAGTAATGATCTGAAACGAATGCTGATAAAAGTTAAATAGGAAAGCACAAAAGCAGGACTACAGCTGAATGTCAAGATGACCTTGGCACAGTCATTAACCAAAATGGAGACAATAGTCAAGAAATCAGAAGAAGGCTAGGACTGGGGAGGGAAGCTATGAGAGAACTAGAAAAGATCCTCAAATGCAAAGAGGTATCACTGAACACCAAAGTCAGGATCATTCAGCCCATGGTATTCCCGATCTATATGGATGGATGTGAAACTTGGACAGTGAAAAAAAGTGGATAAGAGAAAAATCAACTCAGTTGAAATGTGGTGATGGAGGAGAATTGTGTGGATACCATGGACCATAAAAAAGACAACTGGTATTAAAAATTAAACCACAACTATCACTAGAAGCTACAATGATGAAACTGAGGTGATCATACTTTGGACACATAATGAGAAGACATGATTCAGTAGAAAAGACAATAACGCTGGGAAAAACAGAAGAGAGTAGAAAAAGAGGAGGACCAAACAAGAGATGTGTTGATTCCATAAAGAAAGCCACAGAACTGAACGTGCAAGATCTGAACAGGGTAGTTTACAACAGATGTAACTGAAGGTCGCTGATTCATAGGGTCGCCATAAGTAGTAATCAACTTGAAGGCACATAACATACACACAGCCAAGTGAGGTACCTCCCACACTATACCGGGGCATTTTATAGTAGTAGTAGTACTAGTAGTAGTACTAGTAGTAGCAGCAGCAGCATTTTGCCCAAATACTAGACAAGATGCAAGAGCCCAAAACGTTCACTTTGAGCAACCCTGCCATTAGGAACTTCAGATGGAGAGAAATGGCCTGGCACAGTTTTAAATGCTCAGTACCAAACTACACAGTGAGATAAATGAATGCTTTAGTTCCTGTCCGTGCTTAATAACCCTTGCAGACAATAATCTATGCACTTAAGGAACTTCCCCGCAAGTTACAATCCTTCCCTTCTGCTAACAACCAGTGTCGTTTAATACTTCCTTTGATGGTGATGGGGAACCCCGGGAAGATTAGAACAATCTTGATGATTATTGGTATCTGAGCTTCAGAGACCTAAGCAATCTATGGAAACTGTGATTTCAGAAAGGATCTATGCCAATAGGTGAATTTTCACATCTTCTCAAGATCACGTCTTTGTTTTCCATGGCTTCCCCCACTCTTCCTTTTTCTTTGCTCAGACACCATTATTGCACATAAAAATAATAATTTCAGATAGAAACATGAGTTATGTTGGAGCGTTCAGCCATGTGGCTCCTTTGTTCATGAACTGCTAAGTCTCCCCGGGTTGCCCCTTATTTCTGCATGGGATTATCCACAATAGTTCCGGCATCCACACCAGATAAAGGCTGCCTGTTCAGGATCTATTTGCAACAGTGTCAGTGATGGAAGGCAGCTGGGGAAAAGGTCTCCGTTTATTCTGCTTAGAGGCCAGTGGTGGACTCCCACTCGAAAGGGAATGTTAAACCATGCCACAAATCAACCCCGAACTGCACAGTTCTTGTTTCCACCATCTGGTTTGCAGGCTAATTTTCCTGAACAGTAAATCCAACTCAAAACCAAGGCCAGATTTTTTTTTAAAAGGGAGAACCTGCCAATTTGCCAGGGTCATTTTAAGTTGCAGAAGTTGATTTTTAAAAGGCTGGAAATGTAGAAAGAGACCCCCAGAAAAACAGCATCACCTGTGGAGATAAAGCTGCAACTGGCAGTCATTTTCCAGTAAGTATCCCTCTTGAACAGGGGTGGGGAACCTTTGACCCTCTTGATGTTGCTGGAGACTACAACTCCCATCATCCCTCACCATTGGCCATGCTGGCTGCAGCTGATGGGAGTTGGAGTCCAACAGCTGGAGGGTCATACAGGTTCCCCATCCCTGCTCTTGAGGCTCAGTCCCTAGCATCTCCAGTTAAAAAGCATCAGGTAGCAGGTGATTGGAAAAGTGCTTGAGATTTTGGAGAGCTGCTGCCAGTCAGAGTAGACATTATAGGGCAAGGTGAACTAATGGTCTGACTTGGTATAAGGCTGCTCTGAGATCAGGATGGGTAGAAATCATCATCATCATCATCTACATGTCCCCCCCACCCCAAAGGTGAACCCCCCCCCAATAATAATTTCTAATGGGTGATATTCAGTAAAAAAAAAAACATGACTAACATAGGTTCACTAATTTCAGTAGGTCTCTCTGAGTGGGACTTAGCTGAATACAACCTAATGTTACTAAAATTCTTTTAACTTCCCTCGTTTTTCCTGAACAGGACCTTCTGTACTGGCCCTAGAATTTTAAAGACTCATAGTTGTAATCATGGATCGAGCTCCTGAAAGCATAAGTGCTGCTAGTTCACCCCAATGGTCCATCTTTGGGGGGCCTAGCTCAGTGGTAGAGCAGAGGCTTTGCATGCAAAAGGTCCCAGATTCTCCAGAGTTTCAGGAAGGAGTCTCTCCCAGCCCTATCTGGAGATACAGGAGACTGAACTTGGAACCTTCTGCATGCAGGGCTCTACCCACTAGGCCATGGTCCTTCCCAAAGCAGGATATGAAGGCAACTGCCTTCTTCAGCTATTTTTCCCCAGCATCTGGTAGAGAGAGGCATGTTATCTATGATCCTGGAGGTTGCATAGAACCATCATCACTAGTATCCATGCCATTAATAAAGTTATTCTCCGTCTAACTATTTTTCAAACTCTTTGTCAAGGTGTTTGCTCCATAACTTAGGAAGTAAACGAGCTGGAACTATCAGAACAGTATGTGAATCTGCCTCTTCTTAAATCTGCACTGCAGGCTTTTCCATACTTCCTTGGCCTTTGGTCTTTATTTTAAGTCTGCCCTCTACCTCATTTCCTTTGGGTTTCCATATTTTATTTTGTCACTAAATGACTTGGGATGCAGAAACCTCTGGTTTTCTCATGGCAAAATCTGGAGATCTTTATTCAGTCCAGATCGTTTCACGCAGGGGGGCCGTTTACATGTAAAATCTCTGAACAGGCAGAGATAACCTTTGACTCTACTATATATTCAGTCCCACAGCTGTCCAGCCAGATTTTCATGCTTTTAAAAACACATCTCCTTCTCTGTGTGGTTGATGAGAGGGTTGGGCTTGGCTTGGGGAGTTGCGAGTTTGAAAATCCCTGCCAGCTATGAAACTCAGTGGGTTTGCCTATAGGGAAGGAGTGGGGAACCCTTGGCCCTCCTGAAGTGTTGCTGAACTACAACTCCCATCAGTCCCAGCAAGCATGGCAAATGGCCAGGGATGATGGGAGTGGCAGTTCAGCAACTTCTGGAGGACCAAAGATCCCCACACCTGCTGTAGGACTAATCAGGCTATACCTCATAAGCAGGATTCCAGCTGGAGAAAAGTTGGAGGCATCTTTGGATTCAGTATTCTCCAGATATTAGTCTCGAAAATGCAAGCCCACAACAGGGGTTGGAGTACTGTGATCACTTCTGTGTGCCACATTTTAACAAGGACATTGGCAAACTGGAGTGTGTCTGGAGAAGGAGGAACAGGACAGCGAGAGGGTCCAGAAACCAAGTCCTGTTAGAGATCACTTAAATTGCTGGGGCTCCACAGTTCTCTGTTGCTCTACAGTTCGGAACTAGGACCAACGGGTGGAAATTGCAGGCAAGCCGATTTTGCCTTAATGTTAGGAGACACATCCTAACAGTAAGAGGTGACCAACAGTGGGACAGGCTGCATCACGAGGTAATGGGTTCCCCTGTGCTGGAATAATTTAAGCAGAGATTAGACCACCATCTGTCAGGGGTGCTATAAATGCATCCTGCCACCTTTGACAGCTCCTTGAAAGTTCAGACTAAAACCCGGAGCGGATTCCACTGCTCCACTGACATGGAACTGCCAGCCACCACTGCATCCTGTATTGTGGATCCTGCACTGAGCAAGGGGCTGGAGTAGATGACCTCCAAAGGACCCTCCAGCTTTAATATTCAATTATTCTGAGGTACAGGGGAGAAATTGTAGCAGAATGGCAAGCAAGAGTTCTCTTTACCCCTCTGTTTCCCCATAGAAATCACTCTTCCTGAAGTTGCTGTTCCTTATAGAAGTGAGTGACTGTTGGGGATGTGTCATACACAATTGTGTATCAGATGTAGTTTCCTGAGATTGCTTTTTTTTTTTTAAAGGATCAGACTAATTCATTGAGGATAAGCTGCCAGCATCAAAAAGGAAATGATATCACTTTCAACTTCCCTTAACTATTATTGTCTGTCTGCAGCCCCACATACACATGCCACTCCCACATCTCATTTACAGCTTCCCATTTGGCATGCTGCCCATTTTCCAGGATAGTCAGTACAGTGCAGTGGTTAGAATGCCAGGCTAGGTCTGGGGAGACCAGGGTTCAAATCCCCATTCGACCATGAAATTCACAGGGTGACCTTTGGGTCTGTCACCAACTCTCAGCCTAACCTACCTCACAGGGTTGTTGTGAGCCTAAAATGGAAAGCAAGAGCCATTTGGGGCTCCTTGGAGGAATGGTGGGATATACATGCAATAATAGATAAAATAAAATAATAAAAATGGGTGCTATATTATTTTTTATAATAAAAAGGTTCTGCTATATTCACTCCCTCTATAGTTTACCCCTCCTAGAGCTACAATTTCCAGCACCCTGAACAAACAACAGTTCCCAGGATTCTTTGGGGGAACCATGTGCTTTAAAAGTTTTAAATAGATGGCATGGATGTGACCATCACAACACAACAGGGGCAGCCAAGATGGTGCCCTCCAGATTATTTGAACTACAACCCCCACCATTCTTGACCATTGGCCATGCTGGCTAGAGCTGATTGGAGTTGTAGTCCAAACATCTGGAACGCTGGGCTAAATGGACAAGGTCGTTTCATATATTCCTTACTAGGATATGGATAAGAAAATAGAGATGCACTACCTCTATACATGAACCAGTTTATACCATCGGCAGAACCAAGTATTCAAGCTTTTCTTGGTTTGTAGCCAAAGTAGTTTATCTAGACTTTCTTTAGCATTTCAGGTTGCATTAATCTTTGTGGGGGAGGATCTCAGAACGTTTCAGGTAGGGCTAGATTTTTTTCCTTTAAGAACAGGATGGCCAAGTTTTGGGTGGCAGCTGGGCAGCTCAGTGGCATTCCCTTCTAATTCAGCACGGACTGATCCATGGGAATTATGCTATGTCATGACGTAGCATTGTGTTCCAGGAGCATTCTTGGAGTGGGGTGAGACAGAGATTACTACCCCCATTAGCCACATTCTTTCTGAAAGCCCTTTGTCTGGAATTCCAAGCAACAATCTGTCTCTGGGTGTTCCTTGTTTTTTTCAGCAAGCTCTCAATAAGTTTCAGCCCATTCATACAAGAACCTAACAAGAGAGTCAGCAGTTTCTCCTGGTGGGATCAGCTTGGGTGCATTTTTTTAAAAATTCAGCTTCAGAGAAGAGATTTTGCAGCTGATTGGCAGATCAACCCATTCCCCCACCAGGTGTGGCTAATGGAAACGCTTTGCGGTAGGCAACTACTGTGTTCACAGCCTAGAACTGACTGTAGTTATCCTTATGGCCTTCTTCAGCAAAGTTAAAGGATTTCTAAATATTGGTAGCTTCTTCGCCCAGAATATAGAGAAGTGAACTTCCTTGCACTACTGCTGGAGCTGTGAAGCTAGGCAAAAGCAAGCTTTTTTCCCTTCCACTTTGGGCCATGATGCGGGATTCATAAAGTTGAACACATTTGTTGCAGGGAACTCTGCCATTTTCTTTGGGCAAATCCACTGTAGTTTGTTAAGGTTGCTGAGAATTTGTAGCTCTGTAAGGAGAAACCATCACTCCCATGATTCTTTGCGGGACGTCATGTGCTTTAAGTGTGCATTGGATGTGCTTTAAATGTATGGTGTGAACCTGCCTAGAACAAAAACAGAATAGCAATAGGCAACTCCTTTCCCAGCTATAACTAAGGGCTCTTCCAGTTGACCTGTTTACTGGGCATTCATCCTGATTGTTTGCACAGAATTTGCATGTACAATGTCAGCTGCTTACTGAGCATTCATTCTGATTTGATTGCACAAAGGTTATATGACATCAGTATTATCTCACATTTCCAAATGCATTTCCCAGACACCTTTTTGTACCATAGAAATTCCTTTAAGCAAAAAAGTGGGTTTGTTGCCAGGATCACCAGATCCATCAATTGCACAACCTAATCCATTACATATATGTTTGAATCACACCTGCAAAATAGTGACAGTCTGAAAGTGGCCTAGACCAGTGGCATCCCCATGAGTGAATTCCCCATTGAATTCAATCAGACTTACTTCTCAGTAGATATGGTAGATAATGAGGATTGTGTCATTAATATAGTGCAGGGGTCGCCAACTCATCACCTGCGGGTGCCATGGCACCCGTGCAGGCCTTCAGTGGCTCCCCAGCAGGTAGCCCAGAAGCTGAGCTTTCGTTTTTTAAAAAAAGTTAAGTCTCTAGCCAGGCCTGTAGCCGGGGGAGGGGGGCACTGCCCCCTAGATCTGTGCTTTGCCCCCCTAGGGTTTTTGGGGGAAATTGTCTTCTTTTTAATTTGTGACATGAGCAATGATGACAACCTCCCATGTTTTAAGAACAGGAGCAAATTAAGAATGGGACCCTCTGAAAAATTCAGTGAATAAGGCAAAGCAAGCGCACAACAAATGCCTCATCTGGAAGAGCCCCCAAAAGTCTGCTCACTCAAGACTTTCCTTGACTGCAGGTGGATTTTCTATGATCATAATCACCCTATAGTTACTTAAGTGATTCTGGGGAAATACCCAGCCCGTATAGTAACATGACCCTTGAAGAGTTAAATATTAGAACTTTGTATTATGGGCTGGAGGGACTCCACCCCTGGACTTTCCTTTGCTCTGCTTTTCAGTTTTAGTTTCAGTTGTGCTGTCTACGCAGCCAGAAAGAAAGAAGCGTATTTGTTTGTCTGATTAAAAGTAAGAGTTTGTTTATTCTGCACTTATTATAATGAGCAGAGCAGGATTGCGTGCTTATTGCTAAAAGGTGAAATTAAGAGATAATGTAAAGTGATCTGAAAAAATGGCTACCCTTTACTCTTTTAAAGCACTCACTATACTCACAATCATAGTGGCTATTTTCTTCTTAATTACTTGATGGCAAAGGATGAAAACAGCCCAAGAAGAATAGAAATATTGCTGTGTACAGTACAGTTAGCTAGCTGACTGGCTGGACACCTATGTTGTAACTCAGGCCTATTTCTGATTTTCCCAATATATACAGCTCAGCATGAGGCCTTTTCAGGTTTCTGGACAGAAAAATCAGCCCAAAAACCAGTAAAAAAAAATCAATTTGCTTTCCAGAATTAGTTTCCAATTGCTTAGTGCATCCTAGCAGCCAGTTAAAGTTTTCCCTTGATTGTCCAACAGGAAGGAAAATCTACAGGCCAGGAACAAGATTAGATGGAAGGACTCTCAAAGAGGAGTTACCAAACACACCCTAAAGTATTTATTTTGTCTTTGTCCTCCTCTAAACTTGTAGTATGGACTAGTTTGTTTTTCAGGTAAAATCTAAAACTGAGATAGCTAATGCAGCGTCAAAGCCAAACGTAGGAGCTCACTGTCTTTACCAAAGTAGTTCCGTTAATGAAGAATCAGAACACAGGGACAGACCACAGGTGAAAGAGGGCTGTAGCTATAGGCAAAATCAAGCTTTTGAGTGGTATTCCTGGGGATCTGTCAAAAAAGGGTGAGACAATTCAAAAGATTAAACTTCATTCATGTAACCTAATACACTCTCTGGATAGAGGAGGAGTGAAGATCACGGCCTTCCCCTTCCCCTGGCCTGGCTGTCACATCCTTTCCATCAGTGAGGTGGGGGGGATTGGTTGGCAATATGTGCCTTCCCCTCCCCATGCCCCACCTAGAAATGTGGCTGCCTCGCCTAACAAGGAAGGCTGGCTACAGGGCTGTCTCTAGCCCTCCTAGACAGAAAGTTAAAGAGCAAAATGTGAAGGTACCCTTCTAGGCAATTTCTGTGAAATGAGCTGGCCTGGCTGCTCCTACCTGTCAATGTTATTAGCCAATGAGTGAAGTCAGAGCTGTGATTGATAAGGGAGTTGTTTGGACACAGGCAATAGGAATCCCTGGGGTCCAAAACTGCTGCTGTTTTCTCCTCCCATTTAGTGGACTTTTCCTGCTTCTGTCTTTTATTCTAGTCCTAGGACTGTCCATAGTTTGCCCTTTCCCCGTAGCAACCAGAATGCATCTTTCCTCTATTGGGTTTACTTGAGATCAGGTAGTACCTACAGGTTATGTTCTGCAATTATTACTACACAGTTAACGTGGGTGAATGTTAAAGAATCCCCCTCCCCAAAAAGACAAATTTGAAAAGTTTACAAAAAGGATTAGGCATGTCTCCTGCTTTGCAGGACCTAAAAACCAGGAATTAATTAAGAATTCAGTTAAAGTTAACTTACAGTGGTATACATGTCTCCTCAGAAGTAAGTCTCTTTGTGTTTAATGGGGCTTACTTCCAGGTAAGTGGGTACAGGAGGGCAGCCTAGGCGTTGATTTGGGGTTGGCATTGAGGAAAAACCAGGCTGAGGGAATTACACCAGTGTGTCCCTGCTGAGCTGGAAGTTACATCGGTGTAGCCCCAGCTGAGCCGGGACAGCTCAAGATCTGCCTATTCCAAACTCGCTCCTCCCAGCAGACCTGGGATTTGGATTGCGCTGTAAGATGGTGAGTTTGGAGGAGACCTCTCCTTGTGGTCGTGGAGAGCCTCTGCTAATCACAGTGGCCAGCACTAGGAGATGGACCAATCGCATGACTGGATATAAAGCAGCTTCACATGTTCTGATAAGAAAAATCCAGGAGCAATAGCAGTGAGCATCTGGGATTAAGATGGATGAAAGTCTGTATCACTACATGAGCTATTTTTCATAACAGTGGCTACCGTTCCTTAAAGAGCAAACGTGAGCCCATCCTGGGAAAGTCTCAATGTGAGGTGGTGGTGGTGGTTGCTGCTGCTGCTGTTGTTGATGATGATGATTTAAAACCATCACTGAAAATAGCCTAACACAGTTTAAGGGGAGCTGCAGAAATGACTTCCATTAGATGACTAATAGCTGACAATCTTAAACCTTCCCTTTAGTTTATTTGTTTGGCTTCCTGACAATTCTGTTCTCTCAAGGGACAAGTAAATATCAGCTCTTTCCCCAGGAAGATTAACTAATAAAAGATCCTGCTAGTTTGCAGAATGTCTAAACACACACACACAAACAACTTTTTATTTAAACAGCCCTTCTCTGTAGATTATTTTTGTGGCACTATTATGTACTCCGCATGTGTGTTTGTGTGTGTGTGCGCTTACAGACAGACAGACAGATAGATAGATCCAGCAATGAGGAAGGGATCAATCCAGCTAAGCCTGGAAGTTTATCTACCAAGACTCCTGCATACTGTTGCCAATTTATTGATTTCCCCACTAAATCTGGTGTTTTCTAGCACACTTCTGGTGGTGAATTTTCCTGTTTAGTGGCTAGTGTTGTTTATTTGTTTATTGCTTAGTCCAAAGACCATTGCAAGAATAGTGGCTAGTGGGAAATCTAGTGGATGTCAAACATTTTATGATGAGAATCTGGTAGTTTTTACAAATACTTCAATTTCATTTTCTCTATTATATATTTCACAACTGGTATAGCACAGTGGGGAGGAGAGCCTGACTGGGAGTCCAGAGTCTGTGAGTTCAAATATCTGCTCGTGTCTCCTGGGTCTCAAGGGCCAGCTAAATATCACCTCCCACAGTGAGGGGCTCAGGGGTTACGTGCCCTGCCACCTGTGCAGTCGTGGGCAAGCTGCATAGTCCCAAGGAGCCCAGTTGCCCCCCAGCTGGCAGTTGTGGACAAGGAAGGGGCTGGCTTGTGCAGCTGTGGCGAGCAGGCCCTAGCCAGCTGGGGAGGACTAGCCTCAGAGGGAGGCAATGGTAAACTCCCTCTGAATACCGCTTACCATGAAATCCCTATTCATAGGGTCACCATAAGTCAGGATCGACTTGAAGGCAGTCCATTATGTATTTCATGAAACTGTCTAGCCAAAATCTAGCATTTTTTAAAAAAATTCTACTTTCAGACATTTTCTCGTATTTTTCATTGTTTGCATCTCTGCCTCTACATACAGTCTCTAAAGTGCTACTTGACTACTGTTTCATTTCTGCTGTAAGTCATGGCCAGGTAGCTCCCTCTTTGATTGAAAGGATACGAGAGTAATGTCCACAACACCACACAATGAGCCACTGACAGAGAGGAGGATTTTTAAGTTAAGTGTTGAGATGCTCCGGTGTGCTTGTTTTTTAAAGGTATAAAGACAAGGAGGTTCTTGCATCTTAGCTTATTGAGAAGGAAAATGTGCAGGCCATATTCTACCCAATCAAAGTGTGATTCAGCCTAAGCACCACCAACTCCTCCTCACAAGCCACAGCCGGCTCCCGCAGACTTGAGCAAAGGAGACATGATAATTAGGAACTATAAACCTCAGAAATAAATGGCATGAGCATGCACAGAGTGTGCCTGCCTCACCAATGAGGAACCTCAGTTTGTATTTAATAAGATTCCACAACAGGTTCCCTTTGTATAAACAGTACATCTTATAATCATCACAGGAAGAGCCTACTGGATCAGGCCAAAGGCCTATCTAGTCTAGCAGCGTGTTCTCAGAGTAGCCAACTAAACACACACAGAACATTTTTAAACCTAAAAAAACCAGGAATGCAAAACCTCCATACTTCTCTCGGACTTAAGAGACACACAAACATGTTTATACCTGCAATTCCAAACTTAAATACAACACACAGGCACATATAGCATTTTTTAAACTTAAAGAGGAAAGCACAAAAGCAGGAATACAGCTGAATGTCAAGAAGACTAAAGTAATGACAACAGAAGATTTATGTAACTTTACACTTGACAATGAGGACATTGAACTTGTCAAGGATTACCAATACCTCGGCACAGTCCTTAACCAAAATAGAGACAATAGTCAAGAAATCAGAAGAAGGCTAGGACTGGGGAGGCAGCTATGAGACAACTAGAAAAGGTCTTCAAATGCAAAGAGGTATCACTGAACACCAAAGTCAGGATCATTCAGACCATGGTATTCCCAATCTCTGTGTATGGATATGAAAGTTGGATAGTGAAAAAGGCGGATAAGAGAAAAATAATCTCATTTGAAATGTGGTGTTGGAGGAGAGCTTTGCAGATACCATGGACTGCGAAAAAGACAAATAATTGGGTGTTAGAACAATTTAAACCAGAACTGTCACTAAAAGCTAGAATGATGAAACTGAGGTTATCATACTTTGGACACATAATGAGAAGACATGTTTCACTAGAAAAGACAATAATGCTGGGAAAAACAGAAGGGAGTAGAAAAAGAGGAAGGCCAAACAAGATGGATTGATTCCATAAAGGAAGCCACAGACCTGAACTTGCAAGATCTGAGCGGGGTGGTTCATGACAGATGCGCTTGGAGGTCGCTGATTCATGGGGTTGCCATGGGTCGTAATCAACTTGAAGGCACATAACAACAACAACCCTCATTCCAGTACAACGCAATAATGCAAAAATGTGATCAGACATGGTGTCTAGTCGGTTAAAGTGGATTTTGAGTGTGGGTCTAGTGGGGGGGGATTTTTGTTGGCAATACAGCTCCTAATCTTTAATAATGTCTAGAAGAGAGAATTTTGGCAGAGGTGACTTTTCTCACTGTAGTACTATGTTGGTAAGGTATCCCTGCCTATCTACAGCATAGAAGAATCTATACAATTATTAAAAGCTCAGGACCTCTTCCTTCCTTTAGATCTGGTCGGCTTATCTCTGCCTCTATATTTTCTGTCAGTGGCATACTGTGTCTAGATCTCCTCCTCCAGGTCCTAAAGTTTTCCCTATGCCCCTCTTATCTCCTTCAGATTAGTTAGAATGATTGTAAGCATTCCATAACAGCCCTGCAGTTCAGCCAATGGCTGGGAGGGAAGGGAGTGTAATATGCCACAGATTACTCTCATTTTAGTAACAAGTTATTTCTACCACTCCTTTCCCCAGGATCAAAAAATGTCTGGTCAATGATTTGTAATAGGGAAAGAAAATTAAAATTAAAAATAGAAGCTGCCCTCAGGCTGACTCTAATGGGGAGTGACCTGTTAAATTTGTTTTTTTTGTTTTTGACATTTATAGCCTATCAGATAGCATAGTTTTCTGGATGATTCACAAACATAAAATTGTATTATTATTTTGTATAACTGTATAAAATAGTAAAATACAATATAACACAATTGCAGCATTATTTGCAGCAAAATGTCAGTCTCATAGCACGGCTAAAATTACACAACATATAAACAGTGGCTTACAATTATAATGTTAAAATCACAGATTCTAATTAGGCTGGTGCTGAAATGACCATAAAGAGCGTGCCCAGTGAGCTTCTCTGGGAAGAGTATTACACAGTTGGGGTGCCACCATTGAGAAGGCCCTCTCCCTCAAAGTCACCTGCCATGGTACCCAGAGCAGGGCCTCTCAAGAAGATGCCAGCAGCTCCTGCAGTGGGCCATTCAAATCCGATCAGAGCCATCACCAACTGGTGCCTCCAGCACCCAACTCAGAGAGCCTGTGTAGATGGTACCAAAGCCACAGAGAGACCCAAGAGAACCAACAGGGTCACACAGGCTATGGGGAAGAGTTGTAGCTCAGTGGTAGAACATCTGCTTTGCATGCAGAATCCCAGGTTTAATCCCTGACACCTTCAGGTAGGGGCTGGGAGAGACTTTGTGTCTGAAACCCTGGAGAGCAACTGCCAGTCAGTGTAGACAATACTGAGCTAGATGGATCAATGATCTGGCTCATTATAAGGAAGCTTCCTATGTTAACTGCCCGTCAGTTTGCAAAGGTAATCCCACAGGGCAACCAAGGTATTTTCTGTCCCAAAGCCAGGTCTGAAACCTAATTGAAATGGATCTAGAAAATTAGCTTCATCCAAGGGTGACTGTTCTGAGGCTGGGGCTATCCTTCAGTGAGACTATGAGCACACTAGTCACCAGGGCAAAGCATTTCCATTAGCAACACCTGGAGGGGGAACAAGTTAATCTGCCAACCAGTTGCAAAATCTCTTTGCAGCTGAATTTTTTAAACAATGCGTTCCAGCTGATCCCACCAGGTTTTACAGTAAAAAGGGGCGGGGTTTCATTAGCATTGTACACCCCTATTTTCACAAGTCGGAGGTGGAAACACATAGGAACTGGCAGAACAGCGAGTGTGTTTCTACCCAGAAGTTGTTGTATCCACAAAATCTTCTGGTTACCGTTCTGCAAATGAGCAGTTGCTGGCCAGTCATACTTTTGTGTCTACCCCTTCCTCCATAAGAAAGATTCTAGTATTTCTTAAAGAGAACTTTATTGACAGCCTCCTGTCACATTCTCAGCCATAATCTTGCTGCCCTCTTTCTCTTCTCTCTTTTCCTTTCAACTCCTGGTTGCTGCAAAGGGCAGACTTCTCAAAACTCAAATGCATAGTTAGAGATGTACAATTTCCAGAAATTTTGAAGCCATGGAAAAACTCTGTTTTTTTCCAGTTTTTTTTCCAGAAAAAAACAGAAATTTTCAGAAAAATTGAAAAAATGCAATACAGTATTTTTACAGATTGAAAGACACTTTGTTACTTCAGGAACATAAAATGTAATTATGTACAAGTTGGTTTGGCATAAAATTATCACATTTGGTATATTAAAAGTACATTTATTCAAACAATTATTACAAATTGAATTTACTTTTTAAATTTTTGCTTTTTTTTGTAACAAATGGAGCTACAAGCTCCTGAACTGTAAGGAACCTCTTTTGTTTTGCCAGTTTATGAGGAGCAGGCAAAAAACAATTAAAAAAAAACAGAAGAAACCATAAACATTAATAACAAAGAAAATTATTTATGTCTCTGCTGGCCCTCCACAGTGTCAAGCGGACATAAAGCATCTATCCCCATAAAAAGAACTGAGAAAAAGGGAGGACCAAGATTCAATGAAACATTTTATTCATGCTAAAATAAAACATTCCATAACCCATTTTTCTTCATTTTTTTCAATTTTTTTGGAGAAAAAAAAAGGCTTTGGGGAAAAAACGGGGGGAATAGTTTTCCCCGCAAATTTTTCCGTTTTTTCCCTGGGCCTTCACATCTCTATGCATAGTTACCAGAATGCAACATATATGTTTCTGATTTTCTCCTTTCATGTCCCACTTGCAAAGTGCCCTCCCTTTGGAAGCACGCTTGGTGGCAACGCTTCTCATTGCCTAGGCCTTTGCAGAATATTAGAGTACTTACTGAGAGAGACAGCAGCCACCTTGCTTTAACGTTGTACATTGAGCTGCGCTTATTATTAAATTGATTCATAGCTATGATTATGTTTAGTTGATACATGCAGATTCCACTGTCCCAGGGACATGGAGGAGCCTCCAGCCAGCACTGGTCAGGATATTACATAACAAAAAGGAAGTAGATGAGCAACCTTATGTAACAATGACAGATGTCACATGCCTACCATTCTCTTTGAGGAAAGGTATTTTTGGACACTGTCACAATAGCAGAATATGAGTGTATGGATCTCGCTGTATATTTTTTTAAAAACTGGTAAAAACTAGAGTAACTCATTCACCAAGCAAATAGTACTTCCTGTGGTCTATGGAAAATATATCTCTTTTATCACTGCTATAAAAAAAAAAGAGCCAGATGTTTAAGGGAAATATTTTCCATGTGAAGAGGAGGGCACGGAGCTGTGAAACTCTTTTTTAAAAAATCCTCCAAGCTGCTGTTATGGAGAAAACAGGAAGGCAACTTCCTCTCTGTGTGCATAGACCACTTCCCAAGGAGGAAGCAGCAGTCAGGGGCTTTTGGGTCCTTTCTCTCTTTGTTTTCTTTCGAAACACCTCAACAGCTTTTAGGCAACTGGCACTATCAGCGGCCACAACAATACAGGATAAAAATGGAGAAGACTTTGTGGGTGGGCAGGGGTGTTATCTGTTGGGCTGTAGACAAATGTGCAATTACCAAGGGCTGGCAGAGCTTCTTGGCTGGTTTCTGTGTGTGTGTGTGTGTGTGTGTGTGTGTGTGTGTGTGTGTGTGTGTGTGTGTGTGTGTGGGCTAACTTACCTAATTCACACTTTCTGAAATAGTATGTGGCCTGAAACACAGCCACCCTTTGCAAGGCGCACTTCTTTGAATTTTGCGATGCAGTTCTCCAGTGAATGAATGTGTACAAAAATGCAAATATTCCAGCAAAGTGTGCATACAAAAATGCATTGCTTTGCAGAAATGTGTATATTTGAACAAATTCACATTAAAAATACTGTTGGATTTTCATTAAGACTTTAAAATAAAATCACAGATTGATGTGGAAATGCTGAGAACTGAATTTGAGATTGGAAAAACAGATATTGAGAGAAACCGAAATTGTGTGTGTGTATGTGTGTTGAAAAAATATTTTATTTATTTTTATGACATTTATATCCCACCTTTTCTCCAACAAGCTAAAGGTGGTATACATGGTTCTCCCCCTCCCCATTTTATCCTCACAATAACCCTGTGAGGTAGGATAGGCTAAGGTGGGGGGTTGTATAAACAACACAGTAGACAATGTCCAACACAGCCACCACTCACCCATGTGATGAAACAGCTATTGACCTGTGATGAATTGGTGCTTTACTTGTATCATCTATTTTTAAAAATAATTTCTTTCATAAACTTATTTTACACATGTAACAGTAAAAAAAGTGTCCACCCTCTACCCTTAACAATTAAGATTTGTCCTCGGGTCCTGTACACTGCAAAATGCACTTGTGCTTTTCTGATTTTGAAAAGTACGGAATTGTTTTTGAATTCATGCAAGATCCATTTCAGTTTGACATCTACAAGTCTCAACTATCTCCTGAGGATAGTTCTTTGGAGAGGCACTTTTTCAAGATGGATGTGATTTTATTTCACAGCAGTCAACATTTGAAAGATGATCCAGTCATTACAATGTGGACTTACATTTTAATTGAAATGAGTCTGCAGTACTAAAAACAGTTTTTCCAAAACTGTTTTCAAATGTTGTTTCAATGTAGACATGCAAATCAACTTTTTCTGCAGTAAAAATAGTGAAATTCAAATAGAGGTCACGAATACTGGATGAAAATTTGGAGGTAGAGTTGAAATGTAGTCTCACTGATTTTATGACTGATTTCCCCTGCACAACTTAATGAAAAGATATGTCAGATTTCTCACCAATTCTATCAATAAATAATTAAAAACCTTATTGTCTATTTTTCTACCCTCAGTAACACAGTTAATTTATTTTGTCATGTGGCAAAAATATTAACACATTTGCCACAGTTTTGGCAAGTATGAAAAAACAGTTGGACACCACTGGTATAAACCAGTGCTGCACAAGCAGCATTCTCACACATTGAGATTTCACCTTCCTCTCCTCTTCCTTCATGCCCTCCAAATCTGCTTCAGAGGGTCTCCAAACCCTCTAGAGCAGATTTTGAGGGTGAGCGGTGGGCTGAGAGGAAGAAGAGCAGAACAGGAATTTCCATTGTGCAAGTGGAAGTCTGTTGCTCAAGCGGAACAGTAGCATTGGATAGAACCCTTGATGTTGCAATACCGCATTTTGTCAAAAGTGACCTCAGAGCAGTTTACATCAAAAACAGCATATCAATAAGAGTTATAAAAATAGTAAAAAAAAAATACAGTTAAAATCAATAATAAAACAACAACAGTCAGTATAAAACACTGAAATGCTGAAAAAAATGTGAAATTGACTTCCAAAAGCTTGGGAGAACAAATAAGCCTTCACCATGAACCCAGTTGCCCATCACTATTGTAGCCACCTATATGTCCAAGGGAACAGAGTTCCACAACTGGGGTGCTGCCACAGTAAAAGTGCTGCTCTGGATTCCCACATAACAGGTTGCACCCCTCGGTGAGACCACAAACAGGGCCCCAGGCTGCTTGAGATGGGGAGATGCAGTCTGGCAAATCCCGAGGCCCTAAGTCGTTAAAGGCTTTATACATTAGTGGCAGCACTTGCACTTTGAATTCGAGCCATTAGCAGATAGTCAGCCAGTGCAGCTCCAGCAGAATAGATATATTAAGACATTGGACAGAGGTTTTGAAGCAGTTTCAACAAGCAGGGACCTCTGTTTCAGCATAAAGGGGTCCAGAGACAGTGAAGGAAGAGCAGAGAGGAGTCAGAACTCTGGTTTCTGGCTGACTAAGTGATTCGGCAGACAATTTCAGGTACAGTGATATTCAGCAGGGTGGGTGACCAAGACTCAGAGACCAGAACAGCGATTCAGCAGGTGATTTCATAGTGGAACTGGGCAACCAAAAACCCCTACCCCCCCTCCGGAACATGGTTCTAGGAGTCCAGTTTTTATACCTTTCTGGACAAAAGCCTCAAAGGAAAATACAGAATTGATAGGATCAGGCAGGTGTCCTTCCTTAATTTCCATACCTATTATGAGTCGTATAGTCAGGGTAATGGGCTTTTCTTTTGTGATGACAGGTGGTGGCATTCACCTTTTAGCTAGCTTGATAAGATCTGAACAATGAGCTCCTGTCTTGAGGGCCAAACTTTTTACAATTACATTTGGGATTGCATTGGATTGCCAAAGGTCATGTCCTGTGCATAAGACTGGCAACATCCTCTCGGTTGAAATTACAGACTTAACTCTTTCAGCTGCTTTTTCCATCAGGTCTCAAGCAGTATCTTTGTAAAATGAACCAAACTGAAGCCATTTAAAAAATCACATAGGCCATGTTGGGGTGGAGTGTCTCTCAAGTTTATAGGCTCCTAGCCAGCCTGCCAACAGGGCTAAAAGCAAGGCCCTGCTCCCACGAGAAGGCATTGCCCTACATGAGAGGAATGCATGCACAGGGCTGAAGCAGTGAGCAAAACACCAATTTATTATTATTATTATTATTATTATTTAGATCTAGATCTAGATTTAGCAGTTGCTTGTTACCCAAAGGTCTCCAAGCAACTTACAACATTGTTAAAACCAAAGTAAGTATTTCATACCATAAACAAAATAATAAAACAAAACCACCCCCATACATTTCTGAATTTTAAGGTCAAGTTTCAAACTCAAAATACGTATATGTCAGTCAGTCACTGTTTATTGTTTTGTTCATGGGTCACATCAGAGAAAGAAGAGTAAAATAAAATAGTAATTACAACAAAACAGGTCACATCTACACCATACATTTAAAGCACATAGCTTCCCCCAAAGAATCCTGGGAACTGTAGTTTTTAAGGGTGCTGGAAATTGTAGCTCTGAGCAGGGTAAACTATAGATCCCAGGATTCTTTAGAAGAAGCCATGTGCTTTAAATGTATGATGTGTGTTGATATGACCCCAGAATATTCACAATAGCCATCAAGGCTGTGCACACCTTGCATTTAGAGCACATGGCTTCCTGCAAAGAATCCTGGGAACTGTAGTTTGTTAAGGGTGCAGGGAACTGTAGCTCTGTGAGGGGTATACTACAGTTCCCAGGATTCTTCTGGGGAAGCCATGTACTCTAAATATGCTTTAAATATATTGTTTGGATGTGACCACAGAATATTCTCAGTAATAATCAAGGCTGTGTACATATCATATATTTAAAGCACATGGCTTCCCCAGAAGAATCCTGGGAACTGTAGTTTGTTAAGGGCTTTGAGAATTTTAGCTCTGTGATGGTGGATATACTATAGTTCCCAGGATTCTTTGGTGGAAAGCATGTGCTTTAAATGTATGGGGTGCGTGCAGCCCATATCTAACATAATGATCATACTACTGAGGAGGTACAGAACTAGCTCAAATGTTTAGAAGGTGTTGCCAAGGCAAATCTCGCCACTGCTAATATTTGAAGTATTCCTTGATTTTTGTGTGTGCTCCAGTTCCATTTCAGTTCTAGCAGAAATCCTCAGCGCATTTCTTGAATTTAGCGGGGCTACTAAGGAATAAATGATCTTCCTCCATTCCTCTTGTCAGGGCACGTTTTCAGCTGCCATTTGGAGCATTAGTTGCTTGAGAATGTATACACGCAGAAAAGCTCCCACAGAAATGGCTTTCTAAAAAATTGAAACCAGCTGAACAAATTTGTAGGGAGTTGTAACGGGACAAGTGAAATGTATACTCTTGTTCCTAAGGAAACACAAATACATTTAAAGTGCACAATTTCACATGAGAAGTGTTCTAAGAATGCGACGTTTTCAGTGTTAAGAGCCTGCAAGACAGTCTCTTTCCAATGAAGAAACAAAGGAGCAAAGACGTTTTATGTCCTCAGGTTTGGAAGAATTGAAAGATCAACATTTCACCAACCTGTGTCACTTATCATATATACAAATAGCAAACTCTTTTAGGCTCCACCTGCACTATACATTTAAAGCAGTATTATACCATTTTAAACAGTTATTGTTTCCCCCAAAGAATTCTGGGAACTGTAGTTTGCTGAGGGTTGTTAGGAGACAGAGCTACAGTTGTCAGAGAGGGTTAGCAAGCAATTCCTCCTTCCAGGAAACTCTGTGAATTGTAGCTCTGTGAGGGGAATTGGAACAACTCTCAGCTCTCTTAAAAACCTCGCTTCCCAGAATTCTTTGGGGGAAGCCATGACAGTTTAAAGTAGTAGAATGCTGCTTTAAATGTATAGTGCAGATGAAGCCTTATCCGAGTGCCCGCAACAAGAAGGAGGTATGAGCAGGCTTAGGGGAAACTGACGATTTATAGGAAAAGAGGAAGCTGCCTTATAACTGAGTCAGTCCACCTAGGTTAGTATTGTCTACACTGACTGGCAGCAGCTTTGTTTCAGACAGGGGTCTCTCCCATCCCTATCTGGAGATGCCAGTCATTTAATCTGGGACCTTCTGCATGCAACTCAGATGCTCTACCACTGAGCTGCTGCTCTTCCCCAAAACGCAGGAATTTGCAGTTGTAGAAAAAACTTTTGTTGGGGGGACGGCTAAAAGGGAACACACACCCCAAAACAATCCAATGAGGACTGCGCATACTCAGTGTGTTCAGAATGATGGCTGACTATTGGGAGGGAACGTGGAAAACCTGGGAAGGAGGAATGGAATGACATATTCTGGAAAAGGGCATGGTGGGCTGGCGGGAAACCTGAACAGGAGTATTCCACACTGCAACATTTTATTACACATCCCATTTAGTCATGTTTAAAACTAACTATGAAAAATTATTTAAGACCAGCTAGGGATCTCTAGATCCCATTTCCAAACTGCAGTTCCTGATGAGACCTGTCATTCCCTCTTCTCAGGGAGCCCTGGGAACTGTAGTTCTGAAAGAGGGCATAAGGATCTTGAGCAGAGAATTCTCAGCATTCCACCAAATGACAATTCCTGGGATTGTCTGGAGAAAACACTGCACTAAACTAGGACTATTATAAGTTGTAGGATGGCTATGAAAATATGAAATGGGACTGCCTTCAAGTCGATACTGACTTATGGCGACCTTATGAATAGGGTGTTCATGGTAAGCAGTATTCAGAGGTGGTTTACCATTGCCTTCCTCTGAGGCTGAGAGGCAGTGACTGGCCCAAGGTCACCCAGTGATCTTCATGGCTATGTGGGGATTCGAACCCTGGTCTCCCAGGTCGTAGTCCAGCATCTTAATGCTATACCCTCAGTTTATGGCACAGCAATATATGAACATATTCTTGTAATGATCCTGAAGGCTCTGCTTGTGTGGTAGGGATATTGTTACATTTTCTGAGCATTCTTTTGCACCAGAGAAAACCCAACATTTCCCAGAGGTGGCACATCCATTCCCACTGTGATTGCTTTGTGGAATATAGTTATGTGAGTGTCACAAACACCTGCGGGATGTTTTTGTGATATAATTAGCAATACTTAATGCAGCTGTCCCCTTCCATGCCAATCCATTATGCAAATCTTTAAATGTGTCTTTTGATTGTTGTTTTGTTAGAACCTTTGTGCTTCCTTGTAGGACAAGAGTTCTCTTATAATAGCGTGTGTTTTTATAACTGATGAATAGCTAGGAAGAGACTGCAAAGCCCCTTCCATTGGCCTGATTTCAGTCCCTCGTATGGATAGAAAGTTCTGTCAAATTCAGTTCTTTCATTTTCATATCTTTCCAATGTTAAATTCAGTTCCTACATTTCTGAAGCAATTTACCATTTTTAAAAATGCAATTTCTTGTCACATAATGCATTTTTGTATGTTATTTTCACTCATATATTCATTTCTATGCACCCTTTCTTCTAACATATGCATTTTTTGCAAACATTATTTGGCTGGCAAACTGCACAGCAAAATTACAATAAGTGCCAATTTCAAAGGATGGTGTGCAGATTCAACAGATTCAGCTTGAAATGCAAACTGAATCAAATTTCTTGCCCTTCCCTACTTCCTTGTATACTTTTTGTGTTTTCCAGCCTGAGATTTTTGAGCGAAAAAGGAAGATAGGATACAGGCCTGGTGCTGACATGTGGAATCCTTGGGCAAGTGAGGCAGTAGTGGGAGGGGGAGGGGGCAGGGCAGTATAGTTGACCTCCCATTATCGGCATTGCTGTGGCATACCAGGTGGCAGTGAGGTCAGCTCCTGCTCCTTCTGTGGGCTGGTTACCTTCCTGCCTACCTGCCTTATGAACCAGGCCTCGGATCAGTGCGGCCTAAAAGCCCTAGTTATTTTCTGTTATACCATCTAGATATGGAAATGTTGGATGATATATAGAACATTCACAGTTGGGTCAGCTAATCCAAAGGGCTGGGGTTCAAGTACCCTCAATGGGTGCATGAAATCTTCTGCTTCCAGCTCCCCTTTGCCTTTTGGCACCATAAGCACTTACACAGCCAGTATGAGAGAGCCAGAGGCCACAGCCCATTGAAGCTCCAGATTTCCAATTGTTTGGACTTTCTGCAGTTGATGAACTTACAATTCGCATTGGAGAGCTGGAGACTGATGCATGTTGTATGCACTTGGGTCTCCAGCTTCCCAGACTTTTAAGTTCCCCTCTGTGTCCGGTACTGGACGTCACCTTTTAAGTTGGCCCCTAATTGTACTATACATTTCAAGCAATATCATACCACTGTAAACAGCCATGGCTCCTCCCCCAAGAATTCTGGGAACTGTAGTTTGCTGAGAGTCGTTAGGAGACCTGTACTGTATGTTCCTCAGAGAGCTACAATTCCCAGAGTGGTTTAACAATCAGTCTCTTTTCCCAGGAACTCTGGGAATCCTAGCTCTGTGAGGGGAATAGTAAACTACAGTTCCCAGGATTCTTCAGCAGAAGCCATGACTAATAAAGTACTACAACTGTGTTTTAAATGTGTGGTATGGATGTGACCTAAGTCTGTCCCATCCTGTTTCCTGGCAGATTTTTATGGGAAAATCCTTTAAAAATCTGTTTGAAACATATTATAAAGATACATTGGGGTATTCACACATTACATTCAATGAGTGTACAATCTCTGGGCCTGCATACACAATAGTTGAGCTGTACAAATCAACAAGTGTATACTCTTTCACATCAGCCCTTATACATGTGTAGAGATAGCTTGTATTTGTGTTCAGTGTAAGGGTCTCCTAACAAGTCTCAGGACATAGTTAACAAACTACGGTTCTCAGGATTCTTGGAGGGAAAGCCAGGACTGTTTAAAATACAGTGATACTGCTTTAAATGTATAGTACAGATGGGGCCTCTTTCTGCCTAATGGTAGGGCTGGCCCTCTTCTGTTGCTCCAGAGGGCAGGACTGTTGTTGTTGTTCAATGTGCCTTCAAGTCGATTACAACCTATGGCGACCCTATGAATCAGCGACCTCCAATAGCATCTGTTATAAACCACCCTGTAGAAATTCCATGGAAGCCAATTTCAGTTAAACATTGGGAGAAACTTCCTAACATTAACTTAGTGGAACAGTCTGACTCAGGAGTGATGAGCTCATCTTTGCTGGCAGAGATGTTAAGCTGAGTTAAGCAGACGCTGAATGGCCGTCTATCGCGGATGCTGTAGTTGTAAGATTCCTGCACTGAGCAGAGGGTTGGACTAGCCGTCTCATTCTGAAATTTTGTGATTTGATGATTCCATTATTTTTTTCATACCTTCCGTTTTGTCAGTAACTGAGTAATATATGAATCAGTTATTTGCATATACTGAATAAGAGGCCACTGAGTATTTCATCCCAGTCCATTTCTAACCGGTGACATTCCAAAATTCCTATTTGGTCATACTCATAGAGCTATTAGAATCAGTAGACCTAAGTAAGTGATGATAGGTCCTATCTGCTGTATACATTTCAAGCAATATTATACCTCTTTAACAGTCGTGGCTTCCCCCAAAGAATCCTAGGAAATGTAGTTTGTTTAGAGTGCTGAGAAAAGACCTTTATTCCCCTCACAGAGCTACAATTCCCAAATTTCCCTGGGAAGAGAGATTTATTGTTAAGCCACTCCAGGAATTGTAGGTCTGTGAGGGGAATAGAAGTCTCCTATCAACTCTCAGCACTTTTAACAAACTATGATTCCCAGGATTCTTTGGGAGGAAGCCATGACAGTTGAAAGTGGTATAATAGTGCTTTAAGTGTATAGTGGAGATGGGGTCTAACTATTCCACTGATTTCAATGGGTCCATTATGATTTAGTCAGATACAATCCCCTATATTCTATCTAGATGGCCAGTATTGTAACATTCTTATGTGAATGTTGTCCATGTACTGGTAACCTCCCGGCTGGATTACTGTAACGCACTATCCATGAGGTTGGTCCGGAAGCTGCAGTTGGTGCAAAAAGCGGTGGCAAGATTGCGCACTGCGGCAGGGTATTACCAACATGTTACCCCATTGCTGAAAGAATTGCACTGGCTAACTATTAGCTACTGGGCTACATTCAAGGTTTTAGTTTTGGTGTACAAAGCGCTATACAGTTTGGGACCAGGATACCTGAAAGACCGTCTTATTCCTTATTACCTGGTTGATCACTGTGCTCTGCAGGTGAGGGCCTCCTGCAGATACCATCTTATCAGGACCTTTAGTGAAGTGGCATCTACCCTTTGAAATTCCTTCCCCTTAAATATTAGACAGTCACCATCTCTGTTATCTTTTTTGCACCTACCGACCTTCCTCTTTCAGCATGCCTTTTAAGTAGAGACCTTCTCTCTGTTTCTTAATATGCTTTTTAACCTTTTTTTAAAAAAATACGTTTTTAAAGCTTTTAAAAAAGATGTTTTTAAAGCTTTAAAAATGTTTTTAAAGATGTCTTATTTTAATATGTTTTTAAGGTTGTTTTGTTTTAATATATTTTAAAGTGTTTTTATGATGTTTTAAAGTGTTGTTAGTGCTTTTGTTTGCTGCCCTGGGCTCCTACTGGGAGGAAGGGCTGGATATAAATCTAATAAATAAATAAAATAAAATAAATACTGTATCTGTGTTTTATACAGCCTATCCAGCTATGTTCTTTAGGCCAGCTTAGCCAATGACCAAGGATAATGGGAGCTGTATTCCAACAACATCTAGGGACCCAAGGCTGAAAAACAGTGCAAAATTTAGGTGCTTCACCACAGGTTAAACCACAAACAAAATTTACCAATAAAATTTGCCAATAATACTGAATTTCAAGTTATTTGTGGTATGCAAGCAATAATGGGGATATCAGAAGAAATGTCTTCTTTTGCTTTAGGGTCAGCAAGATGGCGTCAAGGCCAGCCCTACAATTAGACAATGCGAGGCAGCCTTCTCAGGCGGCTGATTTTGGGTGTCATGAAAAGGCAACCCATTCTTTAGTGTTTTAATGTATTAGTATTGGGCAGTATCCAACTAACTGACAAGTGCAAGGATTTCCACTTGTGCCACAGAACGTCCCCCCCTTCCTACACCCTCAACAAATCTGCCGTGGAAGGTTGGTGGGAAACCCAGAACAGATTTAGAGGGTGCGTAGGAAGAGGAGAGCAGGGAGAGAAGTTCTACTGCGCAGGTGAAAATCCTTCCATTGATGGAACAAGCTGGTTGGATGCCGCCCATTGTATTTTTACTAATAGGGAGGGGAGAAGATTCTTCTGAGATATTCTGTCTCAGCTAGCTAGTCTTGGCTAAGCTATATCATGACTTGCGGTGGGGGCTGTTGAGTGCTGCTCTACATCAGGCAAAACATCTGCTGACCTTGTTAAGATTATTGATGTTTCATCCTATCTATCTATCTATCTATCTATCTATCTATCTATCTATCTATCTATCTATCTATCTATCTATCTATCTATCTATCTATCTATCTGTCTGTCTGTCTGTCTGTCTGTCTGTCTAATATCAAGGATAGGGAACCTGTGGCCCTCCAGAAGCTGCTAGACCTCATCTCCCATCAGCCCCAGCCAGCATGCTCAATGGCCAAGGATGATGGAAGCTGTAGTCCAGCATTCCTCGTCTTGCATATGCAGTTCTCTTTCTTGTTTATGATGCCCTGGGATGAGGAGATCAGTTGTATTTAAAGGTTTGAGATTGCTTGTTTTTCTCTTTGACACTTTTGGTTTGGCCACCGGCCCAGAAAAAGGAAAAGTTGGCTGGCTACTGAAGATTCCTGTGTCATGGGCAATCTGGGAGAATCAGAAAATATATAAAAGAGGGGAGCTGTAGCTTCACAGAGCAGAGACAGAGACAGACAGACAACCCCCCACTAAGCCGTAGTTGAGACATCATAAACAGGGACTCTCAAGGTTATCGCCGAGTGAGCGATAAACAACTCTGGAATGTGGGGTCTGACAATGAAATACAGCTCAGATGTGTGCGCCACTAAGGCCTTGAAGGAGGCTACGCTAAAAACTGCAGAGATTAACTACCCAGCCAATATTTATGTGTGCATGTGGCAGCAGACCTGTTTTCTTTTTGCAGAGATGAAGCGATTAAGCAAAGATAGAGCACAAACGTTAGTGTAAGTTGAGTGGGAGGGGAAGGGAAATGATGACACATTTCAGGCTCTGATTCTTGCCTGCTTCCCCACGTGGAGCAGTTCATACTGTTAGCTTCTTCTCTCCGCAGTAGGTGTGTATGAAAACTCAAAACAGAAATGGCTGTATGCTTCAGTCTGCAACTTGTTTGATTTTTATTTATCCCCCAAGCAGCTCATAATAGCACATTTGGAATTACCGCATTTTTATTCGTTTGTCTATTTTTAAAATTGCATAATATTTGTACAAATTACTTTTATACAAACAAAAGAAAATATATAAGGTATAATATTAGACATACAAGGCTTGTACGTTTTACAATAGCTTACAAATCTTGAAAAGCTAAAGGAAATGAAAATGTATGTATAAACTGATACAGAACTATAAACTTCATGCAATAATAATAATAAACTTTATTTCTACCCCACCCTTTTTCCAATAGGACTCAGAGCGGCTTACAGCTAAAAGATAACACACCATTAAAACATAGAAATGTATACAATTAAAAATAGAATTAAACTATGAGAAAAATTAAAAACTATAAAACGTACGTTTAAATTTAAAATAATAAGATCATAATGTAGTCGCCCATCCTATAACACTTAATCCTGACCGTTCTCTATCCCAAATGCCCATTGAAATAAAACAGTCTTTACTTGTTGCTGGAAAGACGGCAAAGAGGGAGCTAATCGCACCTCACTCAGAAGGGAGTTCCATAGCCTAGGGGCGGCCACCGAAAAGGCCCTATCTCGTGTCCCCGTCATATGTACTTGCGAAGGTGTGGGGAGCACAAGAAGGGCCTCACCTGAAGATCTCAAATCCCGGGCAGATTCATGTAGGGAGATACGATCTGCCAAATAGCCTGGACCTGAGCCGTATAGGGCTTTGTAGGTCAAAACCAGCACTTTGAATTGTGACCGGAAACAAATTGACAGCCAGTGGAGCTGTTGTAACAGGGGAGTTGTATGGTCCCTGTAACCAGCCCCAGTTAGCACTCTGGCTGCAGCTCTTTGTACCAATTTAAGTTTCCGAACAGTCTTCAAAGGCAGTGCAAAAAAAGAGATGAGAATGTTAAATATAAAACTGTGACATGAACAAATATCTAATTAAAGTTGTTAACACCAAGGCCGTTTAAACTTTATCCATATTCACTTATGTTTCTATTTATTTACAATTACATTTATTTACATTCATATCTAGAACTTACAGTGTGCCCAGTAAGGTGTGTGGTTGTACATTATCCCAGTATGTGTCTGCGTTGGAATTGCTTTTTAATATGTGTGTAACGCTTTTTTAAAAAATATGTTTTTAAAGCTTTTTTTAAAAATGTTTTTAAAGATGTTTTGTTTTAATATGTTTTTAAGGATGTTTTGTTGTAATATATTTTAAAGGATGTTTTTAGAGTGTTTTTAGTGCTTTTGTTTGCCGCCCTGGGCTCCTACTGGGAGGAAGGGCGGGATATAAATCAAATAAATACATTGTCTTGAACTTTGTTACACCATTACAAAACTTAAGGAGTAATGGAAGTATCCCATTTTTATCCTCAAAACAATTCTGTGAGGTAGGGTAGGCTGAGATATTGTAAGTGACCAAAGCTGGTCACTCAGTGAGCTACGTGGCTGAGTAAAAATTTGAACCCAGGTCTTCCCAGTCCAAATCTGGAACTCTAACTGCTACATCCCATTGGCTCTGTTTGCTCATGCAGGGAAGCAAAGTTGGATCAGTGGAGCCCACAAAACCAGGTATGCTACTAGATCTGCTCCCTGGACACCCACACATTGGCATAGATGTTTGCAGGGTGGAAGCCTTTGGTTGCTCACATGAAGGCTTCCACGCAATCAGGATTCCCACAGAATACAGGGAAAAAATCAGTATTTTAGTGTGCATATATACACATTTTTGCATGCCCTTTTGCCTAAAATACATTTTTGTGCTAGCAGTTATTTCCCAATATGATGCATCTACGCCTATATATGATTCTTTTATGCACACTTTCCCCTCATATGTACATTTTTCTACACATTATTTGGTTGAAGAACTGCAACCCAAAATTTCAAGAAATAGCTGCGTTTTGGTTCGTGTATTGTTTTGGATAGTGCAAATTAGGCAGGTTTTATTAAAATGCAAACTGAATTCTTTCCCATCCCTGCAGATGTCCATGCTGTCCGAGGGCCAGGGTCAGTGTTGAGGGCTGGGCAAACAGCACAGCCCTGATCCCATCATTGTGCCTCCTTCATGCACATAATGCGTAAAGGAGGCTATTGCCTGAACTAAAATGGATTACGTTTACATTACTAGCACATGCACATAATCAAGCATTTAAAAGGTAAGATGTTTAAAATATAAGCTTTGCAAACTCATTACTTGCAACATTAGAAACTTATTGCAAGAGAAAGTAATACATCTAATCACCAATATACATGAGTTGTGTTCAGGTGTTTGCCTGAATATGCAAGTGCTGTATCTGTATTTGAGTAGAGGTGCATGCGCAAACCTTACACCCAGTGTTCCTGTGTGTGTTGCCCACTATAGCCATATTCACACCATACATTTATTCTACTATTATTCCAGCTTAAACAGTCATGGAAAGAATCAAAGTCAAAGAGTCAAAGAATCCTGGGAAGCAGGGCCATCGCCCTGCAGCCCAGAGGGGCCCCTGAAGGGCCCCTTGTTAGGGTGGGAGAGTAGCACTCCCTTTCCTCGACCCTGCCGCAGATTGCAGAGACGGAGCTCCAAGCCACCTGCCTGTTCACTCGCTCCACCTACCTCTCTCCTGACTTTGCTGCTGCACGCACTGCGTGTGCAAGACTGCCATGAACCAAGATGGCGGCGGACATTTCTTTAAGGGACTGATGCCCCTACCACCATCTTGGTTGATGGCAGGCATGTGTGCACATGTAGTGTACCGCGCATGTATGCCATCAACCAAGATGTAGCCAAGGGCATCGGCCTCTTAGAGAAGCCTCTGTCGCCATCTTGGTTGATGGCAGCCCTGCATGCGCAGTGTGCGCAGCAGCAAATACAAGAGAGAGGTAGGTGGAACAGGCAAGAGCCACACACCCGAGGCAGGCTAGTGCCCAAGGGTCCAGTCATGCCTGGCGCCAGCCCTGCTAGGGAGGGTAGTTTGTGAAGGGTGCTAAGAATTGTTAGGAGACCCTTATTCCCCTACAGTTCCCAGAGTGGTTTAACAGTCAGTCCCCCTTCCCAGAGAACTCAGAACTTGCAGTTCTATAAGGGGAATATGGGTCTCTAACAACTCTCAGCACCCTTCACAAACTGCATTTCCCAGGATTCTTTGACAGAAGCCATGGCTGTTTAAAGTGAAATAATAGTGGAATAAATGATACGAATATGGCCCAGGTCTCTGACCTTCATGTCTACAGGAGGTTTTTACTTGTATTTGTTTGAAGATACGGGACTGGGGGGCAGGGGATGATGTATGCTAAAATGTTAGAGGTGTGGCTTTCATTGAGCTGCTTCTCCAGTCCGCATTTTGAGTGTTCATGTGTCAAACACCTGAACACACTTATATGGGGAGTGATTTCAATTGTCAGTCCTTTTGAGCCTTGTAATCTTCTTCGGTAGCATATAAATGACAAAGAGTGGATTAGGTACAGCAGAGTAAATTCAGGCTTGCATAAATCAGGGGGGATATTTTTAAAATAAATTATTATATTTCCATTACTCTGTTTACAAATCTTACTTCTGATATCACCCTGTATAAAAATACTATGGGTTGGACTGCATGTAGTAGCTTGCCATGTATTTCATTAGATACCTTATTGTGAAAAATGCTTCCCACCTAAGACTCTGTAAATCTGGACAAAAGGTTAATCTAATTGAAATGCCTGAAAGGTTAATCTGGTTGCCATTCCTGATCATCTGAGTGTGCAGATTTGTAAACTTCAAGACTGCAAGATTGAAACGCATTTGGCAATTGGAATTGTTTCTCACTGTCTGTTTAAAAACCTTGCAGTTTTAAACATCCAACCCATTTTTAAAGTGTTTGATTATGTGCATGTGATAGTAAACTTGAATTCAACATTTCTGAATTATTTTGTAATGCCTATTGTTGTTCCTGATTTTTTATATTGGTCCTTAATGTTTTTCTTGGTTGGGAATGATTCCCTTTGCTGTCTTTGTGAACTGGAATTCAACCGTAGAGTTAACAAAAACTGAGTTGGAAGGAATGAACCCACATTTTTAATACTTCATTTTTTTCGACAAGCAAAATATATGTGCACTCCATTTATTTATTTATTATTTTATTTGTATCTTGCCCTTCCTCCCAGTAGGACCCCTTGGGCCCCATGGGAAGTGATGGAGCTTCTCTCCAACCACTTTCACCTCTCTTAAAAAACCACCGTCTGTCGCCAGCCTTAGAGCCAAATTTGATATCATAGAGTGGAAGGCACTTCAAATATCATCTAGTCCAACCCTTTGCTGTTGCAGGAAATCAGCTACTACAGCAACTCTGATAGATGGCCATTCAGCTTTTGCTTTTAAAATACGTAACAATGGAGAGCTGACCACCTCCTGAGATATAACATGGAAGATCCTTGAATAGAATCTCCCTCAGTTGGGACCACAGCATCAGTGAAGGGTTGGCTTCATGTGCTTCAGGCTGTGATTCTAAACCTCTTACAAGGGGATCTTGTGAAATAGGGGATCTTGTGAAAGAGGAGATTGATGAGATTAGAGATGAGAAAAGAAAAATTAAAGGGAAGATACAAGCCCTGGAGATTGGAACAAATGTAGAATTGGAAAAAGATCTGGAGTTTATGGATATTAGAAACAAAGTTTACTGTTTGGAATTCAACGTTGTCTCTGAAGAAATTAATGAAGATATTAGAGATAAAGTTATCAATGTCTTGGATAATTTTCTGGACTGGAATGATGTGATGGAGCTTGATATAGAAAAAATCTATGGAATTAACTACAGATATGTGACAATGGAAAAACTCTCAAGAGATGAGCCAGTGCATTTTGTAAAAAAGAAGAACAGAGATATGACTTTACAACAATATTTCAGCAACATATTCAGAATTGATGGCAAGGAAATATTTGTGATAAAGGAAATTCCCATCAGACTCTTATTATATGACTATAGCTATGACAGCAAGATTATTATGGGATACTGATAATGGAAGAATGGACACTGAAATTACTGGACTTAACAGGACTATTGAAGATGGAAGATGGAATTAATATTGATAATGGAAGAATGGCTATTGAAATTATTGGACCTAACAGATTTGATGAGATGGATTAATCGATATGTTTATTTGGACTATGGCTATGACAACAAGATTATTATGGGATACTGATAATGGAAGAATGGCTACTGAAATTACTGGACTTAACAGGATTATTGAAGATGGAAGATGGAATTAACATTGATAATGGAAGAATGGTTATTGAAATTATTGGACCTAATAGATTTGAATGAGATGGATTAATCAACATGCTTATTTGGAGAAAAAATTGATAGATATATTTCTCAAAGAATTGAAACCTCTCTTTGACTTTTTGTGGAAAGAATAAAGTAATGTTTATGAGATTTGATGATTAATTAAGATAACTACTGGAGGAAAGTGATTTTATAATATAATTTAAGAGACAGGATTGTTATATATTGTAGACCTATATCTGATCTGCGACAAATCAGAAGTCAACATTTTATTTTACTGTTTAATCACTTTTGTTTTGTTTTGTTTTGTCTTTGAATGTTTTTTTATTTTGTTTTGTTTGTTTTATGAAAATTTGAATAAAAATTATTGACAAAAAAAGAAAAGAAAAGACAGCAGGGATCCTAATTCAGCCCGTGAGGCCATGTTTATTTATTTATTTTATTTAATTTATATACCGCCCTAAGCCCGAAGGCTCTCTGGGCGGTGTACATAAAAGATAAAACAAGCACAGTGTATAAATACAATAAATACAATAAATCAAGAACCAAAAACAAACAAATAATAAAAGAACCAAACAATGTCCAGAATACAAGATAATATTTTCTTAACCATTTTAATCTTTTAATCCGTATTTTTAATTTTTGTCGTATTGTGTTTTTGTAGTGTTTTTTGTTGTTTGTTTGTATACGTTTTTATGATTTTTATTATGATATATTGTATTTTATCTTGTTTGTTCACCGCCCTGAGAGCTATTCTGCTAAGGGCGGTATATAAATTGAAACAATAAAATAAATAAATAAATACAAGATAATAGAGAAATGTTGTTCATGTTATTATTTTAACCTGTCCTTCCTCCAATAAGGAGCCCAAGGTGGCAATTTTCCCCAAACAATGCCCACCTGCCCCACATCTGACATCATATCTGACATCGGGTGGGACAGGTAAAGATGTGGCTGCAAAGGAACCATTGAGACCCTTAAAGTGCACTCCTGATTGTTCCTTACAGGGCTTGCTGTAAGCACTGATTGGCACTGACAACAAGCCCTGTGGGGATCAACTGCACCACGGAGTTCCCAGGCCCTGCTGATCTGTGCCTAAAGTGGGGCTTGCTGTAAGTGCCAGTCAGCTGATCAGCACTTACAACAAGCCACACAGGAAAACATTTTTTTTGCCCACGTGGTTTGATTTAAAACTGTACAGGCAAAGGAAATGGGGTTTGCAGCCACTGCCAATCAGATGATCAGAGTTGCTTTCAAACTGCGCAGGTAAAGGAAGCGTCCTAGGAAATCATGGTGATGTCAAATGATTGACATGTAGGTGATCCTACCCTTCTGTCAGAGTGACTCACAAGGTTGAGGGAAGGTCTGGATCAAGTTAGCTAGCTGTATCCAGTTCCCCACTCTTGTCGTAGGCAGTACTAAGCTAGACGAACCAAAGTTCTTACTTGGTATAAGGACCTGGCCTCACAGGAAATCTGTGTGGAATCCCCACACTTTCAAGAATTTCCAGGTTCATTTGTGGAGAGAATCTTAATGTGCATGAGCTTCCATTAGCTTGTGTAGATCAGGTTCTCCCACTGAAAAATAAAGAGGACTCTCATGCATGTGGGAGCTCTTTGTGCCCAAAGGAGATGCACATATGGAGCTCTGGATCAGGGCATAGCTTTATAAATGGGAGTGATTTTGTTGTTGAAATAATGAGACTGAGTGATTAAGAATAATTCCAGGCAGATACTGGGATATGTGATGATTTTTCAGAAGCTGGCATTCCTACATGGGAAATTCTGACTTAAAGCAACATCTGGCGTACAGTATCTAATTGCAATCCCTTTGAGATGCATACCCAAAAAGTGTTTTCTTTTTTCCTTCTCCCTCCCCCTCCCTCCCTCGTTTTTAACTTTTAAAATATAGGTGATGAGCACCAGATCAGTTTTTGTGCAAGTGTGTGTGGCATAATGCGTCTAATAGTAAGAAGCTCTCAATTTTGCATTGACAGCAGCAGTCCATGGGTCACATTTGCTGTGCTAGCTCCTCCAGCTGTTTGGCCATTGAGTCACCAAGCGAGAGCTTGAAGCTTGATTTGTGTCTGTGTGTTTGTGTGTGTTTTTGTCTTTGGGTTTGGGGTTTGGGGAGCTGAGAAGAGAAAGCATCCTTCCAGTCCACCCCTGTCAGCCTTTCTGTTAAGACGCTGACCACTCCACAAGCCTTTAAACTCATGACTCAAGTGGACTGTTATTCCATGAGAGAGAGTCATTGTTCACCATCAGCAGATGATTTAATGTTATTTGATACCTAACCTTGTCCCCATCCACCCGCAGTTTTCCATATAAAAACCATTCGTTTCTCAACTTGTTCAGCTGTCAGGCTTCACTAGGGGAAAATGTTAAGCCTATTTCTTTTTAGCCGTCAGATGGCAACCAAAAATAGCTGTTGAGAAAAACTGCTGTTGTCATAATTTGGTGCAAAAGGGATGCTTAATAAATACTTTGTATCTACATAGTGTGTTTCAAGTGTTCAAAGCTCTTTGCCTACACTAGCTCAGTATCCTTACAATAGCCTTGCAAGGATGGCCAATATTATCCTCACATTTTATTACTGTCTACTTTCCTTTCATCGTGGAATCCAAGGTGGCATGCAGGACAGGACAAGGCATGTTGTAAACCGCTTAGAGATTTCTCACAATCAGGCGGTGTGTCAATTTCGTTAAATAAAATGAAAAATAAACAAATGGGGTTCGCAGGTGGTATATTGCTATTACTTCTGAACATGGAGGTTTTAGTTATTTGGATCTAGTGTGTGTGTGTGTAGGGGAATTACACAGCTTTTCCCAATTTTGAACCTGGGACTTTTGGCATGCAAAGCACATCTTCTGCCACTGAGCTTCAGTACTTCCACAGGACAGGATAGGACATTTGTCATTACCCTTTTCCCCCCTGCAACTTCTATATAAGTAAAACAATGACTATTAGGAAGATCTTGCCACTATAACTGTGGTTTCCAACTCTTTTTCCCCCCATGGACCACTTGAAAATTTCTGAGGGTCTTGATGGGCCTCTTAATTGTTTCTCTCTGTTGTAGCAATTATAATGCTTGTGCTAGATGTTGTATGGTTTTTAATTGTATCTGTATTGCTTCTTTTATCTCTTGTCTATTGTACAGTAGGGCCCCACTCGTACGGCGGGTTACGTTCTGGACCCCCGCTGAAAAGCGAAAACCGCTGAAAAGCAGAACTCATTGAGTACAATGGCGCGTGACACCTGAAAACCACCGTAAAAGCGGAACAAGCGCCATATAAGTGGGGCTTTAGTCTAATTGCATCTAATTGAGACTGCTGCATTAGCGAAGCGCCGTAAAGCGGGGCCCTACTGTGTTTTATTGCATTGTGATTTGAATTCCAAAATACAATGTAAGAAATAGAAGCAGCAATAAAAATGCAATTGAGAATCAAAGTGACTAATAGATGGGTCGTCTCCTGTCTTCAGCTACAAATTCACAGATGAGGCAGCGACGGCCACCAACTTGGATGGCTTTAAAAGAAGATTAAACAAATTCACGGAGGATATGGCTATCAGTGGCTGGTAGCCATGATGGCTGTGCTCTGCCACCATAGTCAGATGCAGTGTTCTTCTGAAAACAAGTTGCTGGTAGCCTCAGGAGGGGAGAGTGCTCTTGCACTCAGCTCCTGCTTCCCATGGGATCTGGTTGGCCACTGTGAGAACACAATGCTGGACTCAATGGGCCACTAGCCTGATCCTGCAGGCTCTTCTTACATTCTTATCAGGTGCATACCACCTGAATGAACCTCATAGACCACAATTTGGGAACCCCTGTTGTTGATGTCACTGTCACTCTTTGTCCCTGTCATTAATGAATATAATGAAGTTTGGTTTCATAATCTTTTCAAGGAAAAAAAAATGCCAGCCACTTAACTCCTGAGGATATGAGGGGTTTAAAGTTATTGTTTAGTAACTCTTACCTTTTTCGCTCTCAAAGGACACTAGTGGAGAACTGCATGGCTTGGACTTTTCAAATTGCTAGATTGCAATTTGGCTGAAGCGATTCTTATCTGCCAAGGTTACATTTGGGCTTCAGGGAAAGTTTTCTTGAGTCTCAGACTCAAGATCCATCAGTTCTCAGAGTTGCCAAACGTGAAGCAGAATTTCCCCCTAGCTCAATTTCACCACTTACATTTCTTTAGAAAGGCTACATCAAATAATAAAAGGCTTATTATTATTCACATAGCACTTTAAAATATATATCTTTGTTGTGATTGCCCTAGTCACAATGCTGTGAGAGAGATCACAAAAAGAATCAGGTTGAAATTAATGGAGCGTTGATTCAGATTGTGTGTTGCTTATGTTAAGAAACACCTCTTTGAATCAGGCCATTGGTTCATTGTGTCAGGTAATGACTGTGAGCCATATTCAGCTAACTTTTACTCAGAGTAGACCCACTGAAGTTAATGGTGATGAATAACTTAGGTTTATTAATTTCAATGGGTCTACTCCTAATAAAAGCCTTCCCTGCCCTGGTGCTTTCCAGACACTGTTGGACTACAACTGCCCATCATCCGTGACCGCTGGCCATGTTGACCAGGGCTGATGGGAGTTGGAGTCCAACAACAGCTGGAAGGCACCAAGTTGGGGGAGACTGGCGTACCTGACTGGCAATAGCTCACTAGGGTCTCAGAGAGCGTCCCCATCCTCTGCTACTTTAACAGAAGATGCTGGGAATTGAACCGGGAACCTTCTGCTTATGAAGCATGGGCTCTACCAGTGAGCTACAATCTTTCCTCTAAAAAGCCCTAGGAAGGTTTATAGGAAGGTTTATATATATGTAGTCCAGTATTGTTTGTTCTGGCTGATATGGTCTCTCTTCTGGAGAGAGGCAGAGGTCTTTCTTTCCTCTGCCACTTGATCCTTCCAGCTGGGGATGTTGGGGATTGCACTAGGGCCCTTTCTGCCTGCGCTCGTCTGCAAGCTACAGCCTTTTCTACACTAGGGTTGCCAGGTTGAGGGCCTGAGACTGATCCTGTATCTTTAGAAGAGAAAGTCAGCCAAGTGCAGGTGTTCTTGCAACTCTGCAATGGGAAAAACCACAAGGGGGAATTCTCCCTTCCCCCTGCACAACTTGTAAACATACAGAAGACCTCTTGGTTGCCAGGCCCAGACTACAAGAGGTCTTCTGTATCTTTAAAAGTTGTGCAGGGGGAAGGGAGAATTCCACCTTGTGGTTTTTCCCGTTACAGGGTTCCAAGAACACCTTCACTTGGCTGACTTTCTCTTCTCCTAAAGATACAGGATCAGTCTCAGGCCCTCAACCTCGCAACCCTACTCCACACCCTTCCCCAAATTTCCTAGTATCATCAGAACTGTGGGTTAAGGTCACAGATCTGGTCCCAATGACGTAAGCAGAGGTTTCACACCAGCCATGTGAGGTGGGCTGCATCCTTTATTCATAATGCAGAATTCCCTTCACATCTATCAGGGTGGGGAACCTTTTTCAGACCAAGGGCCACATTCACTTCTGGGTAACCCTCCGGGGGCCACACACGGACTCTAACCTACAACCAGGCAAGCAAGAGGCATTCTTGCGGAATGCCTGGGGAAGGGCTGTAGTTCAGTGGCAAAGCATCTGCCTTGCATGCAGAAGATTGCAGGTTCAATCCCCGTCATCTCCATGTAGGGCTGGGAGAGACTCGTGCGTGGAACCTTGGACAGCTACTGCCAGTCAGTGTAGACAATACTGAGGTAGATGGACCAGTGGTCTGACTCAGTATGAGGCAGCTTCCTATGTTCCTCTGTCCCTATTATCACAGTTCAAGGACATATTAGAGGCTGCAAAGTAAAGCCAGTAAGGGGTGTGACCTGAAGAGAGGGGATGTGGCTGAGGGGAGGAGCCTGTGGACCAGAAAGAGAGGCTGGAAGGACGTGTTTGTTCCCCAGGCCTGAGTTTACCCCCCACCCCAAACATACAATAGTAGAGTCTAGCTGTGAGAAACAGCAAGTGAATGCCGTAAAATTGTTTAGCTGCATGGAATGTAGGATGGTACTTCAAATGGTATACATATATATATTTTTTCCTGTATAGACTAAACAGTGACTTAACAGTCCTGCTGTATGTGAGTGTTTGTGTCTGCACTGAACGCTAAGCCAAAATCAGCACTCTTCACTTCCTCTCCTATCAGCTTCTCTCTCTTCACAGAGGAAATATTTAATGTTGTGTGCTAAGATTCTCAAGGTAGACCCCTCACGTTTACCACTGAGGGAAAATGTTAGCAAAACGGTGGCTGGCTGGAGAATTGAGTGTTTGCATGAGGTTTCAGAGAGAGAGAGAGGGAGAGAGTGAAAGGAAAACTCAGTCAGACATCCTTTTGCCAACTCTCCACAGATGTTTATTGCCTTGTTTGGGGTTTTTAAACCCCATCTGGTGTATTTGTGTGGAAGAGCAAGTGTCTTGGTAAATAATAATAATAATAATAATAATAATAATAATAATAATAATAATAATAATAATAATAATAATAATAATAATAATAATAATATATTGTTATTGTTGTTGATATTATTATTATTATTATTATTATTATTATTATTTAGATTTCTTACCCGCCCTTCATCATGAGGTCCCAATTATGGGTTACAATTTAAATGACAATATTAATACAGTTAAAACATATTACAATCAAGAGAATTGGGTGGGTCCCAAAATATATCTCTCAGGTGTCAAAGGCAGGGTGAAGAGGTACGTCTTCATCATTCAAGAAAACTACATGACAAAGGTGGCAGACACATCTAACTGCTACAGAGAATGCTCTTGTTGGATCTCTGTTTTTTGAAGAATGGGGGGGGGGCTGAACATATTCTGAACCAATGAATTGTTAAGATCCGATGTTTGGACAATAGAGGGTTAATGGATCCAAGGGTACCACTGGAGACTGCCTCAACTTTCCTGGCAAAGTTACCAAGTTCTGTCCTTTTCTTAGGAAGATTGGCTGATTGCTTTCAGTGGCTGGACTTCTGAATGGCTGAATATCTGAAAGGGAAATACCTCACATAGGCTCCATCTGCACTATACATTTAAAGCAGTATCATACCATTTTAAACAATCACGGCTTCCCTCAGTTTGAAGGTGAACCTCCCTAGTTTGCACTATCCAAAACAATACACAAACTGAAACATAGGCATCAATCTAAATTCACACTTTTTGCAATGTAGTTCTCCAACCAAACGATGTATTAGGGTAAAGTGGGTAGAAAAATGCATAGAGTTAGTGAAAATAACATAGAAAAATGCATTATACTGGGCAAAATTGCTTTGCAAAAATGTGTATACTAGGAGCAATTTGCGCTAAAGTGCTGAGGAATTTTCATGAGGACTTAAAAAAATGCAAACGGATGCGGAAACATGGAGAACTGAATTTAAGACTGGAAAAATGAGAAACCGAGAGAAACCAATATTGGCAGATTTGCCCACCCCTACCTGCCCTCCCCCAAGAACTTTTCACTATTCAGAGAAGTGGGGAAAATGCAACGGTAATTATAAAACATGGAGTTTGGACTCTATTGTGTATAACGTTAGAGGAGCTCAGATGCTCCTCTGTATCTCCCAAGTTGGCAGAATGAGGTTGACATTTTCCTGAGAAATAGCTGTTCTTTCTCATGAGAGTTCCGGCACTCGTGCCTCATCTGGCCACAGCTGGATATTTCTGTGAGAACAACTTTGCTCAGAGCATTTTGGAGTTTTCACTTCTAGTTGAAAACAGGAAACAAGAGGAATGCAACATTTCATACCTTCTGAGATCAGATGCATGAAATTGATTGTAAATTTGGGTCAGAATAAAAAATACTGTTTATTTTATTTTTTTTAATTCAAGGCTTGACATTTTCTCCATTGGTACAGTTTTATTTAAGGCTCTACAAACTGGAAGGCAATTGATATTCCATTGCCCACTCTCCTCAGCTTGCGTTTATAGAAATGTTTCTGTGCGTGTGTCTCTGTGTGTGTGTTTCCCCCCTTACAGCTCTAGTGTTACATATACAGAAGAATTATTATCTTGAGCACCAGGATCAAAACTCCAGAAGTCAAGATCACCATGCCCTGATTCCTGCTCAACAGAGAGAATAAGGAACACAGGATTGTCCTAATGTGAGCATGTATGTTCTTATAAGGAGATAAGAACAGACTCCTGCTGAATCAGCCCAAAGGCCCATCTGGTCCAGCATCCTATTCTCACAGGGGCCAACCAGATGCCTCTGGGAAGCCAGCAAGTAGGACCTGAGTACAACAGCGTTCTCCACACTTGATATTCCTAGCGACTGGTATACAGAGGAATACTGCCTCAGACAGTGGAGGGAGAACAGAGCCATCGTAGCTGGTAGCCACTGATAGCCTGATCCTCCATGAATTTGTCTGATCCTCCGTTAAAGCCATTCAAATTGGAGGCCATCATTAGATCTAGTGGAAGGTCCATAGTTTAACTATCCACTTTGCTAAGAAGTACTTTCTTTTGTCTGTCTTAAATCTTCCAATTTTCCGCTTCAGGGATTGCCCTGAGTTCTAGGACTCATCTGCATGGTGGTTTACTGTATGCTACGCACATGCCCTTTTAATTAGCATGGTTCACATGACGTTACTGGCAAACAGAAGCTGTCACACAGTTTTCCCCCTGTAAATCTGTACTAACGCAATCCTTTGATAATAAGAAAAGGGAAGGAAACGACGTCTCCACTCCGTATCTCTTGGGCTTACAGATGCTTTGCTCTGATGCTTTTAAGTGGGTGTGTCAGTTGTTCCCTTCTCCACGCCCACTCCCTCCTCCTCCCTTTGTTAATTTTATTTCCTGTAGGCTGAAAAACAACTTCCAGCTGCTCTCGCCCATTTTGCTAGCATTTTTATGTTGCTGCAAACTGTGCCTTTCTTTTCTTTCCCCCCCTAACTTGTGCGCAAAAGCATAACACTGTTCAAACAAAGATTTGTGTTTCAGCTGTATCCTACCAGGGAAAGCATGCTTGGTTGCCAAACAACCAGAGGGAGTGGAAATGTTAACTTAGAGGGTGTAGTCATTAGGAAACTACATGATTCATTCTTTCTCTAAGTGTAAATAGAAAACACCGTGTTTGCAGCTGGCATTGAGCCCTTATTGTGGATGGTGCAAATAGAAAATGGAGGTAAAAATAGTGTCTTTAGTACGAATTAATGCTCCCATTAATCCATCCTAGAAAAGACAATAATGCTGGGAAAAACAGAAGGGAGACGAAAAAGAGGAAGACCAAACAAGAGATGGATTGATTCCATAAAGGAAGCCACAGACCTGAACTTACAAGATCTGAACAGGGTGGTTCATGACAGATGCTCTTGGAGGTCACTGATTCATAGGGTCAGCATAAGTCGACTTGAAGGCACATAACAACAACAAAATGCTCCCATGTGGATAAGCCCCTAGTGTTATGAAAGAAGGATAAAACTTCCCTATCCGCTTTCTCTACACCATAGGTTCCCAACCTTTATGACTATGGGACCCCTTCTCTAACCTAAAAAAACTTAACAATTCCCACATGCTAATTGTTGCTCCTGCTGCTGCTACTCTGGCCAGCACCACAATTTACACGCAGGCGAGAAACAGAGGCAGAAAAAAGAGAAGAATCCACCTGGCAGGAAATTAAAGCCCAATAAATAATTAATAAATGTAAATACATGGTTCATGCAAGCCCATAGGCAAAATCAAAATACGAGCAAACTTGGGGGCTGGGGCTGGGCGAGTGGGCAAAGAGAGAAGAAAAAGGGAGATGGGAGATAGAAGCAATGCGAAGGGAGGGGGCAGGGTTAGAGGGAGGAAAGTTGTGTCAAGTGGGTGAGGGAGGGTTCAGGGGGTCGAAAGAAGGCAGCAAGGCTGGAAGAGTGAAGAAGACCAGCCATGCGGGAGGGAGGGCACTCAGGACATGAGGGCCGGGGGAAGAAGGAAGGAGGGAGGTTGGAGTTAAATGAGCTGTGTGGCCATTCCAGGTGCTTTCTTTCTCGGAGTGACCTGTGGTGGCACCGAGGCCCCAAAACAAACGCATATGGTCCCACTCCTCTTCCTTCCCTCACTCCTGTCCCCTTACACCTAAGGGGGGGAGGGAGAAGAGGGGAGTAGACGGTGAATGCAAGAGTGGAGTCCTCCTCAACCGCCGCCTCCTGTCTCTCCCTTTCTTTCTGAGGCAAAAGGGTAAGGAGTGACCTCCCCTTCTTCTTTTCTCTCCCTCACCGCCCCCATCACCACCACCTTCTCCTTAGCCTGGTAACAGCCTGTATGGGGACTACAGGAAAATGAACGGGAGAATGTGCCATTGCTGCTGCGTGTCTCTTTCTGTGTCGTTCGCATTTCAGGAGTTTGGTGGATTGTGGCAAGGGATCGTGAGGAGGCCAGGGACCTCCCCCCCCACACACACATACATACACAACTCTCCAACTCAGTATGTGATGGCTGCCATGGCTGCGCCCTCCTCCTTCTGCTATTGCTGCTTCCGCTACTGGTCCAGGCAGCATGCAAAGGCTGGGGCAACCCTTCTACGTACGGGGTTAAGGAGCCGGGAGCTCAGGAAGAGCAATCAGCAGCAGGTCTCCTTGGCATGCGGGGCCAGGAGCCAGGAATGAACATCGCTCGCATCTGCTCAGTTCGTTTCAGCCAGCATGAGAACTTTTAAAAATTATTATTATTATTATTTTCTTGGCTCTTTGTGACCCCCCCCAGGATGAGTTCCCAGCCCCCCTGGGGATGGTGGCCCCCAGGTTGGGAACCACTGCTCTACACCATGCATTATCTTATCCATTTCTATCATGTTCCCCCTTACTCTTTTTTATTTTTTTTACTGAGATGCCTTGTGCTGAGTCAGAGCAATGATCTGCTTATTAGTGATGCAGCAGTAAATTTTAAAATGCAGGCGCTCATATTGACGGCTGCCATAGTCACACACTCCCCAAAAGAAAGTTCAGCCAGAGGCAACTGATTGGCCACTTTAAGTACAGGATGCTGGACTAGATCAGCCTTTGGTCTGATCCTGCAGGGCTTTTCTTATGTAAGGATATTTGTTTTCAATATTTACACGCTGCCCAATAACAACAGTTATCTGGGAAGATGGTTGACAAGTAAAAATTAGAACAACAGCAAGGACTCTATGGCGTCCTAGCAGACTGCATGGTTGGAACCCTGAACAACAGCACTCCACAACGCAACATTTTGTTGCAGGACCTACTTGTTTGTTTTCTGTCATGGGGCCATGCCCCTTTCAGTGCTTTCAGCCTTGCTGACTGGAAGAGGCCATTGACGACGTCAAACAAGAGGCCTTTCCCAGCCCTGGTGTTTAAGTTGCTTTCATATATTGCAGATGGAACACAAGTCCCTCCGCACAAACCACATACTACATCACTGTGACTAGCATCAGATGTCACTGGCAACACACTGCATGCCATGCCTACAGACTAGGGTTGCCAGGTTCTTGGCCTGAGACTGATCCTGTATCTTTAGAAGAGAAAGTCAGCCAAGTGCAGGTGTTCTTGCAACACTGTAATGGGAAAAACCACAAGGTTAAATTCTCCAAGAGGCTCCAAGACATCTTCTGTATCTTTAAAAGTTGTGCAGGAGGAAGGGAGAATTCCACTTTATGGATTTTCTCATTACAGTGTTGCAAGAACACCTGCACTTGGCTGACTTTCTCTTCTAAAGATACAGGATCAGTCTCAGGCCCTGAACCTGGCAACCCTACTACAGACACTGTTTCAGCATATATGCAGCTCAGACTTTAACTGGGTCACCACTCACTCACTCTCCCCAGGGAACTCTGGGAACTGTAATTCCATGTGAGAGAGGACAAGGGATCCCTAGCAGAGATTTATCAGCAGCCTCTCCAAACTACAATTCCTAGTACTGTTTGAGGAAAGCTACGGCAGTTAAACTGGTGTAAAAGCAATATATGTTTGTGAGATACCTTCAGGGTATCCCATTTGGCCCCCGAGACCATTTTCCCCACTAGTGATGTCAGCTGATGGGAGACAACAGGGTTTAATCCTGCATTGGCTGTGCAATCCTGTTCCCAGCAGAGAATGAAGCCAGGGCAGCCGGATTTAATCCCTGTTTATCAGCCAAATTGAGGATAAAGCCTTGTGCGAAAGGGCCCTTTGCAGCAGCATGTGCACCACTTCAAAGAGGCTTTTGCAAAGGTTTTAAGATAGCTCCTGTGCTCCCATTTGCTCAAACAGGAGAGCAGGGGCTATCTTAAAGCAATTTCCAAGTCTTCTCACGCTTCCCTTTTAATTTTCTGAGATTGGGAAAGAATCTCCCATTTAAGCCCCCAATACCAGAAAATTAAGGGAAGCATGGGGGACCTTGACAGATTTGTACCCTGCCCACAGGTCAAATTTGCCCTGCGAGGCAGATCCTGTCAAGGATCTGGCCCATGGAGCCAAAATGTTTCTCCACCCCTGCTTAGGTTCCGTCAGTGAACAGAAAGGCACTTCGGCTAGCTCAAAGGGGGTTTACAATTTCCACTCCCTCCTGAACTGCTGACAGACTGCCATGGCATAACTAAGCATACTATTCCCCAAAGGTCCTTCAATCCTCAGGATTGGCTTCATGGGGGCACTGGGGGGGGGGCTGCAGCATGGGAAAGGGAAATCTCTTTTCTGCAAGCTGACCACTTCTGATGGTTCCATGGATCCAAATCGCTGTACAATACAAGTGTTTATGAAGTCACCACACAGTCTACTCAAAGCTAAACAAGCCAATTGTCTTGTTATACTTTGCTTTGCTTTGACACTCTTGAGCTGAAACATCATCATCATCATCATCATTATTAGCCATTTCCCTTAGCTTTCCTATTAGAAGTAGCTTGTTTAAATCTTCCCAGACATGTGTATTTCCCAACAGACCCTCTGAGTGTTTTTGCAATTAGTTATTTTTAGTTTTGCCTTGTTTTACTGCTACAGGAAGAATCTCATGTGTCAGCAGTTTTTCAGCATGGCTAAATAAAGGCTTATTGGCAAACTCCATTGAACTCTTTGATAAGGACCCAACTTTAGAAAGAAAGAGCTAACAGGCCCTGCTGTGTCCTGCTGAAGCCATGGCTCAGGCGAAAGGGAAAGACAATGCCTGCTTTCAGATATTAGAGGTGCTTTATCTTCTAATAAAAAAGCCCAAATTAATGTTTGAAAGGGGTATTGCTAATCCCCCGCCCTACTTAGCTTGCCTGATTCATAAATCTTATTTAGGCAAGTTCTTATACTTGCATTTTCTTGCCCCTGAATCTACCAACAATGGTGTGGTGACAAATTCAGAAGTGCAGAGTCCCTTCATAATAGTCACCACCAGGCCTCCTCAAACCCATGTCCTTTTCTAAGGTTATACAACCTTCTAAGATTATAGAATAATTGGCCAGGCTTAAATACTGCTTTCTGCTCCCCTGTCACCGTCACCAGTAGACTATCCCTTCTCACTGTCAAAGATATTGCTTGAATTACTGACTTGGGTGGCTACATGTTTATCTCCTACTGCTACTTGACTGCTTGATGATGTAGATGGGATGCTGTTGTCAGGATTCACTGCCTCTTCTTCTGCAGTTAACGGACTTCTCACTCTCCACAACTTGGCTTTTGAAGTAGGACCTAATAGGAATTCATTTAACTCTGATTGGTTCTGACCAGCAGGAAAGGATAAGGAAGCATGTTAGAATACTCTTCTAGGTGGCGAACACACTCCCCTTTCATGCTGCCTTGCTCATAGGGCACTGGAAACACAGGGACCCTGCAGGGACCTTGCTCCCAGAAAAGTAAGGGGTATAAGGCCCCTTGAAACAATATTGATAAAATGTGTCATTGGATACATTTCTTAAATTTCTCTCTTTCAGAAGGATATGTGTAATATGTATTCAGGGATAAATTAAATGACATGCAGTAAGGGGCAGAGTGCTGGTAAACTATATATGGGCCTTGATTTTCTTTGTTATAGGGGACTGATCCATTCATTCAGAATTCTCTCCTGGTGCAACTCAGTTGGGACTACAAGGCCTGGGTCAGATGATCAATTTAGGGGGCTTAGCAGAAGCCACAGTGAGTCTCAGGCTCACACACTTCCTTTCTCCTCTTCCTTCTTTGCATGCAATAGGAGCTTTAGGATTAACCGAAGTTCCCTGTTATAGCCAAACTCTGGAAACTGGGTTTTTCAAACCAAGTTAGGTAAAAAGAACTGAGATGTGAAATCATGGGTTGATTTTAGTTTGTTTTAACTAACTTTGTTTAGAACATACCACAGTTCCCTGAATTCAGGCTTAACAGAGAACTGTGGCTTGTTTTGAAGTGAAAGTAAAAACTTTCACTCTCCTCTCACATACAAACAAGAAGAGAGCGGATGGAGGGTGCAAAAGCCTAAGGCTCACCACTGTTTGTTTCCACTCACCTAATCCTGGGGTCCCCAATGTAACACCCATGGGCACCATGGCACCCTCATACACCCCTCTGTAGTGCCCACCAAGGTATCCTTCCCCTCCAAATTTTTTATTTTTAAATCAATTGAGGGTTTTTTGGCTATTGTGAGGGTTGTCCAGTTGAGTTTTTGTGGTCTGTATTTACTTGTTTTGTGGTGTGTGTTAAGTGTTTTGCCTGGGTTTGTATGGGGTGGGCTCTGAACATCACCAGTTTTTCTTCTGTGAAATACGTAGTTTGTGGTGGCCATGGCAATTTATTAGATTTTCTGGTATATCCCCCGGACCAAAAAGCTAGGGAAGCTTGACCTAAATCATGGTATAGCTCATGGGTGGCTAACCTGGTGGCCTCCTAATGTTGTTGGACTATGGGCTTATCCACACGGGAGCCTAATTTAGTACTAAAGAAGCTGCTTTTACCATCGCAATAGCTGTTCAAGCTTCTTGTTCAATGGTAGCTTCCAATCCACTGTTTTCCTTTCACACAAGTAGGTGTTCCTCTGGAAAGGTTTAGTATTGCTGTTTCCTTGTGGTCCCGTCCCCAATTTTACGTGTTTACTCTTTCTGGAGTATCATATTGCTAATGGACAAGGGGAGGGGTTTTTTGGTCAGTTTCATTGTTTCTTGTCAATTGCATGTCTCTCCTGCTTGCCTAGAGAGCCCTGGGGTGCAACTGACAGGAAACTATATGAAACTGATTAGGAGGGGGAGTGAGTGAGAGGCAAAGTAGGCAGCTGCTGCGGCAGCTTTTGCAGGCAGCGGAGAGAGAGGGAGCAGGCAATGGGGCATAAGAGAGCCTGGCCACTAAAAAAAACATTGAAGCAAAGCACCTACACGGAGGAGTGCAGCAAAGCTGAGACGGTTTTTCCTTTCCTTTTCGCGTTGTAATTGGATTGGGTTGATACGATTTAAAGGGGACAACTGCATTATAGCTTCTGCTTGCCTGCAACGTCATGTGAACCATGCAAATTACAAAGGGATGCAAGTAGCACCAGACACATACTAAATCGCCTTGTGGATGAGCCCTACAACTGCCATCATCCGTGGCCACTGGCCATGCTGCTGGCGCTGATGACAGCTGGGGTCCTAAATATCTGCAGATTACAGATTAGCCACTCCTTGTTTAGGCAATCACCTGAACATATCCTATCACTTCAGACTGCAGTAGGTGGGCAATTTCGCGTTTGAATGCATGTCCATGTTAAAAAAGAAACATTCCCTACAGTTAGAGAATTGGTGAATCAGAGAGAGACAAGACAGAGACAGAGAAGAAGCACTAGATTTGAACCTTTCTCACTGATGTCCTCATTTTGTAATGCAAGAAGATCTTATATGAGGGTTAATTCCAGGAAGTTACATGGAAGCAAGGATTACAGGAGGTACTCTGAATGTACAAATTCATACCTGTAGTTCAGCAGCGGATCACATACAGTTTTAGTGGTACAGTTAGTTTTTCATAAAATCTGCCCTTAATCTTACCCAGTGATCCTTAATGTGATCACTTGCTATTTTCACAAATAATTTGCAGACCATTCCCTCTTCTGTCCCTGTCTTTTCACTTGCATTGCATTATTCTTCCTTCTTTTTTAAAAAAATTATGCATACATTCACCTACTCAGCAATTTGATATCGATTTTGTTTCCAGCTGTGCACCGTGTTTGTTTCATTGCCGTTACACAAAGGCATCTTTGCTGCCAGCTTAGAGGAAGCCCTGGACAAGGTGCCCTCCAGGGGACCCCCCATCCCACTCTGAGTGGCTCACTGATTGCATTCGTCACCCAGCTTTCTCCCTCCCCCCACATCACCCAAATCTGTTTCCTGCCTGCTACCACTCTCATCACTCCTACTCCAGCCACCCGACATTTGGCCCACAGGCACGCTGGAAAAATTAAGATGGCAGGCAACTGGAGAAGCCTTGGCTGGTGCTTCCCAGCATGCAGACCCCTGCCTGCCCCAATAAATTTATTTATTTATTTATTTATTTGACTCCATTTATGAATCACTTCCTTTTTTTTTTTTTTACAATAATTTTTATTCAAATTTTCATAAAACATACAAAACAAAATCATAAAACATTCAAAAACAAAAAACAAAACAAAACAAAAATGATTAAACAAAAAAATAAAATGTTGACTTCCCATTTGTCGCAGATCAAATCAGTTGTAGGTCTACAATATATAACAATCCTGTCTCTTAAATTATATTATAAAATCACTTTCCTCCAGTAGTTATCTTAATTAATCATCAAATCTCATAAACATTACTTTATTCTTTCCACAAAAAGTCAAAGAGAGGTTTCAATTCTTTAAGAAATATATCTATCAATTTTTCTCCAAATAAACATGTCGATTAATCCATCTCGTTAATAATAATAATAATCTTATTGTCATAACCATAGTCCAAATAAACATATCGATTAATCCATCTCATCAAAATCTGTTAGGTCCAATAATTTCAATAGCCATTATTCCATTATCCATATTAATTCCATCTTCCATCTTCAATAGTCCTGTTAAGTCCAGTAATTTCAGTGTCCAATCTTCCATTATCAGTATTCCATAATAATCTTGCTGTCATAGCCATAGTCATATAATAAGAGTCTGATGGGAATTTCCTCTATCCCAAATATTTTCTTGCCATCAATTCTGAATAAGTTGCTGAAATATTGTTGTAAAGTCATATCTGTGTTCTTCTTTTTTACAAAATGCACTGGCTCATCTCTTGAGAGTTTTTCCATTGTCACATGGCTGCAGTTAATTCCATAGATTTTCTCTATATGAAGCTCCATCACGTCATTCCAGTCCAGAAGATTATCCAAGCCATTGATAACTTTATCTCTAATATCTTCATTAATTTCTTCAGAGATAACGTTAAATTCCAAACAGTAGATTTTATTTCTAATATCCATAAACTCCAGATCTTTTTCCAATTCCACATTTGTTCCAATCTCCAGGGCTTGTATCTTTCCTTTATTTTTTCTTTTCTCATCTCTGATCTCATTCTCCTCTCTCACAGGATCCCCCATTTCTTTAAGCTCCTGCGTCATTTTGCTCAGTTCGATTTTCAGCTCCTTACTGCCCTGTCGCAGGGTTTGTTTCGTTATCTCAATCTCATCCATTATTTTCTGAAACATAATTACTTCCAGATTCTCAGCCACTTTCTTGATTGCCATTTTTAAAACCACGAAAACAAAACAAAACAAAAATAAAGAAGAACCACTTCTTATTTCAGCAACAATTGGGTTAATATTCCAGGCTTGATGACATCACAGTATAAACAGAGCAGCCTGCCTTATCTCTCTATGTTCAAGAACACAAAACAAATTTAGTTCCCAGCATCAAAACAGTTAGTGGCGTCGTGAAGAAGCAGATTCGTCAAAATAAAATAGACCAAAAAGAGAATAGTCCCAGACAATATAATGTTCCTCGGAATAGAAATCCCTCTTCTGTTTATATCTTTAGAATGCACTTCCAGGACAGCTTTTTGCAATAGAAACAGAAATAAGCTGTTAATTTCGTGAATAACAGAGAAATAGCTCACCCAGAAGTTCTTTAAAGCTGATTCATTTGACAAATCTCTTTTTGCTGCAACAATTTAAACCAAGTAAAAAAAATAATAGAAAGAAGGGTGCTTGCCTGTTAGTCTGTTTTCTCTTTGAAGAAAAGATAAATGTATCGCATTAATCAGATAGAGCTTGTTTGGAAGTCCGTCCGGCATTGCTGGCTGGACCTTTTCTCATAAATTAATGAAATCCAGTCCTCCCAACAAAAACAGGCTTTTGAGGTTGATCTCTACGTTTCTCCCTGCCCGGGAGAAGTTTCATCAGTCAAAAAAAAAATGTTCTGACTGATTTATATCTGAATAAGCTTCTTTTGAGGCGGGAGCCCGTCTCAAAAGCAGGCACAAGCGAAGTCACCCTTCCCGGAAGTCCATTTATGAATCACTTCCCATAAAAATATCTCGAAGCAGTTTGACAGTAAAAACATCAATGATAAAAACAATTCCACATGTAAAAACAATTCCATATATAAAAACAATTCCATATATACAAACAATTAGCACAATCCTATATGTACAAAATAATTTTAAACAATTTCATACTTAAAACCAATTTCAAATCCAATACAGATACAGACTGGGATAAAGTTCTCCACTCAGATGGCTTGTTGAAAGAGAAAATTTTCAGCAAGTGCTAAAAAGACAATAAAGACGGTGCCTGTCTGATATATAATAATTAGGGACAGAATCCCAAAGGGTAGGTGCCACCAGACTAAAAGCCTTCTCCTGCAAAGCACAGCGATGGACTGGCTATATAAAGGTTAAGACGATCTTTTAGATACCTGGGTAATTTTGAAATGGGAGTGTTGTGGCAGCTGGGTGGCATAAGTCCTGGTAGGCCCAAGTTGGATGGTGACACTGGACCTCTTTACTGCTGTGCCGCAGCCTCATCACTTGCTGCCCTCTGTGATGGGTGTTGGTGGGAGTTGCAGGGCCCTAGATGTATGCCCCGAAGTCTGCCCTTCATGCCCCCACTGTGAGGCAAAAGAGGAATTTGTCTCAGAAGGCACATAACCTCTTGAAGCCAATTTCCACCACCACCACGTAACTGTAAATCTTTTTTACAGATGCTCACTTCTGAAGACTAGATAGATAGATGAAATCAGTAACAAAACAGGAAGGGCTTCTTCAGACATGGGATCTTAGGACAACTGCCTCCCCAAACAGCTATTGCACCTCTAGGCCATTGTGCATTACTATAGCTCTGGGATGATAGCCAACATAGTGCCTTCCAGATGTTGTTGGACTGCAGTTCCCATCATCCCTACCCATTGGCCATGTTGGCTGGGGCTGGTGGAAGGTGGAGTCCAACAACATCTGGAGGGTAGCACGTTGGCCCAATGTCGCTGGCTATCCTCGCAATAACCAAATAGCCGTGAATTAATTCTACCTATTATTGATCCCCCTAACAGAGAGGCAGAATGAAACAGATGCAATGCAGAGCAAGAAAAATCAAATCCCTGTGATTTCCCCCCACTCCCCCCCCCACTGTTATTCTGTCCTTGGTTCATCCTGCCGTAGCAGTAGTAGATCTTACAAAGCACTAAGATTATTGGGCTAATGTGATATACCACATAAGTATGGCAGGAACCGGAGGAAGTTGTGGGAACTTAGGCATGATGAATCATCTACCAAGACAAAAACTAATTTTGCCTCAGCTGTGCGAGCCACAAGAGCTGCTCAACCTGCTGTAGAGCATGCGTGGGGACCCTTTGGCCCTCCAGATGTTACTGAACTACCCCTCACATCGTCCCTGGACATTTGGCTATGCTTGCTGGGTCTGACAGGAGTCGTAGCTCAGCACCATCTGGAAGGCCACAGGTTCCTCTCAAGTACACTAGGGCTTCTGAATGTGAGTCCTCTGAGTCAGAGGAGGGTGATGCAACATTCTCAGGCTGGAGAGGTACTGGCAACAGTATCCCCCTTCTGGCGGGTTAGGTGCTTCAGGGGCTGGCCCCAAGGACAATTCCGTCTCCCATTCTGAATCTCCAGGTTCATCCCCTGAAGAAGGGGAGTCTGAGCCCAGGGTTAGGACAGAACCTTGCTGGACTTACGTTCACTTTTCTCATGCAGTGGTCTAGAACAAGGCTGAACAATCAGTGGTCCTCTAGATATTGCTGGGTTCCAACTCCTATTGGCTCCAATTAGAATATCCCACGGTGAGGATGATGGGAATTGTAGGCCAATAACATCTGCAGGATGAAAGGTCCCCCCCCCCGCCGCTGTAGAGGAACAAGGGATGCATTTTAATTTTGAGTCGGAAGATTTTGAGTTAAGTCACTGGACTAGGTCTCACAAACTTTGTGGTTTTGTGGGGTAGAGAGCAAGAGCATGCCCATCAATCATGGGCACAAAGCCACAAGTCTGCATACACTTAAACCATGCAACTTGTGTCCCACATAAAATCTGGGAATTGACATGTTGAAAGCCCACATTGCTTGGACTTTTCACATGCAGCTAGAGATGGCTGGATCTGCTTTGCTTTCTTATTTTTCTGCTCTTAACCTCAGTTCTTTACATTTCCACATCAGTTTTACTATTTCATTAACAAAAAAAGTTCTCTTGAAAATCCATCAATATTTTAATGCGAATTTCTCCTAATAATTCGCATGCAGTTTTGTCTAATATACACATTTTTGCAAAGTCCCCTAAAATAATGTTGATGTATACAATTGTGTATGTTATTTTCACGAATATATGCATTTTTTGTGCACACTTTACTCCAGTGTGTGCACTTTTGCACACATTGTTTGGCTGGAGAACTGTATTGGCAAAATTTGGAGAAGTATGGCTGTGTGTTTGGTTTGCGTACTGAATTCGGCTGCATTCATCTTTAAATGCGAACTGGATTGAATTTCTTCCTAGGCCCGTAGCTTGGGGGAGCTAGGGAACTCTGCCCTCCTAAATTACTCCCAATTTTTTTTAACAAAAACTAGATAATTAGATTTATTACAGGAAAAGAATCTAACACACACACACCCAAACCTTCAGGCTGTCTATGAGTCTTTTTCTCCAACATGCAGGCACTATTTAATAATAATAATATAATAAATTTAATTTTTGTGTCGCCTATCTGGCCGAAACCACTCTAGGCGACGTACAACATTAAATTCAACAATACATAATAATACAATACATAATAAAATAGAATGCAGTCAACAATAACCATTTTAAAAAGCGGCAGTACAGGGCCATCAATAGACAATTTTAAAACAATATAAAGAAATTAGCCCACCCCGGGGACCCCAAAGGCCTGTCCAAAGAGCCATGTTTTTAAGGCTCGGCGAAATGTATCTAGGGAAGGGGCATGGCGAAGGTCGAATGGGAGGGAGTTCCAGAGAGTGGGGGCCGCCACTGAGAATGCCCTCTCTCTAGTCCCCACCAACCTAGCTGTTTTTGTTGGTGGGACAGAGAAAAGGCCCTGTGTGGCTGATCTGGTCGGGCGGCTTAGTTGGTGGTACTGGAGGTGCTCCTTCAGGTAAACTGGGCCGAGACCGTATAGGGATTTAAAGGTTAAGACCAACACCTTGAATTGGGCCCGGAAAACAACTGGAAGCCAATGTAGATGAAATAACACCGGCGTGATGTGATCACGGCAGCGGCTGTTTGTAAGCAGGCGTGCCGCCGCATTCTGCACCAGTTGTAGTTTCTGGACCGTTTTCAAGGGTAACCCCACATAGAGCGCATTGCAGTAGTCTAATCGAGAGGTGACCAGGGCATGTACCACCAGTGGGAGCTGATGAATAGGAAGGTAGGGTTGCAACCTCCATATGAAGTGTAGTTGATACCAAGCTGCCCGGCTCACTGCCGAAATCTGAGCCTCCATGGACAGCTTGGAATCAAGAACAACCCCGAGGCTGCGGACCTGATCCTTCAGGGGCAATTTTACCCCATTAGGATTCAGGTCAGCAACACCCAACCTTCCCCTGTCACCCACAAGTAGCACCTCGGTCTTATCAGGATTGAGCTTCAGCCTGTTTCTTCCCATCCACCCACTCACGGATTCCAGGCACTTGGACAAGGTCTCTACAGCCAACTCCGGTGAAGATTTAAAGGAGAGATAGAGCTGCGTGTCATCAGCATATTGGTGACACCGCAGCCCAAAACCCCTGATGATAGCTCCCAGCGGTTTTACATAGATGTTAAATAGCATGGGAGAGAGGATAGAACCCTGTGGTACTCCACAAGTGAGGGGCCAAGGGTCTGAAACCTCATCTCCCAATGCTACCTGTTGATGCCTGTCAGAGAGAAAGGAACGGAACCACTGTAAAACAGTGCCTCCTATTCCTAATCCCCCCAGGCGATCTAACAGGATACTGTGGTCGACGGTATCAAAAGCCGCTGAGAGATCCAGGAGGACAAGAAAGGTGAATTCTCCCCTGTCTAATGCCCTCCTCATATCATCTACCAGAGCGACCAAGGCTGTTTCAGTACCATGTCCAGTCCTGAAACCCGATTGGTATGGATCTAAATAATCCGTTTCATCCAAGTGTGCTGACAACTGGTTAGCCACCACTCGCTCAATGATCTTGCCCAAAAATGGCAAATTCGAAATGGGGCGAAAGTTGTTCAAAACTTGGGGATCCAAGGAGGACTTTTTTAGAATGGGTTTTATAATTGCCTCCTTGAGGGCCGGTGGCATTACACCCTCCTTCAATGATGCATTTACCACCGCCCTGATCCCTTCGCCCAATTTCTCCTTGCAGTTCATAAGGAACCATGATGGGCAAGGATCAGTCAGACAGGTAGTAGGCTTCACCGTTGAAAGTACCTTGTCCACATCCTCAGAAGGAAGAGGCCGGAACCGATCCCACTGAACCGGATTGCAACTGGTTAACTCTGGATCCTCTACTGCATCCACAGCGTACGGAATCGAGTTCTTCAGGTGTTCGACTTTATCGGCAAAGTGCCTTGCCAATTTGTCACAGGAAGCCTTTGAATGCTCCAAGGGTTCCTGAGGACTGGACCGACCAGGCTTCGGACCACTTGGAACAGCTTCCTGGGACAGCACTCTGCGGATGCAATAGAGGCAGCAAAGAAATCTTTCTTTGTTGCCTTTATTGCCACCTGGTAGGCAGCTATTGCTGCTCTAACCTGTGTTCGAGCATCTTCAGAGCGTGATTTCCGCCACCGGCATTCTAGTCATCTCATCTCCTGTCTCAGACTTCGCAACCGAGGTGTATACCACGGTGCTGTCTGAGTTCTGTTCAGGGGGAGAGGACGTTTCGGAGCCACCCGGTCTAATGCCCTGGTGATTCCCTTGTTCCACTCCGTCACCAGGGTTTCGACCGGACGACCTTCAGCAGGTTCCAAATCCTCCAGCGCAGTCAGGAATCCATCTGGATCCATCAGGCGCCTGGGGCGGACCATTCTAATAGGTCCTTTACCCCTGCGGAGGGTGTGTGGCATCGAGAAGTCAAAATTCACCAGATAGTGATCTGACCATGACACGGGGGTAAAAGAAATGGCCCCCAACTTCAGAACACTCCCCACCACTCCCAGGACAAATACAAGGTCGAGAGCATGACCGGCTACATGGGTGGGCTCAGTGTTACTAAGGTGCAGTTCCCAGGAAGCCATGGTTTCCAGGAAATCCCGAGGGGCTCCAATGAGAGTGGTCTCGGCGTGTACGTTAAAATCCCCCAGTACTAACAGTTCTGGGGTCAACGTTCGCACATCCGAGACCACCTCCAGCACCTCGGTCAGGGAGTCTGCCGTGCAGCGGGGCGGGCGGTACACAAGCAGGATCCCCAGACTGCCCTTCGGGCCCAACCTCCAGTACATGCAATCAACAAACTTGGTCCTATGGAGCGGAGGCCTGGTGAACATCAAGGACTCCCAATAGATGACTGCCACTCCCCCTCCCTGCCTTCCCACCCTCGGTTGCTGCGCATAGCGGAAACCTGGCGGACACATGGCCTCAAGAGTGGGAGCTGAGGCCTCGTCCAGCCAGGTCTCCATAATACATACCAGGTCTGCGCAATTGAGTTGCCAATTCAAAGACATCCAGCCGTCCCAGGAATGACACAAACACGCCTAGCAGGCAGATCCAGTCCTATTCAGGTGAGAGAGGGACGGGGAGTGTTTACACACTAAGTGAAAAGTGGGATGTGGTGTGAGTGCTGAATTTTATATTCTCGCCTGAGTGTAGGCTTTATTTTCTTGCTTGAATGTTGGTTGGCAGGTGGATGGATGGAATGTATTTCCAGCTGAATGAGATGGTTTAATACCTTGATACTATTGGGTCTTTTGGTTCTGTGACTGAATATTAGAAGGTGAGCATGTGGAGTTAATAAGTGGTCTGTGAAGAGTTACTGTCTGTATGTGGAGATGTTTTAGGGTAGATATGAGGGTAGGGTCCCTTAGGTTCCACCAGTATTTCAGTGGTTACAGGGAGGGGGTTGTAGATTGGTGGGAAGGGTTTTGGCCATCTGAGGAAAGGAGACCAGAGATGTTCCCCTGTCCAACCCTATCTACTTATTGCAGTATCTGACCGGTCTTCTACGAATTCCCACAGCCTATTATTAAACTCTGGATCAGTTTGGAATAAGACCTCACTTATCCACAACTTGATCAAATCATAGTTTGCTGCATTCAAATGCAGTGGCTGGGTATGGTTTGCTGAGAAACCAGGAAACAGTGGCTTGCAAGGAGAGGGGGAAATGCATATGCCTGGGATTCACTTCTGCTCAGTCATGTATTTAATGTTCTGTTCAGCAGAGCTGGCTCTACCATTAGGCAAATTGAGGCAGCTCCCTCATGCAGCTAGGGTTGGGTATAATGAGAGGGCAGCAAAATGTTAATATATTCAATTGATTACTATTGTATGTTTACTCTCAAGGTGAGGAAGAGGTACTTGTGGCATTATCTGCCTTGAATATCGTGCACCTCGATTTGGGATGGGGGTGGAACACCATATGCTGCTCTGCCTCAGCCAGCAACATTTTTTTCTCCCAACCCAATTTACCTCATGCTTGACGCGAGGATAAAATACCCCCAAAATTTTCATCCTCGTGAGTTCCTTGGAGGAAGGATGGATACAGATGTGATAAATGACTCGGTTCTTAACTACTGCCACCTCAGTCTTCGCTGTTAGGCTCATTAATCTCTGTGGGTTCCATTTTCTGAGCAGGCAAAAGTTTAGTAAAGGCCTCTGCATTGGACTCCCTGTAAGCTGTGTGTGTGATCTTCGGGCGGCTTGTGTTTTCACAGATGTGGTTTACAAATGGCCGGACCCACCAAGAGGGATTAGCACCTCACTGTTTATTCTTCTCAAAGAGAGAAACTGCAGGAAGTTGACATGTTTTGCCATATGTCAGAGAAACTGAAATGGAGGGAGCACAAATATAAGTTCTGAGGAGGCTCGTGTGTCTCACTTCTCCACCAGCCCTTCTTCCTCTTAACATTATGGGCTGTAGGTAGCACTGGATTTCAGAGAAAGGGCCATAATGACAAAAAATTCAAGCCTTGGTCGGTGTTGACACCAGGCCAGTGTTCAGAGAGCCATAGAAAGACTATAGAATATATTTGTTTTTTCATCTGTGTCAGTACTCTGCGGTACAGAGTTGTATCACCCCTTTTTTTGCTGCCCATGGCAGCCACTTCTGTGCTGGCACCCACGGCACTTTTATCAAGATATGAATCCCCATACCTTTTTTTAACTCCCCCTCAAAAGCACTATAGCTATATCTCCTACAGGTTTGGAAAGAAAGACCCATATATGGGTCATAAATGCTTTAAACTGGATTCCTGCATTGCGCAGTGGGCTGGACTTGATGGCCTTATAGGCCGCTTCCAACTGTACTATTCTATGATTCTATGATAGATATAATGACCCTCCGTGGCGCAGAGTGGTAAGCGGCGGTAATGCAGCCGAAGCTCTGCTCACGGCCGGTGTTCAATTCCAACGGAAGGAGGAAGTCGAATCTCCGGTAAAAGGGGTCGAGGTCCACTCAGCCTTCCATCCATCCGTGGTCAGTAAAATGAGTACCGGCATGTGCTGGGGGGTAAAGAAAGGCCGGGGACGGAACTGGCAATCCCACCTCATATATACGGTCTGCCTAGTAAGCGTCGCAAGATGTCACCCTAAGAGTCGGAAATGACTCGCACTATAAGTGCGGGGACGCCTTTACCTTTTTTTATGATAGATATCCAAGAGATCAGACAGATAACCTTACAAAACCAATAATATTTGGGGGGAGAAATCCAGACAATCCCCTCACATACACTGAAAGAACATGTGAGGGGGTCATGTGGATGTCCCACCACCAGTGGGTGGTGTTCAATGCTAGTCCTACCTAGAGCAGAACCATTAAAGTTAATAGACATACCTAGCGTCGGTTCATTATTTCAATGGGTCTACTCTGAGTAGGATTTAGTTGCATGCAACCCTACATGTCTGGTGGCCACAACCCTCTGATCAAAGTGTTGTGGGTACCAAAATGGCTTCCACGGGCAGCAAAAAAAGAGGTACGCCATACCAGTGAGTACTGTTATAAAAAAGCCCTGTGTGTGATGATTCCCCAGCTAGCTTGAGAAACACATAGAGAAGCTGGCTTTCATCCACATACAGCCCCTAGTTGGATTAACACAATTCATTTTTAAAAAACAAACCTGTAGAGGTGTGTATACTTTGGGCTAGCATCACCACCATCATCATTTTATTATCATTGTTAATTATTTTGGGCCCAGCAAATGGTCTGGGAATATCTGTAGCTGCAGCATTGCTGAAGCTGAGCAGGCACAGATGTGATCAGATGATATTCCCACATATTCCTTCAAGGTTGATCGTTTGTGTTCTACAGACTTATAAATGTTGCTGTTCCATGTCAGATGGCAGGTGTGTGATTTGGTTTTTTAAATGCTTCCCCATGGTCTGTTTCATTTATTTATTTAAAAAAACATTTCCTGTGCATAGAAAGCTAGCATCTCAGGTACAGAGCTTGCTAGATCCTTCTCCCTGATGTGACATTTTCTCCATGCAGGGACTTCTGTATTTGTACACGGGAGAGTATTTTAAAACACAATCTACTACCTACAAATCAAAGCAACACAGTCCAGGAAGAACTACCATGTTGTGAGGCTGGTTGAGGAGCTCAGCTCTTAGAAACCTCTGCTTTGATAAAGCAACTCCTGTTAACTTTTAACAACTGAGATTTGTTTTAATTGTTGAAGAAGTGCTCTCTCTCCCTCTCACACTCACACTCTCCCCCCCTTTCCAAGAAAAACCTTGTTTTCATTGACAATAGCATTATTTAAAAATTCTCAGTGAGCATGGTGCTTACCAGAATATGAATGAGAGAAAGGGATTGGTGAGCTTTAAAAGTAGCTGCTGTTGTTGGAGACTTAGCAGGTCTGCTAGACATTTGTAGATACATTCTGGCCTATAAATGTATGAATGTAACTACAAGAAAGCAGCTGCCTGCATGTTCAAGCTACATAAATTCCTTTTGGCCGGTATCTATAGGCTGAAGTAAGTCAGCTTAATGTGCCCTGTGTTTTGAATTTTACTTTACTAATTTAATTTATGGCAATGAACCTGGTTTTTTAAGCCTGCTTGCAGAAATCAACCCTAACATGTTTTTTATTTGCATGACTGGCATCAGAAAGGAGTCGTTTCCATGCAAAAATATTTCATCTGTTCAGTTGGTCATGCTGACGGCACATTCTGAAACAGATATTTGGATTTTTCAATTTTTAGTATATATATATTTAAGGCTGCACAGTTTAATAAGTGGGCAAAGCAATTGCAACCCCCAGATGCTATGGCTGAAGGGGGTTAGGATTGGGCAGAGATGTCAGTACATCCACAGAGATAACCTCTACTGGTGGAGAGGGCCCATTCTCACCCGTGGTAGTGTTTGGTGTTACAGGTGCAAGGTGGAAGCAGAACAGAAGCAACCCTGAATCCACTGGATCCAAGGCCCCTTTGTTCTCAAGAGAGAACCCAGAGTTGTGGGGGAGGGGGCTTCCACCCCAGCCTGGAGCTGACAAAAATAATCCTACCCATTGGAAGCTAGTGCAAGCCATAGAACTTTAGAAGTGGCAATTGATTGGAAGTGGCCACTTCACACCTGTTCAACTACCTCTTAGGATTGCATTGTGGTTTGTTTTGTTTTTTTTAATTAATCTTTTTCTATTTTTATTTGCAACTGTAACAAAAAGAAAGTAAAAGGTGAAAATATCACCAGCTGACATTAACAATTAAAATATCTCCATCAACCCTAATTTAAACGTATAGATGAATAAAGGTGGTCCATATGTCCAAATAGGCATCTAAATTAAATTGGCAATTATAAGCCAGGCATTCAAACTCAGAAAGGGCAGAATGATCTTTAGATCACTGATTAGTCAATCATACCTGTCACGCATGCTTTAAGTTGGATTCCTGCATTGAGCAGGGGGTTGGACTTGAGGGCTCTCAGAATCAACTTTGGTTGTCCATCTGTTAATCCCCAGACCACAGGAATATAATTTAAGAGTGCAACACTTGTTGTCATGGACAGTGCCAGGCATGATTGGGCACTTGGGCACCACCCTCCCCGGGCCCACAGCTCAATATGCCCCAACACCCTTCCTGATACAGCCAGTGCAGGGCTTAAATAGGCCCACCTACCCTACCTACTTCCCATGTCATTACGCACAAGCTGCGTGCACACACCTGCCATCATCGAAGATGCTGCCATCTTGGGTGATGATAGGCATGTGCATGCAGTGCATGAGGCGTGCACCCTGACGTGCTAATATGACAGGTAGGTGAGATGGGCACCTGCACCGCCTGCATCGGGGGGCCCTGGGAGCTCCTCTTCCTTGATGCACGACAGCCCCTTCTGGGCCACAAGAGCCTTCAGCCAGGGCTCAACCTGGCTGCCTGCTGGCACTAGGCCCGCTTATTATTTAAGAGTTATAATTTTGAAGGGCAACCTAGGATAATATTACATTATTACTTAGCAGATCAGTTCTTCCCAAACTTTTTTCCTCCACGGGCTACTTGAAAATTGCTGAGCAGCCTGGCGGACTACTTAATGATTTTTCTATTAATTGTATTTTTTATTGCTTCTTTTGTGTCTTATATATTGTATTTTATTGTATTACAATTTCAATTCCATAGAAGTCAAATGGTAGGAAATAAAATACAATGTAAGAAATAAAAGAGGCAATAAAAATACAATTAAAAATCAAGATGAATATTTAACGCAATGCATGTGCAGTCTCAAACCACAAATTTACATACACACTGCAGACCACTTGAATGAAACTTGCGAACCACTGGTGGCCTGTGGAGCACAGTTTGGGAACCTTGGTAGTAGATGAATCAACTGAAGCATTTCTTGATTAATTGAAGGGATCCATTTTAACTACTGAGCGCAAAGTTTAATTAGTTGATAGAGTGTTGGACTGTGACCTGTGAGACCAGGGTTCGAATCCCCACAAAGCCATGAAGCTCACTGGGTGGCCTTGGGCCAGTCACTGCCTCTCAGCCTCAGAGAAAGGCAATGGTAAACCACCTCTGAATACCACTTACCATGAAAACCCTATTCAAAGGGTTGCCATAAGTCGGGATCAACTTGAAGGCAGCCCATTTCAATTTTTTTTGCAAGTTAAGGTTACATCTGTTATATTAAGTTCTGGTATGTTACTACTTTAATCTATTTTGGTTCTGGTGTATTTTCTGTAATAGGGGATGAAAAAGTAAATATTTAAGATGCTGTTACTTTTGAATTGTTTATTTCCTTATAGGCATTTATAGCCCACCCTTCACCATGGAGACTTAGGGCAGGTTACATACAACTCAATACAATGAAACCATGTAATACATAAACATTAAATGAGAGGGATATTCTGATCTCATCTTCTACCTGCAAAGGCCTGTGCAAAAAGGCATGCCTTGACCAGATGCTGAAATGTTTACAATGTAAGGGCCAGACGCACCTTGGAGAAGAGGGCATTCTGCAGTTGAGGAGCCACTACAGAAAAGGCCCTCTTCTGCACCACAGGTTTCACAGGTGGTGTAACTGCCGGCAGAGCTAATGCTTGTTAGCTTTAATTTATTAAATTGTATCTCACAGTTTTTTGATCTCAAAAATACCTGTATTGGTGGTTGGGTGATACGCAAATTAATTTTAATTTAATTGATTAATGAATACATTAATTAGGGGAAAGGCTGATTATTAATCAACTAAAAATCCTTGTTTCATTATATTCTATGTGCATGCAGTGCTGTTGTTGTTTAATGGGGAGCATTTAAAAATGCAACCTGCTACTGGGATGCTTAGATGCAGAAGTGAACAGGACTTCCTGCACCTTTCACAGTCGTGTAGAAAATGAAATTTCTGCCTGTCCCCTGTCCTTTTTCACCTGACCCCCCAGCCTTATACCTTTAGCCAGTGCCACTGAGAGATGGGTACAAAGGACACTGATGTACCAGGCTGACAGCCAGCAAGGACCTCAGACTCTGAGCTTTGGTTTAGAATGGCATTGGTGGAAAGCATGGCTCTTTTGCCATTAACAGTTGTGTGGCAGGCAGAAAGTCAGCAGGTTGAGCCTTTTCTAGTATGGAAATACAATTAGAGGAAAAGCTTCCCCTGTTCACATTCTGCCTATCAGACATTTTATTAGGTGTGTGGCCAATGGTTTATTTTTGGGCCCTCCACTCCACCTGCAAAAGAAGACACAAATGTGTATATGATCCAAATCATATGTAAATGTTATGCAGATCTGTGTCATTGGTCTGAATGGGTTGGAGGCCCCAATCCACATACACTTTACTAGGCCCAGAAAATCCTGCTGGCACCCCTGCCTTCAGCCAGAAGTGGTAAAGTCGAAGTCAAGCTATACAGTACTACTTGATTCTGCTGATTGGCCCTAGCATTCCCCCTTATAAACTCGAGCTCAGCTCTGCCAGTCTCTAAACTGAACAAAGGGGGCAGCACAGCTAGAAAGTCTGAAGGAACAGAGGATCTAGGAAAGGAAGTGCAGGTTGGAAAAAGGTTTTGTTCATTTTCACAGCCCTTAGAGGAAGGACAATAACGTACAGAAGCTGTTAATGAAGGGCTGGCCTGGAAGGCAGAAATCCCTGCCAAGTTTGAAATGTATTTTTATTCTGGCTTCTTCTCTCAGCTGTCCACCTTCCCAGTGGCAGATCCAGCTGGTGTGAACCCCACAGGATCATGGGAATGAACAATGCAAATAATAATAATAATAAAATATTTAATTTCCCTCTTTGCACCAGTTTCCTCCTTTATGCACCAGTTTCCTCCTTTTGAAAAATAAACCGAAAGGGTGAACCCACATTATAAAAAAAACCCAAGAAACACTTTGAAAGAAAAGAAAGAAAGAAAGAAAGAAAGAAAGAATGGGTATCAAATATTAATAGAAAATATCAAACCATGATGCATTTTGAGCTAAGATAATCATCAGTGAGGGAGTTTGAGAAAAGAAATTACACTGATCTTTACAAGTGATCCTGGGTTGATCTTTATTTTATCTTTATTTGCAGATGTAGTGTGTACGCACGCACACACACAGAGGAAACTATTTCCAAACGAAAATATAATCAAAATAATTCACTGAGCATCTTTGCTCCAAATGGATTGATATCTGATATTTTCAATTAAAGGGAATTTTGACCGTTTTGGGGGGGCGGGGAGCTTCTCTTGAAAAATGCAGTTCATCTGTAATCTAGGGTCTCATTTGCTGATTAAAAATGCAGCCTGTTTGACTTCTTTGGCGTGGAGGGAACTACCTGTGAAGAGCTCCTTTTTCTTGCCAAGCAGTTTTACATGGGTAACTATAGCAACTCCCTTTTTCCATGTTCTGAACAATTTGTACAAGCCCAACATGAAAACAACTTCCAGCTACCAGCCATTGATGTTTCATAAAAGAGATTATGGGTCTGATGGTGTTAACGTCCTTTAAAACAGGCAATAGCAAGGTTCATTAAAATGTAACAGCAGAAATCTGGGAGACTATTTGGAACATTCCTGTTTGGAATATTTACATGCTACCCAGAGGCAAACCAGACTTTGCCAGTGAGTGAACTGCAGCCAATCACAGTTCCCTAATGATGATGATGAATCTGCAGAATACGCCTGCTTGCAAACGTAAAACACCTTAAGAAGGGCCATGGCTAAGTGGTAGAGCACATGCTTTGCATGCACAAGGTTCCAGTTTCAAGGTGCAACATCTTCAGTTGAAGCTGCACTTTCCAGGGGCAACTGATTGGACACTATGGGAAACAAGACCCAGGGCTAGCTGGTCTTTTGGTGTGCTATGTAAGAAGCTGCTATATACCAGTGATCCATGTAGCTCAATAATGTGTGCACTGAAGATGAAGAGAGAGCCAGTGTGATGTAGTGGTTAGTGTGTTGGACTACGACCTGGGAGACCAGGGTTCAAATCCCCACACAGCCATGAAGCTCACTGGGTGACCTTGGGCCAGTCACTGCCTCTCAGCCTCAGAGGAAGGCAGTGGTAAACTCCCTCTGAATACCGCTTACCATGAAAACCCTATTCATAGGGTCACTGTAAGTCTGAATCAACTTGAAGGCAGTCCATTTAATTTTCAAAGATGAAGAACCTTTGGCCCTCCTGATGTTGTGGGACTACATCATCCCTGACCATTGACCACGCTGGCTGGGGCTGTTAGGAGATGGAGTCTAATGATATCTAAAGGGCTACAAGTTCCCCATCCTTGCTTTGCACTGACTGGCAGTGACTCTCCAGGGCTTCAGGCAGAGGTCTTTCCCAGCCCCATCTGGAGATGCCAGGGATTGAACTCAGGAAGCCTGACTGCAAAGCAGGTACTGTACCACTGAGCTGTGGCCCTCCTCTCACCCAACTTTCCTCCACTTTGTCCTTTGGTGCAATCACCTCTGTCACTGTCCCCCACCCCCCAAGTCTCTCGCTTAGAGAGAAGAGAGAGAACTCACAGCAGATCCATGTAGATCACCTTCCTTGCAACAACAACAAAAATCACATCATGTTTTCATGGTTTTTAACTGTTGGGTTTTACATAACTGGGAAGTGGGGCATGATAGAATTCTACACTGAAATTGGCAGCTGGTCAAGAAATCTACCATCATTCCTGGGAGTTTTAGAATTTTGCATATCAGCAAAATGCATTGTAGTTAATTATAGAAGCTGAAGTGCATTGATATGAATTGGGTAGTTATTTCTTTATTGGCAGAAGGTGGCAAACGGCAGAGAAATGAGGCAGTCAAAACAATTTGTGATAGCGAAGGGAGAATCTGTTAATTGCAATGTTCTCATTTTTCCAAACTTAAATTCAGTTTTATACATTTCCACATCAGTTTATTTTTTTTTAAGTCTTCATGAAAATTCATCAGCATTTTAGTGCAAATTTATCCTACTATATACATTTTGTATGCAATTTTGCCTAATACAAACATTTTTGCAAAGCAGTCTCCCCAAATATGACACATTTTTGCATGCTGTTTTCACAAATGTATGCATTACACTTTACCTTAGCATATGCATTTTTGTACACATCACTTGGCTGGAAAACTGCACTGCAAAATTTGGCAAAGTGGAAGTTTCAGTGCATGACTATGTTTTGGTCTGCGTGTTGTTTTGAAAAGTGTGAATTAAGTAGGCTCACCTTTAAATGCAAACTGGATCGAGTTTCTCCCCAATTGCTTATTTGTTTTTTAGCTAATTAGTTTCTCTGCCAAAAGCAATGTAAAACAACTTTAGAGATTCTACTGCAAATCTCACTGCAGTATTACTATGGAACTTGCTCCCAGAAGAGGCAGTGATGGCCACCAACTTGGAGGGTTTTGAAAGAGGGTTAGACAGATTTATGGAGGATATGGGTAAATGGCTGCTAGCCACGATGGCTATTTTCTGTCTCCATTATTGGAGGCAGTATGCCTCTGACTACCTGTAGCTGGGAATCACAAGTGGGAAGAGTGCTCTTACACACAGATCCTGCTTGGAGGCTTCCCGGGGGCATCTAGTTGGCCACTGTGAGAACAGGAAGCTAGACAAGATGGGCCATTGACCTGCTCCAGCAGCCTCTTGTGTTCTTATGAAATCAGCAATGCAGTACTATATTCCATGTTTTCTCTTTCTAATGCTTTATTACCCATATTCCTGTCCAGGGGGGGGTTTCTCTCTTCCAGTATGCCTTTTTAATTGGCCCCCACAACCTAAACCGCCCTGGGCTCCTGCTGGGAGGAAGGGCAGGATATAAATCCAATAATAATAAATAAATAAATAAATAAACACTTCCACTCTAGAACAGGGGTTATACCACGATGTGTTTATACCATAATCAGACCATTTGTCTATCTGACTCAATACGATTTACACTCACTGGCAGCAACTCTCCAGAATGTCAAGCAGAGGTCTTTACCATCAGTTGATACTGAGGGCTCGTTCACATGGGGACTTACTCTGAGATCGGTGCTATTCGCATGCCTGTTAAATTCACTGAGTTTACATGACGTTTCAGTACATGGGAAGGCAAGTCGCTGCTTTCTCCCTTAAATCCGAAGCAAATCAATCCAATTTCAATCCGAAAAGGGAAGGAAAAGCCATCTGTGCTTCGCATCTCTAGGGGCTTGTAGACGCTTAGCTCTTATGCTTTGGTGAGTCCACGCCCACTCCCTCCTCCTACCTTTGTTTTTTTTACTCTGGAACAAACTGAGCATGCTTGGTTGCCAAGGTAACCAGAGGAAGAGGAAGAGATAGTTTGACCTTAAGAGGGTGTGGTCATTAGGAAGCTGTGAAATTAACCCTTCCCCTTCAGTATGGATGCAAAACAGCGGATTGAGGGCTCATATAAGGTAAGAAGTGTGAACCTTTAAACTCCATCGTGATGAGAAAAGCTTCACCTTTAAAATGGAGTTCAGCTCCAGTGTGAACCAGCCCTTAGTCCTTTTAAGTGGCAGTAAGAGTGCTTGAACAAGGGGCCTTCTGCATACGGAACAGGTGCTCTACCACTGAGCTATATTGGAACTGCAAAAACTGGGAATGTACCTTAGAAATTGTATAACACTCTGCTGGGACTGCAGAGCAGAACTTGGAAAGTTCATTTTTAAAAGAAGCTCATTCTAGTTCAACATGCCCCCAAAGGATCTACTTCCCATTGGGGTTCATCCCGTTACAAACTGATTCAGTTCACATTCAGTTTACAGTTCAAATCAAATTCACCCAAATGATCCCCAGCAGGAAAAAAAAATCAGCATTCAGAATGTTGCAAGTTATTTTATCTGTTGCATGTTATTTTATACCATAGTATAAAAGACTAAGAAAACATCAAAACACACATACACAGTGGAATGTGAATTGTTTATTTTTTCCTAATGATTGTGATGTAAGTTTAGAGGCTGAAAGAGGAGAGTTTAAACAGTGAAAAGCACATGTGACAGAATGAACTTAAAGATGAATGAGAAATCGTTCAAAGCGCTAACCCAAAATGAACTTACCAGTTCACCTAGCAATTATGGGAACTACTTTCAGGTGTACTGGGCTCCTGCCGGGAAGAAGGGCAGGATATAAATCAAATAATTAATAAATAAATACTTCAGGCACTTTTGAATAAATTCAGTGAACTCTATTAAACCAAACTAGTTCGTTCCAAGCACTATTGCAGAGTAAGATAAGTAGTTAGCTGTCTTTCACGGAAGCTTCTGTTGTTGACTGTCTCAGTGAGTTAACCCTGATAAGTTTCCTAGTCTCCTGAGGATTCTGCTGCACAGCATTTTGGAAACCACTGATGTCTGGGAATCTCAACGTTGTATGGGTCTCTTTAAGAACAGGATGTGGCTGCTGGTGGGCATGGGGAACTCTACGCATGTGCTCATCAGACCAGAAGCCCCCAGCCCTTCAGTGATCTGGGTCCTCCTGTAAGAGCTCCAGATTGCAAAACAATTACCAGGCTGTGCTGGGTAATCTCTCTTAGTTTTAAATCTGCCACGCAGGATGTTGAAAGGGTAAAATCAAATGGCAGCAAGTACATTTTTTTAGGATTGGGAGTTTCCTGGGCATGGCTGTGTATGTGTTAATATTTTAAGATGACTTCTAAAACTGGTAAACATTCGTGCTGCCTCCACTAGTGGATGGTGTTGGATGACCTCTTTTACATGCCTGATTATCCTGTCAACATTTATAATGCCTTTGATCTCTCTCTCTCTCTCTCTCTCTCTCTCTCTCTCTCTCTCTCTCTCTCTCTCTGGAATAGAAACAGTTAAGCAGTTACGTTTCGCCTATGCTCTGCTTGCATTCCTCCCAGCTTCACATGCCTTGCTAATATACATTGACATTAATTTCTGTTTAGCAGTGAGGGACTGTTAATCATGGTTGAAAAAGATCTGCAAAGGAGGGGAAAAAGAGTTCTCTAGGATGATGGAAGTGGTGGTGATAGTGTGTGTGTGGGGGGAAATACACATTTCATACGGCACGGAGCACTGATCTTTCAGGCCTATTTGTTTCACACGGAGTAATGAATGCTCCATTTCTCATTAACAAATTTGACCTCTTTAAAGCTGCACTGTTCCTCTTGTGTTCTTCTTTTGCTTCTCAGACAATGTGCACCACACATTACATTTTATAACCCATCAGCTGCAGCATTTGTCTAACTGATATCATTATCGCACGCCAGCAACTGGAATCAAAGTCACAATGAAAGATTTCTAAGGCAGCACATTGCAGAGATTACGGAGATGAATCTTTTGTGTCTGCAATTTAAACTGGGGGTGGACCATGTTAATTTAATATAATACAGCAAGGAAATGCTGCTCTGGTTACTGCAGTATATTCCAGCACAGGTCATTAATTGAACAAAATTAAATAGATGTTTACAAAGAGCGTCCATCTTTCTTTCTTGATTTATCAGTGGGCTTTTGGAAGCATGTGGTAAAATCATATATAAATGATGGAGTTGGCAAGCTGGTTCAGTCTTCTGAAGCTGCAGTGGATTCATTGCATCCATGCCCAACTCCGGGGGTTGGGAACTTGTGACCTCCATATGTTAGAGTATAACTCCCATCATCCCTGATCATTGGCCCTGGCTAGGGCTGATGGGAATTGGAGTCCAACAATATCTAAAGGGCCACAGGTTCCCCATCCCTGCCCTACACACAAACACACTTCTTGGAGGAGCCCTTAGACATTGACTCCTGTGAAAAGGAATAAACAGATCCTAGTTCAATTTATTTTTTTATTATTTTTCTTTCAGAGATGGAGGGAATATGTAGTTTGTCTAGGATGGGGTGGAGGACCTGTGACCATCCAGACATTGTTGGGACACCAGATCTTACCAGCTCCACCCAGCACAGCCAATGGTCAGGAAAGATGGGACTTATGATCCAGCAACAACTGGAGGGTCTAGAACAGGGGTAGGCAGTGGTGGCTGGTAGCTCCATGTCAGTAGGGGAGTGGAATCTGCTTTTTGTCCAAACTTTCAAGGTGCTGAAGCACCTTGGACAGCTCCTTGAAATTTCGGACTAAAACCCAAAGAGGATTCCACTGCCCCACTGACATGGAGCCACTAGCTGCCACTGGGGTTAGGGAACTTCCAGCTCACAGGCCCAATTAAGCCCGCCCGGCCTTTCCATTTGGCCAGTGATGCTATTTGAGCCAAGCCACAGCCACCTGCCATGCGGCTTGGACAAAAGTGTCTTTGCAGGTACCACCAATCTGCTGATGAATGGTACCTGCAAAACACCTTGTCCAGTGCTTCCTAAATGCGAACAGTCAGCTGACAGTCAGTGCCTCGGAAGCACAGCACTCAAACTCTAGGAGAAGATGGGATACAGAAGAAGCATGAACTGATGTAAGAGCAGGGCTTAGATCTAGAGAGGGGAGGGACCCCTCGAGAGCAGCTACCAATCAGGATAGACAATTCAGGGCTGGCTGGAGCATTGATCATCATCATTTATTTGTATGCCGCCTTTCCACAGCTGAGCCATGCTCAAGGCTGCTTACAATGTCGAAAAATTACATGATTCATTCTAACCGTTACAAAAATAAAACAAAATGTAGTCAAACCAGTCATAAGCAATAAACTAATGAAAACATCTCTATAAAAATACAATAAAATTAAGCAATCTCCACATACTTCATAATAATGTCTAACAATAAAAATACAAAACTATACTCCCTAAAACAGCAAAAGTGCACCTCTAAAATTAAATGCAATCTAATAAAAAAATTGATCTGACTTGATACAAAGCAGCTTCATATGTTTAGGTAATAGAAGCCTTTGAGTGGATGAACATGGTGTAGTTGGGAGAATGACGATCGCAAGTGGAGACAGAACCAGCTCCAAGTGTGTGCTTACGTGTGGGAGGGTGATGCTCTAATAATTGATCTTTATTACCACAACCCTTTCTCCCAATGCCGAATCATCAAATTACTTTGCGTACCCTAAGGGACTTAAGACTTAAAGATGAGCTTTGGTCTGGCAGGTACAGTAGTGCAAAGAAAAGTCTCATGATTGCAGTCTTGGGAATTGCGGTTGATATAGGTATTTATTTTCACTTAATCCAAGAGCTCCTGGGATTTGGAAGAGCTACTGATTTTTTTTAAAAAAGTGAATTAATGAAATAACATTGAGAAGAGCAAAATGTGCTGCCAGGATATGGCTTTTGTTGCCTGGAGACTTCCTTGTTTCACAAGAAGAATTTGGGACTTGGAGAGTGATTTCAGTTTAGCAGAAGGAGAGCAAAGATCACGGAGAAAAGAGGCAAATGTAATTTACCAGATTCACTCGATGGAAAGCATGCTATGTGGGTGAAGAAATGAATAAAGCCTATGAATAATCTTATTCCCTTTACTGTTCAAAGTTTACCGAGTTAGATAACAAAAATTTTCTGATCATTATGTCCTCACACTGTAATATTTGGTTGAATTCAATGCACCTGAAACCCATTATAGTGGGTATGGGGAACCTGTGACCCCATAGATGTTGTTGGACTCCCAACTGGCATCAGCCCCAGCCAACATAGTCTATGATCAGGGGTGATGGGAGTTCTAGTGCAACAACAGCTGGAGGGCCACAGGTACCCTATTCCAGAAGTGGAGCCACAAGACTGAGGACTCATCTACATGATGGTTTACTGTGTATTTGGTGATACTCACATCTCCTTTAAATTTGCATGGTTCACATGTTACTGGCAAACAGAAGCCATCACTCAGTTTTCCCCCTGTAAATCCATACAAACCCAATCCACTGATAATATGAAAAGGGAAGAAAAAACTGTCTTTACTCCCTTTCTCTAGTGCTTGCAGATGCTTTGCTCCAATGCCTCTAGGTGGATGTTCTCCATGCCCACTCCCTCCTCCCTTCGTTCATTTTATTTCCTGAAGGCTGACAAGCAACTCCTGGTTGCTGTCCTCCATTCTGCTGCCCTTTTTTATGTTGCTGCAAACAGTGCTTTTTTTTCTTTTCCCCCTAATTAGTACACAAAAGCATAACACTGCTCAAACAAAATTTGTATTTCAGCTACATCCTACCTGGGAAAACACAGATATTTGTACTTCTGGGTTTTTTTTTAAAAGGAACTTACTGCAGCTATAGAATAGACTGAGCATACTTGGTCACCTTAGCAGCCAGAGGGAGTGGAAATGTATAATTAGAGGGTGGGGCCACAAGGAAAAAGCAAGAATAATCCTCCCCAGAGGAATGCCTACTTGTGTGAATGAGAAAAAGCGATTGGCAGCTAACTTTTGAGCAGCAACTGCGGACGATGCAAATGAAAAGTGAAGGCAAAATAATTTATTTCCTACGAAGAAATGCTCCCATGCAGATGAGCCCTGAAGATAACTTAAATATCTAGCCTCAGCCCTGGACGTACCTGTTTAACCCTGAAGAAGTCTCAGTATTCATTTCACATCAGAAAGATGACAAAAATGAAACCCACTTTCACACAATTAATAGAGAGAACAAATAATATAGGATCAGCAACACTGAAGTGGTATAAAATTATATGATGCAGTCGTAGTCAGGTACTCCAGGGCCCACCGATTTCAGTGGGCCTCTTACTGCAGTGGTAGGGAATCTATAGCCCTCCAGTTGCTGTTGGACTTCCATCAGCTCTTGCCAGAATGACCAGCAGTCAGGGATGATGGGAGTTGTAGTCCAGCAACATTTGGAGGCCCACAGGTTCCTCACCAATATTTACACCTTATGGGTTGTGTGGCTCCTTTCATGTCAAAATATCAGTGTCTCCCTGTCTATTTATTCAACCCAACACATACATTGTATGGATGCTATTTTAGGGGATCTTCCAGAGAGCCAGTGTGGTGTAGTGGTTAAGGTGTTGGACTACAACATGGGAGAACAGGGTTTGAATCCCCACACAGCCATGAAGCTCACTGGGTGACCTTGGGGCAGTCACTGCCTCTCAGCCTCAGAGGAAGGCAATGATAAACCCTCTCTGAATACCGCTTACCATGAACACCCTATTCATAGAGTCGCCATAAGTCAGAATCAACTTGAAGGCAGTCCATTTCTGTTTCGTTTTTCCAGGCTATAGGAAGATAGATGAGAGGTCAACTGAAAGAAGCCTTTCCCATCATTTGGGTCCCCTGATGTGGCTGGACTACAGTTCCCATCATTCTTGACCATTGGCCATGCTGCCTGGGACTGTTGGGAGTTGTAATCCAACAATATCTAGGAATCCAAAGATTGGGAAAGGCTAATGTAAAGCTCAGAATATAGATATGCTAAAGGATTTCTTAGCAGATGGTTTGTCAATTTCTCTTTAAAAAAATTTACAGGAATTTAAAAAAAGAGAATAAGCTCATCTACATAGTGGTTTAGTATGTGTTTGGTGGTACTCACATCTCCTTTTAAGTTGCATGATGTTACTGGCAAACAGAAGCTATCACGCAGTTTTCCCCCTGTAAATCTGTACTAATCCAATCCTCTGATAATACGAAAAGGGAAGGAAAACAGTCTTCACTCCATATCTCTAGTGCTTGCAGACACTTTGCTCCAATGCTTTAGGTGGTTGTGTCAATCATTCCCCTCTCCACGCCTACTCTTCTTCCTTCACTTCTTCCTTCTTTCATTTTATTTCCTGTAGGCTGAAAAGCAACTTCTGGCTGCTCTTCCCCATTCTGCTAGCCTTTTTTATGTTGCTGCAAACAGTGCCTAATATTTCTTTTCCCCCAACTTATGCACAAAAGCATAATACTGCACAAACAAAGATTTGTATTTTAGCTATATTGTACCAGTGAAAATACAAATAATCACACTTCTGTTTTTGTTTTTTTTAATTAACTTACTGGTAGAACAAACTGAGCATGCTTGGTTGCCAAGTAACCAGAGGGAGTGGAAATGTTAAATTAGAGGGAGTGGTCATTAGGACACTGCGTGATTGATCCTTCCTGTCAGTGTGAACAGAAAACACCATGTTTGCAGCTGGTGTTGAGACCATACTGTGGATGGTGCAAATAGAAAACGGAGATCAAAACAATGTCTTTAGTACGAAATAATTCTCCCATGTGGATAAGCCCTAAAATGAGAGATCCCAAACCATTCAGTATGCTACTATGACATCACAGATGTCTGGATATCTGAAAAATTAGCCATGTTGTAGCATTATGGAATGCTCATAAACATTTTAACTGATCAGAAATTGGCCTGTCAGCACAAAAGGCACAGGGACAGAAGGGGCTGTTTGCTGTTGGTGGGAAGAAGCAAGAAGGCAACTGTTCTATAGCAGTAATCAGCTGTTAGACTGAATATATGCATGGAGTGTAAGAATGGGAGGTCTGTGGGTGTGTCGGTGGTATACATGAGTGTTCTCCGAGCATATGGGTTGTGTGCATATATATTATTGGGGCTTATGAGATATGTTTGCATAGGCTTGCGGATGCATAACAGACAAGCTATTTAAAACCTTGACTGTGTGGGTCTCTGCTTACAGGCTTTACGTGGATTTCCAGACATTCAAGAAAAAACAGCACAAGACCCAAACAGAATAAGACCCTTCCAGAGAGCTTGGTAGTTTGCTAGCGATGTGTAAGAACACAGGGATGACCATATTTCATTGTTGGGTGCTTTTGATACAAGATGCTGTTGTAATGGGCACAGTGGGCAGACAATCATGATTTAAACTTCAGCAATGATATTGTACGCACCAGGTTAGAACAAACACATTGGTTTCATTCATTATAGTGATATTTCTGAATGCCTAATAAAGAATCTTTTTGTTCCTTTCAGCTTCAAGGTTCCTTGAAGAAGAAACTGGTGGTGAATCTGTCGCCAGCCATCAAGAGATCCAATGGCATGGCTGACTGCTCCTTCCTTGATATTAAGAGGATCCGAGTAGATGATAATAACCTTTCTGTGGGACAAGGTGGACACTGTAGTAATAATTGTCAAAACCAGTCAGTGTTGGGAACCTTGACAGTAGATCAAAATTCTCAAAGGAAAGTCAGTAGCCCAACAAGCAGCACCCACTTGAATGCAAATGGGATGTTCAACATGGCGCTAAAGGAGGTGAAGAAAGAGCCAGGGGAAACCTACTCTTGTAGTAAACACTTGGATGGGCAGGCATCCCAGGGCAATCCTTTTCCCAATCGATATGGAGAAGACACAGGGGAACAGTTGATGGACCCGGAACTTCAGGAACTATTCAATGAACTGACTAATATTTCGGTGCCACCCATGAGCGATCTTGAGCTAGAAAACATGATCAATGCCACCATCAAGCAGGATGAGCCATTTAACATTGACCTTGGGCAGCATGTCCAGAGAGCACCCCTAGCCAGGTCTTCTTCCCTGCAGATGGATAAGATGGTGATCAAGCAAGAGTATTCACCAGCTCTGAGCCAAGCTCCCATGGGGTCGCCCCAAATGAGGCCTTCCTCTACAGGCCCAGCTTTCACTGCGTCCAGTGCTGCCATGTCCACCTCGACACCGATTTCTTCGGCACCTCAGACTCAAACCCCTCCATCCCAAGGGTCTTTAGTTCCTAATCGGCCATTGGCCAGCTGGCAAGAGGTCTCTCATGCCCAGCAATTGAAACAAATCGCAGCCAACCGACAGCAACATGCCTTGATTCAGCAATGTCAGCAAAACCAGCCATCATCTACCTGGCCCACTTTGTCGTCTGTGGAACCTTCTTCTGGATCATTTGTTCAGGAGAAAATCTCCAGCCCTCCTTTCCATCAGCAGCAATTCAGCCCACAAAGCTCTGGTATGTCTGGAGTGCCTGGAAATGGACATCAGCCAAAAGGGATTAATAACTACCTTTACCGGCCAAACTCCATGTCCCAAGGAGGTTCCATGAATATGATAATGCAACGAAAGCCTCAGGACCTCAACAGAGGTTATATAAGCAACAGCCAGATGCCTCCGGAGGAGTCTCAGAACAACATCAAGCCTTTGTTTCATTTTAACTCAGAGCAAGCCAACCAGCAGATGCCTTCCGTTCTGGGTTCCCAAAACAAGCCTTCCATTCTGCAGTATACGCAGCCGCAGGCCCAGCAGCAACCTAACTCTGTCGCTGTGCAACAGCAGACACAGCAGCAACAGACACAGACGCAGCAGCAACAACCCACGCAGCCTCTCCAAAGCCAGCCTATTCAAAGGCCACCAAACATCCCCTTAGCTTTACAGCAAAAGATCCTGCTCCAGAAAATGCTGCAAAACCAGCCAGTTTCAGGGCTTCGGTATCCTGTTCCACTGCACCATCAACTGGTAAGGCTGTTTCTTAAAACAATATTTCAGTGAGTCATAAAAACCGTAGGGTTGGAAAGGGGAGTGTCGTGAATCATAAAGCGTGGGTCAGGGGAATTGTCTCTTTTAGTAGACCATCTAGTCCAAGGTGGGGAACCTTTGGCCCTCCAGATGTTGCCCAACTACAACTCCCATCAGTCACAGCCAACATGGGCAATGACCAGAAAAGATGGGAGTTGTAGTTCAGGAGTCCAGAGGGCCAAAGCTTCCCTAATCTTGTCTAACCTTTCCCCACCTGCTACTTTCAAGAAATGCAGAGCATCCCCAAGAGATGGCTATAAAGCCATCTGCTTAAAGACCTCCAGCAAGGGAGAGACCCACTGTCCTTCATGGCAACTGGTTCCATTGTCAAACTGCTCTTACCATCAAGAAGCTTCTCCTAACATTCAACCAAAAGCACCAGCGTTTGTCATCCAAATTTTACTCCTCCCAATGTGCATATGTCTGGGGCAAGGCCAATGTAATCCAGATGGTGGCGCCAGTGAGTATAGGCATGCTGTGCCATTCCCCCAGTCTCCATTGCCACTTAGCTGCACCACTTCAGCTACAGAGGTGGCAACAGCAGCACCAGTGAGCCCTGCTGGGACTCCAAGGCCCTGGCATCGGCCTGAGGATGCCGCATGCTGCCACCAGGCCTGCACTGAGGTATTGTTGGGAGACTAGCCTCATATGGGAGGGACTGATGGTGTGGCTATTTCCCTCTGCAGCATCTCTCCGTCCCAGAACGTGCATGGGAATTAGTAGCTGAGTTGGTGGCCCTTTTCATGTGCATTCAGTCTTCTAATATAACCCCAGCAGCATGTGAGAGTGCCATATTGTAGCAGCTCCTGGGCTGGCGTCTATAACTGACGGTAACGCTGGTGCTCATAAAAGGAAGCAGAAATTGATTTCAGAGGCCATAAAAGAGTACAGTGTAGCATCATGTTCAAAAAATAAAGGAGAGGGGCTATCCTGGGTTTGTTTTTTTTAGAAACACACACATAGTTAATTATGAACTGCTTAGACTAGAGTCTATTCACTAATAGGCAAAAATCCTTGTGGTTTCAGAATGTTTTGTAAGGTTTTGTTTTCAAATGAGCTTATGGGAAGCATCAGAATGGCACGGGGGGTATTTTCAATTTAATTTTGAGGAATGCGAATGATCCATGCTGGCTATAGTATATAGGCACTGTCGTGGCTGTATAATTATGCTACCTTTAAAGGTAAAACCCCTGAAGGGTTTTTGCAAAATCAAAAACATGAAACACTAATATGTATTCACACACACACTGAGTAAATTTAAGTGAAACAGTATTCAAGTAACATTATTTTTCTCTCACTTTGCCAAAAGGTGGTATATAGCAAAGGCACTCTGTGTTTTTATTATCTGTCTGTGAGATGCAAGCCTGAGCTCTGTTTACTCGCAAGGAGATTAAGGCTGCACACACACCATACATTTAAAGCACATGACTTCCTCCAATGAATCCTGGAAACTGCCATTTACCCCACACGTAGCTAAATTCCCAGGCAACCTTAACAAACAACAGTTCCCCGGATTCTGCGAGGGAAGTCCTGTGTGTGAAATGTATGGTGTGTATGGAGCCATGTAAAGTCATCAGATGAATTGGCTTGTTTTTGTGGATGATGATGTTCTAAAGAAGGGACAGTTTAGCTCGGTGGTGCCTAGAGTGTTTCATAGCCGTTCTTTCTGAAATCAGTTTGGTTATATTGCATTGGAACTGAGCTGTCATACTCTGGAATAGGGCATTCCTTAAAACAACCTTCCCTCACCTACAGCACTCTATATGTTTTGAACTGCAACTCCCGTCCGCCCCACCCAGTATGGCCAATGGTCAGATAATGAGAATTAGAGTCCAAAACCTCTGGAAGACACCAGGTTGAGGAAGGACGCCTTAAAATATCTGGCATATCCCTGATCATAGAGATCTTCCTCTCTCTTGCTCTCTGTCTTTCTCTTCCCTAAAATGTCTCAGCAGACAAGATTTGCTAAACCAGGATGAAGCTCCTCCAGCAATCTTTCAACTGCAAGGAGAAACAATGGGGCTTTCATAAACGTTTGTAGTTTTGGAAGCCGTCCAAGAATTATTTATTTCTTTATTGGCAGCAAGGAGTGGCTAAAAAGAGCATTAACTCCTACTGTGGGGTCTCCACCATTGGTACCAAGAATGCTGCAAGAAGACCAAAGTAATCGCTAGGGCTGTAATGCAGTGGTAGAGTATCTGCATTGCATGTCAAAGGTCCCAGAGTAACTCCAGGTAGGGAAGGGAATGCCCCCTGTTTGAAACCCTAGAGTGCTGCTACTAGTCAGTATTGACAATACTGAGGTGGATAGACCGCTAGTCTGACTTGGTGTAAGGAAGTTTCCCATGTTCCTAACTATAGCTGGGCAGGAATCAGAACCATAATCATGCAAGCATTCGGCAACCATTGTAGGTCTGCATTAAGAACCCTGCTGAATCAGACTAAAAACCTATCTAGTCCGGTACCCTATTTCCCACAGTGGCCTATCAGACGCCTTTGTTTTTTTCTGCTTGAGCTCAGAATTTTCAAACGTAAATAGAGAGGTGGCGCAAGGCGAGGATTGCCTTCTGACTGCTGTTGCCCTAATGGCCCTTAATCCTGCATTCAGATACCCTTTTCCTTGGGTGATGTTGCATTTGGGTGGGTTCTCCATCACTGGAGGCATTCAAGAGGCGGCTGGACAGCCACCTGTCAGGTGTGCTTTAAGCTGGATTCCTGCATTCAGCAGGGGGTAGACTCAATGGCCTTATAGGCTCCTTCCAACTCTACTATTCTATGGTTCTGTGAGTTTTAATCATCTTCCTATCAGTCTTAGCTTTCTGACCTGAGCCCTATTCAGACATAACAGCAAACCATGGTCTGTCATTATGTGAATAGCCTACAACAAACATTGTGCTTATACACTCCCCCTCCTTCCTCCTTTGTTTTCACACAAGGCATGAGTTTTAAAGCTTCTGTTCATGGTTTGTATCAGGTCACAGTTTCCTGTTTTATCTGAATAGAGGAAACTGTGGTTTGTATACACCACATTTAGCCAATAAACAAGGCTATCCATCCACAGTCCGGTCCCGCTTCATTTCCTGATTTATTCACTATTCTTTGTACAAACCACAGTTTCCCATATTCAGACAAAACAGGAAACTGCAGTTTGCCACACAATGCAAACAGAAGTTTTACATCTCCACTCCCTCAATTGTGAAGGAGGAAGAAAGGATATGGGAGAGTATGTGAGACTGTGGATTGTCTTTGCTCGTGCACATAACGACAAATACTTAACCATGGTTTGTCATTACATTTGTCCTGAGTCAGTATCTGTCTGTTCAGCAGAAGGGGGTTCAGAAGAGGAAGAATGTTGATGACAAGCTTGTTCACAAACAGGCATCTGGAACATTATGACAAAAGATTGTTTCTCAGCCACTAATGCTTAATAAGCAGAGCATTTTCTTAAGTATTGCTAGAGACACTGAACTGAGGCTACCTTTTTTTAGACAGGGAAATATAAGCGCACGAGTCATGAAAAAACAGTTGTAGCTCTCTCCTATCAAAGAGGGTGCTGTGTTTGTAGTCTTCCTTAATGCATACATTGTTTTTTATCCAGAGCTGATAACCCTCTGTAATTTTCTGGCACTAAAGTCTCCAAAAAGCACTCTGTGAGACAGTGGCTTTATCTGTTCATGCTTAGCTAAGTGAAAAGCGCAAGGCTTATTTCTCTGCTTGTCACAGGCGCTTTGTGTCAGGCTGGGGGTGGAGGAGGAAGGTTTACAGTGGGGTTTGCTAACTTCATGCCTTCTGCCTTCAGAGCATAAAACTGAAGGAGAACTACTTGGCTTGTTGAAAAATGGGGAAACGAACACAGTCACTTTGGTCACAGAACTGGTGATTTTTTTGTTTCTGTTTTCTTCTGTGCTGTTTCACAGGAGAGACTCCTCAAGCTTGTTTTTTCTTTCACAAATCTCTCCTTTCCCAGTAGAATATAGGACCCAGTGAGGTACAGGAAGGGGTGCAGCACAGTGACAGAGGAACTGCTTTGCATGCATAAGGTCCCACATTCAGTTTCCATCGTCTTTAGTAAGACTGGGAATGTTCCCTGCATGAAATCCTGGAGACCCACTTTCAAGTCATTGTAGATAGTACTAAGCTGAATAGACAAAAGGCCGGACTCCGTATAAAGCACCTCCCTATGTTCCCATGATCTTCCAAATTTGCCTTGAATTTCCATTTAGGTGAGATTCTATAACACACACCACATATGAGTATGAATGTGCACATGAGCGCACAAACATACACACACTTGAAATGTCACTAATCTTATCAAACTTATTTTTGCCTTCCTTGGAATTCTTAGGTGTTCCACCTGAGCACAACTCACCAGTTAGTTTCACCTCTGGTCTACCCATGTACAGCCTTGTACTGAAACACTTGCCTGGTAGCCACAGGTGAACAGAAATGCCATGCAGGCGAGTGAGTGGGTTGGCAGAGGACAGATGGCAGGTTTTGTCCCTCCACTGGGCCCACTACAAAAAAAGCAAGAAGGCTGCCAGAGTGTGTGTGTGGGGAGTCCGCATCCAGCACAAAAATGCAGCGGGTTCCAAGGCCAGCTCAAGAGATTTTGCTGCCCGAGGCAAAGGACGAGAAAGCGTCTCCCCATTCTTCATACAGGAGCTCACTGGACTGGCAGTCAAATCTTACTTCAACACTGGTGATGGGACAACATCCTCCACTAGGCAGCACTCTAGCTCAGAGGCTGTGGGGCAGGCTTAGTTACACACACAGAGTTCTGTCCTTCAGCATCCCTCTGTCACGGTGCACTTCTGCCACCGGGGCATCTGCCTCGTGTTACCTAATAGTGGGGCTGGCCCTGAGCAGACTGTGGGAGAGGGGGGCAGGGAACAGAGCTGTTTCTCCTTCCTCTGCCAGCATCCAGCAAGCAAGTAAAAAACAATTGCAGGCTAATAACTTTTGTGTTACAAGAATGTTTATATTTTGTAATGTACCTTTTACTTGTTCCAATAAAAACGTCAGGAACAGTGTTGAGGGCAACCAATCTGCATTAAAATACTCCCTCCGTAGTGACATTTCGTAGGCCTAGGAAAAGCGTCCTTAGTAACACATTCTGAGATAGAGGAATTGCATGCATACCACGGCTGAACTTTGGAAGGGCATGTACACGTATTGCCTGTGAAGTATGGGCATCGTAGCAAATTGGTGAGGTCCAGTTCCAAGCGAGACACTCTGGTGACACCTTAGAGACAAGCTCCAGCTGATACTAGCATGCACTCAGACTAGAAAATATTAGCTGATATTTACACTTTCACAGTCATGAGCCATGAACATTGCCTTCATCCCTTTTGTATAAACAGATCACAGATAAAAATATGCATGGCATCTTACAACAACATATCCTAAAAATCACATGTTCAGAAATCACCTTCAGAACCTTGCCCTGGTGCCCTTCTTGACCTCTGACCTCTCTGCCTACCCTGTTTTTCTTCATGACATTGGCTGACCTTCTGTGACATCACAGTGAGCTATGGGAGTGTGGCCCACAACATGTTGTGCTTATCTAATGTTTCTTATGGGAAGGAAGCAGCACAGAGGTGATCCCAAAAAATATGCATTAGAAAAATTGTAATTGTGTACATATGAAGGAATTCCCTGAAGATAGGAAGACTTACACATGATGTACAGAACAATTGATTTCTAGTGCAAGTGTTGTACTGCAGTCAGTCTTTATCCAGGATACACATTTGCCATCGACTACTGCTCAATACTGGTTGTCCCAAAGGCATAATAAGTTGTGGTAATAGCATACAATGTTTTTTTTATAGCAAACGCTGTGAACAGCAACTGATAATGTCCATCTTTTGAGACAAGGGGTGGAGAAACTGTGGCCCTCCAGATATTGTTGGACTACAAACTTCCTAACTGTTAGAGCCATACGACAATGGAACCAACTACCTAGAGAGGTAGTGGGCTCTCCGACACTGGAGGCATTCAAGAGGCAGCTGGACAGCCATCTGTCGGGAATGCTTTGATTTGGATTCCTGCATTGAGCAGGGGGTTGGACTTGATGGCCTTATAGGCCCCTTCCAACTCTACTATTCTGTGATTCCACAATTCCCTTCAACCCTGACCACTGACTGTGCTGCCTGAGGCCAATGAGATTTGGAGTTCAGCAACAACTGGATGGCCACAGATTCCTTACCCTTGTTTTAAGACCACCCCTGATTACAACAACAGAAAAACATGGATACAGTCAATCTCAATTAAATAACCATGATTATACTTAATATTTTACAAGCAGCATGCTTCCGAATACCAGTTTCTGGAAACTGCAGGAGAGGGGAGCGCTCTTGGGCTCAGATCCTGCTTGTAGGCTTCCCATGGGCAACTGGTTGGCCACTGTGGGAATAGGACGCTGAACTAGGTGGGCCATTGGCCTGATCCAGCAGGGCTCTTCTTATGTTCTTATTATTCCATTTGTAAAATAGCTGTTTTTCTAAGCTGCACACCACATTAACTATATTCGCAAGTTCAAAAACAAAGCAGAACAATGCCTTAGACACAAAAACCTGTTGTAAACGTCACCTGTGAACACATCCTTTGTCACTCTTTTCTTACCCGTTGCCCTAGAAGGTGTCCTCCCCCTCCCCAATGGAATTCAAATCAAGTCAGAAGCCATTAGTGACCCATTATTAACCACTAGATTTGAACATTAATCGTTCATTAAAGTCATGTATAAAAGGGGGTGGGGATTAAGGAGGGCAAAATATTTGCTCTGAGGATCCATAGATTCCAGTGGCAGGCAGCCTCCATGTTTGCAGTGCTGTGATCAAAAGGATGCAGAGCCTAATGAGTCACTTCATTCATCTCCAGTGTGCTTGGCATGGGGCAGGGGGCGGGGACCTTTCTTTAAAGCAAAACAAAACTACAGTCAGGTCAGTATCCATCTCCTAATTAGAGAACTCGGGCTTCAAAACTCACATGCAATGCACCAAGCCTAAACAAGAACATGGCCCTCTGTTCTCATAGTAAGTAAAATTAAGCATACAAGGCAGATTTCTTTGCATGCGGCTTCTACTGTCTAAACTGACTGACAGGAGTCTCTCCCAGCCCTACCTGGAAGCGCTGGGGACTGAACCTGGGACCTTCTGCATGTAAAGCAAATGCTCTACCCCTGAGCTATCGCCCTTCCCCATCCTGGTAGGTGACCATCCTAGGCCTCTTTAAGGTGAACATGGCGGCATTCATACCATACATTTAAAGTGCTATAAATCCACTTTAAACACCCCCGGCTTCCCAAAAAAGAATCCTGGGAAGTGTAGTTTGTGAAGGGTGCTGAGAGTTGTTAGGAGACTCCTTATTCCCCTCACAGAGTTACAGTTCCCAGAGTGGTTGAACAATCAATCCCTCTTCCCAGGGAACCTGTAGCTCTGTGAGGGGAACAGGGGTCTCCTAACAACTCTCAACACCCTTCACAAACTACACTTCCCAGGGTTCTTGGGTGGGAGGAGGGAAGGCATGACTGTGGAATTAACATAGTTTTAAATGTATGGTGTGAGTGTGGCCCTTGTGTCCTATGTACAGTGGACAACCCTTCTTTTGAATGGCTGTCAAGAGTACAGTTGTCTTTTTGATGTACTCCTCTACCTGAAGGGCTCTCTGGTCCAGGACCGGTTTAAAGATGTAAGAGCTGTAAAGACGGAGAGCAGGAAGAGCCTTGAAGTTGTTCATCAGCACTTAGCACCTGGACAGCAGACTGAACAGACACACAGGTCACCTGGCCACAGTCTTCCCTCTAAGGTGACATGTATGTCTATTTAAATAATAGTAATTATGTCTAAATTTCCACCTATACATCTTAAAATATGCAAATATTATGCAAATCTATGTCCTCTTTTGGGGGCAATTTGTTTCCTTTTTTGGGGGAAGCCTCCGATTGGAGTTCTCGTACTTTGCTTCAAGCATTCAGAAGAATGTGTGTGGGTATATAGGGGGGCCTGCCCCCAAATGCCCTGCATGTGCCAGGTGCTCTCACTCTACCTCAGACCTTCTCACATTGGGCAGGAAGCTCTGAAGGCACACATTGGGTCTGGTAGGGCGGAAGGCAAGGAACCCAATAGTAGGTGGAGCCAGAGCCAATGACAGGCAGAGCCACCTAATTCTAGTTTTGCCCCCATCCTCCTCCCTGCTGAGTTCCACAAGGCCAGCTCTGAGACTAAGGAAGCTGATAGCTAGGACCACCGCCTAGACTGGTTATAAGTAAGAAGGCAGGCAAGGGCTGGCTGAGCACAGACTGCGGTTGGTAGGGCAATGCTGCTGTTAGCCCCAATGGGTAGTCTCTGTTGAGCATTTCAAACGCACTTAGAAGCCTCCGTGCGATTGAGAACCTTGATAATGCAGGGCTCCCGATCACAGCAAGGCTTCTAAAAGCAAACAATCTGAATTTCACATATACGCTCATGGGGTCTGAACTGGCGGTGACCGACCAGGAGAGAGACCTCGGGGTTGTAGTGGACAGCACGATGAAAATGTCGACCCAGTGTGCGGCAGCTGTGAAAAAGGCAAATTCCATGCTAGCGATAATTAGGAAAGGTATTGAAAATAAAACAGCCAATATCATCATGCCGTTGTATAAATCTATGGTGCGGCCGCATTTGGAATACTGTGTACAGTTCTGGTCGCCTCATCTCAAAAAGGATATTCTAGAGTTGGAAAAGGTTCAGAAGAGGGCAACCAGAATGATCAAGGGGATGGAGCGACTCCCTTACGAGGAAAGGTTGCAGCATTTGGGGCTTTTTAGTTTAGAGAAAAGGCAGGTTAGAGGAGACATGATAGAAGTGTATAAAATTATGCATGGCATTGAGAAAGTGGATAGAGAAAAGTTCTTCTCCCTCTCTCATAATACTAGAACTCGTGGACATTCAAAGAAGCTGAATGTTGGAAGATTCAGGACAGACAAAAGGAAGTACTTCTTTACTCAGCGCATAGTTAAACTATGGAATTTGCTCCCACAAGATGCAGTAATGGCCACCAGCTTGGATGGCTTTAAAAGAAGACTGGACAAATTCATGGAGGACAGGGCTATCAATGGCTACTAGCCATGATGGCTGTGCTGTGCCACCCTAGTCAGAGGCAGCATGCTTCTGAAAACCAGTTGCCGGAAGCCTCAGGAGGGGAGAGTGTCCTTGCACTCAGGTCCTGTTTGCGGGCTTCCCCCAGGCACCTGGTTGGCCGCTGTGAGAACAGGATGCTGGACTAGATGGGCCACTGGCCTGATCCAGCAGGCTCTTCTTATGTTCTTATGTTCATCCAACCAAATACACTTAGAAGCCACCTTCAGAACTGCCCACTCAATGCAGGAAAGACATAGATGGCACGGACGCACACGAGAACACCCATATCTCAGTGGTAGCTTATCTCCTTTGCATGCACGAGGTCCCAGGTTCAATCCCCAGCATCTTCAGGTAGAGCTAGGAATGTACCCAGTCTGAAATCCTGGAGAGCCACTGCCAGTCAGTGTAGACAATACTGAGCTGGATGGACCAATAGTCTGACTCAGTATAAGGCACATACCTAGGTTCAGGGGATGACATGCTTATACCTCTCCCGCTATGCACTTTGTCCCCATACATGTTTAAAGAATACTTGAATAGGGCTTAACAGAATGCATGGTCTGAGGTTTTTTTTAAAAAAAGGTGGTTTACTTTATGCTGTCAAATGTACTAAAATGCTGATGATTTTTTCATGAGGACTTAAAAAAAATTGCAAACTGATGTAGCAATGGGGAATTTGAGACTGGAAAAATAAGAAACTGAGAGAAACCAAAACGGACAGATTTGTCCATCCCTAGTTCACAGGGACTTCATTCTAATAAAGCAGATGTGCCCTTCGAATCAGACGTTGTTCATGTAAACGTGTGCAACAGGGCCTTGAAAGGCATGTTCATGTCATGGCCTGCAAGTCCACTAAGGCTTCTGTCTCCTACCAGATCAGACTAAAATGGGTCATGTTGTTAATGGAAATTATGCCACGTGAATTGAAGCCGGGTGGGGGATGCAAAAGAAAAAAAAGGGGGGGGGCTTGACTCAGAATTATTTCTACATCAGGAACAGGAGCACTAAAGAAACCATATATAACCATCAATCACCTTCTTTGTTGAGACTTCCTGAACGATTGATGAATAGTCCCTCTGTGTGGAAATATTCGGCAGCACTGTAAAAAGGCCATGAATTATAAATTTGTTCATCTTGTATGCTGCATGAGCAGAAAGCACTAAGTACTATTAATGCTGGAGGACAGCGAGAGCTACCGATGAAGCCACAGGAGTCTGGAGTGAATGTCACTAAAGTTGTACAAAAGTACACTGTTGCAAGAGGAGTTTTTATTTTATATATATGTTCACTAATAGGCAAAAAAAACCTTCCAGTTTAAGAACATACCTATAGCCAACAGATATTTCTATCAAACATTAAAAAGCAGGGAAATTGGGCAGCTATAGTAACTACACCAGGGGAGCAGGAGACCTGACCTCCTCTCTAAGATATAGTATCGCCCTACAAATTTGTCAAAATGCAAACACAATTTGGGTTGGTCTTTCACAGTCCAACCCGCTTCCTGTGTAGCTTGGAAGAATTTGGTAACATGTGCCTCTGAGCATATGGGAGTGCTGGCAACACCTGCCATCTCCAAAGATGGAGAATTACATTTTTGTATGTTTGTTCATGTTCTTCTTACTTTGCTTCTTTCCTGTGTTACTACTGTTTCTACAGAAAATCTAACCTAGAAAATTATATTTCTCTCATTATTCATCCTAGAGATCTGTGACACAGTTATTTTTATTAATTTCAAAGCCTTTTAATTGGTCAGTGTCATACACACGCACTGAGTAAATTTAAGTAAAACAATATTCAAATAACATTACCTAAGCAAATGTAAAGTATCAGTAACAGTTAAAACCAAAATTTTAAAATGAGAAACCAGCGTCAATTAGAACTGAAACATCCAGGTCTTGAAGGTCCATTTAAAAATAATCAAGGAAAGAGAAAGTCAGGTGTACATGGCAGTTTATTAGGATGGAGCCACCACAGAAAAGGCCCTTTTTTTGTGCCCGCCAACCTGATAGCACTTACCAGCAAGCGTGTGAGACGGCCCTCTGTGGTCAATCTTAGGGCCCAGGCAGGTTCATACAGGTGGTCATTTACACAACCTGGTCTCATAGTCTTTACTCTTGAAAGGTGATCACCAGCCCTTTAAATTGGGCCCAGAAACATTTGGGGCAAGCAATCGGGCAATTGTATTCTGTTTCAGCTGAAGTTTATTTATTGATTTATTTAGGTTTCTCTTCTGCCCTTCACCACAAGGTCCCAGGGCATCTTAAAACAATGAAATATAAAATTATATATAAAAAAGTTACAACCATAAAAGAAGCATGAAAACAATTCCATATATAAAAGCAATGCAAGCATTTAAGAATAATCCCACATATAAAAACAGTTAAACAGTTTCAGTACAGATGCAACCTGGGATAAAGATCTCCACTTAAAAGCTTATTGAAAGAGGAAGATCTTCAGTAGCTTCTGAATTACCTTCAAAGGCAGTCCTGCATACAACATGTTTCAGCAGTCTAGCCTGGCTGTAATCAGGGCACAAATGACTGTAGCAAGGTCCACTTTCTCCAGATAAGGATACAGCTGGTGAATCAGACAGAGCTGATAAAAGGTATTCCTTGAGGGAACCACTGCACTATAAAACCCCTGTTCCATGTGAATTCTTTTTCCTCCCTTTTCTTTTTAAAATCAACCCTGTAGCCCTCCCACTCCCGCAATCCCTCCCTAGCCATTGGCCATGCTGGCTGGAGCCAAAGAGAGTCAGAGCCTATATGGGAATCCTTTGTGCCTTATCTGGAGTTAAATGTGATCACACGTGGGCAATGAGTAGCCTGTGGCCACTTTCAGTGTAGCCCACCAAGCTCTAGGGAGCAACGCCCACTAACCCCACCTGATCAGGCATCAGCTGGATGGTGGGGAAAACACTGGCTACTTTAACCTGCCCTCCTGGTACTCCCAATTCAGCTAAGATCATTGTTCCAACATTGCTAATAGCAGCACAGAAACGGGGACCTAAGCTGTATTGGCATCCGCTAGGTGTGCTCTCCCCAGTGATCCAGATGCAGGGAGGGAGATTAGAGGTGTGTGTGTATGAGTGAGTGAGTGAATCAGAGGGTGAGAAGGGAGGGGTGTGTGTGTGTCTTTCTGGATGGAGGAGAGATGCTGTCCCTGGCCCCACCCACTTCCAAGGCAAACCCCCCCACCCTCCCGCTTGTTGCTTATCTCTGCCTTTGATATTTATTTGATTTAAATTGAAGGGACATGATGCAAAACAGCATATTAAACAAAATGATTTCTTTTAAAATCAAGCAACAGATAAAATTGAACAAAACACTATGCAACATTCAAGAAAATGCAAATTATGCAGAAAAACAACACAACTGCATAATAACAATTGGTCTTTAGCGCAGAAGAAGAGTAAATTTATTTTAAGCTCAAACACATCCACACCATACATTTAAAGCACATTTAACGTGCATGGCTTCCTCCAAAGAATCCTGGGAACTCTAGTTCACCCCTCACAGAGTTACAGTTCCCAGGACCTTTGACAAACTACAGCTCCTAAGGTTCTTTGGGGGAAGCCATGTATGGTGTGTATGTGACCAAGATCTCAGTCACGGTCAAGCATACCACCGTCTTTCAGCAAACGCTGTCTCCTGGAGCAACAGAAAATGCATTGGCTCCATCATCTATTTGAAGGGCTGTCTCACAGATGATCACACAAATCTGTTTTCCATTAAGAACATAAGAACATAAGAAGAGCCTGCTGGATCAGGCCAGTGGCCCATCTAGTCCAGCATCCTGTTCTCACAGTGGCCAACCAGGTGCCTGGGGGAAGCCCGCAAGCAGGACCCGAGTGCAAGAACACTCTCCCCTCCTGAGGCTTCCGGCAACTGGTTTTCAGAAGCATGCTGCCTCTGACTAGGGTGGCAGAGCACAGCCATCATGGCTAGTAGCCATTGATAGCCCTGTCCTCCATGAATTTGTCTAATCTTCTTTTAAAGCCATCCAAGCTGGTGGCCATTACTGCATCTTGTGGGAGCAAATTCCATAGTTTAACTATGCGCTGAGTAAAGAAGTACTTCCTTTTGTCTGTCCTGAATCTTCCAACATTCAGCTTCTTTGAATGTCCACGAGTTCTAGTATTATGAGAGAGGGAGAAGAACTTTTCTCTATCCACTTTCTCAATGCCATGCATAATTTTATACACTTCTATCATGTCTCCTCTGACCCGCCTTTTCTCTAAACTAAAAAGCCCCAAATGCTGTAACCTTTCCTCGTAACGGAGTCGCTCCATCCCCTTGATCATTCTGGTTGCCCTCTTCTGAACCTTTTCCAACTCTAGAATATCCTTTTTGAGATGAGGCGACCAGAACTGTACACAGTATTCCAAATGCGGCCGCACCATAGATTTATACAACGGCATGATGATATCGGCTGTTTTATTTTCAATACCTTTCCTAATGATCCCTAGCATGGAATTTGCCTTTTTCACAGCTGCCGCACACTGGGTCGACATTTTCATCGTGCTGTCCACTACAACCCCGAGGTCTCTCTCCTGGTCGGTCACCGCCAGTTCAGACCCCATGAGCGTATATGTGAAATTCAGATTTTTTGCTCCAATATGCATAATTTTACACTTGTTTATATTGAATTGCATTTGCCATTTTTCCGCCCATTCACTCAGTTTGGAGAGGTCTTTTTGGAGCTCTTCGCAATCCCTTTTTGTTTTAACAACCCTGAACAATTTAGTGTCGTCAGCAAACTTGGCCACTTCACTGCTCACTCCTAATTCTAGGTCATTAATGAACAAGTTGAAAAGTACAGGTCCCAATACCGATCCTTGAGGGACTCCACTTTCTACAGCCCTCCATTGGGAGAACTGTCCGTTTATTCCTACTCTCTGCTTTCTGCTTCTTAACCAATTCCTTATCTACAAGAGGACCTCTCCTCTTATTCCATGACTGCTAAGCTTCCTCAGAAGCCTTTGGTGAGGTACCTTGTCAAACACTTTTTGAAAGTCTAAGTACACTATGTCCACTGGATCACCTCTATCTATATGCTTGTTGACACTCTCAAAGAATTCTAATAGGTTACTGAGACAGGACTTTCCCTTGCAGAAGCCATGCTGGCTCTGCTTCATTGCTCCAGAGGGTAGGGCCAAGGGGTTCAAACTGGGCGCCTTCTGGGAGGAAGGGCAGGATATAAATTTAATTAAAAAATAGATAAACAACAAAGTCAATTTTTACTAAACATCTTGACGATGTGAGCTGTTCAACCATGGAGCAAACCGTCTCGGGATGTGGTGGGGAGATTTGTAAACAGAGGCTGGGTGGCCATCTATAAGGAAAACTGAATTTTCCTGCATTAGCGGGGAGGGGTCGGACTAGACGACCTTTGAGGTCCTTTCCAACTGTGGGATTCATGTGTAGCCTGTCCCACCACCCTCAGAGGCATGTGACAAGATCTTGCAAGCTCAGATTTTTAACATGCAATATAAAGTGACTGCTGGCTGTTTCAGTGCTTTCTTGAAATGTATTTACTTTTCAGTAAAATGGAGTGGATGGCTACGGACATTCCTTTGCTGTGCACAGGATAGTTTTTCTTCTTGCTGAGGAGGAACTTCTGTGAGGAAATGAGTAGAATGTATGAGAATGTGGCCATCTAATGTCGAACAAGGGGGTGTAAAGACTGTGCTTCCTTCCATGGGAATGAGATCCCCCTGCCAAAGTGGGATGCCTGAGGCTTCCCCAGGGACCGAATCCCAACTCTGATTGGATGAAATGACTGTGAGAAGTCCAAGCAGGCAGCAGCAAAGATGTGAATCTGTGTCAGTATGCAAAGCAGAAGGGCAGCCCCTTTTTAACTATGCCTCTCGCTGAGATTCAGTATGAAGAGTATTTATATCCGAGGCCCAAATCTAGGAAATAGCATTTGCAAAGGAAAAAAAAAAAAACAGGTGAATCTCTCTGTTAACCTCCCAATCTATTATAATTGTTGTGGTTAAACCACAGTCGGTAAATGGTGATCCCAAACAGTGGGAGATGTATTTATTATTTCATTTCTTCTCTGCTTTAAAAGCATCCAAAGCAACTCAGAGCAGAAAGTGCCATTTAACAACTGAGGGCTCGTCCAGATGACCTGTTTATTCAACATTCAAACTGATTTGCTTGCACATAATGTTGCCATATTCCAATACCAGAAATCTGGGTGGGCTAATTTGCATATTATGCAAATTATTTGCTAATTATGCAAATTAAGCATATGAATGGTTACATTGTCCATTTGTTTATTTTTGTGCCCTAGTAATTACCACCAAAAACTGGATGAGGATGTGAGGAATCGTGTGTTTTTTGAACTTACATTTTCAGCCTTAAATGCCTGGACTCTAGTTTCCAACACTTTAGAATATTTATTTAGGGAATTTATATCCTGCGCTCAGGGCAGCTTACAAAAACAATAAAAATGCACCATTAATTAGTTAAAAGCAATATTGTGACCGAGTGATTGTCTTACCAACAATTAGGAAATGTGAAATGAACACTACAACTTGTAACACAGATAGAAATCAAGATTTCGATATTATCAATTCAGTCAATAATCTTACCTGATTAGCTTCAAAGCAAACAGTGCAGTCATGGAATCCTTTCCAACACCAGACTGTACTCCTGCACAAGTTTGAAGTACCTGAAGACCCAAGCTTATGCTTATGCTGAACAGTCAATTGAAGATCAGCAAGTAAATAGGAATTATGTATTCTATCTTTAGAGAATTTAATATGCCACTAGAAAGAATAAAACCTTGGCGTGCAGCAAGGTTGCCTGAACTTCAGAGTATGTTGAGCATACAATGTATATGGAGTCCTGCCAAAAATAGTAGTCGTAGTAAAAATATTTATACACTGCCTTTCAACAAAAAGTTCCCAAAGTGGCAAAATATATAATATTTGAAATTTGACTGTATAAAAGATAGCTAGAAACCAATCATTTTCATTTCAAATTTTGAATAAAGGAAATTCTCCCCAGTCCTTGCAAAAACAAGAATTGGGCTTTTAATATGTGAAATAGTAATAAAGAAAATTGATCCTCTAAATATGTGCTGAGTGCATTCTACAGCACTAGATTCTAAGCTTGTTTCTATTAATTTGGCATTAGGAATAAGGGATTTCAGCCACTGCCCCTGCAGACATGTAGCATCAAGAGTAAAATATACCACATAGTAAGCAAATAACCTTTCCGAAGCTGGTGAGTGTGGGGTGGATTGTTCTATTCCTATTCGTCTTAAGGGGGGAGAAGGTTGCATCCCTCGCTGCACTGAATATAGAGAGAGTCTGTGTGTATGTATATATGTATTTGTGTGTGTGGGGTCTTTGGTGGAGAGATGCCTGCCAGTCATTTTGAAGAAGGATATGTATTTTAAAAAAATACTTTTTAGCTTTTCGTGAATTGCTGAACATTGGCTCTGCTGGGAAACAGGGTGAGTGAGGCTGCATTCCTATGCATCTTTACTTGGGAGTAAGCACCATTTGAGAGCCAGTGTGGTGTAGTGGTTAAGGAGATGGACTATGACCTGGGAGACCAGGGTTCGAATCCCCACATAGCCATGAAGCTCACTGGGTGACCTTGGGCCAGTCATTGCTTCTCAGCTTCAGAGGGAGGCAATGGTAAACCACCTCTGAATACCGCTTACCATGAACACCCTATATAGGGTCACTATAAAGTCTGGATCCACTTGAAGGCAGTCCAAGCACCATTTAACAGGGTGGGGGCAGGGTTGAAAAATGCAAATACTAATACCTCAGCCTTTCTACAGAGAGGCTTGCTTTTATATCTTGTATTTGTTCAGGAGAGGAAGCATTTGGTGGATTCAGCCCCCTTTATTCCACCCTCCATGATGGCAAGCAGACCCTCCCATTGCATTCACCACTTAAGATGCATTCACCACTTAAGACGCATACCCTAAGATACAGAGGCAGATGGCTGCTTCTCCTTCCTGACTCAACCAGTCTATGGATAAGGGGTGAAGCTGCATGTGTTGATCAACTGAGCATGTGCAGTTTTCTAAACTGCTAGATTCTGCATATGCAGCAGGCAGGCCCACTAAAATTCTTGATTTTCTCAGGACAGCTGTGGTGCCCCTCATTGGCTAAGAACAATGGGAGGCAGGAATAGGCTGATTTCTCACAAAATTGGCAGAAAACTGCTTCTACATTTTGCTTTGTATCTCTGGCTCCAAAGGGGCTGAAGACTTGCTTTTTTTTTAATGAAAGTTGGGAATCTGGGCCACCTAATGGCCTAAGCAGGCACCGGGGAGCATGGCTAGAATCTGGGTAAAACCCAGCTAACCGGACAATATGGCAACCCTACTTGCCATACCTTATGGGCTGATTAGAATTATGTCCAATCTTTATTGAGCATTCATTCTGATTTGTTGATGGGGTGGTTACACAACAATGACCATTCATCCCAATTTGCTTCCTGTTTGTCATTCATTTATTCATGCTACGCTTTTCAGTACAGGCATACCCCGCTTAATGTCGCTTCACTTAACGTCACCTCGCTATAACTTACATGCTCCATATGCCTGTATTTCTCCAGAAACACAGCTAGCAAACCACTTACAGGGTTAGGGTTAGGGAGAGGCGCGGCAGCACAGCAACAGAGGCTTTAGCGCGTGGGGGTGGAAATAGACGCGATCGCGCCACCACAAATCAGTTGGGAGGCGCGATCGCAATCAGCTGAGGGGCGCGGCAACAGCAGAGGCTTTAGCGCGGGGCTTTGAGACTCCGCATGAAGGAGAGGGGAAAAAAGTTTTAAAAGGTAGTGCTTCACTTTAAGGACATTTTTTGTTTACGTACTCACTCTGGTCCCATTGAGTACGTTAATGCGAGGTATTACTGTACATTCCCCAGTTACTTTCCTAACAGCAAAACAGTGTGTGCTTGGCTGTTAAATAGATTTATTGTGCTAGGGCAACAGAATACTAATTTACTTTAATTGTGTGAACCAACATTTCTAGTATGCACTTGAATCTCTCTTGCAAAATACTGACAACCTGGAGGCTTTAACAGAGAATTGGGGGGGGGGAAGGCTAGATAAAAGTTTTTCTCCCTCTCTCATAACACTAGAACTCATGGACATTAAGTGAATCTGAGATTCAGGACAGACAAAAGGAATTACTTCTTGCAACTGAACATAATTAAGCTATGGAACTTGCTCCCACAGGAGGCAGTGATGGCCACCGACTTGGATGGCTTGTAAAACAGGATTAGACAAATACATTGAGGATAAGGCTATCAATGGCTACTAGCCACAATGTCTGTACGGTCAGAATGCCAGTTGCTGGAAGCAGCAGGAGGGGAGAGTGCTCTTGCTCTCAAGTCCTGCTTGTGGGCTTCCCATGGGCATCTGGCTGGCCACAGGGTGCTGGATGAGATGAGACACTGGCCTGATCCAGCAGGCTCTTCGTATGTTCTTATGAATACCATTTTAATGTAAGTAAGTAAGTAATGTTTATTTACAGTCATAGACCCAATATACATTTGGTTAGACAGTCAGATTTAAAAACAGAAAGAAACAACTAAAAAAAATCCGATACAGTATTAGCAATTTGTCAGTCCTTCTAAAACAGGCAAACTAATATCAGATATCCTTTTACGTATGGACTGAGCTACATATAAAAATTTTGCAACAGATTTAGTAGTGGCTTTATCTGTATCAGATAGAAAATGCTTTAAAAGCCAATCGGTAGATCTACCAGGAAAAGTTTTAATAATTGGTAAAATAAGTCTAGTTCAGGCATCCTTATACATATCACAGGCGAAAAGAATATGTGCAATTGTTTCAATCTCTCTCAATGTATAAATACAAAAACGGCTTTCATATGGGACACCATTAAAGCAGCCTTCTAACATCACCGACGGAAGGCAATTAAATCTTGCCTTGGCATATAAGTTCCGATAGCGGATGAGGAGGAATGACCCAAGACAGCCTAGCAAGTCCAAGGAGGAACAGAGTTCTAAATCTATTTAATTAAAAAAGAAAGGCTAAAGGCAGTGATTGTTATGATTGATCACTTAATGGCTTGATCACCGATTAAAAACAGTACATTGATTAATCGGATCTGGTCCTCGGCACTGTCAAACTGCAACCACCAAGACTGGTGAAGCTCCTATGCAGTTTCCTTCCTTCCTTTAGTTTTTGAGGTGTGACCAATACTGGTCAGAATCTGAAATCTTGCAAATGCCACAAATCATGCTCAGTGGCCACGGAATGCTGACTGGCTAGGGAGGACGGAAACCAGGGGGAAGGGGGAAGGGGGTATTGTGAAGAAGGGTGTGGCCTGCGGGAGCGCTCCATCCATGATAGGGATGGCAGAGAATTCCAATGAAAATGGAGATGGGAGCATAAATTTCCAGTGTTCCTCTATTTACCCCCATGTCTGCAACGGAAATCAGTCTAGCAAATATTATTGGTATTTGCTCCTGTTGTTGCTTTCAGTCTGCAAACAATATGTGACTATTACTTTGCCCCCACCCCAGCCTTCACCATTTGCATTGTGTTTCCTTTGCGCTGAATGGGGTGGAATAGCATAATTACAATTATGTAGCTAGTTACATTATTTATTTATTTATTAAATTTATTAGTCACCCATCTGGCTGGCTGTCCAGCCACTCTGGGCGACGTACAAAATAAAAACATACAAATACATTAAAACATTAAAAATCTCAACAATAATAATAAAACCTAACCCACCCCAAGAGCCTGCCTGAAGAGCCAGGTCTTCAAGGCCTGGCGGAAGCTCATCATAGAGGGGGCATGGCGGAAATAATTTGGGAGGGAATTCCACAAAGTGGCGGCCACAATTGAAAAAGCCCTCTCCCTAGTTCTCACCAGTCTAGTTGTTTTAACTGGTGGGATAGAGAGAAGGCCTTTTGAGGCTGATCTTGTTGAGCGGCATCACTGCTGATGCTGGAGGCGCTCCTTCAGATAAACTGGGCCGAAACCGTATAGGGTTTTAAAGGTCAGAACCAACACCTTGAATTGGGCCCAGAAAACAACCGGTAACCAGTGTAACTCCTTCAGCACTGGAGTGATGTGATCTTGCCTTTAATCAGGCAAGCCGCCACATTCTGTACCAGTTGCAGCTTCCGGACCGTTTTCAAGGGTAACCCCATGTAGAGCGCATTACAGTAGTCTAGGCAAGAGGAGACCAGGGCATGTACCACAGATGGGAGCAGATGATTGGGAAGGTAGGGGCGCAGCCTCTGTATCAAATGGAGATGATACAGCGCCCCCCGGCTCACAGCCGAGACCTGAGCCTCCGTGAACAGCTGGGAGTCAAGAATGACCCCCAGGCTGCAGACCTGGTCTTTCAGGGGCAATTGTACCCCATTGAGCACCAGGTCAACATCCCCCAACCTTCCCTTGTCTCCCACAAACAGTACCTCGGTTTTGTCAGGGTTCAGCTTCAGCTTATTCCTTCCCATCCAGCCACTCACCGACTCCAGGCACTTGGATAGGGTTTCTACAGCCAACCTCGGTGAAGATTTGAATGAGAGATAGAGCTGCGTGTCTTCAGCATACTGGTGACACTGCAACCCAAATCTTCTGATGATAGCTCCCAGCGGCTTTATATAGATGTTGAACAGCATTGGGGAGAGGATGGAGCCCTGTGGCACCCCACAAGTGAGAGGCCAAGGATCCGAAACCTCATCCCCCAATGCCACTCTCTGGTACCTACCAAAGAGGAAGGAATGGAACCACTGCAATACAGTGCCTCCTATGCCTAACCTCTTCAGGTGGTCCAGAAGGATACCGTAGTCAACGGTATCAAAAGCCGCTGAGAGATCCAAGAGGACAAGGAAGGTGCATTCGCCCCTATCCAACGCCCTCCTCATATCATCCACCAATAATAAATAATAAATAAAATTTTATTTATTAGTCGCCCATCTGTCCGACTTAACGGACACTCTGGGCGACGTACACAATATAAAATACAATATCAACATATTCATAACAATCACAGTATTAATATCATATCATCTAAAAAACCTTCCTACACTGATACAGTATAAAACCTAACCCACCCCAGAGATCCCATAGGCCTGCCTGAAAAGCCAGGTTTTTAAGGCGCGGCGAAAGGTCATCAGGGAGGGGGCATGCCAAAGGTCAAAGGGAAGCAAGTTCCAGAGGGTGGGGGCCACGATCGAAAAAGCCCTCTCCCTGGTCCGCACCAGCCTAGCTGTTTTCACCGGTGGGACCGAGAGAAGGTCTTGTGAGGCTGATCTCGTTTGGCGGCATATTTGGTGATACTGGAGGCGTTCCTTCAGATAAACTGGGCCGGAACCATATAGGGTTTTAAAGGTTAATACCAACACCTTGAATTGGGCCCGGTATACAACTGGCAACCAGTGTAACTCAATCAGCACTGGGGTGATATGGTCCCGGCGACGGGTCTGCTTTATTAAGCATGCCGCCGCATTTTGTACCAGCTGGAGTTTCCGGACCGTCTTCAAGGGTAACCCCACGTAGAGCGCATTACAGTAGTCTAATTGAGAGGAGACCAGGGCATGTATTACTCGTGGGAGCAGATGTATAGGAAGATAGGGTCGCAGCCTCTGTACCAGATGAAGTTGGTACCAGGCTGCCCGGCTCACTGCAGAAATCTGCGCCTCCATAGACAGCTGGGAGTCCAAAATGACCCTGAGACTGCAGACCTGGTCCTTCAGGGGCAATCTCACCCCATTAAGCACCAGGTCTAAATTTCCCAACCTTCTCTTATCCCCCACCAGCAACACCTCGGTTTTGTTGGGGTTCAGCGTCAGCCTGTTCTCTCCCATCCATCCACTTACGGACTCCAGGCAGTTGGACAAGGTATCCACAGCCAACTCTGGTGAGGGTTTAAATGAGAGATAGAGCTGCGTGTCATCAGCATATTGGTGACACTGCAGCCCAAAACTCCTGATGATAGCTCCCAGCGGTTTCATATAAATGTTGAATAGCATGGGGGAGAGGATAGAACCCTGTGGCACACCACAGTTGAGGGGCCAAGGGTCTGAAACCTCATCCCCCAATGCTACCCGTTGATATCTACTGGAGAGATAGGAATGGAACCACCGTAAAACAGTGCCTCCTATTCCCAGTCCCTCCAGACGACTCAACAAGATACCGTGGTCGACGGTATCGAAAGCCACTGAGAGGTCCAGGAGGACGAGGAAAGTATGTTCTCCTCTATCCAACGTCCTCCTCATATCATCCACCAGAGCGACCAAGGCTGTTTCAGTTCCATGTCCAGTCCTGAAGCCCGATTGGAAAGGATCTAAATAATCTGCTTCCTCCAAGTGTGTCTGTAGCTGTTTAGCCACCACACGTTCAATCACCTTGCCCAAGAATGGTAAATTGGAGACTGGGTGGAAGTTGTTTAAGTCTTGGGGATCCAAGGAGGGTTTTTTCAGAATAGGTCTTATCACTGCCTCCTTGAAGGCTAATGGCATTGCACCTTCCTCCAAGGACGCATTTACCATTGCCTTGATCCCCTTGCCCAGTCTCTCTTTACAGCTCATAACGAGCCATGAAGGGCAAGGATCAAGTAAACAAGTGGTTGGTTTCACAGTAGAGAGCACCTTGTCCATTTCATCAGAAAGAAGAGGCTGAAACCGATCCCAGCACACCGGCCTGCAACTGGCCGCCTCTGGACCACTACTTGTAGCCACGATGTACGGAATCTTGCCCTTTAGGCGCTCGATTTTATCGGCAAAGTGTTTTACAAATGTGTCACAGGAGGCTTTTGAGTGTTCCATAGGTTCCTGCACAACTGGACCGACCAGGCTTCGGACCACCTGGAACAACCTCCTGGGACAACACTCCGCCAACGCAATAGAGGCAGCAAAGAATTGCCTTTTTGCTGCCTTTGTTGCCCGCTGGTAGGCCGCTATTGCTGCTCTAACCAGTGTTCGATCGCCTTCAGCACACGACTTCCGCCATCGGCGCTCTAGTCGTCTCACTTCCTGTCTCAGACTGCGTAGCCGTGGTGTATACCAGGGTGCAGTCTGAGTTCTATTCAGGGGGAGAGGACGTTTCGGTGCCACCCGGTCTATTGCCCTAGTGATCTCCCTGTTCCACTCCATCACCAGGGTTTTGACCGGGTGTCCTTCAGTTAGCTCCAAATCCCCCAGCGCATTCAGGAATCCTTTGGGCTCCATCAGGCGTCTGGGGTGGACCATCCTAATAGGTCCTTGTCCCCTGCGGAGGGTATGCGGCAATGAGAGATCCAGTTTCACCAGGTAGTGGTCTGACCATGACACAGGGCTAGAAGAGACAGTCCCCATTTTCAGATCATTTCCCTCCTCTCCCGAGACAAATACAAGGTCAATGGTATGACCGGCTACATGGGTGGGACCCATATTACTTAGGTGCAGTTCCCATGAAGTCATGGTTTCAATGAAATCCCGAGGGGCTCCAGTGAGAGCGGCCTCGGCATGCACGTTGAAATCCCCCAAAACCAATAAGTTCAGGGTAAACAACCGCACAGCCGAGACCACCTCGAGTACCTCGGTCAGGGAGTCTGTTGTGCAGCGAGGTGGGTGGTACACAAGCAGAATTCCTAAACTGCCCTTTGGTCCCAACCTCCAGTACATACAATCAACAAACTTGGTCTCGTGGAGAGGAGGTCTGGCGAAAACCAAGCACTCCCGATAGATAATTGCCACTCCCCCTCCCCGCCTACCAATCCTCAGCTGCTGTGCATATTGGAAACCCGCTGGACACATGGCCTCAAGTATAGGAGCCGAGGCCTCATCCAGCCAGGTCTCCGTAATGCACACCAGGTCTGCGTTCTCATCCAGGATAAGATCGTGGATGAGCGATGTTTTCTGAACTACAGACCTGGCGTTACACAACAGCAGTCGAAGGTTGGATGGAGTCTTACATCCCCCAGTTATCTTCTGGTTTTGGGCAGGCCCGGAACAAGGGATGGGTACAATACATCTATCCCTTGTTCCCCTAACCTGGCGTGGCCTGCCACCTGCGCCCTTCCAGTATCTGCCGCCAAGCCTCATAATGCTGTGGCTCCCCACACTATTCCCCTCCGACTTACACATGTCCCCCTCCCCGTCTGCCGATCAGGCAGGCCCCCCACCCCTAAAATTAAAGTCCCATGTCCCGGCCTGAAGCCTGATTGAAATGGATCCAGATAATCCACTTCCTCCAAATGCACATAAAATACATAAGTTATATAATTTCGCCAGAAATGGAATTTTTTGGTGGAAGAGAAACTGCAGTGGAACAGAAACAGTGCAGCATGTAAGGAAATCAGGGTGGAACAGAAAATGATGCCTTCTTTACATCCCTAGCCTACGGAGCAACATTTTGTTGATGGTCCGTCTTGTATTCTCTAATTCTGAAATGTGCTTCAAAAGTAGTACATTTGGCACAGCTTACCAACCCCCCCCCATCGAAAATAAGAAATACTTTGCTATAATTGTGTGCTCTTTCACTGCTATCCTTCTTCAGGGCTCCATTTTGCTCCTTCTTCATTGCCCTCACAATCCTCAGGCTCTTCCTCCCACCCTGCTGATCAATTCTTTGGCAGCCCATGTGATTTTTGGTTTGTGAGCGTTAGTGACATTATCGTGCCCACCCCAGTGTTGGGACATCATAGGCAAAAATCACATGCAGCACCTTGATAACTAGGATTAAATACTACCAAAAAAAGGAAAGCTTTTCTGCAGTCACTCCCTGTCTGTGGAATGTTCTCCTCCGAGATCCCCCCAAGGCCAAATTTGTCATCATTTCAATTTTTTTTTTCCTGGGCATTTGGGTAGCACCAACAATTAGATATTTTTACTCTGCCTATGTTTTTAATAAGTTTATGCATTTTATTACTGTGTTTTATACTTATTGTAAATCACTTTGGTACTTTTTGTTGTGGAGCAAGATACGTAAGTTCAATAAACCTAAACTAAACTAACTTAACCTACATATAACAGAAGTATAGCGTTGCAATCTACTGCACTGTCTAAAAGGAGGCATTCCAGACTACCTGGAAAGGCTACATAGATGCCATACATTTAAAGAGAGCTACTAGCTATGGGCGGTCTAGAAATGAAACAAAATAAATAAATAAAATAAAATAAAGCAAATGACTTAAGAATACAAGAAGAGGATGCTGAATCAGGTCAATGGCCCATCTAGTTCAGCATCCTGTTCTCACAGTGGCCAACCTGATACCTATGGGAAGCCCACAAGCAGAACCTGAGTCCAATAGTGCTCTCCCCTCCTGCAGTTTGCAGCAACTGGTATTCGGAAGTATGGTGCCTCCAACTGTGGAGGCAGAGCATAACCATCATGGCTAGTAGCCACTGATAGCCTTGTCTTTCATGAATTTGTCTAATCCTCCACCAGAGAATCCTTGGGACTGTAGTTTACCTCTCACAGAGCTAAATTTCCCAGCACCCTTAACAAATGACAGCTCCCAGGATTGTAGGGGGGACGTCATGTGCTTTAAATGTACAGTGTGTATGCAGCCCTATTTAAATGTCAGGATGCATAAAATGAGGCATTCAGTGGGGAAAGTGAAGCCTCAAAACCAGAGATGGGGACCCTGTGGCCCTCCACATCTCCCAGACTCCAGCTCCCCTCAGCCCCAACCAGCATAGCCAATGGTCAGGGATGATGGGTATTGTAATCTAGCAACACCTGGAGGGCTACAGCTTCCCCACACCCTGCTCTAAATGCTTCCCAAAGATCTGGATTCAACGTCTTCTCTACTTATGGGTGTCTGAGCAAAATGTAATGATAATTTCCATTCGGAAAAGTAACCTAGTGTTGAAGTGATTATCGGCAGTCCGCTGTAGATGGACTATCAATATCAGCAGAACTATCTCAGTACCAAAAGAGCAAAGATAGTTTTAAAGCCCAGCAAAATGAAAATACTCCTTGAACTTTCTGATTGCCTACTGTTACCAATGGCATCAGAGAGGAAGAACCCTGCTCTGGGCCCCTCTAGACAAACTGTTCATTGAGCATTCATCCTGATTTGCTTGCACAAAACTTACACAAAGGTTAGATTATACCCGGTCTTTATTGAGCATTGATTCTGTTTTGTTTGTGGAGCGGTTATGCAACAGTGAAAATTTGTCCTGCATTCATCCTGATTTGCCTGCTGTTTATGCATCTGTTGATACATCTTCCCGTTAGTCATTTCTTTATCCCACACTTTTCAATGCATTTACCTGTCACTTTCCAAGCCACAAAAAGTCTGATTATTTTTTTAAATGGATTTGTTACTCTAGGGTGACAGAACCCTTTGTAACCCGCTTTAACAGCACAAACCTAACGTTTTTATTTTATTTATTTATTTATGCCCCGTCTTATGGCCAAAAGGCCCTCAAGGCGGCTTACAAGAAAAACGCAATTACAGGAATACAGCCATAAAACAACACAATTTACAAAATTAAATAACAAATAAAATTATGTTTAAAAAACAGTGTTTACAAAACTTCCAGTGAAAATACAGGGTGGTGGAGGCGCCTGGAGCGGCAGAAACATCTCAGGCTACCCCCAACAAAGCTGTGGGTTGCTTCTCTCTCTTTCCTTCTATATTTACGAGTCCGACACCTTCAATTGAACTTCTAATCAGCTTCTCTGGTGGCAAAATACGAGTAAGTTCCAGTATGCGCTTGAATCCTCATTTCAAAATCATGACAATCTTGGAGGCACCAGACTATCACAGAAGAACTAGTGCCCTATCCTGATTGATTAGGGCTGACCACCGTGTCTGACAGAGGCCTTTTGTAGCTCTGCTAGCAGAAATCCTTCAACTAACAAAGCTAAGGATGAAGTCTGGGGCTGTAAATATACTAGTTGCCAGATCAAAGTGTTCCTGTTAGCCACAACTGGAGGGGAAATGGGCTGATCTGCCGACCAGTTGTAAAATATTTTTGAAGCTGAATGCAAAAAAACCCCACAAGTTGCTCCCACCAGGTTTTACAGTAAAAAGGGGCAGGGTTTGACTAGCATTGTGTGCCCCCGTTTTCAGATGAAGGAGGTGGAGACACACTGGAACAGGCAGAACAGCGGAGTGTGTTTCTACCCTGGGACCTTCCACATACATAAAGCACAGGATCTTATCTTTCGCACAGCTCTTGTCTTCCCAGGCTCTGAGTTTTCCTGTTGCTTCAAACCTCGGGGAGGAAAAAGGAAAAGTATCATTTTCTTCATCAGAGGAAAGGGCTCATTAACACAACAGTTTTGAAAGACTTAATAGCAAACTAAGAAACAATCCCTCAAATATGCGTGTTTGATGTTTTGAGGTAATGCTTTCACAAGTCTTTAGGGAGGTGTAACTGTGGAATTGCTCTCACAGCCATACAGTCGAGACTCATTAATGTACATGTCTCTGTGTGTGTGCTTTGAGATGAAAGGCACATTTGTTAACTGCTTGGTATAAAGACATTTTCTTTTTTCCAGTGGATTTTTTTAAAAAAATATGATTACATATATATCCCACCTTTCCTCCAAGGAGCTCCTGGTTCATCTTCTCCCCATTTTTATCCTCAAAACAACCCTGTGAGGAAGGTTAGGCTGAGAGACAGTGACTGGCCCAAGGTCACCCACTGAGCCATCGTTCTGGCAGCTCACTATACGAGCAGCTGTTCACAGAGCCAAGGGTAACAGTCATGGTTAAAGCTGAAAATGAGGTTTAAGATGGCCATGTGTCTTAGGTTGCTTCTAGGTGACCTGTTTCTTGAGTATTCACCCTGATTTGTTTGCAGGGAGATTGTTTGCAGTGTTGGCTATTTAATGAGCATTCATTCTGATTTCTATATAGAGAGGTTAGATGACAGTCACACACACACCATAATTTTAAAGCACATGGGTTTCCCCAAAGAATCCACAGAACTATAGTTTACTCCTTACAGAGCTACAGTTCCCAGCACCCTTAGCAAACTATTATTCCCAGGATTCTTTGGGGGAAATCATGTGAATGTGCTTTAAATATATGATGTGGACATAACCAACATTGTGTCAAAGCAAGTGTTATCCTACACTTACCAATGCATTTTTTCCATCCCTTATTGCAAAAGGTCCAATCTTTCGGAGAAACGGACTTGTTGCACAAGACCTCTCAATCAGCTATAATTGTGCAACTTAAATTTGCCAGTACGTGATTTAATTTCACGTGAAAATAGCGACAGTCTGGAAGAGCCCTCAATTTGCAGAGGTCAGTCCTCTATATGAAGGGCTCTCGGAGGACAATCTTCTGCTTGAAAGTGACCTCTGTTTGAAAGGCTGTCCAGTCCAAGTGTGCTTTCAGGATAAAGAACCCTAAGGAGAGGGAGGAGGGACCTTGAAGGTGTCCATCAAGAGTTAGCACCAGTACAACAGAATAAGCAGACACAGAGGTCACTGGTCCCATTCTTACCCACTACGTTAAAATGTACTGCATATCTATTTAAATGATAACAATTATTTTAAAAAGTAGCAGCCATGCATATAAATTAACATATGCACATTTTATGCAAAGCTGTGCCCTCGGGTTTCTTTCCAGGGGGGGGGATGTGTAAGTAGCCACTCTAAAACTACAGTTGCGTATGGTTAAAACTGGGAGTGAGGTTACTGGCATTAATGATGTGTGTAAATACAGGAAGCATGAACGAGTCACAATTCCTGTATTTGCCCAATTCATATCAGAAATGAGAGTTAGGACCTCTTATGCAGGGAGATGCATGCTCTCTACCCAAATACCAGCTGAATTTGAAGAATGTGCCATGATACTCTCATAATGGGAACTAGGGCTGACTCATAACTGTTTTGGCTTCTTTCTAGTGCTAACCATACACGCTTCCCAACATATTACTTCTCAGACTTCCCAATGCTACCCATAGTGCTGGTGGCTCTTAGAACAAGGGGAAAAAAATTGTGTGGTCCCAGATGCTGAAGAGCTTCCCAACCTCTTGTCTACCCCATGGGCCCCCTGGCAATCAGACATGTTTCATCCATATTGCCCTTTACCTTTAAAAGTGTCCTTAGCTATAAATCGTTCCTACTCAGAACAACACTTACTCATTCGTGACCAGTACTGCTTCTTATAAACCTGAATCACTGGTTTGCCTGGCAACGTCTGTCTCCACCTTCATTTTCCCTCTCCCCCTTTTCTTCTCAACTTTTGAAGTGAGCATGCTTTTGCCTCAAAAGTTGCCAGAAATCACTTTCTTTCTGGGACAAAGGAAAGCCGGTGGGGCAACGTTTGTTTTCCTCCTCCTTCCTGGCTTGTGGCCAAGTTGGCTGAAGTCCAGGCTTGCCACCAGATCTGAGAAATGAGCCCTCTTCTCTACAGAGCTTGGAAAAGTTATTTTTTGAATTACAACTCCCATCAGCCCCAACCAGCATGGCCACTGGATTGGGCTGATGGGAGTTGTAGTTCAAAAAAGTAACTTTTCCAAGCTCTGCTTCTCTCACCCCCAGCATAGATAAACACTGCCAAGACCACATCCTAAACTGGAACCCTACAGGAGAGATACATCTCCCAAGACAAGATTGCTATAACCGGAATGCAGTGCTCTTTTCTCCCATTTCCCTTCCTCCCTCTCTGTCCAGAAGGGCTGCAGCTCAGGGTTAGGGCACCTGCTTTGCATATGCAGAAGGTCCCAAGTTCAGTCGCTGGCATCTCCAGGTGAATGGAAATGGACTGCCTTCAAGTCAATCCTGACTTATGGCTACCCTATGAATAGGGTTTTCATGGTAAGCAGTATTCAAAGGCGGTTTATGCTAGTCCTCCCCAGCTGGCCAGAGCCTGCTCAGCTTGCCACAGCTGCACAAGCCAGCCCCTTTCTTGTCCACAACTGCCAGCTGGGGGGCAACTGGGCTTCTTGGGACTAGGCAGCTTGCCCACGGCTGCACAGGTGGCAGGGACATGGGGGTGATATTTAGCTGGCCCTTGACACCCAGGAGACATGAGTGGGGATTTGAACTCGCAGACTCTGGACTCCCAGCCAGGCTCTCCTCCCCACTGTGCTATACCAGCTATCTGGCATCTCCAGGTAGGGTAGGCAAAGATTCCCTGTCTGAGATCCAGGAGAGCAGCTGCCAGTCAATAAAAAAGACTGAGCTGGATTAATGAAGGGTGTTACTCAGAATAAGACAGCTTCCTGTGTTCCTGTGTAAGTTTTTATGGCCTGATGGATGGATTGCTGAGGACTGGGGAAAGGCTGTAGCTCAGTGGCAGAGCATTTCTTTTGCATCCGGAAGATCCCACGTTCACTCTCCAGGTAGGGCTAGGAGACCTGTCTGAAACCTGAGGAGCTGCTGCCAGTCAGTGTAGACAGTACTGAGCTAGATGGACCAATAGCCTGACTCAGTATAAGGCAGCTTCATATTTATTTATTTATTTTATTTATTATTTAATTTATATCCTGCCCTTCCTCCCAGCAGGAGCCCAGGGTGGCAAACAAAAGCAGTAAAAACACTTTAAAACATCATAAAAACAGACCATAAAATATATTAAAACAACTTTAAAAACATTATTTGAAAAAGCTTTAAAAACATCTTAAATAAAAAGGGTTAAAAAAACCATATTGTTTAGGGAAAAAATGTTCCTATGTTCCTATAACATATGTTCCTATGTTGCTCCTATGTTCTGTTGAACAAATATGGCAAAATAAAACTCAGTGGTATAGCCCCCCAGAAATGTATCTATGTTTTCAGATTACATTTATATCCTTCCTTCCTTCCTTCCTTTCTTCCTTCCTTCCAATGAGCTCAGGGTGGTGTATATTCTTCCCCTCCCCACTTACTTTATCCTCACAACCACCCTGCAAGCTAGGTTAGGCTGAGAGATAGTGACAGGCCAAGGCTTCACGGCCACATAGGGATTTTGTATTGCTATCGTGATTGCTGCATAGATCGCATTGCAATGATACTTAAAACGGTTTTGTTTGTGAACGGAATTGATTAGGGCCAAATCAGCCCCACCTCCAATGTCCAAATTATTTTGTAAACTGAGGTTGCCTCCGTACTGGTCAGTATTTTGCCAGAGGGATTCAAGCACATACTGGGACTTTTGGTTTGCACCATGAAAGTGGATTAATGCGCTGTGTCGCCCTAGTGCAACAAACCCACTTTAAAAAAGAAACGGGCTTTTTGGAGTTTGGAAGGCGATCAGGAAATGCATTGAAAAGTGTGGAATGAAGGAGTGATTAATGGGAGGACGTGTAAGCACCCGCCAAGCAAATCAGGCTGAATGCAGGCTGAAAGCTCGTGGCTGTATAACCTCGTTGCAAACAAAGCAGAATGAATGCTTAGTAAAGACCAGATATAAGCTAACCTCCACATAAGCTTTATGCAAGTCAGTCAGGATGAATGCTTAATAGATAGGTTGTCTGGAGGAGCCATCTTTTGGAAGCAGTGGGTCCCTCTGCTATCCAACAGCTGTGCAAGAGCACTTTCCTTTTCTTAAGGGATAACCAGTCACAATGGTCCTTTCCCCTGCAGTCCCCTCTTATCAAAACTCTGCATTTCAGGATGGGATTAAAATTCAAGCAAGTATGCTCACCTGTCTGTGCCCAAATTATTCTGCTTACCCCCACACTTTGTTTTTTAACTGATTTATGTAACGCAAGTTCATTGAAGAAAAGAAACGAAAAAAGGGAAATTGTGTGAGGTTTTTCCCCTGCTCATCCCCATACATGACTCCCTCTGCCTCTTCTGCCCCCCCTTCTCCAAGGGCTTCTTCCTTCTTTGATGGAGCCTTTTGCTGTTTGCTGCCTCAATGCCCTTCTCCAAAGATGAGGGTTCCCCCCCAGGGGAGAGGGTGGGGGTGCAGGCAGCGGAGGTTGCTGGCACCCGTTGAGGGTGTTCAGAAGGAAGGTCAATGTACATGATTTATTTTCAGGGCAAGAATCTGGCTGATTTCCCTTCATTATTCACGATCCCTCAAAATTCCTCATATTTTCCATTTGCCCAAGAAGACCCAAATTTGCCTTGAAATTTCACATCAGGTAGAATTTGGTGGAAACTTAAAATTACTAGTTAGCAACATCATCATTCCTGTGTTTGTTGAAAGCCATCAGTTACTATGTCCCAGGGTAGAGTCTGAAGGCATATGAAGCTACCACAGTGCTGAAGTTAAATGGGTTTGCGTCTGGTTGGTGCCTGGATGGGAGACCCACCGGAACCCTATGTATACTCTCTTAGGTGCCGTGATGGAAGAAAGATGTGGCATGAATGTAATGACATAAGTAAATGATCTTGAAGAAAATTAGTACATTTTTAGAATGTCATCATAACTTGCAGTCTTGCCATATGGGACCCCTTTCACAAGTCCTCTCTGTCCCATTCTACAACAGAGGCAGAGAATCTGTAGACTTTGAGATGTCACTGGATTACAGCTCTCGTCGTCCCTGACCATTGGCCATGCTGGCTGGGGCTGATGGGAGCTGGAGTCCAACAACATCTGGAAAGTCACATTCCCCATTCCTCTTCTACAGTCTGAAGGGAAATATTATCTCTTGGTCACTCTTTCTCTTCAAAAATGGTTGAAGAATGAATCGTCCTTTGTTCAATTTTTGATGCAAGTAATCATTTTTCCTTTGACTCATTGCCCTAAAGCAGACAGTAGGGAATTTTTTTTTGTTTAATATACAAATGGAATATAGGAAGTTGCCTTATACCGAGTCAGATCACTGGTCCATCTAGCTCCATATTGTCTACACTGACCCAGCAGCAGCTCTCCAGGATTTCAGGCAGAAGTCTTTCCCAGCCCTACCTGGAGATGCCGGGGATTGAACTTGGGACCTTCTGCATGCCAAACAGATGCTCTACCACTGAGCTACAGCCCCTGCCAACAAATACTGAAAGACTCCATTTTAAAACCTGTTACTTAAAATTATGGCACGTTTTATATGGTGTGGAAAAATTGTGTGTGGCCAACAAATGTTTTTGTGAGATAATATCTACTGATATGCCTTAGATAATGTGTGTAAAAGCAACAACAAAAAAACCTTTTAAGGGGCTGTTTTGATTCTCAGTCTGTGCTGATTAAAAAGTATGATCTAAACAAAATCTACATCTAAAGGGAAGATTTAATCCTCCAGAAATTAAGGGCTTCATTTATGGCAACCATGCTTATCTCACACAGAGCAAGGGGATTATGTGATGGCGTTTGTGTTCTGAATGACTGTGGCGAGACAGTTACTAACATAATAGAGCTGCCGGCCTGCTGAAACCAAGACATTTTTTCCAGCACCAGGCTTTGCATCTGACTTGCAAGGAGCACATTTGTTCCAACGAAAATAGGGCTGACTTCTCATTCGAAGAAAGGGTGTGTGAAGCTTTTACCCGGAATGGCAGCAGGGATCCCATCAACCTAGATCCTGCTCTCACGTCTGTTCTCCCCACTCTACCCCCCCCCACATCTCCATGTATTGGAGGGGTAACATGAACATGACATAAAGTCCTACATGTGTAGGCTAAATCATATGTTTGCGCAAGAACATTGAACTCTTTGTCCATTAGGTATCGAGATACAACATGCATTGCATGGAGATGACAATGCAGCTGTTCTGCTGCGGATTGACAGCAAGCACTTCTCTTGAATGTACTCATAAGAACATAAAAGCAAGGCCTGCCATGGGACAGGAGAGCAGCTGGAGGAGGAGAGGTGTGTAGAGGCCAGGGAAAGAACTGTGACTTAGTTGGATCCAACCCACACTTCTAAATGTACAGCTATATATATAGGTTAGCATATGCAGATTTTATGCAAAGCCATGCCATCTTTCGATCTCTTTTTTGACAAAGTGTCAAGCAGCCACCTTTCAGGAGTGGGTAGATAGAGCTCCCTTTACAGTAGAAAAAAACCCTCACACCAACTCTTGGAACGTGCATCTGTGTACAGACTTTAGTATTCATTTGCAAATTTCATGCCAATCACTGGTCCTCCTTTCTCCTCTTTCTTTAGCCAGGCGCAGCCGTCTTAGTATGGAAAAAATACTAAGACTTCATCTGCACTATACATTTAAAGCAGCGTCACACCACTTTAAATAGTCCTGGCTTCCCCTCGAGAATCCTGGGAACTGTAGTTTGTTAAGGGTGGTTTAAAAGTTGTTAGGAGACTGCTTTAACAGTCAATCCCTCTTCCCACAGAACTCTGGGTATCGTAGGTCTGTGAGGGGAAATAGGGGTCTCCTAAGAACTCCGTCAGTGACCCTCCGTGGCGCAGAGTGGTAAGCGGCGGTAACACAGCTGAAGCTCTGCTCATGGCCGGAGTTCGATTCCAACGGAAGGAGGAAGTCGAATCTCCGGAAAAAGGGGTCGAGGTCCACTCAGCCTTCCATCCATCCATGGTTGGTAAAATGAGTACCCGGCATACACTGAGGGGTAAAGAAAGGCCGGGGAAGGAACTGGCAAACCCACCCCATATATACGGTCTGCCTAGTAAATGTCGCAAGACGTCACCCTAAGAGTCGGAAACAACTCGCACTATAAGTGCGGGGACACCTTTACCTTTACCAACTCTCAGCCCTCTTCACAAACTACACTTCCTAGGATCCTTTGGGGGAAGCCAGGACTGTTTAAAGTGGTATGATGCTGCTTTAAATGTATAGTGCAGATGGGGCCTAAATAAAAGCATGTCCTGTAGGCCTCCAAGGGCCTGATCCAGATTCATTCTGGAATCGATTCCACACTGGGTTCACCTGAGTTAGACTCCCTATGTCCAGTTTAAAAATTAAATAAATAAATCCAAGTTTGGACAATTTTCCCCTGAGAAGAACCTCTTGGTAGTGCCTACCCAGGATTTATGTAGCGTGTGTGTGCGTGTCTTCCCCCCCCTCTCCAATCCATCCCTATTTCCTTTGTGTAGACACAAAAACATTTGTCCTCTGGGATTGGCTGGAAAGAGATCAGGGCAGTCATGTGTAAAGCTTACAAGGCACTGGAGCAAATGTGTCATTAAACATTAGAAGTCATTCAGTCACACGCATGTCTTCATTTACTAAGGGAAAAGAAACTCTCTGTATAACCACAAAGAATAGTGGCTCTTGTAAAACTCTTATTGGTTGTTGTCATTATCTGCACCGGCCACTTTTTGCAGAGAAGATCTAAATCCTGTTTATTATAATTATATTGCTTTCCCTTCTTCCATTGGATTTAGATCAGTGGCTTCCAAACTCCCTATGGGCCACTTGAAAATTGCTGATGGTCTTGGCAGACCACTTCATGATTTTTCTGCCTGTTGTAGCAACTGTAATGCGCTGTGCTAGGTGCTGTAGGATTTCAAATGGAATTTTTCCTGCTGCTTTTCTTTTGTATATGTTGTATTTTATTGTATTAGCATTTGCATTACGTAGAATTCAAACTACAAAATGTAACAGAAGATATAAAAGAAGCAATGAAAATGCAGCTAAAAATCAATATGAACACTTAATGCGGACATCCATGGACCACAGTTGGGTACCCCTGCTCTAGATTAAGTAAGTTGCATCCAGGGAAACTCAGCAATTTTGCTGAGAGTGACAAGGTAAAGCGCCTTGATCCAAATGGTCAAGTCAGCTCCAAGCTATTTTTAAACTGCGGCTAGCCTTCGTAAATACCTGCATGCCTAGATGTCCGCTTGGGCCCAAAGAGAAAAACTTAGCAGCCTGTTCAGCAATGAAGAATTGAAATGGCAACCAGCATATTATTGTTTCCGTGCAGAGAGAGAGAGAATCTTTTTCCCATAGATTAACTGGGAGGGGAAAAGAAACCAAATAAGACAGCAGGAGAAAATGAGCAATTATCGTAAGAGATGTCTTAATTGCCTCTGGCACAAAAGGAGCGTTTTTTGCTAGATGTTTGAGGCAGGCGCCATCTGCTGGATTGAGAGGAGCATTTTCAGAAAATCACCAGAAATCACATCAAAGCAATTTGGACCGCCAACCAAATGTTGCAGTTTGGGATATAGGAAGCTGCTTTCTACATTAGTCCATTTAGCTCAATATTTTCTATACTGACTGGCAGCAGCTTTCTGGGGTTTCAGGCAGGCAGGGAGTCTTTTTTGTCTGCAGCCAGAGATACCAAGGACTAAATCGTCCACATGCAAAAGCATGTGATCTACCAGAGAGTTACAGCCACTCCTGTAGAGTGGTCCTATGCAGGATTCCAGCCAGCCATGCCCTTTTCCGTGGCACTCCATTACATTTCCCCTCTCACCTGTTTTTCCATTTTAGCTAGCATTCCATGGATATGGAGCATGCTGGGGCCTCAGGGAGCTATTTTGGGCTTTCCCACTGCTTACACTTTTTGTTTGCTTGCTTGCTTGTTTTTCTTTTGCGAATCTTGTAAAACCAGCCCACAAGCCTGCTGATATCTCACTCTTGTGTGTGGGTGGTTCCGTTTTGGCTACATCGTTTGGAGACTGAGTTCACTGTTCATATATACAATGCAAAATCATCATCCTCCTCCTCTCACAGAAAAGCCCCACCCCACCCCACCCCGCAAATTCACCAGAGTGACACTGCGTGTTTACTGCATTCAGCATGTAAAGTATGAATAACAGGTGGGCATCCTTTATGAAAAAGTTTGTTGTTGTTATGTGCCTTCAAGTCGATTATGACTTATGGTGACCCTATGAATCAGTGACCTCCCATAGCATTTGGATACTCTGTTCATAGGGTTTTCGTGGTAAGAGGCATTCAGAGGTGGTTTACCATTGCCTTCCTCTGAGTTTGGATGCATCTTAGTCTGGTGTCTCTGCTTTGACCATTCCACCTTGGGTGCCCCTGCTAGGAGTCTAGCCTCTTGGTCTAGACCCCTGATGACATTGCTCTCAGCTTCTTCAACACTCTCAAACTCCCTCACCACATTAAGGTGTACATCCTAGAGGGGGTATGAAAAAGTAGAAGACATGATTCACTAGAAAAGACAATAATGCTGGAAAAAACAGAAGTTGAAATCGGCTTGAAGGCACATAACACACATACAAAGAAGAATCCCCTAGGAAAGAATCATGGAATCGTAGAGTAAGAAGGGTCCTTGGAGGTCATCTAGTCCAACCCATGCTGGATGCAAGAATCTTGTGACTATAGCATCCCTAGCAGATGCCAGTCAGTGTAGACAATCTCTACTTTAAGCCTCTGCTTAAATACCTTCACTGAAGGAGAGCTCACCACCTCCTGAGTCAGTCTATTCCACAGTTGAATAGCTCTTACTTTTACGAAGTATTTCATGAAATTTAATCAAAATTTGGTTTCCTGCCATTTTCCTCCAATTGTCCCCTGCAATTTCAAGTCCTGGTCTCTGGAACAACAGAGAAGAAATCTGCTCCATCTTCGACAGGACAGCCCTTCAGATAGTTGAAGACCCCTGTCCCTGAAACCTTCCCTTCTCCAAGCCAAACATGCCCAGCTCTTTCAACCATTCCTCGCAGTTTCCAGGCCTGGTTGCTTTTCTCTGGACAGTTTAGGAGCAGAGGAAACTGCCTTATACTGAGTCAGACCATTGGTCCATCTAGCTCAGTATTGTCTACACTGACTGGCAGCGGCTCTCCAGGCTTTCGTACAGGGGTTTCTCCCAGCCCTATGTGGAGATGCTGGGGAGTGAACCTGGGACCTTCTGCATGCAAGGCAGGGGCTCTGTCACTGAGCTACTGTATGTCAGTGTGCTTCTTAAAATGGGACCACCGCCACCACCCCAGGCACAGATGTGGCCTGAGATAGGAAAAGCCCAGCTAGTTCATCATCCTGCTGGATACTGGTAAATGGGCCACTGGCCTGATCCAGCAGGCTCTTCTTTTGTTCTTATCAGATCAAAGATCCACCTAATCGAGAAGCCCCCTGTTTTCAGCAAGGGGAAGGGCCATAGCTCATTGGTGGAGCTTTGCATGCAGAAGGTCCCAGGATAAGCCCCCAGCATCTGCAGATAGGACCGGGGGAAAGTCCCGACTAGAAACCCTGGAGAGCTGCTGCCAGTCAGTGTATGCTGCCAGTCAGTGTAAGCGACAATGGGTCGGATGGACCAATGGACTGGTTTGGCATAAGGCAGCTTCCTGTGTTTCTTCCTGTTTCCCAGAGATGTTGAGGACACCCTCAAGCAGGGTTCATAGGCAACAGCCTTCTGTTGGAGGAGATTAGAAAGCTTTCGGTGGCTTTGGGGATGGAGGCAGGCTGTCCCTTTTAAGTGGCTTCTTTTGAGAAGCCGGTTAAAGCGAGGCTCTTATGTTTCCTGCCCTTATATCTAGGCTATGCTAGACACCATACTATTGGGGAAATGGAGTTTAAAGGGACAGGGGGAAGGTTACGGTCATTGCTGAAATCGTTTGGACTTGTTCCTTTGCAGTCTGAAGGTTTCCTGAGTCATTTCTTAATTTTAGTTGCATGCTTCTATCTTTTCTGTCGGGTTAAATGAGCTGAGGATTGGGGGGGGGGAGAGGGGAGGGTTTCATAGGTCAGTGGCACAGAATGCATGTTTTGTATGGGAAGGGTCCCAAATTCAGTTTTCTCCCACTCCCAGTTTAAAAGAACATAGGGATCCCAGTAAGCAAAGCTGGCAGAGAACTTGGCCTGAGTCCCTGGAGAACTGCGGTCAGTGAGAACCAGAAGTAATGAGCTAGACAGACAAATAATCTAAGACAGTTTTGTGTGTTTGTTTAACCAAGTAAGAATTTGCCCTCCTCTAGGGAAAAAAAAAACCTAATGAATGATGATGATAAACTATTGTGGAACCGTTAACCAATCAGAGATCCTAGGCATGATGTTGAAAAGTTGGATCCAGACTTAGTCATGTTAAGAGTGAACTCATTGAAATCAATGGGTTTTAGTCATAGAATTGTAGTGTGGATAGGTTCCTTGGATGCCAGATTTGATGCCAGATCTGCTTGATGCCAGATTTTTTCAGCCCCGGGGCCACATTCCCTCATGGGCAACCTTCCAGGAACCAAATTCCAGTGGTGGGCATGGCCAGAGGCAAAAGTGGGTGGAGCAAGAGATACAACTCCTACCTTTGTCCAGTAGGTCATATTCCAGCCTCTGAGGGAGGCTCGGGGGGTTGTGACAAGGGAGACGCTCCTTTCAGTTGTGGCTCCCCATCTGTGGAATATGCTCCCCGGTGAGGTTCACCTGATGCCTTCATTGGCATATTTTTGGTTCCTGGTGACATGTTTTCCCAAGCATTTCATAGACTGAGATGATGGTGTTGTATTATTGTGCTGACCTAGCTTTCTGTGGCTGTATAGGGGTGGTTATTATTTTGTTTCATTTGTTTTTGTTTTGTTGTTATGTATGATATATTATTTTGGCTTTTAATTACAACATAATTACAACATATCACTTGGAGACCTTTGGGTGGCAAGCAAATAATAATAATAATAATAATAATAATAATGCAAAAATGGTGGTTTTTTACACACATGCCAACACCTATCTGTCTATGGGTGATATGCGCATACACATGCCTATCATCATCCAAGATGGCGGCAGGGACATCAGCCCCTTAGGGAAGCTTCAGCCGCCATCTTGGTTGATGGTAGGTATGCACGCAAAGCGCACACAGCATTCACCACAACTGAAGAGGTAGGTGGAGTGTGCAGGCAGGCATCGTGGGCCTGCGCAGTTGTATCGGGGTGCCTGAGAGCTCCCTCCCTGCGATCTGTGGCAGGGTCAGGTGCTGATGCTGCCATGGATTGCGGGAGTGCGACCCTCCCACCCTAAGGAGGGGCCCTTCAAGAGCCCTCAGGCAGGACCTGACCTGGCCTCCCTCTGGTGCCGCCCTGCACCTGGCCTACCATATCGACTGGCAGTGACTCTGCGAGGCATCATTAGCCCCAGGATTGTGACAGGGTCTGGGTTTGGATGGCAGTGTTTGACGGACGAGGAGGAGGAAGCAGAGGGTGCCTGTGAGCTGGGACAAACTGGGAGGGAGGGATCTAGCCTCTCTGACTCTAGATGTGAGGAAGGGGAGGCAGACTCGCCAGCCCTCTTCCTTGCCCCACCCCCAGAGCAGGAAGCTTCATTGGGAACTGGGGGAGTCATTGACTAGTCGGGAGGGGCAGCAGGGCAGGAGGAGGAGTCAAGGGAACAGGTCACTGTTCCATCGCCAGGGACTCAGAACTGCCTTCATCAGCACGAGCAGCTGCATCCCCCTGCAGAAGTGCACACCGGAAGGGCAGAATTCTCGTACAAGACGGTAGCTGCACAAGAGAGTTCCCCATGCCTTGCTCTTTAAAAGTTTGGCAAGGAGGATGTGGCAGTTTGCTGGGATATTTTCATTGCTGCCGCCCAGCCTTAAACACTAGACCCTGCTCTTAGACTCTTGTATTGCAACCCCTGTAATCTGAGCCTACTGCTGGACCAGGACCTTGGCCACTTGATAAATCTCTCTCCCTCTCTTACTTGAAAGTAAGAGCCTTTGTCTTGAAGTTTTGGGACAGTGGGCCAGGACACTGGTTTTCAGACCCGGAGTTTTTCTCAGCCCTAGGTGGAGATACCAGGGACTGAACCTGGGATCTTCGACACGCAGAGTATGTGCTCTCCCACTGAGCGATGGCCCTGCCTTCCCCATGATGGGGGGGGGGAGATGACACAGCGCAAAACCTATTGAAGCAAGACTCGTGGGCTGCCTGACAGTTACATTACTCCTAAGAATGGTGCACTGAGTTGTTCTGCCCCCTCCCAAATCTGGATTGCTCCACAGGTGGGAAAGTGGGATAAACTGAGGATGGCCTCTGCACGACAAAATGTAAATATGATCTCACTGTCAGACCTTGAGCACGAGAAGAATGTGAATGATGTAATGAAACACTGGCATGCATACCTGTGGTTTGGGTGAATGCAAGGAGAGAGAGAGAGAAAGAGAGGCAAACAATTTTTTATTTCCAAACATTTCAGAAGAGGACAATCACCAGTTAGGCATGTATTATATCAGGCATCAAATATCTTTTCTTTACTGTAAGGTGGAAATGATACTTTCATATCCAGCCCCTCTCCCCCCCCTTTAAAAAAAAGACTTCTAAAAAGCCACAATTTCTTCCTTCCCTGGAAGAAATTGTGTATAACAATGTGGCAAACAGACAACAGAAATGAAACAATTGACGCATGCAAGTACACACACACAACAATCCCTACTCCTGGCTCTAGTCATCTCTGTCTCAGTTCATCAGTGCCATATACAAGATTACACTAATCTCTTAAGAACATGATGGTATCAGAATGTTTTCAATCTCTCTTGGCTTTCACCTACACTTAAAGCAAAATAAGGATCAGCAAAGGTTGGGCCAGGAAATATTTGTCTTGATGCCTTTTGTCTCAGACAATCTTTCCTCTTTTTATAGTGGGGATGGGACCTCCAGATGTTGCTGGACTAGAGCTCCTATCATGCCTGTACCATTGGCCATGTATATTTTATTTATTTTATTTTATTATTCGATTTTTATCGCACATTTCCTCCAATGAACTTAATGTGGCGTCCAAACATAATTCTCCCCCTCCCAATTTTATCCTTACAACAACCATGTGAGGTAGGCTAGGCTGAGAGAGTGACTGGCCCAAGGTCACACTGTGAGCTTCATGGCCAAGTGGGGATTTGAACCCTGGTCTTCCAAGTTCCAGTCCATCCCTCTAACCGCTACATCACATTGGCTGTCACACCTCTCTAGATGGGGTTGATGGGAGATGGAATCCAACAACATCTGGAGGGCCACAGGTTACCCATCCTTGCCTTGTACCGACATACATAGGAAGAAGGGCTGTAGCTCACTGGTTTGGGTTATCAGGTGTCTGGTTTTCACCTGGAGACTCCAGTTTTGGGAGGTCCTCTCCGGGTGTCTGGGTAAGTCACCTTAATCTCCAGACTCTCAGCTTTCATTTTTTTAAAAAATTAAGTTTCTAGGAGGTGATCTGGTTTACCAAATATAGACCAAAATGTCAACTGCCCCCCCCTCGAACTTCAGTTAAATGAGCTCATAGCTGGCTGCTCTAATCCTGCCCATTCAGGTTTGTAGCTAATAAGTTGTAGCTAATAAGATAGAGACCATTTGGGTAAAAATAAATGGAGAAACAAATAAAACCGACATGGTAGTAGGTGTCTACTACAGACCCCCTGGCCAAGAAGAGGTGGTAGACGAGGCCTTTCTCAAACAAATCTCTGAAATCTCAAGGAGGCAAGAAGTAGTAGTGATGGGGGACTTCAACTACCCAGATATCTGCTGGGAGACAAACTCTGCGAAGCACAAAACCTCCAACAAATTCCTGATGGGCCTTGCTGATAATTTCCTCTTTCAAAAAGTAGAAGAAGGAACAAGGGGATCGGCAATCCTGGACCTGATCTTAACTAACACGGACGAATTGGTCACGGGAATTAAAGCAGTCGGTACCTTGGGGGAAAGTGACCAGGTAATGCTGGAATTCGTGATTCTGGGGAAAGCCAAAGAAGAATATAGTCAAACATGGGCCTTGGATTTCAGGAAAGCCGATTTTAGCAAGCTCAGGGAAATGATGGGTATGATCCCGTGGCTAGATAGACTAAAGAAAAAAGGAGCCCAAGAAGCGTGGGAGTTCATGAAGAACATATTACAAAAAGCGCAATCGCAAACAATTCCAAAGAGGAAGGAAAACGGAAGACATCGGAAAAAGCCAATGTGGCTACACAGAAGACTGGTGGAGGAGGTAAAAATAAAAAAGAGCATGTATAAAGAATGGAAGGAAGGACGCATCACCAAGGAAGAGTACAGATGAGCGGCTCGGGCTTGCAGGAATAGCGTAAGGAAAGCTAAAACCCAGAATGAGCTGAGGCTGGCGAGGGAAGCGAGGAACAACAAAAAGGGGTTTTTCAGATATGTTCGAAGCAAGAGAAAGACCAAGCAAACAGTGGAACTGCTGCTCAATGAGGATGGTAAAATGTTGACAGATAACAAGGAAAAAGCAGAACTGCTCAACACCTATTTTGCCTCCGTTTTCTCCCAAAAATGGAACAGTGTGCAACCTTGCATCAGTAGCAATCTCAGTAAGGGGTCGGAACTGCAGTTCGAGATTGATAAGGAGATAGTCAGGAAATACCTAGTTAACCTAAATGAGTTCAAATCTCCAGGGCCTGATGAACTGCATCCCAGAGTGTTGAAGGAACTTGCTGATGTACTCTCGGAACCTCTTGCCATTGTTAGGTCCAAACCCAACACGCAAGCCGTCACTGTCTACTCAGCTCACATTCACCCGGGAAGGTGCGGAGTTGAGAGCAATAACCCACTGCCAGACATCAGGAAATAAGTTGCCAAAATTACCTTTGCAAAGGGGTCCCAAAACCTGCCAGCAAGTTGCCTTTCAGAAGTGGGAACCCCGTTTATTGAAATACAGTAGATTATATAGATTCCCCAGTGGTTACAAAACTGGGGAGCAGATGTCATAAACTACAAGAAAAATAACTGTAGACAAAGTAACTTTTAGATATGTAAAGAGGGGTGCTTAAAGTAACAAAGCTAGGGACATCTTGCTTCTTTTGCAGACATTCACTTGCATAGTTTGTGCAACCTTGAGATAAGCGCTAGGAGCCAAAAGAACAAAGTACAGATAGGAAAAGGGGAGTATTGAAACAAGAGAGGCCCTTCAGTGGGGGATACATTCAGGTTACATTTCTGCATTTACAAACAGATACATGTAGAAATCTATAGACATGTTAAAAGAAACATTAGCTTTCTTTGTGCTCAGGGTCAGCAATATGATACAATCTATAGGGTATTGATATTGAATGCATAAGGAAGGAAGGGAGTCATCTCCAGTTTATTCAGGCTTTTATTTACCCAGCCACCTGGAGTGTGGGGTCAGGTCAGGGGGAAATAAACCGATATCATGTTTATATCAACCTTCATTTTCTTAACCCAACACCATCATCTTTGAGAAATCATGGAGAACGGGAGAGGTGCCGGAGGACTGGAGACGGGCAAACGTCGTCCCGCTCTTTAAAAAGGGTAAAAAAGAAGATCCGCGGAATTACAGGCCGGTCAGTCTGACTTCAATACCGGGAAAGATATTAGAACGGATAATAAAAGAGTCCATTGGCAACTATCTAGATGACAATGCTGTGATTAGAAGGAGCCAGCATGGGTTTGTCAAGAAAAAATCCTGTCAAACTAATCTCATCTCTTTTTTTGATCGGGTCACTAGCCTAGTAGATGGTGGAAATGCTGTAGATGTCATCTATCTAGATTTCAGCAAGGCGTTTGACAAAGTCCCCCACGACCTTTTGATTAGCAAACTGGTCAAATGCAGACTAGATGGAAATACTGTCAGGTGAATTCACAACTGGTTGGAAAACCGTACTCAAAGAGTGGTCGTCGGTGGCTCTGCTTCGGACTGGAAGGAGGTCTCAAGTGGAGTGCCACAGGGTTCGGTCCTGCGGCCGATACTCTTCAACATTTTTATCAATGACTTAGACGATGGGGTGGAGGGAAGCCTTATGAAGTTTGCGGATGATACGAAACTGGGAGAGATAGCTAACACAATGGAAGACAGGAATAAAATCCAAAGGGACCTGGATAGACTAGAAAATTGGGCTGAAATTAATAAAATGACATTCAATAAAGACAAATGCAGGGTTCTGCATTTAGGCCACAAAAACAAAATGCATGGGTACAGGATGGGAAATACCCGGCTTAGCAGTAGTGCGTGTGAGAAGGACCTTGGAATTGTAGTGGATCGCAAGTTGAACATGACCCAGCAGTGTGATGCTGCGGCAAAAAAGGCAAACGCGGTTTTGGGCTGCATAAACAGAGCTATAGTTTCCAGGTCGAGGGAAGTAATAGTCCCACTATATTCTGCATTGGTCAGGCCTCATCTGGAATACTGCGTTCAGTTCTGGGCGCCTCATTTTAAGAAAGATATAGACAAGTTAGAGCGGGTTCAGAAGAGGGCGACGAGGATGATAGCCGGTACGGAGAACAAGTCTTATGAGGAAAGGTTGAAGGAACTTGGCATGTTCAGTCTGGTGAAGAGAAGGCTGAGGGGTGACATGATTACACTCTTTAAGTACCTGAAGGGCTGTCACATAGAGGAGGGTACAGATTTGTTCTCTGCTGCCCGAGGGTAGGACTAGGTCTAATGGTTTTAAGTTGCAGGAGCGTAGATTCAGATTGGACATTAGAAGGAACTTCTTGACAGTAAGGGCAGTTCGGCAATGGAACCGACTGCCTAGGGAGGTGGCGGGATCCCCTTCGCTGGATGTCTTCAAGCAGAGGCTGGACAGCTATCTGCGGGAGATGCTCTAGCTGTGGATTTCCTGCTGTGAGCAGGGGGTTGGACCCAATGGCCTACAAGGCCCCTTCCAACTCTATGATTCTGTGATTCTAAGTTAAGTCAGGGTTGTGATTGACGAGGTAGTAGTTAGACACCTTTGCAAGTCAGAAAAGTTTTTTTCCTGCTTATCTGGAAATCTCATAAATTGAGTAAGTATAAAGCTTTCAGTCTTTTTTTCTGTTATATACAGGAGTCAAACAAGTTTAAATCTTCTTGAGCTGTTGAAGAAGGCAGTGCTTTGAAAACCTTCCCAATATGAAGCTTTAATCCAGTACTTGACAGACCCTCCATGCCACAGAGTGGTAAGCGGCAGTAACGCTGCCGAAGCTCTGCTCACGGACGGAGTTTGATTCCAACGGAAGGAGGAAGTCGAATCTCCGGTAAAAGGGGTTGAGGTCCACTCAGCCTTCCATCCATCCGTGGTCGGTAAAATGAGTACCTGGCATATGCTGGGGGGTAAAGAAAGGCCGGGGAAGGAACTGGCAATCCCACCCCATATATACGGTCTGCCTAGTAAACGTCGCAAGACGTCACCCTAAGAGTCAGAAACGACTCGCACTATAAGTGCAGGGACGCCTTTACCTTTAATCCAGTACTTGCTTTTCTGGGAGAGCTGCAATGCTAATCCCACATATCCAGAGTAAACCCCATTGAATTCAATAGGACTTACTTTTGAGTAGACGTGGTTAGGATTGTGTTGTAAATTGATGGGACTTCTGAGTGAATATAGGAAAGAATTGTGTTTGTGTTTTAAATCTTTCTCTCCCCCTCCAACCCTATTTTTAAAGCAATTAGGTCGGGCTTTCTTAGGTATCATTGCTTTTATTGTGTTGGAAACTAATACAGTAGGGCCCCACTCATATGGCGGGTTACGTTCCGGACCCCCGCTGTAAAGCAAAAACCGCTGTAAAGTGGAACTCATTGAATAGAATGGCGCACAATGCCTGAAAACCACCGTAAAAGCGGAACAAGCGCTGTATGAGTGGGGCTTTAGTCTAATTGTGTCTAATTGAGACCGCTGTATTAGCGAATCGCAAATTGAGTAAGCCCCATTAAATACATTGGGACTTGCTTCTGAGTAAACAAACATAGGATTGCACTATAAATATATTTACAGGTTGTGTAAATAATAAACATACTTGATAGTCATGCTTATATAAATATTTCTTCATACTATCTCCCAATAAGTATCAGATTTCACCCTATGGTTGTACATCATTATTTACTCTACACTTTAAGTGTGCCCTTCTTTCTTTGGGTGGTCATGGTTCTCTGTTGTTTTTATCCTGAGGGGCAGATTAGGCTGAGAGATAGTGAGAAGCCCATAGTCACGCAGTAAACTTTGTATAGCTCATTTCCATTTAAAAAAATTAATTAAAATGATTTACATGCAGGCAGAGTTTATGAAGTAGATCCACACAATACATTTAAAGCACATCCAATTTACATTTAAAGCACATGACTTACCCTAAAGAATCCTAAGAAGTGTAGTTCCCCCCCACATTTATAGTTCCCACCATCCTTAACAAACTTCAGTTCCCATGATTCTGTGGTGTGATTCATGTGCTTCAAATATGTGTTGAATGTGCTGTAAATGAATGGTGTGGATCTGCACTAGGTATGATGTGCATTCATTAGTGAATTGAAAAGAACAATTTTAAACTTTTTTTTTAAGCAGAGGAAGGGTTGTAGCTCAGTGGTAGGGCATATGCTTTGCATGCAAAGGGCCAAAATTCAGTTTCTGGAAAAGAGCATTGCCTGGAATCCTGGAGAGCCAATGCTAGTCCATGTAATCAGTACTCATCTAGATGGCACCAAATGGCCTGAGTCGGTATAAGGCAGATCCCTTTGTTCCTAAAAATGGAAAGAGACCCAAAGGCCACAGTGACTCTAAAATTTATTTATGTATTTTATTTATAACATTTATATACCATTTTATTGTAAAAAATCTCAAAGCCATTTACAGAAAGAATTAAAATAATAAAATTATTGGCAAAAACTGTTAAAGACAGGTATTTAAAAACATTCAAAATAATAAAGTAGGCTAAACAAACATGTTTTTAGTAGGTGCTGACAAGAGTACAATGAAGGCATCTACCTAATGTCAATAGGCAGGGAGTAGGTGCTGCCACATTAAAGGACTGATTTCTTACAAGAGCAGAACAAGTACTATGTGGCACCCATAACATGGGAAACACACCTTAAACTTGGCCTGTGCAGATTTCAGTACAGAGATATTGTGCTGATACAGTCTCACTCATGTCAGCAATTGTGCCGCAGTATTCTGCACTAAGTCTAGCCCCCGGGTCAGGTTGTGCTGCATGGGGATTTCTGTGACCTTGGCTGACTGGCGGCCAGGATTTTGTTTGTTTTGGTTTCCTGAGTTGTTGTAGGATGTTGAGCATTCTGCCTTACTCATAAGGATCTTGTTGTGGTTTTTATGGTATTTCATTTAGGAAATCATCACTGTCTTTTGTTTTTGTTTTTCTATTTACATTTCATTTACCTTTAATCTCACTCCCTTTCATCCATAGAAGCAACAACAGTGGTTCCATGCGGTCAGCTCAACCCCCTCAAACTCACTGATGATGCACCTTGTTGTTTGTATGATGGTTTGTTTTTTGCCCAATAGTAGTGAAAGAGAATTCATATACTGGGCAGTGTGGCTGCAATTGTTGTTCCCAAGCTGCTCCCTATGAAGGTAGACCAAACCATGTGTGTTTTCTCTCTGTCATAAGAACATAAGAACATAAGAAGAGCCTGCTGGATCAGGCCAGTGGCCCATCTAGTCCAGCATCCTGTTCTCACAGTGGCCAACCAGGTGCCTGGGGGAAGCTCGCAAGCAGGACCCGAGTGCAAAAACATTCTCCCCTCCTGAGGCTTCCGGCAACTGGTTTTCAGAAGCATGCTGCCTCTGACTAGGGTGGCACAGCACAGCCATCACGGCTAGCAGCCATTGATAGCCCTGTCCTCCATGAATTTGTCTAATCTTCTTTTAAAGCCGTCCAAGCTGGTGGCCATTACTGCATCTTGTGGGAGCAAATTCCATAGTTTAACTATGCGCTGAGTAAAGAAGTACTTCCTTTTGTCTGTCCTGAATCTTCCAACATTCAGCTTCTTTGAATGTCCACGAGTTCTAGTATTATGAGAGAGGGAGAAGAACTTTTCTCTATCCACTTTCTCAATGCCATGCATAATTTTATACACTTCTATCATGTCTCCTCTGACCCGCCTTTTCTCTAAACTAAAAAGCCCGAAATGCTGCAACCTTTCCTCGTAAGGGAGTCGCTCCATCCCCTTGATCATTCTGGTTGCCCTCTTCTGAACCTTTTCCAACTCTATAATATCCTTTTTGAGATGAGGCGACCAGAACTGTACACAGTATTCCAAATGCACCATAGATTTATACAACGGCATTATGATATCGGCTGTTTTATTTTCAATTATTATTCACTGGAATTGGGTTGGCTGTCAAATGAGTTTATAGCAGCCCACAGGGGAGACAAAGGGTATGCCCTAGTGATGTCATAGGGGGTGGGTCCTAGTGATGTCATAGGAGGCAGGCCCTAGTGATATCATTGAGCATAGTACATTAAGCATCAACCACAGTTGCTTGGACCACTCAAACAAAAAAAATCTCTGATGGGAAATTAAGATATAAATCTTAGCTAAATGAGGCTGTTTCCAGGTCCAGCTAAAGTGACAGAATCATTCCTTCTCACCTGCTTATAGAGCCTGGGTAAAGAACATTTAATCTAGCCTACTTGCTTCTGGTAAGAAGGGTTTAAGTGCTCTCAGGCCAGTCCAGTCACCAGAAGGCCACTGAAGTAAGAAAGCATAGTGTTGTGGAGATGTTAGATGGGAGCACTCAGGAGTAAAGATGATTGCCCCTGAAGGCTGCAATTCTAAACACACTTACTAAGGGACTAAGCCCCATAGAATGCAACAGGACTTACTTCTGAGTAGATATTGTTAGGATTGTGCTGTTGGTAAGGCTTGACTAGGGATCCTCTGCAACGATATCCGTATGAAAGCAGGGTTGGCAACCCCCTGCTGGAATACCCTGCCTGCCTTTTAACATGGCTGCTCCAAACTTCTTTAGAGACTTGACCCTTTACTGCAAAGAGAGGTTTGAGAAATGAGTAAGAGTTAAAAAGATCCTCTACTCTTTCCTGTTTATTCTGTGGGCTGCTATAAACTCACTTTGACAGCCAACCCAATTCCAGTGAGTAATAATTGACAGAGAGAAAACACACATGGTTTGGTCTACCTTCACAGGCAGTAGATTGGGAACAACAGCAATTGAAGCCACAATTCCCAGTATGTGAGTTCTCTTTTACCACTGTTGGGTAAAAACAAACCATCATGCAAATAACAAGGTGCATCATCAGTGGCAGCCAGTCAGCCAAGGTCACAGAAATCCACATGCAGCACAACATGACCCGGAGGGTGCAGTTAGTGCAGAATGCTGCATGCATGATTGCTGACATGAGTGAGACCCTATTAGCACATAATTCCTCTGCTCTGAAATCTACACTGGTTGCCAATTTGCTACCAGGCCAAGTTCAAGGTGTGCTTTCCTTTTTATAGGTTCCACATAGTACTTGTTCTGCTCTTGTGAGAAATTGATCCTTTAGTGTGACAGTACCTACACTTTGGAACTCCCTGCCTATTGACATTAGGCATGCACTTCATTGTACTCATTTTGGCAACTGCTAAAAACATTTTTGTTTAGGCAAACCTATTCAGGCATGAAAAGAAGTGAAAAAAGTGGACAAGAGAAAAACCAACTAATTTGAAATGTGGTACTGTAGGAGAGCTTTGTGCATACCATGGACTGTGAAAAAGACCAATAATTGGGTGTTAGAACAAATTAAATCAGAACTATCACTAGAAGCTAAAATGATGAAACTGAGGTTATCATGCTTTGGACGCAATAAAAAAACATGATTCACTAGACAATAATTCTGGGGAAAACAGAAGGAAGTAGAAAAAGAGGAAAACCAAACAAGAGATGGACTGATTCCATAAAGGAAGCCACAGACAGGTATGTGAAATTAGCATTGCAGCTTTACTCCCAAAAAAACTTCATATTGGGAAAGTTTTCAAAACAAGTTATGAATAAGACAAATAAACTGCCCTCTTCACCAGTCCAGTATAATTTAAACTTGTTTGACTCCTTAATTAGAAAAGTATAACACTACAGCATGTACACTTTTTAAAACTTCTGTTCAAAAATTATTTGAAAGATAAAATGTATAATATGCCATTTTACAAGTAATTAAAAAACCCTGCATGTACACTTTTATTATAATTATAACTAAAATTGTTTACTGTATATGCCCACCAAGATTCTGCTGTGATCTTCTGTTGTAGTGCAATCATATGCATGTTTACTCAGAAGCAAGTCCCAGTCCTCTACAGCGAAAGTACTCTTTACGCTGCTGAAAGCTATATATTTACTGGATTCCTGAAGTAAGACAAGCAAGAAAAGGAAACTGTTCTCAGAACTTGAATTGGGGTTTAGGTATTGTCGGGGGGGGGTGTCAACAAATTATGTCTGTCACAACCCTGACTTCACTTATTGGCTAAAAACCTGAAGGGCAGGGATTAGAGCAGCTGGTAATAACAGAAGTTGCAGGGGGGGTGACATTTTGGTTTATATCTTTTGAACCAGACCACCTAGAAACTTAATTTTTTTTAAAAATGAAAGCTTAAGAGTTTGGCAATTAAGATGACTCACCCAGAGACCCAGACAGGACCCCAAAAAACAGAAGGCTCCAGGCAAAACCCGGACACCTGACAACCCTAATATATAAATATATTGTTCTGCTTAATAAATGTATTGTTAATAATAATAATAATAATACAAGAAGAAGAAGAAGAGGGGGCAGGAGAAAAGCGGTTCTGCTACTGCAGAATAGAATTCTCTGGGGTTATTTACCAAAATCCACTTTTGCTTTTGTGGGATGTGATGCAGGAAATTACTTTTATTCTCATTGTGTCAAGCAGAAAAAGCTCTTATTCCTTATGCAGCCGTAAGATTAGGTCCATAGCCAGAAATGTTATAGGGAGAGATATAAGAGGCAGGAATTGTTTTAGAACAGGCAGAACATAAATATAGGCAGCCTTGGAGTTTTTTATCCATTGTATTACTTCTTAGTGAGTAAATTGCAGTCAAGGCCAGTACCAGAGGATGGCCAGGTTGGGCCCTGGCTGAGGCCCCCCTTAGGGTGGAAGGGTGCTGCTCCTGTTTCATAATCTGTAGCATCGTCACAACCCTGCTGTAAATTGCAGAGAGGCAACTTCCAGCCACCCCCCCAATACAGACAGTGTGGACTTCAGTATGCCTGCCCACATCCCTCGCCTACCTCTCCTGTCAGCGTGAATGCCGTGCATGCTGTGTGCACATGCCTGTCATCACCCAAGATGATGGCGGAGGCTACCCTAAGGGGCTGACGCCCCCGCCGCCATCTCAGTTGAGGGCAGGCATTGCACTACACGTGCATGTCATTCACACGACACAAGTGGTAGGTGAGTTGCGCAGATGGGCTTATTAGCCCTGTGCCACCTGTACTGGATGAGAAAGAGTGTTGGTCTACTGTGCTGTGGGCTCAGTGCAGGCCCAAGGACTCAGTCATGCCTGGCGCCACCCCTGATTGCAGTGATTTCTGACTGCATTTCCCCCTCCCATAGTTCCACAAGTAAAGGATCTATACAGATTGGAGGGTGTGTGTGGAGGAATAACCTCAGGGGGGGGCAGGCTTCCACAGGTTCATTCCCATAGTAACAGCGTTCCCTAAGATTACAAACCCCATGATGCAATGCAACTGTGAATGTAACAATTAATACTGATATGCTAATATGAAAGGTACGGGAAGATGGCAAGCAGGATTTTAGGAAATCTGAAAGGACAAACTCATTTCTGGTGGCAGTATGTTGTTCTGTACAAGGAAGGAATGGGGACCTCAGGATGCAAATCCATCTGGAAGCTTTGAATACTTTCAGCTGTCATATTCCAGTCCACTCGCATATCTAGGCATCCTCATTTGCATTTCATGCACGTTCCCTCCCTACCAAGAAGAAAGTTTTAGAAATAGGACACACCACAGTAACTGCATGGATGGTATCTGTTGATGTGGTTATTGCTATATGTTACACTTTTGTTTGCTTGCTTGTTTAAATATTTACAAATCCAACTCATCTGCAGACAAGTCAATGGAGCATAAGGCTTATTTATGTCTTCATAAGTGCCGGAGTTGGACCGTGAGGGGGTCACAGCATGTGTGGGAGACTGAACTAGACAAACCTTTGTTACAGGTTGCTCTGTATGAGGGATCTGGGAGTGTAAATAGAAACTAACCTCAGCTCCACCGAGGACCAGCCCCAGGCATGCCAGGGCCCTTGGGCACCAGCCTGCCCCGGTGCTCCCCTTCCTCGATTCGCGGCAGGATCACTACCGTTGATTGCCTGCCATTCCCTTGCTGAACCTACCTTTCTCTGCTGTCCTTTGTGGCTGCGTGCGCAGGGCTACTCTTAACCAAGATGGCAGCCGAGATTTCCCTAAGGGACTGAAGCTTGTGCCGCCATCTTGGTTCATGGCACACATGCATGCTACATGTGCGCATCCCTGCCATCAACCAAGATGGCGGCAGAGGCTTCAGCCTCTTAAGGAAATCTCTGCCACCATCTTGGTTAAGGGCAGCCCAGCGCGCACAGCCACAAAAGACAGCAGAGAAAGGTAGGTGGAGCAAGGGAATGGTGGGGGCTCCGAAGCTCCCGCCCTGTGATCCGCAGCAGCGTTCCTATCACAGATCACAGAAGGGGAGCAGAGAGGCCCCTGTAGCCCCAGGGGCCCTCGGCCAGGGCCCGACCTGGCCACCCTTTGGAGCCATCCCTGGCTCCACCTGTAACTTGAAATATTAACCGGGGATTTAATTGCTGGGCTGTCATAAACTGTTCACTCTCGCTTGCCCAATCTGCACTATCCATTTCAAACTGTATCATACCACTTTAAACAAAGAATCATGGGAACTGTAGTTTGTTAAGGGTGCTGAGAGTTCTTAAGAGACCCCTATTCCCCTCACAGAGCTGCAATTCTCAGAGTGGTTTAACAGTCAGTCCCTGTTTCCAGGGAACTCTGAGAACTGTAGCTCTGTGAGGGGAATAGGGAATAGAAAAAGAGGAAGGCCAAACAAGAGATGGATTGATTCCCTAAAGGAAGCCACAGACCTGAACTTACAAGATCTGAACAGGGCGGTTCATGACAGATGCTCTTGGAGGTCGCTGATTCGTAGGGTCGCCATAAATTGTAATTGACTTGGAGGCCCATAACACACGCAACAATTCTCAGCCCCTTTAACAAACTCCAGTTCCCAGGATTCTTGGGGGGAAGCCAGGATTGTTTAAAGTGCTATGACACTGCTTTAAATGGATAGTGCAGATGTGGCCAGTCATCCACAGCACGAATTCCTCCACGATATGGGCATAATGGACTTCTGTCGTTGGTAAGGCAATTTAGAATGGTTTAAAAAGTTTTTTTTTTAATCACATTTTCTATACAACATAAGAGTTAGAAAGAGCATGAACTCCTGTCTTTGCTAGGATCTTTTGTTTGGTTTTCTTTGGGGGTGCATCTCCCAGTCACATACTAAAAACCCTGGGTTTCCTACAAGTATTTGAACCTGTGCTTCTTCTCATGGTGCCCTTGTGATTTCTTTTTAACTATCATGTGCTATAAGACTTCCAGCCTTTGACATGTGCACCTTCCAAGTTGCTATGCATCAGTGCAATGAAATGATTCAGGACTAAGCACAGGACAGTAAGGCCTCAATGGAACGTAGATTACATTTTCCTTCAAGAAGTTCCTCAATGCTGACTCAGTGGTGTGGGCAGATGAAGACCTAAAACAAGAATAAAAGCATCCTAAAAACTGATTCATAGGGTCGCCATAAGTCATCATCGACTTAAAGGCACATAACAACAAAAGCCATCCTACCTTCCTGCTCACAGAAGTACAATTCCCAGGAAATTGCCATGCTTTTAAAGCTGTTAAAGACCTTAGTGTGGATAGTCCTTCTAGGATATTCTCTCTCGTTGCTGCAACATGAACTGCATAATACAAAGTCAGGGGAAATTACCATTTTTGTTCCAGATTACATGTTATATTACGCAAGCTCTTTAAAATGCGCACTTACAAATGGCTACTGGTGTTTTAAATATATATATTTAAGAAATTCAGTTAAAGAAAATCTTTAAGCAGGCACCTGAAACTGTATAATACAGGTGCCTGCCTAATGTTAGTAGGACGGATGGGGGAGAAATTCTATTTTGATTGTATTTAAATGAGAAATGGCATAATTCACATTTCTCAAAGCAATATATGAACTAAAACAAAGCTTTCCCTTCAAAATACTCACTTCTCCAAATGTTGCAATGCAGTTCTCCAACCAATGTATACAAAAATGCATATATTCGGGGAAAGTGCATAACAACTACATATATTAGTGAAAATAACATACAGAAATGCATCATATTTGCTTTCTAAAATGTGTATTAGTCAAAACTGCATACAAACGTGTTTATTAGAAGAAATTCACTCCGAAAGGACCTATCCAAACTGATTGAATGGGTAGTAAAATGGCAAATGCAATTCATTGTAAACAAATGTAAAGTGATGCATGTTGGGGTGAAAAATCTTAATTTCACATAAATGCTCATGGGGTCTGAACTGGCGGTGACTGACCAGAAATGAGACCTTGGGGTTATAGTGGATAGCTTGATGAAAATGTCAGCTCAGTGTGCAGCAGCTGTGAAAAAGGCAAATTCCATCTTAGGGATCATTAGGAAAGGTATTGAAAATAAAACTGCCAATGTCATAATGCTGATGAATAAATCTATAGTGCAGCTGCATTTGGAATGCTATGTGCAGTTCTGGTCACCCAACTTCAAAAAGGATATTGTAGAGTTGGAAAAGATTCTGATCAGAGCAACCCAAATGATCAAGGGGATGGAGCACCTCCCCTGAGAAAGGTTGCAGCATTTGGGGCTTTTTAGTTTAGAGAAAAGGCATAGAATCATAGAATAGTAGAGTTGGAAGGGGCCTACAAGGCCATCAAATCCAACCCCCTGCGCAATGCAAGAATCCAAATCAAAGCATTCCCGACAGATGGGTGTCCAGCTGCCTCTTGAATGCCTCCAGTGTCGGAGAGCCCACTACCTCTCTAGGTAATTGATTCCATTGTTGTATGGCTCTAACAGGAAGTTTTTCCTGATGTCCAGTCGAAATCTGGCTTCCTGCAACATGAGCAAGTTAGAGGCGTCATGAGAGAAGTGTTTACAATTATGCATGGGATGGAGAAAGTGGATAGAGAAAAGTTTTTCTCCCTCACTCATAACATCACAACTCGTGGACATCCAATGAAGCTGAGTGTCGGAAAAATCAGGTCAGACAAAAGAAAATAGATCTTCACACAGTGCATAGTTAAGGAATGGAACCTGCTCTCACAAGAGGCAGTGATGGCCATCAGCTTAGATGGTTTTAAAATAGGATTAGACACATTCATGGAGGATAAGGCTATCAGTGGCTACTAGCTATGATGGCTATGCTCTGCCTCCACAATTGGAGGCAGCATGCTTCTGAATACCAGTTACTGGAAACTGCAGGAAGGGAGAGCACTCTCATGCTCAGGTCTTGCTTGTGGGCTTCCTACAGACAATCTGCTTGGCCACTGTGAGAATAGGATGCTGGACTAGATGGGCCATTGGCCTGATCCAGCAGCTCTTGTTATGTTCTTATGACTCCCCCAAACATCCCAGGGATCAGGCAGGTATATAAGGAATCAGGCAGTCCTTCAAGTATCCTGGACCCAAGTTGTTAAGGGCCTTGCAGATTAGTAGAAGAACCTGAGCTTGGCCTGATAGCACATGTGCAGTCAGTGCAAACTTTTAAGCACTGGTGTTACTTGTTGGCAGTAGTATGTTCCCACCGTCAGTCTCACCATAGTATTCTGCACCAGCTGAAGCCTCTGAACCAGGCTCAAGGGTAGCGGAGTAGAAGCATTGCTTCTATGTATCCTGGTGGCCCCACAGAATCATTGCAACCCTCTGAGCAGCAGGTGTAAAAAATGTTGTTTTAATTGAAAGACAGTCTGATATATTTGGGGTAATAATCCAAGCCCAAAATTCTTAGGGCTTCTTCTTGCGGGAAGCATTCCAGGGTCCTGATGCTCCCAGTCAATCTGTCAATGTTGGTAAGGAAACAAATGCAGCCTGCCACAAAATGTTGCTGCATGGACTATTCCAGCAAGCCATCCATGCCCTTTTCTAGGATACTCCATTCCCCATCCTCCCTGGTTTTCTGATTCCTACATGCACAAACACAGAGACACACAATCAGTCAGTGTACAGTGGCCACTGAACATGCTCAGTCCTCACTGAGCTCTTTGGGGGTTTTCTCCCCCCCCACACACACACATATTTATTTTCTTGTTTGTGGGTACTGCTGTTTTAGCTACATACAGATCCATACTCAAGGTTGTGTTCAACGTAGAGATGGGATGCATTGGCCAGTGCCCGTTCAAAAGCATTTTGTCGACCTAACAGGCCAGTATCAATTCAAGTTTGTTCTTTGCTAGCCACTACTTTTATTATTACTGATTTATAAATAAATATTTATGATAGATAGAGAGATAGAGAGATAGATGATCGATCGATTGGTCGATAGATAAGGAAAATATTGATAAACAAAATGAAAAATTATCATTCTTAATATCAATATTTTGGAAGCTGATTTTTTTTAAAAAAATCTGTTTTCGAAATTAGCTGTAGAAAATCGCTACATAAAAATCTGATCCACAACAATAGACATGAAGCAAGTTAATGGAAAATTTGATACCAAATCTGAATTGGGCAGAATTCTAGCTCATCCCTAATTCAAAATAGCAGCAAGGAGAATGTTCCATCAGTGCAAGGATTTCTTCTTGCATGACATAATGTTTTCCCCCTCTCCTCCCATTGGGCACCCCCTAAATCTGTTCTGGAGGTTCCCTTAACCCTCCAAAGTAGGCTAGGGTGTAATGGAATGTTGGCAGAGTGGGATGGAATATTGGGAACCAGCTTGGAGATATGTAATGAGAGAGGAGGATAACAAAGAGATTAATAGGTTCCCTCCCTACCAAGAAGAAAGTTTTAGAAATAGGACACACCACAGTTACTGCATGGATGGTATGTGTTGATGTGGTTATTGCTATATAATCACACTGATTTGTACAAATTGCTATGACAGCTGTCCTTTGAGCTTCTGTAAGTTCCCGCTAGAAAGCCAAAGCTTTCTACTGCAGCCACAGGGGTAGCCCTATAATTTTCTCCAGAATGTGCTTCTGTTCATTTCCTCTGCCAAATTTCTGTTACAGTCATCCTACAGCTGAAGGGAGAAGGACCCACATTTTAATCAGCATTCAAAAGGCTAAGAAGGAGGTGTTGGCTTTCTGGTTTTGTCCATGTTTTTGTCCTTCTTCACACACACACCCTGTGTTTTGTCTTCTGCAGGATCAACACTCCGTCCTAAGCCAAAGCGCAGGACCCAGTCCAACGTCAAGCGCTTGCACGAATCCGAATGCTGGAAGCAGTTGCATGAACTCACCCCAGCAAGCACTGCTCAATCAGCAACTGAAACAACAACTTCTTCTACAGCAACAGCAACAGCAAAAAATACTAACGGAAGCAGTAAATTTTCAAATTTCCTATTTTATTTTATTTTTTTAACAAACTTTATACACCGCTTACTTACACTAAAGACAACTAAGGAATTTACAGAAAACCTAAGCAGTTTATATGTGAATCAATGTCACAGAATTGAAAAACTGATAATAAATCGGAGAGTATCTACTAGGGCTCCATCTGCACTATACATTTAAAGCAGTATTGTTTCACTTTAAACAAATAGTGCCTTCCCCAAAGAATTCTGGGAACCAGGGTTTGTTAAGGGTGCCAAGAGGTGTTAGGAAGCCCCTATTCCTCTCACAGAGCTACAGTTTCCAAAGTGGTTTAACAATCAACCCCTCTTCCCAGGAACTCTGAGAATTTTAGCTCTGTGAGGGGAATTGGGGTCTCCTAACAACTCCTGGCACCCTTTATCAACTACACTTCCCAGGATTCTTTGGAGGAAGCCATGACTGCTTAAAATGGTATAATAGTGCTTTGAATGTATTGAGCAAAGGGGGGCTTGGTCACTTAGTCTGTCCATTTCAAGTTAGGGCGCTTTCAGATACGCCTTCAGAAAAAACTTCTGGCAAGCAGGTTCTGTTGACTTGGGCTGGGCCTCCAACATCCAAAGGCATAGTTCAGGATCATGGGAAGAACCCACAGCTCTGTGGGAGGGCACTTGCTTTGCTTGTCTTTGGAGTGGGAAGCTCCCATTAGAACAAATGGGAGCCTTTTTTCAGTGCAGATTGCAAAAGAGGGGTGCCAAATCTGGATCAAAACCACCGTGGGTGGCCAAGGGTAAAAGCACCCCTATGCCCCATGCTAGGGCCCTAATCCAGACTATAAGGAGGCCATACCTGCAATTTACTTTTTACAAAATCTGTTTGTATGATTGGCATCACACCTAGTTCAGCACTCAGTTAATTAAAGGGTCATATTTATTTATTTAATTATTACATTTATATACTGCCCCATAGCCGAAGCTCTCTGGGCAGTTTACAGCAATTAACCAGACCCCATATAGATTGCATGCGCCAGGTGCACACTGGAACAAATCCGAAACAGAACCACCCATGGGTTTATGCTTGTGCAAAAACACAGGAATGTAATTATACTGCATTATACTGAGTCAGACCAGTGGTCTGTCCAGCTCAGTATTGTCTACACCGACTGGCAGTGGCTCTCCAGGGATTTCAGGCTGGGGTCCCTCTCAGCCCTACCTGGATATGTTGGGGATTAAACCTGGGACCTTCTGCATGCAAAGCGGATGCTCCACCACTGACCTACACTGATTACAGCGGTGGCTGATGGCTCCATGTCAGAGGGATAATGGAATCCGCTCCAGGTTTTAGTCTAAATTGTCAAGGAGCTGTCCAAGGTGCTTCAGCACCTCGAAAGCTCAGACTAAGACCCAGAGCAGATTCCACTGCCCCACTGGCATGGAGCCACCATCTGCCACTGCTTGATTAGATTACCTTCATGTGAGGTATGAAGCTGTCACTTTGTCTGCCCTACACTTCCTGGTGTCTCATGGAGTGTTTCCCAGCTGACTTGAGATCCTTAAAATTGGAGATGCAAAGCATTTGAACCTGGTATACTTCCTGCCTGTGAAGCAATGTCCCTCCTCTGTTTCCAACTCTGCAGTGTGATTCCTTGATGCCAGTTAGCGGCCTGACACATGATGGGTGGTGGGAGAGCTGTATTTTCAGCCCACAAGGAAAGCAGGTTGCAGCACAGCCGAGCTGCTGGCGCACAGCAGCAAGTTCAGTTTCCTTCCTTAGCAGATGCTGGCAGCACACAAGGACCACCCATGCTCCATGTCTGCATACCTTCAGGCGACATTTTCTGTGCTTACTGGAAGCCTCTCAGTGACTGCAGAGCTGGGCAGAAAATTCCTTCCTTCTGTAGGAAGAACAAACTCATTTTGACAATTTGCTGAGAGGGAAAGGGAAAGAGAGTTGCAACCTTCAAAAAAGTAGTTTTTCACCAATCCATGTTGGTGACTTCTGCTCCTCCTTTCGGGGGATGGGGGGCAAACCTTGCAAATATGTTACAATAGGCAGAGATCTTAGTGGCCCAAAGACCCTCAAGTTCCAGATTCAGCTAGCTTTATGCAAACCACCCTCTCTTTGTCTTCCGTTTCTGCAAACAATATGAGGATGATGATATTGGCCTGCCTTACAAGGTTGTTGTAAACCATAGATAGTGAACCTGTGGTCTTTCAGATGTTGTTAGCCTACAACTCCTATTATTGGCCATGATGGCTGGGGCTGATGGGAACTGGAATCCAACAACATTGGATTTCCTGCATTGAGCAGGGGGTTGGACTTCATAGCCTTATTGGCCCCTTCCAACTCTTATTCTGTGATTCTATGAACATCAGCTTACTGAAATATTAGTTTGAGGCATTGGGGTGTCCAATTTTCACAAAGCCCGTAGCTCATGAAGAAGGGAGGTTGAACCAATGGTCTGGCGGCAAAGAATTGTGGCTGGGGAGGGAAGGGTTAAAATTCCTCTCTCCCTTCATTCTGTGGTCCTGATGAAAATCAGGAGGCCCACTACAACTTTAAACACCTGATGTGGTTTCTAATGATGCATTTAGTGTCATGTGTAGTTTGGCTCCAAGTTTGTATTCACTTGGAGCATTTTCCCTAGATCTGAGGCACATAGCCAAATATCAGATCCTCAACCTATTTGTGCTGACCCAAACAGTTCCATTACACCCTTCCTGATATCAAATGGGAAAACTGCAGAATCTGCACAGGTCAGAAAATCAGAAACATCCACCAAACCTCCTGATGCTTCCTCCTGTTTATGACCTGGAAACTGGTATCGCAAAAGGCATTGTTTTGCGTTCTGTCCTGTATTTGTTGCATGCCGAACTGTTTTTGTTCTGCTGAAGTTTGCCTTCTGCCAAAAGCTATGCTTGTTGTCTCACTGTCTGCTGTGGCGAAAACACACAACGTATGCTATCATTTCATTATTCCACCCTATTTATTTCAGTGCAAGGAAAATGCAGTGCATATGAGGAAAAAACAATCAGTGATATTTTCAACTTGAAACTGACTGAAATTTTTCAGACTGAAAGCAGCAACACCAGCAAATATTGATCATACTCATGGGAATGATTTCCGAACAAGCAAACATCAGCCATTTCTGCTCCAGTTTCCATGTTGGTTGGAATTCTCCAACATTCTTACAGATCACTCACCTTTCGGCTAACCCAAATAATGAGTTCACTCTCTCTCTCCTTGTTATAATCCTGCAGGAGAAAATGACCCCTCAAGATCAGTTGAATCGACACCTGACGAGGCCCCCACCAGACTATAAAGACCAAAGAAGGAACCAGGTCAGCTTGCAGCAAACACATCAGTATTCAGGTAAGCATGCTTGGAAACAGAAATAAACTAGAGCAGGGGTTCCAAAACTGTGGTCTGTGGACCGCCAATGGTCCGTGAGCTTCATTCAAGTGCCACACCCACGTTAAACATTCATATTGAGTTTTGATTGCATGTTGTTACTGCTTTTATTTCTTATATTTTATTGTATTACTATTGAAATTCTATGGAATGCAAATTGTAATACAGTAAAATATAATACGAAAAATAAAAGCAGCAATAAAAGCACAATTAAAAATCAATACAGCTTCTAGCACAGCATATGACAATTGCCACAACAGGTGGAAATACTGTTGAGTTAGTCCACCAAAACCATCAGCAATTTTCAAGTGGGCCAGAGGAAAAAAAAGGTTGGGAACCACTGAAGTAGAGAACTGCAGTCAAAGATTTAGTTGGTTTGAATATGGGGAACGTAACCCTTTCTCCAACAACAGTTCTCAGCCCTTTCTATCTCTGGACTCTCTGAGAGGTTCTTTTCCTGTCTCTTTGGTCCCCTGTTCTTTCAGCATCCTTCCTCTTCCCTCCTAATCTATCCTTTGTCTTAGTCTACTTGGAGCACAAAGCTCTGCTTGTCCCTCGCTCCTCTGTGTGGATTTTCTCCCAGACAAACCATCCTTCCACTTCCTTCACAGAAGCTGCATTGATTTTCAATATCTCTTGATTGACCTTTCCCCTTCAGCTGTTATAATGTTCATGAACATGCTGCGGCATCATAAGTAGCTCAACTGATGGCTTGAGCGGGGGTGACGCAGAGATTTTTAGTTCACTGGGGGTATATATCAGCTAACAGATCCACCAGAGAGCCCATCTGAAGATGGGAAATCTGCCTGCCTCATTCTGCTGGAATATGGCTGGTAGCTGACAGATAAAGGACTTGTCTGAAGAAAGTGGCTTTTGAAATATGACAGCTCTTCAGGCTAACTTGAAACAATCCCTGTGTGGTTTCACTTTAAAAATAAGTCATGCAGGGCTTAATTGCAACCCAGCCTCACTTTTCTGAGATCTCAGAATATGTTAGGGAAGACAGAGGGCCTAAATGCAATGTTCCCCCTTTTTGCTTTCCATCATACTGGGTAGTGACTCCTTTTTTGCATTTGTTTTGTGGAACCCTCTCCTTTTTGGTAGTTCATTGAGTTATAGCCCAGGCGTCAAGAAGGCATCAGACTGGGCAAGGCTGCCCTAAGTTCTCAACTTTGGGTTGGGAACCTCAGATCCAAGGGCCAAATTCAGCCCTGGCATCATAGTGCAGATGTGGCCTTAGTACTTTTTTCATACTATGGTGGCCACCTGTGTCTAACCAAGAAAAAGAAGAAAAAGGACACTGTGGCATGCAGTTTGTTAATGGGTGTGCATAAACACTGAGGTTTGCACACAGATGCACATTCCAACAGGAGTCGATGTGAGACTTTCTACTGTTTAAAATAGTATAATACTCCTTTTTATGTATATGGAGCCGTAAGTCTGTACCATCCTGTTTTCTGCATTTTTAAAATAAAACACAAAAATGCATTTAAATTGTATACAGCTCTCTAAAATACACATGTTGTATGTATTTCTCACCTAAAATGCATTTTATATGCTTTTATATGCATGTTCCACTAAAATGTGCATTTGTGTTTTTGTTTTGTGAACCGAAACTGCATTGCAAAATTGCAATCTGATTGTAACCTATATTCCAATCCATGTATAAATCCCGGACCAGCAAATAAGGTCAACTCACTTTAAATGTGGGCCAAACCAAACTCTGTTCCATTGTTATCTCAAATAGATCCCAAGGATCTTGCATGCCTCAACCCCTGTGTTGATTGTCGGTCCTGGGCATGAATCAGAAACTGACACAGTCTCCAGTATCACTCACTCCTTTTAGTATTTAAGGTCTGGTTATGTTCTCTGCTCGATGTTAATTGGAATGAATTTCTCCCAATCTGGTATAAATTAGAGTGGCCAAGAAAAAAAGGGGGAGGTGCTAAAAATAGCAAGCAATTCAGAGAAAAAAGGAAAAATTGTCTTTGGAGTGAGATAGAAAACCAGTGTCCCAACCGCTGTGCCCTTTGAGACAACTCATGTTGCTACCCAAGAATATAGGGTGTTGGCCATCTATGTACAAGTCAACACATTTGGTCTTTGCTAGTCTTAAAGTGCTCCCAAAAACTCTTTGATACTTTTGGTAGAAACAGACTGTTCACAGGCAGCTATGTCTCTGGAACATGGTCCATCTGTCAGGAAGGCTCTTTCACTCTGTGAGGCCCCTACCCGTGGTCACCGCCTTGTCATGGTCCCACCTCAGGGTCTTGGTCTCTTAATGGTTCTCTCACCGGCTCTAGCAAAGATCTCTCAAGATCTCCCTGCTAGGCAGCACCACCAGACACTCCCTGTAAACAATATTTATTTATTGTTATTATTATTTTATTTATACCCCGCCCTTCGCTCCAGCAGGAGCCCAGGGTGGCAAACAGAAACACTAAAAACACTCTAAAACAAAATAAAAGACCCTAAAATACACCAAAACAAAACAATGTTAAAAACATTTTTAAAAAAAACTTTAAAAATCTTTTAAAAAAAGGGTTAAAAACATATTAAAAGACATATTAAAGGCAATTCTAACACAGACGCAGAATGGGATAGGTCTCAACTTAAATACTGCCTTGAGACTGTGCCTTCATCTCCTCCTGGCTTATTGCTACTTTGTGTCTGGGTGCACTTACAGGCCTCAACCCCCCTGTATCTTTGTGCCTATAAAGATTACAGCCCTGGGTTGCTCTGGATTCCTGATGATGTTCACCGCTGCCACCATTGATACTGTTTCCCAACCTTGGTATATGCCCTGTCCACCCTTCTGGTCTGTGAAAGCCCAGTCAAGGATCAGGCATTTTGGTAAACCAAGAAATATTTATTTATATACACAGGGAATAACAAGATTACTTAAAGGTTTAGTCAACAAGCGTGTGGTTTCATAAGATGTGTTACTCTTTATGTTTCTTAGTCATCAATATCCTGCCTCACTACCCACCTAATGCAATCCACCCTACAACCCACTCCAAAACCAACCAAACGAACCAACAGACCCAACCATTAGAATCCCCTCTCAACTGTCATCCTCTCATTTATACCTTCAGACACCCAAACACTCAGCCAATCATCATACATTCTCCAATATTCCAACCCATGTACTCTCCCCTCTCACTCAGTCTACTTACCACATATACTCTAATAAACCCGCACTTACCATATTTACAGTATTATTTATTTATTTATTTATTTATTAAATGTATTAGTTGCCCATCTGGCTGGCTGTCCAGCCACTCTGGGTGACGTACAAAATAAAAACATACAAATACATGAAAACATTAAACATCTCAACAATAATAATAAAACCTAACCCTATATATACAGGGACATCACACACTCCAGTAGTGGGAGAGGTAATTCTAGCCAGTGTGGTGTAATGGTTAGGGCACCGGGCTACGACCTGGGAGACCAGGGTTCGAATCCCCACTTAGACATGAAACTCACTGAGTGACCTTGGGCCAGTCACCGTCTCTCAGCCTAACCTACCTGATACAGTTGTTATGAGAATAACAGAGAGAGAGGGAGAACCTTACACCCCAATTTGAGCTCCTTGGAGGAAAGGTGGGATATAATAATAACAACAACAACAACAACAACAATAAATAATATGAGGAGGATTTTAGAAGGCTACAAACTAGGCCCTGAATCCAGTGCTGCATTGTCATTGACATTTCTACTCCAGCATTCTTCGGAAATGGTTCTCCATGTTATTGTTTGTTTTAGTTTGCTCCTGGTCATCCTTCTGTGTCTCTTTTCTATTCCCTGTGCATTCCCTGCATGCCTCTGCTGCCTCCCCCCCTTGGAGCCAAGGACTGGTCTTTGGTCTGGGTGTCATCCTGTCATCTCCCAGCATAGGGTGCTAAGGGAGGCCAGGTTGACACCAGGGGACCTACTGATAGGACGGAGACCAGAACTGGTTCAGTTGTAGGCTGTTCTCTCGGGAGCCGCAGGGCAGCGGTGGATGGAGCCAGAAGCAGAGCCACAAACGTGACTATTACCTTTTTTTTTTTACATTATGCTACATCCCAGCCATGCAAAAGTCAGCGGTTTCTACACTTACACAGGTCTCTTTCTCCATCCTCCGTCCATGCGAACGAAAGGTGTCAGGGCAGTTCAGGGACACATTCCAGTCAAGCAAAAGGCACTTGAGGAAAGTGTAGAGCAGGACTAGTGAGAGGTGTGGGTGAGGAGAAAGAGAGAGGCCTGGAGAGGGGCCTGGTCAGTGGGGAGTAACCCTGATGGCTATTTCTACCTCCACTGTTGGAGGCAGTGTACTTCTGAATTCCAGTTGCTGGAAATGGCAGGACGGGAGAGTGCTCTTACACCCAGGTCCTGCTGGTGTGCTTTTCATACACATCTTGTTGGCCCCTGTGAGAACAGCATGCTGTACTAGATGGGCCGCTAGCCCGATCCAGCAGGCTCTTCTTATGTTCTTATGACTGTCCTGAGCTGGGCCGGCGCCAGAGGGCAGCCAGGTTGGGCCCTGGCCAAGGACCCCTGAAGGGCCCCTCATTAGGGTGGGATAATAGCACTCCCCTTCCAAGATCCGCAGCAGGGTCCCTGCCATGGATCACAGGGAGGGAGCTTCCAGACCAGCCACCCATTCACTCGCTCCACTTACCTCTCTCCTGTCTTTCCTGTACGTGCTGCATGCACAGGGCTGCCATCAACCAAGATGGCGGCAGAGGATTCTTTAAAGGGCTGATGCCCCTACTGCCATCTTGCTTGATGGCAGGCATGTGCACACACATAGCATACTGCGCATGCCATCAACCAACATGGCAGCGGGGGCATCAGCCCCTTAGAGACACCTCTGCCGCCGTCTTGGTTGATGGCAGCCCTGCATGCGCAGCGTGCGCAGCAGCAAAGACAAGAGAAAGGTAGATGGAACAGGCAGGAGCTGTGTGCCCAGGGCAGGCTGGTGCCCAAGGGCCCAGTCATGCCTGGTGCCGGCCCTGGTCCTGTGGGACATATTTGGCCCCTGGGCTTGAGGTCTCTACCCCTGCCTTAGAGTCTTCATTGGTCTCTCTCTAAAGATGTGTGGGAAGAGGTAGAATATTTAATAGAATAATAGAATTTAATCCTTGATGCTGTGCAGGTTTCAGGTTACACCTAGGGATGCTGGAATGAAAAACCACACCATGGCTGAGTCCCCAGTTTTGAAAATAGATAATCCACCCATTCCGTAGAGCAGTAGTATTCAACTTTTTCAGACCCAGGACCCATCTTTAACTCAAATATGCATTTTGGGACCTATTTGTTTTCTTTTTTCATCATGTATTTGTAGAAGTGCTGTTGCAACCCACCTTAGATCAGGCCATGACCTGGTACTGGGTCCCAACCCACCAGGTAAAGACCAACGCTCTAGAGCAGCCTTTCCCAACCAGTGTGCCTCCAGATGTTGTTGGACCACAACTCCCATCAGTCTCAGCCAGCATTGCCAATGGTCAGGAAAAATGGGAATTGTGGTCCAACAACATCTGGAGGCACACTGGTTGGGAAAGGCTGCTCTAGAGTGTGAGAGAGTCACATTCTGCTTGCTCCTCGAGGTGCATCTTCCATTAGGAAATAGGAGGTTGCCCCAGAAGTCCCTGCATTTCCCATTTCCTGGCAGGAGTGATGTTTAGACTAGGGACTGATGCATAATTCTCTCATGTTCCAAGGATCTGGCATAGCCAAGAGGAACATCAGGGTATCAGGTTCCACTCCTTCCAGTAGAGTCATGATGGGATAGGAAGCGATAGGACAGAGCCCCATAGATGATTTGGTACATGGGGCCTGTTTGGAACCTTGAAATGGATAATCAGTCGAGATTTTTCTTTCTTTTCCCCCCTTCCTCCTTTTCTAGGTGGAACACCTGCCGTGAGCATTGGCTCCAACCTGTGCTTTTCCAACTCGATTTCAACTCCTAGCATCTCACTGCAGGCTTCCAATCTTTTGAGCACCGCTCCTGGAGCCAGGCTGCCTCCCCCCCTGACAGCACGCCACATGGGCTGTTACGCGAACATTCCTTGCAGTCAAGCGAGTGCGTACAGTGTGATGACTTCAGGTGCGAGCCAAGTTTCACAGCACAGGAACCCAGGCCAAATGATAGCCGGTCAACAAAACAATCCTGCGATGTCTCGGCAAGCACCAGCAGGGCAAGTGAATAACCTGTCTGCATTTGACAGCGGGCCCGGGATCAACTCGCAGGCAGGGAAACTCAACTTGAATCAAGGGACTTTGGCACAAAGACCTTCAAATGTTATGGTCGCCTCAAATTCTGCAGCACCGAGCTGGGTCTCTCAAGAGGCAGGAGCAAAGCAACAGGAAACACGCAAGGCTGTCGGGTCCCCGTTTCCCACGGGCAGCCCCTATACCAACCAGCCGCTACAGCGCACATCTGCCCAGCAGCAATTTCCCCAGCGTGCCATGGTGCCTCCTAATCAGCTGGCCACCGCCCAGATGAGATCCCCTACGAGCCAAATGAACCAAACTCTAAATGGACAAGCGGCTGGGACCTCAAAATCCCTGGGTGCAAGGCCTAGCCAAGTACGGGCACAGACCGTGCCACATTTAAATCCACCTGGGGCAAGTATGACACCCCCAAGCCCCTTGTCATCAAACCATTTCCCATCTAGTACTAACCAAACATCCGCCAGGGCTTATCAAGGGACTGATCACACGAGCGATCTAGCATTTGACTTTCTGAACCAGCAAAGTGACAATATTGGGCCGGCTCTGAACAGCGATCCAGACTTCATTGATTCTTTGTTAAAAACCGAGCCCAGTAATGACGACTGGATGAAAGATATCAACCTTGATGAAATCCTAGGCGGTCATTCCTGAGACAGACCAGGAGACTATTACAAAGTCATGGACGGGTGGGTGTTTTTTTTTAAAGACCTGAAACCCAGGATTTCACTCCACAAAGTTTGGAAAGGATTTTTTTTGGGGGGGGGGGGGGAGCGTTTTCAGAAAAACAAAACATTGCTCTCCAAATAGTTGAAAGGGCTCCTAGTGGTTTACCAGTGAGAAGCAAAACAGGATGGTGTGTTCGTTTAAGCAGAAAACCTGCTTTGTCTGTCTGAAATGTGTAGGCAAACCTTTACATCTACAAAGCTAAGTAAAAGCACAGGAGAAGAAACCAGTGGCTCCAGGAATACACCCGCTGTTGTACTAATGGCTATAGCGTGTACACATGCCTGCATATTTTCCCGCTCATGCTCTTTGTGTGCACACAAAGACAAATCTTGAAGACAAACACCCTGAACAACATCCGGCCTGAGAACGTTTAGCATTGGTGAGACGCAGTCGCCAGGAATCGAGGAAGGGCTGTGACTCTTTGGTAGAGGACATGCTTTGCATGTAGGAGATCCCAGGTCTAATTCCCAACACCTCCAGGTAGGGCTTAGAATGACCTCTGCCTGAGACTGCCAGACAATCCTGAGATAAGTGGACCAGCTGATTGACTTGGTGTAAGGCAGCTTCCTATGTCAGACTATCCAAGTCTCAGTGCCTCCACACTACGCAGTTGTCTATGAAATGGCTTTGCTGCCCACCCAGGCTCCTCCTTTAGAGAAGAAGGAATGCTGAGTACCAAATTCATGGGGACTAGAGACCTTCGACCTAAGATTTAACTAGTTTGCTCCAGTAAAATATGCAATATTCAGCCTCTTCATCCCAACACCCACTTTTGCCTTTATAGATCATCCACCTCTGAAGCATCCTCTCCTCTCCCCAGCCTTCTCATTCCTAGACCCGCTGTGCTGTTTTCTCCTGTACCGCACGTTAATCCATCCATTTAGCTGTACTTTTGGGATAATCATGATGCTTCTGCAATTTTCCAGTGGATGTCCTCTGTAGTACAGGCTGCATCAGGGAATCCGAGTAACTCTTTATGTGCACACCACAGGCAGATGATGTCACTGCCCTTATACGGGCAGAGGAAGGGGAGAAATCAGTGAGGCATGGGTTCCCTCCCCCCACACCCTTCAAAACATAGAGAGTGGTAGGTGGATCCAACATGGTGGCATAAATTTTTTTGGAGGCACACACTTCAGCTTTTAGCCCTTAACCCCCTTAGCTGCACTAATCTGGGAATCAACTCACTTTTCAATTACAAGGTATCTTTAAAACAAATCAGAGTCCCATTTTCCTCATGCACAACATAGCTCACTTCCACACCATACATTTAAAGCACTCTTATACCACTTTAAACAGTCATGGCTTCCCCCAAAGAATCCTGAGAACTGTCACTTGTAAAGGGTGTTGAGTTATTAGGAGACCCCTCACAGAGCTACAGTTCCCAGCTCTCTTAAAATATAGTTCTCAGGATTCTTTGGGGGTGGGGGGAGCCACAACTGTTAAAGTGGTATAAGAGTACTTTAAATGTAGAGTTTTGGGAAGCCAGGTCCCAGCAGGGTCCCAATATCTCCAGTGTCCTATGACCCAATCAGCATGAAAGGAGAGTGTGCTAGCCACTATGAAGAGTCTTCTAAAGCAGTATTCAAGCCTGGCCAGATTATTATATGATCTTAGAAAGTTGCATAATTTTAGGAGGTGGTATGGCTGTGACTATTATGAAGGGACCCTGCACTTCTGAATTTGCCACTACACTATTGCACATAGGATGCTGGAGACATTGGGACCCTGCTCCCAAAAAAAGTAAGGGGTCTAAGACCCCCGAGAATCTGAACAACCACTCCCCTGGTTATATAAGATCCTGTTAAAGGCTGCTGGGATGATATGGCCAGCTCCAGGTTTGAGAGGGTCGGCGAGGGTCTCCTAGTGGATTTAAGCTGCTGATGGCGGTGACCAGCACCCATCCTAAGATCTGTGGCAGATGGCTGTGAGCTGCCTGCCATTTTAATTATTGACAATGCCCCCAACATGGCATCAGTTTGGAGCACTGTGGATAATGACAATGGCGAATGTTTCTCAGACCCAGCCACCTGGTGTAGGGGGGGGGGTCCCATGGCTGCCCCAAAATTGCCCAAAGATGCCAGATGCTGACTGAGTTGCGGAAGAGCCATGGCCTTGTGCATCTTTCATTTATTTCAGAGTGATACATGCAAGAAAATTTACCCATTGATGGCACTGTTGTGACCCAAATATAGAAACACAAAGTAAACCCTGCATTTTTATACTGTTATATATCTTCTTTGTATCATTATAGTAAAAATGCACTACCCTTATATTTTGCATTATTGAATCAGGAGCTCTTCTCAGTATTGGGTTGTAAATATATAGAAATGTTTTTTGTAAACTTTTGTACAAAAAAATGTAATATTTTGGTAGGGATACTGAAATCATATTCTTTGGGTTATATTTATACACATGTGGAATAAAAATGTACTGTCCAAACTTTGTATTTTATACAGAAAAGGGAAAAATGCTTACCTTTTGTATCTTAATATACAATGTTGTTGGTGGATTTTTTTTGTATGATATGATTGTCTTATTTTCATTTTGAGACTTAAGACATGGCTTAAAGGGAGGCAGGAGGAGAATCTCAAATAAAAATTGAGGATCTGATCTTTGGCTTTGTACTGGTACCTCAAACACTTGCAAATTACTTAAGTGCACCGTTCATTCTGACACAGTAAATAATTGCCTAGAAATCTCATGGGAATTTATTTATTTATTTATTTATTACATTTATATACCGCCCCATAGCCAAAACCCTCTGGGCAATTTACAAAAATTAAATTAATTTGATTTGGTATTCTCACAAATTAAAGATTGTATCAATAGCAGATCAAATTTGCACCCAAGGCTGTTTTCAAGACCTGTTCCTTCTTTGCACTATGTGACCATCTTTCCTGCATCTGAACTGGGACTTCTTTGACTGATCTGTTACATTGGAATAACCCTTGGGCGACAGCTTCCACCCTCCCACTATGGATGCCAAGGGTCTTCAGAGCCGCAGGGGTTCTCTTTCCTTCAGAAACCACCCTGTGAGCTCTTCACTCAGATGAGTCTAGAACCCTTCTCATCTTAATCTTGCTTCCCCATTAATCCCTCTATCATCAGGGGTCTAAGTGGCTTTTCCTGTCCTTCAGTTAACCCTTTCCCTCCTTGACTCACCACTGGGGTGGCTAGTCCCAGAATTGCTGCCTTTTCCTTCCTCCCATGCTGTGTCCTAAGTTGTTGTGGCAAGGCTTGCCCGTAGCCTATCTCTAGACATGGACTCACTGGTGTGTTTTTCTCCATTATGTTTACTGTGGAATCTCAGCTTAGAGTGTTTCATAGATCAGCTTCCTGATTATACAGCACTCTGTGCCTCTACACAGGCATAATTAGGCATGACTTCTCAAGCTGATGTTGTCACAGCAATTGGACACCCCTCTTGAGATCCTTCAAGTAGGTTCAGGGCAGGCTTTCTATTTGCATGGGGAAGATTTCTCTGAATGGAACTGCGTGAGCAAGCGAGCACTCCTATGAACACGTTGAAAATCTGGCAGCATCTGCTCACGCATCCGCATCTGCCGGCATGTCCTTGGTGAAGGCAGCGACGGCACTTCAGCCAGATCCTCCTCTGATACCGCCTGTGGTTGAGCCTCCAACTCCTCCTCCTTGGGAGGAGGCGTGAGTGGCGACTCAGGTGACAAAGCAGGGCTGAGAGGCAGGACGAGGCTGGCTGATTGTCAGACGGTGCTTCTTCACTTGTAACTGGCACTAATTAGGCAGAGCTGTCACTGTCTAAACTGCTGAAGCCTTCTCCTGTTTCAGCCTCCTCCTGCGGCAGTCCACTGGGCTCCTCTCCAGGATGCCATTTCTCCTCCTCCTGATTGCTCCGTCAGGAGTCCTCCAAGAGGCCCATGACAGTGAGAGTCTATATGTGGTGATTTTAAAAATCACCATGTGTAGCTGTTCCCTATTTGGGGTTTCATGAGTGTATAGTCTGTGCTCCTGTCTACACAAATAGTTTCTGTACACTCGTATAGATATTCACATGTACCGTTCAATAAATGTACAGTCTGTGCACCTGTGTACAAAATAGTTGAGCTGTACAAATCAGCAAATTGTACACCCTTTCACACAAACACGTGTAGAGACAGCTTATACCTTCTTAAGAAAAACAATCTTCATTTGAAAGTGTGAACAGCTCTGGCGGAGGCTTATGTGACTGCTAAAGTGTCTTTAATGGCTGCAGCACCACCTTCTTCAACAGGAGGGAGCCTAACATTATGCTGTGCCGATGGCTGGGCCTAACATTAGGCAGAGTGAGGCAAGAGCCACAGGTGGCAGATACTGAGGGCAGGCGCAGTGGCAACCCCCTGGTTGCTCCTGATCCCCAGTCGTTCTCCTCTGTTGGAGGATAGAGCTGTGTGTGCCCTGTGGCCTGCCCTGTGCCCCCTAAGCTAGCCTGCTGCCCTCAGGTGCGATGGTAGATGCAGCTTTGTCACCAGAGTTAAAGTGAAGTTCAACTATCAGTTTGGTTGGTTTCTGTTCATGGAATGGGGCAAAGGAGGTGACATCTAATCATTTGTCTCAGGCAAAAAAATGTCTTGGATGAGCCCTGGAAGTGCTGTTACAGCAGGAGGAAAAGCAGTTGCTAAGGAAGGCTTTCTATTTTGCCATGTGGCCGTTTTAATACCTGCCATTGTTTTGCAGGAAATCTTTTCTTCGTGTGACTGCCATAAATCACAGCTGCATAGTAATCTTATCACTTTGTTTTATTATTCCTTTCATTTCACTTCGTTTATGAACTGCTTCCCATGAAACACCCTGATGCGATTTAACAATAAAAACATGAACAATAAAAGCATATATAACAGCAATTTCAAATCTAATACAGGCTGGGATTAAAAACCTCCATTTAAAAGGCTTGCTGGAAAAGGAAGGTCTTCAATAGGCGCTAAAAAGACAACACAAGGCTCCTGTCTGATATGTAAGGGGTGGGGTTTCCAAAGGACGGGTACCACCACACTAAAGGCCTGATTCCTGGGTCAATGGTCTCTGCAGAGAGCCCTCTCCTGCGGAGCACAGTGATCAGTTTGGGTATATACAGGTGAGATGATCTTTTAGGGCTTTGAACACCAGGACCTTGAACTTGGCATGTTTAATTAAAACTCTGGGGGCTCCCATTCAAACAGAGCTATACACAAGGAATGCACTTTTCATTGTTTGGTGCATTTCTTTTCCCCTGCTCCCCTGCGTATATACAAATCTGTTTGCACTCAAACTTATCAAAATGTTGGGGTGGCCTACCACCAACACCTTGCAGAGCAAACGAGACGTTTAAATGCACATTGCTTCCAGTGCAATTGTGCATCTGCATCCAATGTATGTGCTTGACTTACGACCTAACTACAGAATCCACCTGCAGAAGCCCCTTCCATGCTGAGCCGAGCCAAGGATAGTATGAGCAAAGTCAGGCAACTTTGCTAGCTTTCTTTTTAATTGATTTGTATCTTGTTTTCGCATGACAGACAAAATTGTGCCACAAGTGGCCCCATTTATCTCCTTAACTTGGAAGGCAAGTCTACAAACACATATCAGCAAGTGGGACCTGCAACAAAATGTTGCAGTGTAGAATCCAGCTGTTCAGGAACCCAGCTGCTCTATTCCATTGCCCCCAATGTCCATTTTTCCTTTCTGCTTCCAGCACTCCTGTTTTGGGGGGAAATGTTCAGGAAATGCCTGGTGCTGCTGTTTGGTTAAAGCCAAACATAGGAACATAAGGAGATGCGTTATACCAAATCAGATTATTGGTCCAGGTGGCTTAGTATTGACAACACTGACTGGCAGCGGCTTTCCAGGGTTTCAGACAATAATTTCTCCCACTCCTACCTGGAGATACCAGGAATCAAACTCGGGACCTTCTGCTTGCAAAGTAGATCCTTCACCACTGAGCTGCGAACCTTCCCCTAAACAGGGCTTCCCCTGCTCCTCGAGTGCCAGAGCCCTCTACTAAGTCCCCTTACAGCTTCCCAAGGAAACAGTGGGATGCAAAAAATGGAAATGGACTGCCTTCAAGTCGATCCCAACTTATGGCAACCCTATGAATAGGGTTTTCATGTTAAGCAGTATTTCTCTTGACGCCCAGGAAACACAAGTGGGGATTTGAACTCACTGACTCTGGACTTTCAGCTAGGCTCTCCTCTCCACTGTGCTATACCAGCTTCTAACACTTGGTGTCCCGGAAAGACATGTGACTGCTTTTAGCCATGGGTATATTTCCCCTATCTACATTTGTGTATGTTGTAAAGTTGGGACTTAACAAGGAATAAACAGGAAGAAATAATTAGAAATAAATATGGCTACAAATCTGTACTACAAATCTGTGTGTAACCTCCACTGAACTCGGTGGGACTTCTGAGTAGATATATAAGGAATTGCCTGATAACTGATTAAATGTAAATGGCACTCACAAATTGGTGTTTTGTTGTCATGTGCCTTCAAGTCAATTGCAACTTATGGCGACCCTATGAATCAATGACCGCCAATAGCATCTGTTATAAACCACCCTGTTCAGATCTCATAAGTTCAGGTATTATTTATTATTTATTTATTACATTTATACCCCACCTTTCTTTTCATGATTGAAACCCAAGGTGGCTTACATATGGTTCTCAAGCAGTCTCCCATCCAGGCACTGACCAGACCTGACCCTGCTTAGCTTCAGCAGGGAGCTGGCCTCATGTGCCTTCAGACAGTAGCCTGGGAAGGTCTGTGGCTTCTTTTATGGAATCAATCCATCTCTTGTTTGGCCTTCCTCTTTTTCTACTCCCTTCTGTTTTTCCCAGCATTATTATCTTTTCTAGTGAATCAGGTCTTCTTGTTATGTCTCCAAAGTATAATAACCTCAGTTTCATCATTTTAGCTTCTAATGATAGCTCTGGTTTAATTTGTTCTAACACCCAATTATTTGTCTTTTTTTGCAGTCCATGGTATGTGCAAAGCTCTCCTCCAACACCACATTTCAAATGAGTTTTCTCTTATCCGCTTTTTTCACTGTCCAGCTTTCACATCCATACACAGAGATTGGGAATACCATGGTCTGAGTGATCCTGACTTTAGTGTTCAGTGATACCTCTTTGCATTTGAGGACCTTTTAGAGTTCTCTCATAGCTGCCCTCCCCAGTGCTAGCTGCCTTCTGATTTCTTGACTATTGTCTCCATTTTGTGCCAAGGTATAGCCTCAAATTTCAGCCATCTTGTCACTTAGAGGTCATGGGAGGAAAGAAACTGAGGCAGAGCAGCTGGTACCTCAGACTGACACCAACCTACTTCGCTTTTGTTTTCAGGGTGTTTTGTTTTGTTTTTTTGGATAATTGCCATCTCACATTGACTAAACTCCCTGGGACCAGCACAGCCTTTATCTGTAGGGCATAAGAACATAAGAAGAGCCTTCCAGGGTTAAGACAAAAGCCCATCTCATCCAGCATCCTGTTTCTCGCTGGGGCCAAGCAGATACTTTGCGACTCCCAGCAACTGCTATTCAGAGACACGCCTATGAGGCAGGACACAGCCATCACGGCTAGCATCCACTAATGGACAACCTTTAACACCAACTTTACATCATCAGCATGCTTGGTGCTTTTCAGAGTATAAAAAGGAAGGTCTCTGCCCCTAGGAGCCTGCAATCTAACATTTGACATAGGAGAAATAACAGGAGTGGAGGGGGACAGTCAGCTGAAGCACCTGACCCCTACAGCTGAAATAAGTGGTTTCATGGAGTGGGTCTTTTTTTCTGTGATAGTGCCATGCGTGTAAGGCTGCTTCTTCCAGGCCAATTACCATCTTTTAGCTGCAGGCCAAGTCTGACCTTTTTGCCTGAGCCTCTAACAGCAATTTGCATCAGCCAGCTGTAACTGTTTCCCTCCATATTGGAATGCTGTTTACTCCTGCTGCTTGAGTTGTTTTCAGCCTGCATATCGTCAATTATTTATGGTTCTCGTTCAATGTATATTTTTAAACGAGTGTGGCAAGCTGCCTTTCATTTATTCAGCCAGGCCTTCTTCAAACCTTGATCGCACCACGCAGCCTGCTTTTTTTAAAAAAATGCTGCCCTTTCTCCTGCTGGTTAAGCTCTCTTTTAGGTTTTTCAGATTGTGCCTTGTGCTGATTCTTATGCAAGCTGCTTTCAGTACTTCAGTAAAAAAAGGGGGGGGCATAGTATTTCTTTTAGGAAAAAAAATACTACTGTATGAATAAAATCAACAATATTCACACGGCTGCACAAAAGTGAGAGAAATATTTAAAGACATATCTTTAGCCAAGGGCAGATTATGGTGGTTGGGGGTCCTGATGTAGTCCCCTGCCCCCCAAAAAAGTCCTCTTCCCCCCAAAAAGGAATGCATGAAATTAAAATACCTTATTGAATTTAAATTTTATTAATTAATTATACAAATGCAGATGAAGACATGGGGCATACAGTGAGCAAAACCACATTGAGTAGGCAAAGGCAAGAGAGCTCCTTGCAGACACAGCCCTGGTGCAATTCCTCCAGTTGCACCATTTTAATCCAGCCTGGGTTTTGGCATCATACATGGAAATGTCCTCAGAGCACCAAATGTTGCAACATGATCCACGATTTACAGCCTCAGGATCATGAAATGCCTATTTGGGAATCTGACCAGGACAAGGGAAGTCTGTACAACTGTCAAAACCATCAGAAGCCTCTAAAAAGCCAAAAGTGAACAGATTTTTTTAAAAAAGAAAATTTAGACAAGTTCTCTTGTTTAAAACACAAGCTATTCTGAGCCTGTGGGGCAGCCCAAGTTAGGGAGGCCTTTTGTTGTCCATCAACAGTGAGCACCTGTACAGCAGACTGAACAGGCACACAGGTCACCTGGTCAAAGTAATGTTCCCCACTATGGTGAAATGTATTGTGTTTCTATTTAAATGACTGTAATTGTTTCTAAATTTGCACCTATGCATATAAATTAGAGTATGCAAATTTTATGCATATTTGCCCTCTTTTTTGCAATGCAAATGTTTGCTAAATTAGCATCGAGACGTTAAAATTATCATGTACAAATGTGATGCAAAAATGTCTTTTGTTCTTTCATTTTATTATTATTATTTTTGTGATGCATGAGTGGCCACCCTAAAATGAGTTCAAGTTATTATCTCTCTCTCTCTCTGTCACACACACACACACACACACCACAGAGAGAGAGAGAGAGAGAGAGAGATGAGAAGTCCTTTGGTCCCATGATATTATGTCCAAAGGGACAAACTGAGTGCTGTTTCACTTTCTCCTCTTCTCATCCTTCAGAAATACTTCATGAGGGGGAGAGATGACCAAAGGGCTCCTAAAAACATACAAAGAGCCCTGCAGAATTAGACCAGAGACCCATCTAGCCCAACATCCTGTTCTCATAGTGACCAACCCAATGCCTATGGGAAGTCTGCAAACAAGACTTGAGTGCAATAGCACTCTCCCCTCCTGCGGCTTCCAGCAACTGCTCTTCAGGGGCATACTGCCTCCAACAGTGGAACTGGAACTCCTGACCTCCCCTTTGGTGCCTGCATCCTTTATTTACAATACCTTGTTTCCTCCTTCCTTCCGTCTTTCCCTTTTGTTTCCTGAAAACTCAACAGAAGGAATTGTTCAAATATTAGAACGAAAGAGTGTGCAGGGGGTAGAATGTGTGAATCAACAGCTACAGATGGGTAGCCTAGCAGCCTTGAAAGAGATTGAACTGAATAAAATACAATTTATAAGTGCCTAGTCCTTGTCATGTATTCCACTTGCTCTGTGGCTGGGCCAGAATACTACAGATGGCTTATACAGCTTGCTCCTCTTGTCTACACTGACTGGAGTAGCCCTCTAGGGTTTCAGACGCAGGCTGCATACACACTAATCTGCTTGCAGCAAAAACAAAATCTCAGTATGGAAACATTTATGCTCAACCTCAATATGCTGCTTTCAATCTAGATTGATAGATCCTGCTGTCAACAAGGGTGTTTGAAAACCCAACCTTTTATTAGTTTATGCGTTTGAAAACCCTTCCCTTTTGATCTTGGTATATGCTCACCCATCTCATTGGGCTGGGACCCCCTGCATCTGTTTTAAAATGGAGACACTGCAGGATAAATGCAGAATCAATCTGCAATCCGCTTTTATTTTCAGAATTAAAACAGTTTGTCAGGAAGAGCTTTTTAGGTACAGATTGTGTGTGGTGCACTAGGTAGGAAAAACCACAAACTCAGTCTCCATTGATTCTAGCATAAAATGTTGTATGTACGCAGCCAAAGAATGGTCTTTAGCCCCATCTGTTACCTGATCCTTTTTTTAACAGGAGATGCTGAGGATTGAACCTGGGATGTTCTACATGCAAAGCATGAGCTCTACCACTAATCTATGGATCCTTCCCATTGACAGGCAGGCACAAGTTTACTTCTGTAGAATACTCTGCATGCAATTTCATTTTTTCTTGCTCTTTTTTAATATGCAGGGAAGGGACCAGTTAATTCTATACCGCCTTTCAGAGCAAACCTTCCCAGGGCAGGTTATAATAAAACTTTTTAAACAATGGAGGGAAGGAGGATCCCTTAGACCACCCCCTGTCTTCATGACCTATGGCCCTGAATTGCACATTAAAATCTCTGGCCCTATAAGCTTCATACTAAACCTCTTCCCTTTTTCCTGTTCTCCCAGTAAAGAGAATACATGGAAATACCAGCCTCCCTTCTCTCTCTCTCCAGCCAAACACACAAACATCATTCTCACATCCATCAGCCCTTATCATGAGTTTGGTAACAATTACCGGCAGGGAGTCATTTTAGTTCTTTCCATTTATGATGGCATAAGCTTTTGTGGATCAGACCAAAGGCTTCTCTGATCCAGCATCCTGTTTTCATAATGGCCAATCGGATGCCTCTGAGAACCCTGGAAGCAGATCATGAGTGGAATAGCCCTCTCCTCAGTGGTGCTAGGGATCATCTATCAAGGCAGGAGACAGCCTCCTGTTAGCAGCATTACTGCCACTTGCCAGGATGCACTGTGTGTGTGTATGCAGTGGCTACATCCAGGTGTTTCAGGAGTGCTGGATTAGCTCCACTGGTATGCCCACACCATCCTGACCTGCCCCCTGCCCCATCCTGGCAAGCAGAGCAACACCACTGCAGGGAGGTCGGTGCCATCGCGCCGGCTGCTCCTGGTTGTGCTTCCCATCAACTGTTACTCAGTGGCATACCACTGACCTCGCTGGAGGTAATATACAGCCACCACGGCTAGTAGCCATCGATGGCCTTATTCTCCATGAATTTGTCTTGTTATGTGCCTTCAAGTCGATCGTGACTTATGGCGACCCTCTGAATCAGCGACCTCCAAGAGCATCTGTCGTGAACCACCCTGCTCAGATCTTGTAAGTTCAGGTCTGTGGCTTCCTTGATGGAATCAATCCATCTCTTGTTTGGTCTTCCTCTTTTTTGTCTGACAGGCCTGCCAGCTGCATTGAGCTCTGGCGCTCAAAACAAATTCCTGGGCTCAGAATTCCTAAGTCACCCAAAAGTACTAGCAACCGTGCTGGTTCACAGGAAAGAAAATAAAATATCCGAAATCCATATCAGGGCAATCAAAACCTCACAAAATAGTGTGCAAGCATGGAAAACTCTAAATTCCACACTCTTTGGTGGCATTGTTTTTGACCAAGTGAAAGGATCACTAGAAAGCACAAAAGCAGGACTGCAGATGAATGTCAAAAACACTAAAGTAATGACAGCAGAAGATTTATATAACTTTAAAGTTGCCAATGAGGACATTGAACTTGGCAAGGATTATCAATACCTCGGCACAGTCATTAACCAAAATGGAGACAATAGTCAAGAAATCAGAAGAAGGCTAGGACTGGGGAGGGCAGCTATGAGAGAATTAGAAAAGGTCCTCAAATGCAAAGATGTATCACTGAACACCAGGCTATGGTCTGAAGGCACACGAGGCCAGCACCCTGCTGAAGCTAAGCAGGGTCAGGTCTGGTCAGTGCCTTGATGAGAGACCGTCTGGGAACCATATGTAAGCTGCCTTGGGTTTCTATCATGAAAAGAAAGGCTGGGTAGAAATGTAACAAATAAATAAATAAACACCAAAGTCAGGATCATTCAGACCATGGTATTCCTGATCTCTATGTATGGATGTGAATGTTGGACAGTGAAAAAAGTGGATAAGAGAAAAATCAACTCATTTGAAATGTGGTGTTGGAGGAGAGCTTTGTGGATACCATGGACCATGAAAAAGACAAATAACTGGGTATTAGAACAAATTAAACCAGAACTATCACTAGAAAGTAAAATGATGAAACTGAGGTGATCCTACTTTGGACACATAATGAGAAGACATGATTCACTAGAAAAGACAATAATGCTGGGGAAAACAGAAGGGACCAGAAAAAGAGGAATACCAAACAAGAGATGGATTGATTCCATAAAGGAAGCCACAGACCTGAACTTACAAGGTCTGAACAGGGTGGGTCGCAAGAGATGCTATTGGAGGTCGTTGATTCATAGGGTCGCCATAAGTCACGATCGACTTGAAGGCACATAACAACAACTTGCTGGTAGATAAATGGGATGGGAACTGCAAGGCTTGGGGCCAAATGCAGCCCTCCAAGGCTCTCTATCTGTGCCTTGGGTCTCTCCTCAGGCCACACCCCCTTCTGAGCCACACCCCACACCAGGCCTGCTTCACACTCTCCTTGAGTGTATAGGAACATAGGCACTGGCCAGTCTAGCTCACTGACTGGCACAGGCTCTCCGGGGTTTTGGACAGGGAGACTCTCCCAGCCCAAGCTGGAGATGCTGGGGATCGAACCCAGGACCTTCAGCAGGCAAAGCAGTTGCTCTGCCACTGACCTTTGGCTGTTGTCTGGTTGGAATGTGTCCCTGAACTCTTGCCATGCTTCTTGCTGGCCTGGATAAAGGATTGCGTATGAGTGTGCAGAAACTAGCCTACTGTACAGAGATAAAATTCACACTTGTTGCTCTGCCTAGTTTTGCCTCTGTCCCCGCCCACCACTGGCAAGTGGTCCCCAGAAGCTTGCCCAGAAGGAAATGTGGCCCTCAGGCTGAAAAAGTTCCCTATTTCCATAAAAGCCTGCTGGATCAGGCCAGTGGCCCATCTAGTCCAGCATTCTGTTCTCACAGTGGCCAAACTTAACAGCTAAAGGCAGCGGCGGATCTGGTGGGGCGGAATTCAGGAAGCCCAAACACTAGGCGGAGCCAGAGCCAATGACAAGCAGAGCCAACTTTGTTGTTGTTGTTGTTATGTGCCTCCAAGTCGACTACGACTTATGGCGACCCTATGAATCAGTGACCTCCAAGAGCATCTGTCATGAACCACCCTGTTCAGATCTTCTAAGTTCAGGTCTGTGGCTTCCTTTATGGAATCAATCCATCTCTTCTTTGGCCTTCCTCTTTTTCTACTTCCTTCTGTTTTTCCATGTTGTTATGTGCCTTCAAGTACTTATGGCGACCCTATGAATCATTTGTCCCCATCCTCCTCCCTGCTGAGTTCTACAAGGGGCAACACTGAGACTGAGGAAGAGGAAGCTGGCAAGGCAGAGCCAGCCCCTGGACTGGTTGTAAGTAAAGAAACAGGGCAGACTGAGGGCAGACTGAAGTTGGTGGGGCAGTGCCCCCTTTAGCCCTACGGGACCAGCCTCCACTGTGAAAGCCAAAAAGCAGAACCTAAGCGCAACAGCGCTTTCCCCACCGGCGCTTCCCAGTGGGGGCAGAACATAGTCATCCCGGCTAGTAGCCCCTGATAGCCTCATCCTCCGTGAATTTGTAATAAAACCAAAATTAAAAAAGGATCCCAAGCCTAACATCCGCCCACCCCGTGCCGATCTCTATGTAGATCTCCTCTCCCGCCCTCGCTTCTCCCGGGCGCTGGCGGGATGGAGCAGCCAACTCGCAACAGCGTCCTCCAGAAGGGGGGTGGGGAGGAACGGAGCATCATCAGCCCCAGCCGTGCGCACAGCACTGTGGGCTAACATGGCAGCTTCCTCCCTCGCTCTCGGCTTCCCACGCCTTTGACGGACCCTCGCGCCAGCCCCCTCCAGCCGCCCACTCTGCCTTTCCCAGCGGGCGCTCGTGCGGGAGGGCGCTCCCCCTTTCTATTTTAGGGGGATCCAGGATGGAGAAGAGCTCGAGCTGCGAGACCCTCGCCTCCACGCAGGCTTCTGCCGCCACCCGCCAGCCCAGCCCAGGTTCTCTTTCCAGGTAACCCTGCTTAGTTAACCCTCCGTTGTGGGAAAGATCCGGGGGAGCGGCGGGCGGGTGATGGTTTCGTATTTTCGTATCTCTGCGGTTCTTCTTGAAGAGATGGGTTCGTATTTCTTGGGAGAGAGGGCAAGGCTCGGACCGGCTCTTCCCATAACCTCCTGCGCGCCTAGTGGCTCACCTCCGTGCCTTAATCCGGGAATGCAAGGTGCCGGGTCCCAACTGTGTATAAACTGCGCCCTTGCATCTCAATGGCCTGTATACGATACACCCAGGTGCCGCGTGCCGGGTAGGGCTGGATGTGATCGGGAAACTGCACATGCTCAGAGGCACCCTTCTTTGTCACTGCATCTCATTCCCCCCACCCCCAACCAGAGCATTCCAAATAGTTTTTTAGGGGCACAAAGCTCTGGGGAGCTCCGGAGAGTTCTTGCTGCTTGATCCTCTCTGCACGTTCGCACAGAAGTAGATCCCGCGGCTGGGTTTAATCATGGGTCTGGGGAGGCATAGGCTTCGATCCTGAGCCCTCGCCGAGACTTACCCTATTGCCCTCGGTTTACTTCTGAGTAAACAGGTACACAGGATCGAGCTGTGAATGAAACTTAACTCTGCCATCCTGATAAGTCATTTTAATGCTGCAGTCCTGTGCATATTTACCTAGGAGTAAGTCCCACTGAATACAGTGGGGCTTGTTTCCAAGTAAACATGGAGAGGACTGTGCTGTAAGAGGGTGGAGATTCTAGAGGTAAATGGTGGCCCATTTGTGGAGGTGCACCGTGATGGCGGTGGTGGATGAGGGTTTCCTGAAACATGTTTGGGGAATTCTGTGTGTACAATTTGTGTGTGTGTGTTATATTTTAATGGTTGTTATTTTTATTTTATGCTATTCCAGAGGAGGTGGTTGGATTTCTTTTTCTTTTAATTTAGTCCACAGAAGGGAACTTTATTTCTTATTTTCTCGCTCCCACCCCCATCCACTTCTCCCTTTGGTCCCACCCACCATTGGCATGCATCCCTTGGGAGGTTGACCACAGCTGAAACTCACCGTCAAAATATGTTCCCTACCCCTAGTTTAGAAGGCTGGATTTCACCTACCCCATTTTAAGACAGGGTTGTGGGTGAAGTGGAAATTCTATGCCATTATGACTATGAATTGAACTCTCAGGTGGCTGTTCAGATTTGCAAGTGGAACCTGCAACAAAATGTTGCAGCGTGGAATGTGCTCCTGTTTAGGGTTCTGCCCAGTTGTTCTCTCCAAGACACTCCATTCCACCATCACCCCTTCCCCCCCCCCTTCAAAACCACAAGAAACCTTAAAAGCAACAGCAGTAAAATCAGCAGGGACAAAGTGGCATGTGGCAAGTAGTTTGTATGTTATCTTACATATATGGAGTGTGAGTTCGTAGCTAAAAGGGAAAAGGAGTGTGTGTCCCCCACCTGAAAAAAAGCCAAGTTCAAGATTTCTCCATCAGTTGCATGGGAAATGTATTTATCAAATTGTTTATATATCATCCTTTATCCTAACTATTTGGATTTCAGGGCAGTAAACAAAAAATAACAACATCTTAATACAATATAGCAATAGTAAAATGGCAGAAGTCCTTAAAAGAAGACTAGAATATGGAACATGTTCAAATGCCTGGGTAAATTGCCTGGTGCCAAAAATACTGCTCTGTGGGACCAGGCAGCCCTCTTTGGGGAGAGCATTTCATAACTGGGGTGCCATTGCGGAGAGATTCTTCTCTCTTCTAATTGAATAGTGTACCTTTGATTTTAAAAAGGTACCTAGACAAGGGTCTCAGCAGAAGATGTTGGCAAGTGTACAGAAGTGCTCCTTCAGGTACTTGGGTCCCAGTCTCCTATGTGTGTTACATGAGCCCCTGTGCATGGTTCCTTGGAGTCTATCCCATTGAATTCAATGGGCCTAAGTAAATGTGTGTAGGATTGCAGCTGTAAGTGGGAGTCAATTGAAATCTTGAGAGACTCACACTTAAGTAACTCATACTCCTACTGTAAACCTTGTCAGTGATCTAAGAAGGTAGAATTACTTTCCCACTGTATGCCTCTTTTATCTTTCCATATGCAAAAAAGATGATTCACCTCTGAAAGCAAATGCAATTTCCTCTGGGTGTTTTTATGCAGTCTCCTGCTTTTTTCTGCCCCAGATATTCACTGAATTTAAGGAGGATTGCCCTGGATTTCCTGCAGCCAGCAGAACACTGGGCTGATACTCTACAGTGCCCACTCCAGCTCTACGATTCCATGCAATAATGAGACTGGATTGCACCTTACACTCTTGGTCTTATCTGCCTCTGTTGTCATCAAGTCCCAAGGATGGATGGGAGATGTAGTCCAGCAACATCTGGACAGGTTCCCTACTCCTGCACTAGAGTATGGAAAGCAGTTTCTTTCTCTACATCCTAGTGCAAGTTTGAGGAATCTGTGGCCTTCCAGATGTTGCTGGACTACAAGTCCCATCCATCCCTGGCAATTGGTTGCACCAATTAGGGCTGATGGTAGTTGGAGACCAACAGTATCTGATTATTGATTGGTTGATTGCATTGATATCCTGCCATTCTTTTCATGATAGAAACCCAAGGCAGCTTACATATGGTTCCCAGGCCGTCTCCCATCAGCCACCTCTGCTCCAGTAGGTAGGGCAGGAAGAAGGGAACAGCGGATAGAAACTTGAATGCTTGTGGAAACTACAATCTGGGATGTAACTCTTATTTTTGGAGACCAAAGCAATAGTAGCTTGTGTTGAGAAGAAATTATCCCCAAGACATACTGGCTGGAAATGCTGGGCAGTTTTGCCTTCCTCCTGTATTGTGTGACTTGACTAATTTGCTTGAGCCTTAGGAATACAGAGGGAACATAGGAAGCTGCCTTATAGCTGGTCAAATTATTTGTATTATCAAACTCAGTACTGTCTATCCCAGATGTCCTTTGGTGTGCCTGCTGTTGCTGAACTACAACTCCCATCAGCCCCAGCAAGCATGGCCAATGGCCAGGGATGATGGGAATTGTAGTCCAGCAACATCTGGAAGGCCAAAGGTTTCCCATATTTGGTCTGTTCTACTGGCAGTAACTCACCAGGATCTGAGGCAGGGAGGTCTGTCCTAAAAACCAGAGATGATGTAGACTGAACCTGGGGCTCTCCAGATATAAACTGTGTGCTTTGCCACTAAGCCATGATCCCTCCACAAAAAACCTTGTGGTACTCTTTACACACAACCTTTCCCTGTGCTGCATCTGATGCTGATTCACTATATTGGATTGTTTATCTTGACCTGGCAGGGTGGTGAGGTTGGCATGGCCCTGCCTTAAGAAAGGAGGTTCTCTTAGATGGCTTCTAAAGAGGGATCCATAGCTTGGTGGTGGACCACATGTATTGCATGCAGAAGACTCCAGGTTAATTCCCAGGCATCCGCAGGTGGAAGGATCTTGCGTAGTAGGGCTGAGATTGGGAAATACCTAGGAACATATGATGAGCCTTCTGGGTGAGGCCAGTGGCCCATTCAGTCCAGCATCGTGTTCTCACAGTGGCCAGCCAGATGCCTATTGGAAGCCCGCAAGCAGGACTTGAGCATGAGAGCACTCTCCGATCCTGCAATTTCCAGCAACTGGTATTCAGAAGCATACTGCCTCTGACAGTGAAGGTAGAGCATAGCCATCATGGTTAGTAGCCGTTGCCTTCTCCCCCATAATTTCCTCCTGAGACCTTGGAGAGTTGCTGCCACTCAGAATAGACATCACAAGGCCACGTGGCCAATGATCTGACTTGGTATTGGCAGCTCCCTATGCCTGTTTACATATTTTTTACCTTCATATGATTGTATTGCAATCCTTATCAAGCCATTTTAAAAGAATGTGCCAAAACCAATAGTACTCAAGACTCCTGTGTTGACTAGAATGTAATTCATGCCTGCTTTTTAAAGGGCTTTTTAAAAAAGCTGTTTTCAAAATGGTGCAAATTGTGTGGAAGAAGGGAAGGGTTTTTTCTTTTTCGTATTCTAGTGAAGTCTCTAGGATGGGCTGAAAACATGCCATCTGGTTGCTTTCCCCCCCCCTCTATTTTGGGCATGACCGTGATGTTCTGTGCTGAAGGTTTGACTGACGATGTTCTTTTGCATGTATAGCGTGTGCTTTTAATTGGTAGGTAGGTGAGTCATGGGGAGTTATTTTATGTCAGGTTAGCCTACTTGCTGATCTGTCTCAGGTTTGTCTACTTTGATCTTCATTACCTTTTTTAAAACTGATCCTTTTTTAAACTGGAGATAACGGACTGAGACTTTCTGCATGCCATGCATATGTTCTACTACTGAGCTACAGTTCCTTCCCAAGTCTAAATCCCTAACTAATAAGGCTGCGTTCACATCATACACTTAAAGGACATCCATCCCACCCCCCTCCAAAATCCTGGGAACTGTGTTTGTTAAGGATGCATGGAATTGTACCTCTGTGGGGGATGAACTACAGTTCCAAGGCTTTTTTTGGAGGGGGATGTTCTTTAAATATGTGGCATGTACTTAGCCATTCTCCTGTGTAGCTGAATAGGTGTTACAGAAGATACAATGCTGTACCTGGTAGCCTAAATTCTGACCAACATAAAGCTAAATTCTGCATGGATTGTACAAAGTAATATCACACCCTCACCATCCATTTAAAGCACATTCATACAACTTTAATGGTCGTGGCTCCCCTCCCAAAGAATCCTGGGAACTGCAGTTTGTTATGGGTGCTGGGAATTACAGCTCTGTGAGGACTAAACTACAGGTCCCAAGATTCTTTGGGGGAAGCCATGACTGTTAAAGTGGTAGGAATGTGCTTTAAGTGGCTGCTTGTTTTATTCTGCTTCTGACAGTGATGTAAAAGGCAAAGAGTTTTGCAGGGTACTGCCTGATTCTTAAGAGATTCTACTGAGACCTGTTTGGGCTTCCGAGGGCCAAGCAATGTGCTAAACATAGTTCCAGAGTTGATTGTTCCTAGTTCCATCCTTTTTTAGTGCACAGAAACTACAGGTGACTTTAAATTGAGTAAAGTGGGAGAGGGTGGGGGAGGAAGAGGCTTTTAACCCGTTTCTTGCCATGTGTTTATTCGAAGTCCTTCCAGCTGCTTTTCTGTCAGAATGGGGAAAAGATTCTGAACCTCCTGTTTGCCTCCTGTGGTTGGGCAGTTCTGAGCTTGCTTGTGTGTGCGTGCACGCGCATGCACGCATACACACACATAGAAAATGTTAAACTGCCCCTTCCCCTGTTTTTTTTCTGACTTTTTTCTTTTAAATGCAAAGCAGCTGCAAGTGGCTTCATCACTGAAGAATTGTAGAACTATGAAACATTAATTGCTGGGTTTGGTCTTGAGATTCTCTTCTGCCCCCCACTTCCAGTTGGCCATACACTCTGAAGCTTGCCTTCATAGTCTTAAGGTCTAGAAACATGCTCTTTTAAAAAGAAAGAAAGAACAAGACATTTTCAGGAAGCTAGGATTGGGCTCCTAGGAGACTTTGACTCATGAATGGCATGATTCAGTTAAGGCCAGGGATTGTTCCATAGGAACAGTGTATTGCATTTCAATGTGTGATTGGCTTTCTGTTCTGGGAGTGCTGCAAAAAATCCCCAACAATTCAGGCTTTGTTTTCCGAGTGCCTTACACAGACTGCAGGCATTCTGAAATTTACCCCCCCCCCAAGTATTAAAAAAAAAAAGATGAACAGTGCATGAGTACTGCTTGGGATACTGTAGGCTATTGTGTGAACATGGAAACGTGAAATGGATGCTCTCAGAAAAAAAGCTCACCCATGGTCCAAATACAGAACACCTTTCTCAGTTTGCCTCTGAGAAAATATACCATACACACACTTTGGCTGGGTATGCTTTTGTGTTGTGTGATCTCCTCCAGCAATTAACTTTTTCTGGAGCCAGGTTCAAATATTGGTTTGCTTCGAACTGGCAGCAAATCTCATTCAGGCATTCAGGAGAAGATAACATATTTTGGAACCCAAGCCAGTGTGGTGTAGTGGTTAACGTGCTGGACTATGACCTGGGAGACCAGGGTTCGAATCCCCACACAGCCATGAAGCTCACTGGGTGACTTTTGGCCAGTCACTGCCTCTCAGCCTCAGAGGAAGGCAATGGTAAACCCCCTCTGAATACAGCCTACCATGAAAACCTTATTCATAGGGTCGCCATAAGTCAGGATCGACTTGAAGGCAGTCCATCCATCCATCAATTTAATTTCTTAAATTTGGTTCCTTAGGACAAATTCCAGTGGGTTGGCTATGTACCATTTATGCACCAACACATAAAAAGAGTATTGTGGCATCTTTATGGACTTATTGTGGCATAAAACTTTTGTGGACCACAGGTCATTTAATCTGAAACATGAAGTGTTAACTGTAGCTCAGTAGCAGAGCATCTGCTTTCTGCATTGGCAACTCCAGGTAGGATTGGACATGTCCCTCATCTGAAACTCTAAAGATCCACTGCTAGTCAGTGTAGACTATATGGCGAAGAAAGACTTAGTAGTATAAGGCACTTTCCTATGTTAACCTCAGCCGGCAGATATCTATGTAAACATTTGTTTGTTAACCCTGAAAGAGCAAAATGGCTGAAGCTCATCGGCTGCTTTGAACAGAGAGCGAGGGGAGATGGGAATGCCTCTCTTCTGGGACTCTCGTGTTCCGTGGTCAGCATATATGCAAGATCCACTGGAAATGAGGAGATTTTCTGTAGATTCCATCCTAATATTACAGCGTGTGCTGAGGAAAGGCTTTGATAAATGTTACTGAAGATGTCCCCAGTTTATATATGGGATAAAAATTGCACCAAACCGTATGGAAATCAAATGTTTTAGTTCTACCTTTACCTCATTTCAGGTGGTATATGAAGGAGAGGGGCTGCCTGAGGCCATGGCAGATTCTTTGTTCTTACTGCTGTTTCGTTTTGTTTTTTTGTTAACTCTTATGCTATGATGTGGGAACTCCCTTATTTTATATCTAGTGACTGCAAATGTTATTTGTTATTTAATTTTGAGAATTGATATTTCATTTTGAGAATTGTATTTTTTCATTGATGTATTATGTTTTATTGATGTATTGTTATGTTCCTGTTTTTCGTAAGCCTCCTTGAGGGCCTTTTGGCCATAAATTTAATAAACAAACAAACAAACATGTATTTGTAAACAATAGATTCATATAAATCTATAGCCCCTCTGTTGTCCCCTCCTCAACATGCTGGCTAAATGAAGGGAGGGCCCCTGCGAATGTTGCCTCTGCCCCCCCATGTCATCTTGCACTGCCCCAATTTGAATATTCAAGAGGATGTTTGAAAAGCAGCATCCAAAAGCATTCCACGCACAATCTGGAATCCCAGTCGCGCAAGGGTCCTGATTGCAAGAAGAGCCCTGCTGGATCGATTCCAGCTTCCCACAGTGACCAACCAGATGCATATGGGAAGCTGGCAAGCAGGACCTGAGTGCAAGAGCATTCTCCCGCTCATGTTCCCCAGCCACTGGTATTCAAAGGCATGCTGATTCTGACTCTGGGTGTAATATATAGCCATCATCATGAGTGGCAGCAGCCTATAGCCTCTTCCTTCATAAATCTGTCCAGTCCCCTTGTTAAAGCTTCCCAAATCGTTCGACATTTTGTGGCAGTGAATTCCATGTTTAACTATGTGTTATGTAAAAACTACTTTCTTATCCTTAGTCATCCACCCTTCAACTTCATCCACATTCTCAGCACCATATATAATTTTATATACCTCTGCCATGTACCTCATTACCTCCTCTTCTAAACTAAATATCCCCAAACAGGGCCAGTGTGGAAAGGTGGCAGGTGCACAGAGAAGGGGCTGTTCTGCCCACCTCCTGATAGGGGTGTCCAGGACTGGGGTAGGGGAGGATGGACAGGGCAATGAGGTCAAGCTTGTTTGAATTGAATTGAAGATTGTACCTTTAGAGTGTCATTCTCACTACCTGCATTCAGATGTCATGATGATAAACCATGGTTTATTATGACAGGCTTCCACCCACCCTACTCTTTTGGCATGGCTACCAGGAGGCATTTGGAAGCTTTTTGCCTCCATTTTCAATTATCCACTACTTATCATGGTGTTCAACCCCAATGAACTGTGAATAATCTTAACTGTGATTTGTTTGAATCAAGCCAACTTTAAACTGGTGTATGAAGCTGGCTTATTTCATTAAACCATGATTAAGATTAACCACAGTTTAGAGTTAGGATGTAATGCTAAATAGTGCTTAATTGAAATTAGAACTGAAAGCTTCCAATTTCCTCATGACTGCACCAGAGGAGGAGAGGGAGAGTCCGCAAAGTGGAAGGTTGACGCGTTCCAGACTCATTCCAGTCATGATAACCCATAGTTTATTGTGACATCCAAAGAAACTACAGTAGGGCCCCGCTTATCGGTGTTCCGCTTCTCGGCATTCTGCTAATACAGCAGTTTTCAATAACAGTAGGGCCCCACTCATACGACTCTTGTTCCGCCTTTTCAGCATTTTTCGGCATGACACACTCCGAGAAGTTCGTTGGGCACCATTTTATTGTCGGTGTTTCACTTTTCGGCAATTTTCTCTTTTTGGCGGGGGTCTGGAACCTAACTCGCCGTATGAGTGGGGCCCTACTGTATTGAGTTTGTTCCTGGACTGTAATCTCATGTTGTGCCCTGCTGAGCTTTGTTACTTCTTTGGCATATTTCTCCACATCATAATAGTTAAACGATTAAGCACCATTTGTTTTGGGACCTCTTGATCAGAAAGAGGCTGTGAAGAAATTTCTCCAGAATGTACAACACTACAAAGTGTACAACACTACAAAGTGTACAACACTACAAAACCAGTTGTATTTTTCCTGTCCGCTTTCCTCCTCTAGTGCCTCCACCTCTCATTCAGATCATTCAGCGCGTACAAAATCTGCTTCAGTCGTCTCATCGGATTCTGTCTCCACATCTACAGAAAACTTTTCTCCAGACCTAAGGGTAAGCCTTAGAGCCAATCTACACATGCAGCAGAGTCATGTTATTGTTTATTTTTATTTTTGTTGTACTATGTTAAATTTTAGGCAAGAGAACCATAGGTTTCAGTGCTCCTCCATGAGGAAAACATTTCTATGCATAGAAAAATAGCAGTTCAAGGAAGAGACTATGGTTAGATTGCTTCTCGCCTGCGTGTTGTATTTAATGCATAAGGAAGCATTCAAGCATATAATCCCCCCCTGATTCTGAATAGTATAGTCCAGGAGCTGGGGGAAGGAGACACATGTGACTTTGCTGCATAGATAGAATGACTCTTCATTTTGTATTAACCTGCTGAAGAAGGATCTATCATTTTCCTTGTATGTCTATAGTACATCTTGATCTACCTTGTGCCCACCCCTGTTCTACAGGGTACACTGCAGCCTGTGCTGACCATCTCCTAGTCTGGATAACAGATGATATCATTATGGGTTGTATAGTCCATATACTGTTTTCGTACTTGTCTGCTTTACAGGAGTGGTTGGCTCGGAGGGGCAGCATTGCACCACTGCCCTCCTAGCATCATCACTGCCACTTACTGGGCTGGGGCAGAGCGGCAGCAACATTAGGGCTGTGCAGGTGTACCAGTGGGAACACCAGTTTGGCTCTGCCCATGCGCCTGCACAGCCCCAATCTTGCTACCGCCCTGCCCTGGTAAGAGGCAGTGATGCCATCTCTCCATGCACGCCCCTCCTGCAGTGTTACTGTATCTTAGAGTCCTGGTGTCCATCATGGTCACTGCTCGTCACATGTGGTGAAACAGCTATTGACCTGTAGCGAATTAGTGCTTTACTTCTACCACCTATTCTTTTAAATGAAAATTTAATAAAATTCTTTTATACATATACCAGTTCAAAAAAGTGCCTACCCTCCGCCCTTAACAATCACAGATTCATCCTCAGGTCCTATTCGCTGCAAAATGAACTTTGACATCTACAGTTCTTAGCTATCGCAAGAGTTTGTGAGGCTTCTTTCTTTGGAGAGGCTCCTTTTTGAGACAGATGTGATTTTACTTCAAAGTTCTCAGCATTAGAAAGATGATTCAATTGTTACGATGTGGACTCATATTTAACTCAAAATGTGTTCACAGGTCTAAACACAGTTATTTAAAAACTCCAATTTTTGGTTCAACATGAACATAAGAACATAAGAAGAGCCTGCTGGATCAGGCCAGTGGCCCATCTAGTCCAGCATCCTGTTCTCACAGTGGCCTACCAGGTGCCTGGGGGAAGCCTGCAAGTAGGACCCGAGTGCAAGAACACTGTCCCCTCCTGAGGCTTCCGGCAACTGGTTTTCACAAGCATGCTGCCTCTGACTAGGGTGGCAGAGCACAGCCATCATGGCTAGTAGCCATTGATAGCCCTGTCCTCCATGAATTTGTCTAATCTTCTTTTAAAGCCATCCAAGCTGGTGGCCATTACTGCATCTGGTGGGAGCAAATTCCATAGTTTAACTATGCGCTGAGTAAAGAAGTACTTCCTTTTGTCTGTCCTGAATCTTCCAACATTCAGCTTCTTTGAATGTCCACGAGTTCTGGTATTATGAGAGAGGGAGAAGAACTTTTCTCTAACATGGCTCTGTTTTCTGTGGTAAAAATGGTGAAATCAAAATATAGGTCGCAGATATTGCACAAAAAGCTGGAGGTGGGGTTGAGATGTAGTCTAACTGATTTTATGCCTGATTTCCCTGCACTACTTAATGAAAAGCTATGTCAGATTTCTCACTAATTGTATCAATAAATAATACATAACATAAGTTCAGGGCATTGTAAGTTTAGGTCTGTGGCTTCCTTTATGGAATCAACCCATCTCTTGTTTGGTCTTCCTCCTTTTCAACTCCCTTCTGTTTTTCCCAGCATTATTGTCTTTTATGGTGAATCATGTCTTCTCATGATGTGTCCAAAGTATGATAACCTCAGTTTCATCATTTTAGCTTCTAGTGATAGTTGTGGTTTAATTTGTTCTAACACCCAATTATTTGTCTTTTTCACAGTCCATGGTATGCGCAAAACTCTCCTCCAACACCACATTTCACATAAGTTGATTTTTCTCTTATCCACTTTTTTCACTGTCCAACTTTCACATCCATACATAGAGATCGGAAATACCATGGTCTGAATGATCCCGACTTTAGTGTTCAGTGATACATCTTTGCATTTGAGGACCTTTTCTAGTTCTCTCATAGCTGCCCTCCCCAGTCCTAGTCTTCTTCTGATTTCTTGACTATTGTCTCCCTTTGGTTAATGACTGTGCCGAGGTATTGATAATCCTTGACAAGTTCAATGTCCTCATTGTCAACTTTAAAGTTACATAAATCTTCTGTTGTCATTACTTTAGTCTTTTTGATGTTCAGCTGTAGTCCTGCTTTTGTGCTTTCCTTTTTAACTTTCATTAGCATTCGTTTCAAATCATTACTGGCTTCTGCTAATAGTATGGTATCATATGCATATCTTAAATTTCTCCCTCCAATTTTCACACCTTTTTCATCTTGGTCCAATCCCACTTTCTGTATGATATGTTCTGTGTATAGATTAAACAAATATGGTGATAAAATACACCCCTGTCTCACACCCTTTCCGATGGGGAACCAATCGGTTTCTCCATGTTCTGTCCTTCCTGTAGCCTCTTGTCCAGAGTATAGGTTGCACATCAGGACAATCAGATGCTGTTGCACCCCCATTTCTTTTAAAGCATTCCATAGTTTTTCATGATCTACACAATCAAAGGCTTTGCTGTAATCTATAAAGCACAGGGTGATTTTCTTCTGAAATTCCTTGGTCCGTTCCATTATCCAACGTATGTTTGCGGTATGAACTCTGGTGCCTCTTCCCTTTCTAAATCCAGCTTGGACATCTGGCATTTCTCATTCAACATACGTTAAGAGCCTTTGTTGTAGAATCTTGAGCATTATTTTACTTGCATGGGATATTAAGGCATTAGTTTGATAATTACTGCATTCTCTGGGATCCCCTTTCTTTGGAACTGGGATATATATTGAACGCTTGCAGTCTGTGGGCCATTGCTTGTTGACAAATTTTTGTCAAAATTTGGACAGATTCAGTCTCAGTAGCTCGTAGCAACTCTATTGGTATGGCATCTGCTCCTGGTGATTTGTTTCTTCCAAGTATTTTGAGAGCAGCTTTCACCTCACATTCTAAAATTTCTGGTTCTTCATCATACGGTTCCTCTGTGAATGAATCTGTCATCCTTACATCTCTTCTACAGAGTTCTTCGGTGTATTGCTTCCATCTTCCTTTTATTTCATCTCAGTCAGTCAGTGTGTTCCCCTGTTGATTATTCAACATCCCTACCCTTGGTTTATATTTCCCTTTCATTTCTCTATTCTTTTGGAATAGGGCTGTTGTTCTACCCTTTTTATTGTCTTCTATTTCTATACAATAACTATTATAATAGTTCTCCTTGTCCCTACGTACTAGTCACTGTATTGTTGCATTTAGGGTTCTAACCATGTTTCTATCTCCTCTTACTTTTGCTTTCCTTTTCTCTTTAACCATTTTAAGGATTTTTTCAGTCATCCATTGTCTTTCTCTCTTTTTAATGAGAGGTATTGTCTTTTTGCATTCTTCCCTGATAATGTCTCTGACTTCATTCCATAGTTCTTCTGGTTCTCTGTCAACTAAGTTTAAATCCTCATATCTATTCCTTATTTGTTCTTTATATTCTTCTGGGATATTATTTAAATTGTATTTTGGCATTATGATTGCTTTGTTGCTCTTCTTTAACTTTACTCTGATTTTTTATATGACCAGTTCATGATCTGTACCACAGTCTGCTCCTTGTCTTGTTTTTGCAGAAAGTATGGCACTTTTCCATCTTCTACTACCAATTATATAATCAATTTGATTCTTATATTGACCATTTTGTGATGTCCACGTGCACAGTAGTCTTTTCAGTTGCTCAAAAAATGTGTTTGCAAGAAACAAATTATTGGCTTCACAGAATTCAACAAGTCTTTCTCCTGCTTCATTTCTGTCTCCTAAGCCCCATTTCCCCATAATTCCTAGTTCTTCTCTGTTCCCTGCTTTTGCATTCCAGTCCACCATGATTATCAGCACATCTTGTTTTGGTGTGCTGTCAATTTCCTCCTGTACTTCTGCGTAAAATCTCTCCAATTCCTCTTCTTCTGCATTTGCCGTTGGAGCATAGACTTGGATGATGGTTATGTTAATAGGTTTCCCATTAAATATCATTAATATAACTTGCTCAGACCTTGCATTATAGCTCTTAATTGTTTTGCTACAGCACTTCTTACTATTAAAGCAACCCAGTTTCTTCTTAATTTCTCATTTGCTGCATAAAATATTGTGTAGTTGCATGATTGAAAATGTCCCATTCCCGTCCATTTTAATTCACTCACACTAAGTATTGTAATGTTGATATGTTCCATTTCTTGCTTGACAATTTCTAACTTTCCCTGGTTCATGCTTCTCACATTCCATGTTCCTATTGTGTGTGTTGTACAACTCCAGACTCTCCTTTCACATGTGTGCACTGTGACGTCCTTCCCCGGCACCACCTGTGAAGCTCTCACTTGTGGCTACCAGCAGACAGGAACATCAGGTTTTCTTCTTACCCTTTACAGCTCTAGCACAGTTCTCAGAAGATCCCCCTGCTAGGCCTTACTACTCAACACTCTGTATCTCTTATAACCTTTAGACCAGCCTTGTCCAACCTTTGGGCCACAGATGTTGCTGGACTGCAACTCCCATCAGCCCCAGCCAGCATGGCCAATGGTCAGGAATTATGGGAACTGTAGTCCAGCAACATCTGTGGCCCAAAGGTTGGACAAGGCTGCTTTAGACTGTGCCTTAGTCTCTGCCAGGCTATCTTGATACCTTGTGTCTATGGGTATAGGTAAATCCCAAACCCCCCTGCAGCCTCTTGCACTGAAGCTTACAGCCCTGGGTTTCTCTGTGGTACTGGATACAATATTTTTTTCTCCGCCGCTGCCACCATTCGATACAATTACTGTTAAGCCTTGGTTACTCTGCCATCCCCCCTGGATTGTGTATCGCAGCTGAAGAATCAGGCTTTTTGTAAACCAATAAATATTTATTGAACACTAAAAATAACAAGATTACTTAATTACTTTGTTGACAAGCTTATGGTTTCATATATGTTCTGACATGTACTTGACTTCTCATTAATTGCCTCAGAACTCCGACTCACTCTCAACAACAACAACCTCCAAACACCACCAAAACCTCTTTCACCTGCTCTCAACCTCCAACATCCACCACCCTGATTCAACTGTCATTCTTCCATTTATACTCTCAGCTATTCAAACGCTCAGCCAATCATCCAGCATTCTACTGCTCATATACTCCCCCTCCTCTTTCATTCCACTTACCATATGTCTTCTATATAACCAGCACTTGCCATATTTACAATATAAGCAGGAACATCACATGCACATCAGCCTCTGCGCTTCTTTTTGGCTTTGACCCAGCCGCGTCATTAGTCACAGCACTTACTCGTACTTGTCCTTTGTTCTTCCCCAGTAGCTCGGTGAGTGCCTTCTGACCTGGGGGTCTCATCTTCCAGCACTATCTCGTGTTGCATTTTGGATACTGGAACAAACTATTAGTCTCTGAACATGCCATGTTACCATCAGGCATTCCAAATGTATAAGTTTCCATGTTAAAGAGACACATGATAACTAGGACCTCCTGCCAGACCTGGTTTCAAATCCCTGCTCAGCCATGAAGCTCACCGGCTGACCTTGGGCCAGTAAGTGTCTATAAATCTAACCTACTTTTGAGGGGTGTTGAGAGGATAACATGGGGAGGGGAAAAATAATCTTTGAGCACCTTATATAAAAACCAGGATATAAATGAAAATAATAATAGGAACTTCCCAGCTACAACTGGGGTGGTGGGAAAAGAAGGGTCTCACTGGCCAAAGAGCCAGCTTACTGTTGTGGAACGACAGGTAGTTTGTTTATTTATTTGTTACATTTCTGTCCCACCTTTCCTCCAAGAAGCTCAAGGTGGTGTACAAATATGGTTGTCTCCCACCTATTATATCCTTGCAACAACCCTGTGAGGTAGGTTAGGCTGAGAGGCAGTGACTGGCCCAAGGTCACCCAGTGAGCTTCATGGCCAAGAGTTTTCTGGGAAGAGGAATTGACTGTTAAAGCACTCTGACAAACTGTAGCTCTGTGAGGAGAATAGGGGTCTCCTAACAGCTCTCAGCACCCTTAACAAACTACGCTTCCCATGATTCTTTGGGGGAAACCATGACTGTTTAAAGTAGAATAAAAGTGGAATAAATGGCTGGGGTGAATGTGGCCACTGTCAGGAGAAGGCATCCTTCAGATGTATTTTAGCTGCCTGGCTGCTGCCAGGAGAATGGACTGTGTGTTGTTCTCTCCATGTGTGTGGAGTGATACCCTTGTGGTTTGGCATCATTTCTAACCACATGAAGGAAACACTTTGGTTTTCCCTGGCATAGAAATCCCAGAAAATGTGGGCATCCCTTTAGACAAGCTGTGCTTTAGCTTTCTAGTGGCGGTGACACCCCAGCAAGTGGCTTCTGAAATAGGCTGAGGCAGGAAGTGGACGGCCTTCTGTGCCATGAGTCGGTGGATAAAGGAGATCCAACTTGTCCAGCTGTTGGTCTGGGCAAAAGAGATAAGGAAGGGATGCCATACCAAGGAGCTCCAGGATTTTGTTTGTTTGTTTAAATTTATATCTCGCCCTTCCTGTCAGAAGAAGCCCAGGGGCGCTTAATTGTAATAAAACTTCAAAGCGGTTTACAAAAATGTAAAACAAAACATTCAAATTATCAATAAAAAGACAGCTGAAAACAGGTGTTTAAAAACATCCAACAGCTCATTAAAATCGACAATAAGCTAAAAACAAATCAAAGCACATGCAACTTCTATACATCTAGATAGGCTTGCTTAGATAAACATGTTTTAAGCAGGTGCCAAAAAGAGTACAACAAAGGTGCCTGCCTGATGTCAGTAAGCAGGGAGTTCCAAAGGGCAGGTTCTGCCACACTAAAAGAGTGATGTCTTGCAACTGCAGAATGAGTATTATGTGGCACCTCTAACAGTGCCAGTACATAGATTGAAGCGGTTGAGTGGACATACATGGCAAAAGGTAATCCCACAAGTAAACTGGTCCCAAACTATTAATTGTTACATTAATATTTTGCCTTTCCTCCAAGAAGCTCAAGAACATGGTTCTCCCTCCCTGTGTTATCCTCAGAACAGCCCTGTGAGGTAGGCAGGGCCGGCACCAGACATGACTGAGCTCTTGGGCACCACCCTGCTGTGGGCCTACGGTACTGTAGCCTAACACCCCACCTACCTCTCATGTTGTATGAATGACATGCGCTTGTAGCACACATACCTGCCATCAACTGAGATAGCGGTGGGGGCATCAGTCCCTTAGGGAAGCCCCACCACCGCCATCTTGAGTGATGGCAGACATGCGCACAGTGCACATGGCATTCACACTGACGGGAGAGATAGTGGGGCATGTGGGTGGGCTTACTGAAGCCTGCACTGTCTGTATTGGGGGGATGCCTGAGAGCTCCCTCTCCGCGATCTGTGTCAGGGTCTGGGCCCCAGGGGCCCTTTGCCAGGTCCCAACTTGGCCGTCCTCTGGCACCAACCCTGGAGGTAGGTTAGTTTACGCAACAGTGACTGGCTCAAGGTCACTTAGTGAGCTACATGGCTGAGTGGGGATTCATAATCTGGCTCTTCATGCCAGTGGGCTATTCTTTCTAATATTAATATGTTTGTAGCCTGCCCAATTCCATGGGCTCAGTGTTGGCAACAGTAATTATGCCAAGGAAAACCATACTTCTCTCCCAGAAGAGTTTGCCATCAGTTCAGTTCTATGCATGCTTCCTGAAAAGTAAGTCCTACTATGTTCAGTGGGGCATACACCCAGTTAAATATGCATGGGATTGCAGCCAAGGTAGTTAATTAAATTTGGCTGGAACAAAGAGGATGGAACATAACAAACCCTGTTTATGTTGAACTTTAGGGAATCTTGGCCTACTGTACACATTTAGCAAACTGAATAAATGTTGGCTAAATAGATGATAATACCATCAAATGGATTCACATCTTATGGGGAAACCATTTTCAAAAGAGTGTGAGTTGGCAGCCAGTGTGGTGTCGTGATTAGAGTTCCAGACAAGGGACTGTAGAGGCTCCGGTTCAAATCCCTGCTCTGCAATAAAGCTCACTGGGTTGACGTTGGGCCAGTCACCATGATTCAGATTAACCTACCTCACAGGGTTGTTGCAGGGAAAAAAGGTGGAGGAAGCACAGAGTATGCACCTTTTGAGCTGATTGGAGGAAAGGTGAGACATAAATATAAAAGAAGAATTTATGCTTCCCCTGTATGTCAGAATGACACTGCTTTCTCCTGCTTTAGGAAGCCCCAGTGCTTTTTATGACATCTGCAGCCATGACACCAGCCTCCATCTTCCTCTCAGACCTATCTGCATGGCTAGTACCCAACAAACTTATTTTATTTTTATTTATTTATTATTGCATTTTTATTCCACCTTTCCTCCAAGGAGCTCAAGTACATGGTTCTCCCCTCTCCATTTTATCCTCACAACAACCCTATGAGAGACAGTGACTTGCTGAAGGTCACTCAGCTTTATGCCTGAACGGGGATTTGAACTCTGGTCATGCAAGCCCTATTCTGACCCCCTATATCACTGTACAGTCATTAGTTTCTCCTTATAAGCCCTTGCATTTCCGTTCTCCATTGCATCTTTCTCTGTCCCCAAGTCTCCCTGCTTTCCCAAATCTGCTCTCCCATCCCTGCCTCCAGCAGAGCCGGCCCAAGAAATGTGCTGCCTGAGGCAAAGGAAGCGATTCCCCCTCTGCCCCCAACAACAAATGGAATTGTAGTTGAATCTTAGCCCTGGCGATGGGTGTTGAGGGCAGCAGGCTTTGTTGTTGTTATGTGCCTTCAAGTCGATTGCGACTTATGGCAACCCTATGAATCAGCGACTTCCAATAGCATCTGTCATGAACCACCCTGTTCAGATCTTGTAAGTTCAGGTCTGTGGCTTCCTTTATGGAATCAATCCATCTCTTGTTTGGCCTTCCTCTTTTTCTACTCCCTTCTGTTTTTCCCAGCATTATTGTCTTTTCTAGTGAGTTATGTCTTCTCATGATGTGTCCAAAGTATGATAACCTCAGTTTCATCATTTAGCTTCTAGTAATAGTTCTGGTTTAATTTGTAAATGTACTGCCTTCAAGTCAATTCCGACTTATGGTGACCCTATGAATAGGGTTTTCATGGTAAGTGGTACTCAGAGGTGGTTTTACCATTGTCTTCCTCTGAGGCTGAGAGGCAGTGACTGGCCCAAGGTCACCCAGTGATCTTCATGGCTATGTGGGGATTTGAACCCTGGTCTTCCAGGTCATAGTCCAAAACCCTAACCACTATGCCACACTGGGTTCTAACACCCAATTATTTGTCTTTTTTGCAGTCCATGGTATGCACAAAGCTCTCCTCCAACACCACATTTCAAATGAGTTGATTTTTCTCTTATCCACTTTTTTCATTGTCCAACTTTCACATCCATACATAGGGATTGGGAATACTATGGTCCGAATGATTTTTGTTTCACTTTATTTACAAATCAATTCCTTTGAACCATCCCAAAAGGCTATTAACAATAAAAGCATCAATAGAAACACTAACAATAAAACCATGTATAAAAAACAATTTCAAATCCAAAACGGAGGCATACTGGGGTAAATATCTCCACTTAAAGGGTTTGTTGAAAAAAGAAGGTCTTCAATAGGTGCCAAAAGACAATAGAGACAACTCCTGTCTGATGCTTAAAGGGAAAGAGTTCCAATGTACAGGTGCCACCACACTAAAGGCCCAATTCCTACATTGTACGGAATAAATCTCCTGATGAGATATTATCTGCGTCTTGTTCTTAAGGGGAAGAAAACATTATATGCCCAGTAATTTCTCACTGAAATCTTGAAACTTTTCATGCCGTAAATGTTCTGGGAGTTTTTTTTAACAACTTTTGTTGCACTATTGCCCATCCTGACAGCGATAATGTGGTAGCATTGGGCAAGCATCCCAGAATAACTCATAAAGCAGAATAAATCCACCACTTATTGTGTCAAGGACACTACACCTGCAAAAAAACACCAGTCTGAAGGCTTTTCAGTGCTTCACTTTGGGCCTCCCTTATCGAAAGAGCATTCCACAGTTGCGATACCACTGCTGAAAAGGCTCTCTCTCTCATTCTTGCTCATCTCAGTCTCTGAAGGCTATGGAACATGGCTGAGGAAGTCCGACGCTGACTTGGGCGCATGAGTAGGTGCACCAATGGGTTGCCCCATGTTATCAAACATAGAAATGCCCTTCAACTGTTAATGAAAAGGAACTATAGAAACCTGTGTTGGCAATGCAGGAGCTTCTCTTTTCTGCAGTGCCCGAAATGTCCCTTAGAAGTATGAAGGTCATGAAGCAATTTCTTTTGAACTCATCAGTTCCTTATATCTTGGCAAGCATAGTTCATCCACTGTTTATAACTCCTTCTCTGCACTTTCTTTTCCAAAGACAGCGCAGCTCCTAAGCACTGCAGTTTTTGCTTCTCTACCGCAGCACACGCACAGCCCGCACACCCCGTCCTCAATTGTCTAGTGATGTGGAGGAATTTTGCTTATTTGAGCAGGATTCTCCTTTAATACTAACTGTCCTTTCTCCTACCCTCTATTTATAGCTCTCTCGTCATAGACCTGTCAAAAGCCCAGGTTACAATATATTGATTTAGCGCAAATTAGATCAGTGAAAGCCAGACTCGGTCAATCTTCTGTCTCTGAGGCGAGGGAAGAAAGGAAGTGCCTGGAGCGTATTCGTGTTTCAACAGACAGCCAAAGAAGAAGGTGATCTTAATAATGTTCAAGGTCCCCTAGATGTTTGCATAGGCACTAAATGTGCAGTGCAGAAGCCTTCCTGAAAGTATTTATGATTGTCATTCGCAGAGCTTGGAAAAGTTACTTTTTTGAACTACAGCTCCCATCAGCCCAATCCAGTGGCCATGCTAGCTGGGGCTGATGGGAGTTGTAGTTCAAAAAAGTAACTTTTCCAAGCTCTGGTCATTCATGAGGAACAGAAAGTTTAGGGGCGTTTAGCCTTGGAATGTCCTCTTGAGAGGTGATCCTTTATTTCCTTTGAGGGTTGTCTCTTCCTTCCAACTGCGAGCTGTTCTGCAATCTTTTCCCCCCTTTTCCTTTCTTTTTTGCAATATACTACAGGGTAAGGGATTTTCTTCTTCTGATTTTCGTCTGAAAGTGAAGCAATCAGGACTGTACTTCAGTTTAGATAGCCCCGTCAAGTGCCTAGATAAAAGTAATTGGATAATATGTTGTGCTATAATATCTGTGGGCTTTGTGTTTCTTTGAATAAGTTTTTTTTTTTTAAGGGAAAGGGTTGTTGCTCAGTGGTGGAGCACACACTTTGCATGCAAAAGTTCCCTGGTTCAATTCCCAGCATCTCCAGGTGTGGCCAGGAAAGGCTCCCTCTCTGAAACCCTCGAAAGCTGCTGCTAGCCAGTGCCGACAATACTGGGCTAGGTAGGTCAGTAGTCTGACTCGTATAAGGCAGCTTCTGATGGAACACCCGTTTTCATCTTTGATTTCTTAACACTCAGTTTCTTATAGTAATTTCTTGTTTGCTACTCCTGGTTTGTGCCAGTGGCAAAATTCGTAAGTGAAATTCATAATTGGATTATGAAGCTAATGCTTCATTGTTGGACACAATGGCAAAGATATTGTTAGAACATTCTTTTCTTGTTTCCTTTTTAAAAAAAGAAAAGAAAAATGATGAATTAGCGCTACTGCATTGCACCGATTTCCCTTGATAGTTGCTAATTTATTTTAACTCAAAGCTAAAACCAGGTCCCACCCCTTGGCAAGCTGCACTTAATTTACCAGTAGCTGGAGGGGGGTATTCGGGTGTAATCTGAACAAACTCAGGGTTGTTTTTAGAGAAATAAAATTTAAAACCAACTATGCAATTTTAGGAGGAGAATGAATGGGAAATGTGCAAAGATCTGTACCGAGACAAAAGCCAGTTGTCTGAGGGAAGGACTCTGTGGCAGGAGCTACCCTGTCCTCTTGGCCTGGATGTTGTTACCTAGTCTGGTCCTGGATCTCTTCTGGGGAGAAGAGTACTTCAGAGGAGGGACTGCTCTTTATCAAAGGCAAGACCACTAGAACTGCCATTGACATTGTAACTTTTAAGAACATATAAGAACGGTAACTTTTAAGAACTTACAGTTGAGCTTGTTTTCCCCTCCACCCTCCATTTCCTTTTTCCTCACATGACATGTCTTTTTTCGAGCCTGAGGGCAGGGACCACCTTAGAGGTGATTTTTGTAAGCCACTCAAGATCCGTTTTGTCTAAAGAGTGGAGTATAAGTCAAACTCTCTTTTAAAGGCTTGTTTTCCCTCTGCCAGGCTTTGGCTGGCTCAGCCAGCAGTAGCTTCGCTCCTGAAAAGGGTTTGGATCTGGCATACTTTATGCCGGTTTAACATAATCCATCGTTGGGATTGTTCACTTAATGGCAGTAGCTCATTTTCCTGGAGGGGAGGGTGTAGTAGTAGTATACTAAAGTGGCGTTCATTGGGGAACCTCTGGAAAGTGGCATTCTTCATAGCTAAACCACGGAAGGTAGCAAGGAGGTAGCTTTTCTTTCTTGCATAATTGGGTGGGAAGTTGAACAACAGGAGGCAATAAATAGCAATAGAGGGGTCCAAGCATTTCTCCGTTGTTGTTGTTGTTGTTATGTGCCTTCAAGTCAATCACGACTTATGGTGACCCTATGAATCAGTGACCATTTCTCCATTATGCATACTGAATCATATCTGTGCTGACTCTCGCTGAAGCCGGCATGAGGGTCAGGATCATGTTTTGTTTTGATTGAGTGTCCTCACCGAAGGATCTCTCTGTCTATCTGTAGGTCATATGGGGGGATTTAGCTGCAAATAGTTGATGGAAAAATCAGCCCACCCAACTGCTCAGCTAGTCAGAGTTCCCCACCTTTCTTGAGAAGGACCTTTAAGGAAGGCTCAGATGTGGCTCTGGGAGAGAAGCGGAAACCTGAGAAAACAGGGTGAAGGTAGCTTTATTTATTTATTTATTTATTGCACTTGTATACTGCCCCATAGCCAAAGCTCTCTGGGCAGTTTACAGCAATCAAAAACATTAAAACAAATATACAATTTAAAACACAATTTCAAAATTTAAAACAATATAAAAATCAACCAAAATAGATAAAAGTAAGGTTGCTTCTAGGCAACTGTTCGTTGAGCATTCAACCTGATTTCTTTGCACAAAGTTTGCAGGGAAGTTACATGACTCAGCTACTTGTTGAGCATTCCTTCTGATTTGTTTGTAGGGCCATTATACAACTTTGCGTCGAACAATTGCTATTCCACGTTTTCCTCTGAATTTTTCTGTCACTTTCTTTACTGCAAAAGGTCCATTTTTTTTTAAAAGGCTGCAGATGCAAAAGTTGCTTCAAAAGTAGCCAGACTGTTTCCTCAGCTGAAACGACTCTGCTCACAGCTGGACACACCTCCCTTCCCCACTGCCGATGAGGACCACCCACAGCAAACATTGGGCCAATCCCTGTGTCTGTGATTTGCAATGGGGTTGATGGCCAATCAGTTCTGAAGTCTGTCTGAAGCTTGACTTCAAAGCAAAACGCGCATTGAAGCTGCAACTTCCGAAGTTTTGGAGTAAAAGGGGGCGGAGCATGACTAGCATCACGTGTTCCCACATTCAGAAAACAGAGGTGGAGGTGCACTGAAGCCAGCACAACTGCAGCTGTGTCTCTACCCAAAGTGGATTTGTTGCTCAAGAGCACCATCTTCATTTTAATTGCGCAACATGAACTTGCTGGTATTCTATTGAATCCAGCGATCATCTGGAAGTACCTTAAATCGCAACATAAATGTTGGAGCTCTCGTATCTGTAAAAAGTGCTGAACTGAGGTGTGCATTGTTCCCCTTGTGTTAATGCAAAATTGGAGTTTCTGATTGTGTTAATTAAATGGGGCAGCTCTGGGAAAAGTCAGTCAGAAGTGTTCTGGTTTATGCTGGTTGTACATACACACACCTAGATGTCTATATATAATCTTTGTAAACTTTTTAAAAGTTCAGAGCAGAAATATTGTGTCTGCCCTGCTAGGCACTTGCACTATTGATTGATTGATTGATTTCCTTGCTTATTTGTTTGCTTTTCAGTTCATGCTACAGAACTTTGCATAAAAAGCAGCAACAGCATAAGATTCTCTGAGTTACCTACCACCTTTTGTATTTCTGTTATTTCAAAGCTTGGTGCAAGATTGTCTGCTTGTGTTCAGTTTTTAAGCAGAATAGAATGTTGTGAGATGGTCTGGGCAATCTGATTGGCTGGCTGCTATATTGCAGGCTACTTCCTCTAGAGCTCTTCCATGTGCATCATTATAAAACAACCCATCTGCTTATGGAGTGTTTCTGGTTTATTTTATTCCCCCTCCCCTCTTTACCCTCGTAAAAGCCAAAAGAATAAGATGCAAGGCTTTTCTGTGGGATTAGAGATTTCACTGGCTTCATTCTTTCTAAGCTGAGTTATTCAGCCCATCTGTTTATATAATCTCCAGGAAAAGTCCCTTCATTGTCATAAAGCAAGGTTGTTAGTTTTTGTTTGTGTGTGTGCGCGCATGTGTGTGTGTGCATGTTTTTGTTGTGGTCCTTTTGAGGCATTTCTGTAGAAACTTGTGTGAATCCTGTGGTCGTGAGGGGTGAAGATTCTGTGCAGGTGCAAATGTTGGACTGTGACCTGGGAGACGAGGGTTCGAATCCCCACACAGCCATGAAGCTCACTGGGTGACCTTGGGTCAGTCACTGCCTCTCAGCCTCAGAGGAAGGCAATGGCGAACCACCTCTGAATACCGCTTACCATGAAAAACCTATTCGTAGGGTCAGGCTCACCCTTAGCATGTGTGGGGTCAGGGCAAAAGCATAGTTGGGGGCCCCCCACATTCTCTCTCTCTCTCTCTCTTTCTCTGTGTGTGTGTGTGGAGAGAGAGAGAGAGATTTTATTTTCGAATATATGTAATTATAATATTTACATATGAGGCTAACAACCTATTAAATACAAATATGATTACCTTCACTTCAGGGAATAGGCCTCTAGTCAACCTATCCATTTCTTCACTGGTCTCTCGACATCTGTCTTCCCTTTGTTGATATCTGCTAGATATGGCTGTCTATTTCTAGGCATATTTTCCCATCCTTATCTCCCTAACTAAACAACGGAAAACACTTTGTGCAGAACCATTGTTTTAAATATCGAGGATGACAGAATTTAATCATTTCTGTAAATGCCTGGGCCTGGCTGCTTTGTTGATGGGCAATTACATTCGGATTAAAATTAAAATAATACAAATATAAGAAACTATATATTTATTCTCAAATATTTATTTTCCTTGCTTTCACTTCTGCAAAATCATTAATCAACTTGTCAAAATCTAGATTTTCACAGCTGATGAGCGGCGGCAGCACAGGAAAGCCACTGACTCAGGCACGCAGCTGAAGAGCAGGCAGGGGATTCAAACCTCCCACCTAAAATCAGCTCGGGAAGCGGCTGGCGAGATGGCCACTGCACGGCTGAAGAGAGAGGAAAACCCCCGCTGCAGCCCAGCTCCTCAGATTGCCAAGCACGGGGGCCCCCCAAAGCGTGGGGCCCGGGGCAACTGCCCCACTTCCCAGTGCCTAGGGGCAGCTCTGCGTAGGGTCGCCATAACTCAGGATCGACTTCAAGGCAGTCCATTTCCATTTTCAAAAGAAGAGTGCAATATGAATACCAGGTGCCAAAGCAATAACTCCAGTGATTGGTGCAGGGTGTTCTTGCTGTCAGGATCCTGTTTTTAAAACACACACGCGCGCATGCACCACACACACACTTTAACCCAGGGATGGGGAATTAGTGGCTGTCCATATATGGACAACCTGTTGCAGAGTAGGTTCTTTGTCTTGCTCCCAAGGAAGGCTGGCATGGCTGCAAGGTTTGAACTGGACCTTTACCTAACAACGTCTGCCATTACTGATGCCAACATAAGCAAAGAGGAAAGAGGAAAAAGAAATAAACTCACAACTCAGGAAGGCCACTTAACTTCCTCGGTCTAGATACATCAATCCTTTATTGGCTTTTTCTTCTCATTACAGTGGGTACTGATATTCCAGCACTCCCATTATCTCTGACCATTGACTGTGTTGGCTAGGAATCATGGGAGCTGGCATCTAACAACATCTGGAGGGCCGCAGAGTCACCACCCCTGCTTTCTGCAGATAGCATTGTCACAATTCACAATCTGCGTACCTCTCCTGGTAGGACGGGGAATGTCCCTTTTCTGACACCCTGGAGAGCCACTGCCAGTCAGTGTAGACAGTTAGGTCAACCATAGGTCTGATCTGGTATAAAACAACTTGCTATGTACACAGAAGCAACTTGCATATGGGAATTGCATGACAACTAGAGTGAAACAACTCATGTGGTTGATTCTAAGCTCCTTGAAAGAATGGCAGATCATTTCTTGTGTAGTCAGTGAGGTCTACCTGGCGCCTTCACTGACATCTTTCCGGCGCCAAGTAAAGACTTGCCTTCTTCCCCAGGCTTTTGATGAACTGAGCTGATTTTGTTCTGCTGTTAGCGTGCTGCCAAAGCTTCCCGTGGCTGTTATGGTTGGTTCCTTTTGTTCATCTGTACAGGTATATAAATTGTAGGTGTTTGTATGAGAAAGTTAGTATTTTATATGAGTTTTAAATGATATAATGCATTGATGGTTTTAAATGTAAGTTACTTGGAGACCTTTTAGGTAACAAGTGACTAATAATATTAATAACAATTACAATAATAATAATAATATAAAAACAAATATCCAATTGTCCTCTTTATCACTGGATAAATATATTTCTTATGGAATGGGTAAGTTTCAAATGGTTCATTTATGAACATTTTACATTAATGTAGTTGATTTTTGTCTTAGGTTCTCAGGGAATCTAATAAATTGGCTGAAATGGAGGAGCCCCCCTTGCTACCAGGAGAAACCATTAAGGACATGGGTAAGTGCAGATATTTTTCTTTGAAGTTTGTTGCTGGAGTAGATTGCACTGTTTTTCCTGTTCATGCCTAACAATAGGGCTGGCCCTGGACTGTTGAATGCTTTGCCACTTCTAAAGGTTGGATGACTTCACTGTCAAAGAAATACCCTTTAATATAATTGAAGCCAATGATTCAAACCACTCCCAGTGACCTTGCCCTGCTATCCTGTGGTAGACAAGTGTGAGCTTCATTTCTCTTTCTGATAAATGCAAAAAAAAAAAAAAAAAAACCACCTACAGGAAGAGCAATCCCCCCAGTGCTGGAGTGGGGTTGGATGGGATGGAGGCATCCCTCTGCCAGCACTGCAAAGTCTGTCATCTGGGGAGCTCCGTTGTCATTAGAGAAGCCCTACTAGTGAGGAGTGCCCTAATGTGCCTACCCAAATGGCAGATGGGCAGATGCTACCAACAGTGGCATCTCTACCAACAGTAGCTGGTAGAAACCTCCGAAACAGGGTGTTTGTGTGTGGGGGGTCTAGGATCCACTAGATCTTCTGCCAACCCAGCTACCTTTATATGATTGCAGTGGGCCCAATCTGGCCTCTTTGCTGCACCAAGCTGGGAACTAAAGCAAGGAATCCCCCCCCCGCCAATGTCTCCCATTTTCGGCCCTGGTCTACACAGAAAGGAAATCTCTGTACACTGCGTACAATGTTCTTCTAATTCTTCAGATATTCTTTAAATAGTGTTTTGGCTCATTGGCATTCTTCAGTGGCCTGTTTTGTTATGCAGCATCCTTTATATATGAGTTCATCCAAATAAAATCCAGTTTTCACACTCAACTGTGTTAAAATCAGAAGCCGATATCTCCAGTTGGCACAAGCTTCCAAAAACTTGTACCCATCAGTATGAAATTCTAGGACCCAAAGGTTATAAATTGCTCCTATTGATGGGTGCAAATGAAGCCAATGAACCAAAACACGTCTAACATTTTCAGTTAAGAGATCCGGACGTTAAGAACATACTATGGTGGCATTTTACCTATTTAAAGATCATGACTGAAGAATTGTAAGAACATTTTATGTGGTGTACAGAGATTTCCTTTCTGTGTAGATTTTTACAAACTTTTTCACATTGTGGTTATATTAATTTAATATAGGTTTAGTTTATGTATTTATTTCAGTTATTGTATTGCAGAGGGTTTTTTATCATAAATTTTCAGGATTTTTGTATTCTTGTTTGATCTTGTGTTTTTTGGTATTAATAAAAGTCAGTTTTTATGTACTAAATTTTGTTAATACATACATAAGAATCCTAGACTTTTCATGCTTTGTATTTATAGATTGATTATATAATTTGTTTAAGTTTGTTACCTGGAACTTTTTTGTTTCACATTGGGACTTTTTTGTTTCATATTTATCAGCCGGGGATTATTTTTCTCTTTTTTGTTTGTTTTTAGAAACTTTGGTACCTGAGGCACAAATTCTAATTGGTATTTTATTTTATTGTTGATTGAGCAAGATTATATACCACTTGATTAAAAAACAACCTCTTGGCAGTTTACGTAAAATAGTATCAGATATTAATTTTTTTTAAATAGCAATTACAAAAAGACTTTAAAAACAGTAGACATAATAAAATTATCAAAATATAGATCAAATCAACAGTTTCTTTAAAAAAATGCATCATAAACTTGCGTGGCTGGGTGGGCTTGCCTAAAGAAAAATGTTTTTAGCAAGCATCAAAAACTATATAGCAAAGGTACCTGCCTACGATTAATGCTCCAAATGGTGCTAAAAATTGGGGATCAGCGGATTCTATAAATTTCACTACATAATTATTGCTTCCAGCATTCCAGTATTCTTTCAGTTCTGCTCCATTTGAATTCTGAAAGGAATTCTAAATGTCATTATGGATTTTGTGTATTTGCCCTAATGGTAGTAACTAAAAACTAAAATCTCTGTTCCTGCAAAAAAATGGGGAATTAAAGAAAAAATTCCCCTAGTTTTTAAAGCATAAACGCAGTAATAAATTATGCTGTTTAAACTGGTTCACCTATTGTACTACATTTCACTCTGGTAAGATATTGTGAGATTAAGCAATTTAAAAAGCAATCCTTTTTTTTTAAATGTCAGTTTTGCAAATAAAAAGAGGAATGTTTATTTTCATTTAAAATTTATTTGGAATGTGTTTTGACTTGAAAAACCTGGAAAAGGGAGCAGAGACCACCTCTCAGCTAACTTACAGAATTCAAGAAATATACCTTGAAAAATAACAAATTTTAACATTTTGAATGTTCCTCCGGTAAACACTGAAATGGAACTTCAAAATTCAGGGTAGCATAGAGCAGAGGTAAACTAAACAGCAAAGTAGCAGTTTTGCTTTATAATGGTAAGCCCAAATCTACAAATCATAATGGAAGAGCCATCCCTGAGAGCAGGTGAGTAGTAAATTGAGCTCCAATAGTTAGCTCCCAAAATCCTCAGTACAAAATTCTAGTACGATATCTGACTTGTTGATTTGTAGGTACTGTGCAAGAGGCATCTAGCATGATGTCTTATAAACAAGGGGACCCTGCAACAAAATGTTGCAACGTGGAGGGCTACTCTTCAGGATTTCAGCCACTCCATTCTATTCTACCTCTCACCCTCTTACGGTTTTCTACTCTCCACCCTCCAAAACAGTCTATCAGCATAGTGTGGCCACTGAGCACACTGAGTCCTCGTTGGGTTGTTGGGGAGAGGCTTCCCCAAAACTTTTTCCCCAACCATTTTTTGGTACTTCTGTAAACCTTGGAGTTTCTACAAGCCTGGTGATAACTCCCTAGTCCTGTTTTGGCTGCGTAAGCAGCAGCACTCACAGATTCAACATCAGAAAGAGAGGGAATGAGATGATCATCATTCCTCCTTTTTTTGGAACAACAGAAAGAAGCATGAAGTCATTTCTTGGAACAAATACACCTCAGCTGAAAACTCTTTAATTTTTTTTTTTTTGGAACCCCAAAAGTAGACTAAACAGAAAGCTCTTTCTCTGTGCTGAAATTACTTCTTTGTTCAGGAATGATAATGGGCTATTAAAGAGTTATGTAAAACCCTTCATTATCCATGGCTGCAGATGCGGCTAGTTGTTAAATAACTTCAGGTTTTGTGGGACAGGTGAAGGCACATTTTTTGCCAGGATGTTCAAGGAAAGTCACTCCACAAAGGGCTTGCTTTGTGGTCAGGGCCGGTGCCAGAGGGTGGCCAGATTGGGCCCTGGCTGAGGGCCCCTGAAGGGCCCCTCCTTAAGGTGGGTGAATAACGCTCCAGTTCTGTGTCGGCGTCTGACTCTGCCACGGAGAGGGAGCTCCTGGGCACCCCCGATACAATCAGTGTGGACTTCAATACCTCTCCTGTCCCTGGGAACGATGTGCATGCGGTGTGTGCATGACTGCCATCAACCAACTGAGGGGCTGATGCCCCCGCTGCCATCTTAGTTGATGGCACACATGTGCTCTGTGCGCACATCATTCACAGGGACAGAAGAGTTAGGTGGGATGCATGGGTGGACTTATTAGTCCCCCGCCACCTATATGGGGGGTTGGGCTATGGCACTGCAGGCCCAGGGCAGGCTGGTGTCCAAGGGCCCAGTCATGCCTGGCATCCGCCCTGTTTATGGTCTTTGCATCTGTCCATGAAACAGTACTCTTAGGCTGCAATCCTACACACTTACCTGGGAGTAAGTCCCACTGAACCCAATGGAGCTTACTTCTGAGCAGACATGTATTGGATTGCAGCCTTAGAGTGTGTGTGTGGTGTGAAATCCCTATTCTTTGGTTAATGTTCTCATTACCGCATCCTCCTCCTCTTGATGAAACAGAAGGAGAACTACTGAGAAGAGGCTTTTACATATTTTTCTCCAGTGGGAGAAAAACCACAGCTGTGCTTATATTTAATCTTAAATCAGGTGTGGGGAACCTCTGGCCTTCCAGATGTTGCTGAACTACAGCTCCCAGCAAGTATGGCCAATGGCTAAGGATGATGGGGGTTGTAGTTCAGCAACATCTGGAGGGCCAAAGGTTCCCCATACCTGCCTTAAATGTAAATGTACTGCCTTCAAGTCGATTCCAACTTATGGCAACCCTATGAATAGGGTTTTCTTGAGGCTAAGAGGCAGTGACTGGCCCAAGGTCACCCAGTGAGCTTCATGGCTATGTGGGGATTCGAACCCTGGTCTCCCAGGCCGTAGTCCGACACCTTAACCACTACACCACACTGCCTTAGAGAGATATTAAAAGGGTTCCAAGCCTTGCTACAACAGTTCTCATTTTTATTATATGTATTTTTTTTCCCTCCTAGCAAAAGATGTTACTCATATCTGTCCATTCACTGGCGCCATTAGAGGAACTCTGACAGTTACTAATTACAGACTATATTTTAAAAGCATGGAAAGGGTAAGGCTCCAATGGATTTCTTTTTACTGTTTTTTGTCCCTGTTTATTTTAAGTTCAAGTTGGGAAGGGGTGGAGCTCAGTGGCAAAGAGCACATGCTTGCATGCCGAAGGTCCCTGGTTCAATCCCTGGCATCCCCTGTGAAAAGGATCAGGTAGGAGGCGATGAGGAAAGACCTCTACCATGTGTCCAACTTTGCAGAGGGCAGTCCTCTGTTTAAAGATCTGTCAGAGGGCAGTCCTCTGAAGGTGTCCTCTTTGTTGTGTGGCTGTCTAATCCAAGTTTAAAGATAAACCCTAAGAAGGGAGAACGGGGGAGCCTTGATAGTGCCCATCAACAGTTAGCACCTGGACAGCAGACTAAGCACACCTATCACAGTCTTCCCCACTATGATGAGATGTCTTGTATTTCTATTTTATTGATTGATTGATTAAATGAATGAATGTCCCGCCTTTCCTCCCAGAAGGAAGGAAAACAAAACTAAAAGCACTCTAAAGCATGTTAAAAACAAACATTATAGCCATTGTTTCTATATCTGCATGTGTCTATATAAATTAGGGCATGCCATTTTTATGCAAATCTGTGTCATTATTGTTATTAATAATAACATTTTTCTTTGTCAGTGTGTAAGTGGCTACCTAGCCTGAGACCCTGGAGACCCTCTGCTAGTCAGAGTAGACGGTACTAGCCTAGGTGGACCAGTGGTAAAGGTAGCTTCCCACAGGCGTTTGGTTGGCGGCAGCATGAAAGGATGCTGGACTAGATGGGCCGTTGACCAGATCCAGCAAGGCTCTTCTTATGTTCATAAGTATATTGGTCCCAGGGAATGAGGCCCATCACCTTGCTAAAACTAAGTAGTCTGGTCTGTGCCAGGATGGGTGACTTTCTGGGAACCGCATGTTCCGTAATGGAAGGAAGGTGGGATATAAATGTAAGGAAATACACAAATGCATCTCTAGCCTCGTCCAGACATTTAGCTGTGGGCTGCTCCAAGCTCTTTCTAGCAGTGTTAATTTGTTTTAGACTTTTCACTAACACACTCCAGTTTTCCCCAGGACCCTCCGTTTGTTCTTGATGGCCCTCTAGGAATGATCAACAGAGTAGAGAAAATTGGAGGAGCTTCTAGCCGTGGTGAAAATTCGTATGGCCTCGAGATTGTGTGTAAGGTAAAAACTCTTTCATCTATGGTTGGTGAACTGTGGGTGGGTTCTTGGTGCACAGCAGTGGCCTGTTTATATTCCTAAAATTACAGGTTTTTAAATCCCTCTTCACTGGTTTTAAAAAGTCCATCCTGCAGAAAGCTGCCAAGTAGGACTCGAAACAGAGATGGCTAAACCGAGAGGAGGATTTCCTGCCCTGTTGCCTCACACTATAATATTTATTTATTTATTTTTACATTTATATCTCACCTTTCCTCCAAGGACCTCTAGGTGGCATATATGATTCTCCACCCTCTCCATTTTATCCTCATAACAACCCTGTGAGGTAGGTTAGGCTGAGGTACTGTGACTTGAGAGCCAGTGCAGTATTATGGTTAGAGTGTTGGACTGTGTGATCTGAGAGGCCCAGGTTTGAGCTCTTAGTTGGAAAAGAGGTATATAAATGAAATGAAATAAAATACGGTGCCAAGGTTTCAGAAGCTGCACATAACCTTTGCGGAGCCCATCCAAGGCCTTTTCTATGTTCAGTCTGCCATGGGAACAACTCATGTGTTTAGGTAGGAGGCATGCTATTCTTCTTTGAATTGAAATTTGAGATTCTTTGAACAGCGAAGAAGCCTCCACCCTGCACCAAGTCAAGTGATCCTTTCAGCCCTGTAGTCACTATTCTTGCCATTTCCTATCCTTTTTCCCTCTTGTCATTGGGGAGAGACATGAAAATAGATAGTGACATCCTGTTAGGAACATAGAAAAAAATGCTGCATTTTGCTGGAGACCTACTGCCGGTCAGTGTAGACATTACTGAGCTACATGGACCAATGATCCATTGCACCTGTGGGGCCGCCAACTCAGAGCTCCCCCAACCTTGCCACTGCGTTGCCCAAAGCCACCCCGGTGAGTGACAGGGGGCCCCCATCCCCTTCACACACCACTGCTGCCTGTGTTTGCTAAAATGTACTCTAGAATAACCCCTCTAGGGTCTTGCTCAGTGGTAGAGCACATGCTTTGCATGCAGAAAGTCCCTGGATCAATCCCTGGTATATCCAGTTTAAAAGATTTCAGGTTGCAGGTGTTGGGAAAGATCTCTTCCTGAGATCTTTCAAAATAGACAGTAGCAGGCTAGGTGGATTGCTAATTTGACCAAGTTAGTGTTAAGGCAAATTCATATGCCTAAGCCCAAAGATCCTCTGTAACAGCCTTCCTGAGCCCTGGGTCCCCAGATGTCACTGGACTACAATGCTCATCCTCCCTGGCCATTGGCCTTGCTGGCTGGGGATCATGGGGATTGTAACCCAACAAGATCTGGGAACCCAAAGCTGTTCTATAACCAGAAGATGTGAGCAGTTCCTTGTCAGATTAAGAAATGTTCTGTTCTATTATGTTCATGGGAGGACTGAGTTTTTCCTAATCTTTTTCAGGATGTCCGGAACCTACGGTTTGCACATAGGCCTGAGGGTCGCACAAGGAGGTCCATATTTGAAAACTTGATGAAATATGCTTTTCCGGTGTCGAATCATTTGGTAAGTGCTTTTTTTGTACATAAAAGCAATTTTTGTCAATGAAATGTCATGCTTGTAGGATGAATGAGAAGGGATTCAAGAGCTTTCAATCTTGCCAGGGGTTCTTGAACTCAATTTAACATTGGATAGCGGGAACAGAAGCCCCATGTGATGTATCTGTGGCCGGGGATGTACCACAGTCATACTGCCAGGGAAGCCACTGGTGAGGGAGGGAGAAGAATATCTGAGTGCTTTCCCAAATAAAATTTTAGACCAGTCTTTTCCCTGGTAACCTAGTCTTGTTGCAGGGAAAGGTAGCATTTTATGTTGGGCAGCAGTCAAACATTTGGTTGCCCTGTCAACATTCTGAAATGGTAGGTCATAGCAACTGATGCAACCTGTGGGGCTTCCACTCATCAGTTTTGTTTTGATTCATCCCAAGGGTTTGATGCTTGCCATGGCATGCATATGCACAAGGTACACAAAAAATTGTGAGTTTTTTTGGCTCAGCTCCTCATTGCACACTATAATCCAAACTGACTGAGTTGAGTTTCTGACACCATCACTACTTTTAAGGTTCAGAATATTGGAGTCACCACTAATGTAAACCTCTTCATTTTTAAAAAAAATACTACCACCACCACCAAATGTGAGCACCCTGTGGCTGTTTTTATGCGACAAAGCCATATGATCTTGCCTTGAAAGATTACTCTGTATTTATGCTGTCAAAAGAGAGTTCTTTCACACAAGTCTTTCTTCAGAAGTTACCCTAACCCCCCCCTTTCTCCCTTTCACTGCCCCCTTGGTGATTTCGTAGGTAATAGATCAGAGAACAAAGGAATATGAAGAAATGTACACTGATGCGTTAATTACCATGTACAAAGACAGTTTCTGAGTCTGCCTGCTTTTCGTTCATGCTTCAGTGTTATAGAAGGAACAAAAAGGCTGCACATAAATTGTTACTTTAGATAACAAATAAAATGGAAAATAAGCTGAAAAGAGCTGAATGGTCCCTCCCTCTCTTCTTGTTTTTAAGTCTCTTTTTGCATTTGAATACAAAGAGGTTTTCCCAGAAAATGGCTGGAAGGTTTACGATCCTGTTTTGGAGTATAAGAGGCAGGTAAGCACTTCCCTTCCCCCTCTGGCTTACACTCATTCCATGGCAAAGCTTGTCCTATATAACTGCATATTCTTGCTTCCAGATTGGGGAACATTTGATCTGTAGTTTAAGGAAACCTATGCCTATGTCTGCCTGGGATGGATTAATCACTCTGTTGCATGGGTGGCCAACTGAGCCATTAGTGGCACTGGTGGTGCTGGGGAATTGTGGGACTCTTGGACAGGAGCAGGAGGTCCTATTGCAGCCTTTGCCTACCTGGTGCCCTCCAAATCTTTTGGTCTCCAGCTCCAGCCAGAATGGCCAATGGGCACGGATGATGTGAAGTATAGTCCATAACATCTGGAGGGCACAAGATCGGGGAAGGCTGGTTTAGTGGCTTATCTTTAAAAAAAACCAAGCCTGCTGTATGAATGAATGAATGAATGAAACTTTATTTTTACCCCGCCCTTTTTCCAAACTGGAACTCAGGGCGGCTCACAAATAAAACTACATGTAGTTAAAAACATACAAAAATATGCAATTTGATGATGCTGTACTGCCTGCATCATTTGGGCTTTGCTGTTGCCTGCTCCCAGGCTTAGTAAACCAAAGGCAAAACCATTCTAAGGCACAGTGGGCTCCATATCTACATGAGTGAGCACTAGAGTAGCACAGTCTTGAACTTTGTACTTGGCCTGTGACAGTCTTGTCAGAACGTTATGCATAAGGAAATTTATTTGGAGTTTATATTGGTCCATATAGCCCTGTGCTGTCTGCTCTGACGGACAGCAGCTCCCCAAGGTCTCAGTCAAAAGTCTTTGCTGCTACTTGAGGACCTTTATCAAGAGACACCACCCATTGGTATATGTGTGTATTAGGGATGGGGTTCGCTGCCTATTTCTGATCCGCTTGCATTCCAAGAGTCCGTCTTTCCTTCCCGATCTGCCCTTTTTTGTTCCATGGGGATGTCTGTTGTAGTAGAGTGTGAACACAGAGAGCAAGGGAGATGAGGGAAAGTGGAAAGGGGGTGTAGCTGTGACTATCATGGAGGGACCCTGCACTTCTGAATTTGCCACTACGGTACTGGTACAATCCACACACTGCAATCTACACATCCACAATAAAGTGTCATTTAAAGTCCTCTGCAGACCACCCATGCAGTGTCTGCTGTGCTATATGTGGTATCCGTGACGTTGTTGCCACTTACCAGAAAAAATTACGTAGTCTTTCAAGAATGAAATGGAAAAAAATTGCATTGCATTGAAACGTCATTTGGTAGATTGAGAAAACTACATTTTCTTCTGCAATATAATTTGATAATGAATAATGACCGAAATGATTACTTAACCTATACATTATCAAGGAACAGAAGAATTAGAGAACAGACAGACTAAAATAAAAATTAAGATGAATGTTAATGGCCATTTCTGAGAATTAACAAAACAAAGAGAAAATGGATGTAAATGGCAATCATTATCATCTAGACAGCCTTTAAAAATGCATCAACGTAGAGGACAGCCAATTACGAAGATAATAATGTAAAATTCAGAGTGGATTTTAAAAAAAGAAAGATCAGTGCCAATGACAGCCATGACCTGCCACAAGAATCAGTGCCGCTCTGAAAAGGGAGTGGACTGTTGGATGGAGTCAAAATCTGATACTAAGTCCAATTTAGTGGATATTTGCTCCCATCCCTAGTGTGTGTGTGCGTCTGTGTGTGTGCGTATCTGCTACATACCAAACACGCGAGCATCTTTCCCCTTGTGTTGTGCTACAGTTCAAACTTGAAGACTAAGTTCTTATTGCAAAAGCAAAAAGCAACAATGCATGTGTTCGGGAAGGGGCATAGCTCTGTAGCGGAGCATCTGCCTTGCATGCAGAAGGTCCCGGCTTCAATCTCCAGCATCTCCAGGTAGGGCTGGAAAGACCCCAGTGTGAAACCCTGGAGAGCTGCTGCCAGTCAGTGTAGACAATACTGACCTAGTTGGACTGATGGCATGACTCCAGAGTAAGGCAGCTTGCTATGTTCCTAGCTATGGGGAATTTAGACTGTGGATTGGGAAGGCTAGAAATCCTAAATAACTTACTTCAGCACTAGAAGAGCCCTGCTGGATCAGTCCAAAGGCCTATATAGCCCAGCATCCTGTTTCACCCATAGATGCCTATGGGAAGCCCCCCAGAGTGCCGTAGTACTTGCCTGCTCTTGCTCCCTAGTTCCAGCCGGTATATTTGACACTTTGGCTCCCTTTGTATTTTAGCTACGTATTAATAGCTCTTCTTCCGTTTGAGTTATGAGAACTAAAAGCAGAAAATCTCTTGATCTTCACCTCCTGGACAGGAACTTCCTGGGGAAGGGCTGTAGCTCAGTGGTAGAGCACCTGCCTTGCAGGCAGAAGGACCCAGGGTCAATCCCCGGCATCTCCAGATAGAACTAGGAGAGACTCCTTGCCTGAAATCTTGGAGAGTCGCTGCCACTCAGTGTAGACAATGCTGATCTAAATGGACCAATGGATCTGACTCGGTGTAAAGCAGCAGTTTCCTAGGTTCTAAATGTCTGCTTTTCCGCCCCCCCAGGGAATTCCTAACGAAAGTTGGAGAGTGACCAAGGTTAATGAGCAATATGAGCTTTGCGATACCTATCCTGCCCTTCTGGTAGTGCCTGCCAATATTCCCGACGAGGAGTTAAAGCGAGTGGCTGCCTTCCGATCAAGGGGACGCATATCTGTGAGTATGGCATAGGAAGGTAAACCTTGATTTGCATACTTAGAGATCCTAAGAAGAGCAAGGTTCAAAGAGAGAGAGAGAACAACTCAAGATACAAACAGGACTAGATCTGAGAAGGTAGAAGTTGGGTAGGAAAATTGAAAATATGCTCCAGATAGGTCCAACAAATCTACCTGCAGACAGACTGAAATTGCCAAGAGTAACGTGATTTAAGGGTTGTTGCGAGGATAAAATGTGGGAAAGGAATACTGGTAGCTCCATGGAGGCAGGTCAGGATAAAAATGAAATTGAGTGGGTGGGGCATAAACCTTTGGCTGGGAACCAAGAGACTGTATTAGATGCACCCTATGGACTCTAGGCACTCTTTAGTTCAATTTTTTTAAAAAATATCCAGCTAATATCTAAATAAGTAATACTCAGTAGACCTTCTCATTTCCTGCATGAAATATTTTGTAGTTGTCTGACTGAAAGTGTCCCATTCCTGTCCATTTTAATTCATTCACACCAAGTATTGTAATGTTGATACGTTCCATTTGTTTCTTGACAATTTCTAACTTTCCCTGGTTCATGCTTCTCACGTTCCATGTTCCTATTGTGTGTGTCATACTACTCTGGACTCTCCTTTCGCCTCTGTGCGCTTCAGCCTCTGGGCTTCCTTTCGGCCTTGACCCAGCGGTGTCATTAGTCGCAGTGCTACTCATACTTGTCTGTTATTCATCCCCAGTAACTTGATGAATGCCATTTGACCTGGGGGTCTCATCTATCTCGTGTTGTATTTTGGATAGTCTATTCATAGGATTTTCATGGCAAAAGATATTCAGAGGTGGTTTACCATTGCCTTCCTCCGAGTTTGGATGTATCTTAATCTGGTGTCTCAGCTTTGACCATTCTGCCTTGGGTGCCCCTGCTAGGAGTGTATCCTCTTGGTCTAGACTTCTGACGGCATTGCTCTCAACTTCTTTGATACTCTCAACCCCCCTCACCATGTTAAGGTGTGCATCCCCCCCTCTCTAATATAGCAGATTATAGCAGTAAAAACAAGAGTTTTATAACACCTTTAGAGACTAACCCAGCCTGGACTACAGTTCCCATAATTCCTGACCATTTGGCCATGCTGGCTCGGGCTGATGGGAGATACAGTCCAGCCACATCTGGGGTCCCAAAGGTTGGGAAAGTCCGGACTAACCTATTTATTATGGCATAGGCTTCATCATAAGATGCATCATCATAAGATGACGTAGACCCTAGTCCATGGGGGCTTACATGCCATCATAAACATGTTGGCCTTTAAGGTGCTACAAGACTTTTTGTTGAGTACTGGGGAGAAGGTATGTGTATGTGCGTTAAGAGGGTAGGGAAAAGACCAGGGGGAGCATTTCCCCTTAATTTATACACACCCCATTTGCAATCGCAGTAGCTGGAAATAGAACAATGAAATAAAATAACATTACTGCTTTGACCCACTTTTTTAAAAAATAAAAGTCTTCCTCTTTCTACAAGGTCTTGTCATGGATTCACCCGGAAAGCCAAGCCACGATCACTCGCTGCAGCCAACCGATGGTTGGAGTGAGCGGCAAACGGAGCAGAGAAGATGAGAAGTGCCTGCAGTCCATCATGGACTCCAACGCCCAGTCCCACAAGATATTTATCTTTGATGCCCGGCCAAGTGTGAATGCTGTAGCCAATAAGGTTGGATTATGATGCCTTTCTCAACAGCAGGGTGGGGAAACCTCAGTCCCAGGGGCCAAATGCGACCCTCTAGGCCTTCCTATCTGGCCCTCAGAACTCTCCCAAGGCCATGCCTCTCACTGGCCTTGCTTCGCACATGCACCTGTGTACACCCCCCCCCTGTGTTTTTGCCTGCCTGGAATGTGTCCTTGAAGTCTGACTTTCCTTGCCTGGATGGAGGATAGAGACAGGAGTGTGAGTGTGTCTAGAAATTAGCCTTCTGTATACAAGTAAAATTTCCATCTGCTGCTCTGCTCACTTTTGCTTTTGGTTCTACTTACACTGGCGTGTGGTCCTTGGAAGCCTGCCCAGAAGTGAATACGGCCCTTGAGCTGAAAAGGGTTCCATACCCCAGCACAAGATCAGCTATGTCAAGGAAGCTGCGCAGTCATAAATATCCTGATAAAATATGTGGCTGATAAGATTCACAGTAACCTATAGTTAAACCCATACAGGTGGATTTGTGCTTTGGTTATTACTACCTTTACAGGAGTTAAAGGTCCATTTATTCCTATACCCATCTATTTATTGTTGGCATGGGGGGCGTTGTTAACAATAAAGCAATGAGTTATCATTGTATGAATAAATAAGTCCAAGTATTACCAAAACCATACCACTTCCAGAATAACAAAAACTATGTAAAATAGCAACTCGCAGATTTAAAAAGCTCAGTTGGAACACTGTTGTTCCAACTTGAGAGCCAAAAGAATGTAGAGCCATCCACCGTCAGATCCTGCAGTTCCAGAAAGATGATACCACCACTGAGAAGGCCCCACTTTGGATAGCCATTGTTCAGGCTTCCTGAAGACAAGGTATCCAAAGCAGACCCTCCCTCTGTTGATCTTTGGAACAAGGATGGATGTTCATGCGGGTCAGAGAAGACTTTTCATACTTGCTTCCTCTAAAGCATGAGATGGCTTACAAAATGGATAAAGATAATGTTCCGGATGAAGACTTGATGGGAAGGGAACTCCCCTGACTGGATAGTCACATGGGTAGGGGAAGCCCTTTTCATCAGTTCCTTTCTTCTTGAAAATGTGCTCTGGAAGAATGTGAGAGATAGTGCTGGGGGCCAAAGGAAGAGGGAAGAATTGGTCAAAAAGTGTTGTTTTTCTAGCAGAAGCCTCCACTGGATCTTGAGCCATTCCCCAAATGGCACGAGCTTTTCCTTTCACAGAACAGCACACCTGGATCCAACCCATTATAATAATGGATGGAAGATACAGGAAAAAGGAGCAGTAGAATTAAAAACGAGTATTTATTTATTTTATTTATTTAATTTAATTTATATACCGCCCTAAGCCCAAGGGCTCTCTGGGCGGTGTACATAACAATAAAGCAATCAGAAAATATATAAATACAATAATACAATAGAATCAAAACCAAACAGACATAAACAAAATAATCAGAGCAGAGTAGTGGATTAACGCAACATTTTTAAAGAAGCTATTCTTATTCCCCAAAAGGCATTCTAAAAAGTTGAATAAGGGGAGGTGTGTTGATGCACTGTCCCAGGGAGCTTACTTCGCAGCTTCGTCCCTGTCATAGAAAAGGTCCTGTTTCCAGCCACAACTAAATTACTCCTTCATAAACAGGATTTGAAAAAAAACATTCAATACAGATCTTATTAACCATGGTGGGAGATTATATAAGGCAGGGATGGGGAACCTGTGACCCTCCAGATGTTGTTGGACCCCAGCATCTATCAGCCCCAGGCAGCATGGTAGTGGTGAAGGATTATGGGAGTTGGAGTCCCATCCCATCAACAACATCTGGAGGGCCATAGGCTCCCCTTTACTGATAATACACTCAGCGAAAGGTCAACTTGGGGTCTTACCCAGAAGACAATCCAGTGTGCTTTTTCTTCTACAGGCTAAAGGAGGTGGTTATGAAAGTGAGGATGCCTATCAGAATGCAGAGTTGATCTTTCTGGACATCCATAATATCCATGTTATGAGAGAGTCATTAAGGAAACTAAAGGAGATTGTCTATCCCAACATAGAAGAGACTCACTGGCTGTCTAATTTGGAATCCACTCATTGGCTAGAACATATCAAGGTACATTTACCAAATTACATATCCGTTGGGCAAGACTGCATTTTTTAAAAAAAAAAATACATGTAATTATTCTTTGTGAAACACCCTTTCTCACTCATTCAGTCTTCCTTCCCACCCAACTCTCCCATGACTAGCCATGCCGACAAAAACCCAAGACTTTGTCCCCATTCTTGATGGGGCCTTTCTGTTGTTTTACATCAGGCCCTAATCCATTGGTAATGGATATCACAATCGCAAATACCCTTTTCTACCCAGCTGATCCTTGCCGGCGCGCTTCGGATTGCCGACAAGGTGGAATCAGGGAAGACCTCGGTGGTTGTGCATTGCAGCGATGGCTGGGACCGAACCGCCCAGCTCACCTCTCTCGCCATGCTCATGCTGGATGGCCATTTCCGAACAATACGGGGCTTTGAAGTGCTGTTGGAGAAGGAATGGCTGAGTTTTGGGCATAGATTCCAGCTGGTGAGTTGGTAACCTCCCAGAGTGACTGAAGAGACTGCTATCACAGGCATTGCTCTTAAGTAATTTAAGGGGTGGTATACAAACGGAGAATAGATGACTGACCGGTAGTTGGCAGCTCCTCAATGTTGTTGGCAAAGAATTGGAGGAGTTCCCACAGCGCATAGTTAAACTATGGAGATTGCTTCCTCAAGATATAGCGATGGCCACCAACTTGGATGACTTTCAGAGAGGCTTAGACAAATCATGGAGGATGTGGCTATCAGTGGCTATTAGCCACAATGGCTATATTCTACCTCCACTGTCAGAGGAAATATGCTTCTGATTTCCAGTTGCTGGAACCCATAGGAGGGGAGAGTGCTGTTGTGTTCAGGTCCTGAGTGTAGGCTTCCCAAAGACAGCTGGTTGGGCACTGTGAGAACAGGATGCTGGGCTAGGTGGGCCACTGGCCTGATCCAGCAGGCTCTTCTTACGTTCTTATGATGGCTTTAAAGGAGGATTAGACAAATACATGGAGAATAAGGCTATCAACGGGCTGCTAGCCATGATGGCTATGTTCTATCTCCACAGTCAGAGACAGCATGAATGCCAGTTGCTAGAAACCATAGGAGGGGAGAGTGCTCTTATGCTCAGGTCCTGCTTGGGGGCTTCCCATGGGCAACTGTTGGCCACTGTGAGGAAAGGATGCTGGACTAGATGGGCCACTGGCCTGATGCATCAGGCTTTTCTTACGTTTTTATACCTACAACAGGGAAATGGTGAAAGAAAGCTTGGGTTATGGTTCTGAGCAATGTAAGCGCACCAGCAAAACCTTATGAAGGCTTGAATCTATACTCAGGATTCTCAAGGATTGGGAAAAGTGGTCATAGTTGTTTGGAACAGAGAAAACTTGCAGGAAAATGTACATATCCAAGTTCTTCCTTTGATATGAGTGTATCATTTTATGTTTCGTTTGGTCTGTTTACACTCTCTTTTCGCATTTAGGGTTGATTCCAGCCAAGTCATACTCAGAGCAGACCCACTGAAATTAATGGATGCTCCTAATTGAAGTCCATTGATTTAAATGGGTCTACTCAGAGGATGTCTTATTTGGAGTAATCTGGAGAGAGCGAGAGAGAGCAAGAGAGCTGTATGGCCAATTTAATGCAATTCAGATTATTTTGTTCAATGGCTTTAAATGATTGGAGAGGTTTTTTTGGACACCCTTTTATATTTTCAACATTAAAAAAAAAAAAGAACAGGAAGGTGCCTTAGACCAGGTCAGATTGTTTGTCTGTCTGGCCCAATAGTGTCTACTCTGACTGGCAGCAGCTCTCTCCAGCATCTCAGGCAGTAGGGCCTTTCACAGCACCTGCTGCCTGATCCTTCTAACTGAACAATTGAACTAGAAAGCATATTTATTTATTTATTTATTATGCGATTTGTTAGTCGCCCATCTGGCTGGTAGACCAGCATAGTTTCAGCCTCCTTTCTCTCTACCCTTGTTGCATTTTGAAGAGTCTGAAGCTGGTGTACTTAGTACACTGGTGAGTTGCCTAATTTAGTCGGTACTTCTCTAAATGATATTAGTGTGTTATAGGATACATATCCTGTTCCCTCTTGCTTTGCTTTAGAGAGTAGGCCACGGAGATAAGAATCACGCGGATGCTGACCGATCGCCTGTTTTCCTCCAATTCGTTGACTGTGTCTGGCAGATGACAAGACAGGTAGATTTCTAGGCATGTATAAGGGGCTTCTATTGGGGCAGAATCTGGGTTACTTGAGTGCACAGGGTGGTGTTTTGGGATGATTGTTGTTTTTAAAGTGCAAAGTGTACCCTTGTAATTTAACTTACAGAATTCACTCCCCCAAGATGTGGTGATGGTCACTGCTTTACATTGCTTTAAAAAACAAAAACTGGAGGATATCAGCAGCTGTTAGTCATCAGTGAGTCCTGCAAATGCAGTGGAGTGGTTGTTCAGGATTTCACCCACTCCGTTCCATTCCATCCCTCCCCCTTTTTTATTCTCCCCCCCCCCAACAATCAGTCAGCGTCCATGGGCACTGGGCATCCATGTTCAGTCTTTATTTAGCTGTTTTGGGGGTAACTCCTGAATTCCCCCCCCAAGTTTATTGTGTATTTTAACCAGTCTTGGGGTTTCCCCAGTCCTGCTGATGCCTCCCTCTTGTGCATGGGTGGTGCCCTTTTGGCTGTATGAGCATTGCCACTCAAAGCCTGAACGCTGGAAGTACAGGGAATGATAGCTAAATGGAACCTCCCTTCAGAGAAGCAGCATACCTCAGTGCACCAGATGCTGAGAAAACCCACTAGCGAGGAAGGCTGTTGGTTTCATGTTCTGCTTATAAGCTTCCCACCACCATCCAGTTGACTGCTTTTGGACTTGGTGAACCTGTTGGGTCTGATCCAGAAAGTAGATCCATTGTACAGATAGGAGTGTGCAAACTGGACCCCCAATAAAACGTTCCACTGTAGAGTGCTCCTCTTCAGGGTGCCAGCCAGCCAACCGTACCCTCTTCTAGAACGCTTCATTTCATTTATCCTCCCCCAGTTTTTGCCTCCTTTAGTTCTTCTCCCACCCCCACCCCCAAAAAAAGTTTTTTTGTGCTTCTGTAGCACCTTGGGACTCCTCTGAGCTGCGGATATAGCCCTCTAGTAGTGCATGGATGATGCCACTTTTGACTACATAAGGATCTGCACTTGGCTAACTGAGTTCACTCTTAGAATACAGGATACAGCCAGCAGTCATCCCCTTCTGGCTCTTACAGGGTATGCAACGCAGGCATTTCTTGCTTTTGGAAATCCATTACTCGGTTATGGTAAAGAGAGATTGTCAGACAGTAACGCAAAATAAATTTGGGACCTTTTGGGGAAATATATTAATATATAAATGATATTAATTCTTTAATATTCTTTAATTTACAATATAAATAATATTAATTCTTAACTAGGAATCAGCCTAGCACTTCCCCCCAACCCTCTCCAGTACAAACTCTTCGCAGGAATGTTTTCATGTCCCATGTGGGAAATGTCCAGTGAAAACAAATTGCAACTGCTTGTCTTTTGAAGTTTCCCACAGCGTTTGAATTCAACGAGTGCTTCCTGATCACTGTTCTGGACCACCTCTACAGCTGCTTGTTTGGGACTTTCCTATGTAACAGCGAGCAACAGAGGGTGAAAGAGGTAAACGACAACAAAAACCAGCCACTCCTTAAAAAAATACTTTGCTCACCTACCCACCAACATCTCCTGTTTTTATTGCTACTTTTAAAATGCAAAGAAGACTCCGTTTTGGTTTATTTCCAGAGAAATAATGGCTTCAATTTTTAAGAGACATGATAACAAAAGTAACAGGGGGAAGGAGAAAAGAATATTCAAGAACCAACCCTTCATTGCTGGAGTCCTCAACATGGCACTTTGGGGCAAAATGGCACCCTCATGCATCACCCTTGGCATCCATCAAAGCCCTCCCTTCCCCCCCCTTTTTTTTTTTTAATATTCAGGTTTTTGGTTTTCTTTTTTGGTTTGGGTGGTGTTGCCTTTTGAGGGAGGGGAATGTTCCCTGCTTTTTTGTCTGTGTATTATTTGTTTTGGTTGTGCGTAGATGTTTTGCCTGTTTTCTTGCGGGCGGGGGGGGGAAGGTTGTTCTGAGCATCGACAGTCATTCTTCTGCTAGATGGGTATTTTGTGGTGCCTTTGATAGGCCCAAAAAGGTTGGGAACCCCTGCTTTATTGTAAGATGTATTGCATATCACCATTGTGATTATGATTATCCTGCCCTTCCTCCAAGGAGTTCTGGCCTATCCTCACAGGTTCCCTGTGAGGTAGGCTAGGCTGAGAGCTAATGGCCAGCCCAAGGTCACCTAGCAATCTTCACAGCTATGGACTTGAACTTGGGTTCCCCCTGTGTATGTGTGTGTGTGTGTACACACACACACACATGGAAATGGACTGCCTTCAAGTCAATCCCAATTCATGGCGACCCCTTTGAATAGGGTTTTCATGGTAAGCGGTATTCAGAGGGGGTTTACCATTGCCTCCCTCTGAGGCTGAGAGGCAGTGACTGGCCCAAGGTCACCCAGGGAGCTTCATGGCTATGTGGGGATTCAAACCCTGGTCTCCCAGGTTGTAGTCTTAACCACTACACCACACTGGCTCTCTAGCATGCATAGAACTGAGCTGCTAAGCTGCTAAGCAGTATGTCACTGGGGTATACTGATGTGACAATAATTAGCATTTGTTGTGCTTTTGAACGTTCAAATTATTTTGCAATAACCTTTACAACAATCTGAAGGCATGATTATCATCCCATTGCTTGCAGGTGGGGGAACGGGACTGAGTGTGTGATAAAACAACTTGCTCTAAGGCTGCCTAGTGAGCTAGAAAGGCCATAGTTCAGTGGTATGCTCTGCATGCAAAAGGCCTCAGTTCAATCAGCGGCCTCTTCAAGAAGGACTGGGCAAGATCCCTGCCTGTTACCCTGGAGACAATTCAGCCAGTAGACAAAACTGAGCTAGATAGATCAATCCCTTGGCTGAAAAATGGAAATGGACTGCCTTCAAGTCAATCCCGACTTATGGCGACCCTATGAATAAAATAAGGCTTTCATGGTAAGCAGTATTCAGAGGGGGGTTCCCATTGCCTTCCTCTGAGGCTGAGAGGCAGTGACTGGCCCAAGGTCACCCAGTGAGCTTCATGGCTATGTGGGGAGTCTAACTCTGGACTCCCAGGTCGTAGTCCAACACCTTAACCACTACACCACACTTTCTATATATATATAACCTGGAGGACAGTACCAGCATCACTTAGCTTCTGCAAATGAAGCCCCTCTGAGCATTCCATCCTCAAAACCCTATAACAGCCACCTTGGTAACAGCATTTGTATGTTGGCAGCTGATGAAGGCAGAACCCAAAACATTTTGGTATTACAATAAAAACCTCTGTTTTGTTAATCACAATTACGTGCATATATTTTTAAGTGATTAACGGAATCCTTATAGGGATCCAGAGCAAGCTTGGGTGAAGTTCTGTTTGTTGCTTTCAAAATTGTGTGTGTGTGTGTGTGTGTGTGTGTGTGTGTACACAGTAGGACCCTGCTTTTCAGTGCCTCACTTCTTGGCATTCCGCTAATACGGTGGTGCCAGTGGGGCGATCAGCTGGAGCGTGTGAGCTCCCTGTGCTCCAGCTGATTGCGTGCTACAGCTGATCGCTGTCAGCTGGAGTGCGGCGGCTGGAATGCAGTAGGGCCCCAGTTTCTGGTGGTTTTTGCTTTTCGGCAGGGGCCTGGGGAAAAAAAAATATATACACACACCCACACGAGTCTGCTTCTGTTTTCATAGCCCTGCCCCTTAATTTGCATAGCCCATCCTAGCTTTTGTTTCTTGCCCCTCCTAGTGTGTGATGGAATATTGAGGAGGGGCTTAGCTCTTGGGCAGAGTGTCTGATTTGCATGCGGAAGGTCTCAGGTTCAGTCCCTGGCACCTCCAGGTACGGCCGGCAAAGGGTTCTTCCTGAAACCTTGGAGAGTCACTGCCAGTCACTGTTGACAGTACTGAGCCAGATGGACAATTGATCTGACTCAGTATAAGGCAACTTCCTATGTTCCTATGAGAAACTGATTTCATGTAGAGATAAATATGTAGATATGCACATGTCTATACAGTGATATTTTGACTTTCTCAATTTCAGAGCTTCAAAACATGTCAAAGGATGTAGTCATTTTCTGTAGAGTAGAGGAAGCCAACATGGTGCCCTCCAGATGTTAGTGGACTCCAACTCCCATCAGCCAGCATGACCAATGGAGAGGGATTATGGGAGTTGGAGTCCAGCAACATCTGGAGGGCACCATGTTAGCTACCTCTGCTGTAGAGAGTTGCTGTAGCCCAGACATGTGCTACAACATGGCCCTCATATGCCACAAATAAAGCATTTCTCCACTCTGCTTTTCAGGGACTCCCCCAAAAAACAGTATCGCTGTGGTCCTATATAAACAGCCAGCTTGAAGACTTCACCAATCCTCTGTATGCCAGCTATACCAACCACGTTTTGTATCCCGTGGCGAGCATGCGCCACCTAGAGCTTTGGGTAGGCTACTACATCCGGTGGAATCCACGGATGAAACCACAGGTAATCTGATTGGGCAGAGAAAGGAGCTTGGGTGCAAATCAGAAATGCCAGACTTCCTCTGTATTAGAAGTGCCTTGGAATATGGCAGGTGTGGGAAACCTGCAGCCCTCCAGATGAAGCTGAACTACAGCTCCCACCAGTCCCAGCAACATGACCAATGGCTAGGGATGATAGAAGTTGTAGTTCAGCAGCATCTAGAGGGCCAAAGGCTCCCCACATCCAGAGTATGGTACAGTAGGGCCCCGCTTACTGGCGCTTCGCATTCTGGCGTTCCGCTAATGTGGCAGCAGGAAATTCCCCTTTTTAAAGTTGATTTTGTGACATTTTCACATCTTTTTCATGCGATGGCCCCATTATAGTCTATGGGTTCCGCTTTACGGCGGGGGCCTGGTCCCTAACCCGCCGTATAAGCGGGGGCCTACTGTATCTGTTAAAATACCATGTATCTTCTGTTTGAAGAATCGGGTGCCTAGCAACGCCCAACAACAACTCAGTACATAATGATGAATTCTGTTCTCAGAACTGTCCTCATTAGAGATGCTGGAAAAATTAATAATTACTTAGTTCAGTATACAAATTTGCCTGCTCACAATACTCCCAAAACAACTCAAGGCAAATGTTATTTTTCTCATAGTTCTCATGCAGCTTGAAATGAAAACAAGACTCTCCCCATAGGCATAGAATTGTTTTTATTGTTATTCTGTGTTCAGTCCCAAGTCCTGGACACCCACTGCTGCTCAAATATTCCCCTAAGAGGGATTTTTAAAGCTCTGGGGGCCAGTGGGTGAGTCCCTGGGGTTCGTAGTTTGCTTCCCAGGATTTGCATGCGGAAGGTAACAAACAATGAGTAGTAAGCCATTAACCGACCCTTGCCTTCCAATCGCAGTTTGTTTGGAGAGAAACAAACCACAAGCCTGGGTTCATATGTAACAACAAGCCAAACTATGGTTTGTTGCCTCCTCGGTGCAGCAACAGCAGGAATGGGGGGAGGAACAAAGCATCTGTGATTTCAGCAGGAGGCACCAGCACGCTGCTTGTTCATTTTAAACCATAGTTAAAATAAGCTATGGTTTACTGTGGCATGTGAACCAGACCACTTACTCCTTTTGTTATTACTTCATCATGTCCTGGGGCTTATCTTTGGGACTGAAAATAGCTTCCGGGGCTGGCCCAAAGGAAGTCCCCCATGTGGTTATTATTCCTTCCTTCTCAAGACTTGAGTGCTTGTTGTCTCACTGTAGGAGCCAGTGCACAACCGTTACAAGGAACTCCTGGCAAAACGGGCAGAGCTTCAGAAGAAGGTGGAAGAACTTCAGCGGGAGATCACCAACCGCTCCACTTCATCCTCTGAGAGAGGCAGCTCGCCTGCTCAGTGTGCCACCCCAGTCCAGACTGTGGTGTAAACACAATTCCAGATGCTTTGATTCATTATAATCTCTCCAGAGCCACGTCATAAAGGCAGCTTTTCTAGAGAAAGGAAACATGGAAGAGCAAACTCTGTGAACTTAGAAGGCAGGTCAGATGCTCTTATTTATTATGCTACATCCCTCCAGGATATTTTATTAAGGCTGTTACACTGCAGGAAGTGAAAGCCTTTTTTGTTGTTGTCTTACAAGGCCTCATGTATAATTATCATTCCTGAGGGCTAGTTACAAGGAAGCTTGCTGGCATGGCATCCCAAGACAAGACCAGGACATTTGAGCATTGAGCCAGGTGTTAAGCACTTGTGTTGCTTTGTACTGGAGAACACGCACTCTCACTAGAAAAGAGAATGCAGACATCCAGCAAAGTGACCTGAACACAATAGAATCAGTGTGTGTGTGTACGTGTGTGTGTGTGTGTGTCCTGCTGCACACAGTGGAGCTTCCTGTCTTTTCTTTGCCACCCAACAAGCCGGTCCACAAAACTGAGAGGAATTTAAGCAGGCTGCAACACACTACAAGGAGCTGCATTCTAGAAAAGGGACAAAATTAGGCAATCCCAGTGTGAGTGCATAAGCACTTGTGCTCTATTGGATTCTGTACATTGTCAACAAAGAGCTTGTCCCATCGTTGGAAGGAAAACAGCTTTTGAAGAGGAACAATCAAAAATCCAAATCTTTCAGCTGCTAAGATGGGGGTGGACAGACTTTGTGGTCTATTTGTGGGCTGGCAATTCTTTCCCAGCAAAAGTGGCAGCAATCCATTTGCCAGATGGGTGCCATCTTTGTATAGGTATGAAGAGAACACAGTTTCTGTGCTAACTTTATCTAGGAGGTTCTGATACTGCAAGCGCATCACAGTTTTGGTTGAGGGATTTTATAGCCGGAAGAAACCAGTTTGGGCTGCAGCAGTCCACAGGTGGACCACAGCCAATATCTTGCCTGCTCCTGATTAGAGAGGCAACATTCATCAGTTGGGGGTCATCTTCTGAAAAATAAACTCTCAATTTGGAAAAATGGCTCAGTACAACAGTTTCATTCTTATAATTTTGCTTTTTAAAAAAACGAACAAGGGAGAGCTGCTGCACAGTTTTAGAGCTTTAAATTCACAAATATGCTGGTCCTACTTGCTAGCAGTTTGCTGTAAAATACAGTTAACCATATTGCAGTGCTAACACAATGTCTTGTTATTCAAAGGTCTGTTGAAAAGGGTCTCCATGTCAGGCCCACTTCCCCCTTTCTTTAATGCAACATTCTCCAACCCAAGAACTTATAACCGCAGCAGTCATCATCCCCTATGACACTAACGTTAAAACTGTCTAAGGCAGGGATGGGGAACCTGTGGCCCTCCAGACGCTGTTGGACTACAACTCTCATCAGCTCTGACCATTGGCTGTGCTAGCTGGGATTGGTGGGAGTTGGAGTCCAACAACCGCTGGAGCACCACAGGTTCCCCCATCCCCAGTCTAAAGGGTTTCAGTGGCCAGTAGTCTTTCAATTCTCCCTTAACATCCATTGCTACTGGCAAAGGGGGGGGGAGGAGAGGGAAGCTATGAAGCCTGCAGAGGGGGGAGAAAAACTGAGACAGTGAAAAGGATTAAATTATTTAAGTTGAGAAGAGGAATGCACTTCCTCCCCCCCCCCTCAGTGTTGGATATGTTCGCCTTTCTGCACTGGTTGGTGTGGAGAAAATGTATTGAAATTGTATTGTGAAGTGGTAGAGCCCGTAGGTGGCATGGCTTTGCTTTGCTTTCTGACAGTGTTGATATCCGTTGTTGGGTTTTACAGCATTGTTTCAGTGACTTGAAAAGATTGGTGTGCATGTGTGTGTCCTGGGACATCCCTGTTGAATGACTGTAGTCGTCGTCCCCAATGTTCAGTGGTGTGTGCGCATGCACACATGGGCATTTCATGTCAGGCCTACAGATCATAAAGTCCCTCCTTCTGCACCAAAGCAGCCACAGTTTGCCAGTGTTTCTCCGTGGGGGAAAGACACATTGGAATTTAGGTCTGCTGAGAAAGGCATCTCTTGCTATTATTGTACTAATGCATTGGTCCAGTTTGATAAAGTGCATCTTTAGATGATATACTGAACGTTTCTGAGGAGCAGAACCTTTTCCATCCCCCAAACTCAAGTCCCTGGTTGTTTGGCCACACCATCCCACATGTTCGCTAATATGGAGGGAAAGCATCAGCGCTTTCCTTAGGACCACTGACTCAGAGCAAAATCGACACTTCCCAACCCCGAGTGTCCTTGCCTCTAAAACACCTCCAGCATGGCCAAAGGCTAGAGATGATGGACATTGTAGGCCTGCTTCACAGGAGTACACACACCTGTGCATGCAGTGTGCCTCTCAGCCTCCACAGAGACACACTGCAGGCCCCATACAACATACAAACCGGCTCCCTCTTCCCACTTCCCTGTTAATGCTGGACATTCTGTTGCCGTAAAAGGCCACCTCACCCCTCTCCGCTGATGGTGTTGTGATCAATAAAACACTTGCTTTGTGGTGGATTTATTTTTTGCGTCCCCTCCCCTGCAACATCTTTGAGCCCATCTTGTTTTTTGCTTTTCCTCTCACCTGTCTAATGTCTGAAATAGGTGAGCTAAGCCAATCCGCTTTTCATCTTGCTTGCGCTTTTAGAGGCAGGTGCGTCCAGCTCTTACCATTGCCTAGGAGTGAGGAACCTGTGGCCCTCCTAATGCTCCTAGATTACAGCTTCCACCATCTCTGACTGTTGCCTGGGGCTGATGGGAGCAGTAGTCCAACGCCTAGAGTTATTCATTCCTGCCATTTGCCCCTTGTTTGCCCTAAACCATACTTCACCAATCTTGGCTCTCAGATGTTGTTGGATTACAGCCCACAATTCTCCCCAGCTAGCATGGACAATGGGCAGGGATGATGGGAGTTGTAGTCCAGCCACAGGTGGAGCCCAAAGGTTGGGGGAGGTGGCCCTAAGTCAACTTTCCTCTAGATTTGAAAGGACTCCTCCTAGTTGAGCCAGAGAAGACATTTCTGCAAATGCAGCTTGTCCTTGCTGCAGTATTGCAGGGGCTGGAGAGCTGTTTGCCAGATCTGTTGTCCCTGTTTAAAATCTGCTGCCTCTTCTCAGGGAATAGGGCAGTGCTAACTCCCTATCTTCTAGCATCTTCATAAATATTTGAGTGCTTCTCCCCGCATGCACACACACTCTTTCATCTGTTAGCATATGGTAGGGGAAGCACCATAACAAAATGGGCGGAGCACATCCTTTGCATGCAGAAGAGCCCAGGTTTGATCCATGGCATTTTCAGTTTCAAGAATCAGGTGATGGGGGGGGGAAAAACCTGCCTAAAACCCTGCAGAAAGCACTGCCAGTCAGAGCAGGAGACAATACAGGGCTGGCTGAACAAACAAACAGGTGACCTGCTATCAGACAGCTTCCTGTGCTGTTGCCATAAGCCTAACCTTGGGCAGATCACAGAGAAAAGACCTCCACAGCCAAGATGGGGAACCTGGAGCCCTTCGGGTGTTGTTGAACCCCCAACTCCCATCAGCCCGTCAGTGTGGCTAATGGTCAAGGATAATGGGAGTTGTAGTCCAACATGGGGGGGGCACAGGTTCCCCACCTCCAGGCTACAGCTACCATACCTGCACCCCCATATGCTTCCAAGCATATATTCCTAGCTGGTTGGTGTTTTACATTCCAAAGCAATGTTCTGCCTTTCCTAGGAGGAAGGAGACTGCAGAAATTAGGGAGGGGGGAAATTGGTATTTCTGGCAATTTCCCCTCCTACGGAAGAATTTGACTGGGATGAAGACTCCTTTTAGCCACTAGAAGGGGACAGTGGTATGGTGGACCAAACTGACAAAATTGCTTGGTTAGAAGGCTAGACTCAGACCTGCTCTATGCTAAAACCATGCCTCACCCTGCTGGTTGGGGTTGATGGGAAATGCAGTTCCACAATATCGAGAGCCACGGGTTCCCTATCATTCTAGACTCTTGGCCATCACTACCATTTCCATTTTTCTTGCCTTTTCTCCAGCTGCTCCACTTCCTTCAAACTTTGTGTGCAGAACTCACCGCAGGATCTCATTTGAGGTGGGCATCTGTTCCCCAAGTGCACAGGTGAAAATCCTCTCCCCTTACGGCACTCTGACACTTTTCTACAATCTTTTGAAGATAGGCTTAGCAGACACAAAGGTGATTACTCCGAGTTTATGAAGTGAAACGTAATTCTGTTCCCTTTTTGTTAGCTGCGGCATATGTTTTTATTGTTTGGAAGCAAAATGCACAATTAAACTGTACAATGGGTGAAGTAGACACTGATATGACAGGTTGGGGAGGTACAGGATTTAGCTAGGTCTGGTGTATAAGTGCAGCAGAATGAGATGGTAAAGGTTTTGTCCCAGACTGTGGGGGACAAGATGCTGCTCCTCACAAAGAGCTACCTACACATAACAAATTAGCACATTGGAAGAAAGGGCCCAACTCAGTCCCTTTTGTGCTAGTTTTCTGCCTTTGGGGTTGTTTTTCATGTAGAAGAGCATTTAAAAATGTGAAGTGATACGATCCATGCTACTGTTCTGCTCTCTACACAGTCTGGAGAAATCTGTGGCTGTTCAGATGTCCCTGGACTCCCCATTCCCATCAGCCCCAGCCAGCATGGCCACTGCTCAGGAATGACTGGGATTGTAGTCAAGTAACAACTGATGCTTACAGATTTCCCACCCCGATGTAGACCAAAACCTATTCTGCAGGCCCCTTGACAGTATGAGTGTGTCCTGAATGATGGCTTTTCCCTATATTACTATTTTTAAATATTGATTATCAGCTATGTATTGTCTAAAAAGGATATAGCTATCATAAACTGAAAACCAAAATGTTCTTTGGCACTGTCTTGATAGTATTTTACCACTTTATGACCAGATAAGGCAACTGTGAACATACAACAAAAATGCATGATCCAGTTGTCCAAAGACAACCAGAAGCCTGATGTCTACAAGATTGACAGACATGACTTTTTTGTGCATTACATTTTAAAATATTATATTGATACCCCTGTCTTTCATGGGCTCCTCGTAGCCTCCTAAGGGCATGATCAAGTCCAGACCCAAAGATTCAGGTTGCTCTACACTATTCACTGGGCCCTAAAATGCACCTAACCATTTGATGCGGGTACAGATATAATGGTATAACTATGTTATTATGACTGTACAAATGGTCACTTGTTTTTGACTCACAGGCATTTCCCATAGTAGGAACTTTCCACACCCAAGTTCTGTTGGCAGGGAAACTACGGTAAGAAGGCAGTGACTTAACCACAGCCCACAAGTGAGTCCATGGAAGAACTGTGATCTCTTTTGTGTCTCAAACTTGGCATATTTAAGGATAAACCATCCTATGTTCAACTTTTTAGTTATCAACTCTAGAAGAGGAGGGAATCCCTTAGAGACTTATGGCTTGGATCCGCCCCTGCAGGGATGGTGGACAGATTAATATGGTCCACCCCAAGAGACTAACGGAATCCACAGGATTTCTGAAAGCCCTGAGGGAGTTCCCAGTAGATAGAGCAGGTGACCCTGCTGAAGCCCTTGTCACGCTGTGGAACAATGAGGCGCGTCAGTCTCTTGACATGGTTGCCCCCGAGCGCCCTCTCCAGCATTGTGGAGCCCAGTTTGCACCTTGGTACACCAGTGAGCTAAGGGCATGAAACAGGCTGGATGACAGCTAGAGTGCAAGTGGCAAAAGATGTGCTGTGAGGCTGATAGGGCATGAGTAAAACATCATAACCATGCCTACTGTGCGGTGGCGAGGGCGGCAAAGAAGGCCCACTTCTCTGCCACCATCACATCTTCAAGTAGCCATCCAGCAGAGCTTTTCCTTATTGTCAGGGGTCTGTTGAGATCGACTCCAGGACATGGAGTTTTAGACCCTTCAGAGGCCCACTGTGAGTTATTTGCAGTTGCTCACCTCCGTAGCAATCTTGATGCCCTATCCACATCTACTGTAGTCCCCAGTGAGGTGTCCAGTGCAACATGTGCTGCAACTTCTTAGGAATGGTTTCAGTTGATGCGGCCTGACGACATGAACAAGGTGCTTGCCATGATGCAGCCAGCAATATGTCCTCTCGACCCTTGCCCTTCTTGGCTTAGTTAAGCTTGCCGAGGGGGGTTGACCAAATGGCTCCAGGGTGTGGACAACGCATCACTGGGAGAGGGAGTGGTTCCAGCTGCCCTGAAAGAGGCAGTGATCCAACTGCTCCTGAAAAAGCCCACCCTGGACCCATTGGTTTGCGACAACTAGTGCCCGGTCGCAAAAAAAACCCTCCTTAGGGAAGGTGATTGACAAGGTTGTGGCGCAGTAATTGCAAGTACTCTTGGATGAAACATTATCTTGACCCATCCCAGTCTGGGTTCAGGCTTGGTTATGGGACTGAATTGGCCTTGGTCACCCTAAAGGATGACCTTTATTGGGAGAAGGACAGGGGGAGTGCAACCCTGTTATTCTTACTTGATCTCTCTGTGGCTTTTGATACCATTAACCATGGTAACCTTCTGGGCCGGCTTGGTGTGATGGGTATTGGAGGCAGCGTTTTACAGTGGTTCTGATCCTATCTCCAGGTTGTTTTCAGAGAATAGCATTGGACGATTGGCTCTTGGATCCACCTTTGTCGCTAGAGGCCCAGGTGACCTCAGTGGCTAGGAGTGCCTTTTACTAGCTTCAGCTGGTAAGACAGCTGCAGCTGTTTCTGAACTGGGATAGCCTGACTACTGTTGTCTATGCACTAGTAACCTCCTGGCTGGATTAATGTAATGTGCTCTATGTGGGGCTACCTTTGAGATTGGTCCAGAAACTGCAGCAGATGCAAAATGCAGCAGCAAGACTACTCATTGGGGCAGGGTATCACCAACATGTCACCCCGCTGTTGAAAGAATTTCACTGGCTCCTATTAGCTGCCGTGCTAAGTTCAAGTTTCTAGTTTTGGTGTACAAAGCCCTATGCAGCTTGGGATCAAGATATCTGAAAGACCGTCTTATCCCTTATATAACCAGTCAATCACTGCGCTCTGCAGGTGAGGGCCTCCTGCAGATACCATCTTATTAGGAGGTCCGTTCCACACAATATAGGAAATGGACATTTAGTGTAGTGGCACCTACCCTTTGGAATTCTCTCCCCTTAAATATTACACAGGTGCCATCTCTGTTAGCTTTTCATTGCCTACAGGAGACCTTCCTCTTTCAACAAGCCATTTAAGTAGAGACCTTATCCCAGTCTGCATCTGTGTTGGAATTGCTTTTTAAGATGTTTTTAAAGCTTTTTAAAAAAATGCTTTTAAAGATGTTTTGTTTATATATATTTTGAAGTCTATTTTTAGTGTTTTTGTTTGCTGCCCTGGGCTCCTACTGGGAGGAAGGGTGGGATATAAATCTAATAACCCCCCCATGTAACATTTTAATTCAGGGGTGGGGAACCCCAGACCAAGGGGCCAAATACGGCCCAGCAAGGACAGTTGGTTCTGATGGCCTCTTGCAAGGAGGGGCTGAGTGGAGATGACGAAGATGGCCTTGCCTGCTGCTGCCTGCTCACAAGGAAGTGTGAGTCAGGGGAGCAGACAGCTGGTCTGCACAGCAAACAGGCAAGGGGAGCCCCTGCTGCCTTATTTGCTGCTTTAGCAGGCGACGGCAAGGGCGAGGCACACACCGCCCAGCTTGCAAGGTGACAAATCTTGTTGGAAGTAGCACAGGCTGTACTGAACAAAAGTAAAACCATCAATCCTCAAGGCAACTTGCTTTTCACGACTGTGAAAAACGAATGCATTCATGGGTTATGCCAATACTTTTAAAGTGGAAGTTCAAGAGAAGTGGTTTTCCACCTAATTTATTCAATTAGCAAGTTGCCTTTATTGCATCCCTATCAAACCTTTAAAAAGTACAGGCAATTTTTTGAGTCACCAGCACGTTCCAATCATTGGAAAGCCTTTACATTATTAATGTAATAAATAAATATCTCTGTGTTTATACAAATCCATAGTACCATGACAGCTGCCAAGTCTCCTAGTCCAGTGAATAATAGTTAAGTTAAAAACCAGCTGCCAACATAAGAACAGCCATGATCTGAAGTGTTGTTTTTCCCTTTTACATATATATATATATATATATATATATATATAAACCATTGACCTCACACTCTTCTGCAAGGAGAAAAAAAAATGAGGAAGAGAGAAAAGCCAAACAGCTGTTCAGTTCCATTTTGAAACTACATTATTAAAATCCCAAGGTTAAAAAACTCTGAAGAAAGCATAACGGTAAGCTGAGGTAAAAGTCCATGCTATTCAACTGAATGTCAAAGAGATTGCTTGCTTGGCTCTACAACATTTCAAAATGGGAGGGTCTTACTGAGATGTTGAGGTCTAAGCAGCTGAAGTGGCAAGACGCAATGTCTTCCACACATAAAGAAAGAGCATTTTTTTTAAAAAAAAAAGTGGTTTAAAACTGAAGACAAAACATACATTTTAATACCATAGCTTATGGTGCATCTTTCACCATCTTTGGCCAGACAGCAGTGCAAATTTTGAAGCAGGGCAAAAACCTACCAAAAATGCAGCCAGAGACAACGATGTCTCCATCATACCAACTTCAATTCTTGGGGGGGATGGGGCGACACTACTGCCTGTCTCTAGCCTTAAAAAAGAATCACCTCAGGCGAGCAAGTACATTAATTGCCCGAGGCAGGATTGAGCTTCAGAGGAAAACAGTAGCTGACAGTTAAGTGACCGGCAATGAATTAAAAATAATAATAGGGTTATCTTATTTCCTCCCCTTCCCACCTCCCTCTCCTCCCTCATCAGGACTAGAGCTGTAACATGATCAGGCGCACAGGTGGAAAAATGAGGGGATTGTGTTTAGAAAGTGCTGTGATGGCAGAGTCTTTCACCCAGCAGGGAACACAGCTCAGAGCAGAGCCAGAACGAGAGAAAAAGGTGCAAACAAAACAAATTACACACGCAAGGCGCCTCAGTAGTCCCAACTAACGTCATCTTTCTGAAGGGAGGTCTGTATGCTTTGCATTTCCCTCAGCAACTGCAGGCTCTTCTTGCCCCGCTCTCCAGGCGCCCCCTTCAGGCTGGAGTGTTTCACCCTGATGGCCATCGGCCCAGTTTTTCCTTCACCACCTTCGCATGGCTCTTGAGAGCAGCAGTGCTTGGTCTTGCCTTCCCTCTTGTGTTTCTCCAGCTATGAGGTAAAAAGGGGGAGAACATAAGAAGAGCCTGATGGAACAGGTCAATGGCCCACCTGGCCCAGCATCCGGTTCTCACAGTGGCCAGCTACATGCCTGCCTATGGGAAGCCGGCAAGCAAGACCTGAGCACAACAACCCTTTCTCCACTTGTGATTTCCAGCAATCATGCTGCCTCCAACAGTGGAGTGAGAGCATAACCATCAAGGCAAGCAGCCACTGATAGACCTATCTTCCATGAATTCGACTAGTCCTCTTTTACAGCCATCCAAGTTGGTGGCCGTCACTGCCTCCTGTGGGACTGAGTTTAAGGCAGCATTTAAGAATGGCCTACTTTCACCTCAGAAATATCCTTCCCTTGTCCTGTTCCCAATATCTGCCACTTTCCTCCAACCCACTTCATCCAATTCTGTTGAAGATTTTTCTTCTCTTCATTGAGATAACAATATTCTACGCATTTATTGTTGCATTCTAGTATTATTCTCCCTGAACTTGTCTCTCTCTCTTGGTTATCATGTTTTATGATTTTAGTTTATAAGCCACCCTGCAAATGTTTTTAAAAATATCACTAAGTGGTTTACTTAATAGTCTAAAATATTCATTAGTGGGCCAATGTTCAGCCAGTGGACCAATTCACACATTGAAGGGTGGAATATAACTGCATTAAATTTGGGGAGGGGAACCTGCAGCCCTCCAGATGATGATGGACTCAGCCCTAACCAGCACTGCCAGGTGATGAAGTCTAACCATATCTGGAGGGCCAAATCAGGTAGAAAAGTCTCAGTTTGAGTCCTTGGAGAGCTGCTGCTGATCAGAGAGTCTGTGCCCCTCCAGATATTACTGAATTACAACACCCATCAACTCTGACCATTGGCCATGCTGTGGCTGATGGAACTGGGAGTCCAGCAACATCTGGACAGCCAAAGGTTCCTCATACCTGGAAAAGAGAGCATGAGGCCAGATGTGCCTCCTTTATCTGCTATACATTTGCTATGTGCTCAGAGCACTTCAGAATTGTTTGCCACTGCCTATTATTGAAAGGACTGCAGCAGCTCAACATCTATGGCACTGATGGGGAACCTGTGGTTCTCCAGAGGTTGCTGGACTCCAAGGGCTGTCTCCACCTAAACAGGTCTGCTAGTGCAAAGACTTTTAGCTGCGCAATGGAACTTCCCCACCCTCTCCTTTCCCCACACAACCCTAAATCTGTTCTGGAGGTTTCCCCAACCCTCCAGAGTAGATTTACAGCTCATACAGGGAGGGGAAGGACATTCCAATGCACAACTAAAACTCCTTGTGCTAGCAGAACTCCCATCAGCCCTAGCCAGCATGGCCAATGGTCAGGGATGATGGGAGTCATGGTCCAGCAACTTTATGAACAAAAATGTCATGATTCACTCTTTCACAGGTGCCTGAATGTAGGCAACCGGGCCACTCACTCGTGTCCGATGTCTCTGGATTTTAGTGATTTGTTCCGCTTTGGCTTCCATCCTCTTCACCAGCAGTTCCAGCTCCCTCTCCAGGTCTTCCCTCAAGGCAATCGTTGGTGCATCATGGATGAGTTTTGCCAACTGCTGGTGATCACTTACAGACAATTGAAAGATTAAGGGTGGGGGAAGGGGGAATGCTTAGTGCTCATTAAGAATAGTATTAATGTAAATTCTCAGAGTTACTTTGCCAGTAGGAAGAAAGATCCAACTTAAAAATCTAGGGCTGTTAATTAAATCTTGTAATTGACAGGCACCTGCCTTTTAACCGATAAAATATTAACACATTTGTTATCACCAACATTTCAATAAAAATGCCTTTTTGAGAAACTGGAGGAAGGGTAAAACAGAACCGGCTGACTAAATTGTAGGTTGTTCATCATTGTTAAGAATGACATGGAGAGAGTTGGGCAGCACCACAGGGACCAAAAGGTGTGCTTGTCTGTGTATTGGGGTGGAGGTAAAGCCCCAAACTGATGCTCAGAAGAAGCAACAAAGTAAAAAGTTACATTTTGACATAATAGTGCTTTTAGGGGCAGAATTATCCTATTCTGTGATTCTGTTCAACTATCTTTTTCTTCTACTGAACATCACATTGAGGATTTGCTTCTCTCTTCCTTGCCCCTTCCCCAATTCCTGGAACCTAATGAATGTAGTGTCTTCTGAGCATCCATAGAGTGCCCTTTTCATTACTGGTATATAATGGTGTGGGGGGTCCTTGGCCAACAAAGCCCTTTTCCTGAAATCATGCCAACCTGCCCCATATGTGACATCTGCTATGATGTCAGGAGCAGGACAGGTAGGGATATGGCTGCAAAGTGTGCTCTTGTTATTCCTTGGCAAGCGAGGCTTGCTGAAAGCATCGTTCAGCAGCGACAGCAAGCCCCAGCATGATTAGCTGCACTAGGGAGTTCCCAATTGGGAACTCCACAGCACACACAACATCTGCCTAAAGCAGGGCTTGCTGTACGAGCAAATACTCCTTTGCATTGCCTGCTGGATTTCAAGGCAGTAATGCAAAGAATGTGCAGGCTGTGATGTTCCTATATATTAGTGTATATATGGTAAGTGCTGGTTGTTTAGAGTATACATGGTAAGTAGTGAAAGAGGAGGGGGAGTGAATGGGCAATAGAATGCTTGATGATTGGCTGAATGTTTAAAATGGCTGACAGTATAAATGAAAGGATGACAGGTAAATCTGGGGGAATGTGAGGTGGTAAATTGTGGAATCTGGGGGGAGAAGAGAAAGAGTGGATTGCTTGGTGGGGTTTGAGAGAGTTGTTTGTCAGGAGACAGTGAAGAAGGAGGGAGGTGGAGTTCGGATTAGTATTGAGTAAAACCATATGCTTATGTGCCTTAAGAAGAAATCTTGTTAATCTTGTTAGCTTTGTTATCTGTAATAAATACTTAATTTGGTTTACCAAAGGCCTGATCCTTGGCTGGGGTTTCACAGACCAGAAGGGAGGGTAAGGTAATGACCAAGGCTGAAGGGGAACTGTAACAAATGGTGGCAGCGGTGAAGAGAATAACAATACCAGTATTCAGAGTCTCTGGGAATACTAGTATTGGGACGTTACTGGTGGTTGCCTAGCAGGGGGATCTGTTGAGATCTGTGATAGAGCGGGGAGAGAAATCATAAGAGAGAGCGGTCCGGACTGGTGGAGTCCCTGGTGGTGCCTAGAGACAGGCAGTAACCACGAGCAGGTAGGAACCTGACAGGGAGAGCCAGGGAAGGACGCATCACACAGGCCTCTACAGGCGCAGCTCAAGCTAGGTCCATGAAGGGAAAATGTTCCTTTGTGTCACTGCTTGAACTGAAGCCGGCCACACAAAAGGTTTTCCTCTGCAAGCCATGCCTGCAAAAGAAAAACGTTAGTGTGAGTCATCTAATATCTTTGTGACATCAGGTGATTGACAGGTAGGTGGCCCTGCCCACCCGTCGGAATGCCTTGTGGAGAGTATTGGAGGTCACGTTCTGTTCCCCAGCTCTGGTGTATAGCCACATTACGAGGCCTCAGACTGACCATTAAGGATCAAAACGCCTGGTTTCCTGAGTTTTCTTTTCGCAACACTTAAGGTTGCAATCCGATGCAAATCTCCCTGGGAGTAAGCAACAGAAGTTGCTTCCAAAGACACACAAACAGGATTGCAAAGCACAGCCTGCCGTTGTCGCAAGGCACTCAGGGGCAGTTTCCACACCAGTCAGACCAAAAATCAAAGTTTATACAACAGAACACGCTCAAAAGAGCCACAAGGTGCACATTGGCACAAGAGTTTTGACTCACAAACTCATCTGCCCAAATTCATCTTGTAATGTCAGCAGCACCTCGGAGAGGTCTCCCTGAGACGTGGAAGAAATGGATGCCCCGGAGAATCTCCTGCCTCTGCTCATCTGCTTACTCAAGGGGACTTCGCTGACCACACGGTCATTGCAAAGGGCTTTTGAGTGATGCTTCATCAGGTGCAGCACGTGCTGTACATTGGCTCCGACCGAGTGGCTGGGGCTAGTAGACTGAAAGCAAAGGGAGAGAAGAGGTTAAGAGTATGAAGGCAGTTTGAGGAATTTAACACTGAGCAAAATGTACCACTGATGCACATTACTACATATGAAGCTGATTTATACAGAGTCAGATCTCTGAGAGAGAAAATGAAGGGGAGACAGGATGGCAGTTTTCAAACATCTGAAAGGCTGTCATGCAGAAAGTGGATCAGACTTGTCCTCTGTTGCTCCTAAGGACGACAGCACTGGGTGTCAATCACAAGAAAGCAGATTGTAGCTAAACATTGGGAGAAACTCCCTAAGGGTCACAGCTGTTCAACAGTGGAACAGGCTGCCTCTGGAGGTAGTGGGCTCTCTGAAATAACACTGGAGTAATTAAATACTGGAGGTATTTATGCAAAGAGGCTGGACAGCCAAGTGTCAAATGTTGTAGGTGTACTATTCTTACACTGAGCAGGGGGCTGGACTAGATGACCTCTAGAGTACCTTGCAACTCTATAATCCTACCTAGACCTACTGTTACCTGCTCTGACTGGCAGCTGTACTCTCAAGGTTGAGTTTTCTCAACTATGCCATCTGGGATACTCCCCCTTTCCCTCTCTGGAAGCAGGAATAGTTATGATAAGGTACAGGGAGGTCTGGGGGGGGGTGGCAAAAGAGGTGAAGGGTTGTATGCAGCTCAACCCATCTGGGCTGCAAAGGCACTTCTGTATGGGCAAATTAAAATGGTTTGTACTACATTTAACATGCAGAGACTCCCTAACTCAAGGGAAATGACACTGGAAGGATGCAGGACAGATCCGTATTCACTGAGAGACTGACATTTTGAGATCCCAAAGCGCAGACCAGACCTTATTCCCGGCAATGCCACATATGTGAATGAAAATGTCATTCTGTAATTTTTTTAAAAAAATTATAAGAATAGACAAAGTTCTTTGTAAGTTCTGCTGGATCAGTACAAAGGTTCATTTAGGCCCACATGCTGTTCCAACACTGACTGGCCAGATACCAGCTATGAAGGCAACAGCCCCTCCTCCCCTGTTCACTAGTATTGCCTCTGGACACAGAGCTTCTAGGTAGCTGTCAGGGTTTGGGAAATGACTGCTTCCTTACCTTTCCAGCTACAAAGGGCACATCACCCAGCCGCAGCCGATAGTGGGGCTGTGCGTGGAAGTGGGTCATTCCAAAGTCGTTCTAGAAGGAGAGAAAAGAAGCTGTACTCCAATTCCATGCCAGGGAAGATTTTTCTTCTTTTGTCAGACGCAGATATGACTGTAACTCACGGGGTCTCCCACTTTGCTTTGGCAGCATCAAGGATTCGTGAAAAATGTATGCAGTCGCCTGTTCTGGGGATGCATTGATCTAATTCTCCCGCTGTTTCAGTTTTAGATTATAATAATGCATTTTAACCTTTTGTTGTTGTTCTGCGCCTTCAAGTCGATTATGGCTTATGGCGACCCTATGAATCAGCGACCTCCAAGAGCATCTGTCATGAACCACCCTGTTCAGATCTTGTAAGTTCAGGTCTGTGGCTTCCTTTATGGAATCAATCCATCTCTTGTTTGGCCTTCCTCTTTTTCTGCTCCCTGCTGTTTTTCCCAGCATTATTGTCTTTTCTAGTGAATCATAACCTTATAAGTAGTTAAATCCTCTGTTGCTGTTTTATTCAAGTAACTAGATCTCTTCGTTTTTATATGATATACTGCTGGAAACAGTTTTATTCTTTTAATTCTACCTATCCTCTGGTTTGTATGTTCAATGGCCTAAGGTACAAGCAATAATACTAATAAACGAAATGAGAATACAAACTCTCATGCAAGAAGAAATAATACTAAGCCCAACCCCTCTCCATACTCTAGACCAGCCTTCCCCAAACGGGGGGCCTCCAGGTGTTTTGGACTCCGATTCCCATCAGCCCCAGCTAGCATAGCTGGTGATCAGGGATGATGGGAGTTGGTAGTCACCTGCAGCCCTCCAGAGGTTGCAGCACTCCAATTCCCATGAGCCCCAGCCAGCATGGCCAATGGTCAGGGGTGATGGGAACTGTATCTAGTTCAATACTGTCTGGAGGACATTAGGTTGGGGAAACCAACTTACAAATGTGGTCATTAACTAGGATTGTTCCATCGGTCACTCTCACACTTGTGGATACGCACATAACTGCAAGCACAACATCTTTACTAGAACTTCCTAAATGCAAAAAATTGCCTTTGGTTTTCCAACAGCAAGAAGCAGATGTTTCTGGAAGCTCGTAAGCACGGAGAAGGAAAAGGGTATCCCTTGTTACTTGCCCCCCCTTTTTACTACTGAGAGGCACCACCGTCCTTACTCTGGAAGGTCCAGCTGGGCTGTCATGGCAATTACAGCCCACTATTCTGATCTACACTGGCAGCCTGTTTGTTTCCAGGCTCGATCTAACTGTGCAATCCTAGGCAGGTCTACTTAGAAGGAAATGCTATTGCACTCAATATGACTTACACCCAAGTACATGTGCACAAGGGAACCTTTTTTTTCTACAAAGGGCCATTGACCCATGGGAAAAGTCAGTCAGGGACTGCAGCCAATAGTGGCAGAGCTCTCTCTCTGCCATCCCATCTGTGCAGGCTACATGAAATTAAGCCTCTGTGTGGCCCATGGGCCACAGGGGAATACGAATGCAGCCTTTGAGCAGCTAGTGCACAATGCTGCAGCACAACTGCTGGAGGGAATAAGATCCTGCCAGCTTATTACACCTCTGCTCAGAGATCAGCACTGGCTGCCAATTTGTATCCAGGCCAAATTAGCACATAAAGCCCCCTAACAGCTTGGGACCAGTTTACTCGAGAGATTGCCTTTCCAAATAGATGCCCACTCGGCCACTTTGATCTGCAGAAATGGCACTTTGACAAGTGCCACGCAATGCTCACTCTACACTTGTAAGGGACAGATCGTTCAGCGTGGCATTCACCTGCACTCCGAAACCTCCTGCCCATTGATAGGAGGCAGGTGCTTGCTAAAGCCTTTTTTGTTTAGGCAAGCCTATTCAGATGTGTAAAACTGCCATACATTTTAATAGGAAATTTTCTTTTTTCATAACGTATGCTTTCGATTACTAATTTTATTCGTATTTGGAATTGTTTTTAGGTCAACTTGTTTTTTTAAATTTCTGACCTTTATAGATCATTGTAATGTATATATTATGCTTTATATAAATTGCTTAGACATTTTCACAATTAAGCAGTATGCAAATGTTATTAAATATAATAAATAATAAATCAATAAACAAACAAACAAACAGCATCAGTAACAATGTACCTTTTCCAGCTGCTTTGTTTTCTTCTTGTTCTTCTTTGGTTTCAAAGGCTCCGACACCAGTGCTGGCTGCGTTTGGGCTTCAAGTAACAGCCTGTTCTTCTCCAAACCAGTCTGAAGCTGCCGAGATAAGCCTGGGGATTATTTTTTTTCTTTAATTGAAAATTATAGAAGATGAAACCTGGGGTGGGGGTGCCAACCAAGGTGTAGCCCAGGGGTGGGTCACCTGTGGCCCTCCAGATGTTGCAGGTCTCCAGTTCCCATGAGCCCCAGCCAGCGGCCAATGGTCAGGGGTGATGGGAACTGTATCTGGAAGGCAGGAGGTTCCCCCACCCCTGGCATAGCTCATGACTTGTAAACTTTGAATCACAGTCATATATTTATTGCCAGAGAAAACTGGAGAAGATACGAGAGTTAGTTAGGGTTCCACAAAAGATCTGAACTCCTTAGCCATTTTGTGAGAGCTTGTGGTATAGTGGTTAAGAGTGCTGGATGAGGACCTGGGAGAATAGGCTTCAAATCCCCACTCAGCTGTGAAGCTAAGTGGGTGACCTTGGGCCAGTCACAGCCTCTTGACTAACCTACCTCACAGGGTTGTTGCGAGGATAAAATGGAGAGGGAGGAGAACCACGTATGCCACCTTGACCTCTTTGGAGGAAATATGGGATATAAATGCAATAATAAATAAGCAAAACTTCTTATGCACCTGGAGCAAAATGGCTTTGCAGGGGCAGGGAATGTGCACATGTGGGGAAGCGCAGGAGAGAAGCTACAGGAAAAGAAGGATCAAAGCATCCCATCACTTTATCTCCTCCAGTTTGCACCCTTCCCCTGCCTCTTGTTAGATGTTCATCACAGCCCTGGGCTTCCAGACCTGTTTGTTGTCATCAGTGGTCTAGTTTGGCCTTGGGTGATACCAGAGCCTCCTCTGGGAACAACCCAGATAGAAGCCAAGCATGGCCAAGAGTCAGGGATGATGGGAGTTGTAGTCCAGCAATATTTGGAGGGCACAGGTTGACAGAAGGCTGCTTTAGATGGAGGGATGGCACTGATATACATATTACTTCTGACTGGAGGCATCTACATGAAAGGATGGAGATGGGTGATTCTACCCCAACAAACGGAACATAGGTTTTCAACTGAAAATGGCTGCAGTGACTTAAAACAAATCTGCAGACGAGAGACCACAATAAGCAGCCTATCAGCAGACCTATCGTCTGAACAGACTCTTGCAATCTTTCGAATGAGGCTTCACCGTGACTGTCGCGTGCACACAGAGTGAGGTTGCTGATCCTTCCACGTGTCTGCAAGGATGCCTGGAACGCACACAAGCCACACAATTCCTCTGCAGAAGGACACAGGCCACAAATCAGCAGGACTTACTTCAGCAGCTTTCTCCTGCACCGATTTCCGCGCGTTTTCTTCCTCCAGGAGCTTCTCTTCCAGCTCTTTCATTTTTTTCTAATTTAAGCAAACAAAACCTCAAAATGTTGCTATTGAGAGCCAGTTATGGCACATCAGACGGAGTGGCGCATTCAGTTGTGGGAGGTTCAAATCCAAACTCGGGCTAGGATGTTTTCTGTGGGGCTTTTTGAGGGGCAAGTGGGTCTCTCTCAGCTTAGCCCTACTTCTTAGTTTGTTATTAACTCTTCGTTTTTAATCAACAGAACTGTCACAAACACCAAAACCAAATGCCACAGTCTTCTGTCAGGGTTGAATGAAGCCATTATGCTGAGCGCTCTACACCTCTTTAGGAACATAGGAAGCTACATTCTATTAAATGAGATACTTGGTCCATCTAGCTTAGTATTACCGACACAGACTGGCAGCATCTCTCTGGGGTTTCAGACAGGTATCTCTCCCAGCCCTACCTGGAAACGCCAAGTATTGACCCCTGGGACCTTCTGCATGCAAAGCAGATGCTCCACCACTGAGCTACAGCCCTTCCCCTTTGCCTGAAGCCAACTCGGGGAAGAGAAGAGAAACAAGATCTTACCCATCCATCCTTAGCTGGGGGACAGGAAGGAAGAGGGGGACATTATGTACAACCAAGTGCTATTAACATGGTGCTTGAATCGCATCTACTAGCCAGGGCTGCATACACAGCAGCCTTTTCATAAGGCAAAAATCCTAATACCTGGCCTGTTGTAAGGGGGAGAGGGCAGGATTTTAGCTTTGCTTAAAAAGGAAAAAGAGAGCTCTGTGCAAACTCTGCAGGACTGGAGCACTAATGTACCAATAATTACACTGGGTTAGATCCAGACTTGCCTTCCGAAATAGGAGGGGCTCCGTCCATTCACAGAAGTGACCCAAATCTTGTTGAGGCTCTCACTGGAAGATTTTCACTGATTCTCCCTTCCCCCTGCAGCCACAGGCACCACCTCCCACAATGTTCTAGAATGTCCCGGAAACCTCCTGAGCAGCTTTTTTGGGGGAAACAGAGGGTAGAAGGGAGAACTGGCAAAAACAGTCTCCCCTCCTTCCTTCAGTCAAGTGTCCCATGGCAAAGTTATGTCCATGAGTAATCTGGTGCCAACCTGTTGGTTTTTTAACAAAAAAATAATCTACCTACTTCATAGGATTGTTGAGTATAATCTGCTCTGACTTCCCTGGAGTAAGGAGTAGGACACAAAAGTAACAAATACATAAAACTGAACTAGAGTCAATCAGAGCCAAGGCTCTCAAAACAGGAGACTATCAACACAGATACATTCAGTCGCTAGGGGGATCCAGAACAGAATGCAATTTACAAAAACGAGCTACAGATTCATGAGCATGAAATCGTAAACAGAAATAGGTGGCACAATGGGAGAAAATATTTTAAATATGAGAGAAAGGTGCACACCATATTAAGCTGTACAAATGTGGCTCAGCATAATTCAGGAGTCTATTGTCTAATTCAGGTTTTCCTGGAGGACAATCTGGGATTTTGGCATTCCCACGGTGAAAACTGCAGGAGAAGAAGTCTAAACTTTACCCATTCAGTATTATTATTATTAGATTTATATCCAGCCCTTCCTCCCAGTAGGAGCCCAGGGCGGCAATTCAGTATGGCTGTCACATGATTGAAGAAATATTTTAATCAGTTCACCAAATGAATTTAGTTGAATTTAGTTGATTAAATCTGCATATGAATAATCTGCATAAGTATCAGTATTCCCTTTTGTAAATAATATCCCTTCAACAAACCTACAACATAGTTCAAGATTTACCCTGACTCTCAGTGGTGGTGTCATCATCTCACACCTAAAGCCTTCCATACACGCTATTAGGATGGTTGAGAAAGTATTCCATGTGAAATGGTGGCAATGAAAGGGTTAAGGAAGCCTGTTTTACATGAAGTGAAGCTGAGGGACCAGGGGAATCCCTGACAGACTCCAACTCCCATCAGCCCCAGCATGGCCAATGGTCAGGGATAATGGAAGTTATCATGAAACAACATCTGAAGGGCCACAGGTTCCCCAGCCCTTTTACAAAAACACTTCACATCCATGATGAACACAAACCTGGTCTCAGATTCTAAACGAACAGAACTCACCTCTGCAACAGACTGCATTGCAGTAAGCCTGGCATATTCTTTCTCAAGCAGATCCAGCCTTTCCAATTTAGACATCACATGTGATTGATCAAGGATTCTCTCTCTTTCTAACGTAGCCTGGGCGGGGAAAGAGAAAAGCAAAGTTTTTCGTGTCATGGGGTTGGGAGGGTTAGGAGTGATGGGGAAAGTTTTTCCTGCTGAATTTCTGCCTGTCACTGAAAAGTACAGAAGGCAGACCAATAACAGTAAGTCCACAACCGACTGGACATCAGGAAAAACTTCCTAACTGTTAGAGCCATACGACAATGGAACCAATTACCTAGAGAGGTAGTGGGCTCTCCGACACTGGAGGCATTCAAGAGGCAGCTGGACAGCCACCTGTCCGGAATGCTTTGATTTGGATTCCTGCATTGAGCAGGGGGTTGGACTTGATGGCCTTATAGGCCCCTTCCAACTCTACTATTCTATGATTCTACAAACCCTAATTAATGGCTACATCTCACTAAAAAAAACCCAACAACATACTGAAAGAAATTTACAGCTGGAGGAAAAATAAGTGGTCACAAAAGTCTTGTGTCAAATGTTTTTATTCCTGGCATTTTAGTCCTGGGCCTAAATCATGCTATTAGCAGGTGCTAATAGAAAGTGGGCTGGTAAAACTGTCAAAAACACAGGAATACCTCTCAAGAACCACACGCTGGCCACTGGACCCCACAGCGGAACATAAGAAAAGCCATCCTGGATCAGACCAATGGTCCATCTGCTTCAGCATCCTTTCTCCTGCACAGACCAATCAGATGCCACACGTGAAGAGGCAATACCTCCCCCTTCCTCCAGGTGTAATTCACCAGCAGTTGATATTCAGGTGCACACTGCCTCTGATCTTGGAGGCAGGATGTACCCATCATGCCTACTTGCCACTGACCGCCTTATTTTCCATGAAATTTATGTTATCCCCTTTTTAAAAGCATCTAAGCTTCTGGCCATTATCACATCTTGTGGCAGCAAATTCCACAAGTTAATTAACAGAAAAAAACAGATGTGTCATAGCTGGTGGTAATTTCCCTAGCGTCTATGGGTCTGAATTAAATCACCTAATTGTGAACATATGGCACCTAGTTTGCCAGCGTCAATAAGGCAAAATGATGCCAGGGCAGACGTACCTGCTTCTGCAAGACAGTTGTCTTTTCGAGTTCCGCTTGTGCAATCATTTGCTTCATGTAATCCAGCTGCTTTTCCAGAAGGCCACAGTGAGTCTCGGCACCTGCCAGCTGAGCTGCCAACTCTGAAGGGAGGGCAGTGAGAGATGGTTAACTATAGCACTTGTGAACTTCCAGAAGCCTCAGAGAGATCAGCCACTGCAGATCTCCCTTCTTTTCTAAATGGCAAAATCTTTTCCAGGCCTAGGAATATGAAGGTGTGCAGAGAATGGATCCTATGAGGACTATTCAGATTGCATACTAGGGGTTGGATTCTCCATTAGCCGGACTCAAGAGTAAAATCACTGAAATTAACGAATGCATCTAACTTTGGTCCACTAACTGAGCTGGCTACAACCCTAAGTTGTTAGGCTAGGGACAGGCTCTTCAAAATTCTAAAGGGCCCACCAGATGGAAGGGAAAACTAAATGCTGAAAGGCTGGATGGGATGTCATACGTGTAGCAGATGGATGCTACACAAAGCCCAAAGCTGAGATATTCAAACCAGCTGCAGATGTGTCTCGACAAGAAAGAGGCCAGCCGAGAAGGACCAGGAGCTAAACAGCAGCCACACTCCAACCTCAGTTATAAGTTTATAAAGGGAGCCCAATGGAGACATGTCAGTTTCACAGCAAATAACAACTATCTGGTATCATGGCAACTGGACTGTTTTTTGGAACTGGGTTATGCATTCTAATTCCATGAGGCCATCTATCCATCTACATAAGTAAAAGAACAGTTGATCCCCGATAGATCATTTGGACCTTGCCTGAACAATATTGGTTCTCCAACACTATGACTTTTGAACTGTGTTTCAAGGACACAGAGGATTAGTTAGAATTTTATCAGGGATTCCTCAATGGGATCCCTAACAACAGACAAGCTTCCCTGAAAGACAACTTGCTCATCACAACCTCCCCTCCCCTCCAACATGCATCCACATGGGGTGTGAAGGATGGGCTCAGCATGCTCTAAGTTGGGGGTAAGCAACCTGGTGCCCGTCAGATGCCTTAGTTTACTCCTTCCTTCATCCTTTCACTAGCCAAGGCCAATGGGAATTACAGCCTAGCCCTGTTCTACACGAACAACTACATCAAGCAGAATTATTATCTTTTTGACTCTGAAGAATGCAACATGCCAAAACAAATGGTTTCCCCCATTTCTTTCAGCATCCTTCTGAGGCTTTGCTTCTTCATTTTTTCCTTGTCCCTCGTTGATGCTGCCTCTCCCTTTGTTCCGTTTCTGTGCCAGGACACACTCAAGCCACATGAACTGAGAGCATCTCAGCTTTGGGCATCACGTAGCATACATATGCCCCAGATAAACTGGAAACGGGACCAGGGAACCCTCCACTGCCAAAATCATTTTCGGCATGCAACAGCTCTGTGGCGTACAAGTTGATTGTCAAAGGGATCTCTAGAATTTGAAAAAATACTACTATACTGTATCAATGTCTGAAAGCGTAGTTGCAAGGGGAAAAGCACTCTGATCTCTGTCACCAAGGATGCTGGGTAGTTGGCACCACATTCATCCCAGCAAGAATTCTAGCAAGAAAGGCTCAGCTTCTCCCTACCTGGATCTAAATGCCAATTAAAACTCACCATTCTGGCACTGTCAAACAGGTCTTCCTCTACCCTCTTCCCTGCTTGCCTTGTCTTCTCAACTGTACAGCAGGGCTTGCATCTTATTTTTATTTACATACAATGACATTCACCTATTACAGTAAACCATGGTTTACCATGAATGCGCAGATGGCTTCCAATTTCCTCCTCCCCTAGCAGGGATCAAAAACCACAACCTCTGGCTTCACATCACATCCAAACCAGGGATCATGGTTTGTTTTGCTACAAAAACCACAATGTGAATTCTTGGCTTCACACCATGGGTTTTTTGGAGCAAAACAAACCATGATTTGGATGCAGCATTAAGCCAAGAGTCATGCTTGCTGTTCATTCCAGGACAGAAGGCCGTGAAAAGGCCAGTGCTTGCCACCACCATTATCCACTGAATCTGAACAGCTGCAAGTGTCTTTGGAAATACATTTTTTCTCTGAGAACTGGTATTAAAATTTAATAAATACAATTTTAATAAGTTAAAAGTTAAATTGACAAAAAAACTATTTTAAGCAGCCAACAGCCTTAATTTGAACTGATTGGGTTTCACCCACTTTTATGCAGAATTACTGCACTCAGTCTTTGGATGGGTTGGTCGCCCTATCCAAAACAAACAATCAAAAGAAGCCACTGAGCTTACCACCCGCAATACATTAAAGCTAAGGTCTGATACACACTTGTACTGCACACTCCTAACCTAACTCAAAAACAACCTGCACAAGGAAGTTCACATGAACACATGGGAGGTGGGTAGGGTCATGCATGGTGGCCATGATGGCTGTGAAGGAGCCCTACGCATACACCAGATTATGCGCATAGAGTGCCTCCACACAAGAGATCCTGACAGACCCACATGCTGTCCAGATGCACAGCTGGTGTGGGCTTCGCCAGTGTACACATCAGGAGCATGGCCATGGACAGCGACCATACTCAACACCAGAAGGGGGCTTATCTGAATACCCCTAAGGTTACTCCCTTGTAGATCAGCAAAGGAGACATCAACATACCTTCATTTTTCTTTGACACCTCAAACTTCGAATGCACTCTTTCCAGCAGCTGCTCACTCAGCACTTTCTTATAGTCAGAGGTTTCCCTGGTTAGGGTTTTGACGCTCTCTTCTGCTTGAATCCGTTCCAACTCCAGCCGTCGTATTTTCTCCTGCAGGTTCTTCAGAGCTGAGAATATTGCTAACAATAACAAGGAACCCAAATGCAATTAGACCTGTCTGTTAATGAGTTGGTGTGATGGCAGTGGATAAACTGTTGGATGTAGACTGGAGAGACCTGAATTCAGAGACTGCTCCATTATGAAGCTTCCTCAGTGGCCTCGGAGAAGTCACAATCTCCCTGTCTAACCTATTTCACAAGGGTGGCTGTGAAGACAAAATGGGACACACCAATGTAGGATGCTCTGAGTTCCTTGGAGGGAGGGCAGGATAAAAACATGATAAACTAACAAAAGCCCCCAGTTTTCTGTGGATCTTACATATTTTAACTAGTGCTATGCCAAAACGTTCTCTTTTTTCCTGACCACTCTCCATCAATGAAAGAGAACAATTAAGATGATTTAAAGATGTTTTTATAATTTTTATCACTTGTTGTTTGCTACCCTGGGCTCCTTTTGGAAGGAAGGGCAGGATATTCTTATCATCAACAACAACTGCATTCAAAAATTATCCAAAGGGGGGTGGGGAGGATAAATGTCAATGAAATTTTAATTAGCAGGGTACCGTTTTTTTGTTATTTTTTGCGGTGGCTGAAAGGTGTTTGTGTGTACCCTTTACTTCATTCTACAAATTATTTCACCAGTGTTCTGCACTCTGCAGCCTCCCCAAGTGACCACACTTCAATTAAAGTCCAGGGGAACAGACCATGGGGTGACTCCTCCCATCAGGCTTTTTTCAATCAGAAAGTGTGGGTAGCCAGGGAGGCTTCCAGAGTGCTGGAGAAATGTTATGGGGAAAGAGAACACATACACACACACCATTCTCAGGCACCTCACATCAACCAGGTAAGCTCAAAACCCTGCCCAAGTTCTAAAGAAATTCTAAGGTGCTCTGAAAATGAGCCAGAAGAAGTGGAAGATTCTTTCACAGAGGAAAGAAAACTCAAGAATTTGGGGAACAGATTTTAACACAGCAGTAATTTTATTAGTCAAAGCAGTCTTATGTTTGAAATCCGACAGCTGGACTTTTGGTACTAAAGGCTCACTATCAGTAAAATCTTCCTGGTATTACCTTACTATGGTTCCCTAGAATTTTTAATAGGCTACTGTTGAAGCAGGGCTGTGGAGTTGGTACACCAAACCTTCGACTCCGACTCCTCTATTTTTCTACTGTCTGACTCCAACTCCACCCAAAATTGCTTCCGACTCCACAGCCCTGGAAAGCGCTGTAAATGTCTTTTTAAACTGGAAGCTCTCATAGGAGCACTTTTATCGCTGCCTGAATATGTGCTGATCTTGGCATCACAGCATTTGTCTTCATCTGGGTCCTGTGTCATACACTGACACACAAAATGTTTTCCATCTTGAGTTATGGTGAAATGCTCAACTACAGCTGACTTCATGGGAAGCTTCTTTGACATTTTGAATTTATATTTTTAAAAATTTGTCAATCAAAATTATTTTGAAGCCGGAGTCGGTACATTTCTACCGACTCCGATTCCACCCAAAATTGCTCCCGACTCCGACTCCACAGCCCTGTGTTAAAGCCTACTGCTATAGTCCTTTGCTTGGGAGAAGGATCACTGCTCAGTGGCAGAGCATCTGCTTTGCATACAGAAGCTCCCAGGTACCTCCAGGTAGGGCTGAGAGGGACACCTGCCATAGATCCCTGGAGAGCAGCTGCCAGTCTGTATAGATAATATAGGTTCCGTTCCGGACTGCCACTGAAAAGCGGAAACGACTGAAAAGCGGAACCCATAGACAATAATGGTGCGTGTTGCGCGAAAATGACGCAAAAATGGCGTGTGACGAGAAAAACCGCCGTAAAAGCGAAACAAGCGCCTTAAAGCGGGGACTTTCCACATTTGCGCAACGCTGCATTAGCGGAACGCCGAAAAGCGAAGCACCGTAAAGCGGGGCCCGCCTGTACTGAGCTAGACAGAACAAGGGTCTGATGCGGTATATGGCAGCTTCCTATGTTCCTATATTCCACGCCTTGTCAGTGAAATATCTGGAACTGGACTCCAGATTCCAAAAGCCTCCCTCCCCCAATCCCACACACATTTGAAACAATCCTGGTTCTGAACTTGGACGCAGCGTCAAGTCAACCATACAGCATCACTACACGATAAAACAATTCCCAGATAAAAGATTTCAGCAAACGGAGCCTCTTCTGTCAAGGAGGAAAACAGACAGCTGCTAACACAGTGCGATTTCAGTCCCTCACGCGCCAACGTCTGCCAGAGCTGCAAAGACGTTTCCCTCATCAATAATTAGCAGACCTACTTCTCTGCAATAGCCAACAGAGTTCCGTGCCAGCATACTCCACTTTTAATTAGGGTATCAGCAGCCACTTCAAAAAGGAAAGGAAACTTAGATCCTGAGTCATACATATAAGCTCCGAGTTTCCCAAACTTCACCTTCTCTAACTTTTCCAAGGTCAAAAGAACTTGCGATATGACAATTCCCAAATAAGAAATTACTGGACAGACTTGAATGGGTCAAGTGGGCCCTGCACTCCTTCTGGGAGGAAGGGCAGGATATAAATTTAATAAATAAATAAAGTCAGATCAATTGGGTGAAGCAGGAGTGGGGAACCTGTGGCGCTCCAGCTGTGTTGAACTCCAGCTCCAATCAACCCCAGCCAAAGTGGTGAGGGATGATGGGAGGTGGAGTCCAACAATATTTGGAGGGCCAAAGGTCCCCCATCCCTGGGGTAAAGGATGAATAAGATCCAAGTGAGTCCATTAACATGCTTCAGGGACCTCAAAGGACAGGCCCCAAGGAAGGGGTAGAGACTGTAGTTGTCCCACTGGTTTTGGCCATATTATTCTGCCTTATAATTCAATCAAGGCAGGTAGGTAAGATGTGTAAATTAGGGGTTTCATGGCACAACACTGGCTAGATCATGCTGAGATCTCCTTTGAGACAGAACACATTGTTGGAAGGGAAGCTGCTGCTTTTTACCACTGTCACTGTAACTCTGACTGAAGGCTAAAGTTTACCAAGAATCTTATGAGGAAGTAACTGCATCCCAGAAATAGTAAGACATACAGAGAAATGTTAACTACCCCTAGGTAAGTGCTGTAAAAACATAAAGCACAAATAAGTCCTCAGAACACTGTATTACAGATGATTCTTTAAGCAGGGATGGCCAGCCTTTTTTCTGTTGGGGGCAGCATTCCCTCAAAGGCAATCTGTTGGAGGCCACTGACCAGCAGCTAGCAGGGCAGGACCAGCCACTTTTCCTGCCGTTCTGTTTAATTCCCTTCTTTCCTTTCGGCCCACCTAGGCTGCCCACATGAAATTAAGCAGAGGGCCAGAGGTCTGCCCCCCACTGCTTTAAAGTTCAGTGCTCCTCTAGTGACTGCTGGACCATACTGGAATGCCAGTTCTAGACAAGGTAGGAACTTATCACAGGCAAAGGTAAGATTCCTTAGCTTCATCTTCAACAGAAAAGCGCAGGATAATTCTCTAAACCTAACTTTCTGCCATGCACAGCATTGTTCCCAGAAAACTGAGCACGAACTCAGAGCCAAGCAGGAACAAAAACTTGTTCCACTTAATTTGTCTTACATAAACATTAGGAACACAGGAAGCTACCTTATACCAGTCAGAACATTGGCCCATCTAGTTCAGTATCACCCACACTGACTGGCAGCAGCTCTCCAGACTTCTGAGCTCTACCTGAGATTCTGGAGATCGAAGCTGGGCCTATGTGTACAAAACAGATACTCCACCATTGGCCGATGGCCCTTCTCTAAGGGCCATAAACCTGTTAACTTAAAAACATAGCTTATGTATATTAAAAGTGGATTGCAATGCGGTTATTACTGAATAATAAAAGGCTGATTAGACATATCAAAAGATGGCAACAACAGAACAAAAGATTAAGACATATTAATAATCTGTACCAGAAGTGGATTGTGGCCCTTTTTCAGCCTGAGGGCCACATTCCCTTCTAGACAATCTTCCAGAGGCCACATAGTGGGCGGAGCCAGAGGCAAAAGTGGGCGAAGCAGCAAACGCAAATTGTCCCTTTGTACGATAAGCTTCTTTCTGTAGTCACACACCCCTCTCTGCCCTCCATCCAGACAAACAAGAAGCATGATCATAGCCATTAACACTAAAGGAGGGTGCAAAGCAGGGCTGGTAGGAGTCCAAAGGGCCATACAGACAGGCCTCAAGGGCCGCATTAGGCCTCCAGGCTTGAGGTCCCCCGTCCCTAATCTGTATGCAACAGCAGAGTCCGTCAACCATATAACATCCCCCAGGGGCCTATGTAAACAAAAGTCTTCACCAGGCCAAGAAAAATTACAAGCAAATTGGCTTGACAAATCTTTCAGCAAAGAATTCCAGAGAGGGCACCACTTTAGCAAAGGCCCTGCTCCTCACATCCACTTGCCTAACTTCAGATGGGAGTGACACGCATGAAGCAGGGCTTCCAGAGGTGACCTTATAGAACATATGGTTACTTGTTAAAAAAGATCCGGCAGACCCTAACATTCTGCAGTTACCTGTCTCAGGGATTTGCGAAGCAGGGGCTGCAAGGAAAACAAGACCAAGGCTGGCAGCAACAAACAACCTATGTCAATTGGGTTTAATTTAAACTCCTATGAGGACCACATTTTTTACAAAGGTATTACACTTAGGAAAATCCACCCTTAAACTTTCATCAGATCAGCTGGCAGACTATATAAAGGACTTTTTAAAAGTGCATCCCTATTTATTTATTTATTTATTTATTTATTTATTTATTTATTTATTTATTTATTTATTTATTTATTTATTTATTTATTTATTTATTTATTTATTTATTTATTTATATCCTGCCCTTCCTTCCAGCAGGAGCCCAGGGCGGCAAACAAAAGCACTAAAAACACTTTAAAACATCATAAAAACAGACCTTAAAATACATTAAAACAAAACAAGTTTAAAAACATTTTTAAAAGCTTTAAAGACATCTTTAAAAAAAAAGCTTTAAAAACATATTGTTTTTTTTAAAAAAAGCTTTAAAAACATATTAAACAGCAATTCCAACACAGACGCAGACTGGGATAGGTCTCAACTTAAAAGGCTTGTTGAAAGAGGAAAGTCTTCAATAGGCGCCAAAAAGATAACAGAGATGGTGCCTGCCTAATATTTAAGGGGAGGGAATTCCACAGGGTAGGTGCTGCCACACTAAAGGTCCTTTTCCTATGTTGTGCAGAACAGACCTCCTGATAAGACGGTATCTGCAGGAGGCCCTCACCTGCAGAGCACAGTGATCAACTGGGTATATAAGGGATAAGACTGTCTTTCAGGTATCCTAGCCCCAAGCTGTATAAGGCTTTGTACACCAAAACAAGAACCTTGAACTTGGCCTGGTAGCAAACAGGGCTGTGGAGTCAGAGTCAGAGTTGTGGAGTCAGAGTCAGGAGCAATTTTGGGTGGAGTCGGAGTCGGTAGAAATGTACCGACTCCAACTTCCAAATAAATTTTGATTGACAAGAAGCAATTTTGGGTGGAGTCGGAGTCGGAGAGTAGAAAAATAGAGGAGTCAGAGTTGAAGGTTTGGTGTACCGACTCCACAGCCCTGGTAGCAAATGGGCAGCCAGTGCAATTCTTTCAGTAGTGGGGTTACATGTTGGCGATACCCTGCCCCAGTGAGCAGTCTTGCCGCCACATTTTGCACCAGCTACAACTTCCAGACCAACCTCAAGGGCAGGCCCACATAGAACGCATTACAGTAATCCAGCCTGGAGGTTACCGATGCATGGACAACAGTGGTCAGACTATCCCAGTCCAGAAATGGCCGCAGCTGTCTTACCAGCCGAGCTGCTAAAAAGAACTCCTAGCCACTGACCTCACATGGGCCTCTAGCAACAAAGATAGATCCAGGAGCACCCCCAGACTACAGACCTGCTCTTTCAGAGTACGACCCCATCCAAAGCAGGCAACTGACCAATTATCCAAACTTGGGAACCACCAACCCACAGCGCCTCCATCTTGCTAGGATTCAGACCCAGTTTACTGGCCCTCATCCAGCCCACCAGTAATGATTTGAAACAAATTTGAAAGTAAAAGAGGAAAGCACAAAAGCAGGACTACAGCTGAACGTCAAAAAGACTAAAGTAATGACAACAGAAGATTTATGTAACTTTACAGTTGACAATGAGGACACTGAACTTGTCAAGGATTATCAATACCTTGGCACAATCATTAACCAAAATGGAGACAACAGTCAAGAAATCAGAAGAAGGCTAGGACTGGGGAGGGCAGCTGTGAGAGAACTAGAAAAGGTCCTCAAATGTAAAGATGTATCACTGAACTCTAAAGTCAGGATCATTCAGACCATGGTCTTTCCTATCTCTATGTATGGATGTGAAAGCTGGACAGTGAAAAAAGCTGAAAAGAGAAAAATCAACTCATGTGAAATCTGGTGTTGGAGAAGAGCTTTCCGGATACCATGGACTGAAAAACAGACAAATAATTGGGTGTTAGAACAAATTAAACCAGAACTATCACTAGAAGCGAAAATGATGAAACTGAGGTTATCATACTTTGGACACATAAGGAGAAGACATGATTCATTAGAAAAGATAATAATGCCCGGAAAAACATAAGGAAATAGAAAAAGAGGAAGGCCAAACAAGAGATGGATTGATTCCACAAAGGAAGCCCCAGACCTGAACTTACAAGGTCTGAACAGGGTGGTTCATGACAGATGCTCTTGGAGGTCACTGATTCATAGGGTCGCCATAAGTCGTAGTCGACTTGGAGGCACATAACAACAACATCCAGCCCACCACCAAGTCCAGGCAGCGGCCAAGGGCTTGCAAGGCCTCTCCCAATTCAGATGTTACAGAGAAACAGAGCTTTCCGACCCCCTCTCCAAAAAAGATAGTTCTTTCACACTAATTTCAGAGGTATGAACCTTCCATGCTGACATACAAACCAGAACTTATTCCCAAGGCAGTTCTATTTCCTCTGGGCCGAAACATTACCTTTGCTGTTACTCTCTGGATATGCAATTACTGGCTTGGCAGGTGACCGTCGCAAGTCAGCATTAATGAAAGGTTTGTGCCTGGGATACTCTGTAAATGAAGCGGCTGAAGAAAGCCCATCTGTGAAGGATGCCGACCTGTGACTTGCGCGAAGAGTTGTACCCTGAAAGCAAGTAAAAACGGCTAGTTGAGCTGTGTAAGAGTCACAGAGGATGCCACATCCCCACCACCTAGTCAGTCCTGACACAGAAAGACCAGTTTGCTGAAGAACTGAGCCTTTAGGAAGAGTTGTCTGAATAGCCCTCAGAGGCAGCATGACAGAAAACACAAAACCAGTGTAGTGCAGTGTTTAAAATGTCGGACTAGGACTATGGACACCCAGGTTCAAATCCCCACTCAACCAAGAAGCTCGCGTGATGACCTATTTATTTATTACATTTATATCTCGACCTTCCTTCCAGAAGAAGACCAGGCCGGCAAACAAAAACTTACAAGGCATGGGCCAGTCACTATCTCCCAGCATAACAACATCACAGGGTTGTTGTGAGGATGCACTGGGAGGTTAAGGAGGAAAACAGAACCATGTTATGCCACCCTGATCTCCTTGGAGGAAGGATGGGATAAAAATGTAGTAAGTGACTCAGAGAAGGAGCCAAACAGAGCCGATATCTGATGGCTTGTGGCCAACAGAGAGAATCAGAAAGCTTGTTAAGGGGCAAGAAGAGCAGATACAGTCAGAACCAGAGGGATGGCTCATATATGCTGCTTTGAGGTATTATTACAATCGAGCGGTATATACATTTTGTTACCTAAACTAAAATAAATAAAAGCTCACACAAGAGCCAGAGTGGTACATTAAGATTTACAACACAGTCATAAGTATGTTTACTTGGAAGCTAGCTCCATGTTCAGTGGGCCATACTAAGTGTATTTAGGGTTGCAGACACACGTTCAAACCTCCTCCCAGCCACCAAGTTTAATGAATGATCTTGAGCCAGCTATCAGCATCATCTCAGCCTGCCCTACTTCACAGGGTTGTTGAGAGACTAAAAAGAGAATTGGATCATACAAGCCACATTTCTCTCCCTTTGAGGAAGGGCAGGATAAAAAGACTTATAATCATTTAGAAAACAGAACACTAATTATTTGCGGGTCGAAATGTGAACTGCTTCTACTAGAAAATATTGGCTATTTTTACTGAACGTAAGAAGAGCCTAGCTGGATCAAGCCAATGGCCCATCTAGTCCAGCATCCTGTGCTCACAGTCACCAAGAAGATGCCTGTGGGCAGCCCACAAGCAACAGCTCAGCACAAGAGTATTCTCCCCTTCTGCAGTTTCCGGCAATTGGTATTCAGAAGTATGCTGTCTCCGACTATGGAGGCAAAGCATAGCCATCATGGCTTGTGGCTACTGATTGTCTTATCCTATATATTTGTCTAATTCTCTTTTAAAACCATCTAAGTTAGTGGCCTCCTATGGGAGCGAATTTCATCGTTTCACTATGCGCTGTGTAAAGAAGTACTTTGTCTGTCCTGAAACTTAAACCTTATCCATGCCATGAACCATTTTATACACTTTATCACGTCACCTCTGACTCTGCCCAAATGCTGCAACCTTTCCTCATACGGGAGTTGCTCATACCCTTGATGATGTTGGTTGCCCTTTTCTGAGCCTTTTCCAACTGTACAATATCCATTTTGAGGATATGGATTTGTCTGGAAGGACAGTGGGATTTAATGCCAATACTGCAGTGTTGCAGTGCAGTACTCTCTGTGTCTACTCAGAAGTAGGCCCTACTGAGTTTGTTGGGACTTACCCCCAGGTAAGTAGGTAGGTTAGCAGTCACTTGCTCAATAATTTGCTTTAATAACGTTATTTGTTATCTAATTTTGAGAATTGTTATCTAATTTTGAGAATTGTATTATTTTATTGAGGTATTATGTTCTATTGATGTATCGTTATGTTCATTTTCTTTTGTAAGCCGCCTTGAGGGCCTTTTGGCCATAAGGCGGGGTATAAATTTAATAAATAAATAAATCATAGCATTATGATATCAGCAGTTTTATTTTCAGTTCCTTTCTTAATAATCCTTAACATGGGGTTTGCCTTTTCCATAGCTGCCGTACACTGGGTTCACATCTTCATTGAGCTATCCGCTATGACCTCAAGGTCTCGTTCCTGGTCAGTCACCCCCAGTTCAGACCCTAGGAGCGTATATGTGATACTAAGATTTTTTTGCCCCAAATGCATCACTGAATTGCATTTGCCATTTTACCACCTATTCACCCAAGTTTGGAGAGGTATTGCATGTAATGCTAAACCTTTGTTTAGCATTACAAGGATAAGCCTGTGCTAACCTCGGCCTCGTGGACTCGTGGCCCTCCCTTCCTCTCCTCTGATGTACCCACAAAGAGAGAAGCATCCACTTCTGGTTTTGATTAACCACAGTTTAGCATAATGCCGGAACTCTGTGATTAATCTTAGCAACAGTTTAGCAAAACAAGTCAGTTTCATAAACCACAGTCTGAAGTTGCCTTATTGTACCATAGTTGACAGTAACTACGGTCTGTCCAGGTTCGGATATCACAGCAAGCTAAAATGGAAGAAAAAGCTTCCAAACTCCTCGATAGAACCTTGCCTGGTTGCCTGCGGTAAGGATGTAATCTAGGCAAACAGGCATGGAAGTTACAAAAGCTGGTAGTTCTATCTTTTAGACTACCAATGATGCACATGCAGATAAACAGGCTACTAAACATCTCTCTGTTTGTCTCATTTGAAGGGCTGCCTCCAATGAAACATTAACAGGATTGGGTTGTCAATGTGGGCAAGGCTACAGGTGGGCTGCCATGACACAGCCTTCACTCTAGCTCTTTTCAGCTCCTTCCTTTGCCTGCCTCCCACACATCCTCAGTGAATGGCTTAGGCAACATGGCACATACATCTTTTGTGGCCTGCTGCACATACACATCAACTTGTGTCTAATTTAAGTGATAAATGCTTAGTTTCAGCACGCTGCTCGACTGGTCTCTATGCAACATTATGATTAACTTTCTCTCTTGGAATACAAAACTGGGAACTTACAAGACAGGGACTAGACTAGAGAAATTATTAATAAATGATATATTCTACAGAAGCAATCAAGCAAGCCCTTGAAAACATGGAGACAATATAAACAAAGCAATGATCATACAAATTCCAGAGAAAAGTCAAAGGGTGCTTAATTCCCAGTCAATATACTTAGAGCATGGATCCATGAGCCCAACCCTAGGCACACTTATTATTATTATTATTATTATTTATTAAATTTATATACCGCCCGACTAGCAATAGCTCTCTGGGCGGTGAACATAAAATAGCATAAAAATACAATGAATAACAAAATAATACTAAAATACAATCAACAATCCAATACAATAAACATTTTTAAAAGTAAATCAGTGTAACTTAAAATGCTTCAGAGAATAGGAAGGTTTTGACCTGGCGCCGGAAGGAGAGCAGAGTCGGCGCCAGGCGTACTTCCTCGGGGAGCCTGTTCCATAGTTCGGGGGCCACCACTGAGAAGGCCCTAGATCTTGTCATCACGCTCCGGGCCTCCCTGTGAGTTGGAACCCGGAGGAGGGCCTTCGTAGCAGAACGTAGTGCACGGGCCGGTTCATATCGGAAGAGGCGTTCCGCAAGGTATCGTGGTCCCGCACCATATAAGGCTTTATAGGTTAATACCAACACTTTGAATCTGGCCCGGAAGCATATTGGCAACCAGTGCAAGCTGGCCAGAACAGGTGTTATATGCTCGGACCGCTTGGTCCTTGTCAGCAATCTGGCCGCCGCATTTTGCACTAGTTGTAGCTTCCGAACTGTCTTCAAAGGTAGCCCTACGTAAAGCGCATTACAGTAATTACACTTACTTAGAAAAGGTCCACTGAACTCCCAAGTAAGCCTATATAGCAGTGGTAGCTAACTTATGGCCCTCTAGATGTTTTTACACTCCAACTCCCATCAATCCCAGCCAGGATAGTCAGGGCTGCTGGGAGTTGCAGTCTAACATCTGATCTGATCTAAGGTGAGAACAGTAGCAACCGTAGAGTCTCTCTTCCTCCCTAAAGTTAGAGGTTATGTTCTGTATTTGAAAACTTAGATCTTCTGACTTAAATCTTCATTACAAATGCCAAGTTTTGTAAATTTGGGTCTCCTGTCCCAGCCTTGAAAATAGTTTCCCCTGTATCCGTGCCTCAGGATATTCAGAGATCTGGGTGCTACTGTACAAGGCAAGACCCTTAAAGTGCAATCCTACACTTTTACTCTGAAGTAAGACCATTAAGTTCAATGGGGCTTACTACCACATAAGTATACATAGGACTGCAGTTGTGGAAGCTCTACAAGGGGGTTGTCATTCTGGCCAAAAAGACCTGTTGGTTTCTGAAGCATCCAATTTCAGAACATTCCTGTTCCACACAAGAGGCACCCCTAGCTCTGTCAAACTCTATGGCACAGAAACTCAGATCCCTGACCAGTGATCTACCACTCATAGGCCTCCCATGGCATTTTTGTTTAATATGGAGATAAGAGTTTAATAGGGGAGAAAGATATGTATATGTGCTTATTTTGATGTAGACACCAGTTGGGAAGCCAATGCTTTCACCACATCAAGATTCACCACTCTCCAGTGTAGCATGTAGCAGACAGTGTGTCAGCTGAAGGGACCATGAAACTCACTGGATGGGTGGGATGTTTTGGGCATTAGACCATGCAGATGGATGGGTGGCTTTGTGCCCTGGGCTAGTTACTCTCAGTCAGTCTACCAAATCTCAAAACACTGCTGCAAGAAGTAAAACTAAAGTTTTACTTGACATACCTATAAGTCAGAGGCAGCCAACATGGTGTCCTCCAGATGTTTCAGACAAAAGCTCCCATTAGCCCAAGCCAGCATGGCCTATAATAGAGGGTGATGGGAATTGTAGTCTAACGTCTGGCAGAGAGTAGGTTTACTCCTTTTGATTTAAGTGCATCCCACAGTTCAAGGAAGATTTATCATGCTATATGCCAGCCTCTCTCCAGGAGTCTCAGGATGTTCTAGTTGAGTTCTTCCCCCTCCCCCATTTATCCTCACAACAGCCCAGTGAGGAAGATTACAAAGCTGAAAAATAGCGACTGGCCCAAAGCAACCTGCTGATCTTTATGGCTGAGCAATGGCTTGCACCACATCTATTTAACAGTTAAAAAAATTATTGGGGCAGAATTAAACACATGCACGTGCACAAAACAAAAATACAAATATCTCCCTGGTTCACTCCCACATTACTCCGGCTCTCAGGTAGTTGGCACGCTCATTTTTATCCCCCTTGGTGGCTATTAAGTGGAGTAGCAACAGTTTAGTGGCAGAGTACAGACTTCACATGCAAAAGGTTCCACTTCAATCGGCAGATTTTCGGGAGGGGGGATCTCAGATAATGGGATTGGAACATGTTGGAGAGCCCCTACCATTCAGTAGACGCACCATAGTTGGAGGCAGCATAATTCTGAAGACCAGTTGCTGGAAACCGCAGGAGGGGAGAGTGTTGTGGCACTCAGGTCCTGCTTGTGGGCTTCCCATGGGCTTCTGTGAGGCCAGGATGGTGGACTAGATGGGCCACTGGCCTGATCCAGCAGGGCTCTTCTAACGTTTTTACCATCAAACTAGATGAGCCAAGGGACACACGGAGAATCCAAGCGAAGCCACCCTCGTGGTAAAGCGTGCCCCTTGTTATGTGAAGAGTGCCTTGTCTCTCGACACAGAGGAGCCGTCTCCACTACCACCCCACACACAAATAAGGAGAACAAGGGCCTTCCAGCCAAGAAGGGCGCGGTCTCGGCGGCTCCCCCACGTCCCTCCCTCCAGCTCACCGTGTGCTCCGGGTCCCCTGCCACAGCCATGTCGTAAAAGGGGGGCCGCAACGGGTGCATGTCCCTTTAAGGCCAGCGGCGCCCAGACAGCGGCTCCTACTGCCACTACCTTCTCTTTCAGCTGTCCCACAAACACCGCTGCTGCGCCAAGAAGTTAGCTCTGTTGAGTGACATAGGAAACAGCCAACCGCGCCGCGCGTGGCTCACAGCAACGCCCCCCGCACACGTTGCCTTTTTCGGCATGCTTGCGTCACAGAGCCGCGGCGGTGATTGACGTCAAGCGCACCCAATGGGAAACCAGAGGCGGTAGTCGGCGTAGATCGGACGGGGTTTTCAGAGCTAGCGAATCAAGGCGAAGCAAGGTTACGAATCTGAATTGTTGCGGAGCTTTAGGTGCGAGGATGGGGAAACAGAAAAGGAAGTGAATTGAATTTGTCACCCTTTTGCGCAGGCGCAACCTCACGAGCAACCGTAGACAGAAGGCGAAGGCGTGTTACGTCATTCTTCGTCTCTGAAGACCATATAAAGGGTTCGGCGCCGGGCCAATGAAAGAGGGTGCGGAGTGAGGGGCAAGCTTTCTGATTGGTCTGGCTTATCGTGACGCGAGGACGTTGAGGGAGGGAAGTCGCGCGCCTGACGTGTCATTGGGCGGTGAGGTTTGAAGACAGCCTTGCCGCGCGGTCCTGATTGGCCGAAAGGCCAAGGCTTGTGCTCCGTTCGTTTGCTCCCTCGCTCGCGCTCTGCTTATGTGAGGGGGAGGAGGAGGAAGAGGGGAAAAGGGCCTGGACGTTGATGCCGACCCAAGGAAGAAACGGGGCCTAAAGCAGAGGAAGAGGAAGAAGCGGCAGCGGTGAAGGAGGCCACGGGCGGAGGAGAGGGGGTCGCTTGTCTGTCTCGTTCGTGCGCCTGCCTGTGGTTGATTCCTTCCCCATCGGTCGGCCGCGTCTGAGAGGAAATCGGATGGCGGCAACATCCGGGGCCTCCGGGGCGGCGGTCGTGGCGCCAGCGGCGGTCGTTGGAGGCGGATCCGGCGCCGCCGCTCCGGCTCTCTACGCCTGCACCAAGTGCAACCAGCGCTGCCCTTTCGAGGAGCTCTCCCAAGGACAGCAGCTCTGCAAGGTGCCGCTCCCCCAAGGCCGACGGGGTGTGAGGGGGGAGAGAGAGGAAGGAAGGAGGCTGGGATGGAAGGAAGCGCCTTGGGGCCGAGCCGAACGGGAGGGAGTTGAGAGGATGTCCGTGTACTCAACGGGAGGCTCCCGCTTTCGGTCTGAGCATTGACGAGGCTGCCCGAACAGGGCTGCGAAAGTTGGCTCTCGAAAAGCAGGGAGGGTTTGACGCGTCGCGTGGCTATCGAAGGGAGGGAGCCCTTTGGTAGCTCGGCAGCGCCATCCTTTATTTATTGCTTACTCGAAATATTCATACTTACCTTCCCCCCCCTTTTAGCCAAGAAGGCTCCTAGCGCAGGTTCCGTAGATCCGTAAAACAGCTCTTGTTTTCGGGCTGACAGTCCTATAGACGCTACGCGTGCAATCAAAACCCGTATTCTGAATACCAGATATTCATGGAGGATAAGGCTGTGCTCTCTAGTGTCCGAGGCCTTATGCTTCCGAATGCCAGTTGCTGGGAGTGCTTTTGCGCTCAGGTCCTGCTTGTGGGCTTCCCATGCGGTTGGTCACTGAAAACAGGAGGGTGGACTAGATGGGTCATTGGCCTGATCCAGGGGGCTTTTCTTATGTTCTTAATGAAAAAGGAATGGGGATCTGTATCAACCCCAAAAGTAAGCCCCGTTAAGTTCAGTGAGGCTTAACTCTTCAGGTGTGTGGGTATAGGATTGCAGCCTTAGAGACAAAGTCCAGCAGAACATGTATAATTAAATAATAATAATAATAAATTTAATTTATGTGTCGCCTATCTGGCCAATGGCCACTCTAGGCGACGTGCATGTAAACAATTGAAACATAGTACAATAAAACACAATAATACAATAATGCAGCAGCAAAAGCAATACTAAACAGGGTAAGAGGCATTTTAATCATAGCAGTTAACCTTCCACGGAAATCCCAAAGGCCTGTTGAAAGAGCCAGGTCTTTAAGGCTTTACGGAATACATTAAGGGAAGAGGCGTGCCGTAGATCTTGTGGGAGGGAGTTCCAGAAGGTGGGGGCCACCACTGAGAATGCCCTCTCTCTAGTTCCCGCCAATCTAGCTGTTTTTGTCGGCGGGATTGAGAGAAGGCCCTGTGTGGCTGATCGTGTCGGGCGGCATAATTGGTGGTGTTGAAGGTGCTCCTTTAGATAAACTGGGCCGGAACCGTATAGGGATTTAAAGGTTAATACCAACACCTTGAATTGGGCCCGGAAGACAACTGGAAGCCAGTGTAGTTCGAACAACACTGGTGTGATGTGATCCCGGCGGCGACTATTCGTAAGTAGTTGAGCCGCCGCGTTTTGTATAAGTTGTAATTTCCGGACCGTTTTCAAGGGTAACCCCACATAGAGCACATTACAGTAATCCAATCGAGAGGTGACCAGGGCATGTACCACCAGTGGGAGCTGATGAACAGGAAGGTAGGGTTGCAGCCTTCGTATGAGGTGTAGTTGATACCAGGCTGCCCGGCTCACTGCTGAAATCTGAGCCTCCATGGATTTTATGCTGCTTTTGAATAAAAAAAAATCCCAGGGTGACATACATACAAATACCAACGTAATTAACATACAGGTAAATGTTGTTCAGGTTTTCTCTTAGATTACTCATTGGGAGGCCCCAGTTTGCTACCTAAATGGCCCTGAGGCAGAGAAATAACAGATTTGTTATGCCTGACATGAGACTGCCACCCAGAATGTCATTATATCAAATTTTTCTCTATATCATGTGATAGTATTGTGTATTTCCCCCCTTCCCATTCTGAATAATTGCGCACATCTCCATCGCTGCTAGACAGTGTGCTGATGTCACAACATGGTGGGTGAGTGATGGTAAAGGGGTACCATAACCTTTCATAGGCAACCACGAAGTCATCCTAGATCATTGGCTGATACAGCCCAATTATGGGACAAATTCTTGTTGCATGAGCCCACAGTATCAAAAGACTAAAAAGTGCCGTGGTTTCATAGGCGCCAGACTTTTAAACAAATACAGAGCTTTAGGCTTTCTAGAGGCTATTTGTAGAAGTGGAACCTCTTAGCAAATCTACCTCCTGGGTTTTGAGCCAAGTATCACTTAAATAGGAATTGTTTCTCACAATGGACGTACTGGCGTAGTGGTTAAGGTGTTGGACTATGACCTGGGAGACCAGGGTTCGAATCCCCACATAGCCATGAAGCTCACTGGGTGACCTTAGGCCAGTCACTGCCTCTCAGCCTCGTGAAAACCCTATTCATAGGGTCGCCATAAGTTGGAATCAACATGAAGGCAGTATGTGGACTAAAACATACCTTAAGTTGTTATAAATTAATTGATTTCATTTATGAATTGCTTCCTAAGAAGTTTTAAATCATGGATGGGGGACCTGTAGCAATCTAGAAGTTGTTGGACTGCAACTCGTATTAGCCCCAACCAACATTGTCAATGGTCAGGGATTATGGGAGTTGTAGTCCAGCAACATCTGGAGGCCCACATATGTCCCCTCTCTGTTTTACAGTATCAGCAATCAAGATATGGGGGGTGTAATAGTTGTCTAATTATTTTCATATTTTTGTAGTTATTTGTTAGTTTCATCTCTTAAATTTGGCTTGCCCTCCAGCATAAAGTAGCTTATACTGGGTATCTACATATCTTCTGATGGTGACATATAGACTGGATAATAAGTCAGATCAGGAATTCTCATGCCTTGTAGAGAAGGGAGAAAAATTCCAGCCATGCAAGGTGCTTGAAACAACTGTAACCTGGACATGGGGAGTACAATGGAATGTCCATAGAGCAAATTTTCAAGCTGACTTACTAGTTTGTGACTTCAGGTTGTTGTGAGAAAAGTGCACTTTCTTCGACAGATTAGATTTCTAGAACTATTAACACTTAAATTTCAGACCCTGTCAAACTATTTATTTATAAATGTTATAGGCAACAGATCTTAATGATTTCCAATATTATTTTTAAGATAAAATGAGATTAATTTCTAGTGCTGTTAGATTCACTGTAGTAAAACAGTTTTGACATTTTTTTCTCTAGGAATGTCGCATTGCTCATCCTATGGTAAAATGTACTTATTGTCGATCAGAGTTTCAACAAGAGAGGTAAGCCTTTTCCATATTTCACACTTATGAATTAAAGACTATTATTGAGAAACCATTATAGGCCCCAGAAATCTCATGCTTGTGTCTGTCAGCCAAATTCTGTGTACACCTTACCTTGAATTGTGTCTAGTCCAGCCCAACAAGTAAATATAGATGAAAAGGTTGCCTATCTGCCCTAGTCCTCCGAAGGAGCCTACAGAGCAAGGCAGCATCAAGGAGAGCCCCTAATGAGCAACTTGGTCCAGCAGGAGTTAGAAGTGAACTGAGTCCTTTTGAACCTTTACATTTGACCCACCTCTCCTAAGTTGCATCCCCTTTTGGAGGACTAAGTGTCTCTTAAAGGGCCAATCCTCTGACCTGAAGATGTGTACTTATCCTTTGTTCCATGGCCTTCTGCCTGGTGTGCTCCCTGTGCTGTTGGAGTGGCAAACTAGCATAGGATGTGCTCTGTTAGGCCCAGGAGAAGGCACCTGTAAGGGTCCTGGCTTCAGTTCTGTGGGCCTGGTAGTTTGGCATCTTCCTGCCAGCCTCTGTGGTCCCCTGATCAGCAGCAGTATCAGAATTAGAACCCGTCTAGCTCTTTATCCAGTGACATTGTAGCCATTGTGTCCTGGTCACTGCTGGACTTCGGTGTCGTAACACCATCTCCTACTTTGGTCACCTAGCCCTTTATAGCTTACTCCCCAACATCCATGCATGATCTCCCTCAGGGCCCTTCCAAAATTAAAGTTTTTAGCATTTTCTCATATAGTACACACAACTTATTTCTTTAATTCGTGACCTTATTGTATTGGTGATGGGCACCTTATCGGAGTGCCAGTTTCTTCCCTTTTGTGTTTTCACCATTTGACATGCCCCTATCGAGGTATGTTTAAATGTTTTTTAGTTCCCAATTAGCGCAGTCAACTGATTTCAGTAACACCATTCAATTCTTATTTTCCAGGTCATTTAGTGTACTATGGAGTAAAAAAGGAATTCCTAGTGAAGCCCTTGAGGGGTTTCATTGGTTAATGATGTCTGACATGAAAGTTTGCTTTAAATTTCAGAACATCTTAGAATCCATTTAAATATCACCTTGCATATCTTTTCAATTTTAGACATGAATTCCTGTATGACTGAGTCACATGTTGTGCTATAATGAAATCAACTAGCCAATTCTTTTTCTGTGAGCTAGGAATTAGTTGTTTTTTCCAGTTGTCTACTTTAGACCCCTCTGTTTGAAAGCCTGCAGGAATGCATTCTTAATTCAAAAACTGGTTTGCATGCTTGCTTCATTTCTACAGTAGCATTTTAAACTTCTTGTAAACAAAGTATTTGGAAGTCTGAATGTAATTTCTTCTTCATTTAGCAAAACTAACACAATATGCAAGAAATGTGCCCAAAATGTGAAGCAATTTGGAACGGTAAGTTAACTTCTATATCTCTTTTTGCAGGCTTTTGAATTGGTAGTTAAGAGGCCTACAGAGACTTACCATTCATGTTTGGATAACAACAACTTTTTCTTGCATAGTGCTTGGCTTTGCGTAAAGTTTGAAACGTATATATTGAACATACAAAAAGTGGATTCCTGGTATTCTGATGAGTTATGGTCTATGAAGCAAGCCAGACAAAGACTAGAGTGCAAGTGGTACCAGTCTTGCTCTGAGATCAACAGAACACTAGTTAATGCACATAATCATGCATACCATGTGGCAGTGTGGGTAATGAAGAAGATGCACTTCATAGCCTGCCCTGCATCCTCAAGCAGCTGACTGGAAGAGCTCTTTCAGGTAGACTGGAGATTGCAGACTTCCACTATGGGAGAACAGCTCCTGCAGCCCTCAAGGGTCCACTGTGACCAACTGGCTATGTATTTTTTTAGGATAAAAGTCACTTGACAACGGAGAGAGTTTAACTCCGCAGTTGTTGCACATTCACCTTGTGTCCATTGCCATGGTCTGTCATGTATCTTGGGATCACTTCCAGTTTATGCGGCCGAATGATGTGGACAAGCTCTGCACCCAACCACATGCCCTCTTGATCCCTGTTCCTCCTGGCTTATCAGATCTATAGAGGCCATTTGACTGGTTGGGTCCACAGTATGGTTAGTGCTTCATTGCAAGAGTGGTCACTGCTTCCTAGGAAGAGGTAGTAGTATGGCCACTCCTAAATAAGCTGCCCTGGACACACTTGTTTGGACTAACTACTGACCAATCACAAATACCCCCTTCTTAGGAAAGATGGATGATGATGACTATCTGGACCCATTCCAGTCAGGGTTCAGGCCTAGCCATGAGACCAAAGTGGCCTTGGTTGCCCTGATGGATGACTTTTATCAAGTACAGGACAAAGGGAGAGCAACCTCTCAATCTCTGAGGCTTTTGATACCATTGACCACTGTAACCTTTTAAGAGTGACCACTTAAGATTGACCATGGACCACTGTAGCCATTTTAAGATATTTTAGAGGGTGTTTTTGTTTGCTGCCCTGGGATCCTACTGGGTGGAAGGGTGGGATATAAATAAATTTAAAAAAAAACTTCTAGACCAGCTCTATGAGATGTGTTAACATTGGTTCCGGTCCTACCCAGAGGGCCAAATCCAGAGAGAAGTGTTGCGAGACTGCTTCAGCAAATACATTGCACTCTGTGTTGGGCTTCCTTTGCTTCTGGTCCAGAAATTGCAATTAGTGCAGAATACTGCAGCCCAATTGCTTTCAGGAGTGAGATCCTGTCAGCATATTACACCTCTGCCTAAAGATCTCATGGACTGCCAGTTTGCAACTGGGCCAAGATCAAGGTTTTATGATTAGTATACAAAGCCCTTAACAGCTTGAGACCAGTTTACTTGAGGGATCACCTTGCCCATGCTTGCCCATACATGCTCACCCAGCTGCTTTAGTCTGTGGAACTTGCATTTTTACAAGTGACATATAATGTTGGTTCTGTATCTTTGAGGAGTTGATCTTTTAGTCTGGCAGTACTTAGGCTTGGAACTCCTTGCTTATTAACATTAGGCAGACATGGTCACTGCTGATTTAGATGCCTGCTAAAACCCTTTTTATTTCAGCAAGGCTATCCAGACATATAATTAACTACGTATATTTGTTTTTAACTTCTGTTGGTTTTAATGTGTCTACTGTTTATAATTATTTTATATTGGTTTATGTGCACCATTTAGATTTTTTAATTATTATTATTATTTATTGCATTTATATGCTGCCCCATAGCCGAAGCTGTCTGGGCGGTTTACAACAATTAAAAACATTAAAAACAAATATAGAAATTAAAAAAAAAAATTAAAAAGCAATTTAAAAACACATGCTAAAATGCCTGGGAGAAGAGGAAAGTCTTGACCTGGCGCTGAAAAGATAAGTGTTGGCACCAGGCGCACCTCATCAAAAAGATCACAACTTAATTTGGGGACCACCACTGAGAAGGCCCTTTCCCTTGTTGCCATCCTCCAAGCTTCCCTTGGAATAGGCACCCAGAGGAGGGCCTTTGATGTTGAGTGTTAGGGTATGGGTGGGTTCGTGTAGGGAGAGGCTTTCCATTAGGTATTGTGGTCCCAAGCCGTGTAAGGCTTTATAGGTTAAAACCAGCACCTTGAATCGAGCTCGGAAACATACAGGCAGCCAATGCAAGCAGCCCAGAATTGGTTTTATTCAAACTGTCTGGTTCCTGTTACCAATCTGGCCACTGCATTTTGCACAAGCTGCAGTTTCCAAACCATCTTCAAAGGCAGCCCCACGTAGAGCGCATTGCAATAATCTAACTTGGAGGTTATCAGAGCATGGACAACTGAAGCCAGGTTATCCCTGTCCAGATAGGGGTGTAGCTGGGCCACCAACCAAAGTTGGTAGAAGGCACTCTGTGCCACCGAGGCTACCTGAGCCTCAAGTGACAGAGATGGTTCTAGGAGAACCCCCAAGCTACGAACCTGCTCCTTCAGGGGGAGTGCAACCCCATCCAGGACAGGTTGGATATCCACCATCTGGTCAGAAGAACCACCCACTAGCAGCATCTCAGTCTTGTCTGGATTGAGCCTCAGTTTATTAGCCCTCATCCAGTCCATTGTCGCAGCCAGGCACCGGTTCAGCACATTGACAGCCTCACCTGAAGAGGAAAAGGAGAAATGGAGCTGCGTGTCATCAGCATACTGATGGCAACGCACTCCAAAGCTCCAGATGACCGCACCCAACGGTTTCATGTAGATGTTGCAACAGCATGGGGGACAGAACTGACCCCTGTGGAACCCCATACTGGAGAATCCAGGGTGCTGAACAATGTTCCCCAAGCACCACCAACTCAGCCAGTCTTCCCAGAAGGATACCATGGTCGATGGTATCAAAAGCTGCTGAGAGATCAAGGAGAATCAACAGAGTCACACTCCCCCGTCTCTCTCCTGACAAAGGTCATCATACAGGGCGACCAAGGCTGTTTCTGTGCCAAAACCAGGCTTGAAACCTGACTGAAATGGATCCAGATAATCAGTCTCATCCAAGAGTGTCTGGAGCTGGCCTGCAACCACTCATTCCAGGACCTTGCCCAGGAATGGAACATTTGCCACCGGCCTATAGTTATTAAAATTTTCTGGGTCCAGGGAGGGTCTCTTCAGGAGTGGTCTCACTACCCCCTCTTTCAGGCGGCCAGGGACCACCTCCTCTCGCAGAGAGGCATTAATCACTTCCCTGGCCCAGCTGGCTGTTCCACCCTTGCTAGCTTTTATTAGCCAAGAAAGGGAAAATACTGTTTTTCCCGCAGCTAATACAGGGAAATTTAAAGAAACTTTGACCCATTTAATGTCTTGTTTTACTTATAAAGCATAACATAGTTTCAGCATCAAGCATGTAATAGTAAGTAGAGATTGTCTAAATGGGGTTGTATAAAAGAAGCAGGTTTACTTATTTTTTTTCTCCAGTGGCTCTAGGTCATTGTTGCATAACATGTTGACATCTTAAAACAGGTGGTGTTTTTACTTTTTTGTTCTTTTCCTCCAGCCAAAACCTTGTCAGTACTGTAACATAATTGCAGCTTTTATTGGCACAAAATGCCAACGCTGCACAAACTCAGAAAAGAAATATGGACCACCTCAGACATGTGAACAGTGCAAGCAGCAATGTGCTTTCGACCGCAAAGAGGAGGGAAGAAGAAAGGTATAGTCTTGTCTTGCCACTATTCAAACTTGGTCTCAAAATGGTAATTGAATGGATAACAAAGTTGTCTTGTCATGTTTTGAATCGGACTAATGGCTCATCTGAGTGCTATTCATAGATCCCTGAAACTGTGTAAACTGTCCACATGGTACATAGGATTCCAGAACTCTCCTTTGCATTTAGACTAATGTAATATTGCTGTGGGCCCTGTGCAGGTAGTATGTACTGAGCCCAATGAGCTTGTGCACATTCTAACACTGGGCAGTATTCAACTAAATCCTTGTGCTAGTGGAACAACTGCATCTGGTGCAGGGGGATTCCCCCTGTCCTCCCCCTGCATGTGCCTGTCCCCAAATCTGCTTTGGCGTATCGGGGGGAGTAGTGGGAGGAGAGAGGGAGAATGTTCTGTTGCACAAGGAGAAATCCTTCTGCCAACAGAACGTTCAGTTTAGCACTATGTTGACTACAACCCAGCATGTTTAATATATGGATGCAAGGTGAGCCTGGAAATTAAACAGGCAATCCAAGAAAAAGAGAACAGGTCCCAATCCCGTTTCCCCACTATATGTGTACTCTTCACATTACCAGCTATATGTGAATAGCTCTACTCCGGTTCTCTTTAACGTTTGCTGGACATTAGTCTCAAACATAGAGATCCACAAAATCATAAACTCTATATATGAAGGACAGAATTATGAGCCTTCTTTAATCACGTAATTAGATGCTATCTGCACTGCTGGCCGGCAGTATTCTGGTAACACTATTATTTATTACATTTATATCCTGCGCTTCCTCCTGAAGGGCAGGATATAATCTTTATATAGTCCTTTAAGTGAACACTCCAAAATAGTTATGGAGAAATAGAATTTATATTATACATTTGTGTTCCTCTTACTCTTCAGCATCAGTTTATACAGCAGTACCTGACTGTGAATAAACTCGACCTCACAAAACAGTGAACAACATAACTGATAATGTGCCTTTTTATAGTAGTTCACCAGAGGCGATAGAAGTAATGACAAGAAGCTTTGGCATGTAGTCTGCACAGTTACCATTGAGGGAATATATTTTTATCCCATCCTTCTTTTATAGAACACAAGAATTATTTTACAGTCTTCCATCCAGGCACTGACCAGTCCCACACCTGGCTAGCTTCAACATGATTGCTTGTCATCCACCTTCAGACCATGCCCTATTAAAGAGTTATAGTGTAGCCAACTCCACCGCTGCTATAAGTAGTCCCCTAGAATGCATTATTTTATTATAGTATGATGAGTATTAGAGTATTGAGATCTGGAGAAGACCCTTGTTAATGGGAGCTGAGAACTTCTTGTGCTGCTTCAAGATGTTGGCAGGTTGTGAAGTATAATAGATGGCTTGGTTAGCAACCATTTGGGGTGGCTGATCCTATATATATCATTGGCCAAGCCTAAGGAGAGCAGTGGTGTGTTTTGGAAATCAAGTGAAAGACCAAAAGGTACAGTCATAAGGAGAAATCCAATGTTACATACTCAAAGTAGATTCATTGAAATAAATTGAGAAATCATAGAGTTGGAAAGGCCCTGTTCAATGCAGGAATCCAAATTAAAGCATCCACGACAGGTGACTGTCCAGCTGCCTCCAGTGTCAGAGTCCATTGATTTCCATGAGTCTTATGTGTGTATGACTTAATTGGATATCACCCATAGTGTTGGATCCTAAGATCCCATGAGATGAGTTCGACTCATAGGAAATGTACTCCTGACATTCACTTAACAGAAGGGGGAAGATAATTTTTGCTGATTCCCCTTCCAGCCCCTGAAAATGGGAGACTCAAAAATAGTGTGGGGCATGGCACTGCTGGCTAAAGGAGGAGAGAGTACTGGCAAAAATAGTCTCCTCCCTTTAGCCGGAGGCTCTGCTGGATCAAGAACCCTTCTGTCCACAGAATGGGCCTTTTGGATCTAACCTGCCGTGCCCACCTAAAAAAGTATGTTACATTATCTATCATCCAGTTCTCAGAAGAATGTCTGGCATGCTTTAATTTTATGTGCTGCTGATCTCTACTATGTGTTCAAGTTGTTTATATTAAGATATGTGTGCAAGAATAACAGCAGTAGTATTTGATAATTTTATTTTGGCTGTTGTATGTCTTTTTAGCACTGAATACGTGTAACATAATTTGCTGCGAATGATTTCCCAAAAGGTTGATGGGAAGCTGTTGTGTTGGCTCTGCACACTGTCCTACAAGAGAGTACTACAGAAGACCAAGGAACAGAGGAAGAGCTTAGGGTCTTCACATTCTAATTCCTCCTCCACGTCTCTTACTGAAAAAGACCAGCATCATTTGAAACACCACCATCATCACCGTCATCACCACCACCACCACCGTCACAGCACTGGCCATCACAAGTAAGTGTTACATAAGTTTCACTGCCCCCAGTTGTAACTGAATCAAGATACAATAAGAATCCTGCTGATAAGTTCTAGATTTAATTTGTTGCACATAGAATAAAATTCTGTTAATAATACTTCCAGGTTCTTTAGGTTCAAAGTTTGATATGGCAGATAGGGACTTCTTGATATTAAAAATATAGGCTAGATTCCAAGGAACTGCCCAACTAGTTTCAGTTGTCCAAAGGAGCATTGGACTTGTGTTTCTTAAAAAAAGGCTTCCCACATCGCAAATTATTTTTCAAACCTGAGAGGAGTTTCAAGATCCAATTGTTGTATAGCGAAGGGGCCTCTTGTTCCCATTGCGCAATGTCCTGCCATGACTGTTAAAACCAAACATGTATAGCTGGGAGTCTGTGTTGGTTTTGTGGAACACACAAACTGTATGAAATATTCACAATTAAAAACATTAAGTTGCAACCTGCATGATCAACTCTAATGCTATTGTTGGTGCATATACCTAGATGATTTTTAAAGCATGGTGTCTTTCTGGATCACGAAGAGTTGCATAAACTGGGCTCCTTTAGAAGCAGGGCAGGATATAAATTGTATAAATAATATGTGTGTCAAATTTGAAATAGATGCATTGTGGTGGAAGAGAGATTTCACTTGTCACAAGAAAAAATAAATGTTAGTTAATTATAGTGAGAACAGCTTCTCTGTTGCCTCTGCTGGACTTCAGCAGCTTTCAGTACCACCCATATGTTATTTTTATTTTTTAAATTGCATTTATATCCCATCATGGAACTTAAGGTGATGCAGCTAGTTTCCCAGGAAGTTTCCAATTCAGGCACTGAGCAGACTGGGACTTTCTTGGTTTCCATGTTTTTGGATATATCTTTGGACATCTGAGCCCCCTGGCCAAGTTGGGCTGAAGGGCACAGTTTTGTGCTGGTTCTGCTCCTGGAGGAAAGCTTTCAAAAAGTGGTGCTGGGGGACTACTTTTTTGGGTCCTTAGCCTTTGGCCCAGTGCTACAGAGCAGAAAATGTTCCAGTGCTTTATTTTTCCACAGAATTTTTTCCATTTCATAAGTTCATTAGTAATGATTAATGGTTGCCAATTGCAAATACAATATTGGGTTTGGTAGTTTCAAAGCATTTAGTTTTGATTACTTAACCTGCTAAACTAGATGACTCTCTAGAGCAGGAGTGGAGTGGAGGTTTTGGTCTAAGGGCAGCATTCCTTCTTGGCCAACCTATCAGAGGCCATATGCGAATGGTGGGGGTGGCCAAACCTCTTGGGCAGAGACACACAGCGGCTCCAGTAATTGATCTCATGACCAAGGAGGAGGCTGTTTGTATTCCCATCAGGGGCTCTGCTCATCTCAGCACTGTTTTCTTTTTTTTTCTTTTTGTTGCCACCATCAACATTGGTAGAGTCTGGGGGAGAGGGAATAGAATAATTTGCTTGGGGGCCTGAATCAGGCCCCCAAACTGAGGGTTAGCCATCCCTGTTCTAGCGTATCAGAAAATTTTCATGAAAACATTCCATTTCAAAAGCTTCTGGAAAACATGGAGTCCCTGTTGTACCTTGTATTCACTACCTACATAAAACCACTTGGAAAGGTTGAAATTTGGTGCCATCAATACGTGGGGGCCAGCCAAATATCCACCTGATCCCAAGAAGACAGTGAAGGTCCTGAATTGTTTTATGGAGGCTGTTAATGCACAATTCAGCCCATTGCTATCTGAGACTTAATCAGATAAGACAGAAGCGACTAAAAGACCAGACTGTTACTCTAGGATTAATTCTGAACCTGGCATTGCTCCTGGAACAATATAAAACACAAAACAAAAATGCTGGAACCAGTAATAAAGGATATGTGTACAAGCTAGAATTTATAAATGCTTCAACTGTTCATAAGTACAGAAATACAAAACACTGATAAATGTGAACTTTTCAACAGTTCGAGTGTTTTTCATGTATAAATTGTGGCTTGTACACACATCCTTTATTATTGGTTCCAGCATTTTTGTTTTATGTTGTGTCATTGGGAACCTCTCCTTTGTTTCTGGAATTGCTCCTGGAATGTCAGGTTGTGGTTGTGGTTGTGTCAAAGAGTGGTTTTACGTAACTTTTCCTGGTGTTCCATTTACAGTAGGACCCCACTCATACGGCGGGTTACGTTCCAGACCCCTGCCTAAAAGCAGAACCGTCAATAAAATGGTGCCTGACGCCCAACAAATGCCATAAAAGCAAAACAAGTGCCGTATGAGAGGGGCCTTACTCTAGTTGAAAGCCGCCGTATTAGCGGAACGCCGAAAAGCAGGGCCCTACTGTATAGGTTTGTCCTATGCCATGCATGCTTTGGTTACAACCATCTTGAATTATTACAGTATGCTTATATACAGTAGGACCCCACTCATACGGCGAATGCTGGTGGAAAACCAGTGGATCTTTTTTTTTTGTAAGCAGTGGTTGAGGTTGTCGTCTTAAGCCTATTGTACATTCTGCATTTCAGAATCAGCAGTCTGAGTCCAGAGCAAGATCAGGGATTGTGGAAACAGAGGTAAATGTTAACTATTTTTTTTAAAATGTAGGAGTCCAGCCCGCTCCTTACAACCTTGTCAAATTATTCAGAAATCTATGTACATGCTGTTTTGCATAGATGTGTAATCTTACAAATTGTTTGTGTTTTTTCAGCCATAAATCCTCTGCAGCTATTCAGAATGAAACTCCAAAGAAAAAGCCCAAAATGGAATCCAAGCCATCTAATGGAGATAGGTAAGCATATGGTCTTCCTTACGTATTTTTACCATTCTGTTGAAAAGAACAAGGTTTGACAGATGAAATTGTTTGCTTTCCTTTCATTTTTTAATTTTATTCTGAAAAAGTCAATGTGACTGTCACTCAAGTTCTTCATCCTGTGGCCATATACCTCATTGTAACTTTTAGTGGGAAATGATGGTTCTGCACTCCTGTTTCTGGTTGTTTGGGGTATAATGAACTAAAATTAAAGCAAAACAAAGGTAGGCTAAAATAAATATCTCTAGCATAAACAGTTCAATTGTATTATTATTAGAATTAGAATTTACTGCCCGCCCTTCACCCAAAGGTCCCAGGGCAGGTTACAGCTATTAAAAAAGTTAAAAACAACCTAAACAATATCACAGAAAATAGGCTTGGTCCTAAAAATATATATTTCAGGTGTCGAAGGCAAGGGTAAAGAGGTGCTCTGAGTCTGCTTTGATTTGGTTCTTATAAAAAAAAAGTTCCAAGTGTATCTTGTTAGATGAGACCGTACACTACTGTGTCTAATAAACAGTTGGGATTTATGTAAAAAGGGGCTGATTCATTTCGAAAGTGTGTGATCCTTCAAAAGCTAATGTTTAATTATATTTCTGCAGGTATATATAATGTGTGCCATTAGTAAGCTAATTTGCCAGTTTCATCCATTTCTGTCAGGTACATTTTTTTTTTGCACTAGTCCTTAAGGATATTTGTGAAACTGTTAGATTGAAATACAGTTTTTTCTCTTCAATCGTATCTCATGCTATTATTTTTACAGTAGTTCTATAAATCAGTCAGCAGACAGCGGAGGTACTGATAACTTTGTCCTCATAAGTCAGTTGAAAGAAGAAGTGATGTCACTGAAACGTCTCTTGCAGCAAAGAGATCAAACAATTCTGGAAAAAGATAAAAAGGTAAAGGACTCAACTGGCCAGTAGCTACTTTGTAAATGTTGTCGTTCCAAATGAGATTCACTTGTCTCTCAAACTTTCACTGTGGCTGATTTGGAAGGCCTTCCCTTTGAATCCTTTCCCCATATTGATCTTGTGGCTATCAAGAGTCGGGGAGGGAGTAATGCCCTTGATCTATAGCTGGCACTATGTGGGCTCCAACTCCCACATGACTTCATTTTGTGTCTCTATATTTACTTTCTGGCTTCTGTCAGCCAGTTAGGGTTCTGAAGGGACGTGCAATGCCTGGCTTGTGGGTATTCTGTGAAAGAGGTGAGGAGAATATGGGAATACAGAAGTGACCCTCACTTCCAGTTCTGGTAGCAGCACTTTAGTCGAAGGTCTTCTGCAAAATCTTGTTCTACTTTATTTTGGAAATATTCTTTCCAAATTACTTGTTAGATTACTTGTTAGATTTCCAGATTACTTGTTAGATTTGCTTTGTGATCTAGAATCTAAAAATACCTGTTGGGCTTTAAAAAACAAAGCCAATAGATTGGCAGGGACATCTTCATTAGACATTAAAGGCACTTTCGTTTTCACTGGCCCATGACTATTGCTTGAGATCAGCTTGAACCCCAAACATAGCTTGCTGTTCTCAAAATTCCAAAGTTTGTGGCCTGTGTTTGAAGCCTTAACCATAGAAATGTTGATAAACATGTGGATAAAGACCCATATTGAGGAAAAAATACTGATGAAGGATGCAATCCTGACCCTGCTTACCTTGGACTAACCCCTGTAGAATTCAGTAGGACTTACTTCTGAGTAGACGTAGATAGGATTGTGCTATTAGTCTTTGATTCCTAACTTAGGAAACTAATGCTCATTGTAGACAAGGCAGAACTCAAAGCTTCAGAAGTAGAAGCCCTTGCGTGCATTTGAAACTGAAATAGTTGCCACACGTTTTGCTATTTAATATTGTGCAACCTTGTTTACTGAATGCACTGAGAAGTTTGAAACAAACAAATGTTTGGAGATAAAGGTCTGGAAAGTAGAGATCTCAGTTCTTTAGCATGTTTACTTCCATCAACTTCATTGCTTGGAAGGGTATCCTTACTTGTTCGTGACTGGCCAGTCATTTGTGATTTTCAAGTAAATCCTGCAGATACCAAGATTGCACACAAGAGGGAGGATGGTTCCAGCCTGTTTGTGGGATTACCATTTCTTATTTTACACAAAGGATGGGAGACTAGGAATGAAAAACCTGCAGTTTACTTCCTAAATATACTTGAGATTTGCTATGCAGTTTAATTCTTTTACTTCCTGTATTTGTAAGGACAATAACCTTTTGGGATATTCCAAGTAACAATATCTTGTTGACATGTGTGTATTACTGCTTTCAAGCAGGGATGGAACAGTATTTTAAATATCTCAATTCTTTTTCTTAGTTGACAGAGCTGAAGGCAGACTTTCAGTACCAAGAGTCCAATTTGAGAACAAAGATGAACAGTATGGAGAGAGCTCATAAGGAAACTGTAGAACAGCTACAGGTAAACATTGTAATAATTCATAGACAACAATTTTGGGCTAAGCACTTAATTATACAGCCACAAGAGTGGCTATATACTGCAGCCAGCATGGATTTTTCACATTCCACAATGTTAAATTGAAAATACACTTCATGCCATTCTGATGCTTCCCATAAGCTCATTTCAGAACAAAAACTAACAAAACTTAGTCCTGAACTCAGAAACGCTTGCCTAACAATCCTGTAAATTTTCATGGCAATACACAAAACAGTCAGAGAGAATCGAGAGTTCAAAATGTAGAAAGAGAGGGGGGAAACAGACCGCTGTTGGACTTTGTTCTGTCAATGTTCTCATAATATATTGAAATTAATTAAAAATCAGCCATGTTCACAGAGTACCTGTAACCCTATTAGTGACCTTGCCCCATACTCTGACCTTCATCTTCTGCAGTTTAAAAGTTAAAAAAATGCCTAGTTGATTTTTAATTAATTTAAGAAGCTTAACATTAAAGTCAATGATAAGCCCAGGCATGGTCAGTAAGAATCAACCGTCAGTGTTCTAAAAGCCAGACTCACAGCTGTTTGGCTTAGCTAATCAGGGGGCCACACCCATGCCAGACCTTTGTTTCACTTTAGACAGTCACGACTTCCCCCAAAGAATCCTTGGAAGTGTAGTTTGTGAAGGGTACCGAGAAGAGACTCCTGTTCCCCTGACAGAGCTCCAGTGGCCAGAGTGGTTTAACAGTCAGCCGCTCTGACTGAAGCTGTGTGAGGGGAACAGGGCATCTCCTAGCAACTCTCAGCACCCTTCACTAACTACATTTCCCAGGATTCTTTGGGAAAAGCCATGACTGTCTAAAGTGAAATAAAGGCCTGGTGTGGATGTGGCCAGTGGCAGCTTTGGTTTAAATTTGTGTGGGAGACTACATGTACCTGCTGTAGAATAAAAAGGTGGGGGAAACCCTGAAAAAAAATGATACTAAGAAGAGCCTGCTGGATCAGGCCAGTGGCCCATCTAGTCCAGCATCCTGTTCTCACAGTGGCCAACCAGGTGCCTGGGGGAAGCCCACAAGCAGGACCCGAGTGCAAGAACACTCTCCCCTCCTGAGGCTTCCGGCAACTGGTTTTCAGAAGCATGCTGCCTCTGACTAGGGTGGCAGAGCACAGCCATCATGGCTAGTAGCCATTGATAGCCCTGTCCTCCATGAATTTGTGTAATCTTCTTTTAAAGCCATCCAAGCTGGTGGCCATTACTGCATCTTGTGGGAGCAAATTCCATAGTTTAACTATGCGCTGAGTAAAGAAGTACTTCCTTTTGTCTGTCCTGAATCTTCCAACATTCAGCTTCTTTAAATGTCCATGAGTTCTAGTATTATGAGAGAGGGAGAAGAACTTTTCTCTATCCACTTTCTCAATGCCATGCATAATTTTATACACTTCTATCATGTCTCCTCTGACCCGCCTTTTCTCTAAACTAAAAAGCCCCAAATGCTGCAACCTTTCCTCGTAAGGGAGTCGCTCCATCCCCTTGATCATTCTGGTTGCCCTCTTCTGAACCTTTTCCAACTCTATAATATCTTTTTTGAGATGAGGTGACCAGAACTGTACACAGTATTCCAAATGCGGCCACACCATAGATCTATACAACGGCATTATGATATCAGCTGTTTTATTTTCAATACCTTTCCTAATTATCGCTAGCATGGAATTTGCCTTTTTCACAGCTGCCACACACTGGGTCGACATTTTCATCGTGCTGTCCACTACAACCCCGAGGTCTCTCTCCTGGTCGGTCACCGCCAGTTCAGACCCCATGAGCGTATATGTGAAATTAAGATTTTTTGCTCCAATATGCATAATTTTACACTTGTTTATATTGAATTGCATTTGCCATTTTTCCGCCCATTCACTCAGTTTGGAGAGGTCTTTTTGGAGCTCTTCGCAATCCCTTTTTGTTTTAACAACCCTGAACAATTTAGTGTCGTCAGGAAACCTGGCCACTTCACTGCTCACTCCTAATTCTAGGTCATTAATGAACAAGTTGAAAAGTACAGGTCCCAATACCGATCCTTGAGGGACTCCACTTTCTACAGCCCTCCGTTGGGAGAACTGCCGTTTATTCCTACTCTCTGCTTTCTGCTTCTTAACCAATTCCTTATCCACAAGAGGACCTCTCCTCTTATTCCATGACTGCTAAGCTTCCTCAGAAGTCTTTGGTGAGGTACCTTGTCAAACGCTTTTTGAAAGTCTAAGTACACTATGTCCACTGGATCACCTCTATCTATATGCTTGTTGATACTCTCAAAGAATTCTAGTAGGTTACTGAGACAGGACTTTCCCTTGCAGAAGCCATGCTGGCTCTGCTTCAGCAAGGCTTGTTCTTCTATGTGCTTAGTTAATCTAGCTTTAATAATACTTTCTACCAGTTTGCCAGGGACAGAAGTTAAGCTAACTGGCCTGTAATTTCCGGGATCCTCTCTGGATCCCTTTTTGAAGATTGGCGTTACATTTGCCACTTTCCAGTCCTCAGGCATGGAGGAGGACCCAAGGGACAAGTTACATATTTTAGTTAGCAGATCAGCAATTTCACATTTGAGTTGTTTGAGAACTCTCAGGTGGATGCCATCCGGGCCCGGTGATTTGTCAGTTTTTATATTGTCCATTAAGCCTAGAACTTCCTCTCTCGTTACCACTATTTGTCTCAGTTCCTCAGAATCCCTTCCTGCAAATGTTAGTTCAGGTTCAGGGATCTGCCCTGTATCTTCCACTGTGAAGACAGATGCAAAGAATTCATTTAGCTTCTCTGCAATCTCCTTATCGTTCTTTAGTACACCTTTGACTCCCTTATCATCCAAGGGTCCAATCGCCTCCCTAGATGGTCTCCTGCTTTGAATGTATTTATAGAATTTTTTGTTGTTGGTTTTTATGTTCTTAGCAATGTGCTCCTCAAATTCTTTTTTAGCATCTCTTAATTGTCTTCTTGCATTTCTTTTGCCAGAGTTTGTGTTCTTTTTTATTTTCTTCATTCGGACAAGACTTCCATTTTCTGAAGGAAGACTTTTTGCCTCTAAGAGCTTCCTTGACTTTGCTCGTTAACCATGCTGGCATCTTCTTGGCCCTGGCGGTATCTTTTCTGATCTGCGGTATGCACTCCAGTTGAGCTTCTAATATAGTGTTTTTAAACAACTTCCAAGCATTTTCGAGTGATGTGACCCTCTGGACTTTGTTTTTCAGCTTTCTTTTTACCAATCCCCTCATTGTTGTGAAGTTTCCTCTTTTGAAGTCAAATGTGACCGTGTTGGATTTTCTTGGCAATTGGCCATTTACATGTATGTTTAATTTAATAGCACTGTGGTCACTGCTCCCAATCGGTTCAACAACACTTACATCTCGTACCAGGTCCCGGTCCCCACTGAGGATTAAGTCCAGGGTTGCCGTCCCTCTGGTCGGTTCCATGACCAACTGGTCTAGGGAATAGTCATTTAGAATATCTAGAAACTTTGCTTCTTTGTCATGACTGGAACACATATGCGGCCAGTCTATGTCCGGGTAGTTGAAGTCACCCATTACTACCACATTTCCTGGTTTGGATGCTTCCTCAATTTCATATCTCATCTCAAGGTCTCCCTGAGCATTTTGATCAGGGGGATGATAGATCGTTCCCAGTATTAAGTCCCTCCTGGGGCACGGTATCACCACCCACAACGATTCTGTGGAGGAGTCTGCCTCTTTTGGGGTTTCGAGCTTGCTGGATTTAATGCCTTCTTTCATGTATAGAGCGACTCCGCCACCAATACGTCCTTCCCTGTCCTTCCGATACAGTTTATATCCAGGGATAACCGTATCCCACTGGTTTTCTCCATTCCACCAGGTCTCCGTTATGCTCACTATATCAATGCTCTCCTCTAAGACCAAGCACTCCAGTTCTCCCATCTTGGTTCGGAGGCTCCTAGCATTAGCGTACAGGCACTTGTAAGCAGTGTCTCTCTTCAAGTGTCTTTGGCGCTTGTGGTTTGGCCTGTGGTAATTTTGCTCTTATGAATTGATATCCTGTGCCCCTGCTCTCACAATGCCTACTTCTAGGCCTACCCCTTTTAAAATTTCATCATTTCTTTGGTTTTTATCCCAGGGGGGAGGTTTATTCCGAACCGGACCTTTCTCAGCTCCTGTCGGGTTTCCCCCCTCAGTCAGTTTAAAAGCTGCTCTGCTACCTTTTTAATTTTAAGTGCCAGCAGTCTGGTTCCATTCTGGTTCAAGTGGAGCCCGTCCCTTTTGTACAGGCCTGGCTTGTCCCAAAATGTTCCCCAGTGCCTAACAAATCCAAACCCTTCCACCCGACACCATCGTCTCATCCATGCATTGAGACTGCAGAGCTGGGCCTGTCTGCCTGGTCCTGTGCGTGGAACCGGTAGCATTTCAGTGAAAGCCACCTTGGAGGTCCTGGCTTTCAGCATCCTACCTAGCAACCTAAATTTTGCTTCCAGATCCTCACGGCTGCATTTCCCCATGTCGTTGGTGCCAACGTGCACCACGACCACTGACTCCTTCCTAGCACTGTCTACCAAACTATCTAAACGACGGGCGATATCCGCAACCTTCGCACCAGGCAGGCAAATCACCTTGCGGTCTACACGCCCATCACACACCCCACTGTCTATGTTCCTAATGATCGAATCACCCACTACAAGGATTCCTCCACCCCCAAGAGATATATCCTCGGCACGAGAGGATAGCTGCTCATCCCCCAAGGAATGGGTCCCTTCTAAGGGATCGTTTCCCTCTTCCTCAGCTGGATGCTCTCCTTCCCCGAGACCATCGTTCTCCATGATAGCAGGAGAGCTATCATTGTTGGAGTGGGACACAGCTATAACGTCCCTGAAGGCCTCCTCCACACACCTCTCTGCCTCTCTCAGCTTTTCCAGGTCCGCCACCTTGGCCTCAAGGAAATGAAGTCGTTCCCGGAGAGCCAGGAGCTCATTGCACCGAGAGCACACCCACGACTTCTGTCCAACAGGCAGATAGTCGTACATGTTGCAGGCTGTGCAAAACACTGGAAAGCCCCCATGCCCCTGCTGGCTTCTTACCTGCATAGTTTTGTTTAAGGTTTATTACGTCAGTGGGTTGGAGACTGCGGTTTAGTTGAGGTCAGGGAACAGACGGGCAGAGTGGGGGGCCCTGGCCTCGCCCTGCTGCCGAACCCACTCTGCTGCTTAACTCACCTTGACGCTTTGTCAGCTGGGGCCTTGATGCTTAACTCTTTAGTATTATCTCAGGCTTCCTTCCTTTGAAGGCAAGAAGGCAGGCTTCCTTCCTGAGCGAGGGGCGGGGCTGTTTAAGCTTTTGGCTGCTTTTAATCTAAGCAAGGGGCTGCGCCTTCCAGGCAAGTCTTTTTTGTTTGTTGTTTTCCCACCTAGAACAGCCTGACCTTTCTTTAACCTAGGGAAACAGAGCTTGTGGTTGTGTTTCAGGAAGGCTAAAGCTGCCCTTTCTAGCAAGGACTGAGCTGACTCTCTCCCTGTATGTATCGGTGGAGTTTCCTTTTTCCCCTTCTCTCCGACTGGAATTTAGCCTTGTTTACAGTGTCCCCTGAAGCTTTCCTGCTAGGGTGGTGTTGAACACTAGCTTTCTATAGGCTTCCTTCTCCTAGGATCTGTCTCCTAATATATAGGTTCTTTCAGGATTTGGCTCCTAGCTCAGGGTGACCTTAGGCTGCCCTTATTACTTATTGCTTTGAGCTGTTTTAATTCAATTAAATAATGGAATAAATTATTATATTATTATTAAGAAATGGGAGCTACTTACCCTCTTTTCGCTCTGCTGCTTAACTCGCCTTGACACTTTGTCAGCTGGGGCCTTGACGCTTTGTCAGCTGGGGCCTTGACGCTTCGTCAGCTGGGGCTCCCTCTAGCTCATGGAGCAGGCTAGATACTGTTATCTGATACTGTTCACAATGTTCTCCTTTTGGAAAGGAAAGGGGTTTTCCCTCTGCCCAGTGACCACCCATCTAATCTCCCCTCCCCTTCCTGCCCTCACCCTCCCTCTTCCTCCCTCCCTGCCCCTCCCCCAGATCAGTTTCACCTGTCCCAAGCATGATTGCACAGGGGTTAATCCCACTGAACTCAAAAAGCATGCAAATGATCAAACCTGCCCTCCCCTCCTAGCTTCCCTCTTGCCCCCTCCCCCTCCCTTTGCCACTCCCTCCCTATCCCCTTCCAATCCCCTCCTTCCCCTCCACTCTCCCCTCCTCCCTGGTCAGTTTTACCTATCTTAAGCATGATCGCACAAGAGTAAATCCAATTGAACTCAGTAAGCATGCAAATGATTAAATCTGCCCTTCCCTGCTCCTCCCTCCCATCACCTCCTTTTTGCCCCTGCCCTCCCCCTTCCTTTGCCCCCCTTCTAATCCCCTCCTTCCCTCTCCTCCTCTTTCCGCTCCCTTTCCTTCCTCTTTCTCCTGTCCCGTCACCCGTGGTCAGTTTTACCTATGCTAAGCATGATTGCATGGGAGTAAATCCCATTGAACTCAGTAAGCATGCAAATTATCAGACCTGCCTTTCTCTGCCTTCCCCTCCATTCTCCCTTCCTCCCTTCCTCCCCCTTTCTTCCTTCCCTCCCCTCTTCCTTATTCCTCCTTCCTTGCCCACTCCAACCCTCCCTCCTTTCCCCCTTCTCCTCCCCCCATGATCAGTTTACCTATGCTAAGCGTGATTGTGTGAGAGTAAATCCTATTGAACTCAATAACCATGCATATGATCAAACCTGCCCTGCTCCCATGAGAGACACGTTACCAAATTCTTCCAAGCTACACAGGAAGTGGATTGGACTGTGAAAGACAAACCCAAATTGAGTTTGCATTTTGACATATTTGTAAGGCAGTACAATATCTCAGAGATGTGGTCAGGTCTCCTGCTCCCCTGTTGTATTCACTATAGCTGCCCAATTTCCCTGCCTTTTAAAGTTTGATAAAAATATCTGTTGGCTATAGGTACGTTCTTAAACCACAACAATTTTTTGACTATTAGTGAATAAGTATTATATGAGAACAAATAGTTGAGAGAATGGCAACATTTTGAATCGAGTTCAGCCTTCTTGAACTATCAACATCACACCCTAAGAGTGCATTGTGTGCTAGTATCACACCAAGAAGTTGAATCCACAGCAGGCCTCTGCAGATGTGGGACTTTGCAGGTACAAGCTGGATCAGTTTTAAGTAGTTTCTGTGGAACAAACTAAACAGGTTGTAATCTAGAAAATAGGTTGGAGTGAGATCAGCCTGCCCCTGGCACTGAGGTCTTGGAGTAGGTTTAGCCTGCATCCCAGAAGCATCTCCAAGTGCACCACTTTTACTTTCTCCCATATGTTGGCTATCAGTCAGTTACATAGGGAAATAAAACACTCTGCTTAGGGACAGAAATCGCAGTGGGGAACACGTACATAACTCCTGACAGTAGTTACCTATTCTCTTCCACCTGAGGCCACATACAGGTATGGCTAGAATATGTTGTTTTTTTATCTCCCTTATAGGGCTATGCTAGAATAGCACCTACTCTACATACGCATGCATGTCACATATTATCATGGCCATTTCACTAACATCCTAAGCAAAATCAGTAAAGTTACTGGCATCATTAGCCAACTCTCAGATCTCCAGTTGCTGCTTTTTAATGCCAGATCGGTACATAATAAAACCTCCCTCGTCCATGATTTGATTGTGGACGAGGTGGCTGATCTGGCATGTATAACCGAGACCTGGGTGGGCGAACAGGGAGGAGTTAGTCTCTCCCAGCTCTGCCCACCGGGATATCTGGTTCAGCATCATGGTAGATCTGAGGGTTGGGGAGGTGGGGTTGCTGTGGTCTATAAGAGTTCCATCTCACTCACCAAGCACATGTCCATGCAATCACTGGTCTGGAGTGTTTGCACCTTGTGCTGGGCCAGAGGGACAGACTGGGAATCCTTTTGGTGTACCGCCCACCTTGCTGCCCAATGGCTTCCCTAACTGAGCTGACGGAAGTGGTCTCGGAGGTACTGCTGAGATCCCCCAGACTATTAGTACTGGGAGATCTCAACATTCATGCTGAGGCTACTTTGTCTGGGGCAGCTCAGGACTTCATGGCCACCATGACAACCATGGGGCTGTCTCAATATGTTAGTGGCCCAACACATACATTGGGGCATACTCTTGACCTGGTCTTTGCTACTGGACATGGGGATAGTGATCTGGATGTGGGGAGTTTTACATCTCTCCCGTTGTCATGGACAGATCATTGCTTGCTGAAGTTTAGACTTTCAGTAGCCTTTTCCCTCTGCAAGGGTGGGGGACCTATTAAATTGGTCCGCCCCTGGAGACTAATGAATTCTGAAGGTTTTCAAAAGGCTCTGGAGGTTTTTCTGGCTGATAAGACTGGCACTCCTGTCGAAGCCCTGGCCGATCTGTGGAATACAGAGATGACCCGGGCTGTTGACACGATTGCTCCTGCGCGCCCTCTCCTATGTAGAGCTCATACAGCTCCTTGGTATACTCCGGAGCTGAGAGCGATGAAACAAGACAGGAGGCGGCTTGAGCGGAGATGGAGATGAACTCCCGACGAATGCAATTATGAGCTGGTTCGTGCTTCTACTAAGCTCTATGTAGAAGTGGTGAGGGCGGCAAAAAAACAACATTTCGCCGCCTCTATTCAGTCATCTCTCTCACGCCCACGGGAGCTTTTTAAAGTGGTTCGTGGCCTACTCCATCCAGGCCTACAAGATACGGCAGATACATCGGTAGCTCGATGTAATAAATTTGCTGAACACTTCCAGCATAAGATCTCATGCATTCGCCGGGACTTAGACTCCTATTTAATAGCAGTTAATCCTACTGAGGTGTCCGGAGCACAGTCTTGTCATGTTTTGTTGGATGAGTTTCAGTTGGTTCAGTTCGAGGACGTGGACAAGGTGCTTGGACAGGTTCGTGCGACCACTTCGGTACTGGATCCTTGCCCCTCTTGGCTAATTAAAACTAGCAAGGAAGGAACAGTTGGCTGGGCCAAGGAAGTGATTAATGCCTCTTTACGAGAGGGAGTGGTCCCTGGCTGTCTGAAAGAGGCGGCAGTGAGACCACTCCTGAAAAAACCTTCCTTGGACCCAGAGGATGTCAGCAGCTACAGACCAGTAGCCAATGTTCCGTTCCTGGGCAAGATCCTGGAACGTGTGGTTGCTGACCAGATCCAGGCGCTATTGGATGAAACCGATTATCTAGATCCATTTCAGTCGGGGTTCAGGCCTGGTTTTGGCACTGAGACTGCCTTGGTCGCCCTGTTTGATGACCTATGTCGGGAGAGAGACAGAGGGAGTGTAACTCTGTTGATTCTCCTTGACCTCTCAGCGGCTTTTGATACCATTGACCATGGTATCCTTCTGGAGAGGCTTGCGGAATTGGAAGTTGGAGGCACTGCTTGGCAGTGGTTCCGCTCCTACTTAGCGGGTCGTCTCCAGAAGATAGTGCTTGGGGAACATTGCTCGACACCGTGGGTTCTCCAATGTGGGGTCCCGCAGGGTTCGGTTCTGTCTCCCATGCTTTTTAACATTTATATGAAGCCGCTGGGGGCGGTCATCAGGAGTTTTGGAGTGCGTTGTCATCAGTATGCTGATGACACGCAGCTCTGCTTCTCCTTTACATCTTCTTCAGGTGAGGCAGTCGACGTGCTGAACCGTTGCCTGGCTGCGACAATGGACTGGATGAGAACTAACAAACTGAGACTCAATCCTGACAAGACTGAGATGCTGTTGGTGGATGGTTTCTCTGATCGGATGGTGGATATATACCCTGTCCTGGATGGGATTACACTCCCCCTAAAGGAACAGGTGCATAGTCTGGGAGTCATCTTAGACTCTTCCCTCACACTTGAGGCTCATGTAGCCTCGGTGGCCCGGAATGCGTTCTACCAACTTCGGTTGGTAGCCCAGCTACGTCCCTATCTGAGTAAGGAGGACCTCTCATCAGTGGTACATGCTATGGTAACCTCGCGTCTGGACTACTGCAATGCGCTTTACGTAGGGCTACCTTTGAAGACGATTCGGAAGCTACAGCTAGTGCAAAATGCGGCAGCCAGACTGCTAACAAGAACTAAGCGGTCTGAGCATATAACACCTGTGCTAGCCCGTTTGCACTGGCTTCCAATATGCTTCCGGGCCAGATTCAAAGTGTTGGTACTTACCTATAAAGCCTTATACGGCGCGGGACCACGATATCTGTCGGAACGCCTCTCCCGATATGAACCGGCCCGTACACTACGGTCTACTACGAAGGCCCTCCTCCGGGTTCCGACTCATAGGGAAGCCCGGAGAGTGGTGACAAGATCTAGGGCCTTCTCAGTGGTGGCCCCCGAACTATGGAATGGTCTCCCCGAGGAGGTGCGCCTGGTGCCGACACTATCATCTTTTCGGCGCCAGGTTAAAACCTTTCTCTTCTCTGAGGCATTTTAATTCCTGTTAATTGTAAATTATTATATTTTGATTTTAGACTGTACAGTTTTGTGTACAGTTTTGTGTTATTTTTATTGTATTTTTAATGTTCACCGCCCAGAGAGCTGTTGCTAGTCGGGTGGTATATAAGCTTAATTAAATAAATAAATAAATAAATCATTGTTGCCACATGGAAAATGTATCAGTAATCCACAGAAGTTTGGAAGATTTATCTCCTGGTCTTCTTCAGCTTCTCTCAAGAGATCATCATAGATCTTCATAGCAATGTGTGCAATTTGTTTTTAATTCACTGTCAGCAGTGAAATAATTATAAGGGCTTACATCAGATTGACTTTCAATACCAGGAGTCTAACTTGAATAGGATTCATGGGCCTTTGGTATGTCTCTACCAGTTGTACACAAGTTACTCTTCCAAGGCTTCTTTTGCAGCCATAACAACTAAAGAAATTGTCTTAAAGATAGTGAGGTAGGAGAGCAGCTTTGGTACATATCTGTTTCACCTGCATCCTAAGTGTTGTACAGAGTTGTGTCTTTGTTTTATTGGGGAGAAGCTTTATTGTGATAAATGGTGGTCATCTTTGCCTGGGTGTCTTCCTATGACCGTGTAGTATTGATACAGACTTCAATTTAAATAGGTTTGTGTCTAAAAATGTGCTTAAGGCCCTTTTTGTAAAGCATCAAAATGAAATCCATCTAATCATACAGTATTTTTCTGCATGATCTAAAGAATGATCTGGCAAGGTCCATGTATCCAAAAAGGGTCTCGGAAATCTTGTTTCTCAAACCCAGCCACTCTTGAAATAGTTTGCAATAGGGCTAGGTTTCTACCACAGAAATATTACTGCAACTATGGGTAACTTAAGTTGGACTTAAGCACAACATGATTTCTGCAACCACCATGGCAATGGTTCAAGGATGGAAGTGGCTTATTTTTCATATGGCATGGAAATGTACAATACAACTTACAGAATTGTAAGGGGCACTGGATATGTTCTTTTCTTGCAGGCAAAAAACAGAGAGCTACTCAAACAGGTTGCAGCATTATCGAAAGGCAAGAAGTTTGATAAGAGTGGAAGTATGCTGACATCTCCATGAAGAGCTGGCTGTTTGCATGGGTGTTAATATTCAAAAGGTAAATGACTCTGTGGAAACTCTTAGAAGCCTGTGTAGTAGAAAAAATATATATTTTTGCACACAGAGTAGTTTGCATGTTTCCTACACCTTTTTGTAACTGATAATGTAGTGGAACTTTTTTTTAAAAAAAAGTTTAAGCCATTTGGATTAAAATACTTCAGCTGGCTTGAAGAATGCTTTTTAAAAAATTTATACAGGAGAGGACTTCTTGCCAGTTACTGGTGATCAGTAAGAGTGCTCTTATTTTTAACCACATCATGCAATAACAAATACATGAATGGCAGCAACTTGAGGGAGTAATCCGCCAGGCATTGCTGTTGTGCAGACTCATTAATCTAAATTGGATTTATACAGGACGCCTAGGCAAGAGCAGAACTTGCCTGGGAGCTGGGCCAATTTGCATCAAGAAAAAAACTGTCAACATCATCAATATTCCAGCAGCAACTAGTTTGGAAACAGAAACTGAGCACTGGATACCTGACAGTTGCGCATTATCTTTTGGTCAAAATAAGAGTACATTAAATATTAAAATCATGGTGCTTTTATGACAAGAAGCTTAAACCTATAAATATATGTAAAAGAATTTTAACAGTTTTATTCTTAGTGATAAGTAGTGTTTTACATTTCTTGTGATAGAAATTTAAAGAGAGATTCCCTATTGTAAGTAACGGAACGAAATGTGTTTTTTGCAAATTTACTGTAGACTTTTTCTCTTGCAAGTGCCTTTTCTCTCAACTGTTTATTTATAGGGAAGTTGGTATTTTGTATATAAGGTTTTTCTTTTGTTTTTGTTTTTTAAATCATGTTTAAATGTTCCTGTGTGTATGTATATAAATAAATGTATGTACAGAATAATCAAATGTTAAGATTGGAGTTGTTGGGATGCTAGAGAAGGTGCTAAGAACTGGCAGGCAATGATTATTGGCTGTACATAATTGTAACAGGTTTGGCTGTGTAGAGTGTTTGTCTTAACTCATGTTGTGCCTAACTTAATTTTCCCTGCACACTAAACTGTAGGGCTTCTGAAATATTTCTCCTTTTATCTCAGTGCTAGTTTGCACTGTATTTTTGGTGGTATATTCTAAATTGAATGATGCAGGAACAGTATTTGAGATAATGAAACTCTTCAACTATTTCTTTTAATAATATTTCATTGTAACTTTATGCCTTTTTAAATTACTAGGATAGTATGCCCTTTTATTTCTACACAGTGAAAAACAGCAGCCCACACCACAAGCTTTACATTGCTAAAGGCATAGTCACACTCTCGTTCCGTTCTATGACAGATAACCCAGGAGCGAAAAGAAATGGCCCTGGAAAAGCTCGCACAATGAACAAAAACACCGGCCACAGAGATCGCATAACCCTCACTGGCCTCGTTGTCTATGGGCCAGACATGTTCTCAGGTGGGATCAGTGCAGGCTGAAGCATCATGTGCATGATAGGAATTTGATGAGCCTAAGCAAAAGGTCCCAGTCCCCAGTAAAGAGCCAGGCAGTGGCATTTACACTGCCTTATGTGGAACTACGGGATTCCATGGAACCTTAACAATGGCATATAAGGTTGCCTAAAAGAGGGTTGCCCATCACTGCTGATGTCGATCTGCACTACACAGCTGCAGGAATGTATTGCATACGTTCTAAGCGCACTTGTTGAATACTAAGGACCCTAAAGTCTGGTCAGCATTGCATAAGCCGGTTTTGTACCCCTAGAACATGTGCGTACCCCATAAAAGTTCTGTATCAGCTAGGCAGAAGTTCCTCAGCCAACACATCAGTGTGGAAACCAATATGTGAAAGTGGGAAGTTTGAGAGCCACTGTCTTGAAGAGAATGATGGGTGGTGTTCTAATATATATATATATATATCTCCTCAAAAATAAGATTTCAATTTTTTAATGTTCCCTTTGGGATGAATTATTAGAAACTCAGCTCACTCCAGAAAACATGGTTTCATCCACTTAAGAATAACACTGTTTTTCCATAAAATGGAAATCCTATTTGATTCAAAGGTGCTCAAGTTAATATCATAGGAATAACGTGCATTTGTTAGCATTAATGTGTTGTTTTTGGACCTCCAGCTACCTGAAGATTGGGAGGATTTGTTCCCAACAGACTACTGAATAATGTAATTTGAAAGAAAAAAAGCTGCTTTCTACAATATTGAGGATTTTTTAATTTTTTGTACACTAGATGAACTTTGTAAATTTATAAATTTTATTTGATTATCTTACCTTAACATAACACAGCTAGGGTAGAATATACTGCTGCTATCCTACTGGACTGTATAGTCACTGAGAAGCTTGGTTTTCTTAATTACTGATGCGCATTTCAAAGTATTTTGATACTTTTTCCAGTTGAATGGCTGCCTGCCACTGGTGGATTTGGTTTTTTAAAGACAAAAACTGGTCAGAACTCTTCATATGAATCTGATTCACTTTCTGATCAAATCATTCTCATTGAAACCTGCTTATGCTGCAACAGGAACATTCTAGAGAACAAGACCCAGCATTTTGATTTTTAACTACCAGAGCTTTTCAGTATGAAAGCATTTAGGGACTTCACAGTGTTTAAAGAGAAATAGTTTTAAAAAATAAAATAAAAAATCAGAACCTCTCTTTCACTTGTGAGTTTCAAAGGCTAGGAACCAGCAAGTGAAATCCTGGAGTTGTAGGCTGTTTTCACAATGAACTTTGTTTTTTATGTAGACTTTCAGGGTGATACATTGTATTATAATGTGCATTTAAGTCAGTTTTTCAATTGTTAATTAGCATTGAACAATACCTTTCACTTGGGGTTGAGTTATTTATGTATTTTAAGCCTGTGAATATTGCAGTTCCTTTTTAATGATAATGTCTTTGTCCATTCTGAGGTGAAGCTCTTCAGCTTGCTATATGTGTATATACTATTGAAATTCTGTACTGGCACACATTTGACAGTTGACATTTTTGTACTTTTTTCTAAATTCAATATTTCACAATAAAAGCTTGTTTAAAACATCAGTATCTACATCTAATATTTTAAAAGTCTTAGGAACTGCCAGATAGGTTCTGTCCTCCTAGGACTGAGAAAAGAGGTAAGGGTGAACGTTCTCATGGTGGCATGAGATACCTTCACGTGGGTTGTGTCCTATGATTCTCCTAAGGCAAGGATGCATGATTAACTGGAGTCGTCTTCTGGCTCCTCCTTCATTTCAGTCCCTGTCTTCAGAAAAGTAGATGTCGTCTTCCATTCTCTCCTCTCTTGATGCTTTTGCTCAGGCTTTTTATGCCTTTCTTAACTCTTTCCCCCATAGAGCTTCTCTTTATCTCCTTTTGCAGTCTTGCCTCCCTCTTAAAAAACAAAAAGAAAATACTTCCTCCTCATACCTGTTCATTCTCCTGCTGCTGGACATGGTTCTGACTGAAAGCTGAGAAAGGAACATTGGTCACTTAATATGAATGGGCCATCATGGCCTAGGGGGTCCATCTATGGCCACAACCTCTTTTGGTTGGCTGTTTCCCATTCACTCATTTTTGTCACCCGCACCGCTAATTTTAGATTCTAGTCTACCTCACCTTCACGTGTTATGTTGGGTTCCCTCACCTGATTTGCATCCCCTTGTAGGGAAGGGGGTCATGGGGCTTATGTTTTTCTGCTCTCTATGGTCTGACCTCTCTACTTGGCCACTGATGCAATTGAAGGAGGAGCCAGAGGGAGACTGCCTACTCCCACCTACTGGGAGGAAGGGTGGGATATAAGTCTAATAAATAAATAATAATAAATAAAATAGTTTGATCAATCACATGTCATTTCCTTAGGCAAATTATATGACACATCACATCATTGCATAGATGTATCCCTATGCCGAACTAAAAGGCCCCTTTACAGTAAACAACCAATGTTCTTTTCTGTTGCGCTGTTAATGTTGATCATTTCATCACTCATTCCAGACTTCTCTAACCTGGTGTCCTCCAGATGATGATGGACTACAACTCACATCATCCATAGCTATTGACCATGCTGGATAGGGCTGATGGAACTTGAATCCCAACTATATCTGGAGGCATTGGGTTAGGGGAAGGCTGAGTCAGGCTTTACTGCCTTGAACAGAAATCATGGTATACGGTCAAGGACTGAGAAAGCCCGGGGGGGGGGGTTGCCTCTATTTTCTTGTTCCCCCTGCCTTCCCTGCCCCTTGAAGATCTCCATGCCATATTATGCAACCTGCTTTTGAAATACCCCTTATGAAGCTGCTTCATAAGAAACAAACACAGAAAACACCTTCTGGTAACTAAAACTAGGGTTTTTTGGATCTTGGATATTTTGTACTTCTGTCAGGCAATACTGCAGAATAAAAGCTCTGCCAAAGAAAACATGACAAGAAATAATAAACTTAGGGCACTCACTGCATCCCTTCTCCAGGCTGAACCTATGTTTTGTGATGAAGGTTGCTTCTTTTTTATCATTTATTTTCTCTACACCTTGTGCCTTCCATTTCAAATAGTGGTGACATTCACATTTTATATTGCTTATGCAAAATTAATATACGTAAGTACCCCTACCTCCATGGCTTCAGAATCATAGAATAGTAGAGTTGGAAGGGTCCTACAAGGCCATCGAGTCCAACCCCCTGCTCAATGCAGGAATCCAAATCAAAGCATTCCCGACAGATGGCTGTCCAGCTGCCTCTTGAAGGCTTCCAGTGTCAGCCCACTACCTCTCTAGGTAATTGATTCCATTATGGTATGGCTCTAACAGTTAGGAAGTGTTTCCTGATGTCCAGTCGAAATCTGGCTTCCTGCAACTTGAGCCCATTATTCCGTGTCCTGCACTCTGGGACAATCGAGAAGAGATCCCAGCCCTCCTCTATGTGACAACCTTTCATGTACATGAAGAGTGCTATCATATCTCCCCTCAATCTTATCTTCTCCAGACTAAACATGCCCAGTTCTTTCAGTCTCTCCTCATAGGGCTTTGTTTCCAGTCTCCTGATCATCTTTGTTGCCCTCCTCTGAACCCGTTCCAGTTTGTCTGCATTCTCCTTGAAGTGCGGAGACCAGAACTGGACGTAGTATTCAAGATGAGGCCTAGCCAGTGCTGAATAAAGGGGAACTAATACTTCACGCAATTTGGAAACTATAGTTCTGTTAATGCAGCCTAATATAGCATTTGCCTTTTTTGCAGCCACATCGCACTGTTGGCTCATATTCGGCTTGTGATCAACAACAATTCTAAGATCCTTCTCACATGTTGTATTGCTGAGCCAAGTATCCCCCATCTTATAACTGTGCATTTGGTTTCTTATTCCTAAGTGTAGAACGTTGCATTTATCCCTCTTGAATTTCATTCTGTTGCTTTCAGCCCAATGCTCCAGCCTATCAAGGTCCCTTTGAATTTTGTTTCTGTCTTTCACTGTATTAGCTGTGCCCCCTCAATTTTGTATCATCTGCAAATTTGATAAGCATGCTCTGTATCTCCTCATCCAAGTTGTTAATAAAAATGTTGAAGAGCACTGGGCCCAGAACTGAGCCCTGTGGTACCCCACTCGTTACTTCTGCTCAGTTTGAGAAGGAACCATTGATAAGCACTGTTTGAGTACGATTCTGGAGCCAACTGTGGATCCACATGATAGTTGTTCCATCCAGCCCACATTTAGCTAGCTTGCTAATCAGAATATCATGGGGCGCTTTGTCAAAAGCTTTGCTGAAGTTGAGATATATTATGTCCACAGTCTACAAGGGAGGTTACTCGATCAAAAAACGAGGTAAGATTAGTTTGGCAGGATTTGTTCTTCATAAATCCATGTTGGCTCCTAGTAATCACTGCATTCTTTTCAAGATGCTTACAGATTGAGGCTGCTTTATAATCTGCTTCAGAGTTTTTCCAGGGATTGATGTTAGGCTGACTGGTCTGTAGTTCCCAGGTTCCTCTTTTTTGCCCTTTTTGAAGATAGGGACAACATTTGCTGTCCTCCAGTCATCTGGCACTTCACCAGTCCTCCATGATTTTGCAAAGATAATAGAGAGGGGTTCTGAGAGTTCTTCAGCCAGTTCCTTCAATACTCTAGGATGCAGTTTATCGGGCCCTGGAGATTTGAACTCGTTCAAAGTGATTAGGTATTCCTTGACCGTTTGTCAATCTCAAGCTCCAATCCTGCCCCTTCCACTTAATGTTTCCCAGGAGAGTGATAGACCCTCTTTTTGGAGAAGACTGAACCGAAGTAGGAATTGAGCACGTCTGCCTTTTCTTTGTCATCTGTTATCATTTTTCCATCCTCATTGAGTAGCTGTGCCACCATTTCTTTTCTCTGTCTTACTGTGGATGTACCTGAAGAAAGGCTTTTTGTTGCTTTTAGCATCTCTCGCTAGCCTAGGCTCGTTCTCAGCTTTAGCCTTCCTGACGCCATCCCTGCAATTCCATGATACCTGCCTGTACTCTTCCTTTGTGGTCTGGCCTTCTTTCCACTTCCTGTATGTGTCCTTTTTTCTTTTCAGGACATCTCTTAGCTTTTTGTGAAGCCACATTGGCTTCTTCTGCTGTTTCCCCCCTTTTTTCCTTGTTGCAATTGCTTGCCACTGCGCTTTTAGAATTTCCTTTTTTAGAAACTCCCACCCATCTTAGACTCCTTTTCTCATTAGGGTCGCTTGCTATGGAACTGTACTTACAATTGTTCTGAGTTTATTAAAATCAGCTTTCCTGAAGTCCAGGGTGCGCGTATGGCTACTCTTAGCTTTTGCTTCTGTTAAAATCAAGAATTCAAGTATGGTGTGGTCACTTTCCCCCAGAGTTCCCGTAACTGCCACTTCATCCTCCAAGTAATCTCTGTTGGTTAGAATCAAGTCCAGGATAGCTGATCCTCTGGTTGCTTCCTCCACTTTCTGTAGGAGAAAGTTATCTCCAACACAAGTCAGAAATTTCTTGGAGGGGTCGTGTTTGGCAGAATTTGTCTCCCAACAGTTGTTGTTATGTGCCTTCAAGTTGACTTCGACTTATGGCGACCCTATGAATCAGCGACCTCCAACAGCATCTGTCGTGAACCACCTTGTTCAGATCTTGTAAGTTCAGGTCTGTGGCTTCCTTTATGGAATCAATCCATCTCTTGTTTGGTCTTCCTCTTTTTCTACTCCCTTCTGTTTTCCCCAGCATTATTGTGTTTTCTAGTGAATCATGTCTTCTCATTATGTGTCCAAAGTATGATAACCTCAGTTTCATCACTTTAGCTTCTAATGATAGCTGTGGTTTAGTTTGTTCTAACACCCAGTTATTTGTCTTTTTCGCAGTCCATGGTATCTGCAAAGCTCTCCAACACCACATTTCAAATCCATAAATAGAGATCGGGAATACCATGGTATGAATGATCCTCACTTTAGTGTTCAGTGATACATCTTTGCATTTGAGGACCTTTTCTAGTTCTCTCATAGCTGTCATCCCCAGTCCTAGCCTTCTTCTGATTTCTTGACTATGGTCTCCATTTTGGTTAATGACTGTGCCAAGGTATTGATAGTCCTTGCCAAGTTCAATGTCCTCATTGTCAACTTTAATGTTACATAAATCTTCTGTTGTCATTACTTTAGCCTTTTTTACGTTCAGCTATAGTTCTACTTTCATTTCAAGTCATTACTGGTTTCTGCTAGTAGTATGGTATCGTCTGCATATCTTAAATTATTGATATCTCTCCCTCCATTTTTCACACCTCCTTTATCTTGGTCCAATCCCGCTTTCCGTATGATTTTTTCTGCATATAATTAAACAAATAAGGTGATAAAATACAACCCTGTCTCACACCCTTTCTGATGGGGAACCAATCGGTTTCTCCATATTATGTCCTTAAAGTAGCCTCTTGTTCAGAGTATAGGTTGCGCATCAGGACAATCAGATGCTGTGGCACCCCCATTTCTTTTAAAGTTTTTCATGATCTGCATAGTCAAAGGCTTTACTGTAATCTACAAAGCACAGGGTGATTTTCTTCTGAAATTCCTTGGTCTGTTCCATTATCCAACGTATGTTTGCGATATGATCTCTGGTGCCTCTTCCCTTTCTAAATCCAGCTTGGACATCTGGCATTACTCGCTCCATATATGGTAAGAGCAACAGATATTGGGATAATTGAAGTTCCCCATTACTACTACATCATGCCTCCTCGAAAGATTGGCAATTTGCTTTTCAAAAGTTACATTCTCGTCTTCTCCTTGATTGGGTGGTTGGTAGTAGACTCCAAGCACCACACTCCTTTTATTACTTGCCACATTAATTTTAATCCAGATACTCTCGGTGGAGATACCAAGCTCATCTTCCTGTATTTCTGTGCAGGGATATATATTTTTAACATATAGTGCGACTCCACCTCTCTTTTTATTCCTTCTGTTCTTTTTGAACAAGTTATATCCTTCAATTGCTGTATTCCAGAAATGGGTGTCATCCCACCAAGTTTCAGTTATACTTATCAAGTTGTAATTACACTCCTGTATTAAGAGTTCAAGTTCGTCCTGCTTGTTTCCCATGCTCTGCGCATTAGTATACAGACATCGAAGACCATGTGATTTATGGCTTGGCTTCCTTACTACATGTTTGTGAGGACTGTTACTGGGCCCTATTAGAGCCGATCTCTCTGTTCCCTTTACTGTGCACAAGCCTTCATCATTCGTTACCACCAAGTTTATGTCTCCCTCTCCCATGGGATTCAGTTTAAAGCCCTCCTGATGAACTTCTCCATGCTGTGGCCAAACATATTCTTCCCAGTCCTTGTGAGATGGAACCCATCACTTGCCAGCAGTCCATCTTCCAGGAAGCATAGCCCGTGGTCCCAGAATCCAAATCTCTCACGTTGGCACCACCTTCGTAGCCATTCATTCACACGGAGTATTTTTCTTTCCCTTTCTACTCCTAAGTACTGGAAGAATGGATGAAAAAACTATCTGGGCCCCAAAGTCCTTGATATTCCTTCCCAGAGCTTCAAAGTCTGATGTGATTTCTTCAAAGCTCGATTTGGCAGTATCATTTGTTCCCATATGGATGAGGAGAAAGGGATACCTGTCGGTGGGTTTCATGAGTGATGGCAACCCTTCCATCACATCTCTAATCCATCCTCCTGGTAGACAGTATATCTGGCAAGTCCACGGATCTTCTCGGCATACTTGGGTTTCGATCCCATGCAGCAGGGAGTCTCCTGCTACTAGTACTCTTCTTGTGTGATGTGGTTTCATTGCCCCTGCTTAATTGAGCTTCAGCCTCTTGCTCGTTGCCACACGGGGTCTCCTGTAATTCTTCCACCACAGGCTGCCCTCCAGTCTCATCCTCGAGTGGTTGAAAGCGGTTCCATAGTTCCACTGGTGAAGGGTGTCTTCTAGCTCTTCTGCTCCTGTCACCCTTTCCTACAGAGTTTCCTCCACTTTGTTGTTCCTCTCCAAAGCAGTCTCCTCTTCTGCTACTACATGCTGTTGCTCTTCCACCTCCACTTCTCTTTGCTGCTGTTGTTCCAGCGTTCTGTCTAAGGTTCATGCAAGAATCTTCAAGCTACAACTTGGTTTTTAAATATGATTGACTTAACAGTTATGTCATTCAATTTTTTCATTATAAAGACATTTTTCAGACAAATGTATAATTAAAAAACAAGTGTTCTCAATTCCTCCTTTGCTTTCTCCATTGTCATAAGTAAATGGATTTATTCTTCAGCTTACATACTTTTTAAGTCTCAAATACCCATGATCATGACTTTTTGCTGAGTTAGAATTTCAGAAAGAATTTTTGCAAATTCTGCCTTGTCTAGAACATAGGTTGCTATTATTTCCATTTCATAGGTTGTGGCATTAAGCTCAATGAAATTATTTCCCCTGTTATTACATTTATATCCTACTTTTCCTCCAAGGAGCTCAAGGTTGCGTACAAACATAGTTCTCCCCCTTCCAATTTTATCCTCACAACAACCATATGAGGTAGGTTGGGCTAAGATTGTGTTTGACTCAAGGTCACCCAGTGAGCTTCATGCCCAAACAGGAATTTGAACCCTGGTCTCCCAGGTTCAAGTCTGACACTAACCACTAAACTGTGGCCACCTTGGCTGAGCTGGAATTTCAAGTCATGATTCCTGCACTGACATCAGCCTGCTCTCTGCAAGATTACTCTGTGGCTAGCATTCAAAGCTCTGAATATAATTCATTGATTTCTCAACATTCAGATTTTATCTGGATGAATAAGAGTTCATTTGTTTGGGCAAATATGGGTACAGTGCATGGTGTGTTGTATCTTTAATATGGGAGATCTGGGTTCTTCAAATCCACACAGCTGTGAAATTCACTTTGATCTTGGTGAAGTCACTATCCTTCCGTTCATCTTCCCTGAGAGAGTTTTTTGGGGAAGGGGTGAGCAAAAGATAGGTAGCAGTCGACACCCCCCCACACACACACACAATCACCAGATGGTTGCTGAGATTCTTGCACAGAATGCTGGATTAGGTGGACTTTGGTTTCATTCTTCAAGATACTAATGTTAGGCAAGAATGCCTATTTGGGAATCCCTTAACATAGATTAAAGGCAAAGGTGTCCCTGCACTTATAGTGCGAGTCGTTTCCGACTCTTAGGGTGATGTCTTGCGACGTTTACTAGGTAGACCGTATATATGGGGTGGGATTGCCAGTTCCTTCCCCGGCCTTTCTTTACTCCCCAGCGTATGCCGGGTACTCATTTTACCAACCACGGATGGATGGAAGGCTGAGTGGACCTCGACCCCTTTTACCGGAGATTCGACTTCTTCCGTTGGAATCAAACTCCGGCCATGAGCAGAGCTTCGGCTGCGTTACCGCCGCTTACCTCTCTGCGCCACGGAGGGTTATGCCTTAACTGTTAAGAATGCATTTTCAGGCTCTCTTCATTTGTCAGCTAGCAACACATTAGGGTCCCGTGAGAATTCTTGTGGAAAAAATACAAATAAATCATGTAAGACTGAAATCAGAGTACCTTTCACCAACTTGGTGTCTTCCAGATGATTTGGACTTCCATCAGCCCCACTCAGCATGGCTAATGGTCAGGGATGGTGGGAATTGTAGCCCAACGACATCTGGAGGGTAGCATGTTGGAGAAGGCTGGTTTAGAGGATAAATAGCATGGTAAACAAAACCTCTGGAGTTAAACAAAATCTGTAAAGGGTGTACATAGAACAGTAAAATATAAATAAAATACAGATCAAATCAATAGAATTTAAAAACAAGTATACACAACTGAATTGTGTGTCCAGATAGGATTGTTAAAATAGTTTTTAGCAGGAACCTGTAATTGAATAGTAGGTCACTGCCTAATGTTAATAGACAGGGAGTTCTACAGTGCAGGTGCAGCCTCACTAAAAAAATCTGATTTCCCACAGATAAGGGATGAATAATAGCTAGGCTAAAACTCAAAACAAGAAGCAAAAGCCCTGATCCACTGTCTGAATCTTGCCCTTATCAAAATACTGGCTTTACTACATTGTGTTGAAATTCTTAAATTAGCAAAGTATTATGTGCATGGGCCAGAATTAACTTTAACTACATATATGCATGCAGAGGGAAAGCACTGTAGCTTGATTTTAGTAAAGTTGACATAGATGTTTCACAAGACAGGTGATTTTTAATATTCATCACCAAATATTTATGAAATAACTGCTTTTACATATTTGGCCACCAGATGCTGCTTTAGACCCATGTCTTACAGGCATACAGGTTATATGACCAAAAAGTGTGTGTTTCTAAAACAGCCTGTCCCAAGCTGTTTTGAGGCATTTTACGTTTTGGGACAGTATATATAGTAACAGGTGGACAGTCCTCTTATAGAGAGAAATCAGTAATGCTTTAGAACTATGAGGAGGTCTCCCTCCACCTACCTGGCAGCTGCCTGTGGTAGATAGATGAGTTCCTGCTTATAGAAGAGTTTATTTAAAAAACAAATTACAATCATGCTTAGTTGTGAATGGTGCGTGTCCATTTAAACGTCCAGGTTTACTTGCAATAAAGAAGGAACAAGGGCCATTTCGGAGTCATTGCTTCTTTGTTTATTGTAGAGAAATATTGCCATTTAAACACATGTGCACCATCCATAATTGATGGCATCATATGTGCAGTTTGCTATTTAAAGGTAGATCTCTTTTGTGCCTTGTTATTTTTTTCGAGGTTGAATTTGCTCTTGGGGTTGGACCTGAGCTTTGGTGGATTGCTGAAGGGAAAATAGTTCTGAAACAGGATTGGCTATCAAGGGCAGCTCTGGCATTTCTATTCAGATTTGTAATTGGGCAGTCACCCATAAAGGCCAGCTTCATTCTGCCTTGGAGAAATCATTACAGGTCAGACAGAAGGAAGGAGGCAATCCCTAAGATGCACAGAGCTCAAACTAATATTACACTGTGAATCTTACTTTATTAACAACATTTATACACTACTTGATGATAATAAAGCCTCTGAGCAGTTTACAAAAAGAATGAAACATTAAATTATCAATAAAAGACAAAAACAGGAATTTTAAAACATTTAAAATATAATGAAAATCAACTGTAAGCTAAAGGATGAAAACACGTGAATTTCCTATAAGTCTGGATAGGCTTAGCTAGACAAAAATGTTTTAAGCAGGCACTGAAAAGAGCATAGTGAGGGCACCTGCCTGATGTCAGTAGGCAGAGAGTTCCAAAGCACAGGTGCTACCACACTAAAAGATTGATTTTTGACAAGTGCAGAGCAAGTATTATGTGGCACCTGTAACAGCGCCTGTTCCGCAGATTGAAATGGTACAGTCGGCATGTGGAGGAAGGCAATCCTGCAAGTAAACTGGCCCCAAGCTGTTAAGGACTTTATGTACTAATTAGGAGCACCTTCAACTTGGCCTGATGCAGACTGGCAGCCAGTGCAGATCTCTGAGCAGAAGTGTTATAAGTTGACAGGGTCTTACTTCTGTCAGCAGCCATGCTGCAGCATTCTGCACTAAATGCAGCTTCTGGATTAAGTGCAAGGGAAGACCCATATAAAGTGCATTGCAGTAATCCCTACACAGTACCTTGTAGTGTGCCTGGAAAAGTACAAAAACTTCATTTGGATATTGGGGGGGGGGTCAGGATGAAGGGTGGAATATTTGAAATTACTATAGCGTGGCCAATAAGACACAAGCAAGACTTAGGACAAGAATGGCTAATTTGTAAATGGATGACTAAAGATTAGTGGTTTGCTTTGTCCATCATAGAATAGTAGAGTTGGAAAGGGCCTATAAGGCCATCAAGTCCAACCCCCTGCTCAATGCAGGAATCCAAATCAAAGCATTCCCGACAGATGGCTGTCCAGCTGCCTCTTGAATGCCTCCAGTGTCAGAGAGCCCACTACCTCTCTAGGTAATTGATTCCATTGTCGTATGGCTCTAACAGTTAGCAAGTGTTTCCTGATGTCCAGTCGAAATCTGGCTTCCTGCAACTTGAGCCCATTATTCTGTGTCCTGCACTCTGGGACGATCAAGAAGAGATCCCAGCCCTCCTCTATGTGACAACCTTTCATGTACTTGAAGAGTGCTATCATATCTCCCCTCAGTCTTCTCTTCTCCAGCTAAACATGCCCAGTTCTTTCAGTCTCTCCTCATAGGGCTTTGTTTCCAGTCTCCTGATCATCTTTGTTGCCCTCCTCTGAACCTTTTCCAGTTTGTCTGCATCCTTCTTGAAGTGCAGAGACCAGAACTGGATGCAGTATTCAAGATGAGGCCTAACCAGTGCTGAATAGAGGGGAACTAGTACTTCACGCAATTTGGAAACTATATTTCTGTTAATGCAGCCTAATATATGGTCACTCAGGAGTTCAGTGTGCTTAAATGATTCCATGTTTAGTACATTTGAGGGGGAGGGGGAGAAATCTAAATATACATTTGCAAACTATAAGCAGCACAAGTCTGCCAGGTAGCAATTCTGATGAGTGGTATTCAATGTTAATTCTACTCAGAGTAGACCCATTGAAGTCTAATAGACATTATTAACTTAGGTTCATTGATTTTGATGGGTCTACTCTGAGGAGGATTTAGTTGACTACAACTCAGTAGTTTTGATCCAGACTAAAAGAGCAATACTAACCATGCTTACTCCCAGATAAGCAACTATAGGTTTGCAGCCTAAGTTGCTGAACTTGGTTTCCATTGAAATCAACTATGAGTACACTTAACATCCATTCATTGCAGGGGGCGCTAAGTTCAACTCATTTAGTCTGCATCCAATTGAAATGTTGTAGTTGGTATGTTGACTAAGATAGCCCTGCCATTGTTATGAGTTGTAGCATGTTCAGGATACTACTACACTTAAATGAATTTTGGTCTGCTTCTAGTTGTGGAAAATAAAGCCCCTTCAAACCAAAAGAGCTGAAACCGGGCTTTCTAACCTCTGCCATCTCTATCCACAAAAAGGCCATTATGTGCATCTCACCTTGAAAGAGAGAATTCAGAAGCCCAATGACTTCCATCAGCAGCAGTATTTAATTTTTTGAATTAAGTGTTTATATTAAAAGGCAATTGCCAAGGGCAAAAAGAGTTAGGCTAAGTGCCCTCTGGTAAGCCTTATCTTTCATGGGTATCTCCCAGCAGGCTCACCTAGCAGCAGAAAGCAGCTGTCTGTCAGCTAAGCAGCCATTTTACATTTCCTGCAGTGCTCCCAACATTGCATCTTTCCAGGGCATTGTGGAGAATTCCACATGGTATCTCCAACCTGCTTGGGTGTGCTGACATTGACCTGATTGAGAATAAATTTCATTTTGGCCCATGGCAGTCGGTATCTATTCGCTAATAGACAGAATGTTAGATAATTTCTGTTCGGATGAAAGCATCGTCTGTGTTTCACCAGTAGCATATTCTCAGCCATCTGCATTGCCTCCCACTTGCACACGCTTAATCAGAGCACACAAACATACACCTTATGCTGAACTTTAGAATGTGGTTCTCTGCTCATAAAGCTCATTAGCCCTGCAGCAGCAAAGGATTCTTTAAAGCTTTTGCTGGCAGCAGCAAGGGCCCACTAATCTGGATTTACTGCCAACAGGAGTGCAAAAGAGACAGCTACAATGGTTAGGTTGAATTATTTATTTGTTCCTGGGATTCAGGAACATTTTGGGGGCAGGTTTTGTGAGAATGATCTCTTGCTTGGTGAACTTTGTTATATAACTGCAAATCCTGCATTATACAAAAAACTTTTTCCCCAAAGTTGAACCTTAAGAATAAGCACACAGGTTACTTGGTCTTTCCTAAACTGGTGAGATGTGTTGCATTTCTGTTTGAACTATAGTAATTATGTCTACATTTGCAAACCATACAAATCAGCATATGCAAATCTGTCCTTTTTTGGGAGAGGGGGAGGAATGCATTTCCTTTGGGGACATTATTACTGTGTCCCACTCCCAGGATGATAGCTCTCCTGCTATCATGGAGAATGAGGGCCTTAGGAAAGGACAGCATGTATCTGAGGAAGAGGGAAACGATCCCTTAGAAGGGACCCATTCCTCGGGAGATAAGCAGTAACCATCTTATGCCGAGAATACTTCTCTTGGGGGGCGGGGTGGAGGGATCCTGGTAGTGGGTGATTTGATCATTAGGAACATAAATAATGGGGTGTGTGATGGGCATGCAAACTGCAGAGTGATTTGCCTGCCTGGCACGAAGGTTGCGGATCTCGCCTGTCATCTAGAGAGCTTGATAGTTCAGAGGAGAAGTCAGTGGTCGTGATGCACATTAGCACCAATGACATGGGGAAATGCAGTCATGAGCTCCTGGAAGCAAATTTTAGACTGCTAGGTAGGATGCTGAAAGCCATGACCTCCAAAGTAGCTTTTTCTGAAATGCTGCCAGTTCCACACACAGGACTGCTAGACAGGCGCAGCTTTGTAGTCTCAATGCGTGGATGAGGCGAAGATATCGGGGGGAGGAGCTTGAATTTGTTAGGCACCAGGAAACATTTTGGGACAAGCCAGGTCTGTACAGAAGGGACAGGCTCCACTTGAACCAGAATGGAACCAGACTACTGGTACTTAAAATCAAAAAGGTGGTAGAGCCACTTTTAAACTCATTGAGGGGGGAAAGCTGACAGAATCTGAGGAGGGTCCGGTTCGGAATAAATCTCTCCCCAGGATAAAGACATTGAAAATGATGAAAGTTTAAATGTGGTAGGCCCAATACTAGGTATTGTAAAGGCAGGAGCACAGAATAGCAATTCAGAGAGGCCCAAGTATTACAGGCCAAACCAACAGTACCAAAAACACTGAAAGAGAGACACTACATATAAGTGTTTATATGCTAATGCAAGAAGTCTCCGAGCCAAGACTGGAGAACTGGAGTGCTTGGTCTTAGAGGGCAGCATAGATATAGTGAGCATAACTGAAACCTGGAGGAACGGAGAAAACCAATGGATTTATAAAGTATATGGTACAGGAGGGGGTGTTGCTCTATACGTGAAAGAGGGATTGAATCCAGCAAGCTAGAAACCCTCCAAAAGGCAGATTGCTCCACAGAATTGTTGCGGGTGATGATAACTGGGCCCAAGAGTAAATTAGTACTGAGGATGTTCTATCATCCCCCTGACCAAAATGCTAAGGGAGATCTTGAGATGAAAAATGAAATCGAGGAAGCATCCAAACTAGGAAATGTAGTAATAGGTGACGTTAACTACCCTGACACAGACTGGCTACAAATGTGTTCCAGTCAGGACAAAAAGGTAAAAATTTCTACATACCTTTAATGACTGTGCCCTAGAACAGTTGGTCATGGAGCTGACCAGAAGGATGGCGACCCTGGACTTAATCTTAAGGGGCACCCAGGACCTGGTGCGAGATATAAGTGTTATTGAACCAACTAGGAGCAGTGATCATAGTGCTATTAAACATATTGTGAGGAGCTCTAAAAAAACCCTCTCCAAACTGAGTGAATTAACAGTAAAATGGCAAATGCAAATTAAGGTAAACAAGTGTAAAGTTATGCATACTGGAGCAAAAATTTCATATATATGGTCATGGGGTCTGAACTGGCGGTGACTGACCAGGAACGAGACCTTGAGGTTGTAGTGGATAGCTTGGCGAAGATGTAGAGCCAGTGTGCGGCAGCTGTGAAAAAGGCAAATTCCATGCTATGGATCATTAGGAAAGGTATTGAAAATAAAACTGCCAATATCATAATGCCTATGGTGTGGCCATTTTTGGAATACCGTGTGCAGTTCTGGTCGCCTTACCTCAAAAAGGATATAGTAGAGCTGGAAAAAGTTCAGAAAAGGACAACCGAAATGATCGAGGGGATGGAGCAGCTGCCATGAGGGAAAGATGCAGCATTTGGAGCTTTTTAGGTTAGAGAAAAGACGAGTCAGAGGTGACATGATAGAAGAGTATAGAAGTATGCATGGCATTGAGAAAGTGGATAGAGAAAAGGTTTTCTCCCTCTCTCATAACACTAGAACTCATTGACATCCAATGAAGCTGAATGTTGGAAGATTTAGGACAGACAAAAGGAAGTACTTCTTCCCACACACATGGAATTCGCTCCCACAAGAAGCAGTGATGGCCACCAACCTGGATGGATGTAAAAGATTAGACAAATTCATGGAGGATAAAGGCTATCAATAGCTACTAGCCATAATGGCTATGCTTTGCATTTCATAGGCAGAGGCCATATGCTTCCAAATACCAGTTGCTGGAAACTGCAGGATGGGAGAACGCTCTTGCACTCAGGTCCTGCTTGCAGGCTTCCAATGGGCAACTGGTTGGCCACTCTGAGAACAGGACTAGATGGGCCAGTGGACTGGTGTGATAATGGGAGCTGGAGTCAAACCATATCTGGAGGGCCATAAGTTAGCCACCCCTGGGACAGTACTAAGCTAGATGGAATGAATGGTGTGACTTCAGTAAGAGGGAGCTTTCTATACTCCTGGTACATACATATATACATTTCAAGGGGAGATAAGAACAAAAATTAGGCCAATGGACCATCTAGTCCAGCATCCTGTTCACACAGTGGCCAACCAGATGCCCATGGGAAACCCGCAAGCAGGACCTGAGCACAACAGCACTCTCCCCTCCTGTAGTTTCCAGCAACTGATATTTAAACCATATTGCCTCCAACTATGGAGGCAGCCCAGATGGTGCAACCCTGCAGATAAGTAGTCTGCATTTAAGGTCAGGGTGCCATGTATTCCATTAGTGGTATAACCTACATAAGAGGACATGTGTGCTGCCAAGAATTCCCTGTGAATTCTCACCCTTGTCAGTGCATCTGTGAGGGATCCCTGTGACGCCCTTCCCTGGCTCTCCCTGTCAGGTTCCTACCTGCTCGTGGTTACTGCCTGTCTCTAGGCACCACCAGGGACTCCACCAGTCCGGACTGTCCTTTATTTTATTTTTTCTCTCCCCGCTCTAGCACAGATCTCAACAGATCCCCCTGCTAGGCAACCACCAGTCACGTCCTAATACTAGTATTCCCAGAGACTCTGAATACTGGTATTGTTATTCTCTTCACCGCTGCCACCATTTGTTACAGTTCCCCTTCAGCCTTGGTCATTACCTTACCCTCCCTTCTGGTCTGTGAAACCCCAGCCAAGGATCAGGCCTTTGGTAAACCAAATTAAGTATTTATTAAAGATAACAAAGCTAACAAGATTAACAAGATTTCTTCTTAAGGCACATAAGCATATGGTTTTACTCAATACTAATCCGAACTCCACCCCCCTCCTTCTCCACTCTCTCCTGGCAAACAACTCTCTCAAACCCCACCAAGCAACCCACTCTTTCTCTTCTCCCCCCAGATTCCACTGTCTCTCTTTTATATGTTCAGCCATTTTAAACACTCAGCCAATCATCTAGCATTCTACTGCCCATTCACTCCCCCTCCTCTTTCACTCCACTTACCATGTATCTTCTAAACAACCAACACTTACCATATATACATTAATATAGGAACATCACAATCCCCACTGCTGCTGAAATTATATTAATCTACCCGGAAGAAGGAACTTCTTTGAAGGTTGAATGGCATCTGTTGTTGCATGAAGCAACATGTTACTTTTAACTCCAGGTGTGTTGGCGGAGAGAGCGGGAAACTCATACATAAGGACAGAAAATATCCAGCAAGATTTTTTAGAAACACTTAAAAAAAAAAAGGTTTTGAACTTCCGGGAAGGGTGACTTAGCCTGTGCCTGCTTTTGAGACGGGCTCCTGCCTCAAAAGAAGCTTATTCAGATATATCAGTCAGTTTTTTCTTTTTTTTTTGACTGATTAAACTTCTCCCGGGTAGGGAGAAACGAAGAGATTAACCTCAAAGCCTATTTTTGTTGGGACGACCAGATCTCATTAATTTATGGGACGAGGTCCAGCCGACGAAGGTGGGACGGATTTTCAACAGCAAGCTCTATCTGTTAAAGCGAACGTTCATCTTATCTTCTAAGAGAGAACGCACTAACAGGCAAGCACCCTTCTTTCTATATTTTTCTTTTACTTGACTTAAATTGTTGCTGTTTAAAAGAGATTTGCCAGATTGATCAGTTTTTGACATCTCACTGGGGAGCCATAACTTCTCTCTGCTACGCACTAATTAATAGCTTATCTCTGTTTTTGTTGCAAAAAGCTGTCCTGGATTTGCATTCTAAAGATATACACAGAAGAGGGATTTCTATTCCAGATTTTTATTTTGAAAAATATTATACTGTTTTGAGACTACTCTCTTTTTGGTCTATTTTATTTTGACGAATCTGTTTCTTGACGATTGCCATTAATTGTTTCGATCCTGGGAACTGCATTTTGTTTACTTAACTATTGGAGAGATAAGGCTGTCTGCTCTGTTTATACTGTGATGTCACCAAGTTTGGAGTATTAACCCAATTGTTGCTGAAATAAGAAGTGGTTTTCCTATATTTTTCTTTTAAAATGGCAATTAAGAAAGTGGCTGAAAATCTGGAAATAACTATGTTTCAGAAAATAATGGATGAGATTGAGATAATGAAAATTGAATTGAGTAAAATGAAGCAGGAGATTAAAGATATAAGGGTCCCTGTGAGAGAGGTGACCCTGGAAGGGGTCCCTGTGAGAGAGGAGACCCTGGAGACTGGAATAGGGGTCCCTGTGAGAGAGGAGATCCCGGAGATTGGAACCAACGTGGAACAGGAACAAGATTTGGAGTCTATGGACTTTAGAAATAAAATCTATTGTTTGGAACTCAATGTTATCTCTGAAGAAATGAATGAAGATTCTAGAGATAAAGTTATCAATGGCATGGATAATCTTCTGGACTGGAATGATGTGATGGAGCCCAATATAGAGAAAATCTATGGAATTAACTGCAGCCATGTGACAATGGAAAAACTTTTAAGAGATGACCCAGTGTATTTTGAAAAAAAGAACAGAGATATGATTTTACAGCAGTATTTCAGCAACCTATTCAGAATGGATGGCAAGAAAATATTTGGGATAGAGGTAATTCCCATCAGACTCTTACTATATGACTATGGCTTTGACAGCAAGATTATTATGGAATACTGATAATGGAAGATTGGATATTGAAATTACTGGACTTAACAAGACTACTGAAGATGGAAGATGGAAAATGGAACTAATAGAGATAATAGAACAATGGCTACTGAAATTATTGAACCTAACAGATTCTGATGTGATGGATTAATTGAAATGTTTATTTTGACTATGGTTATGACAATAAGATTATCATAATTAGTAATGAGATGGATTAATCGATATGCTTATCTGGAAAAAAAAATTGATAGATATATTTCTTAAAGAATTGAAACCTCTCTTTGACTTTTTGTGGAAAGAATAAAGTAATGTTTATGAGATTTGATGATTAAGTAAGATAACTACTGGAGGAAAGTGATTTTATAATATGACTTAAGAGACAGGATTGTTATATATTATAGACTTATAACTGATTTGATCTTTGACAAATGGGAAGTCAATATTTCACTCTTTATTTTTTATTTTTGTTTTTTTTTTCTTTTTTTCTTTTTGTTTAACTATTTTTGATTTTGTTTTTTGTCTTTGAATGTTTTATGATTTTGTCTTGTATGTTTTATGAAAATCTGAATAAAAATTATTGAAAAAAAAAAAAAAAAAAAAGGTTGAAAACCAGGGCCAATTAATGTATAAGCAGTCTCAAGGGCTGGATAGAGAAGCCTAGAGAGAGTAGCATTTCTCAGGCCAGGGCAGCAGGACTCACCTCTCCTGCCGCCCATATCACTGTTGCTTACTGGGAGGTAGAGAGAGAAGGTTGAGGTCAGCACAGTGCACGCACAATGGGCAAGCCAATCTGGTGCTCCCACTTGAGCCACACTGACTTCACCACCACCTCACCCTTCAACCTTCCAGCAACACAGGTGATGGGAGGTCCTGCCCCACCAAGCACTACTGCCAGGAAGGCCACATTTCACCCATTCTGGGCACAGAATGCTGACTGTTGGGACAACCTGGGAGGGTGGAATCCTTATAACGGAAAAGAGCGTGTCCAGCTGGCTGAAATCCTAAACAGGTGGGCACTATTCACATCACCGCATTTTGCTGCAGATCCCTTTTTGTAACCTTATAATGTTGAATGTCCCTAAAGGTACAGAAGTGATGCAAGTTCTCGCCCTTATTGAGCTGTAGGTTGCTCCTCTCTTAGGTCTAAGCAGCTGCCAGACCAGAATCAAATCTGCCTTTAGAATAAAGTCTCACTATCAAGGTGTACATAAGCATCCACGTGCTGTACATTATTGTGCAATAAAAACCTAACACAGAAGACTGTTAGGCTGAAGTAAAATTTACAGTGCAATCCTATTCATGTATACTCACTGACTTCAATGGGACTTATTCCCAGTTAAGTGTGTATTGTACTGCAGCTCTAATAGTTAGTGATATGACATATATACAGAGACACTTAGGTTTCTGTAGTGTTTTGATGTCTTTACATGTTAATTATAATGGGGATCTCAATTTACGTTAGTGGTTGTTGAGGGGCCTATTTTAGCACTATGGTTTACATACATAATCCTGAAGAGGGAGGTGTGTTTATGGATCAGTTGAAAGAAGATAGAATTAGCAAATGAGAAAAATGGCGATTCCCCTGGGATTTTTGTTGTTGTTGATTGGAGTTTTTTCCCCATCTCTTAGTTAGCACCATTTGATGGAAAGGTGGGATGCAAATTTAATACATAAATAAGAGACAGAATTTAATAAATTGTTGAATAAGTGAGGCATCACAGGCAGTGAATATTGACTATCTTGATTATTGTTAGAACAATTGTTTCTGAAGGCAATCTCTCTCCTTAGTAAATAAGCTATGTAATTGCTTGGATTAATGTAGAATTGCGTATCAGGTGATTTTTCTTTTTTTATTTGACTTTGAGCTGTAGAGTTCTTCTTTAAAATGCAAAGATTATAATATATAAATAAAATAAATATATAAATAAAAACAGAATGTTTGCTTCCCAGGTCAACATTTTTGTACAGGTGAAAAAGAAAATACATAATTTTAAAAAAAATCCATCCAGCAGCTATCACAATTATATTACAGCCTGCAAAAGTATTCCAAAGAACACAGCAGTTCTGAAAAGATAACAAGGAAAAGGTTCTTCATAATACTTCATTGCCCTCAGAAAGTCTTTGCAAAGTTTAGCTGCAGTTGTGAACATAGCTACTTTTGGAGTATTAAATCTGTCATTGTCCTACGACAACAACAAATAACACCTTTTCTCTCCTATAGACCAAAACCCGAGTTTAGTCAATAGCAGATCAATCATCTCTTTTTGAATCTGTCTGCAGAGACCACAATTTAAGCAAATAATGGGGAAGAACTTCTACTACCCTTGAGCTGCCCACACACAGTTTTATGTTCTATATGGAGCTTTGTTGCATGCCTGGCTAACACTCTGCAAGGCATAGTATGAGATCATAGGGCTGTTAAAGCCTTTCTTGGGTGCTGCAATTAAAAAAAAAAGCAGGGGAAGAAGGACTACTCTCAAACTCACCTACAAAAACAAAAGAGGAGTAGTGAATAATATTGAATGTAGGGATGGGCAAGCACTCCCCCACTTGCTGGGGATTAGCTCAGAAATGACAGGATTTCTTTCCCGAAACAATTGGAAAGAACCATTTTCTGAGCCAATCTGAGGCTTGTAAAATACCCTCATAAGAACAGCCCTGCTGAATCAGGCCAAAGGCCTAACTAGTCCAGCATTCTGCTCTCACAGTGGCCAACCAGATGCCCCAATAAGAAGCTCCCAAGCAGAACTCTGTAGGGGTTTTTCCCCTATTTGCAACCTCAGAATGAAGCCCATGTGCAAAAGGACAGTCCCTTGTGTGGGTTCAGTGTTGCCCTCCAGTGCATTCTGCCCAGGTGCAGCTCTTCAAAGAAGAGGCAAGCCCAGCAACTCTTTTCCAGCTCAGATTTTAATCCAAACCAGAGAACAATTCAGAGGCTCACCTCTCCTTTGAGACAAGCATTGCCCGGTCCCCAAAGCTCCTTTCTGTGCCAGAGCCCAACAAACATTTCCAGCATCACTAACTGAATGCAACTCTGAATGGTTGCATCCATCCATCCTGTAAAAGAAAAAAAGTGGCTTTGCTGACAGCTGCTCCCTCAGTACTAGGGTTGCCAGGTTCTGGGACTGAGACTGATCCTGTATCTTTAGGAGAAGAGAAAGTCAGCCAAGTGCAGGTGTTCTTGCAATATTGTAATGGGAAAAACCCAGAGGCTGGGCCTGGCAAGAAGTCTTCTGTATCTTTAAAAGTTGTGCAGGGGGAAGGGAGAATCCCACCTAGTGGTTTTTCCCATTACAGTGTTGCAACAACACCTGCACTTGGCTGACTTTCTCTTCTCCTAAAGATACAGGATCAGTCTCAGACCCTGAACCTGGCAACCCTACTCAGTACCTGGAGCCCCACTATCTACTTTGTGGGGAGGTGTTTGGCTGAAAGCTACCAGGTGCTCCACAGAAGAACAAAGGGGACTGCTTCCTGAAATTCTCTAACGTCAGGCTCCAAAAAGCCCAAAGTCAGCCTAGTATAAGACAAGGTACCTTGGCTTGAGGTCCACCATAGTCCAACACAAGAGGAAGATGTCAAGAAGAAATAATCTCATTGGAGGCCTTTTCCAAAGTCTGTTTTTTATGTGAACTGGACAATGAAAGGAAATGGAGTTTATATGTCCTGTCCAAAGAAGTTCATAAGTTTTAAAAAGATAAGCTGGATCTTGTGTAAATACTTATCCCAAAAATATATCTGCTATTTGATAGGAAAAACAAAATGAATGGGGAAACTACCTTAATACAAAGGAAGTGTGATTTATTTTTATTCATTCATTTCTGTCCCACCAACGTGGCTCTAAGACAGCCTTTCCCAACTAGTGGGCCACCAGATGTTGTTGGACCACAATTCCCATCTTTCCTGACCATTGGCAATGCTGGCTGAGGCTGATGGGAGTTGTGGTCCAACAACATCTGGTGGCCCACTAGTTGGGAAAGGCTGCTCTAAGACAACCTCAGAGCAGCTGTTAACTGCAATCCTACTCATGTCTAACTAGGATGTCACACTGAGTTCAGGTGGATTTACTTCCCTGGGAACAGGGCAACCCTAACCATTCTACTCAGAAGTAAGTCCACTTGAATTCAGTGGTGCTTACCCCCAGATGTGGGGTGAGGAATATAGCCTAAGTGCTGTTAGAATTCTAGCCTAAGTGGATTTTAATGGTGTCGCACTTGGGTTAACTCTAACTGTGATATGTGTCTGTGTGTGCATGTGTTTTAAATTGGATTTGCTTTTATGCTTGGCTTTTTATTCAGTTATGAACAGCTCTGATTACTTTGTAGGAAAAAGATACACAAATTAACGAGGACCCTACATTAAATGCTGCAAGGCTATTATATTCCAGAGGTTGGAAAAATACCCACAAACCAACTAAAAGAAGGTATTGTTAGAAAGATTTTGGAACAGTTAAGTCTAATGAAATTAACAATAGTGTTAAAGAACAGAAATGACTATTAAAAGGAATTAGAAAAATGAACAGAATTAACAGAAGTTAACAGAATTAAAAATATCAGGGGCTGATGTGGATTATTATTTTCAAAAGGAGTAAATGTATAGAAAAGCCCCAATACTGTGAACTAGGGGCCACCAACCTCTTTGGACCAAGGGGCATGTTTGGAATTTTGAGAGAATGAGCGCTGAGGGCACCAGTCACAAAATGGCTGTCATTAAGGGGCATAGCATAACACATCATTAAAAAGAGTATAGTCATTGCTGCTTCTCCTTTCCTGCCCTCTCCTCCCTCCCCATAGAACTTCAGGTTTTACCATGGGAAGTCGGCTACATCCTGTTGGTCCTGATTGTGGAGATACAGCCATATCACAAGAAGCCTGTTTTCCCCAATGCCAGTCCTAAACTAAAGCCTCTAGACTGTCATCCTCTATGCCAGCCTTTCCCAACCAGTGTGCCTCCAGATGTTGTTGGACCACAACTCCCATCAGCCTCAGCCAGCATTGCCAATGGTCAGGAAAGATGGGAGTTGTGGTCCAACAACATCTGGAGGCACACTGGTTGGGAAAGGCGGCTCTATGCACTTACCTGGAGAAAGCCCCATTAAACACCAAGAGACTTACTTCTGAAATAGGCATGTATACCATTGTACTGTAAATTACCTGGCTTTAGGTACTGCACAGCAAGAGGCATGCCTAAGCCTCTTTGCAAAGTTTTCACATTTTGCATTTGCCATTCAAGGAAGGGATTCCTCAACATCCACTTGTACATAGTAATGTTTGCAGAAGGTAACTTCTAGGGAGTACCTGATCTCTTTTTTTTTTACAATAATTTTTTATTCAAATTTTCATAAAACATACAAAACAAAATCATAAAACATTCAAAGACAAAAAAAAACAAAAACAAAAATGATTAAACAAAAAAATAAAATGTTGATTTCCCATTTGTCGCAGATCAAATCAGTTGTAGGTCTACAATATATAACAATCCTGTCTCTTAAATTATATTATAAAATCACTTTCCTCCAGTAGTTATCTTAATTAATCATCAAATCTCATAAACATTACTTTATTCTTTCCACAAAAAGTCAAAGAGAGGTTTCAATTCTTTAAGAAATATATCTATCAATTTTTCTCCAAATAAACATGTCGATTTATCGATCTCGTTAATAATAATAATAATCTTATTGTCATAACCATAGTCCAAATAAACATATCGATTAATCCATCTCATCAAAATCTGTTAGGTCCAATAATTTCAATAGCCATTATTCCATTATCCATATTAATTCCATCTTCCATCTTCAATAGTCCTGTTAAGTCCAGTAATTTCAGTGTCCAATCTTCCATTATCAGTATTCCATAATAATCTTGCTGTCATAGCCATAGTCATATAATAAGAGTCTGATGGGAATTTCCTCTATCCCAAATATTTTCTTGCCATCAATTCTGAATAAGTTGCTGAAATATTGTTGTAAAGTCATATCTGTGTTCTTTTTTACAAAATGCACTGGCTCATCTCTTGAGAGTTTTTCCATTGTCACATGGCTGCAGTTAATTCCATAGATTTTCTCTATATCAAGCTCCATCACATCATTCCAGTCCAGAAGATTATCCAAGCCATTGATAACTTTATCTCTAATATCTTCATTAATTTCTTCAGAGATAACGTTAAATTCCAAACAGTAGATTTTATTTCTAATATCCATAAACTCCAGATCTTTTTCCAATTCCACATTTGTTCCAATCTCCAGGGCTTGTATCTTCCCTTTAATTTTTCTTTTCTCATCTCTGATCTCATTCTCCTCTCTCACAGGATCCCCTGTTTCTTTAAGCTCCTGCGTCATTTTGCTCAGTTCAATTTTCAGCTCCTTACTGCCCTGTCGCAGGGTTTGTTTCGTTATCTCAATCTCATCCATTATTTTCTGAAACATAATTACTTCCAGATTCTCAGCCACTTTCTTGATTGCCATTTTTAAAACCACGAAAACAAAGCAAAACAAAAATAAAGAAGAACCACTTCTTATTTCAGCAACAATTGGGTTAATATTCCAGGCTTGATGACATCACAGTATAAACAGAGCAGCCTGCCTTATCTCTCTATGTTCAAGAATACAAAACAAATTTAGTTCCCAGCATCAAAACAGTTAGTGGCGTCGTGAAGAAGCAGATTCGTCAAAATAAAATAGACCAAAAAGAGAATAGTCCCAGACAATATAATGTTCCTCGGAATAGAAATCCCTCTTCTGTTTATATCTTTAGAATGCACTTCCAGGACAGCTTTTTGCAATAGAAACAGAGATAAGCTGTTAATTTCGTGAATAACAGAGAAGAGTTATAGCTCACCCAGAAGTTCTTTAAAGCTGATTCATTTGACAAATCTCTTTTTGCTGCAACAATTTAAACCAAGTAAAAAAAATAATAGAAAGAAGGGTGCTTGCCTGTTAGTCCATTTTCTCTTTGAAGAAAAGATAAACGTATCGCATTAATCAGATAGAGCTTGTTCGGAAGTCCGTCCGGCATTGCTGGCTGGACCTTTTCTCATAAATTAATGAAATCCAGTCCTCCCAACAAAAACAGGCTTTTGAGGTTGATCTCTACGTTTCTCCCTGCCCGGGAGAAATTTCATCAGTAAAAAAAAAATGTTCTGACTGATTTATATCTGAATAAGCTTCTTTTGAGGCGGGAGCCCGTCTCAAAAGCAGGCACAAGCGAAGTCACCCTTCCCGGAAGTCTAGGGAGTACCTGATCTCAAACGAATTCACAACATGCGCATACCAGCTCTACCATGCAGCCAGGTTGGGGTACCACCAGGCAGCCTAGAACAAGCAGGATCAACCCACTCATTAGGCAATATGAGATCATTGTCTCAGATGGCAGGGTACACAGGTGGCAGCCTTTGAGCCCCTGCTCACTGCCAGCCAGGGCAGTCACAGAAGCCTCCTCAAGGCAAACCTCCTCTCCCTCCATCCTGCCTTGCTCTGAAAGGACCAAGGGGATGTGCTTCCTTAGAGCAGGGCATTCTGGGTGAGGTGGCTAGGAGACTGCCTGCAGCGCTGTTGGAAAAGTAAATGGTTCAGAGGGAGGGATAGGGAAAGAGGCGCGCCAACAAGCCAGGGGGAGAAGAGGCAGCATGGGGGAGTGAGAGGAAGAAGGAGAAGGGGTGGGGTTTCCCAATACCACCTCAGGTAGGGCAGACTCCTGCACCAGCACTGAGAGCAAGGCTGCATTGGGGGCACTGGGGGAAATGAATATGGTGGGTTGGCCATTTTAATATCCTGTCTGGGAACAGTGTAATATTGGGTGTTCCAGAGCATTATGAGAAATTAAAATGGCTACCTACCACTGCTGCCACCAGATGAGCCCACAACCAGGGGCCAACTCAAGGGCACTCAAACCTAGAGTTGGCCTTCCGTGCAGCAGAATAGGGTGGTAAAATGGACTCCACCATTTCAGAATGTAGATAGAGCATAACATTTTTAAATATGCTCCCCTAAATTTAAAATCTCCCTGCAAGCAGAAAGCCAGCAGAGCAGACATAGGCTGGGGCCGCATACCTTTTTCTTTGCTGTCCTGGTTTTCTGTTTGCAGGAAGTGTTTTGCCTTAATGCGAGGGAGCATTCAACAGTAGGATTCCCTCACCTTTCACGCCTGCGTGTCATGCTAGGGTAGAGTGTGACCAAAAAATACACCCAGTGGAGACTGGTGGCTACGATGTCAATGGGGCAGTCAATCCTCTCCAGGTTTTAGTCCAAACATTCGAAGAGTTGTCCAAGGTGCCTTTAGCTCAGACTAAAACCCAGGGAAGATTCACTTCCCCATTGATTTCAGGGCCACCACTCTCCACTGGATAAACCATTGTGAAACTGCCTATTTTAGAAGGGTGGTTTGATAATTAATACACAACCATGAAACAGGCTTTCAGATTATGTTTCTTAAGGCATGTTTCTCTGGCAGGTGACAATTTTCACTCCCTCCTTTCCAACCTCAACCTGCAAACAAGAACCATATGTTTCTGATGTGATGAAATTGAAAGAAATTTGCGGAAAATATTTACCTCTTTAATAGAAATGAAAAAATATTTCCCCCTACCCCAAGGAAGAGCTTAATGACCTCAGGTGATAAGCTGTGGCTGCCATTTTGGATGCATTGAGCAATCCAGTTGGGAAAAGATAGTGTCCTAACCTGCTGAGGCACCTTCCCTCATTTGCACAAAGCCCTTTGGGGGAAACAACAACAACACACCCTATAAATGCTGCTGCTAAATGGACACCAACCCCTGGAAAACAGCTGCCCTTTGATTGCACAATGATGCATACACCTTTCCAGAATTGAGCTAAGCACTTGTGCAGCTTGCATTGCGAATGCAGGTCTTAACTCATCCTTCATAAACATCTGTATAGCACTGGAGTTCTGTGAGTTATTAAAAGGAGCAACAGGATGCCCCCTCATTGGCCACCCTCAACCAACCCCCATTGGCCATATTTGGATGTCATACTAAACTATGCTTTTGTGCCATGTGAATGAATTTAGCATCATCCCAAGCCACTCCCTCTCCTCTTGCACAGCCAAGACATTCCAGAGTGTGGTCTTCCTCTCTCAGTTAACTGCAGCTTCCCATATTACCCAAATTGGGAACTGGTTAACATTCACCATGGTTAGTTTTAATAAGCCAGGTTCAGAAACTGGTTTGAAGGTGGCTTATTTGAAACTAACCATAGTTAACATTGACTACAGTTTGTTGCTCCAGGCAACACAGCCAGCTGTGTTTAGCTAGAAACAGGCTTTCAAAATCATCTTCTTGGCTGCACAGGAGGAGAAGGGACAGGAAGCGTGCAAGCCTGCAAAGAGACTAAGCTCATTCTTGTCATGCCAAACCAGGGTTTAATGTGACGACCTTACGTCTTTGTTTTTGTGTGGAGTGGGTGAGCCTCTGCCTGCACTTTCCCACCATACCTCTTCCGCTTCAGTCATTTTGCTGTCTTCAGAAAGAAAATTGGTACAGCTGTGTGTATACTGCAGATCCATGATATCACCATGCAAGCACACAATTTAGTAGAGGGTGCAGAATTCATTTGGAGCAGGTTTAGCAGCAGCAATATCTACAACCTGGGGGAGTAGGCACTTTCCAAAAACCATCCCCTCCCCTGAGTCTTCATAAGTCACCACTGTCTTTTTAAAATAATCTTATGTTTATTATGCATTAATTGTCAGCCCCCTTGGATTTCTGATGTTATTCTAGTCCTTGAGATTTACAAAGGTATACAGCAGTGCCTTCTAGAATATCAGAAGAGTGGCAATGGCAGGGAATGGGAGTTCTTTGCCCTGCCTAACCCTTTTTCTTGTGCCGGGGGAGGGGGAAACTGGAGGCCCGCAGCCTAATTTCATGTGGATGGCAGCAAAAAAGGGGGTGGCAGAAAGAGGGGGGAAGGGTGCCTGTCCACTTTTTACTTAGGAGCTGCCCACCACTGTCATGTGACCCCCCCTGTCATGTGACCCCCCCCCCAGGGATGTAGCCCTCAATAAAGTGTACATATATGTATTTAGTTAATTTGCATTATTTATCCAGGCTGGGAGAAAAGGGAAAAGTAAGCTGCTTTTTTTTGTAATACAGATGTGTTGATGTTATTTTGTTCAGAGCAGAGTATACCCTGTCCTAAGGCCTGGGAGGAAATATATTTTGTGGTTACCTCTGCTTAACATCTCAGGCGCTGAGCCAAACCAGTTTTGGCACCCATCCCAACCTGTACAAGCCCCCTCCACACACACACCATCCTGTTAGAATAAGCAGTTGCATGAGAAGTGGTTCTTTCCCTGTCGAATGCTGAAACTCTTTTCGCTCAGGGGTGTAGGTGGGGGACAGAAGAGGTTCTATATTAATGTCAAGGGGGGGGAAACAGGAAACAACCATTCAAGTGCCATGCTTCATGTTTTTGCAAACTATATACATGACTATTTGCTTGCGGTGACTTTTGGTTCTAAACAATAAATCAAGTGGGTTTAACAGTTACTTTGAAAAACAGAGAGAGAGAGACTTGCACACAGACAATTGCTTCTTAAAATAATAGGAGCCGAAAGTACTGCTGTGCTAAGATTCAGCGTCTTTTTAAAAAAAAAAAATCTGAAGATTCCATGCAACTTTTAAATTCATGCCTTGGTGGTTTGGCATCAGAGTTGTGAACGGCTGTTTTCAGGATCACAGAGAGAGGTCGTAGCAGAAGGAACATTCTACCTGACTGAGATGATCGAATGGACAACCTAAAAATAAAGTTAAAAAAAAAAATCAGAAGAATGCAAGGCAAGCACCATAGCTAGCTAATCAATTAAAGCAGAAGTGATAATTGCAAGACTGACTTCTTATGCAGGATTGCTAGCAAATCAGAAAGAATACAGATGTCCCCAAAGAGGTATGCCTCACAACAATGGTATCACCTAAGAGCTTCTTCATTTACAGCCATACTAGACATGTTTATCATGTAATCTATGATTACATGGATAATACAGGGATGAGGAACCTGTGGCCCTCCAGATGCTGGATTCCCACACCCATCATCCCTCAACATTGGCTATGCTGGCTGGGGATGATGGAGTCCAACAACACCTGGAGAGCCACAGGTTGCCTACCCCTGCAATCTACTTGCGGTGGGGTTAAGCCACATTTGGACCATGCTGAGGCATGCTTTAACACTTTGCCCCATCATAGTGCTGTTTTGAATCTCCCAATGCCTGCTATTTGCAATGGTAGGAAAGCTTCCATTGGCAACAATGGGAGCTTTCCTTCCGTTGTGAACAGCAGGCATCGCGCGGAGGAGGTGGTCCCTATCAGTGACACCAATGGGAGCTTTCTTCCCATTGTGAAGAGTAGGCACCAAGTGGAAGGGGGCAGTTGTCATGCCTCAGCCAGAGGATTCCTCATCAGAGAACAACCTGGAGCCTCCGGTCCTTAGCGAAGCCCAGGACCCAACTAAATCTGGGAACGAGGATGAGTTGCGCCTCTTAGACAAGGCTGCTGGTGGTGGCAGGGTTCCATAGAATGGGAGCTTGGCCCCCACCTATACACTGGCTATTTGTTAAAGAAAAATCAACGTAAGAGCAAACTATGTGCCAAATGTCTTGGGTAGTTTGGGCCCAAAGACTAATGCATATGCAGGATTATTAACGAATTTGCAGTCAGTATATTTCACACAATGCAAATGAAGGAAAAGGAAAATGGAGCCATAGTCCTGCAAACTTCAGCAAGAGCTTCTAATGCAGATAGTGCTGGGTTTTGCTTTGCTTCTGGCTCAGTCAGTGTGTTGCTAAAGTAATTATGACATTACCTCATCCTTGGCTTGAAGCCCTGTGTTATCATGCTGAGCAAGTCTTTTTGGGAACATCTTGAGTGGGCTAAATGTTTACAGCTCAACAACAGTTAGTCACTGAAGCAGCCTCTTATTTAAACCCATCTTTCATACTGCAGCTCTTCCCCCCCCCCTTCCTTTTTGCTGTCAAGGTCTGAAAATTATCAAGATGAATTTTTGATATAAGGAAGAGAAGAAAAATGTGGAACAGGCTGTAAACAGCCAAAGTTAGCACTGAAGAGCAGGGGGAAAAGTAGATTAGTCAGATGATTTATGATGGTAACAGACTTCAGATGCAACCCCAATCACTTACCTGAGAGTAAGCCTCATTGAACTTAATGGGACTTACTCCTGTGTAGACATATATAGGATTGCACTGTTACAGTGCCTGCTTCTTCAGGAGTAATTCTTGTTCTGTTCAATGGGTCTTGCACCCAAGTAAGCGGTCACAGGAGTGGAACCATAGCACAGTATCTCAAAGAGCCAGAGCTGCAATTTTATAACCACATACCTTAGAATAAGCCCCAATGAACTCAATGTAACATACTTCTGAGTAGACATGCACAGGACTGCATTTTCCCATATATTGATGAGGGTTTTTAATAAGTTTCCCTTGCCTGAGAGGGACTGAAGGTAGATCAGGAACTACTAGTAGATTTCTGGGGGATTTGCAGTCGAACACCAAGAGTGTCTGGCTCCAAATAGGTTAGCAAGTAAAACTGAAAGTTTAGAAGAAAAATCTCTGCCATGGTTGGCTTTCTGCTAATCACTTATCTCTTCCCTCAGTCTCTTTTGTTCCTCATCTGTAAAAAAATAAAACACATTAATTGACCAGCACTCTTTGCATAGTTTTTTAGCCAGTCTTTTTTTTACAAAAATGGAGGCTGGGTGCACGTTAAAGCACGTTATTTCCTCCCAAAGAATCCTGGGAACTGTAGTTTACCCTTCACAGAGCTACAATTCCCAACATCCTAAACAAACTACCATTCCCAGGATTCTTTGAGGGAAGTCATGCGCTTTATGGTGTCTACGTGCATCCTCGATCCCTGATATTTAACAGGATTTATTTGTTTATTTACTTACATATTTACCCATCCCACCTTTCTACAAAGAATTCAAAGCCATTTACAACTATGATGTTAAAAACAACACAATAAACAGTATTAGTATTTGTTCTGCTAGACCAAACCAAAGCCCTCTCCAGCCCAGCTTCCTGTTTCTCATAGTGGCTAACTAGATACCTCTGAGAAGCCCCCAAGCAGGTCCTGAGAAGAATAGCCCTTGTGGTTACTTGTCTATGCTAGTTATGTTTCTCATGAGGTGGAGCAGGTAATTGGTGCCGCCCCCTAAGCCACCATTTTGCACTTGTCTCCCAGGCCCACTTCCAGGCTTGAAGGAGACCTGGGCAAAATGCCCTCAGATTGGATTACTACTCAGTTGGTGGGCCCTGCTAGGCTTTCCTGATGATTGCAGCGTCAGCACCACTCCAAACAGCATAGGATGACTGGGTTTAGTAGCCATTTTAATTTTCCACAAGTCCCTGGGGCATTAAAATGGTGACTTAACCCAACCATCCAGTGCTACTTAGAACTCCAGCCTGGGGATAAAGGGAAACCAGGGCAAGCATCTCTGAGGGACCTGACAGGGTGCTGGTACTAGCTAAGGTTATTAGGTGCCAATTCCAGCCTTGCTATCCCCAGCTGTCGGTTCTTGGAGTTCTAGTAAAAAATAAAATAGATCCTACAAGCCTGATGTTTGCTCATCCTCAGCCTAAAAAACTTCCACATGCCTCCAAGGGTATTGGCAATTGAAATAGGGGGCTGTCAGGGCCCAGCCAGGGAAGGCCTCATCAGGGGAGTTCTCATCAGAGGATGACCAGGAAGCTCTGGTCTTGGATCCAGCCCTAGCTCTATCTGAGGGTGAGGGCCTGTGATGAGGCAGAGGAAGGGCCGTCTGCCTCCAGGGCAAGTCTGGCTTCTGACATTGAGGCTGAAAGGGTCCTGAGCCCAAGGGAGAGGCATTGCCTCAAACGCCAGCTGGGGACCTGGCACTTCCAGAGGAGTGCTTGATTGCAAGCCCTGACTCCTCAGGAGTGAAGGACTGGCTGCAGGTGATTAATAGGAGTCAGCCGACATTTGAGGTGTGGGTCCAGCAGCTCCAGCATAAAAACCCCAGTGCTAGGCTGGAACAATGTCTGTACACTATTTATTTATTTATTTATTTATTTTATTAAGCTTATATACCACCCGACTAGCAACAGCTCTCTGGGCGGTGAACATTAAAAATACAATAAAAATAACACAAAACTGTACACAAAACTGTACAGTCTAAAATCAAAATATAATAATTTACAATTAACAGGAATTAAAATGCCTCAGAGAAGAGAAAGGTTTTAACCTGGCGCCGAAAAGATGATAGTGTCGGCGCCAGGCGCACCTCCTCGGGGAGACCATTCCATAGTTCGGGGGCCACCACTGAGAAGGCCCTAGATCTTGTCACCACTCTCCGGGCTTCCCTATGAGTCGGAACCCGGAGGAGGGCCTTCGTAGTAGACCGTAGTGTACGGGCCGGTTCATATCGGGAGAGGCGTTCCGACAGATATCGTGGTCCCGCGCCGTATAAGGCTTTATAGGTAAGTACCAACACTTTGAATCTGGCCCGGAAGCATATTGGAAGCCAGTGCAAACGGGCTAGCACAGGTGTTATATGCTCAGACCGCTTAGTTCTTGTTAGCAGTCTGGCTGCCGCATTTTGCACTAGCTGTAGCTTCCGAATCGTCTTCAAAGGTAGCCCTACGTAAAGCGCATTGCAGTAGTCCAGACGCAAGGTTACCATAGCATGTACCACTGATGAGAGGTCCTCCTTACTCAGATAGGGACGTAGCTGGGCTACCAACCGAAGTTGGTAGAACGCATTCCGGGCCACCGAGGCTACATGAGCCTCAAGTGTGAGGGAAGAGTCTAAGATGACTCCCAGACTATGCACCTGTTCCTTTAGGGGGAGTGTAATCCCATCCAGGACAGGGTATATATCCACCATCCGATCAGAGAAACCATCCACCAACAGCATCTCAGTCTTGTCAGGATTGAGTCTCAGTTTGTTAGTTCTCATCCAGTCCATTGTCGCAGCCAGGCAACGGTTCAGCACGTCGACTGCCTCACCTGAAGAAGATGTAAAGGAGAAGTAGAGCTGCGTGTCATCAGCATACTGATGACAACGCACTCCAAAACTCCTGATGACCGCCCCCAGCGGCTTCATATAAATGTTAAAAAGCATGGGAGACAGAACCGAACCCTGCGGGACCCCACATTGGAGAACCCACGGTGTCGAGCAATGTTCCCCAAGCACTATCTTCTGGAGACGACCCGCTAAGTAGGAGCAGAACCACTGCCAAGCAGTGCCTCCAACTCCCAACTCCGCAAGCCTCTCCAGAATGATACCATGGTCGATGGTATCAAAAGCCGCTGAGAGGTCAAGGAGAATCAACAGAGTTACACTCCCTCTGTCTCTCTCCCGACATAGGTCATCAAACAGGGCGACCAAGGCAGTCTCAGTGCCAAAACCAGGCCTGAACCCCGATTGAAATGGATCTAGATAATCGGTTTCATCCAATAGCGCCTGGATCTGGTCAGCAACCACACGTTCCAGGATCTTGCCCAGGAACGGAACATTGGCTACTGGTCTGTAGCTGCTGAAATCCTCTGGGTCCAAGGAAGTTTTTTTCAGGAGTGGTCTCACTGCCGCCTCTTTCAGACAGCCAGGGACCACTCCCTCTCGTAAAGAGGCATTAATCACTTCCTTGGCCCAGCCAACTGTTCCTTCCTTGCTAGTTTTAATTAGCCAAGAGGGGCAAGGATCCAGTACCGAAGTGGTCGCACGAACCTGTCCAAGCACCTTGTCCACGTCCTCGAACTGAACCAACTGAAACTCATCCAACAAAACATGACAAGACTGTGCTCCGGACACCTCAGTAGGATTAACTGCTATTAAATAGGAGTCTAAGTCCCGGCGAATGCATGAGATCTTATGCTGGAAGTGTTCAGCAAATTTATTACATCGAGCTACCGATGTATCTGCCGTATCTTGTAGGCCTGGATGGAGTAGGCCACGGACCACTATAAAAAGCTCCCGTGGGCGTGAGAGAGATGACTGAATAGAGGCGGCGAAATGTTGTTTTTTTGCCGCCCTCACCGCTCCTACATAGAGCTTAGTAGAAGCACGAACCAGCTCATAATTGCATTTGTCGGGAGTTCATCTCCATCTCCGCTCAAGCCGCCTCCTGTCTTGTTTCATCGCTCTCAGCTCCGGAGTATACCAAGGAGCTGTATGAGCTCTACATAGGAGAGGGCGCGCAGGAGCAATCGTGTCAACAGCCCTGGTCATCTCTGTATTCCACAGATCGGCCAGGGCTTCGACAGGAGTGCCAGTCTTATCAGCCAGAAAAACCCCCAGAGCCTTTTGAAAACCTTCAGAATTCATTAGTCTCCGGGGGCGGACCCATTTAATAGGTCCCCCACCCTTGCAGAGGGAAAAGGCTACTGAAAGTCTAAACTTCAGCAAGCAATGATCTGTCCATGACAACGGGAGAGATGTAAAACTCCCCACATCCAGATCACTATCCCCGTGTCCAGTAGCAAAGACCAGGTCAAGAGTATGCCCCAATGTATGTGTTGGGCCACTAACATATTGAGACAGCCCCATGGTTGTCATGGCGGCCATGAAGTCCTGAGCTGCCCCAGACAAAGTAGCCTCAGCATGAATGTTGAGATCTCCCAGTACTAATAGTCTGGGGGATCTCAGCAGTACCTCCGAGACCACTTCCGTCAGCTCAGTTAGGGAAGCCATTGGGCAGCAAGGTGGGCGGTACACCAAAAGGATTCCCAGTCTGTCCCTCTGGCCCAGCACAAGGTGCAAACACTCCAGACCAGTGATTGCATGGACATGTGCTTGGTGAGTGAGATGGAACTCTTATAGACCACAGCAACCCCACCTCCCCAACCCTCAGATCTACCATGATGCTGAACCAGATACCCCGGTGGGCAGAGCTGGGAGAGACTAACTCCTCCCTGTTCGCCCACCCAGGTCTCGGTTATACATGCCAGATCGGCCACCTCGTCCACAATCAAATCATGGACGAGGGAGGTTTTATTATGTACCGATCTGGCATTAAAGAGCAGCAACTGGAGATCTGAGAGTTGGCTGATAGGACAACCAACAACCCTGTGGGTATGAGAAGGACCAGAACGCGGCACAGCCACTACATGTCTGGGCCGCGTTCTCCTTACCTGGCACGTCCCTCTCATATCACCATACCTCCCTCTACCCGTCACTACGGCAATTGGGGGCCCCTCAGGTCTCCCCTCTTGATGATAAAATCTCTTCCCGAGGCACATGATAAACTATAAATACAAAAAACTCATATACATAAAAATACACATTCACTCACAACATACACTCATATAACACCCATTCATCCACTTCAAACCCACACAGAAGACACAGTCCACTAGCTCTGCACCTGATCTGTTTGCTGATTACCTGTGGATTCCAGACCGGATCTGCCTCTTACCTTATCCTTAACCTGTATTGCCCATGGGCTGTTTGGCTCGTGACCTTGTTTCTTGCCTGACTCCTTTGTTGTTATGGACTCTGTTTGGACTCTTGAGTTTAGACTGGCCCTGCATGCGGTCTTGGTGTTGTCCTCAGCTGTGTTAACGCTGGGAAATCTCTTGCCTCCTGAGGAGTCTGGTGAGAACAGGACAGGTAGGGGAACTTTTTTAGCCCAGCTGCCCAGAGTCATCTTCCCCCACCATTGTGGACCAAGTTTGGCAGATGGATGGAACGTCCCACCTGTCATTCCCTGATGTCACAATGACATTAGGTGACTTTTTTTGCCCATAGAAGCCCCCTTCAAAGCATTGTCCTCCATGGCACTTTGAAAGAGCTTTGCAGGCATTGCTGGTCAATTGTAGGGCATGTGGAAGTGGCGTGGCCAAAATGGCCTTGTGGACCAGTTGGGGAGGCCTGACGCTTCTTGCGCTGCATTGGATGTCCTTCAGAAGCAGCTCTTCAGAGGATGCAAAGGGGCACGGTGGAAAGACGAGGCCTGGAGAGCACAGGTGATCATGGAAGTTTGCCCCAGGGCCACTGAATCCCAGCCATAATAGTGAACTTTGTGAGACACCAATTTTGATACTTAATCATGGCAATACTTAGCAGCTCTTTCATCATCACAATTGTTAGTCAAATTTTAAAAATGCACATAAATATAACAACATAATGCAGAAACATTTAATCAACTTCACCATCTACAATCTTAATGCTACTTTATCTTTCACAAAAAAGAAGGGAAAACAGGCCCTGGGAGAACACAACACCAGGGATGAAGAACTTCTTTCTTATGAAAGACCACTGGCCCATGGGAAAAGTCAATCAGCTGCTGCTGTGGCTGATGGTGGGTGCAGCCTAAGTCCAGAATGGGTGGACAGACACCCATCCCTTTTCTACCTCTCTTTTCATTCTTTCACGCACATGAAGCAGAATAATTTCCAGAGCAGGAGTGGCCCTGCAATATCCAGAGTGCCAGATAATGCTGAGGAACACATAAAATTAGGCTGACGGCTGCAGGTTTCCCACCCCAGGTGTAGACACTGCACAAACTTCTCAGTTATAATATTTGCACTGGTGAGACATTGGTCAGATGTGTTGCAAATGTTTTGCAAGGCAGACGTAAGATTGTGCCAAATGCTTCTCAGTTGTCTCATTTTGGTAAGTAGTTCCAAATTCTTTTGTGTTGGGGGACACTTTAGCAGCAGCTGAAAAACAGTTTTACTATTTCTTGAAATATAAGCTACTAGACCTCATGTTGTGCTAGCCATTTAAATGAAATTGTTTGAAGTAATTGTCTTTCAGATCATGCTTGATGAACTTGGAAGCTGGTAAAGTGCCCTTATGTCCTGACACACACCACCGTATCCACACCATACATTTAAAGCACTCATATCACTTTAACAATCATGGCTCTCACCCCCCAAAAATCCTAAGAACTGTAGTTGAGAGTTGTTCAGAGATCCTTAACAAACTACAGTTCCCAGGATTCTTTGGGACAAGTAATGACTGTTAAAGTGGTATAAGAGTGCTTTAAATATATTATGTGGATGTGACCATGGCTTGACTAGACGTAGTGCTTTCAGCATCTTGGGCAGTAAGTGTGAGCGTCCCCAATTCCTACCTAATTGTTGGTACATATTAGAGTGTTGGTGGTGCAGCAGCAGGCATTGCGCTGGCAGATTCCTGATGTTCATCAGCTGGCACAAATGAGAGCACAGTTGCAAGTGTTGTGTTGGCAAGTGGTCCATTATGCATATTGGCTAGTTCAGCCATTGTAGGTGATTGTGCAATGTTGGAGTAGTCAGCACTGCAGGAAGACTGGTTTTGCACCAGCAGTCTTGAATAGATTTTTTTAAAAAATTCTAGTGCAATGTGGTACAATAAAAGACTCAGCAAAAAGAACATTTGGCCTGGAAGGATATACAAAAGATTAGTAACTGAACACATGGTTTGAAAGAAAGCAGGATAAACCCTCTGCCCTCCCTCACAAAAACACACGCACACATACTTTGTCCCTGTCTAAACATCCCTTCAGATACAGACCTTGTGCTTGTCCTCAGCGCCAGTGCCAGGCATGCCCCACCTACCTATAAACTCACTTTGACAGCCAACCCAATTCCAGTGAGTAATAATTGACCGAGAGAAAACACACATGGTTTGGTCTATCTTCACAGGCAGTAGATTGGGAACAACAGCATTTGCAGCCACACTTCCCAGTATGAGAGTTCTCTGTTACCACTATTGGGCAAGAAAAAAACCATCATGCAACTAACAGGGTGCATCATCAGTGGGTTTAAGGGGGTTGAGCTGACCACATGGAACCACTGTTTTTACTTCTATGGATATAAGGGAGTAAGGGCAGAGGTAAATGAAATGCAAATAGAAAAAGAAAAAAAAAGTGATGATTTCCTAAATGCAATACCATACCAACCACAACAAGATTCCAATGAGTAAGACAGAAAACTCAGCATCCCACAACCAGTCGGGGTTCCTAACCAAAACTAAAAAAATCCTGGCACCTAGTCAGACAAGGTCACAGAAATCCCCATGCCAGACAACCTGACTTGGGGGCTGCAGTTAGTGCAGAATGCTCTGGCACAATTGCTGACATGAGTGAGATCCTATCACCACCTAATACCTCTGCTCTGAAATCTAGACTGGTTGCCAGTTTGCTACCATGCCAAGTTCAAGGTGTTCTTTCCATGTTATACATAGTGCTGGTTCTGCTCTTGTAAGAAATCAATCGTGTTGTGTGGCAGTACCTACGCTTTGGAACTCCCTGCCTATTTACATTAGGCAGGCGCTTCATTGTACTCATTTTGGCACCTGCTAAAAACATTTTTGTTTAGGCAAGCCCACTCAGGCATGTAGAAGCTATTGTGTTTTTTATCTGTTTTTAACTCATTGTTGGTTTTATTATTTTGAGTGTTTTTAAATACCTGTCTTTAACTGTTTTTGCGCATAATTTTATTGTTTTAATTCCTTCTATAAACCTCTTTGAGTTTTTTTTACAATAAAGCAGTATATGAATGTTGTAAATAAAATACATAGATAAATTTCTGAGTCATTGTGGCCCTCTCCGCTTTTAGGCACAAAGGAATCTGCCTTATAAGTCAGGCCACTTTATACCATCTAGGTATATCTGATGACATGGACCAGCATTGGCTCTCCAGGATTCCAGGCAATAGTCTCATCCAGAGATTGAATTTTGGACCTTTGCATGCAAAGCATGTGCCCTACCCCTGAGCCACAAAATACACAGAGAAAGTCACTACCCAAATTTGCAAAGAAAAATGAAAAGCACTGTGGCATACAGCTGAAATGAAAACTAGCAAAACTATAAAAACGAGCACAATGACTGTGAATCACAGAATATATAAATATATTTGGAGGCCCAAAACATGGGACCTGAAACAACAATGTGTAACAATCCAAAATGCTGCCACAATGAATATAGTAACATGAAAAAATATACAATGATGACAGGCAATGGAAAATGACACAATAATGCAAAGATACAATGATGACAGGCAATGGAAAATAACAAAATAATACAACGCTGACAGTTATTCCGGATTGTTAAACTGTTTCAGTGCTTCTTCAGACATTCATAATACGCAAATTTCAGCAGCCAGCATTGAATCTCCCACAAATATCTGTTAAAAATGTGAGAAATGTTATCCACATTATTCAGCCACGAGAGTGGCTGTATACTATAGCCAGCGAGGATTTTTCACATTCCGCAATGTTAAATTGAAAATACCCCCATGTCATTCTGTTGCTTCCCATAAGATCATTTCAAAACAAAACCTTACAAAACATAGTCCTGAACTCAGAAATGCTTGCTTAATAACCCTCTCAATTTGCATGGCGATACACAAAACAGTCAGAGAGAATAGAGAGTTCAAAGTGTAAAAAGAGAGAAAAAACCTCCAGAGCCATTTTGGACTTTTTTCTCTGAGAGTTCTCATAATCTTTTGAAATTCATTAAAAATCAGCCATGTTCACAGAGTACCTGTAATCCTAATACTGACCTTGCCGCATACTCTGACCTTTATCTTCTGCAGTTTAAACGTTTAAAAAATGCCTAGCTGATTTTTAATTAATTTAAGAAATTTTGGCTGGAAGCCAATGATAAGGGCAGGCATGCTCAGTAAGAACCAACTGTCAGGAGTTCTAAAAGCCTCACAGCTGCTGGGCTCGGCTAATCAGGGGGCCACACCCACACCAGACTTTGATTTCACATGAGACAGTCATGGCTTCCTTCAGAGAATCCTGGGAAGTGTAGTTTGTGAAGGGTGTTGAGAGGAGACTCATGTAATGTTCCACTGAGAGAGCTTCAGTGGCCAGACTGGTTTAACAGTCAGCCACTCTGATTGAAGTCTGTGAGGGGAACTGGGTGTCTCCTAGCAACTCTCAGCACCCTTCACTAACTACACTTCCCAGAATTCTTTGCCTGGTGTGGATGTGGCCAGGGACAGCTTTGGTTTAAATTTGGGTGGGAGGCTACATGTGCCTGCTGTAGAATAAAAAGGTGGGGGAAAGGCTGAAAAGCAATGATACTGTTCACAATGTTTTCCTTTTGGAAATGAAAGGGGCTTCCCTTCTGCCCAGTGCCCACCCACCCAATCTCCTCCCCTCCCTCCCCCTCCCCCAGGTCAGTGTTGGACTATGACCTGGGAGACCAGAGTTCGAATTCCCACATAGCCATGAAGCACACTGAGTGAGCTTGGGCCAGTCACTGCCTCTCAGCCTCAGAGGAAAGCAATGGTAAAACTACGTCTGAATGCCGTTTACCATGAAAACCCTATTCATAGGGTCAACATAAGTCGGGAATGACTTGAAGGCAGCCCATCTCCATTTTCAAACATGATAGCACAGAAATAAATCCCATTGAACTCAAAAAGTATACAAATGATTGAACCCACCGTCCCTTCTCCTTCCGCCTAACCCCCCTCTTGCCCCTTCCCTCCCCCTTCCTTTGCCCCTTCCTACCCATCCCCATCCCCTTCCAATACCTTCCTTCCCTTTCCCCTTCCTCCTGCACCCCTTCCTCATCCCTATGGTCAGTTTTACCTATCTTAAGCATGATTGCAGGGAAGTAAATGCCATTGAACTCTATAAGCATGCAAATGATCAAACCAGCCCTCCCCTCCCCCTTCCTTTGTCCCCCTCCAATACGCGCCTTCCCCTTCCCCCTCCCCCCTCCTCCCCCATGGTCAGTTTTTCCTATCCTAACCATCACTACATAGGAGTAAATCCCATTGAACTCAATAAGCAAATGATCAGACCTGCTTTTCCCCTCCTTCCCCTCTCCTTTCCCTTCCTCCTCCCCTCCCCTCTTCCTTCTTTCTCCTCCCCTGCCCACTCCAGCCCTCCCTTCCTCCCCCCTGGTCACTTTTACCTATCCTAAGCATGATTGCATGGGAGTAGATCGCACTGAATTCAATAAACATGCAAATGATCAAACCTGTCCTTCTCCTCCCCTCCCCCTCCTGCCTGCTCCCATCCCAGTCCTCCCCTTCCTCCTCCTCCTCCTTCCCTCCCCATCCCCTGTGGTCAGTTTGACCTATCCTAAGCATGATTGCAGGGGAGTAAATCCCACTGAACTCAATAAGCATGCAAATGATCGATCCACTCTCAGCAAACTTGCACAGGATCCCATTTCTTACCTCCCGGATTAAAAAGCAGGGAAATTCACTAATAGGCAAAAACCCTTGTGGCTTAAGAACGTACCTATAGCCAAGAGATATTTCTATCAAACTTTAAAAAGCAGGGAAATTGTGCAGCTATACTGAATGCACCAGGGTAACAGGAGACCTGACCTCCTCTCTGAGATACTGGACTGCCCTACAAATTTGTCAAAATGCAAACACAATTTGGGTTGGTCTTTCATAGTCCAATCCACTTGCTGTGTAGCTTGGAAGATCTACATCAACTGTCTTCATAATGTTGCTTCCTCCCTGCTAAAACAAGATCAGCACAGCACATGTCTTCTTTCTATTATTTGGGCTGGTTGCAGGTGTTGCCACCACTCACCATATGCTCAGAGGCACATTACCAAATTCTTCCAGTATAGAATTTGTATAGAGACCCAAGTCTCCATTATTATTTTATTTTTACCTATTTTTCACATTTTTTCAGCCAGTGCTACAAGAAGCTGCATTTTACTTTCACAACATTCCTGTGAGATAGCCTAAAGTATAAGAAAGAGCACCTGGCCCAAGATCACACAATGGATCATACAGTGGGATTCATGGCTGAGCAGGGATTTGAATCCAGAACTGATCTGAATCTATTTTTTATTTAAGCTATTTAGTATAACTGAGGTTATGACATAACTGAGGTTATCATACTTATGACATATAATGAGAAGACATTCACTAGAAAAGACAATCATGCTGGGAAAAGTGCATTAAATAAATAAATAAATGAAAACAGAAGAGAGTAGAAAAAGTGGAAGATGAAACAAGGGATGGATTGACTCTATAAATTTATTATTATTATTATTATTATTATTATTATTATTAATTGCATTTATATACTGCCCCATAGCCAAAGCTCTCTGGGTGGTTTACAACAATTAAAAACATTAAAAACAAATATACAAATTTAAAAACACATTTTAAAAAGCAATTTAAAAAGGAAGCCACAGACCTGAACTTACAAAATCTGAACAGGGTGGTTTATAACAGCTATTGAAGGTCGCTGTTTGATATGTTTTTTTAAATAATGTTTTTAACCCTTTTTTAAGGTTGTTTTTAAAAATGTTTTTAACGCTGTTTTGTCTTAATGTATTTTAAGATCTGTTTTTATGATGTTTTAAAGTGTTTTAGTGCTTTGTTTGCCGCCCTGGGCTCCTGCTGGGAGGAAGGGCAGGATACAAATTAAATAAATAAATAAATAAATAATTCATGGGGTTGCCATAAGTCGTAATCAACTTGAAGGCACATAACGCACACACATATATTGCCTAATTACTGAAGTTCCTAAGGATATAAAAGTTACAAAAAAACATACAAAGGGTAAGATACATTAAAATTAACCATGGAAACAGAAAACATTTTGTCTACTATACCACACTGGTTGCTACTTCATTTTTTAAAAAAATAATTAAATACCTTACAAATTTAAGTAACAGGTGTGATGTGTCCGGAAGACGTGACCTAGAAAATGTAAATCACTTGAAACTGCAAGAATCTAACTTTGCCTGTATTCTTTTCCTCTTTTTAAAAAAATGAGAAAGCCCTGGGGGTTAGGAGCTTGACAAAAAGCTAAGCTGACAGCCTGCCACATAAAAGGCCCCTTTTAAAGAGAGGGAAAGAAAGAAATCGTCTATATTTATGAAGAAGTTTGACTTCTTCCTGACCTTCAGTCCGGAATCTGCCCCTGACCATAAACAGCTTGGGCTGGTCTGAGCCCTCAAGATTGCAGGCTGGGATTTCCAGAGTGTTTCTGGATTTCTTTTGGGTTAAGCCGCAAATATCCTTTCCCCCACCTCCCAGGTTTAACTGAAGGGCCAAACCACACACGGTACACCCAGCTGCATGTTTACTTTCTTCTGACCTTTTTGTAATGAAGAGTAACCATAGGAGGTTGCAAATGGAGGCCGAGCAACAGTGAACACTGGATCATGCTATTCACTGGAAGCTGACTTATATCAGCTACGTACATACAATATTTTATTCTGGAATCAATAGCGACTGGGTACTTGGTTTTCCTACATAGTCCATGCAAGATCTAGACCTGCTAGCATTTTCCTTTGCCTTTGAAAATCACTTCTTGAGACACTGCTTCCATCCCAAAAGAAATAAAAGCTCATTGCAGATTGAGTCTGCCTCATCCCACAGTGTGTCCTTTTAAAAACAAATGTAGGTGGTCCAGTCAATGGGGTCGGGGGGACTTCACACCTGTCCAATGAAGTTGTGGGTGAGCATATACCAAGGTCACAATAGCCACTTCCTTCTTCATTCATCGGGGCCATATGCAGGGAGGAAAAGGCATGGATAACCTGACCAAAGAGATGATTTTCAAATGCGTGTCAAATAGCTACACTCACCCTTGTGGATGGCAGGATCTAGAATCAATCTAGATTTGAAAGCAGCATGAACAATTCTGGATTGAGAAAAAGTACATTTTTGTGCTACAAACGGGTTAGTGTATACGCAGCCACCAAGTCAGACCACTGGTCCATCTAGTTCAGTACTGCCTACCTTGACTGGCAGCAGCTCTCCCTGGTTTCAGTCAGGGGTCTCTCCCAGTCTTATCTGGAGATGCTAGGAATCAAGAACATCCGCAGAATTATTGTTGGGGCTGAGGAGGGGGGGAGATCTATGAATTGTTACTACGAGTCATTGGCAACCAAATCTGCCCACCATTAGTTTTAGAATTCCGGGGAGGGTGCAGCACACACACACACCCATGGACACCCTTGCCAGGAATTGAAACTGGGACCTTCTGCATGCAAAGCATATTTCTTTTATTTTATTTATTTATTTATTTATTTATTTATTACATTTATACCCCACCTTTTCATAAAACCCAAGGCAGCTTACAAATGGTTCCGGGGCGGTCTCCCATCCAGGCACTGACCAGACCTGACCCTGCTTAGCTTCAGCAGGTTGCTGGCCTCATGTGCCTTCAGACCATAGCGTGGGACCATATGCTCTACTAAGCTAAGGTATGGCCCTTCCCATAATTCAGTCATTATGTTAGCAATAAAACAGGTTCCTTGTATACACAGATATCATAGGTTACGGCTGTACTTTCTGAAGCTGTTTCCAAGAATTAGAAAAGTGGCTTAGAAAGTTCATGGGGCGACTTCCGGGAAGGGTGACTTTGCTTGTGCCTGCTTTTTGAGACGAGCTCTCGTCTCAGAAGAAGCTTTTTCAGTTTTAAAATCAGTCAGAACGTTCTTTTTGACTGGTAAAGATTTTCTCCCGGGCAGGGAGAAACGTAGAGATTAACCACAAAAGCCTGTTTTTGTTGGGAGGACTGGATTTCATTAATTTATGAGAGAAGGTTCAGCCAGCAAATGCCGACGGATTTCCAACAAGCTCTAACTGATTTTTTTTTTTACAATAATTTTTATTCAAATTTTCATAAAACATACAAAACAAAATCATAAAACATTCAAAGACAAAGAACAAAACAAAAAAGATTAAACAAAAAATAAATAAAAATAAAATATTGACTTCCCATTTGTCACAGATCAAATCAGTTATAGGTCTACAATATATAACAATCCTGTCTCTTAAATTATATTATAAAATCACTTTCCTCCAGTAGTTATCTTAATTAATCATCAAATCTCATAGACATTACTTTATTCTTTCCACAAAAAGTCAAAGAGAGGTTTCAATTCTTTAAGAAATATATCTATCAATTTTTCTCCAAATAAACATTTCGATTAATCCATCTCATCAAAATCTGTTAGGTCCAATAATTTCAATAGCCATTATTCCATTATCCCTATTAATTTCATCTTCCATCTTCAATAGTCCTGTTAAGTCCAGTAATTTCAGTGTCCAATCTTCCATTATCAGTATTCCATAATAATCTTGCTGTCATAGCCATAGTCATATAATAAGAGTCTGATGGGAATTTCCTCTATCCCAAATATTTTCTTGCCATCCATTCTGAATAAGTTGCTGAAGTACTGTTGTAAAGTCATATCTCTGTTCTTCTTTTTTACAAAATGCACTGGCTCATCTCTTGAGAGTTTTTCCATTGTCACATGGCTGCAGTTAATTCCATAGATTTTCACTATATCAAACTCCATCACGTCATTCCAGTCCAGAAGATTATCCAAGCCATTGATAACTTTATCTCTAATATCTTCATTAATTTCTTCAGAGATAACGTCTCTGATCTCATTCTCCTCTCTCACAGGATCCCCTATTTCTTTAAGCTCCTGCGTCATTTTGCTCAGTTCAATTTTCAGCTCCTTACTGCCCTGTCGCAGGGTTTGTTTCGTTATCTCAATCTCATCCATTATTTTCTGAAACATAATTACTTCCAGATTCTCAGCCACTTTCTTGATTGCCATTTTTAAAACCACGAAAACAAAGCAAAACAGAAGTAAAGAAGAACCACTTCTTATTTCAGCAGCAATTGGGTTAATATTCCAGGCTTGATGACATCACAATATAAACAGAGCAGCCTGCCTTATCTCTCTATGTTCAAGAATACAAAACAAATTTGGTTCCCAGCATCAAAACAGTTAGTGGCATCGTGAAGAAGCAGATTCGTCGAAATAAAATAGACCAAAAAGAGAATAGTCCCAGACAATATAACATTCCTCGGAATAGAAATCCCTCTTCTGTTTATATCTTTAGAATGCACTTCCAGGACAGCTTTTTGCAACAGAAACAGAGATAAGCTGTTAATTTCGTGAATAACAGAGAAGAGTTATAGCTCACCCAGAAGTACTTCAAAGCCGATCAATCTGACAAATCTCCTTTTGCTGCAACAATTTAAACCAAGTAAGAAAAATAATAGAAAGAAGGGTGCTTGCCTGTTAGTCGGTTTTCTCTTTGAAGAAAAGATAAACGTATCGCATTAAACAGATAGAGCAAAAGTTGGAAGTCCGTCCGGCATTGTTGGCTGGACCTTTTCTCATAAATTAATGAAATCCAGTCCTCCCAACAAAAACAGGCTTTTGAGGTTGATCTCTACGTTTCTCCCTGCCCAGGAGAAATTTCATCAGTCAAAAAAAAAAATGTTCTGACTGATTTATATCTGAATAAGCTTCTTTTGAGGCGGGAGCCCGTCTCAAAAGCAGGCACAAGCGAAGTCACCCTTCCCGGAAGTCCAACAAGCTCTAACTGATTAAGCGACACGTTTATCTTTTCTTCAAAGAAAAATGAACTTTAACAGGCAAGCATCCTTCTTTCTATTTTTTTTTCACTTGGTTTAAATCATTGCAGCAAAAAGAGATTTGTCAATGAATCAGCTATAAAGAATTTCTGGGTGAGTTATAACTCTTCTCTTTTATTCACAAAATTAAGGAGGAAAGAAATTGAAAAAACTTATCTTTGTTTTTATTGCAAAAAGCTGGCCTGGAAGTGCATTCTAAAGATACTAATGGAAGAGGGATTTCTATTTCGAGGAGGGGAAAAAAATAAATAAATTTGATTTATGAACTTTGGAGTATTATATGTCCGGGACTATTTTCTTTTTGGTCTATTTCATTTTGACGAATCTACTTGTTCACGACACCACTAACTGTTTTGAAGCTGGGAACTAAATTTGTTTTGTATTCCTGAATAAATAAGAGATAAGGCAGGCTGTACTGTCTACACTGTGATGTCATCAAGCCTGGAATATTAACCCAATTGTGGCTGAAATAATTTTTGTTTTCGTGGTTTTAAGAATGGCAATCAGGAAAGTGGCTGAGACCATGGAAGAAATTATGTTTCAGAAAATAATGGATGAGATTGAGATAACGAAACAAACCCTGAGACAGGGTAGACAGGAGATGAAAATTGAATTAGGCAAAATGATGCAGGAGCTTAAAGAAATAGGGGATCTTGTGAGAGAGGAGATTGATGAGATTAGAGATGAGAAAAGAAAAATTGAAGGAAAGATACAAGCCCTGGAGATTGGAACAAATGTGGAATTGGAAAAAGATCTGGAGTTTATGGATATTAGAAATAAAGTTTACTGTTTGGAATTCAACGTTGTTTCTGAAGAAATTAATGAAGATATTAGAGATAAAGTTATCAATGGCTTGGATAATTTTCTGGACTGGAATGATGTGATGGAGCTTGACATAGAAAAAATCTATGGAATTAACTACAGATATGTGACAATGGAAAAATTCTCAAGAGATGAGCCAGTGCATTTTGTAAAAAAGAAGAACAGAGATATGACTTTACAACAATATTTTAGCAACATATTCAGAATTGATGGCAAGGAAATATTTGTGATAAAGGAAATTCCCATCAGACTCTTATTATATGACTATGGCTATGACAGCAAGATTATTATGGGATACTGATAATGGAAGAATGGCTACTGAAATTACTGGACTTAACAGCATTATTGATAATGGAAGAATGGCTACTGAAATTACTGGATTTAACAGGATTATTGAAGATGGAAGATGGAATTAACATTGATAATGGAAGAATGGCTATTGAAATTATTGGACCTAACAGATTTGAATGAGATGGATTAATCGACATGTTTATTTGGAGAAAAATTGAAAGATATATCTCTCAAGGAATTGAAACCTCTCTTTGACTTTTTGTGGAAAGAATAAAGTAATGTTTATGAGATTTGATGATTAGTTAAGATAACTACTGGAGGAAAGTGATTTTATAATATAATTTAAGAGACAGGATTGTTATATATTGTAGACCTATAACTGATCTGCGACAAATCGGAAGTCAACATTTTATTTTATTGTTTAATTATTTTTGTTTTGTTTTGTTTTTTGTCTTTGAAAATTTGAATAAAAATTAATGATAAAAAAAAGAAAGTTCATGGGGCTATTTTGTAATTTACAGGAAAGACAAGGTTACACTGGGCCCTGCCATGGCCATCACAAAGGATGGGAGATACAGGTCTGAACACGTGATAAATATCTGTTACCTGGCAGCACCCATTTCATCAGGCAGGGGGTGATAAAGGGAGGGGATGCAGGGCCTCTCTGTTAGCACATAAAACAGAAATATTCAAAATAAATAAATACAAATAAAACAGAGAGGTCTGCATTTTCTATGCTGCCTCCAGGGTTTCAGACAAGTTTTCCCCAGTGCTACCTGGAGATGGCAGGGATTGAACTGGGGCCTTCTGCATGCAAGGCAGATGCTCTGCCACTGAGCTATCATCTGTGTAGCCACATATTTGTCTACACTGTCAGTGGCTCTCTAGGTTTTCCAGCCCAGTCTCTTTCATATCACCTGTGACCTGACCTTTCAAAAAAAAGACAAGAAAGAAGGAAAAACCTAGAAGTGCCAGGGACTGGGCTTGGGACCTTCTGCATATCAAGGATGTGCTCTACCACCAGACCGTGACCCCTCTCCTAATGGTCCTAGCCATGTCAATGAGGTGCGCAGTGGTAGCTAGTCATTGGGGCAAATGGGGCATTGCCCTACCAACCTTAGTCTGCCCTTAGCCAGCCTCCTGCCTGCCTGCCTTCTAACTTACAGCAAGGCCCAGGGGTGGCCCAGGGGGATAGAATTAGAGTTAGGTGGCTCTGCCTCTCATTGGCTCTAGCTCCACCTCTGCCTTCCGCCCCACCAGTCCCAGATGAGCACCAGACGCTGCTGGAGGTGTGTGTTCTCTCACCACTGCCGATGCTCACCACTGGCTCTGCACACGTGGGCTTGAGGTGCTGGGCTTTTAGAGTGTGTGCTGTGGCTCCTTTGGGATGCTTGAACCCCCATTCCACTTGAAATCTGAGCCCTTGTTGTATGAGTCATCTCCCCTCGCAAGGCTGTATGGTACTCGTCAAAGAAGAACAAAGGGGACATGCAAACAGCTACTGGCAATGGACCACTGGCTTGTTTGTTTTTCTGCCCCAACTGCATTTTTTCACTGTCATTTTGAATATGACCTCCAGGAGACCCACTTCTTTGACTATATAAGGCAAAGATGTCTGGGCCGGCATCAACTTTGAGCTGAGGCTTTGAGTTTCAAAGACAATGCAAACAGCTGTCTCTGGACACTACATTGTAACAGAGAAAAATTAGCCAAACTGGTTGGAGTCTGGATTTGCAATGGGTAACTTGAGGACAAAATCTTTTATGCACCCACACGGCACTTAGCTGTACAAACCGCATGCAAGGGGTCTAATAGACCTAAAGAACAGGCCATGTGAACGTACAGGAGGAAGAGCAGCTTTCATATTTTGAGAAGCAGAGATAGTGTTCACAATATGAAGTCCTGACATAGAGCAATTTCTGGCTGCACATGAATGACACAGATCATTTGGCTACCCTGAAATTGTAAAATGAGACAATGTACTCTAGAGGCAGATAGTATTCAAAGTGAAAGGTCCTGATATGTAGCAGCTTCTCACAACACATAAGATTGGCAGAAGAAGACTAACTCATTGTTCTAGATCTGAAAGGCAAAATTAGCTTGTTGATGATCCTGACATTAGACTTTTTTTTAAACTAGGGGGGCTCTGCCCCCTGCTTGCTTCGCTCACCAACCCCCATCCCCAAACACACACAGACACCAGGCACCCCAACACACACACACACACACTCACAAATGTGCCCCCCAGGCACTCACAAATGCTCCCACAGTCACCCCACTCCCCTCACCACCATCCCTCGCAACTCCCCCCAGTGCCTCCAGGCATTGGCAAGCATCAGCTGCCATGGGCCCCCTAATGCTCCTTGCCTGTTCTTGCACTGCATCATTGCCCCTGCTGCTGCTCAGCACTGCCGCTTCCCCCGCAACAAACAGCACCACCATGCAGCTCTGCGCAGTGCCGCCTCCCCACCTAGGGCATTTACCTGCTTCCTGCCCAGGTTGCTGATGCCACTTAGCCCCCAGCCACTCACACAGCCCCAGCTGCTTGCCTGCTCGCTCCAAAGCTGCCCACTCACCTCGCCTTGCTCACCCGCCCACCCCACAGCCACCCACTTGCCTTGCTCGCCTTACACGATAGTTTATAGTTTCCTTGTTATATTGTATTTTATGTGTATTTTATTGTGCTGCATTTACTGCAACTGATTTGTACGTCGCCTAGAGTGGCCATTGGCCAGATAGGCGACACATAAATTAAATTATTATTATTATTATTACACCCAGCCACCCCACTCGCTCAGTCACTCCCTCACCAGCCTTCCTTGCTTCCCTCATGCCGTTGTCTCGCTTGCTGCCCTGCCCCACCCCCATGTGATGTGGCATGATGGCTTAGGAAAATATATAATCAGATTAGAAAAAAACTAAAAAGGGGAGGGATGCAAAAACATGAAACTAAGCATGCTATTGGGCATGGAAGGCTGGCTAACTGTTGGGAGGGGGGGTGGAATGGAGTATCCTGAAAGAGGGTATCGCTGATTTGCTGGAAACAGGAACAGGAGCAGTCTACACTCGTAACATTCTGTTACAGTGTCACACTTATAATTCCTTACTCTGAATCCACTCACTCACACACACAGGTGCACTACACATTTAGTTGATGATTCTAAGTTTTCAATTATTCCATTTAAATTTTCTATTATGGCTCAAAGGTGCTCCCCTTCCGCTTAGGGTTACCATCATTTTGTCATTTCAAAAAGATACATTTGGCTTCGATAAGTGAAAAGTAAGCGTATGCTGTTGCACCATCTCAAAAAGAGTACATGTACTCTTAAAAGAGTGCGGTTGGTAACCCTACTTCCCCTGCCCCCACTTTTTGGGAAGTTATATCCTTACATTTACATATCCTATTTAAAACCCATCCATATATGTGTGTGAAGTTACAAATACCTTTGAACTTTCCCAGAGTGATTACTTTGGATTCAAGTGTCAGATCTTTTAGTAAAAGTAGCAATATGCTAATATAAGCACTGTTTAGGTATGCAATTCTCCACTGTTATGTTCTTCTTAAATAGAGAGGGATTGTTGCTTGCTGTGAAAACTCAGTAAATCTCTTCTCTTTGGCTTTAATTGTCCTCTGGGTATTTAAGCAGAGAGACAAATTAGTGTTTGAAAAGCAGGATTAGATCTTCAGACTCAGGTTGTCGTAGAGCCGAAAAGCACAATTATTTAAAAATAAATAAATTCCTTTCTAATAAATCTCCCTTGGTTTTTAAAGCTTGCTCAGTTGTTTAAATGGATTACAGCTCAATAGCTTTATTCAGTGTGTGTTTTCATCTCCTTCATTGGACTAAGCTGTCAACCGTTTCACTCATTGATATTGTAAGTTCAGAGTATTGTGGGTGCACATTATACCTTAGGGCAGAGATTCCACTGGTAGTTCACAAGCTCCATTCAGTTAGACTGCAAAAAGATTGCAGATCAGTCGAGAATATCTCAGTTTGGCCCTACATTTGATTTATTGTTTCTGACTGCACAGAAGCGAGGCTGTTTTGACCAGGGCCTGATTATCAAAAAGACTAACAAGACCCTAGACTATGGTTTTCATACTACAGCACTGGTGCAGTCTACTAATTTTTCTTGAAAAACGAAACTTGCTAAGCCCACAATTTTCACAGGTTTTGACAGTGATGATGCAGTGCAAAAGGGAAAAATGTTATTAGAATATGAGTTATGGACATACTGTGATTTGTAGAACAAAAAAAAAGGTTATTAAGTGGACCCCCAGCAATTTTCAAGTGGTCTATGAGAAGAAAAACGTTTGAGCACCTTCAACATGAATCAGACTGGATTGCATTTGCAGTCCAGTCTGATTCATGCTATTTCATGTGCTCCAACTGTACCAATATGCCAGGGACAGTCCCGGTATTCTGGTACCTATACTTGACAAATCACTAGTCCTATTTTGTTTTCTAGGGAGAGTTTGGGAATGTTGTGATTGAGTTGCTGCTTGCCATTGCTCTAAGCATGCCATGTAACTTATATTATAATTAGTTTGACATGAAAGAAAGAGAGAGGTGGCTTTAGGTTCAGGTTACATGCTCTTTAGAAAGAGAAAGGAAATGTAATTATATTTGAAGCAAGCAGTTCCTGAGCCCCAGTTCCCATCAGGTTTAACAAAGCCCATGCCATTTATTTCAGTATTCATTTGGATTCCTAACCAACCGCATCCTGAGAGCATGGGTTGAGTAGTAGCCATCTTGAGACAGACATTCCAATAAAAGCCAGCAAAACAAAAAGAGTACTTCATTCAAATATAAAACACTAAAATAGCATATATTGTATTGAAGCACAAACACCCTACCACAGGGCATTCGTCCCAGTCAAAAGCCTCAGAGACTCAGCTGAGCTTTGAAGATCATCCTTCATCACCAGATATGCTGTATCCAAGAATCAAAACAGAGCTAAATAACAAGGGCTTTATACTACAATATAAGAGTAACAAGTGTATGCAACCATGCCTAGGCCTAGCAATTCCTCAGTTACTTCCCATCTCTTTTTATGGGCTAAATCCCTTCAAATTGCTATGGCTGTCTGCCAGATGTGGGAAGTCTTTGGCCCTCCAGATGTTGCTGAAGTACAATTCCCATCAGCCCCAGCAAGCTTGGCCAATGGCCAGGGATGATGGGAGTTGTAGTTTAGCAACATCTGGCAGGCCAAAGGTTCCCTACACCTGTTCTCAGCTGTCTTAAAAGGAGACTTAAAGTGAATCCCTACTAAATCACCACACCTACACACCTTTGAGCATACAGAGCACCATTGGGTGTTTTATTTATTTATTACATTTATTGCATTTATATCCCGCCTTTCTTTCATCCTGGAACCCATGGCAGCATACATGTGGTTCCCAGGCAGTCTCCTATCCAGGCACTGACCAGACCGAGAGCTGCTTAGCTGTGGCAAGATGGTGGCCTCATGGGCCTTCAGACCATACCCAAAGTGCATAACAACACAAGAAGGGCCCTGCTCCATCTCGTCCAGCACCCTGTTCACACAGTGGCCAACCAGATGCCCATGGGAAGCCCACAAGCAGGACCTGAGCACAAAAGCACTCTCCTCTCCTGCGGTTTCCAGCAACTGGTATTTGGAACCATACCACCTCCAACTATGGAGGCAGAGCGAAGCCATCATGACTAGTAAAGACTGATAGCCTTATCCTCTGTGATGATAGCCTTGTCCACCACTTCTTTCAAGTGCCTTGTCAGCCTCTTTTCCATGCTCAGAATTTTGTTCCCCCATTTTATATATTATATTTTCTATGCTAGGGTCAAAATATGTTTTCAAACCTTTATGTTTTGAAAGGATGTTTTTAAAGCTTTTTTAAAAAAATGTTTTTAAAGGTGTTTTAATATATTTTAAAGTCTGTTTTTATGATGTTTTAACGTTTTCTTAGTGCTTTTGTTTGCTGTCTTGGGCTACTACTGGGAGGAAGGGCAGGATATAAATCAAATAATAAATAAATAAATAAGTAATAAAATGGTCACTGTAAATTGCTTTGGAACTTCTTTTGTCAATGTGAAGCAATACATACACTGAATGAATTGAGAAGAGCCTGCTGGATCAGGTCAGTGGCCCATCTAGTCCAGCATCCAGTTCTCACAGTGGCCAATCAGATGCCCATGGGAAGCCCACAAGCAGGACCCGAGTGCAAGAGCACTCTCCTCCTGTGGTTTCCAGCAACTGGTATTTGGAAACAGACTAGGTAGGAACTGCGGAGGTGCTCATAGTCTCAGCTTCCAGTGACCCTTCATTCTCCCATTCTTCCTGCTATCTTCCTCCTTCCTCCTCTAAATGTAGATTATAAGCTCCCCCAGAGCAGGGACCTATCTTTTGACTGGAGATTTGGGATAGACAAATGGAGGTGCTTCTTCACAGAGACAGCAATTCATTAATGGAACTCACCGCCACAGAAAGTGGTGATGGCCTCTTGCTTAGATGGCTTTAAATAAAAGGAGATTAGACAAATTCACCAAGCAAAAGCCCACTGAATACCAGCTGCTGGGAAGCATCAACAGGGGAAAGTTTTGCCTTGATCCTGAGTTTCCCAGTGGTAACTGCGTGGCTAATATAGTCTAGATGGATCACACTGAATTAGATGGATTATTCTGATCTAGCAGGACTTTTATTTTCTTGTATTACTCTGCAATGCAGAGTACACTGATAGTGCTATATATGCAGCTAGTAGCCTCGTACCCAGTGCTGCTTGGGAAGTCTAGGAAACAAACAAAAATCAGTGCTGTTTTGAAAGGTTCAGTCTACCATGTTGATTCAAAAAGTACCCAAACATAGACAAAACTTACTCCTTGATCTCAGGAACCATCATGCAAAGTGTGCATTACGATATCTTAAGATGTGTCCTAATGCATAGCGAACAAACAACTTTCCAAAATATATAGCAGATGGATTTGCAAAAATGGGCTGGTTATTTAAAATGAGCCTGTTTTTGTTTTGTTTTTTGGTTTAGGGAAGGCCGATTGAACCACATGAAGTTCTTATGGAAATTCAGGTTGTTTGCACGTTCTTGACCATATGAAATCATCTTGTACAATTGTGTGGTCCTTGTTGGACTCCAACTCCAATTAGCTCCAGGCAGCATGGCTAATGGTCAAGAATGAGGGGAATTGTAGTCTAGCAACATCTGGAGAGCCACAAGTTCCCATCCCTCATGTAGGGCAACATTTTCTACTCCAAATGGCAGTGACTTCCCAAAAATCTCTGGCAATGGGTTCTTTTCTATAGTCAGCCCAGGTAGAGCCAGCCCTATACTAGGCAGAGTGAAATTTGCACCTCAGCCGAAAGTGGCAGGGAGTACTGTGACATGGTGTTGGAGGGCAGAGCAGTGCATGCCACATGGCCTGCTCTGAGTTGGCAGAACTAAACAGAACTGGTAGCTGAGCTGAGTGTCTGTCAATCTTACCTGAAGTAGCACACTTTCCCCCCTGGATATAATCACACTGAGACAACTTTAGACCAGTGGTTCCCAACCTTTATCAGTACAGGACCCCCTTTGAAACCTCAAAAGTTTTTGCAACCCCCACATGCTGATTGTTGTAATTTTACTCTCTGTTAATTGAAAAATACATAATGATCAAATAATGTCACTTTTTATTCATCAGAACAAATGTGATTATGATTATATTTATTACCTGCCCTACACTAGAAGGTCCCAGGGCAGGTTACAGCAATATATACAACTTGTAACAAATGTGGAAGGAAATGAAAGGAAGGAGATAAAAGTAAACCACCCAGAGTGGTGAACAGAGCCTGGTTGATGCCAGGGGATTTGGACTCTGGTTTTAAGTGTTCCACCTGTATAGCCACCTCTTCAGCACTTGGCTCAGGAAGCTCCATATGAAAATAATAATAATATGTCTAACAGACAGAATGTCAACAGGTGAAGCTTTCTCTATAATTGTGTTTCCATACTAGAAAAGGCTTAATTTCTGTTTAATTTCTGCCTGCCACACAGCTATTAAAGGCACAAGAGCCCAGCTCTCCTGCAATACCGACCCTAAACCATGCAAAGAACTCAAGTTAAGAGTAAAAATAACAAAATGTGGGCAGCAACATATTTTAAAATATTTGAAAATATATTTAAAATGAACATACACATCTGTATAAATATAACCCCAACTCCTTGATAACCAGCAACAGAAATACACTGAGCATGTGCAATTTCACATTTTAAAAACTACCCATCATTTTTTTGCTCAGTTACTGCTTTGGGTCAGCCACTAACTCTTAGCCTAACGTATCTCGTATTACTGTTGCTCCATTGAATTCTATAGGATTTACAGCAGATTAGACCTGATTAGGATTGCAGGCTAAATCCTTCCATGATTGTTGTTGTTGTTGTTGTGTGCCTTCAAGTTGATTATAGCTTATGGCAACCCTATGAATCAGTGACCTCCAAGAGCATCTGTCATGAACCACCCTGTTCAGATCTTGTAAGTTCAGGTCTGTGGCTTCCCTTATGGAATCAATCCATCTCTTGTTTGGCCTTCCCCTTTTTCTACTCCCTTCTGTTTTCCCCAGCATTATTGTCTTTTCTAGTGAATCATGTCTTCTCATTATGTGTCCAAAGTATGATAACTCCCGTTTCATCATTTTAGCTTCTAGTGATAGTTCTGGTTTAATTTGTTCTAACCTCCAATTATTTCTCTTTTTCGCAGGCCATGGTATGCACAAAGCTCTCCTCCAACACCACATTTCAAATGAGCTGATTTTTCTCTTATCTGCTTTTTTTCACTGTCCAGCTGAGATCGGGAATACCATAGTCTGAACGATCCTGACTTTAGTGTTCAGTGATACATCTTTGCATTTGAGGACCTTTTCTAGTTCTCTCACAGCTGCCCTCCCCAGTCCTAGCCTTCTTCTGATTTCTTGACTATTGTCTCCATTTTGGTTAATGACTGTGCCAAGGTATTGATCCTTGCCAAGTTCAATGTCCTCATTGTCAACTTTAAAGTTACATAAATCTTCTGTTGTCATTACTTTAGTCTTCTTGACGTTCAGCTATAGTTCTGCTTTTGTGCTTTCCTCTTTAACTTTCATCAGCATTCATTTCAAATCATGTTTCTGCTAGTAGTATGGTATCATCTGCATATCTTAAATTATTAATATTTCTCCTTCAATTTCACACCTCTTTCATCTTGTTCCAATCCCACTTTCCGTATGATATGTTCTGCATATAGATTAAACAAGTAGGGTGACAAAATACGCACCTGTCTCACACCGTTTCTGATTGGGAACCAATCAGTTTCTCCATATTCTGTCCTTACAGTAGCCTCTTGTCCAGTGTATAGGTTGCGCATCAGAACAGACAAGGTGCTGTGGCACCCCTGTTTCTTTTAAGGCATTCCATAGTTTTTCATGATCTACACAATCAAAGGCTTTGCTGCAATCTATAAAGCACAGGATGATTTCCTTCTGAAATTCCTTGGTCCGTTCCATTATCCAACGTATGTTTGCGATATGATCCCTGATGCCTCTTCCCTTTCTAAATCCAGCCTGGACATCTGGCATTTCTCACTCCATATATGGTAAGAGCCTTTGTTGTAGAATCTTGAGCATTATTTTACTTGCATGGGATATTAAAGCAATAGTTGGATAATTACTGTATTCCCTCAGATCCCCTTTCTTGGGATGTATATTGAACGCTTCCATTCTGTGGGCCATTGTTTAGTTTTCCATATTTCTTGACAATTTTTTGTCAAAGTTTGGACAGATTCAGTCTCAGTTCCTTGTAGCAACTCTATTGGTATGCCATCTGTTCCTGGTGATGTGTTTCTTCCAAGTATTTTAAGAGCAGCTTTCACCTCACATTCTAAATTTCTGGTTCTTCATCATACAGTTCCTCCATGAATGAATCTGTCATCCTGGCATCTCTTTTATAGAGTTCTTCAGTGTATTGCTTCCATCTTCCTTTTATTTCATCTCAGTCAGTCAATGTGTTCCCCTGTTGATTATTCAACATCCCTAGTCGTGGTTTAAATTTCCCTTTCATTTCTCTAATCTTTTGGAATAGGGCTCTTGTTCTACCCTTTTTGTTGACCTCTTCTACTTCTATACTATTGTAATAGTCCTGTTTGTCCCTACGTACTAGTCATTGTACTGTTGCATTTAGGGTTCCAGCCATTTTTTTCTCCTTTTGCTTTCCTTCTCTCTTTAACCATTTTAAGAGTTTCTTCAGTCATCCATTGAGGTCCATCTCTCTTTTTAACTAGAGGTCTTTTTGCATTCTTCCCTGATAATGTATCTGATTTCACTCCATAGTTCTTCTGGTTCTCTGTCAACTAAGTTTAAAGCCTCAAATCTGTTCCTTACTGTATTTGATCTTTATATTCTTCTGGGATGTTATTTAAGTTGTATTTTGGCATTATGATTGCTTTGTTGTTGTTCTTTAGCTTTACTTTGATTTTCAATATTACCAGTTCATGATCTGTACTGCAGACTGCTCCTGGTCTTGTTTTTGCAGAAAATATGGAACTTCTCCATCTTCTGCTATCAGTTATATAATCAATTTGATTCCTATATTGACCATTTGGTGATGTCCATGTGTACAGTCATCTTTTCGGTTGCTCAAAAAATGTGTTCACAAGAAACAAATTATTGGCTTCACAGAATTCAATAAGTCTTTCTCCTGCTTCATATGTGTCTCCTAAGCCCAAGTTTGCCACAATTCCTAGTTCTTCTCTGTTCCCTCCTTTTGCATTCCAGTCTGCCTCGATTATCAGCACATCTTGTTTTGGTGTGTGATCAATTTCTTCCTGTACTTCTATGTAAAATCTCTCCAATTCATCTTCTTCTGCATTTGCCGTTGGAGCGTAGACTTGGATGATCGTTATATTAATAGGTTTCCCGAAGTATCACTCGCTCAGACCTTGCGTTGTAACTCCTAATTGCTTTTGCTACATCATTTCTCACTATTAAAGCAACCCCTTTTCTTCTTAATTTCTCATTTCCTGCATAAAATATTTTGTAGTTGCCTGATTGAAAATGTCCCATTTCCGTCCATTTTAATTCACTCACAGCAAGTATTGTAATGTTGATACGTTCCATTTATTGCCTGACAATTTCTAACTTTCCCTGGTCCATCCTTCTCATATTCCATGTTCCTATTGTGTGTGTCATACAACTCCGCATCTGTGCACATCAGCCTCCAGGCTTCCTTTCGGCTTTGACTCAGCTGCATCATTAGTCACAGCGCTACTCGTACTTGTCCTTTGTTCTTCTCCAGTAGCTCAGTGAGTGCCTTCTGACCTGGGGGTCTCATCTTCCAGCACTATCTCGTGTTGCATTTTGGATACTCTGTTCATAGGGTTTTTGTGGTAAGAGATATTCGGAGGTGGTTTACCATTGCCTTCCTCTGAATTTGGATGCATCTTAGTCTGGTGTCTCAGCTTTGACCATTCCGCCTTGGGTGCCCCTGCTAGGGGTCTAGCCTCTTGGTCTAGACTCCTGACAGCATTGCTCTCAGCTTCTTCAATACTCTCAAACCCCCTCACCACATTAAGGTGTGCATCCTAGAGGTGGCCTTGTATTATAGACATAATTTTTTACTTGCTTTAACCCGAATGATGCATCTTTGTACTATAAAGCCTCATCCCCCACCCCCTCCAAGTAGTACAGCTTCAAAGCTTCAACAGAATCTGAGTCTGGTCTGATTACTGCAGTCTCATTTACCTTGGAGTAAGGTCCATTAAATATGAAGAGACTTACTTCTGAGTAGACATGTATACATTGTACTATAAGTTGTCTATACAGTTAATTTTTAGTGAGTGCTGAGGTGTGCATTCATGTAGGGGATGCTCCGGGACTCTGTCCTGTTACTTTTTTGGCAGGTGGCCCCCTCCTGAGGTCCCTCTGTCTCTACATCCAGAGCCAATCAGCTCCATCAATCTTCTCACTGCCACTGACAAAAGGTGGGGAGAGGAGATAGAGCTTAAATAAGCTCTTGGTGTACCCACTTGAGTGCTGTGCTGCTCAGCGCTCTGTGTAGCGGGAACTGACTATGCCAACTGGAAGGAAGGCAGAGGAGGTGGAAGAAGCTGCGTGTACATGTGTCCTGCCTAAACCCACTGGTCAGACATGAACCAGAGGTGTGCGTTTCTTTAGTAGATTTAGTGGAAAGTTTCAGTTCAGAGTGCTTCATGAATCAGCTTACAGATTACACAGGATTCAGCTTCATTATTAGGACAAACTAGGCATGACTATACTGCACTAAGATGTTATCGTGGCAACTAAACATGCCCTCTTACCAATCTTAAGTAAGGATAGGTAGGCATCCTTCTTGTTGGACTGTGCGTCATTGTGGCGAGCACGCATGCAGACAAGAGCTCCTTCTCGGAGGGACAGTGAGAGCCCATGGAGATTGCCAGCGCCACCTCCTACAAGACTGGGGTGAGGGCGGCTGGACCACCTCATTGAGGTCCTCCCCAGCCGGAGGAGGGGGCTGTGCTCTGGCGATGGCGGAGTGGGCAAAGGAAGGGGGTGAAAGGTAGGCAGAGAAACATCTTCTTGACTGGGTCAGGCATCCTCAATGGTAACTGGATCTATAGGGGCAGAACTGTCACTGGCTACAGTGCAGGAGCTCACAGATTCCTGCATGCCTAAAAACACGTCACTGGTGTGTCCTTCCCACTCAAAGTCTGACTCTTTCTCTTTGTTCTCACCGCCCCACGCCTGTTCCGCAGGGCTCACGACAGCATGCAGGGCAGGCTTGCAAGTTGGTGGTGCACAGACCAGCCATTAATTAATTTTTAAAATTAATAAATAATTCTTCTCTTGGCTCTTTGCGACCCCCCTGGAATTACTTCCCAACCCCTAGGTTGGGAACCACTGCTCTGGATGTAAGAAAATAAGAAAGCTTGTTTACTAAAGGAAATACATACTTGATAGAAAAGAGTTCCTAGTTCTAGCTAACTATGTTGGAGATGCAAAGAGCCATCCTTGTTCTTTGTTGCATTGCTGCTGGAGAGAGAGACAAAGGAAAGATATTTCCTCTCTCGATGGGAGACGGAGGAGGAGAAGGAGGAATAGGAAATGAGGTCAGCAACCCTAAGAGTATCAGTTTACACCTGAAAGGAGGCAGCGCCGGTCAGGTCAGAAAGACAGTCTAGGAAGCTTACAGGTTCTTCTCTCTATCTACTTTTTCTCCATGCAAACCCAACCAAGCAGAGTTGCATCCCAGCACTTCCAACACACTGCACCCCCCAAGTTAACCCGCTGCCCTCAAGTTTGGTGCAGTGTTGAAGTGAGATTCAACTGCCACTCGGACATATGGATTGGAAGAAGGTACCGTCTTGTCCTTTCTCTCAGGCAGCAAAATATCTTGGGCCAGTCCTGGCCCTACTATTTGAGATCCTTAACAGGCAACAGCAGGGAACGAACCTGAGATGTTCTGCATACAAAGTACATGCTACGTCACTGAACTGTGGCTCTTCCCCTGTTTGTTTGTGGTTTTTTTCTTTATCATAGTACAATGGTTCTGAAATGGATACTCAGATGGAGGGTTATTTTCTGTGCGAAGTATAATGATGATTAATTGTGGCTTTTCCTTTTTCCTACGCATCTGATGAATTGTAAATCTACATTATAACAGAGACTACTGGCTCTCTTCCTATATAGCTTACATGGGACTTTTGTATTTTCTTAAGTAATCATGATAAATAATTGTGGGTGATGCATAAATAACTGTGCCAAGCAAATCTTCTTCTAACTGTTAAACCTCCTTTTACAATCCATGTCAGTTTTGTCTGCAGGACTGTTTGAAAGAAGACTAAAGAGCCATCTGGGGTGGGGAGGGGACCGTTGTGTGTTTCCAACAAAGCCCACTGTTCCACCCATTGCTGAATGAAATCGAAAACACATGGTGGCTCTGGGAGGGAGACTTTTCTTTTTCCAAGCCCTTCTGAAAATGTCACGACACAGTAAGGAAAATGTCAAGGAACAGTAATATGCTTATACTCCAAAATGCTTGTTTGTGACGTGTTTACAAAGCCTTAGAAATGCTGATCTACACTGGGTGAGAGATGAGCCAACAAAGAAATTTTTGTGCACGTCTACAAGGCTCTGTGGCTTGGAACTTTCTTTCTTCCCCTGGTTTAAAAATAATCTTAGCTGGCATGGCTCAATCAACTCACACTTTGTGTGACTTTTACACATCCAAGATGTCTATTCTGCACCGGTGTCAAAGTCTGGCACCTCCTTTTTTTTGGTTAGAACTGCCTCATATGGAAGTTTGTGCGTGTGTGTTTGTATGACTCAGACGACTTCTAGAATGGCAGCTCCTAGCCTTACAAATCATTGCTCTTCTGCTGTAAGCTACAAGCAGAATTGCAACTGACTTTTCCACACTATTAGAGATAATGCGCTTTTTCTGAGAGGGCATCTCACCATCTTCCAATCCACACCAGAGGGCATGTTATAACTCTGTGGAGGCAGAAGGGAAAGGTCCAATTCACCAGAGTAGCCATTAAAAAAAATCCAAGAGATCCTTTAAAAATTTTTTTTAATTTAATTAGCACCAAAACATGTACTTTGCCTGATTGTCTGATTACAGCCTGGGCCTGGCAATATGGGAGTGTTTTCTCCCATAGGTAACTCATCAGTCCCTGAAATCAAGAATGGGATGGGAAATCTTGTCTTAATCCAAGGGCCGCATTCCCTTTCTGGGCAGCCTTCTGATGGCTACATGCCAGTGGTGGATGGAGCCAGGGGCAGAAGTGTGCAGTTCGACAAATGTAAATGTTGCCCATGTACAGACGGCTAGTTTCTATACACACTCACACACTCCTGTCTGTCCAGACAAGCAAGAGCCATTATTATCAGAAATAAAAGGACACATTCCAGCCAGGCAAAAACATTTGGCATGCAAAGAAGGGCCAGCGAGGGGTGTGGCCTGGGGAGAGTTCCAAGGGCCAGATAGAAAGTCTTGGCGGGCCACATTCAGCTCTCAGGCCTGTGGTTCTCCACTCCTGAACTAAACAATAGTTGATGGTACACCATGATGGCTCGTGTCCCCTGGGGGCCCCTGGGGCTGGAGCCAATGACAAGCACAGCCCACTAATTCTAGTTTTGTTCCCATCCTCCTCCCTGCTGAGTTCTACAAGGGGCAACATTGAAACTGAGTGTCCCGTTCAGAGCGGGAGCCACGCGACTGAGACGCAGGTGCAAGTAATTCTTGTTTTATTAAAGTAATGGATACATCAAAGGCAGAGCGCTTCATAGGATTCCCTTTGCCAGCTTACTACAATTCCCCAACTAAATTCTACACATGCTGTGCAACGCATGAAGGATGTTGACTCAGCGCCCTAAACAAGGAGCTGCAGCCTTAAATAGGGGAGGTCTTGGATCGCAATCTGTGGCTCCTGCGCACGCTCTCCCTCTGCCCCATTTCTCACGGCGTCGAGAACAAGGTGAAGGGGGGCGTGCCTCCAGCGGTTCGTCTGAAAGAACCGGTTCCTTGGTGACAGGCTCGAGGTCAGGGGGCGGAGAAGCGTCTGAAGCATCCCCAAAGCCACTTGGTGAAGGGGAGGTTACCGCGCGCTCCGAAGCATCGCCCAACGGCTCTACTGGCATGTCCGGGGGCTGCGCGTTGTCCTCTTCGGAGGCAGCGTCGTTCGTGGGAACTGGCATGACATCAAACTCACTCCCTTCCCCAAGGTCTTGAGAAGACTCAACAACTTCTGGTTCCTCCATGGCTAACCTGAAACTCATGCCTTCCCTATCCCTGGGCCTCGCGAAAGAGCTGGGGCTCAACACTGAGGAAGAGGAAGCTGACAGGTAGTCCTACCAGATCAGCGGGTGTGTGTGTGTGTGTGTGCGTGCAAATCCCATCCCTAGAATTAACATAGGGTTATGAAGATTTTAAAGGAGCCAATATTTCTCTTCATTTTCTATTTATTTTTATCTTTTCTCATCTATTTCCTTTTTAGAGACTACCTAGCTCCTTTTTAAATCACATGTGCCCAACTGCACAAAAACTTATTTCATGCTGCACCATTTATTTATTTTGACCCTGCATGTTAGAATAAACCCTGGCTGAGAGCAGAGGTTGGTGAAGCACTGCTCCATTTGGGGCTCTTTTGGGAGGATTTAATCAATCAATTAATTATTTAATAATTTATTCTAATGGAACATCCTCCACTGGTGGTACAACAGCCATCAGGTTGGTAACTGCAGCAGAGCGGTTCATTCCTAAGTTTTGAAACCAGCTGCCAACTGAGATGTAACATATTTAGAAGTAAAACTTTTTTTTCTTTTTAGTTAATCACAGTGCCTTGCTTTTACTAAGGTCCGTTAGATTTTATTAATTGGCTACTGTTGGGTTGCTCCACTTTTTGTCTCCTTAATGGTTTACAATGCTGTGATTTTAATTGTTGCATCTCACCATGAGGATCTTTTGTGTTGAAAGATGGCCAATAAATCTTCCGTGTATATACAGGAATATAGTTACAAGCCTCAAGATGAATGGAGATGTTGTTTGGGAGTGACACAGGAGCCCAAAGTTAGAACTTGTTATAAGTGTGCTTATCACAATCCTGGATGTTGATAAAATTACACTTTATTATTTATTGAGAATAATTCATGAATAAGCATCACCACACCCTAACCAACTTTGGCTGGAGGGAGGGGGGGAGCCTACTTTTTATTTATTTATTTGATTTATATCCCACCCTTCCTTCCAGTAGGAGCCCAGGGCAGCATTTTTATCAAGATTCGATTTAACAAGGAGAAATCTTAAAAATCCTGGATCTAAAATCTGTGTGGGCTTGCCAGAATTATTATGAAAAGATACAGCAAGAGAAAAATAAATGAGAAGATACCCTCCGTGTTGTGAAATCCCTTCACATCTTGTAAGATAAGTAGCATCACATGGCATCACATTTACCACCAAGCCCAGCAGAGCATTAAAACTGTAAGCACACCCACATGGCCAAGTCTTACCAAAGCAACTGGCTCAGGATGCCAGGCGTGGCCAGTGGTGCTGAACAAAATGTGCAAATGGGTTAATGGGGTACCTCATTTCTCTGTCCTTCACAACCATGATTCTAGAGATGTTCTCACAATTTTGCTAGCATGTGCTGCATATTGGAAATTCCGTGTGCATGCACATACAGTTTTCTGAGTGTGACTTTGTACTAAATCACTGGTTAGCAATTTACAGTATAGGTGCTTCTAGACACCCTGTTTATTGAGCATTCATTCAGATTCATTTGCAGGGAGATTAGACGGTGCTGGCTTTATAATGAGCATTCAACCAGATTTGTTTGTGGGGCAGTCAGATGAAGTGGCATCAATCAAGTTGTATCCTACACTTTCCAGTGCATTTCCTAGTCACTTTTTTATTGCAAAAAGTCCATCTTTTGGGGAAGCAGGTTTGTTGCACAAGACTTCCCAAACAACTGTCATTGTGCCACCTGAATTTGCCAGTATGAGATTGCATCCTACTCAAAAATAGTGACAGTCTGGAAGTGCCTGTGTCTCCTTTGCTACCCTACCCGTTTGGATCTGCCTCCCAGAACACTTGCATGATGCCACCTCCCAGACTTCTTTCAAATCCCATTTATTTATTTATTAAATGTATATCCCGCCCTTCCTCCCTGAAGGAGCCCAGGACAGCAAACAAAGACACTAAAAACACTCTAAAACATCATAAAAACAGACTATAAAATATATTAAAATAAAATGTATTTAAAATCATTTTTAAAAAGCTTTAAAAACATCTTAAAAAGCAATTCCAACAAAGTCTGGGATAAGGTGTCTACTTAAAAGCCTTGTTGAAAGAGCCTATGTTGTGCGGAACGGACCTCCTGATAAGATGGTATCTGCAGGATGCCCTCACCTGCAGAGCGCAGTGACTGACTGTATATAAGGGGTAAGACTATCTTTCAGGTATCCTGGTCCCATGCTGCATAGGACTTTGTACACCAAAACCAGCACCTTTAACTTGGCCCAGTAGCTAATGGGCAGCCATTGCAATTTTCTCAGCAGCAGGTAACATGTTGGTGATACTTTGCCCCAATGAGCAGTTGCACCACCGCATTTTGCACCAGCTACACATCCTGGACCAACCTCAAGGGCAGCCCCAGATACAACACATCACGGCAGCTGCATCATACTTCCCTACTGACCTCTCTGCCTTCAGTTCCTCTGTTGCTTTCCCTGTGTTGAATTTTAGATTGTAAGCTCCTCAGGGTAAGGATCTGTGCTCTTGTACTAATTCCCCCTGCATGCCTTCCTATTACTTCCTATTCCTCTTGGCCCCACTTCTTTAAAGTAAAACAAAGCATTACAGTGTAAAGTACCATGCATGCTGCTGCTGATAAAATAGGAATTATTGACAAAAGCAGTACAACTGATGAATTCATCCATTCAGTCTATCCATGCTTCTTCATTTGAGGGCAAGGCCATAGTTCAGTGGCAGCACATCTGCCTTGCAAGCAGAAGGTACCAAGTTCAATCCTTGGCATCTCCAGGTAGGACTGGAAAAAACTCCTGCTCTGAAATCCTGGAGATCTAATGCCAGTCAGTGCACATACTAGCTACATGGATTTGATTCAGTGTAGAGCAGCTTCCTATGTTACCTATTCATTTTCTATGGGCAAGAAGAAGCACATCAAAGCAAGAAGGGGCCAGTTGAAGTCAAGCTAGCTAGCTGAAGTGGAGCAAGCTAGCCTCCTCTGGGTTTCTTGCAAAGGTGAGATTAAAAGAAAAAATCTGGGATGCACTTGAATGCCTCCTCTGCAGCGCCTCTAAAAGACTGCAGAGTGCAATTGTAGTTATTATAAGCTGGAAAGGAAATAATCTTCAGTATGTCAGCCCATATTCTTTTCCCACTGAATTGACCTACAAACAGTTGTTCACTTCAAAAGATGCAGAATGAGGCCCGTTAAAGTTGGGCAACTGTACCCAACCTGAGAAAAGAAGATTTAAATTGAATAATTTTTGCTTTAATTTTCCCTTAATTGTTTTTACACACGCACACACACACACACACACACACCCTGCAAACAGAAAACACTGAGCTGTGGGGATCATTGCAACAAAGGGCACACAAATAATTGAAAAGAAATTATAATCCCTACTTGCAGCAGCAGGCATATCCTATGGATGCTTCCAGACAGGTCTATATTGTGGGATTGATGTTCCTCATGCATTCAAGTGTTGCTGGGTTTTCTTTTGCGGTATCCACATGATGTTGCTGGCCTTAAAATGCTACCCTGTATTTCTCATACCATCTGACTGCCATTCAGTGTAGACAATACTGAGCTAGATGGCCCAATGGGTTGATGGTAGGATGGGGGGAGAAATTCAATTCAGTTTGCAATTAAAGCCAAAATAATTAAATTCACATTGTCCAAAACAACATGAGAACCGAAACACAGCCATCCTTTGAAATTTGCACTGATCTGGCTTCCCGGAAGTGAGTGCTCAGCTGGTGGCCGTCTCTGAGAGATCTCTGTCTCAGAGGAAGCTTTTTTCAGATTAAAAACCAGTCAAGAGGAAACTTTGACTGGCTTAAATGTTCTCCAAGGCAAAGGTGAACCGAACAGATTATCCACAGGACTTCGTTGAGCTGTCGGCGGCTGGAATTGATCAGGAATTCCCTGAGATAAGAAGGCATACCGATCGGCTGAAGACGAAGTCAGGACTTCCAACAAGCTGTACTGAAAAAAAGCGAGACTTTTTTTTTCTTCTTAAAAACGTTCTATAACCAGTGAGTCTCCTTCTGTCTAAATCTTATCATTTGGCTTAAATTACTACAGTAAAAGGGATTTGTTTACGAATCAGCAATTGAGAAACCTGGGTGAGTCATACTTTTTCTCGTTTAAATAAAATTAAGGAAGAAAGAAAATGTAAACAACTTATATTTTTTTTTATGACAAAAAGCTGGCCTGAATTTGGAATTATAAAGATTAAAACGGATGAGAGGCAACTTGATTATTTGATGGAAATATATTTGGGACTATTTTTTTCCTTGGATTACTTCTTTTTGGGCGAATCTGCTGTTCGTGTATGTTACTAATTGCTTGGTGTTGTGAACCAGAATTGTTTTGCATTCCTGGACGTAGATAAGAACTGTGCTGGCCGGACCATAATAACAGGCCTGGAATATTAACTCTTTTGTTGGTGGAGGAAAAAAAAAGAAATAGACTGCCTCTAGGTTTGGGAACAGTGGTTAATATCAGAAATTAAAGGCTTTTTTTGAGAATGACAACCAGAAAAGCAGCTAAGGCTCAGGAGCGAAGAGGTTCAATTGATCCACAGGAAGGGGCTGTATCCCCAGATATGTTTCAAAAAATAATGGAAGGGATTAGTGATCTAAAACAAGAAATGAAAATGGAATTGAAAGATATAAAAAATCATATTAAAATACAAGTGGATGAAATTAAAGGGACAATTGGGCAAATAATAGAGGATGTAAAAAATACTAAAGAAAAGGTACAAATCTTGGAGAATAGAACAGATATATTAAATCTGGAATTAGAAAAAAATTTGGACTACATGGCTGTGATGGAATTGAGAAATAAAGAACATTGTTTGAGATTCCGTGCAATCCCTGAGGAAACAGGTGAAGATATCAGAGATAAAATTGTTAATGCCTTAGTAAAATTTTTGGATTGGAATGAAGATCGGATGGAATTTGAAATAGATAAGGTTTATAGAATTAATTCCAGATATGCAACAATGAAAAAAATCCCAAGAGATGTGCTTGTTCACTTTATAAAAAAGAGGACCAGAGATATGGTATTACCACAACACTTCAACAATACCTTTAAAATTGATGGCAAGGAAATACTGGTGATGAAGGAAATTCCTATTAGACTTTTACGTAAGAGAAAAGAATATGCTTTCTTTACAGAAAAACTTAAGCAATGCAAAATTCAATTTAGATGGGATGTTCCAGAAGGAGTGATTTTTACATTCAGACAACAGAAATATCGATTGAATACTGTTCAAAAAGCAAGGGATTTTTTGAGAAAAGCTTCAAAAGACATGGAAGAAAATAAACTCAAAGATATGGATATAATTCCTGGGAAACAAAGTCAACAGGAACATGCAGAGGAGGGAAAGGAAGATGATGGATTAAAGGGAGCATCAGGTACATTTTAAAATACACGATTAAAGATGGATTACAAATATCTAACTTGGAATATAAATGGAGCCAACACGGCGCAGAAGAGAAAGAAAGTGTTTCATTATTTGAAAAAATTAAAATTGGATATAATTTGTTTACAAGAAACTCATATTAAGAAGAAAGATTCCAAATATTTGATTTGTAAAAATTTGGGCGAAGAATTTATTTCGGCTGGATTAAAAAAAAAATGGTGTTGTTCTTTACATTAACTAACAATTGCTTCCTAAATTGATATTACTGGATGATAGTGGTAGATTTGTGGGAGTTGAAATTACTTTACAGGGCATAAAAACTTTGATAGTGGGTATTTATGCCCCCAATGAAGATAAAACAAGGTTTTACACAGGACTTATGGAAAAATTGTCAGAGTTTTCATATGATCATTGGTGTGTCATGGGTGATTGGAATGGGGTAATCTCACCAAAAATTGATAGACTTTCTGAAAAAAATATTAAAGAGACACAGGGTAAACTACCGAAGATTTGCTTTGAATTGATGGAAAATTTAGAATTGGTGGATACCTGGAGATATATAAATGATAACGCAAAGGAATTTACTTATTTTTCAGAAAAACATAAAACATTCTCGAGGATTGATACGATTTGGATGTCTAAAAACCTAGTGAAAGACATTTTTAAAATGGATATATTACCAAAAACTTTTTCGGACCACAATCCTGTGATATTAACTTTCAAAAAAAAAATAATCTTGGATTTAGATGGAGACTAAATGAATCCTTATTACAGAATGATAAAGTAGTACAAGAATGTAAGAAGAAATTAAAAGAGTTTTTTGAACATAATTTACATAAAGGAACAAATGAAAATATTGTCTGGGATACAAGTAAGGCATTTATGAGGGGATATTTTATTAAATGTAACTCTGAATTAAAAAAAAAGAAACAACAGAAAATGCAATTAATTTTGGAAGAAATAAAACAAAAAGAGGAAGAATTGAAAAAGAATCCAACTAAAGTTTCTATTGTAAATCAAATTAAAATGTTACAGAATCAAGTATCAATGCTGACAGTTAGAGAAATGGAAAGGAAACTAAATTTTGCTAAACAAAGGTCTTTTGAATTTGCAAATAAACCGGGGAAATGGTTAGCATATAAATTAAGAAAAGAACGTCAAAAAAATCTTATTTTAAAGATACAAGAAGGAGATGAGATGCTGACAGACAATGTAAAAATCAAAAAGGTTTTTCATCAATATTATTCAACATTGTACAAGTGTCAGGAAATCCCATTTAAAAAATAGAAGAGTATATATCTAAACAGAATTTGCCTAAAATTACAGATTTTCAGAGACAAGTTATTAATGGTCCTATCACGTCAAGAGAGATATCTGAAGCTATAAGCAAAATTAAATCAGGAAAGGCGCCAGGACTGGATGGGTTATCAGCAGTGTACTATAAATGTTTGGAGGAAGAACTCTTGTTACCTTTACAGTATACAATGAATTCTATTTTGCAAGAGGGGAAGATACCGGATAGTTGGAAAAATGCTAACATAACATTAATACCTAAAGAGGAGCAAGATTTAACTAAAACAAAAAATTATCGGCCGATATCTCTATTGAATAATGACTATAAAATTTTTACAATGATTTTGGCAGAAAGAATGAAAATAATATTGCAACAATTTATCCAGGAAGATCAATCGGGGTTTTTACCTAAAAGACAATTACGTGACAACGTCAGGAATGTTTTGAATGTGTTGGAATATTTAGAACAACGAAATGATAAACAAGCAGCTTTGATTTTCTTAGATGCTGAGAAAGCATTTGATAATTTGAATTGGAAATTTATGTTTCAGGTTTTGGAGCAAATGGATTTTGGAGACAATTTTATAAAATGGATTAGATCGATTTATACATCTCAGAAGGCTCAGATAATTGTTAATGGAGATTTAACGGATTCATGTGAAATACAAAAGGGTACAAGACAGGGATGTCCATTATCTCCCCTTCTATTTATTCTGGTCTTAGAAGTGCTGCTTAGAGACATAAGGCAAGATAAAAGGATTTCGGGACTAAAGATAAAAAAAGAAGAATATAAACTGAGAGCATTTGCTGATGATTTGATAATTGTATTAGAAAACCCTTTGGAAGGAATTAATGCATTGATGGACAAATTAAAAGAATTTGGACCGTTAGCAGGATTTAAGATCAACAATCAAAAAACAAAGATGTTGGTGAAAAATTTATCTTTAAGGGAACAGAAAGAGTTAATGGACAAGACAGATTTTACAATAGAGAAAAAGTTGAAATATTTAGGTATTATTGTGACAAATAAAAATTCAAAGTTGTTTCATAATAATTATGAAAAATTATGGACAGAGATTAAGAAAGATCTGCTAAAATGGGATAAACTACAGTTGTCATTAATGGGTAGAATATCTGTGATAAAAATGAATGTATTACCGAGAATGATGTTTCTGTTTCAAACAATACCTGTAATATCCTCTGACTTACCTTTTAAACAATGGCAAAAAGATATCTCTAAATTTGTATGGCAAGGAAAAAAACCAAGAGTTAAATTTAAATTACTACAAGACGCCAAAGAAAGAGGAGGTCTGGGATTACCAAATCTGAGACTTTATTTTGCTGCCTGTTGTTTAGTCTGGATAAAGGAATGGATTTTATTGAGGAATAAAAGACTATTGGATTTGGAGGGCCGTAACCTGAAGTGGGTATGGCATGGATATCTATGGTATGACAAAGTAAAAGTAAATGTAGACTTTAATAATCACTTTATAAGACGTCCTCTGTTGAAAATATGGAATAGATATAAACCAAGGTTCTATTCGAAAATACCATTATGTGTCTCAAGTCAAGAAGCTTTTTACAGAAGAGAAATGGCTGGAAAAGAGAAATGGTTAACTTATCAAGAACTATTAGAAAATGTATATGGAGAATATATAATGAAAGAGAGAGAACAACTTATAAAGGAAGGATATCGTTCTCAATGGTTTGCCTATTTACAATTGTTAGAAAGATATAAAATGGATAAGAAAATGTATGGGTTTGAAATAAGTAAATCTGATTTTGAAATAGGTTTGTGTACAAATGACGAAAATATAATTGCGAAAATGTATAAACTCTTGCTGAAAATGGATATGGAAGAAGAACAAGTAAAAGAGTGTATGGTAAAGTGGGCAAAAAAAAATTGGTTATAACATACAAATGGATCAATGGGAAAATATGTGGAAAAAAGGCTTGAGATTTACATTATGCTATAATCTTAAAGAAAATTTCTATAAAATGATGTATGGTTGGTACATGACTCCAGAAAAGTTGTCAAAAATGTATAGTAATGTTTCTAATGTTTGTTGGAAATGTAAACAACAAGAAGGATCATTTTATCATATGTGGTGGTTGTGTAAAAAGGCAAAATCATTTTGGGCACAGATAGGTAGGATGATGCAAAAAATTCTAAAGATAAATATTCAGTCAAAACCAGAATTTTTTTTATTGGGTTTTATGGATAAACAAATAGAAAAGGAATATGGAAGAATAATATTATATATGATTACGGCAGCAAGATTATTATATGCACAAAAGTGGAAAATGGAATCAACACCAACAACGGAAGAATGGCTATTGAAATTAATGGACTTAGTAGAGATGGATAAATTGACATGCTTACTTAGAGAAAAATCGACAGACACATTTCTTAAGGAATGGAAGCCTCTCTTAGACTTTTTGTTGAAAGATCAAAATAAAATGATGATATTGGGATTTGACGATTAACTAAGATAACCTATGGAGAAAAGTGATCCTGTATGTATATATTAAGGGACAGGTTTGATATATATTATATACTTATAGCTGATCTGCGACAAATCGGAAGTCAACTATTTTTTTCTTTTGTTGTATTGTTATGTTTTTGTTGTTTGACTTTGTTTTGTTTGTCTTTTGAAAAATTTGAATAAAAAATTATATAAAAAAAAGAAATTTGCACTGATCTGAATTTCGCAATGCAGTTCTCCAACCAAACAATGTTTACAAAAATGCATATATTAGGAGAAAGCATGCATGGAAATGAATATATTCATGAAAAGAACATACAAAAATGCACTTTCTGTCCTGGCCAACACCACTGGATTCAGACTCAGGCTCTCTGGTGTATTTTTCTCCATTATGTTTATAATAATAATAATAAATTTTATTTTTCAGTCGCCTATCTGTCCGGGTTAGGGACACTCTAGGCGACATACAACAAAATAAAAACAGTGTATATATATATATATATCAACAACAATCAAATATAAGCTAAAAACCATCCTTCAGTTCATATAACGTAGAATTAATCTATCCCAATCTTGTATGGCTGCCTGAAAAGCCAGGTCTTTAGGCCATGGCGAAAGCTTGACAAGGAGGGAGCATGTCGGAGATCAAAAGGGAGGGAGTTCCAGAGGGTGGGGGCCACAATTGAAAATGCCCTCTCTCTGGTCCGTACCAGCCTAGCTGTTCTCACCGGTGGGACTGAGAGAAGGTCTTGTGAGGCTGATCTCGTCAGGCGGCATAATCGGTGATTCTGGAGGCGTTCCTTCAGATATACTGGGCCGAAACCGTATAGGATTTTTTTTTTTTTTCAATAATTTTTATTCAGATTTTCATAAAACATACAAGACAAAATCATAAAACATTCAAAGACAAAAAACAAAATCAAAAATAGTTAAACAAAAAGAAAAAAAGAAAAGAAGAAAAAAAAAAACAAAAATAAAAAATAAAGAGTAAAATATTGACTTCCCATTTGTCAAAGATCAAATCAGTTATAAGTCTATAATATATAGCAATCCTGTCTCTTAAGTCATATTATAAAATCACTTTCCTCCAGTAGTTATCTTACTTAATCATCAAATCTCATAAACATTACTTTATTCTTTCCACAAAAAGTCAAAGAGAGGTTTCAATTCTTTAAGAAATATATCTATCAATTTTTTTTTTCCAGATAAGCATATCGATTAATCCATCTCATTACTAATTATGATAATCTTATTGTCATAACCATAGTCAAAATAAACATTTCAATTAATCCATCACATCAGAATCTGTTAGGTTCAGTAATTTCAGTAGCCATTGTTCTATTATCTCTATTAGTTCCATTTTCCATCTTCCATCTTCAGTAGTCTTGTTAAGTCCAGTAATTTCAATATCCAATCTTCCATTATCAGTATTCCATAATAATCTTGCTGTCAAAGCCATAGTCATATAATAAGAGTCTGATGGGAATTACCTCTATCCCAAATATTTTCTTGCCATCCATTCTGAATAAGTTGCTGAAATACTGCTGTAAAATCATATCTCTGTTCTTTTTTTCAAAATACACTGGGTCATCTCTTAAAAGTTTTTCCATTGTCACATGGCTGCAGTTAATTCCATAGATTTTCTCTATATTGGGCTCCATCACATCATTCCAGTCCAGAAGATAATCCATGCCATTGATAACTTTATCTCTAGAATCTTCATTAATTTCTTCAGAGATAACATTGAGTTCCAAACAATAGATTTTATTTCTAAAGTCCATAGACTCCAAATCTTGTTCCTGTTCCACGTTTGTTCCAATCTCCGGGATCTCCTCTCTCACCGGGACCCCTATTCCAGTCTCCAGGGTCTCCTCTCTCACAGGGACCCCTATTCCAATCTCCGGGGTCTCCTCTCTCACAGGGACCCCTTCCAGGGTCACCTCTCTCACAGGGACCCTTATATCTTTAATCTCCTGCTTCATTTTACTCAATTCAATTTTCGTTATCTCAATCTCATTCATTATTCTCTGAAACATAGTTATTTCCAGATTCTCAGCCACTTTCTTAATTGCCATTTTAAAAGAAAAATATAGGAAAACCACTTCTTATTTCAGCAACAATTGGGTTAATACTCCAAACTTGGTGACATCACAGTATAAACAGAGCAGACAGCCTTATCTCTCCAATAGTTAAGTAAACAAAATGCAGTTCCCAGGATCGAAGCAATTAATGGCAATCGTCAAGAAACAGATTCGTCAAAATAAAATAGACCAAAAAGAGAGTAGTCTCAAAACAGTATAATATTTTTCAAAATAAAAATCTGGAATAGAAATCCCTCTTCTGTGTGTATCTTTAGAATGCAAATCCAGGACAGCTTTTTGCAACAAAAACAGAGATAAGCTATTAATTAGTGCGTAGCAGAGAGAAGTTACGGCTCCCCAGTGAGATGTCAAAAACCGATCAATCTGGCAAATCTCTTTTAAACAGCAACAATTTAAGTCAAGTAAAAGAAAAATATAGAAAGAAGGGTGCTTGCCTGTTAGTGCGTTCTCTCTTAGAAGATAAGGTGAACGTTCGCTTTGTCAGATAGAGCTTGCTGTTGAAAATCCGTCCCACCTTCGTCGGCTGGACCTCGTCCCATAAATTAATGAGATCTGGTCGTCCCAACAAAAATAGGCTTTGAGGTTAATCTCTTCGTTTCTCCCTACCCGGGAGAAGTTTAATCAGTCAAAAAAAAAAGAAAAAACTGACTGATATATCTGAATAAGCTTCTTTTGAGGCAGGAGCCCGTCTCAAAAGCAGGCACAGGCTAAGTCACCCTTCCCGGAAGTGAAACCGTATAGGATTTTAAAGGTCAACACCAACACCTTGAATTGGGCCTGGTAAACAACTGGTAGCCAGTGAAGATCTAATAACATTGGGGTGATATGATCCCAGCGACGGCTATGCTTAATCAAGCGAGCCGCCGCATTCTGTGCCAGCTGCAATTTCCGGATCGTTTTCAAGGGTAACCCCACATAGAGCGCATTGCAGTAGTCTAAGCGAGAGGAGACCAGGGCATGTATCACTCGTGGGAGCAGATGAACAGGAAGGTAGGGTCGCAGTCTCTGTATCAGATGTAATTGATACCAAGCTGCCCGGCTCACTGCTGTAATCTGAGCCTCCATGGACAGCTGGGAGTCAAGAATGACCCCAAGACTGCGGACCTGGTCCTTCAGGGGTAAACTCACCCTATTAAGCACCAGGTCAGTAATTCCTAACCTTCTTTTGTCTCCCACGAGCAACACCTCAGTCTTATCGGGGTTCAGCTTCAGCCTATTCTCTCCCATCCATCCACTTACGGATTCCAGGCACTTGGGCATGGTGTTCACAGCCAACTCCGGTAAGGACTTAAATGAGAGGTAGAGCTGAGTGTCATCTGCATACTGATGACACTGCAACCCAAAACTCCTGATGATGGCCCCCAGCGGTTTCACATAGATATTGAATAGCATGGGGGAGAGGATAGAACCCTGTGGCACTCCACAATGAAGAGGCCAAGGGTCTGAAACCTCATCTCCCAATGCCACCCGTTGCTGCCTATCCGAGAGATAGGAACGGAACCACTGTAAAACAGTGCCTCCTATTCCTAATCCCTCCAGGCAATTTAAAAGGATACCGTGGTCAACGGTATCGAAAGCCGCTGAGAGATCCAGGAGGACAAGGAAGGTATATTCACCTCTATCCAATGCCCTCCTCATATCATTACCAGAGCGACCAAAGCTGTTTCCGTTCCATGACCAGTCCTGAAACCCGATTGGAATGGATCTAAGTAATCCGTTTCCTCCAAGTGTGTCTGTAACTGCGCAGCCACCACCCTCTCAATCACCTTGCCCAAGAATGGTAAATTAGAGACTGGGCGAAAGTTGTTTAGCTCTTGGGGATCCAAGGACGGTTTTTTTAGGATGGGCTTTATTACCGCTTCCTTGAGGGCTGATGGCATTGCACCCTCTTGCAAGGATGCATTCACCACCGCCTTGATCCCTTCGCTCAGTCTCTCTTTGCAGCTCATAATGAGCCACGAAGGGCAAGGATCAACCAGACAGGTGGTTGGCTTCACAGTACCGAGCACCTTGTCCACTTCCTCAGAGAGAAGAGGCTGAAACCGATCCCAACGGACCGGAATGCAACTGGCCGACTCTGGCCCATTTCCTGTCTCCACGGCGAGCGGAAGCATGCTCTTCAGGCGCTCGATTTTATCGGCAAAGTGTTTAGCAAAACTATCACAGGAGGTTTTAAAATGTTCCGTGGGTTCCTGAGCAGCTGGACCGACCAGGCTTCGGACCACTTGGAACAGTCTCCTGGGACAGCACTCTGCCGACGCAATAGAGGCAGCAAAGAAATCTCTCTATGCTGCCTTTGTTGTCACCTGGTAGGCAGCTATTGCTGCTCTAACCCGTGTCCGATCATCTTCAGTGCGAAATTTCCACCACCAGCGCTCAAGTCATCTCACCTCCTGTCTCAGACCCCGCAACCGTGGCATATACCAGGGTGCTGTCTGAGTTCTATTCAGGGGGAGAGGACGTTTTGGAGCCACCCGGTCTACTGCCCTAGTGATCTCCTTATTCCACTCCATCACCAGGGATTCGACCAGGTGTCCTTCAGTCAGCTCCATATCACCCAGCGCATTCAGGAATCCTTTGGGCTCCATCAGGCGTCTGGGGCGGACCATCCTAACAGGTCCTTGTCCCCTGCGGAAGGCGTGCGGCATTGAGAACTCTATATTCACCAGATAGTGATCTGACCATGACACGGGGTTAGAAGACATCGCCCCCATTTTCAGAACACTTCCCTCCCCCCCTGAGACAAACACAAGGTCGAGAGCATGACCGGCTACATGGGTAGGCCCTATATTATTAAGGTGCAGATCCCAAAAAGTCATGGTTTCCATGAAATCCCGAGGGGCTCCTGTGAGGACAGCCTTGGCGTGTACGTTGAAATCCCCCACCACCACAAGATTGGGGGAGAGCAACCGCACGCCCGAGACCACCTTGAGCACCTCAGTCAGGGAGTCTGCTGTGCAGCAGGGTGGGCGGTACACAAGTAGAATCCCTAAACTGCCCTTTGGGCCCAACCTCCAGTACATGCAATCGACAAACTTGGTCTCGTGGAGAGGGGGTCTGGCGAAACACAAGGATTCCCGGTAGATGACTGCCACTCCCCCTCCCTGCCTACCAATCCTTGGCTGCTGTGCATATCGGAAACCGGCCGGACACATGGCCTCAAGTATAGGAGCTGAGGCCTCATCCAGCCAGGTCTCCGTAATACACACCAGTTCTGCGTTCTCATCCAGGATCATATCATGGATGAGTGATGTTTTCTGTACCACAGACCTGGCGTTACACAGCAGCAGTCCAAGATTGGATGGAGTTCTGCCTCCCCCAGTTATCTCCAGTTTAATGTGAAACATCAGCCTAGAGCGTTTCATGGATCAGCTACAGGTTACATAGGATCCTGCACTTCTACATAGCATATAACTACTCAAAGCTAAGATGTTGTTGCAGCACAATTAGACACTCCCTCCCCAAACCGTTAAATAGGTTCAGGGCGGGCTCTTTCTACTTACATGGGCAAGGTGTCACAGAATGGGAATGTGTGAGTAAGCAAGACCTCCTCCTAGTAGGAAAAGCGGGAGGCAATCTGAACCTGCTGGCGCAGCTGGCTGTGCATCTGGGGCAGCAACACCTCATTGAGATCCACCTCCAGGTGTGTGTGATAGCTTGGCTGCGGTGAAGAGGAAGGGGTGGAGGGAAGGAGAAGGGGCTGGCTCCTGGTCAGCCAGCATTCCTTCTATTGTAACTGGAGCTCAGGGGGAGGAGCTGTCACTGTCAAAAGTGCTGAAACCTTCTGCTTCAGCACCTTCCTGCTGCAAGCCACTGGGCCCCTCTTCTGGGTCCCATTCTATCTCTTCCTGATCACTCCAGGGGCTTATAACATTATGAGAAATTGCTTGCAAAATATGTACATTAGTCAAAACTGCATACACAAATGTGTTTTGTTAGGATAAATTTGCACTAAAATTCTGAAGAATTTTCATTAGGATCCCCCCCCCCAAAAAACCCCCTCAAATTAATTTATTGCAGAAATGTGGAGAACTGAAATTAAGATTGGAAAAATGTGAGGAGAGAACTAGGAGGAAGGGCGGAATATAAATCTTATAGAAAAGTAAATAAATAAGCCAAACTTATTTGATTCTTCCATCCCTCGCTGACAGTATAAAGCAGCTTCCTAAATTTGCTATGACTGTCACTGTGATCAGGTGACCAGCTGTGCCTGATGGGCAACTTCAAGGCCCCTGCTCTCCTTTATGTCCTCTTATGTCTCTTACCTTTAAATTGGACTTGGACTGGACAGTCCTTCAAATAGTGGACTCCATCAAATAGAGAACTGTCCTCTGAAAAATAAGGCACATGGCCATCTGAAATTCCATTGTGAAGGGGTGGCCTGTGAGAAAGGTCAGCTTCTGACAGCAGCCCATCTCTTTTGAGATGGAGGAAGCCCTCCAATCAGGGCCTCCTTAGAAGACCTTAAGCAATCCAAGAAGGGGTGTACATGGGAACAGGCAACCCTGAGATGTTCTATAGCCCACCCTTCCCCACTTGATATTTATAAAGCTATTGACGATTCTGCTGGATGCAAACCATCTTATCTGTTCTTTCTCAGGAATGTCCTGGCCGTTGTGTAGGAAGGAGATCATTTGGTACACATTCAAGGAAAGAGTTGTGGGTTTTTTGGCCATGAGTTTTGTTTTTTTGGTTTAAAGACAAACACACGAAATGTGATCCATTTGTGTTTCACAATGACTGTGACATCCTTTTGGCCTTTCTATTACCTCAGCTTGAATTAAAAACAGCCTGTTCAAACTTACAGAGGTGACACAGTTCACAGGCAATAAGGAGAAAAGAAAGAAGAGAAACATCTAAAACATATGGATTTAGCTGCAACAATGATTCCAAACTAGCATGCACATATACACTAGCATGCGTGCAATCTCTCTCTCCATTCTCTGGATGCCTATTCTTTCATAGTCAAAACGGTACCACCCTCAAACAAGAGGGGGGGTATGAGTAGTCTTAGGGGAACCCTGAGGTTTGCAGAAGGCTCTTCTGGCAAAGGTCTCAGTCATAGGCCATGCTTCATACCAGGGATGAGAGAGAAATTTGTTTCAGTTTGCATTCAAAAGCGAACCTACCTAATTCGCCCTTTCTGAAACAGAATGAGGCATAGCCATCCTGCAAAATTTTGTACTTCTACGGATTATACAGTACAGTTCTTCAGCCAAGTAATGTGTACAAAAATGTGTATACTAAGGTAACATTTGTACAATATATATATATATATATTAGTGAAAGTAACATGCAAAAATTGATTACATTATGGAAATTGTTTTGCAAAAAATGTGTATATTAGGCAAAATTGCATACAAATGTGTATATTAGGAGGAATTCACATTAAAATGCTGATGAATTTTCATGAGGACTTAAAAAAACAGTTTGAAATTGAAAATGTGGAATACTGAACTTAAGATAGGAAAAATAGGAATCTGAGCGATAGCAAAATTGTGACAGATTCATCCATCCTTACTTCCTACAATTATCACGCATTTTCAACTTCTGGACATGCACACCAAAACACTAGATTATTGCCTGCTTCCCCAACAAAATCGGCCTTTTTGCAATAAGGAATGTGACGGAAAAGTACACTGCAAAATGTGTGATAATATTTGCTTGCTGTCATATCGTTTAACCTGCCCACAAACAAATTGGGACGAACACAATAAATACCTGATGTTATCTAATCTCCCTGCAAATGTTGTGTAAACAGATCAGGACGAATGCTCAACAGGTAGGTCACCTGGAGGCAATCCCAATGTTGCATTTCACATCTACAGGGTGCATGTGTGTAGTCTGTTCAATGCTCCCCCAAAACACACACACATGCACACACACATGATGAGTCAGAGTTCCCAAAAAATGGGGGGGACACAAAAATAAGACAACAGGGGGGAAAGAAACTCAAGCACACACATAGGGAAGGGCCTCAGTGGCTGAGCATACATATGTATTGCCTGAAAAAGTTCCCAGGCTCAGTCCCTGGTGTCTTCAGGTAGGGCTGGCAGGCAGGATGGCTCCAGATTTCTGGGGGCCCTTGGGCACAGGCTATCAGTGGGTCCACTGTCCCCTTGCTTTCTTCCTCAAACCACACTCCTCCTCTTCCCTCTTGGCCTCATTTCTTTAAAGCAAATCTTATGGCAACCCCTTAGTGTTTGAACTGGGGCAGTGTTGCATAATATTGTGTAAAATATTAAGAGCTTTGTTGTGGTTAACCCTCATATCTCATAAAACCCCCAGCAATATTAGCAGCACAGATCAAACAGACACACCTCTTTTAAAAAAAAACAAAAAGAGAGACTAGAATCATCAGATTAGGGAAGGGGTTGCAGAGCATCTGCCTTGCATGCGGAAGGTGCCAGGTTCAATCCTCGGCATTTCCAGGTAGGACTGGGAAACAATCCTGCTGGAACCCCCAAAGAGCTGCTGCCAGTCAGTGGAGACATACTGAGCTAGATGGATCAATGATTCTGACTCAGTTGTAATGCAGCTTCCTATCTTCTTAAGAGTTGTAAGGGACTGGAAATCACCCAGTCCAGGTATGGGGAATCTGTGACCCTCCAGATGTTTCTGGAGTACAACTCCCATCATCCCTGAACACTGGCCATGCTGATAGGAGTTGGAGTCCAAAACATCTGAAGGGCCACAGGCTCCCCATCTCTGATCTAATCCAACTCCTTGCCTAATGTAGGATCTTCAATGCATGATGCATTTCTAGCAACCCTGACAGATGGCCATCCAGCCTCTGCTGAAATTCCTCTAGCAATGGACAGGGCTGTGGAATCGGAGTCGTAGTTGTGGAGTTGGAGTCGGGAGCAATTTTGGGTGGAGTCGGAGTCGGTAGAAATGTACCGACTCCGACTCCTTCATAAATGGCAAATGTATATTAACTACTAATAACAAATTTACTGTAGTAAAATGGTAGCGCAAGGCATTTCATCACCACCACATGAATCCAGAGCTTGGAAAAGTTACTTTTTTGAACTACAACTTCCACGAGCCCAATCCCTGGGGCTGATGGGAATTGTAGTTTTAAAAAGTAACTATTCCAAGCTCTGGATTCACGTGGTGGTGATGAAATGCCTTGTGCTACTATTTTACTACAGTAAATTTGTTATTACTAGTTAATATACATTTGCCATTTATGAAGGAGTCGGAGTCGGAGTTGGAGTCGGACAGTAGAAAAATAGAGGAGTCGGAGTCAGAGTCGAAGGTCTGGCGTACCGACTCCACAGCCCTGGCAATGGAGAGCCCGCTATGTCCCAAAGCAGCTATTCCATTGACAAACAACTCTTGATAGGACATTTCTCTTAATGTGTAGCTGAAATCTGCTTCTCTGAAGTTTCCACCCATTGATTCCTCCTTTTAGAGAAACAGAATCCATTGGTTTCTATGGTATGCAAACCCAGGCTGAGTACACACGACATTTTATTCTAGAATGAATGGAGACTGTGTACTTGTTTTTTCTATGTAGTCCACACACAATCTAGGGCGGTGGGCCTGCTAGCCACTTCAAAAGCAGCCAGAATGGTTTTTCAGACTGTGTTTTGAAGGAACTGTGACCTCTGCTGACCACACTTCCCTTCCCCACTGCTGACTTCAGACCTTCAGGACCACACACAGCAAAGTGTTGGGCCAATCACTGTCTCTGCTCTGCAGCAAAGTATTTCCACTGGCCATACCTGGAAGAAAAACAGGTTGATCTACCAATCAGTTGTGAAATCTGCCTGAAGCTGAATTAAAAAAAGAAAACACTTGAGCTGATCTGACCAGGGTTTTAGAGTAAAAAGGGGTGGAGTTTGATTAGCATTGTCTGCCCCCATTTTCAGAAAAGAGAGGTGAAAACACACAGGAACCGGCACAATAGTGTGTCTCCACCCTTGATCTATTGCATATTTTGTGTCCCTGAAAAGCACTTCTTGAGAAATTGGTTTCATTCTCAAAATGAAAGCTCATTGCAGAATGAGTCTGCATTACCCCACAGTGTGTCCATTTGAAAACAGATGAAAACAGATGTACCCAGTCCCAGCAACAGGGAGTGTATCCACACCTGCCCAATGACATGCATGGGCACATACCAAGATCATAATCACCACTTTGTATTCATTCACCCGAGACATGTTCAGCGAGGAAAAAGTGTGGATAACCTAATCAAGGGTAGGGTTTTCAAATGTTTATCAAGTAACCACACCCAGGCTTGTGGATGGCAGGATCTAGAATCAATCTAGACTGAAAGCAGCATATTGAAGACAAGCACGAATTATTACAAATCAAGGAAAACCTACATTTTTGTGCTACAAACAGGTTAATGTGTATGCAGTCCAAGTCCACAGACCCACTTTATTAGCCCCTGGGTAATTCTAGCCATAGAATGTGCTTAGTGTCCTCCTTGTGATCAGAAACCTTGCTTTACCACGGTTCCCAGTCATGAGGAAGATTTTAAATGTCTTCATCTGAAAGCACTGAATCTCCCTTCAGGCCTTTCTTCTCAACATGGGAAGGTCTGAAGTGGAGCTGTCACATATGGGACCATTGGGGGGGCAAGGCTGATGTGTGAACCCCTCCTGCTCTCTTCTTTAAAGCACACATGCATTCACCCCAAATTCCTGAAGAGGACTTCCATCATTCCCAACGTTGGCCGTGCTGGCTGGGGCTGATGGAAGCTGTAGTCCAACAACATCTGGAGGGCACCAGTAAGGATGGGGGAGGAATTTGTTAGGACCTCTTTTCACAGTGGGCTGACCCAATCCAACACTCCCACACTTGCTTTCAGATCACAAAACAATTCCCGCTCAGATTACGTACTTCTCCAAATTTTGCAATGCATTGTCACTGTGCAAAACGTGCAGACAAAAATAATACCTTCCTTAAAAAATGCATACAAAATTATAATTTTACTGGTGAATGCATTGAAAAGGGTGTCTTTTGTATAAAAATGCACACAAAAGTTGTACAATGGGACAGAACAGAATGGAACAGCATGCTGGGGGAGGAACAGTATGAAATGGCATGCAAAGGGACAGAATGGGATGCAATGGGCCTATGATTTGGTGCTAGTGAGACCAAAAGGGAATGAAATTAGCTGCTCTGGTCAATGGCTACCCCTGGTTCATAACAATAGTTATTCAGTTTTCAGGATGGGGTGAGTTGGCCAGAAATATAGATGTTCTTGAGGAATAATCACAGAGATCTGAAATATAAATTGGGATGAAGGGCGGTTTCGAAATTGCATAAATAAATATCTTCTGGCTTCCTCTGACCTCCAAAACTGTGCTCTGATCCAACATACAGCAAGTTCAACCTACTTTCTAAGAAATATTTGTACTCTAAACAAGTATTCCCATACACAGACACAGCAGACAATGAAGTACATTCACAAGCATCCAGAAAAGACCTGGCTATGCCAGCAGAACAAGGAAATTAGGCCACTGCCCAAGACAAAAATGCAAAAACATTCATTTTTTTCTAATAGTGGTGTTTGCTTATTTACATATAACAGTGCCAGTTATGTGTGTGCTGGTTTATGAACCTAAGCTCCCTGTCTCCTCCCAGTAGAAAAAGACCCTAGTGGAATGAGGTTGGCTCGTAGAGTGTATTAGTCATAGGCCACTTTAACACTTCACCCCCAATGAATCCTGGGAACTGTAGTTTAAGGGTGCTGACAGTTGTTAGGAAACCTCTATGCCCTCACAGAGCTACAGTTTTCAGAATGGCTGAACAGTCGTTCACTGATCCAAGGAACCTCTGGAAATTGTAGCTCTGTGAGGTGAATGGGGGTCTTATAACAACTTGAAGGCCTTATAGGCCCTTCCAACTCTACTATTCTATTATTCAGCACCCTTAACAAACTACAATTCCCAGGATTCTTTGGGGGAAGCCATGACAGTTTAAAGTGGAATACTAGTGGAATAAATGTATGGTGTGAATGTGGTATCTGTCTCCAATACTGAAGGAAGTACACAGCCATCGTGGCTAGGAACCATTGACAGCCTTATCCTCCATGAATTTGTCTAAATCCCTTTTAAAGCCATCCAAGGCCATCGCTACCTCTTGTGGGAATGAATTCCATAGTTTAATTAAGTGCTGTGTGAAGCAGAACTTTCTTTTGCCCTGAATCTTTCAGTATTCAGCTTCATTGGAGGTCCCTGAGTTCTTGTTTTATGAGTCACCTCTCAGCCTAACCTACATCACAGGGCTGTTGTGAGGATGAAATGAGGAGGAGAAGAACCATGTACACCACCTTGAGCTTCTTGGAGAAAAGGTGCAATATAAATGGAACAATAATGTTTCCTTTCGCTAACAAGAAATCACAGCATTTGAGAAAATCCATCACACCCACAGCAGAAATTATTGAGAACTTCATGAAAACTGCAGTGCTGAGAGCATTAACAGGAAATGGAGTTGTACTAGAAAACAAGCCAGTTTGATACACTGTTCAAAGGACTACATGAATAATGCTCTCCTGTAAGGATTTGACTCCTTTTTCAATCTATACACCAGATAAGTATTCCTTTTTTTAAAAAAAAGTGGTTTAATCAGCTGCTTATTATCACAACATTCATAGTTTTATTTCTTTCTAAAAGCTACTTCTCTGGAAATTTCCCTTCTAGTTGATTATTCTCTGGTGCCTCTATTCAGCTTCTTTTCTTTCCTATCCCTGTCTCCTTTATGGATCTGTTGTTAGGCCAATTTCAGTTTCTCTGTGTTTCTAATTTTCCCCAAAATTAAATTCTGTTCTTCACTGTTCCTCATCAGTTTGTCTTTTTTAAAGTCCACATGAAAACTGATCAGCATTTTAATGTGAATTTCTCCTAATGTATGCATTTTTGTATGCAATTATGCCTAATATACACATTTTTGCAAAGCAGTTTTCTCAAATACAATGCATTGTTGTATGTTGTTTTCACTATGCACACTCTACCTAATACATGCATTTTTCTACACATCACATCACTATTGTTGTTGTCGTTGTTGTTGTTAAATGTGTTACCCGCCCTTCACCAGCAGGTCCCAGGGTGGGTTACAACGGTTTTAAATTTAATATTAAAAACAGTGAAAACAAATTGCAATCTCAGGAAAATGGTGGGTCCTGAAAACATATATCTAGGGTAAAGAGGTGGTGGAGAACTGCTCTGCAAAATTTTAAGAAGTACAAATTTCGAAGGATAGCTGTATTTTGGTTTACGTGAGTCCATTTCCATTTTCATTGTTACCAAATGTGCAAATTAGGTAGGTTCACTTTTAAATGCAAACCGAATAGATTTCTTCCCCATCTCTACAGCCAGCACAAGTTCATGGACAGCTGTATCTGTATCCAGACCTGGAATGTGTGTTCTCCAACCTACAGTCAGAAAAAATGTACTGCCTTCAAGTCAATCCTGACTTATGGCAACCCTACAAATAGGGTTTTCATGGTAAGTGCTATTCAGGGGTGGTTTACCATTGCCTCCCTCTGAGGCTGAGAGGCAGTGACTGGCCCAAGGTCACCCAGTGAGCTGCATGGCTGTGTGGGGATTCGAACCCTGGTCTCCCAGATCATAGTCCAACACTGTAACCACTACACCACACTGGCTCTCATAGTCAGAAAAGGGATTGAAAATAGAACTGTCAATATCATAATACTGTAATAGAAATGCCTACCTGGGACCTTCTGCATGCCAGTGCTCAGAGATACTTATCAACTGTGCACACTTAGGAGGAGGAACATGACACATCTGGATTGCTGGGGCACAAGATTTAAAACAGCATATCCAATTCCTGTTTAAAAAGAGCACTCTGGACGTGCTGTTACTAAAGGAATTCTCATAGAACGAGCTGTACCAATAATTCATAATTTTGACAGATCACGAATCTGCATCAATAGCAAAGTGAAACATTGATTTCCCAACTGCTTTGAGGCTTCTGAAATCAAAAGAAGTAACTCTCTTTGGAGCTGTTCCTGACAGTGCACAATTTCAAATTAAAAATCATATAGGGAAACCAGTATTTAGGTGATGGGAATACCATGAAGGACAGTGTCTCACAGTAGTAAATGAGGCCATAAAACTGAATTACTGTTCAGACTAGTAAGAGAATTATACAAGGGGACATGCCTGTTGTAAAGTTTCACGCCGTTGTCTAACAAAGTTAGAAAGGGGCCTCAGGCTCCAGTTGAAAAAATATTTTTAAGGGACTTTGTGGACACCAAATGAGTAATAGAGCTAAATAACACCCAGCGCAACACAGGGCTTTTTATTTTTAATGGGCAGCCGGATGCAAAATGGACAGATCAAACATTCAAGTTATGCAAGTTGCATAATGTTAGGTGATGTAAAAAGTGACCGATAACATGTGAAATCCGTGGCGCAGAGTGGTAAGTGGCAGTAACGCAGCCGAAAGCTCTGCTCATGGCCAGAGTTTGATTCCAACGGAAGGAGGAAGTCGAATCTCCGGTAAAAGGGGTCGAGGTCCACTCAGCCTTCCATCCATCCGTGGTCGGTAAAATGAGTACCCATATGCTGGGGGGTAAAGAAAGGCCGGGGAAGGAACTGGGAATCCCACCCCATATATATGGTCTGCCTAGTAAACGTCGCAAGACGTCACCCTAAGAGTTGGAAACTACTCGCACTACAAGTGCGGGGACACCTTTACCTTTTTAACAATGTGAAAAGTACATTAAGTAGTCCAGGTTCCCTTAAAACTACAGACCCTGATCAAGCATACCCATTTCTCCTCTTGCTGTCACAGACACTCCCTGCAGACTCCACTGCTGTTGTTGGAGTTCATGATGCCTCTTGTGTGAAGCTGGATTGTAACACAGTTCTGCATTACTGCTGCCAAATTTCCACTTCTGAGGATTTTCTCCCACTCTCTGCAGGGTTCTAAATGGCGTGGAATGTGACTCTAAGCTATAAATGCACACACAAGGAAAATCCACAGGTGTGTTGCAGTGGCATGTGTTTGGTGCACAAAATACAAACACATATCATTTGGCAGTTCCAAATTTTCCTTTAAAAAAGCCCCTGTGGAACATAACAATAGCACCCATACCACCATTTTTGTAGTGAAAAAGGACAGTGTGTAATACTGTTCCTCTCTTTTTGACATCATCATCTTCCCTTATTTGTTTCCTTTCCAAGAAATACTTTTTGTCAGTCTACATCCAACATGTATAAGTATGTCACAACATACTCTTCAATATTTGTTAGGGAATCCCCCTGAAACATTTTACTAGTCTTACTGAAACTCTTTGGACTTCCCCTGAAATTCCTCAGATGAAATTCCTCAGATGGAGAAGGAATCCCACACACAGATACATACATACATTTTGAATTTATTTGTAGACAAAATGTAGTACCTTCAATTGAACTTCCTTTGTCTGCTCCAACTATCTTCTGTGAAAATCATTATCCAGGTCTGTGTTAATACTTCAGGGATGGCCAAATCTGCCAATTTCACTTCTCCAAGATTTTCATTTTACCAGTCTTAAATCCAGTTCTACACATTTCTGTGACACTCTGCATTTTTTTAAAATCTGCATGAACATTCACCACCATTTTAGTGCAAATTTCTCTGAATAAACATATTTATGTATGCAGTTTTGACTAATAGGCAGATTTTTGCAAGCAACTTTTCCCCAATATAATGCATTTTTATGTTATTTTCATGAATATATACATTTATATGCCTATTTTACCCCAGTATATGCATTTCTATGCCCACTTTACCCTGGTATATGTATTTTTGTACACATTACTTGGCTGGAGAACTTCATTACAAAATTCAGAGGAGTGCAAATTTTAAATGATGGCTGTGTTTCAGGTTGCAAATGGTTTCCATAAGTATGAATTTGGTATGCTCACTTCTAAATGCAAACTGAATTGAATCCCCACCCCATCCTTACAGTCATCAAGACTTGCACCTTCTGGCCCTTCTGTCCTGCGTGCTAACACTGTTGGTTGCAGAGCAGAGGTGAAAGAGGCTGGATTCTACATGCCATCTTCTGCAGGACGCACCTCCAGACAACCCAAGGAATATTTTGTCAAGATGTAACTGTATGCCACCCAACATCCTGGAAAACACCAAATGAAGGTTAAGAACATAAGAACATAAGAAGAGCCTGCTGGATCAGGCCAGTGGCCCATCTAGTCCAGCATCCTGTTCTCACAGTGGCCAACCAGGTGCCTGGGGGAAGCCCGCAAGCAGGACCCGAGTGCAAGAACACTCTCCCCTCCTGAGGCTTCTGGCAACTGGTTTTCAGAAGCATGCTGCCTCTGACTAGGGTGGCAGAGCACAGCCATCACGGCTAGTAGCCATTGATAGCCCTGTCCTCCATGAATTTGTCTAATCTTCTTTTAAAGCCGTCCAAGCTGGTGGCCATTACTGCATCTTGTGGGAGCAAATTCCATAGTTTAACTATGCGCTGAGTAAAGAAGTACTTCCTTTTGTCTGTTCTGAATCTTCCAACATTCAGCTTCTTTGAATGTCCACGAGTTCTAGTATTATGAGAGAGGGAGAAGAACTTTTCTCTATCCACTTTCTCAATGCCATGCATAATTTTATACACTTCTATCATGTCTCCTCTGACCCGCCTTTTCTCTAAACTAAAAAGCCCCAAATGCTGCAACCTTTCCTCGTAAGGGAGTCGCTCCATCCCCTCGATCATTCTGGTTGCCCTCTTCTGAACCTTTTCCAACTCTATAATATCCTTTTTGAGATGAGGCAACCAGAACTGTACACAGTATTCCAAATGCGGCCGCACCATAGATTTATACAATGGCATTATGATATCGGCTGTTTTATTTTCAATACCTTTCCTAATTATCGCTAGCATGGAATTTGCCTTTTTCACAGCTGCCGCACACTGGGTCGACATTTTCATCGTGCTGTCCACTACAACCCCGAGGTCTCTCTCCTGGTCGGTCACCGCCAGTTCAGACCCCATGAGCGTATATGTGAAATTAAGATTTTTTGCTCCAATATGCATAATTTTACACTTGTTTATATTGAATTGCATTTGCCATTTTTCTGCCCATTCACTCAGTTTGGAGAGGTCTTTTTGGAGCTCTTCGCAATCCCTTTTTGTTTTAACAACCCTGAACAATTTAGTGTCATCAGCAAACTTGGCCACTTCACTGCTCACTCCTAATTCTAGGTCATTAATGAACAAGTTGAAAAGTACAGGTCCCAATACCGATCCTTGAGGGACTCCACTTTCTACAGCCCTCCATTGGGAGAACTGTCTGTTTTTTCCTACTCTCTGCTTTCTGCTTCTTAACCAATTTCTTATCCACAAGAGGACCTCTCCTCTTATTCCATGACTGCTAAGCTTCCTCAGAAGCGTTTGGTGAGGTTAAGCCATCATTGAATTTCTCCCAGTGGTGGGTAATCCATACGTCTGTGTCCCCTTCTGTCAGTGTAGAGGAACAATAGCCTTGTACTCTTGGTCCCTGGTGGTAGGATAAAAAGGATTAGCCTTGGAGCCTTCTGCTTTTCAAAATTCACAAGGCACTTGATTGATAATAATTAGCATTAGCCGTCTGAGAGCAAAGTATTAAACATTTTGGAAGGTGGTGGTGGTGACTCCGAGGGCAAGGCCTCTCAAGGCACCTTAACTGAAGCTAAGTAGGTATGGATCTGATGAGCACCTAGATGGTATATAGAAACCCTACGTATGCCTTGTTGAGTTCCATGGAAGAAAGGCAGAACCTATGGGCTTCCCCATCTAGTGCAGCTTCCTGTTCTCAGTTGCCCATGGGAAGCCCACAAGCAGAATCTGAGCTCAGGTACAGAATGTGACAGGAGGACTGTGGCTAGCCATCTGTAGTAAGCAAGGAGCTGTGTGACACGGCGGTGCTGCTAGGGCAGGACTTTGGGGCAGAAATCTGAGGCCCCACTCAAGAGAATGAGCAGGAAGGCCCTGCCCCAAATGCAGCACTGCTGGCTTACCACATTTTGATGTATGTGTAATAATTGCACATTACAGTCTAAAGACCGTTGCTAACTGCACCACCAGTGAGACAAGCCAGTAGGCAGGTGGACTGAAGAATGTCAGAACCAAAACAGAGAAACTAGGAAGTAGGGATTGGGGAGAAATTTCACTCAGTTCACATTTAAAACTGAATCTATCAAATTCGCGCTTTCCCAAACAATATGAGAGCCAAAACACAGCCATCCTTCAAAATTTGCACATACCTGGATTTTGAAATGCAGTTCTCCAACCAACCAATGTTTACAAAAATGCATATATCTGGAGAAAGTATGCATAAAAATGAATATATTCATCAAAAAGATACAAAAATACATTATATTAAGAGAAATTGCTTGCAAACTGTGTACATTAGTCAAAACTGCATATAAAAACGTGTTTATCCAGAGAATTTTGCACTACAGGCTGAAGAATTTTCACGCAGATTTTTAGGGGAAAAAATAATAAATTCCTGTAGTTAGGTGGAGAGCTGAATTTAAGAATGGAAAAATTAGAAACTGAAGAGAACTGAAACTGACAAATCCTTCCATCCTTACTAGGCAGTAGGGTCAAGGAACTGGCCAGAAATCAAGAGGACCAAAGAGCCGGTCAGAACCAGAGGACTGACCAGGAGGCAAGATCAAGGAACCAGCCAGAACTCAGGACCAAAGAATAGCCAAAGATACAAAAAAAATGCCAGAGCTCTAGAGTAGGAGTGGGGAGCTGTGGCCCTCCAGGTGTTGCTGGACTACAGCTCACATCGACTCTGTTGGCTATGCTGGTTGAGGCTGATGGGAGTTGTAAGCCAACAACATCTGGAGAGCCACACTTTCTCCCACCTTTGCTTTAGAAAACCTTGTTGCTCAAGCAAGACTCAACTAGAACAGGAAACTCTTGTACTCCTTCCTGTCCAGGAGGATCCCATGGCCAGCCTACATGAGCAGAGGCAGTCTGGGGCCTGATGGCACTTGGGAAGCTGCCACCTGCAGTTCAGCGCCTCACCACATGAGGCAACTGTCCACAGATCCTAACACTTCCAACAGAGAGAAGTACATTTTTAAAATTCTGCCTGTCAAGAAAGCCACACAATGGGGTAACCAACAAGGTGCCTGTCAGAGTTGTTGGACTACAACTCCCATCAGCCCCAGCCAGCATGATAATATTAAAGAATAATGGGAGCTGGAGTCCAAAAACATCTGGAGGCACCATGTTGGTTGCCCTTGCCATAATATAGCCTTCCCCAACCTGGTACCCTCCAGTTGTTGACTACTACTCCAATTAGCACCAGCCAGCATGGCCAATGGTCAGGAATGATGGGAATTATAATTTAAATAATGTGTCAGTTCATTTCTGGACCCAATGTAAGGTGCTCATGTTAGTGTTTAAAGCCCTAAATGACTGAGGCCCCAAATATCTGAAGGACTGCCTCCTTCCCTACAGACTCTCCTGGGTGTTGAGATCAGCAGAGGGGGCCCTTTTGGTAGTTCCACCACTCTCGAAGCTCGGGGTGGTAGTCTAGGAGAGGGCATCCTCTGTGGCAGTCCCTAAGTTGTGGAACTGCATCTGGCAACTTCACTGTATAGTTTTAACTGAATGCTGAAGACACACCACTTTACCCTGGTCTTTGACCCCTGAGATGTATATTTTTAGTTCCCATCCTATTTTGTGATTTTAGGTTGTTCGTAATGCTGTATATTAACATTGTTGTAAACTGCCCTGGGGCCTTCGGGTGAATGGCAGGTAATAAATGTTAACAGCAATACAACAACAACATATTCACTTTACATTGAGATGAAAAGTTAACTCAGTGACAATTCAGGGATGGAGTGTGAATGAATAGATGGAGACCTTTTGCACTTCACAGAAATAAGTTGGACGTTTTTGTTTCAGCTTTCCCATAGTGTGACTGAGGTGCATTTGGGGGGGGGGCATTCCATTTCCTGTTTTCTTTTTCTTTTTCAGCATTGCCTTCTGACAAGCTGCATCTCCCATCATGCATACCTGTGGAGAGTTCCCAGAAAAGGCTAATATAAATAGGAGAAGATACTGCTAGATCTCTCCCCTCACCCACTCACTGTTTCCTCAGTAAGAATTTTATTTGGCACTGTGAAAGGTCTAACATGATACAATTCTAAATCTGTATTTTCCCACAGGATTTTCACTCACAACTTTGCCCTGAGAAGAACAGAACAACTTGATACACCAATGCACACATATTTTGTACAAGGATTGTCAGTCTCAGCCTCTCTCCGAAAAATGTATTAATTTGTGTCTACTGATTACCTCACCCCACCCCAGTCAAGCCCTATTCAGGTGTTCAATGAAGTTATAAAGGCATTATGCTACTGACATTTATTTTCAACCCCTTTCCTAATGACCCCTAATGTGAAATTCACCTTTTTCACAGCTGTACATACTGGGGCAACATTTTCCTCCTTCCCAAGATCTCTTTCCTGTTCATTCACTTCCAGTTCAGACCCCAGCAGGGTGTACAAACTGACTAGAACATGGAACAGGGCCTTTTCAGCTATAGCACTCAGGTTCTGGAATGCCCTACCCCAGGAGGTCTGACTGGCCTTTTTCAGCTGGCATTTCAGGGCACTTCCAGATGACCTGTTTAGTCAGCATTCATCCTGATTTGTTTGCAGGGAGATCAGACAGTGTTGGCTGTCTACTGAGCATTCATTCGGATTGTTTTGCGGGGAGGTTAGATGGCAGTGTATCACAGCAAGTGTTATCCCACACTGCAGTTTTGCATCTCTTTCCTTATCGCAAAATGTCTGATTCTTTTGGAGAAGCAAGTTTGTTGCACAAGGACAATCACAATAACAACAACAATACAAATAAATAAATAAATAAAGTGCTCCCAATCTACTATTAATTGTGCGACCTGAAAATGCTGGTATGTGATTTGAATCCTACTAGAAAACAGCACCAGTCTCAAGTGCCCTCAATGTACTATCAGTACCTTTTTGTTCTATCACAACTTTGGTTTGGTTCAGTTGGTTCACACACATGCATGTGCAGACACTGATTTTGTGGTTTTTATATATGGCTTCTGATTGGTTTTTGTTTTAGGTTTTTGCTTTTAACTTCACTTACGTTCTCCTTTTATTGTTTTATGGAACATAGGAAGCGGCTTTAGGCTGAACCAGACCATTGTCCTTCTAGCTCAGTATTGTCTACACTGACTGGCAGTGGCTCTTCAGGGTTTCAGGCAGGGGTCCCTCCCAGCCCTACCTGGAGATGCTGGGGATTGACCTGGGACCTTCTGCATGCAAAGCAGATGCTCTTCCACTGAGCTACAATTCTGTATATTATCTTAACTGATGCTTGGTAGCTGCCTTGAGGAAACCTGTGTGAGACTGAAAGGCTGGTATATACATATTTTAATAATGTAACACTGACATAGTTATTATGAGGTTGTTGGTAAAAAAAATCTATATATAAAGGTTTCTCCCCACCCCTGACTGAAATCTCATTGTGTCTGCCCTTTGCTGAAATCAGAAATTGTGTCCTCAATGACCAATCAGATGCTTCTCAATAACTCACAATCAACTCCTGATGTTAAAGGCACAGAATATGTTACGGTTTAGTTTTTCTAAAAATATTGGGAGTGCAAATTGATGTGTAGAGAAGAGGGCCTCTCTCCCTCTCCCCCCCCCCCGATTTCCTTAGCACTCCCACACACACACACTGATTCAGGATTAAGGCTGGCGGGAAATCACAAATCCTTTGCCATAAATCTTCACCCCAGCTTGAGCTGATTGAGGAAATCAAGGGTGATTTATTTGGGATTAGCACATCAGAGTTGAGGGATGTAAAGAGGTTTATACTAGGGGACCTCATAGTATAAATTTGCTTGAGAGACTTATAGTTAATGAATTATGTGCACAGAAGAAAAAGAGGAGGGGGGGACACAGAAACCTGTGTGGGATTTTTATTATTATTTTATTGCACAGGGACGGTCCAAGGCATTTTGCTGCCTGAGGCGGAGGAGCAAATGGTGGCCACCACTACTAGGGATGTACAAAGACATTTGTATTCATCACAGGCAGCACTGTTTCCATTCTGCTGCAGTTTGTTTTCCTCCCAAAACTATGTCATTAGTCTCATTTTCTGCAGTGGCAAAATTACATAATTTACATACTTTATGTAATTGATTATGTAAGTTATGTTATCATTAAGTATTTTACCCCATTCATTTCAATGCAAAGAAAAGGCATCATCAGAAAAAGAGGAAATGCCTTACCAAAAAAGAGAGCAAAAGATGACACAGATTTACATTAAAACTGCATATACTAATTTACATGGATAGATGAAAATTTAGAAATAATGAATTCCATTTAAAAGAAGCACAATATATCTATTGTGGCAAAGACTGTGACCAGACGACCTGTGTGCCTTCTCAGATATCAGATAAAACTAAAACAATTAAAATAAAAACAGCAACAGTTTAAACAAGGGCTGGTGAATGTGGTACCCTCCAGTAGTTTTGGACTCCAGCTCCCATCACCCATCACCATTGGTCATGCTGGCTAGGCCTGATGGGACTTGGGAGTCCAAAACATCTGAAAGATACTATGTTGGCCCCCCAAGATTTAAACAAATACTCGGTCCAATATATTAATTAGAAGCAGATTGAAACAGAGAGACTGTTAAAAAGCTGGTAAAGATTGAGTCAGACATATATCCTTTGTGAGGGAGTTCCACAAATATGGGACCACCACTAAAAACTCCAAGTTAATTTATGTGGATCGATGCATATTTAGAAATATTGATTATAATTTCAACAGAAACAGTGCATCTTTCCATAGAGGGGAAGACTGTGACCAGGTGACCTCTGGGCCTGCTCAGTCTGTTGTCCAGGTGTTTACTGTTGGACAGCCCTTCAAACAGAGGATTCTCGTAGCAGAAGATAGTAGTACTGAAAACCTGTTAAGATGTAATAGGGAGAAGAAATTTAATATTAACATTATTGATGAACAATGGTGATTTGTTTGTGGTCAAGGTAATAAGCGGTTATGGAAGTGAGGGATTCATTCAATGGAGATTTTTCAGTAAATATTTGTTGCCATTCTTGTTGCATTGGAGTCAGTACAAAACAAATGAAACAGTAAATGTGGATATATTGAGTATAGGGTTGCCAGGCTCAGGGCCTGAGACTGATCCTGTATTTTTAGGAGAAGAGAAAGTCAGCCAAATGCAGTTGTTCTTCTTGCAACACTGTAATGGGTGCAGGGGGAAGAGAGAATTCCAACTTGTGGTTTTTCCCATTACAGTGTTGCAAGAACACCTGCACTTGGCTGACTTTCTCTTCTCCTAAAGATACAGGATCAGTCTCAGGCCCTGAACCTGGCAACCCTAATTGAGTATGACTTATTTGTCTGGAGTTCTATATGTTTGCATATTATAAACACAAAGAGAAAGATCCGAGGTGGGGCTGAGGACTCCTTCAAATAGAAGTCTGTCCTCTGTAAAATAGGACACAAGGCCACCCTAGTCACATATCTCCCCTCCAACTCACACATAAGTTGGCATGTGAGGTTGGAACTCCAGGTGGAGGCCCATGCAAATGGAGAGCCGTACACATGGAGCTTCAATCCATACATTTCTTTCCACTGAGCCTGGGAATAAACTGTCATTTGCCTGACATGTCTGTAAATTAAAACCTGACCACACAAAACCTTTTTTTTTTACAATCATGTCTTCAATTTTCACAGGTTATTACTGAGTAGGCTTGGAAAAATGTGAACGAGTTTGGGGTCCTGAGGGCAGCACAACTGTCTTGTGGAGGCTTATCAAGGAAATATAGCCAGTTTTGTGCACCAGCTGTGTGGGGGCTCCAGTCCTTTAGGAACAAGGAAAAACATAAAACAGGAACAAAAACCTTTAGCTCATCAAATTGTAATTCTTGCAAGGATCATATACCTGTCTCTAAGGGGTGAAAATAAAGAATATCACAGCTCTATTGTTCTCTCCATGAGGCAAAAAAAAAAGCAATAAAACAAATTACTACACATCTGTTTCTGTGGTGAACAGCTGGATTGGCACGTCTGGTTTTTAGAGATTCATTGGCCATGGAATAGTTAAGGTTGTCACATCCTAGGCTTTGGCCCTGAGGCACTTTTTGGGCAGCAGGTTAAATGTTAGGGCTAAGTTCATTGTCACTCATGAGGGCCTGTCCTGTGATGTGCTGAGTTGCCTGCTAAAAAAGAGAGAATATGGGATGTAATAAGGAGTTCTATCCAACTGAGAAGAAACAGACACAGGAAACTCCCGACTCCATCCAGCTGCAACTAAGTCCAGTGCCATCTAGTGAGTAAACAATATAATGACACTATCCACACATCCAATATAGGTGCTGCACAAGTGTGTAAGACTGTTAAACACAAGATAATATTGGTTTTGATTTGGCCTGTTAGAGGAGACGGCAAGGCAAAAGATTCCACTGGTACAGTCAAACTGAAAATTTTCAACAACAGCATCAGCTATGCCTGAGAGCCAGGACTAATTGCTCTGTGTTTCATAATCCTAATGACACACAGCCATAGGGTGTAGAACGAGCCTAGACATTCAGCTCCATTGTTCTGCACACATCAAAATAAACAAGGCCATTTTTCAACATGAAAACAAAAATGTCAACAAATTAAAATCTGTTTTGCATGTTAATAACATGCAGGGATGTGCAAATCTTTGGGAACCTGGACTCCCTTCCATGCTAAGCTCAGAGAAATGCATGCCTGTTCCTTTGGTGTTTCCCCCCTACAACCATTTTTATTCATTTATCATGCATGTTCACGTGCAAATGATTTGACAATCTTTAATCTTCATCTTCATAATGACTTTCTGAGACTGTGTCGCTTCCAGGTTTTTCAGAGAGCAGCCATAGAAACATAGGAAGCTGCCTTATTCAGACCATTAGTCCATCTAGCTCAGTACAATCAATACTGACTGGCAGTGGCTCTCCAGGGTTTCAGACAGGGAGACTCTTCCTGCCCAACCTGGAGATGCTGGGGATTGAACCTGGAACCTTCTGCATGCAAGGCAGACACTCTGCCTCTGAGCTATAACCCTCCCTGATGCTCTCAGTTGGTCCACTTCCTCTTCACCGTTGCTGCTATTGCTCATCCACTTACTTCTCCCTCTAGGCTCAGTCTGGACCCACCCAAAGGGTAAGGGCAAGGTGCAGAGAGCTCACTGCTCCTGCTTCTTCACTGCTCACTCATTCGGAGATGGCAGATGAACAAGCAGCAACAGCAAGGAGGAGCAGCAGAGGCAGGATGCTCCAGTGCATTTTCTGGTCACTTTCTTCATCTCAAAAACTCTGATTTTGGGGGGAAGTGGTTTGTTGCGCAAGAGCTCCAAATCAACTTTAATTATACCACCTGAATTTGCTGCTTTGTGATTGGATCCCACCCAAAAATAGTGGCAGTCAAGAAGCATCATATACTGAAGCCTTGCAGATTTTTGTTTTATTCAGAGTCAGAGCAGTGCAGTTGGATCCTTTGGGGTGAATGAGGCACAGCTGCACCAAACACAGTCTGCCTCCAGCCAGCACCTACCTGCCTGCCTTCTTACTTACAACCATTCCAGGGGGTGGCACTGCCTGGGCCAATGGGCATCAGCGACCACTCATTCAGAGTTTGCTCCCCAATATAAAAAAATCTTTAGGGGTCCTTGGAAGGCTGTTAAACCCCTTCAACAATGCTGTTAAACCCCCTCTGTCACTCTGAAAATGTTTCATCGGTTTACACTAGGGATGTGCAGGGGGTGATTCAATTCACTTTGCATTCAAGGTCAAATCTAACAAATTTGCTTTTTCTGGAACAGTACGTGAACTGAAACAACAGCCATCCTTCGAAATTTGCACTTATCTAAATATTTTGATACAATTCTTCAACCCAAAGTGTGCATAAAAAATGAATCTGTTAGCAAAAATAACTGACAAAAATGCACTGGTAGGATAAATTACTTGCAAAAATGTGTACATTAGTCAAAGCTGCATACAAAAACATGTTTATTAGGAGAAATTCACACTAAAATAAGAATTTTAATGAGGATTTTTTCAAAAAAAAATTAAAAAATCACAAACTGCTGCAGAAATGAGCAACTGAGAAAACCACAACTGACAGCTCTTTGCATCGCTTGTTTTTACCCAATGTGATACAGGAGAAAAGGGGGGGACCCCAAAATGCTTGACAAAATGTTTATTTTAACAAAGGCATAATGCGTTCTGGCCACTCAGTAGTTTGGCATTTATCAAGAGATGAACTGGTCTAAAATATTCTTTTCTAACAAATCTGCTCAAAATGATAAATGACCACCGACCATCATTTTGAGCAGATTGGTTGAAAAGAATATTTTAGACCAGTTCATCCCCTGACGAAGGCCAAACAACCAAGTCGCTGAAACGCGTTAGGCTTTCGTTAAAATAAACATTTTGTCAAGTGTTTTGGGGTCCCCCTCTTTTTCCCCCTCCTTTTGCTTTTGGATGCTTGCCACCTTCTGCTGTTGGCCAATGCGATATAACCAACCCCGGAGGAAACCATGTTTGCACCCAAGTTATCCCACAGAAATAATAGGGGTCAGTGGAGGCTCGTCCCTTAGAGCTAATGAGGCACTGCCGCATCAGCCACATTCTGCTCTCAGCTAGCCTCACGTCTTGTGTTTTTACACGCAACCAGTCCAGGGGTTAGCCTTGCCTGTCATCTTCCTCCTCTTTAGTCTCAGTGTTGCCCCTTGTGGACCTCAGCAGGGAGGAGGAAGAGGAGGACGAAACTAGGATCACTTGGCTCTGCCTGTCATTGGCTGTGGCTCCACCTCCTGTTGGTCTCTCTGGCTCCTGCCCCACCAGTCCCAATGGGCAACAGTCGCTACTTCTAGGGATGCATGGGTGTGTATGGTGGGAAGACGGAGTAGGATGTTTGCAGTTCACAAGTTTTGCTTCTGTTCACAACATTGGGGGAGAATTCTTTGGGATTAAGTTCAAAAGACGAGTTTTTATTTCTCTCACTTCTTTCCTCCCCCATCATACATAACACTTGGAGCAAGGAGTTACAAATCTGTACAAGTGAGAAGGGGCACCTGAACCTTTTATAAATCATACGAATATAAGAGCCTTGCGGCTGGACAGTTTATTTATTATTTAATTTGTATCCTGCCCTTCCTCCCAGCAGGAGCCCAGGGCGGCAAACAAATCACTAAAAACACTTTAAAACATCATAAAAACAGATCTTAAAATACATTAAAACAAAACAGCGTTAAAAACATTTAAAAAAACAACTTTAAAAAAGGGTTGAAAACATTATTAAAAAAACATATTAAAAGCAATTCTAACACAGACGCAGACTGGGATAGGTCTCAACTTAAAAGGCTTGTTGAAAGAGGGAAGTCTTCAAAAGGCGCCAAAAAGATAGCAGTTGAGACTGGGGACTCCAATGTCAGTGGGGCAGTGAGTCCACTCCGGGTTTTAATCTGAAATTTTAAAAAGCTGTCCAAGGTGCTTTCAGCCAGAAACCTGAAGTGGATTCACTGCCCCACTGACACTAGAACCACCAGTCTCCACTGCTGCTGGATCAGACCAAAGGTCAGTCTCATTCAGAATCCCCATAATTTGTGTTGTTCTTGCCACAGCCTGCTGAGCTAGTTTATTCCTTCTCATGCTCTTTTTAATTAAACCCAATTGCTGAACATTCATAAAATACACAATTGCTGTTCTGATGACTGTAGAGAGATGTGGAGCCCTGTTTTTTCTGCATGATGAAAGAAGTTTCACCAAATACTGCAGCGTCTGGTCTTGTTTTGTTCTCTGCATTTCGATACAGGCCTTTGTAAGGTCAACGACTCTTTTAAAAGTAAGGAAAACATGGATATATGCCCAGCTTAAATCCTGCTGACAGCGCAGTTCTCTGAAGCATGTACAAGACAATGCTAAAAAAAAAAAAAAAAGTTCTGCAGTCTATTATGCTGTATGTAATGGTACATTTAAACCTATAAGCCTGATCCAAACATTTGTAAACTATAAAAAATATGCTGGGTGCTGCTATACAGCAATTATCTCCTTAAAACTGCATCTGTGTGGGTCTGATGCCCATTCTTTACTCAAGCTGGCCATTATCCTCAAACCATATGAAGAACATAGGGCCTGCTGGATCAGGCCAATGGCCCATCTAGTCATGGAATCCTTTTCTCACAGTGGCCAAGCAAATGCCTGTGGGAAGCCCACAAATAGAACCTAAGCTTAAGAGCTCTCTCCCCCCGCCCCACTGCAGTTTTCATCAACTGGTATTTGGAAGCGTACTGCCTCTGACTATGGGGGCAGAGCATAGGCATCATGGCTAGTAACCAGTGATAGCCTTATTCTCCATGAATTTGTCTAATCTGCGGCTGTGGGCACACTAATCACTTCAAAAGCAGGTGTTTCTGGCTGTGTTTTGAAGCAACTCTGCCCTCAGCTGGACACACCTCCCTTCCCCGTTGCTGACCTCAGATCCTTCAGGATCACCCACAACAAAGCGTTGAGCCAATCACTGTCTCTGCCTGAGCCTACAGCAAAGTGTTTTCATTGGCCACATCTTGAGGGTTAATGGACTGATCTACCAATCAGTTGCGAAATCTGTCTGAAGCTGAATTTAAAAAAGTTGCACTGGAGCTGATCTGACCAGGTTTTTAAAAGTGGGGTGGAGTTTGACTAGCATCGTGCGCCCCTATTTTCAGAAAACAGAGATGGAGACGCACTGGAACTGTCACAACAGTAAGTGCATCTACCCCTCTTTTAAAGCCATCCAAGTTGGTGACCATCAGCGCCTCTTGTGGGAGCAAATTCCATTGTTTAACTATGCACTGCGTTAAGAAGCATTTTCTTTTACGTGTTCTGAATCTTCCAACATTCAGCTTCATTGGATGTCCACGCTTATTATCAGAGCTTGGAAAAGTTAGTTTTTTGAACTACAACTCCCATCAGCCCCAGCCAGCTGGGGCAACCCCACACAGAGTGCATTGCAGAAATCCAAGCAAACATGCCTATTTCTGCCCGCTTTTAATGTGTGAATTTTTGTACATACTTTGTTTGGAGAACAGCATCATAAAATTCAGAGAAGTGCAAATTTGTTTCAGGAAGTGGTAATTAGGTAGGTTTGCAATTTCCTAATTCAATTTCTCTCCCATCTCTGATGGAAAGAAGGTAGGTTGGGATTCAGTGGTAGATATCTGGGCTGTTTGCAGTAGTCTGGCAAGGGTTTCTGACTTCCATTTGCTTAACAGTTGGAACAACAAAGCTTTTCTTCCCTATCAGATTGCTGAAAAAGAACACTTTGTAGCAAAACAGCAGAGAAAGTTGAGCTGTGTGTGCAGGGCCGGCGCCAGGCATGCCGGGGTCCTTGGGCACTAGCCTGCCCCAGGCCCTGGCACATGCAAGCACTCCCCACCTACTTTTTCTTTGAAGTGAATGCTGGCTGTGCTGTGGGCGGATGCCTGCCACCAACCAAGATGGCAGCCGAGGCTTCCCTAAGAGGCTGATGCCTCCACCACCATCTTGGTTGATGGTAGGCATACATGCATGCATGCCTGCCATCAACCAAGATGGCGGCAGGGACACCAGCCCCTTAGGGACGTCTCAGCCACCATCTTGGTTGATGGCAGGCATGCTCCCACAGCACAGCCAGCGTTTACTTAAAGAAAAATGCAGGTGGGGTGCCTACACGGTAGTAGGGGGGTGGCTGGGATCTCCCTATCTGTGATCCACAGCATGGTCAGGAGCTACAACTGCCGTGGATCATGGAAAAGAACACTACCCACTCACCCTAAGGAGGGAACCTTCAGGGGCCCTTGGCCAGGGCCTGACCTGGCTACCCTCTGGCACTGGCCCTATGTGTGTGAATCCTGCTTAGAGGAACACACCTTTTTCTAGATATGAGACTGTGGCTTTAGGAAAACAATAAAGCTTATGTTTATTATAGGAAATATATAATGAATAGGAAATATCCTAGTTCTAGCTAACTAAAGCTGCAGATGCAAAGACAAAGAGAAAGATGCTTGCTGTTTCATCTCTGTAGGAGAGAAAGAGACAGACAAGGGAAGATGTCTCCTCTTCCAAGGTGGGACAAAGAAGTGGAAGGGAAGAGCAGAAAATGAGGCCAACAACTAAGAGTATCAGTTTACACATCTGAAGGTCAGCACAGGTTACAACAGAAAGACAGTCTAGGAAGCTTGGAGGTTCCTCTCTCTATCTACTCTTCCCCATGCAAACCTGCAGCAAGCTGAGTTGCATCCCAACACTTCCAACACACTTTGGGGGGGTGGGGTGAGGGTGGACCAGGAATGGATTTTCATGTGAAAGCACTTGTCAACTCAGGGTACTGGTCACAAATTTCTGGGCTAAGCATGTGCTTGGAGGCACCCTGTTCCTTAATTCACAGCATCAGTCTGCCCACCTCAGCCGCCATTTTGCACCTGGCTGTAGTTGGTGGACCTCAGAACAAAGTAGATCCCACAAGCCTAATGCATGAGCTCATCCACGTAAGCGTATGTGCATACTTAGGAGGAGTACACCCTACCGAATTCAATGGGACTACTTACTTCTGAATAGCCATGTATATAGGCCTGCACTGTTAGTGACCTTTAGTAAGCATCTTTGGAGTCTAGGGAAGGCTGAGGAGTTTTATGGCAGCAATTTATCTTGGCAACTATTATTGCAACACACTTAGAAGCTCCTGGTGAGATGGAATAGCAATTTGCTAAGCCAACGGGGCTTTGGAAGGGGGGAGTGGCCGATTTTATAAATAACTTTCCCATTTACTTCCTCCATCAAGTCAAGAGAAAATGTAGAAATAGATATAGGAGTTTTCCCTGGTTTAAGGAGTTTGTTGTTGCTGCAGTATAATGTAATCGTATTTATATTTGTATTCTAATTAGGTATTTGGATGTATTTTTTAATGTCATGATTTGTGCATATTTACAATTATTTATATCCAGCCTTTCAGGACATAAATCCTTCCAAGAAAGCTTAGAAATATTTAACTGCATTTGGGGAAGAGACATAACTTAGTGGTAGAGCTTGCATGCAGAAGGTCCCAGGTTCAATCTTTGGCATCTCCAAGTAGGGCTTAGAAAGACTCCTGCCTAAAATCCTGGAGAGTTGCTGCCAGTCAGTGTAGATGATACTGAGCTAGATAGACCAATGGTCTGACTCCCTAAAAGGCAGATTCCTATGTTCCATTAAATATATATATATATATATACATACATACATATTAAAAACACAGCAGGATCCTTCCCAAAGAGCAGTTGCTGGTAGACTGCCCTGTGAGGCAGCAGGAAAGTGCAGCTGGAGCAGGCCCTAAGGTGGTCTTTGCCTGTCTCTCTCTCTCTCTCTCCTAATATCCTTCCCACGGGGACAGTTGATGTTCGATTGCCTTATATGTATTTATAGTTATGAAATACTGTGCACAGTTATTCAGAGAGAGTGCTATTACCAGTAGCAGACGGCACAGTGTATTGCCAGTAGCAGACAGCGCTGGGAGGTGCTTACCTGACCTCCCAGCAAGTGATTTGCTGCTGCTTACTAGATAGAGGAGGGGAGAAGCAAGGCAGCAGGGAGGACGGAGTGTTGCAAATGCACCAGCAGGAGCGCCAGATTGACTCCACTGGTACATATGCACCACACTGGCCTCCCCGCCACTTTGCCCCTCCTTGTCCTCCTAGTAAGCAGCAGTGACTCATCTGCCGGGAGGTCACTCCTCTGCCCCACCACACCACCTGCTACTGGCTATTGAGCTTATGCTCTGCTTATATCCCAATTAGACACTGTGTGATTAGGATGCCGGACTAGATGGGTCTTTGGCCAGGGCTGGATTATCCATTAGGCTTAGTAGGCTGAAGCCTAGGGGCCCGGAGCTCTTGGGGCCCCACGATCCGCAGAAGCAGGACAGGAGCCACGGATCGCGGGACAAGAGCTTCCGAACCGCCCGCCATCCCCCTCTTCACTTACCTTTTTCTCTGCTTTTTTTGCAGTTTACCATCAATCAAGATGGTGGCCGAGGTTTCCCTAAGGGGCTGAAGCCTCTGCCGTACACGCGCACATTGCTGCCATAAACAAGATGGTGGCAGAGGCTTCAGCCCCTTAAGGAAACCTCGGCAGCCATCTTGATTGATGGTAAACCTGCGCACGCAGTGTACGCAGCCGCAAAAAAGGGGGAAAGGTAGGTGAAGCAGGGGGGGATGGGATGGGACAGTGGGTGGCTCAGAATCAGCCTAGGGGGCCTCCTCAGCTTAGTCAGGCCCTGCCTTTGATCCAGCAGGGCTCTTTTTATGTTCTTATATAAGGTTTGCAATTGTACTTCATAGGGAAATGAAATTTAGAATCAAATAAATTTTTCTACAAAATACATGGGATTTCCTCACAATAAGCTCCCCAGCCAAAACTAAGCAAAGAAGAGTTGCAATGGCAAAAGGCCTTACTTCATGGATGTGAAGCACGTATTGACAAATAACAGATGATCGCTGAAAACAAGGAATCAAGAGTGATGAAATCTTGCATATGGTCCCAACTATTCGATGTCTGTGAGCTTGGAATGAGAGCCAGGTTTGAGGCAGATGAGAGGAGGGGATCTGCATAGGCATATGCCCAAAATGGCTTGGATGACAAAATAAGTAAATAACGATGGGAGTGCTAGAAAATGTATTCTCCCTTGTCTAATTCCTGCCTCTGGGCTGTATCACTTTAGACTGCAGGTGGGGACACTGCTCATGTGATGAAATGTTCCTTCGACAACACACACACACAACATTCCTACACATAGCAAAATGGCATCTCAGAGAGAAAGCTAGGACAGAAGCTTGCTTCCTGTAGGCTGTGATCCTCCACACCCACAGGCTGTGTATACATCGTACATTTAAGCATATTTCCCTCCCCCCCTCAAAGAATCCTGGGAACTGTAGTTTGTTAAGGGTGCTGGGAATTGTATCTCTGTAAGGGGTAAACTACAGTTCCCACAATTCTTTGAGGGAGAAATGTGCTTTAGATGTATGGTGTGTATGCAACTTGAGTCTCTACCCGAAGACGCAAGGTTTAAACTGGACCTTTGCTTAACATCTGCCATTACTTTACAGCAAGAAGCAAAGAAGAAAGAGGAAAGAGAAAAGAAATTAACAACTCAGGAAAGCCAATTAACTTCCTGGGCCTAGATACATTAACTCTTTAGTGGCGCCCCCCTCAGTACAGTTGGTATTAATTAAAGACTGTTGCTAATTCCTACAAAATATTATATTTTGTTGCCACTGCCAAGCCTCAAAACAATTCTGTAAGTGGCCATATATTTTTGTATCCACTTTTTATGCTTTTGGTTTCATCTAACGCTCAGCGCAACATCTCAGACATGTGCCTTTACTGAAGTGTTGGTGATATGCAAATGTGTCCCTGTGTAATAAATTAATTGGTTAAAAAGCAGGTAATGAATCAATTTAGAGCTCTTTATTTGGTTGACAGCCATATTGATAACTCTTTAAGGAGTAGGTCACACAGAAAGACAGGCAACGTGATCTCTTTTGCAGGCCTTATTGATATTCTTCTAGGTCAACCCGCAAAATCTATTCTGAAAGTGATTTGGAGTCTGTTAAAAGTCAAGGGCAGTTTTACTGCTGACATTACCCATCTGCCTAAATTCAAGGAGGATTGCTGAAACTAATGCAGTCTGATTTATTTATTCACTGTTGCGCTGGCAGATTTGTCACTGAGAACTCTCTTCCCCCCCCCCTTCCATTTATATTTTTAGCTCTGTATGCTGCTGACTACAGCCTGGTTATCAGAAGCCTGATCTGTAAAACAAGCCCCTGTTTTGCTAACCATGAAAAACGGGTTTCCAGCAACTACCTGACAAAGGAGTTGCATTTCCAGCATGTGTGCAGTCAATATAAACTTTGAATCTCAAGCAAGTCTTTGTGAATTTGAAGGTCTCATCATACCTTTTCTTTAGTCAAGATTTTTAAATAATAGTAATTCTGCCTTCGGAGGCAGTACCAGTCCCTTGCCAATTAAGAGGTACTAAGTGGGCAAGGAATTGTTGCAGGACAGACAGGACATAAATGCAGGTAGCCTCATATGTTTAAGGTTTTTACAGTCCTAAACACATGGGCAAAACACTTTATATAGTCTGTCAGCACCATTCAGACACCAATTCCTGTTTTCATTTATCCCTTTCTTTCATTGCAATCCTAGAGCTCCTCTGTTCTTCAAGGACACATTAATTTATGTGGAAGTAAAGTCCCACTGGCCTACAGCCATAATACCCTGAACACTTCTGGTCTCTTAGCAGGGTCAGGCCTGGTTAGTACTTGGATGGGAGACCGCCTGGAAATACCAGGTGCCATAGGCTTAGAGGAAGGCAATGGTAAACCACCTCTGAATACCTTTTACCATGAAAACCCTATGAATATATCCAAAAAAATTCATAGGGTCACCATAAGTTGTAATCGACTTGAAGCCATATAACAACAACAAAGTCGGTTGCCAGGCTCAGAGCTTGAGAATGATTCTGTATCTTTAAGAGAAGAGAAAATTCAGCCAAGTGTAGATTTTCTTGCAACACTGTAATGGGAAAACCACAAGGTAGAATTCTCCCTTCCCCCTGCACAACTTTTAAAGGGGAAGGGAGAATTTCACCTTGTGGTTTTTCCCATTACGGTGTTGCAAGAAAACCTGCACTTGGCTGAATTTTCTCTTTTCTTAAAGATACAGAAACATTCTCAGGCCCTGAGCCTGGCAACCCTAGTAGATACACATAGGATCAGGCACAGCATCAGAATCTGGTGCCTTCAAGGAGTATGGGAGCAGAATACTGTACTACATGGGCTTTTGGTCTGATCCAGCAGGGCTCTTACGTTGTTGGTTTTTATGGGTGTGGCAGCTGCTATTTTAATTGCCCACAACACTCTGTAGCAGTTCTGCATTATAGGGATGGAAGGGTCTGTCAATTTTGGTTCTCTCTGTTTCTCATTTTTGCAGTCTTAAATTCAGTTCTCCAGGTGTCTGCAGCAATCTGCAATTTAAAAAAAAAATCCTCATGAAAATTCAACATTTTTGATGCAAATCTCTTCTACTAAACACATTTTTGTCTGTAGTTTTGACTAATGTACACATTTTTGCAAGCAATTTCCCCTAATATAATGCATTTTATATGTTATTTTCATGAATTATACACACTTTCCCCTAATATATGCATTTTTGTGAGCATTGTTTGTTGGAGAAGTGTATCACAAAATTTGGATCAGCGCGAATTTTGAAGGTTGGTTGCATTTTCGTTCTCATATCATTACAGAAAGTGAGAATTTGATAAATTCAGTTTTCAATGCAAGCTGAACTGAATTTTTCTCCCCTCCCTACAGTACATTATGAGCATTATGGGAAGTTAAAATGGTGGCTCCTGCCTGGCACTGATCAAACATTGCTGCTGATGGCACTAGGTAAACTCAGGGGTCTGCCAACTATAGGAAGGCGCCCTTGAGCCAGCCCTGTATAGGATTGCATATAGCTTCTCAGATGCCCCCCAACCAAGTTCATAAGCCTGGCTTGTAGGAGAGAAAGCCTTCTTCTGTTTTCTGCCCCAGTACTGTAGTGGCAACACGAGACAGTGCTGGAAGATGAGACCCCCAGATCTCACTGAGCTACTGGGGAAGAACAAAGGACAAGTACGAGTAGCACTGTGGCTAATGACACAGCTGGGTCAAAGCCGAGAGGAAGCCCAGAGGCTGAATCACACAGATGAGAAAGGAGAGTCCAGAGTTGTACGACACACACAATAGGAACATGGAATATGAGAAGCATGGACGACGGAAAGTTAGAAATTGTCAAGCAAGAAATGGAACTCATCAACATGACAATACTTGGTGTGAATGAATTAAAATGGACTGGAATGGGACATTTTCAGTCATGCAACTACAAAACATTTTATGCAGGAAATTAGAAATTAAGAAAAAACGGGGTTGCTTTAATAGTGAGAAGTGATGTAGCAAAAGCAATTAGGAGCTACAACACAAGGTCTGAGCAAGTGGTATCAATGAGATTAAACAGGAAACCTATTAACATAACCATCATCCAAGTCTATGCTCCAACAGCAAATGCAGAAGAAGAGGAATTGGAGAGATTGTATGCAGAAGTACAGGAGGAAATTGATCACACACCAAAACAAGATGTGCTGATAATCATGGGGGACTGGATTGCAAAAGTAGGGAACAGAGAAGAATTAGGAAGTGTGGGAAAATGGGGCTTAGGAGACACATATGAAGCAAGAGACTTGTTGAATTCTGTGAAGCCAATAATTTGTTTCTTGTGAACACATTTTTTGAGCAACCGAAAAGACCACTGTACACATGGACATCACCAAATGGTCAATATAGGAATCAAATTGATTATATGATTGGTAGCAGAAGATGGAGAAGTTCCATACTTTCTGTGAAAACAAGACCAGGAGCAGACTGCGGTACAGATCATGAACTGGTCGTATTGAAAATCAGAGTAAAGCTAAAGAAGAACAAAGCAATCATAATGCCAAAATACAATTTAAATAACATCCCAGAAGAGTATAAAGATCAATTAGGGAACAGATGTGAGGCTTTAAACTTAGTTGACAGAGAACCAGACAATACCTCTAGCTAAAAAGAGAGAAAGACCTCAGTGAATGACTGAAGAAACTCTTAAAACGGTTAAAGAGAGAAGGAAAGCAACAGGAAGAGGAAATAAAAACATGGTCAGAATCCTAAATGCAACAATACAGCGACTAGTACATAGGGACAAAGAGAATTATTACAATAGTTATTGTATAGAAATAGGACAACACAACAAAAAGGGAAGAACAAGAGCCAGGTCCAGCTCTAAAGGGCTTGCCATCAATCAAGATGGCGGCCGAGGTTTCCCTAAGGAGCTGAAGCCTCTGCCGCCATCTTGGTTGATGGCAGCAATGCGCACATGTAGCCAGAACTGTCACTAGAAACTAAAATGATGAAACTGAGCTTATCATACTTTGAACGCATCATGAGAAGACCTGATTCACTAGAAAAGACAACAATGCTGGGAAAAACAGAAGGGAATAGAAAAAGAGGAAGGCCAAACAAGGAAGCCACAGACCTAAACTTACAAAAACTGAACAGGGTGGTTCACGACAAATGCTGTTGGAGGTTTCTGATTCATAGGGTCGCCATAAGTCGTAATCGACTTGAAGGCACATAACAAGTGTAGTGGCCAATTCAGAAGTCCAGGGTCCCTTCATGTTTGTCACAAAAAGTTAGGGGTCTAAGACCAGTGTTCTGCCCCAACATCAGGTGATCATGTGGCACACAGATTTTCAGAGCGATTGTCCCTTTAACTCTGATTCTTCCCATCAACACCCAGCCTCTACCTTGCGCAACAGAGAAGACAGTTTTGCCTCTTTCCATAGCAGGAAAACCCCAAGGTCATTTCAGTATCTTTGTTCACAAACCAGACAGCAAACACAGAGCTCCAGAGTTTCAGTGTTGCAATCTATTGCAGCTGGACTAAATTGTGCCTCATTTGCATACATTTACCATTATTATTTTTTCCCCCAGTGTGGAATTTGCATTGAGTGTGCACAGAGTATAGCAGCCCTGGCTGCACCTACAGCGAGCCAACTCTCTTTTTAGGGAATTAATTAATGTTTGACTTGAGCTTCAAAGAAAGTGAAGCACTCCTGCCTAGCACTGTTGATAACCTGTTGAGATTGCTGAATGCTGTTATTAAATTCCTGTTAAACCAGAGTACAATTCATACCGATGCTTAAAGAGTGTAACCAAACAGACTGGGCTCACTTTAGGGGTTCCAAGATTTAAAAAACAGATACACACAGCGCCTCAGTTCTGTTGTGGGCACTGTACCCTTTGGGACTTTTAAAAGAAAACGAAACAGAATAAGGCAGAAGAAATAGTTGCAACTGGCAATTCTTCTTCTTGTTAAACCCCCACCACCACCACGAGCAAAGAAAGGAAGATGTTGTTGCCTACACTTCTTGGCTACAGATTTTATTGTAAATCACCTAGACGAAGGTGGGAACTTCTTCTTTTTTAGTCCAAGGGCCGCATTCCCTTTTGGATAACCTTCAGGGGGCCACATGCCAGTGGTGGGTGGGGCCAGAGGCAAAAGCAGGCAGAGCAACAAGTGTTAATCTTACCTACGTGTCCCATTCTTAAATTTGCACCCCTCTATCCTCCACCTAGACAAGCATTGTCAGAGTTCAGGGACACATTTCAGCCAGGTGTGAAGCACGGCCAGTGAGGGGTGTGGCCCAGGGAGAGTTCTGAGTGCCAGGTACAGAGGTCTGAAGGGCCACCTTTGGGACCTTGCCTGAGATTCCCCACCCCTAGCCAAAAGCAAAGGTAACCAACATGGTGCCCTACAAACCAATTTGACTCCAACTCCCATCAGCCCCAGCTAGCATGTCCAGTAGTCAGTAAGGATGGGAGCTGTAATGCAAACCTTTTGAAGGGGACCAGGCTGGCTACCCCTGGCCTAAAGGTTTCAGCATGCTCTCCATACTAGAGGGTCAGGGTGTTTTATTTTGGATATGAATGCTCCCTTGAAGAACAGAGGAGCTCTTTTAATGGGAGACGGGAGCAGAGAAGTGCCAGGTCAAATCTGCAGAGGATCTTCTTGATTAAACTGGTTCAGAGGAGGGCAACAAGGATGATCAGGGGACAGGAAACAAAGCCCTATGAGGAGAGACTGAAAGAACTGGGCATGTTTAGCCTGGAGAAGAGATGACTGAGGGGAGATATGATAGCACTCTTCAACTACATGAAAGGTTGTCACACAGAGGAGGGCTGGGATCTCTTCTCGATCGTCCCAGAGTGCAGGACACGAAATAATGGGCTCAGGTTGCAGGAAGCCAGATTTCAACTGAACACCAGGAAAACCTAACTAGCCATATGACAATGGAACCAATTACCTAGAGAGGTAGTGGGCTCTCCGACACTGGAAGCATTCAGGAAGAAGCTGGACAGCCATCTGTCGGGAATGCTTTGATTTGGATTCCTGCATTGCGCAGGGTGTTGGACTTGATGGCCTTATAGGCCCCTTCCAACTCTACTATTCTATGATTCTATGAAACTGGCAGTGGCCCTCTACGGAACAAAGATATAGGAAGTTGCCTCATATTGAGGCAAACCATTGGTCCATCTCATTCAGTATTGTCCACACTGACTGGCAGCAGCTCTTCAGGGCTTCCGGAAGGGAGTCTTTCCCAGCCCCACCTGGAGATGTTGGAGATTGAATATGGGATCTTCTGCATGCAAAGCAGATGCTCTACTACTGAGCTACGGCCTTTCCCTAGCAGAAGAGGAGTACCACCACCCAGCTTTAGCAAGAAGAGAGAACTGCTGGAAAATCAGCTGTACCAATAAGGAGACCAGGGCCAGCAGTGGTACCTGGCATCCTCAGGCAGCTGCTGTGGGCCCAAGCACCAAATAGGGTCCACCAGAACTGCCTTTTGGCCATCCCACCCATTTATGCCCTTTGCTGTGGGTGTACGGCAGCAGAAGCTGGAAAGCCACCCACAATTTGTATTTTCCCACAGTGCTCTGGCGAGCCTCCGCTAGGGTTGCTCCAGAGCATTCTGGGAAAGTTAAAATAGCTGGTGGCTGCTCAAGACCCAACTACTCAGGTGACCCAGGTAAGCGTTTTGCCTGGCAAGGAAGAAAGCAAGGGGGCAGCTGAGGGATCCAAATGGTTGGGAAGGATGAATGGCATGGGAGCCCACCCCAGGGCAATTTGCCAGGGGACTCCTCAAACCTGGTGAAGGCTCTGGAGGTAAACAGTTTTATCAGTCGGGATGTGGCAAACCTTTGTCAGGCCTAGGGCCACATTCCCTTCTGGGCAACCTTCCAAGGGCCACATTTCAGTGATGGGCAGGGCTGGAGGCAAAAGTGAGCAGGACAACAAATGTAAACACTTTTTACACACACTCCTCTGTATCCTCCATCCAGGAAACCAAGGCAGGCATTGTTTCTTTATGACCTTTATATCCCATCCTCCCTCCCTTCCTTGGCAAACTAAGATGACGTGTAAGTGGCCATCCTAGCTTGGCTCAGTACGTCACAGATGGTCTGAGTTAAAGCAACCCTCCTTAATACTTTAAAAGGAGGGAACAGAGAAGGCTGAGGTCAGCCCCCAGCATCTCTGGGCTGCTGACAGGGCCCACCACTGATGCCTGCACTCCAGTGAGCCCTGGGCTCTTGGGAAGGTTGGAAGGAGCTGTCAGATTCAGTTATCTCATTTTTCCAATCTTCAATACAGTAATCTAAATTGCGGTAGCAATTTGTGATTTATTTATTTTTAAATCCTGCTGAACATTGTTCAGCATTTTAGGGCAAATTCCTCCTAATAAACACATTTTTGTATGTAGTTTTGACTAATGTACACAGGTTGCAAGCAGTTTCTCCTAATATAATGCATTTTTTGTGTTATCTTCACTCATATATTCATTTTTACGCATACGTTCCCCTAATATATGCATTTTTGTGAACATTGGTTAGAGAACTGTATTGCAAAATGTGGCTGACTGCAAAGTTCAAAGGATGGCTGTGTTTCAGTTCTCATATTGTTTCGGAAAGTGTGAATTTGATAAATTTGTCTTTAAATGCAAACTGAATTGAATTTTCTCCCCCATCCCTAGCTCTTGGAGATGCTATTTAAATTTGACCCAGAGTGGCGTTAGGTCAGGTGGTCTCTGGGGCATTGTAGGAAAATGCTCCAGAGAGTGCTGCTGCTCACTCCTGCCCACCAGGGCTGATGAGGAGACCCAAAGGTGTATGTGTGTGTGGGTGCACCAGAATGTACCTAGAGCACCCTTGATCCTCAGAAGGGGGGGGAGGAAGGTCACAGTTCAGTGCCAAGATAAGCCTCTGTACGCCCACAACTTTTAAATATGGACCAGGAGTCATTTCAGGTCATCTAGAGTTCAGTCAATATAATATCCAAAGGGATGTTGACATCCATGTCTGATGCACAAAGGAGAAAATATACAGGCAAGTAAATGATAGTTGGAGGAACCATTATGAACCATTCGTACACACCAAAGGGTTTTTCAATTACCTGCAGCTACACAGGAGAAAGATTTAAGTGTCATTGTGGAACAGTTTCTGGTGCTCTGTGACAATCGAATGAAGCTATAAAGAAGCACTCAGGGTGATGGGCGGCAGAGGAACAGAGCATTTCTATAGATATCAGTGATGGTTATATACAGTAGATCAATTGTACAACCTTGCTTTGAAATCTGTGTTCATTGAGAAGACATAGCAAAAAGAGGAATCAAATATAGTTTGACGGCACTACAAAGGAAGATGTGCAAAAAAGGCTGTCCAATTCCTGCCCAGTTTAAACACACAGAGAGCCATCAAGAGGAAGAGCAGGAGCCTGGAGGTTGTCAGCAACAGTGAGCTGGTCACAAGTCACAATATATGGTGAGATGTATTTCAGTTTAAATGCTAGTCATTATTTCTACATTTGTATCTCTGCATATACATTAGCACAGTGGTTTCCCCACGAACCACTTGAAAATTGCTGATGGTCCTGGCAGACCATCGAATTATTTTTCTTCCTGTTGTAGCAATTGCAATGTGCTGTGCTAGGTGCTGTACGAGTTTTAATTGCATTGTTATTACTTCTTTTATTTCTTATGTTGCATTTTATCATATTACAATTTGCATTCCATAGAATTCAGATTGCAATACAATAAAACGCAATATAAGAAATAAAAGAAGCAATTAAAATACAATTAAAAGCAACATGGATATTGAATGTAGACATGCCACAGACCACCTGAATGAAGTTCACGGACTATTGGTGGTCCATGAACCACAGTTTGGGAACCTCTGCATCAGCATATGCCAGCCTTTCCCAACCTGGTGTTCTCCAGATGTTTTGGACTACAACTGTTATCATCCCTGACCATTGGCCATGCGGGCAGAGGCTTATGGGAGTTGAAGTCCAAGACACCTGGAGAATCCTAGGTTGGAGAAGACAGGCACATGCAAATTTGGTGTCCTCTTTTTGTCCTCTTCTTTGATGATTTGTAAGTGGCCATCCTAAGTAAAATGGAGGCAGATTCTTGTCACTAAGGGGCTGATTCATGCGTAATACCCTTGATGCAAGGACAGGGAACCTGTGGCCCTCCAGATGTAGTTAGAATATAAATTTGATTATTCCCAACCAGCATGGCCAGTGGTCATAGATGATGGAAGCTGTAGTCCAGCAACATCTGGAGGACCAGCCAATGAAACATCTCTACTTTGAGGTCTCATCATTTGATGGCTCTCACCCAAAGGTGTGCACTGGTCTCCACTGAAATACATTGTAAGGGTACTGTGTGATCTGAAAGATCTATCTGTTATTATGGCTAATCGTTGATGGCTGATTCACACATCCGTTTATGCCACAATCAATGAGCGATGAGCTTGCATTTGTGAACCAGCCCTAAGGCAATGGCCTACAAACCCATGCCCATCATGGGGATTTTCTCATGTTTTAGTGACTGAATCATAGAATAGTAGAGTTCGCATTTGTTTCCTTCCCTCTCTTTTCTTTTTACACATGTCCGGGAACAAAGAGAGCCAGTGTGGTGTAGTGGTTAGAGTGGTGGACTACAACCTAGGACACCAGAGTTCAAATCCCCACACAGCCATGAAGCTCACTGGGTGACCTTGGACCAGTCACTGCCTCTCAGCCTCAGAGGGAGGTAATGGTAAACCACCTCTGAATACCGCTTGCCATGAACACCCTATTCATAGGGTCGCCATAAGTCGGGATTGACTTGAAGGCAGTCCATTTCCGGGAACAAAGGAACACTGGAATCTGCCTTATACTGACTCAGATGATTGATCCACCTAGCCCAGTATTGTCCACACGGACAGACAGTGACTCTCCAGCATTTCAGACAGAGGTCTATTCCAGCCAGGGCTGTCAGGAATTGATGGACTGCCTGCTTAAGATACCACAATTTAGGTGAAGGACTGAGGGAAAGTGACACTTTGCCCCCTCAAAAGTTCCTTAGTCAATAAAGCATAAAAAGTGGGACCTGCAACAAAATGTTGCAGTGCACCTCCAACTTCTTAGCAAGAGTACTCTTGTTTAGTGTTCCAGCTAGTCAACCATGCTTTCCTACAAAATATTGTAGAACTGGGCTGGGGAACCTTTGGCCCTCCAAATGTTGAACTCCCATCAGCCCCAGCCAGCATGATCAATGATGATCAGGGATGATAGTAGTCCAGCAACATCTGGAGGACCACAGGTTCCCAAGCCCTGCAAACTGTGAGGAGCTCACACAAGGCATTCCACTCCCCCACCCGCAACTGACATTCAGCATTTTCATTAGGTTGCTTGAGGGAGGGGGTTTATATTAGAGGAAATTGCTTGCAAATATCCAAGGTGCAGAACCTGTTTTGGGAATATGTTTAAGCACCTTGGACAAATCCTTGAAAGTTCGGACTAAAACCTGGAACTTTTTCCACTGCCCCACTGACATGAAGCCACCAGCTGCCACTGTAAATATGTGTATATTAGATAAAATCACATACAAAAATGTGTACTTTATGTGCACACTAAAACACTGACATAGTTCCATAAGGACTTTTTTCCTTTTAAAAAATCACAAACTGATGCAGAAATGTGGAGAACTGAACTTAAGACTAGGAAAACGAGAAACAGAGAGAAACCAAAGCTGCCAGATTCATTCACCTCTAACTCAGTCAGACTTATTTCCAAGTAAACCTCCACAGGTTCACACTGTAATGCTGTGGAGAGATACAGTACACTACTAGGCCCCAGAGTCTGCTCATATTTCATTGTTGGTTCTTATGCATTTGTATGCCTAGTCGTCTGATGACTTTCCACATCTTTGGAAGCCGGTCAGTATCAGAAAGATTCCAGATCTGATTAGCCAAAGAAACCTTTGGCCTGTTGATTACAGCTGTCTTTCTACATCTGTTTTCAGTGGCTTCGTGCCCTTTTGTGGTTAATAGCATTTTGGGATGCTGTTTTTTAACCCAATTCTTCTGCAAATTAAAAAAAATGCTCCCACTAATAAAAAGTTTACATTTCTCTAATTTGTTTAAGCACATAGAAAATCTCACCCACAGATGTTCCGTTAACTTCTCCTGACTCCTTTCTTCGGATGTCTGATTTCTCTCCAACCCTATCTGAAACATCTTCCATGCACAGTCCATCTCATATCATGTCCTCTGTGTTTTGACATCAGTCATAAAACTCTTGATATACCACTTGTATTCTTTATATGGCCAAGCAAGCTCACAGCCCATAAGAGCAGTAGTAGATAAGTACTGATCTCTGTAGGATTGCCACCTGGCAGGTTTTAAATCAGCATGAGCCCTCCTGACCTAATCTGTTGTCTCCCACGAGGTTTACACACAGCAACATTCAAAAACCTTCAGATTAATTAACAGCACAATCTTAGGCATGTTTACTCAGAGGTATGGGGAGGAAATTTGATTCAGGCTCCATCAGCACAATACAAGTAAAGCAATATCATACCACTTTAAACAGTCATGGCTTCCCCCAATGAATCCTGGGAAATGTAGTTTGTTAAGGGGGCTGAGAGTTGTTAGGAGACCCCTATTTCCCTCACAGAGCTACAATTCTCAGAGTTCCCTGGGAAGAGGGATTAACTGTCAAACCACCCTGGAAACTGTAGCTCTTTGAGGGGAAGTAGAGACTCCTAACAACTCTCAGTGCCCTTAATAGACTAATGTTCCCAGGATTCTTTGGAGGAAGCTGTAAAGTGGTATAATACTGCTTTAAATGGATAGCACAGATTTGCATTTAAAGGCAAATTTATCTAATCCATACCTTTTGAAATAATATGCAAACCAAAACACAGCCATCCTTCAACATTCGCACTACTCTGCATTTTGCAAAGCAGTTCTCCAACCATATAATATGTGCAAAACTGTACATACTAGGTAAATTATGCATAAAAATGCATATAAGTGAAAACAGCATATAAAAATTCACATGGCAGGGGAAATTACTTTGCAAAAATGGGTATAGTGGGCAAAATTGCATACAAACATATATATATATATATAATGCCACCCTGGGTTCCTACTGGGAGGAAGGGTGGGATATAAATCCAATAAATAAATAAATAAATAAATAAAATCAGGAGAAATGTGCACTGAAATGCTGATGGGTTTTCATAATATTTTTTAAATAAATAAATAAATTACAAACTGAGGCAGAAATGTGGAGAACTGAACACTGGAAAAATGAGAAACTGAAACAGAAAATGATCTGCCCTTCCCTACTCAGGAATCAGGCCCACTGTGTTCAATGAAACCTCCTTGCAAGAAAGCATGCACCGGATAGCAGCCTTAAAAGGCGATGCTTTAAAATATTTATATATAAAGTCGCTGGTTCTATTTTCTTATCATCAGTGACACTGGATAATGACACTGGTGGGATTTGATAATTGCTAAAGGTTCCTATGCAGTGAAGTAGATGCCTTTGGCCTGCAAGTGAACCAAATATTTAAAGTGAGCTATGAATCAGATGAGGTGTTGGATACATTTGCATAACGGGTTTTCAGGGACGTGTCTGTTACTTCATTTTTTAAAAAAATGTTTATGCATATAAAAGTGTTCATGAATTTGTCATTTGCTGTTTGGTATGTATTTATTCAGGGTTATGTAAACTTGTTTTTGTATCTTGTGGTTGGTTCGTTGAATGGGTACATGTGACCGTTAGTCATGGAACCAATGGGATCTGCTGAAGCAATATGGAACCTCAACAGATCAGAAAGACTGAAGCCACATCTGCACTACACATTTAGAGCAGTACTATGCTATTTTAAACAGTCATGGTTTCCCCTCTCCCGCAAAAAAACCCAAACCCTGGGAAGTGTAGTTTGTGAAAGGTGCTGAGCGGGGACCCCTATTCCCATCAGAGAGCTACAATTCCCAGAGTTCCTTGGGAAGAGTGATTGGTTGTTAAACTACTCTGGGCCAGTATATTGACTGAAGGAAATCCTACACAAGGAATGGGGTGCCTCAGGCCCAGGGCCTGAATGTCCCCCCCATCTGCCCCTCAGAATTCTCCCTAGGACGCACCCCACCCTGGCTCCATTTCTCACCCCCAAGTGCTTTTGCCTGTCTAGAATGTGATAATGCCTCGTTTGCCTGGATGGAGGATAGACAGGTAGGTGTATGTGACTATGTGTAGAAACCAGCCTACTGTACAAAAGTAACATTTACATCAGTTGAGCCACCAATTTTTGTCTCTGGCCCCTCCCACCATTAGCATTTGGCCCTTGGAAAGTTGCCCAGAAGGCTGTCCTCACCTTGAAAAAAGTGTTCCACTCCTGTTACACAGTAACCTCCCCCAACCTGGTGCCTTCCAGGTGTTTTGTACTACAACTCCCATGGATGATTGGTTGGCCACTGTGCAAACAGGATGCTGGACTAGATGGGCCATTGGCTTGATCCAGCAGGCTCTTCTTATGTTCTTAACTCCCACCAACCCAAGCCAACATGGCCAGTGGTCAGGGATGACGAGAGGTGCAGTCGAAATTTTCTGGAAAAAAACAGATATTCATTCAGTCTACTCTACAGCAACAATGGCTGCTCTACAGTAACAACGTCATCTAAATCAACAAAAGTTCAACAACTTTAAAGAGGTTCAGTAAGAGAGTTGTGTCAAATCATAACAAGAAACCAAGATGCGCTGACTTATTTATGTGATGACAAATAAAACATAACTTAAACGTTACTCTTAGGCTGCATTCACACAAACACAGAGTTCAGCCAGTCACAAGAAGTAATGGCTCCACTCTCTTCTGCACTGTTCAGGTCACATCTGGAGTACTTTGTCCCATTCTGGATGCCACATTTTAACTGATAGATCGAAACAGACATTGATAAATGGGAGGGCATCCAGAGGAGGGCAACCAGTGATGGTGAGAGGTCTGTAAACCAAGCCCTGTTTGGAATGGTTGAAAGAATTGGGCATGTTTAGCCTGGAGAAGAGACGATTAAGGGGAGATGTAAGAGCAATCTTCACACATGTGAAGGGCTGTCAAATAGAAAATGGAGCATCCTCGACCATTGGCCATCTGGCTGACAGCAGTTGAAGTCCAACAACATCTGGAGGGGCAGAAGTTCCTCATTCCTGCTGTACACCCTGCGTCCACAGTGAACCAAGGTGAAGGAGTTCACCCAGTGCTGGTGGCTGGTGCCCTTTGGGATCTATAGGGCCAAAGGCAGTGAGGCCAACAGTAGATGAAGGCAGAGCCACAGCCCGGGAGAGCCAACTAAATCTAGATTTCTCTCTGTCTTCTTCCCTGCTTAGTTCTGCAAGTGGAAACACCGAGAATAAGGAGGAGGAAGCTGACATGCTTCTGGACTGGCTGTAAGTAGGAAGGCAGGTAGAAGTTGGCTGAGGGAAAGCAGAGGTTGGGAGGGAGCAATGTCACATTCATTCTAATCGGACAGCCTCCACTGGGTGCACCTCTTCAGTCTAGGCAAAACATTGCCATGAACTAAGTGTTCTACAAAAAGTACTCTACACTCTGTGAAGAAGATCCTTATTTGTTTGTTTATATTCATATCCTGCTTTTCTTCCATCCTGGAATTCAGTGCAACATGCTGTAGTCTCCTATCCAGCAACTGACCAGACACAAACCACTTTCGCTTCCCCAAGACTGCTTTATTGTGTACCTTCAGACTATACTCTGGGGGACCATTTTTCACAGACTGGAGTAAACTGGTGGTGTACTCAAAGCAACCAAATGAGCCTGTAGCAATGACTAAGCAGATTGGAACTCAAGCATGCCAACTCCATCTGTCTACTTACTGAGTCCCTAATACTCGTGACATGATTTCTTAATCTGAAAAGCATGATTAGGGCTACAATTACTTAATGGAAAACCCCTTTAAGGCCTGAGCCTGTAGTAAATGCAAAGTATGTCCCAGTTGGTCATACTGTGATTCAGTCACCTGATTGCTACATCCAGGGGTGAAGTCGTCCAGGGTCCCGGAGGATCTTAGGCCACTTACTTTTTTGGGAGACAGGTCTCAACAGGGTCCCTGTGTCTCCAGCACCTTACGAGCCAATCAGCCACTGAGAGGAGTCCCAATGGGTGTCTATTGGAAGCAAGCCTTTATTAGCTCCTACTTCAAAGAGTAAAGACAAGTTGTGAAGTGTGAGAATTCTGTAACTGCAGAAGAAGAGACAGTGAATCCTGATGATAGCAAGGAGTTTGGTTGCATTAGGAGACACTGAATTCAGCAATTCAGGCAATATCTCCAACAGTGAGAAAGGACAGTCAAATGGTGACACTGATAAAGAAGCAGAAAGCAGCATTCAAATTTGGCCAGATTATTCTATAATCTTAAAAGGCTGTATAATCTTAGAAGGGGGTGTGGCTGTGAGAGGCGTGACTGTGACTATCATGAAGGGACTCCGCACTTCTCAATTTGCCACTACACTACTGGCTACATCTAGCGGCAAGATCATTTTCCAGCAGAGGGTGTGGTAGGGAAGAGGGAGGGATTTGGTTCAGTGTGCTTTTAAAGGCAAGCCTACCTAATTTGCACTTCCCCAAACAATACATGAACTGAAACTAGGGTTGCCTGGTTCAGGGCCTGAGACTGATCCTGTATCTTTAGGAGAAGAGAAAGTCAGCCAAGTGCAGGTGTTCCTGCAACACGGTAATGGGAAAAACCACAAGGTGGAATTCTCCCTTCCCTCTGCACAACTTTTACAGATACAGAAGACCTCTTGGTTGCCAGGCCCGGCCTCCAAGAAGTTTCCTGTATCTTTAAAAGTTGTGCAGGGGGGAAGGAGAATTCAACCTTGTGGTTTTTCCCATTGCAGAGTTGCAGGAACACCTGCACTTGGCTGATTTTCTCTTCTCCTAAAGATACAGGATCAGAGGCCATGGACCTGGCAACCCTAACTTCTGCAAACAGTGTTTGGGTGGTGAACTGTGTTGCAAAATTCTAATAAGTGCAAATTTTGAGGGATGGCTGTGTTTTGGTTCTCACGTTGCTTCAGAAAGTGCAAATTTGATAGATTCAGCTTGAAATGCAAACTGAACCAAATGCTCTGCCATCCCTGGAGTATATACATATTACCCTTAGGTGACCTGAGGCTAGGGCACATCAGTGGGGTTTCTGGCTGTTGGAGGAGTGATTGGTAGAAACCCTAAGCTTACAAACCCATCATGATAAAAGGACTCTAGCTCAGTGGTAAAACATCTGCTGTGCATAGGTTCCAGGTTCAATCCCTGGCATCTCCAGGTAGGTCTGGGAGTGACCACTGCCTGAAACCCTGGAAAGCTGCTAACAGTCGTTGTAGATTGCGCTGACCTAGATGACTGATGGACTGACTCGGTATGAGGTAGGGCCCTATGTTCCCATGCACCAAAGTTTTACTGTGGGAAGGGGCTTCCAGCTAGGTGGATATGATAACACCGAACAGCAAAATAGTCATGATTTAAGAGAAGCAAACAGCTTGTCAACATTTTTCATGGGAACAAGGTTAATTTGCCAGGAGTTACATCATACCATTGCAGAGGGGTTGTTTACAAAAGAGTATTATCTGGAAGCAAGCAGCTCTTCAGAGCTGCTGTTCATAGTTTATCACTGTGTTTTTTGCACACCTGATCTTGCTGGGAAAGCTATCAATATTGATCTTACATGAACACACTCATACACACACATATGCACACACAGAGACTTGTCTCTTTGACTTCATGCAAATACTACTAAACAGTGTCTGGAGACATCCTGTCTGTGCAGCGAGTGGAAAGGAAGTGCAGAGCTCTGCCGCCCCCTCCACCGCTTTGCACTTTGTAAACTGCTCTGACTTTGCTAGGAAACAGCCTGGGTGAGATCTCAGCAGTTATCTGATTCATTCTCCCTGCTGATTGGTCACTTTCCTTTACCACTGACATCATTTTGTTACCAGGCGAAAAACATCTGAAGCACAACCCTCAATGTTGTCTTCAGTGAGCCGGTTAAAAAGATGACTGTTGAGCTGGTTGTTTTTGCAGTTAAAAAGGGGGGAGGGGCTGTGGCCTGGCAAACAGTTTAGGAAATTAATTGGTAATCTGTACCTTCTAGAAACCTGTGTTTTTTTAAAAAAAGATAAATCAGGTGCATTGTTGTTTCAATATTAGCAATCCCTGAGACCACAATCTGTGATTGTAGCATTGCGATCCTTAAACTCAGCTCAGTCTCTGATTTATTTTCACGGTCACGGCAGGAGGTGAAGGGAGTGAATTCTTAAAAGTACAGTCAGTGCTGTGGCAGCCTTCTGGAGATTCACATCATCCAAAATAAGTCCACATCACATGGCAGTGCTTGAATTACAACACTCCCACTCCCCACCATTTATTTATTATCTATTTAGAGCATTTGTACCCCGCTTTTCAGCCAAAAAGGCTCCCAAGAGTGGCTTACATACAATCCATTAAAACAAGACAGTCTCTACCCGCAGACTTGCAATCTAAAAAAACATGAGAGGGGAAAAAAGTAAACTCAGGCACCAGTTCTTACATAATAGTTCTTCTCATGTCCAACTGGCATAGAAATAGTTCAGAGGAAGAAGGTGCCCGATGATCTTTTCACGGAGCTGTTGGACTCGGCCCTGGTTCCTATCTCTCCCATTGAGGCAGCCTTTTGCGATGGCCCCCTTAGGTACCGTTATACATGGCTACGGGAGGAATGATTTTATCTTCCCTACCTCTATCCAACTGCCATAATACCCTGAACACACCTGATCTCGTCTGATCTCAGAGGCTAAGCAGGGTCAGGCCTGGTTAGTACTTGGATGGGAGACCGCGTGGGAATACCGGGTGCTGTAGGCTTAGAGGAAGGCAATGGTAAACCACCTCTGAATACCTCTTACCTATGAAAACCCTATGAATATATCCAAAAAAGATTCATAGGGTCGCCATAAGTCATAATCAACTTGAAGGCATATGACAACAACAAGATGCACCATTATTGTGTCAAGAACATATTATTATTATTATTATTATTATTTCCATTTATAGACCGCTTACTATCTAAAAGATCTCAAAGTGGTTTACAATATAATACAAAAGGCACAATAAAAAAATATATATATTATAAAGCAAAATACATAAACAATATACATAAACATATTGAGTCTGGTCTCTAACTCTTCATCTCTTTGTTTACTTGGGCTGTTTATCCAGATCCACTCATGTTCTATCTTCAGGCAGGATCTCTCTTTAGCTAGATGCCTGCCTGCCTGTCCTGTGTCCACCGTGCACTTGGGTTTGGTCATCAGAGAGAATCCCCTGTCAATCTGAATCTCCAGGGGTTCCAGTGGCCTTGGAGTCCATATCGGGGCAGGGAGCTTTTCCAGCTCAAGGATCACATTCCAATCTGGACAACCTTCTGGGGGCCATATGCCAGTAGTGGCCAGAGCTGGAGGCAAAAGTGCCCCAAGCAACAAATGCAAATGTTACCTTTGTAGAGTAGGATACTTTCTTCACACAGGCACACATCTCTCCTCCTCTATTCAGGCAACCATCCAAGCAGGGCCGGTTCTAAAGGGAAGCCAGGTGGGGCACTGGCCTGAGGGCCCCTGGGGCTACAAGGGCCCCTCAGGGGCCCCTCTGCTCCTTCCGCGATTTGCGGCAGGATCGCTGCCGTGGATCACACGGTGAGAGCTTTGGAGCTCCGCCATTCCCTTGCTTAACCTACCTTGTTCTGCAGTTGCACACACAGTGCTGCCTTTAACAAAGATGGTGGCTGAGGTTTCCCTAAGGGGCTGAAGCCTCTGCCGCCATCTTGGCTGATGGCATGCATGCGTGCTGCGCATGCACACCCCTGCCATGAACCAAGATGGTGGCAGAGGCTTCAGCCCCTTAGGGATACCTCGGCCGCCATCTTTGTTAAGGAGAGCACTGTGTGTGCAACCGCAGAACAACTGAGAAAGGTAGGTTAAGCAAGGGAATGGCGGGGCGTGCAATCCGTGGCAGCAATCCTGCCATGAATCACAGAAGAGGAGGGCCAGGCTGGGGGCAGGCTTGTGCCCAAGGGCCCCAGCATGTCTGGGGCTGGCCCTGCATTCAAGCATTACTTGAAGGACTTCAGGGACACAATCCAGCCAGGCAGCACACACACATGCATACACTCAAGGAGAGTATGAAATAGGGTGTATCATGGTGAAAGAGTGTGTGGCTGAGGAGGGGATGTGGCCTGAAGAGAGTCCCAAGAGCCAGATAAAGAGACCCGAGGGCCACATTTGGCCCCCAGCCCAAGGCTCCCTGACTCTGGTCTATGTACCCTGGCTAAAGGAACTTTCGTTCCAAGGGAAACTAACTTTTGAAATGTATTGTTGTGAGTTTGGGGGTTGAAATGGATAATTTCTATGAGTCCCCTTCCAACCTCTGATTTGGAATCTTGTGCCTTGGGGTAAGAAACTTGGTCTGCTGATCAGATGAGTTTTTTTTTTGTTAAACTAAAAGAGTGGCCAGGTTTGTTAATGGGTCTATGAGGTGCCCAGCAACTGGTGAATGGGCCAGGACGACCCTTTTGTCATTGAGACGTTTCAGGAGAGCCCCCACCTCCTGGGGCCTAGGAGAGGCTTGTATGCTGGAGTGTGTCTGAGAAAGGCTGGGAACTGGAGGAAGGCAGAAAGGCTGTCTCTCTGCACCATGGCTTTAGGATGCCTCCTGTAACCCCGATGGAAAAGCTGGATATTGGACTGCTGATGCCTTGAACCCCTCCATCCTAAGCTCAGGTTGGAATGTGTGTAAATAAATTAACCATATTTCATAAAGTCACCACAGTCTTCTCTGACCTTCTTCCCAAGGAAACCAAACCCAGGGTGGGTGCAGGGACCCTTGGAAATCTCACCACTCAGAGATTGGGGTGGCTCGCAACAGTATCAAGGCCACATCTGCATCATACATTGAAGAGTGGAGTACATTGAAGAGTTCCCCTCACACATCTAAAATTCCCTGAGGTCCCTGGAAAGAGGAATTGATTGTTAAACCACAGTGAGAACTTTAGCTCTATAAGGCTACCTACGCCTTGTTCCTCACTCCCACTCCTCTCATGGACAGGTTCCTCATTGCTCATCTGCTGTGCCCACTGGCCTGTGTGTGTTGTTGTTTAACACCAGATCGGTACACAATAAGACCACTCTCATCCATGATTTGATCATGGATGAAGGTGGCGATTTGGTGTGCATTACTAAGACCTGGGTGGGTGAGCTGGGAGGAGTTGATCTGACCCAGCTTTGCCCATCTGGATACTCAGTGCAACACCAACACAGGCTGCAGGGATGGGGGCGGGGAGGTTGCTGTGGTCTACAGAACTTCCATCTCTGTCACCAGGACACCACTCTGTCTTGGAGCTGGCTGTGAGGGCCTGCACCTGGTGTTGGGCCAAGGAGACAGTAAACAAGGGTTGCTGCTGGTGTACTGTCCACCCTGCTGCCCGGCAGCTTCTCTGACCGAGCTGTTGGTGTTGGAGGGGCCCAGTACTATAGTCCTGGGTGATTTAAATGTCCATGCTGAGACTGCCTCTAGAGCTCTGGCTCAGGACTTCATGGCCTCCATGATCACCTTGGGGCTGTCTCAAGTTGTCACCAGCCTCAGATAGGGCAGGGCACACCCCCAACTTTGTTTTTGCTCCAGATGGAGGACGGGGTGTCTGGAGATGGGTGATGGATGTCACCCCATTGTCATGGTCAGACCATTTCCTGGTGAAGTTTAGACTTACAGCTCCGATCCTTCTCTGCAGGGGTGGTAGACAGATTAAGATGGTCCGCCCCCGGAGACTAATGGTATCCACAGGATTCCTGAATGCCCTGGGGGAGTTCCCAGTAGATAGAGCAGGTGACCCTGTTGAAGCCCTTGTCACGCTGTGGAACAGTAAGGCGCGTTGAATTCTTTCCTTGGTTGCCCCTGAGCGCCCTCTCCGGCATGATGGAGCTGGGTTTGTACCTTGGTACACCAGTGAGCTAAGGGCAATGAAACAGGCTGGATGATGGCTAGAATGCAAGTGGTGAAAGACATGATGTGAGGCTGATTGGGCACATGTAAAACATCATAACCTTGCCTACTGTGCGGCGTTCAGGGCAGCGAAGAAGGCCCACTTTGCTGCCACCATCGAATCCTCAAGTAGCCGTCCAGTGGAGCTTTTCCGTATTGTCAGGGGACTGTTGACATCAACTCCAGGAACTGGAGTTTTAGACCCTTCAGAGGCCCCCTGTGAATTGTTTGCAAGCCACTTTGAGGGTAAAGTTGCTCACCTCCATAGCAATCTTGATGCCCCATCCACATCTACTGTAGTCCCCAGTGAGGTGTCCAATGCAACTTCTGCTATAACTTATTGGGAATGGCTTCAGTTGATGCGGTCTGATGGTGTGGACAGGGTGCTTGCGATGCTGCTGCCAGCAATGTGTCCTCTCAACCCTTGCCCTTCTTTGCTTATTAAAGCTTGCTGAGGTGGTTTGACCGAGTGGATCGAGGGTGCGGTCAACGCATCATTGTGGGAAGAAATGGTTCCATCCACCCTGAAAGAGGCGGTGATCTGACCGCTCCTGAAAAAGCTCATGCTGGACCCATTGGTCTGCGACAACTACTGACCAGTTGCAAATACCCCCTTCTTAGGGAAGGTGATTGAGAGGGTTGTGGTGCAGCAATTGCAAGTAGTCTTGGATTAAACAGATTATCTCGACCCATTTCAATCTGGGTTCAGGCCTGGTTTTGGGATTGAATTGGCCTTGGTCGCCCTTTATTGGGAGAAGGACAGGGAGAGTGTGACCCTGTTATTCTTACTTGATCTCTCAATGGCTTTTGATACTATTGACCATGATATCCTTGTGGGCTGACTTGGTGAGATGGGTATTGTAGACACTGTTTTACAGCTGTTCCGATCCTATCTCCAGGGTCATTTTCAGAGAATAGCACTGGGTGATTGTCTTTTGGCCCCCTGGCAGTTGTGCTGTGGGGTGCCGCAGGGTACTATCTTGTCCCCCATGCTGTTTAACATTTATATGAAACCCTTGGGAGTGGTCATCAGGAGATTTGGGGTGAGGTGTCAGCAATACACTGATTATACCCAGCTCTATTTCTCTGTAACATCTGAATTGGAAGAGGCCATGTAAGCCCTGGACCAGTGCCTGGACTTGGTGGTGGGCTGAATGAGGGCCAGTAAACTGAGTCTGAATCCTAGCAAGATGGAGACACTGTGGGTTGGTGGTTCCCGAATTCGGATAATTAGTCAGTTGCCTGCTTTGGATAGGGTTGTACTCCCTCTGAAAGACCAGGTCTGTAGTCTGGGGATGCTCCTGGATCCATCTTTGTCGCTAGAGGCCCAGGTGACCTCCATGGCTAGGAGTGCCTTTCACCAGCTTCAGCAGATAAGACAGCTGTGGCCATTTCTATACTGGGATAGCCTGACCACTGTTGTCCATGCACTGGTAACCTCCAAGTTGGATTACTGTAATGTGCTCTTTGTGGGGCAACCCTTGAGGTTGGTCCGGATGCTGCAACTGGTGCAAAATGCGGTGGTGAGACTGCTCACTGGGGCAGGGTATTGCCAACATGTCATCCTGCTGCTGAAAGAATTGCACTAGCTACTTATTAGCTACTGGGCTATGTTCAAGGTTCTAGTTTTGGTGTACAAAGCCCTATACAGTTTGGGACCAGGATACCTGAAAGACCATCTTATTCCTTATATACCCAGTCGATCACTGCGCTCTGCAGGTGAGGGCCTCCTGCAGATACCATATTATCAGGAGGTCCATTACACACAACATAGGAAATGGACCTTTAGTGTAGTGGTACCTACCCTTTGGAATTCCCTCCCCTTAAATATTACACAGGTGCCATCTCTGATAGCTTTTCGGCACCTACAGAAGACTTTCCTCTTTCAACAAGACTTTTAAGTTGAGACCTTATCCCAGTCTGCGTCTGTGTTGGAATTGCTATTTAATATGTTTTTAAACCTTTTCTTTTTTAAAAAAATATGTTTTTAAACCTTTAAAAAAAAAAGTTTTAAAAAAGTTTTATTTTAATGTATTTTAAAGTCTGCTTTTATGATGTTTTAAAGTGTTTTTAGTGCTTTTGCTTGCTGTCCTGGGCTCCTACTGGGAGGAAGGGCGGTATAAAAATCAAATAATAATAATAATACCAACAACAACAACAACGATGATGATGATGATGGGAACAGGGGTCTCCTAACAACTCTTAGCACCCTTAACAAACTACAGTTCCCAGAATTCTTTGAGGGAAGCCATGACTGCTTAAAGTTGTATGATTGTGCTTTCAATGGACAGTGCAGAAGGGCCCCCAATCACATACCATTGAATCTATGTTGCACAATTAAAGTTCATTTTGTGCTTTTATGCAACAAACACACTTCCCCAAATTTGTGGCTCTTTGTGATAAGGAAAGTGAAGGGGAAACACAATGGAAAGTGTAGCATATTGATTCTTTGAAACAACATCATATAACTTCTTTGTAGGGATGGAAGAATGTGTCTGTTTCGGTACTTTCAATTTCTCATTTTTCCAGTCTTAAATTCAGTTCACATTTCTGCAGAAATTTGCAACTTTTGTTTTTAAAAAAAACCTCATGAAAATTCTTCAGCGTTTTAGTGCAAATTTCTTGTAATAAACATTTTTGCTTGCAGTTTTGACTTACACAAATTTTTGCAAGTAATTTCCTCTAACATAATATATTCATGCATGTTATTTTCACCAATATGTTTGTTTTATGCACATTTTCCCCTAATCTATACAATTCACATACATGGAAGGATGGCTGTCTTTCAGTTTTCATACTCTTTCAGAAAGTGCGAATTGAATAGATTTGGCTTTAAATGTGAACTGAATCACATTTCTCCCCAGTCCCTACCTCCACACAGACAAATCGGACCGAATGATTTGATTTGATTTAATATTTCCCAACAACTAAAGCAGTTCACAGCAACTGAATGCACATAGCCAAGATTGACTAATCTCTTGGTTAACTTTGTGCAAACAAATGAGGGCGAATGCTCACTAAACAGGTCATCTGGAAGTGACCTTATGAAAGATAAGAAAAGGAAGGAACTCCTTGTTAGGCTTGGAAGGGAAAAAGCCTAGACTATTTATTCAAAGGGGTGTTTGTTTATTTATTTATTTATTATTTGATTTATATCCCGCCCTTCCAGCAGGAGCCCAGGGCAGCAAACAGAAGTGCTAAAAACACTTTAAAACATCATAAAAACAGACCTTAAAATACATTAAAACAAAACAACAAAAACATTTTTTTAAAAAGCTTTAAAAACATCTTTTAAAAAAGGGTTAAAAACATCTTTTAAAAAAGCATATTAACAAGCAATTCTAACACAGATGCAGACTGGGATAGGTCTCAATTTAAAAGGCTTGTTGAAAAAGGAAAGTCTTCAAAAGGTGCCGAAAAGACAGCAGAGATGGCGCCTGCCTAATATTCAAGGTGAGGGAATTCCACAGGGTAGGTGCTGCCACACTAAAGGTCCATTTCCTATGTTGTGCAGAACGAACCTCCTGATAAGATGATATCTCTCTTTAAGCAGAGGGGTGACATGTTGGCAGTACCCTGCCCCAGTGAGCAGTCTCACCGCTGCATTTTGCACCAGTGTTCTCTCTTAAAGGTTTGGTTTAAAAGGAGGGTTTTTCCCCACACTCTAAAGGAAGGCTAAAGGCATTAGGTTATGGTAGTGAGATTCGTGTCTCTCGCCATGGGCGCCTACTACAAGATAGTACATGGGATCAGGGTGCAAAAGAGTATAGGTCTCTAGTTTTAATGGATACTGATGCATTATGGTATTGTTCTAACTGTGGGTTTCACAGTGCTTCCTGTGTGGTATGCGTTACAGCTAAGTAGGGATGGAAGGATTAATCAATTTCAGTTCTTTCCGTTTGTCATTTTTCCAATCTTAAAGTCAGTTCTCCACATTGCTGCAGAAATTGGTGTTTTGTTTTTAATCCTTATGAAAATTCTTCAGCACTTTATTGCAAATTTATCCCAAGAAACACATTTTATGCAGTTTTGACTACTGTACACACTTTGCAAGCAATTTTTCCACATACAATGCACTGTTGTATATTATTTTCATTAATATATTATTTTTTTATTTACACTTTCCTCTAATATACGCATCTTTGTAAACATTGTTTGGTTGGAGAACTGCATTACACATTTGGCTAAATGAAGATAAATTCAGATGGCTGGGTTTCTGTTCTCAGATTATTTCACACATTTGATAGATTTACCTTTAAATGGAAATAGAATCGAATTATTCCCTTATCCTTACCTCCCAGTCAGGGATGGGGACTTTGTAGCCCTTCAAACGATCTAGGACTACACCTCCCATCATCACTGACCATGCTGGCTGGGGCTAATGGAAGCTGGAGTCCTATAACAGCTGGAGGGCTACAAGTTAGCCACCCTTCTTCAAAGGCTCTAACAAGCAGGTGAACCATGACTTGCAAGGCTTTGATTAGACTGGAATCAGGTAGCGAGTTAGGGTGTGTACACATTCCAGAGACCCCAGGCCTACTGGAAAGAGTGTGGGAACCACTCCTTTTGACGATGCTGTTGTAGTTTTCAGTGGGATGCATTGCTGTGGATTTGGATTTTGCCCTGTGCTGCTAGATCCGTGCTAGCCTTTCTTTCCATGCAAAACAAAATGGAAGCACTTTGAGTTAAGGCACTGGGGAAGCACTGAAAACAGTGGAGAAATGTGCTGCCTGGTGACATTCCTTTACCCAGGGAGCCCATGTCGGTTCTGCAGTCCTGAATCAAACTTTCCCTGCTTGTCTCTTGCACTCAGAGTCCAGACCCTAACCCTAACCCTCAGCGGACCCTTTGAACAATCTCAGTCTGGACACCATTCACCTGGGTGCTGGTGGTGCCACAATCCTAGCAGGAGAAACAGTCACCTGGGAGGCAGGAGACCTGGACTTTATTGTTCACAGTGCCACTAACTTACCTTGCGGCCTTTGGCAAATTCATTTCATCTCTAATTCTCTGCCTGTAAAATAGGGATAATGTTCTACATGCTTCACTAGTTTTAATACTGCCCCTTGCACTGTGTCTAGGTGTCAGAACTAGCTTTCATTGGAACAGGTGTTGAAATACAAATGCACAGGCAGTTGGTCTCTGCTTTAAAGTGTTTCCAACCACCACCAACATAATCATCACCACCAACATAATCATCATCATCAGGGACACACACACAAAAACAAAGGGCCTAGTCAAGTTCTTTCTTTTAAAAAATCTTTTTTGAGCCATGCTTTATTTCCTCCTATAACCTCTTAAACTGGTATAGTTTTTGGTTCAGAATAACTTTTTTTTGCATTTCATTTATACCCCCTTTCTTTTTTCTGCTTCTTTGCCCTTCCTGTTGCAACAGACAATTTTAGATTGGAAGTCTGCACGCAGACAGGGAATTCTCTTTTCCTTTTTGCAATTAAAAAATATCAGTTTTGTGTTGCCTAGCAATTCTAGGTGCTTTATTAAAAATGTTTTTTTTGTTATTAGAAAGCTCTGTGTGTGTTCACTCTCCCATACCTAGCTAGGTGAGCATCTGGACACAAGATAGCCTTCCTGGCTGAGTACACCCTGCCCTTAAAGAGAATAATAATCAAAATCAAAATTCCATGCCAAAATAATTCCAAGACATGCTGGATTCTTCATACAAATTCCAAACAGTGGGCATGGATAATAACTGCATAACTCATTCTACAGATTCCAAGGGAGGTCTAGATTAGCAGGTAAATGCATACACAGACACTTCCAGGGCCACACTTCTTTGGAAACTGTGTGAAATGTCATAAGCAGTTTGTGATTTATATTTACTTTTTTACATTTTTATCTCAGCCTCCCTCCAAAGAGCTGAGGCCAGTGCATAAGGTTGATTCCACTCTGCTGTGTTATTCTCCCAACACTCCCCTCCTCTGCTGTGTTATCCTCACAATGATCCTGTGCTGGAATTTAGTCTGTCAGATAGTGACCAGCCAAGGCCATCCTATAAGATTCATGGCTGTGCAGGAATATGAACCAGATTCTCCGGGGGTGGGGGGATGCTTACACATTGCAAAAAAAAGAAAAAAGAGAGGAAATGCACCAACATGTAGAGAGGGCAAAATAGGCTAGTGATTTGCATTAAATGTGCATATGCTAATTTATACGTAGACCTGTACATTTAGAAAAAATACTGTAATTTACATGTAAATACAATACATTTATTTATATTTATATTTAGCCCTTCTTCCATTGTGGAACCCAAGGCAGCATACATGTGGTCTCCTATCCAAGCCTTCATCTCAGTCAGACCTACTTAGCTATACCAAGGTGTAAGCTTCATAGACCTTCAAACCATGCCCTATTATGTCACTATGGTAATAAAAATTATGACCAGGTGCCTGTGTGCTTGCTTAGTCTGCTGTCCGGGTCCAACATTCTAACCACTACACTATGCTGGCATGGAAGGGGGAGAGGTGTCTGGGAATTTTTTTTTTTAAATCTACTGCACTTGCCCAAGGCCCATTATTTGCAAATTTGTGTATGGTAAGAAAATGTAAGCAAAATAAATTTACTACCTTAATGCATATGTTTGCATAGTTTATTTTGCTTCTGATAGTCATAAAGAAGGTAAAGAATGTAACAGGTGTTGATTGTTGACCTGCTGACTTAGAGTTGGAAGTCCTGCCTGCACACGGAACTTTCTGGTTTTTGTGGTTTTCCCCGACATTGTCCAAATAAGTTCAGGTTTTTCTTTGGGGTCTTAAAGGCGGGAAATTTGGAAGGAAAGAAGGAAAGCAATATGTTTCTTAAGAAGCTGCATTTTGTAGCCAGTGGTATTTTGCACCCCGTATTTTGCATCCAGTAGCATTTTTTATGATTGCCATAATGGAATTACATGGAAGTCTAGTCACCATAAACGCAGGAACTAACAGTTTTATGAAAGATGGATTGATTCCATAAAGGAAGCCACAGACCTGAACTTACAAGATCTGAACAGGGTGGTTTATAACAGATGCTATTGGAGGTCTCTGATTCATGGGGTCGCCATAAGTTGTAATCGATTTGAAGGCATATAACAACACCAACAGTTTTATGAGGATGATGTTTTCTGTATCAGCCATTTTAAACTGTATTTTGGCTTTGGGGATAGGCTTTATTATATGATTTTAGCTGTTTTTTTATTTATTGTTGGTGTATTGAACCTAAGAACATAAGAGTCTACTGGATCAGACCAAAGGTCCATCTTGTCCAAAATTCAGTTCCCATAGTAGCTGATCAAATGCCTCTAGGAAGCCCACAAGCAGGACATGAGTACAAAGCTCTCTTGAACTGTTGCAGCACAACAACTGGTATTCAGAGAAAGGCTGCCTCCAATCCTGGGAAAAGGGATTGATAAACTACTCTGGGACTCATGACTCATAGCCATTAACAACCTTGTTCTCCATAGATTTAGCTAATCCCTTTTAAAGCCATCTACATTGGTGGTCATCATCCCATCTTGCAGCAGCAAGTTCCATAGTTTAGCTATGTGTTCTGTGCCTAGGCCAGGCTTTGGTACCCTCTATATGTTTTGGACTACAATTCCCATCATCCCCAGCCACCTCAGCCAAGCTGGTGGGAGGTGATGGGAGTTGAAGTCCCAAACATATGAAAGGCACCAGGTCTAAAAGGACTTGCTTCCATTTGTTGTTTATCTCCCAATGTTCCGCTTCATTGGATGATCCCTGATATCACAAGAGAGGGAGAAATACTTTCCTCTATCTATTTTCTCCATAACAATCAGATTTGTATACATCTCTGTTAGGTGCACCTGTATCATGTATTACACTTACCAGTTTACATTTGCTACTTACACCCATGCATAGATTAATGGCCTAAAAATTAATTAATTGTTCCCATATGTATCTTTAGGTTGTTCCCAAACAATCCAGCAAAGGATGTTCTAACTAATTCTTCATGCAGTCCTCCCTCAGGGTAGCATTGTGTACAACACTGATGGCAGGGATATGGAATCTCAGGCCCAGGGGCCGAATGCAGCCCTCCAACCCTCTCTATCTGGCCCCCGGGACTATTCCCACGCCACACTCCACACTGGCCCTTGAGCCCTGATACTGCCTCTTGGTTGCCTGGATGGAGGGCAGAGAGGGGCGTGTGAGTGTGTGTGGAAACTAGCCTCCTAGGGTACAAGTAGGGTTGCCAGGTCTCGGGTTTTTGCCCAGTTTTTTGGGGTCCTCTCTTGGTCTCTGTGAGTCACCTTCATGTCAGGACTCTTAGCTTTCATTTTTTTAATTAAGTTTCTAGGTGGTCTGGTTCAAAAGATATAAACCAAAATGTCAGTCACCACCACCCCGCAACTTCTGTTAGTACCTGCTGCTCTAATCCCTGCTCTTTCAGGTTTTTAGCCAATAAGTGAAGTTAGGGTTGTGACTGACAAGATTTGTTGACACACCTCAGACAATACCTAAATCCCATTTCAAGTTCTGAGAACAGTTTCCTTTTCCTGCTTGTCTCACATAAGGAATTCAGTAAATATATAGCTTTCAGCAGCATAAAGAGTACTTTCTTTGTACAGGATTGGGAATTGCTTATGAGTAAACATGCATAGGATTGCACTACAACAGAAGATCACAGTAGGATCTTGGTGGGCATACACAGTAAACAATTTTAGTCATAATTATAATAAAAGTGTACATGCAGGGTTTTTCAATTACTTGCAAAAATAGCATATTATACATTTTATCTTTCAAATAATTTTTGAACAGAAGTTTTAAAAAGTGTACATGTTGTAGTATTATACTTTTCTAATTAAGGAGCCAAACAAGTTTAAATTTTACTGGACTGTTGAAGAGGGCAGTTTATTTGTCTTATTCATAACCTGTTTTGAAAACCTGACCAATATGAAGCTTTTGTGGGAGTAAAGTTGCAATGCTAATTCCATATACCTAGGAGTTAACCCCATTGAATTCAGTGGGACTTACTTTTGGATAGACATGGTTAGGATTGTGTGGAAAATCAGTGGGACATTTGAGTGAACATAGAAAAGGATTGTGTTGTAAATCTTTCTCTCCCTCTCCGATCATTTTTTTTAAAGCAGTTAGGCAGGGCTTACTTAGGTGTCACTGCTTTTATTTGGCAGGAAACTAATACTTAAAGAAACGTTCTGCAGTGGCCAACTGGTTTTGACAATAAACTATTATATGGGGTGTATATATTTTTACATCTCCATGTATATATGGAATATTTCCAACAACCCTGTGAGGTAGGGCTTGAAACTAAAGCAGCTCACAACAAGAAAAAAAGCCATTTGAAATCCAATAACCATAAAACAAGTATAAAACAGTCACAAAACAGCTTAAAGTGGCATGATTCTAAATTTTGGGTTGAGTGAGTGATGTTCCTTATCATTTGAGGTTGCAGTCCTGTGCATGCTTCCATGTTTGAGTAAGCCCCACTGAATACATTGGGACTTGCTTCTGAGTAAACATACATAGGATTGCACTATAAATATCTTCGCAGCTTGAGTAACTAATAAACATTTTTGACATTCATGCTTATATACATACTTCTTCATACTGTGTCTTGATATGTATCTGATTTCACACTATGGTTGCAAATTATTATTTACAAATTATTATTTCCTCTACATTTTAAGTGTGTCCTCCTTCCTTGGGGTGGCCATGGTCCCCCTCTGTTGTTTTCACCCTGAGCTGCAGACTGGGATGAGAGATGGTGCATAGCCCATGGTCACCCAGTAAACTTTGTAGCTTATTTTCATTTTAAAATTTAATTAAAATTATTCATATGCAGACAAAGTTTATGAAGTAATGCAGATCCACATAATATATTTAAAGAACATCCAATTCACATTTAAAGTGCATGACTTCCCCCAAAGAATCTTGAGAAGTGTAGTTTCCCCCTCACAGTTATAATTCCCACCACCCTTAGCAAACTACAGTTCCCATGATTCTGTGGTGGAATTCATTGGCTTCAAATAGATGTTGAATATGCTTCAAATGTATAGCGTGGATCTGCCCTAGTATGCTGTCCATTTATTAGGGAACAGAAAATAACAATTTTAAAAGATACTTTTTTAAACAGGGCTGTAGCTCAGGGGTAGGGCACATGCTTTGCATGCAAAGGTCCAAAATTCAGTCTCTGGAAGAGACTATTGTCTGGAATCCTGGAGAGCCAATGCTAGTCCATGTCATCAGTACTGACCTAGATGGTATAAAATGCCCTGACCCAGTATAAGGCAGATTCCTTTGTGCCTAAAAGCAGAAAGAGAGGGCAACAGTGACTCAGAAATTTATCTATGTATTTTATTTACAACATTTATATATTGCTTAATTGTAAAAAAAACTCAAAATGGTTTATAGAAGGAATTAAAACAATAAAATTATTGGCAAAAACAGTTAAAGACAGATATTTAAAAACATTCAAAATAATAAAACCAACAATGAGTTAAAAACAGATAAAAAACACAATAGCTTCTACATGCCTGAGTAGGCTTGCCTAAACAAAAATGTTTTTAGCAGGTGCCAAAATATGTACAATGAAGCACCTGCCTAATGTAAATAGGAAAGGAGTTCCAAAGCGTAGGTACTGCCACACAACACGATTGATTTCTTACAAGAGCAGAACCAGCACTATGTATAACATGGAAAGAACACCTTGAACTTGGCATGGTAGCAAACTGGCAACCAGTCTAGATTTCAGAGCAGAGGTATTATGTGCTGATAGGATCTCACTCATGTCAGCAATCGTGCCAGAGCATTCTGCACTAACTGCAGCCCCCAGGTCAGGTTGTGCTGCATGGGGATTTCTGTGACCAAGGCTGACTAGCTGCCAGGATTTTTTTAGTTTTATTTAGGAATCCTGACTGGTTGTGGGATGCTGAGTTTTCTGTCTTAATCATTGTGGTTGATATGGTATTGCATTTAGGAAATCATCACTATATTTTATTTTTATTTTTCTATTGCATTTCATTTACCTGACTTTACTCCCTTACACCCATAGAAGCAACAACAGTGGTTCCATGTGGTCAGCTCAACCTCCTTAAACCCACTGATGATGCACCTTGTTATTTGCATGATGGTTTTTTTCTTGCCCAATAGGGGTAAAAGAGAATTCACATATTGGGAATTGTGGCTTCAGATGCTGTTGTTCCCAATCAGGGCCGGTTCTAAAGGGTGGCCAGGTGGGGCACTGGCCCGAAGGCCCCGGAGCTACAGTGAGGGGCCCCTCTGCTCTCCTTCCGTGATCTGCAGCAAGAGCCACAAATTGCAGGGCAGGAGCTTCCGCCTGCCCACCATTCCCTCGCCCCACCTATCTGTCTCTTGCCTTTTAGCATTGCCCTTAATGAAGATAGTGGCTGAGGTTTCCCTAAGGTGCTGAAGCCCCTGCCGCCATCTTGGTTGATAGTAGAGATACATGTGTGTAGCATGCACGCGTGCCATCAACCAAGATGGCGGCGGAGGCTTCATCCCCTTAGGGAAACCGTGTCTGCCATCTTGGTTAATAGCAATGCTAAAAGACAGTAGACAGGTAGGTGGGGCAAGCAAGGGAATGGTGTGCAGGTGGAAGCTCCTGCCCTGTGATCCACAGCTGTTGCCGCTGATCACGGAAGGGGAGCGAAGGGGCCCCTATAGCTCCAGGGGAAGGGGAAGGGGAAGGGAAGGGGAAGTGGAGACAGGTAGATGGGGGGCATGGGGGGAAGGAGAGCGGAGACAGGTAGGTGGGGGTGTGGGGCATGTGCATGCACACACACATGTGCACATGCCGGGGCCCAGGGCAAGCTGATGCCCAAGGGTCCTGGCATGCCTAGGGCCGGCCCTGTTCCCAATCTACTGCCTGTGAAGATAGACCAAACCATGTGTGTTTTCTCTCTGTCAATTATTACTCACTGGAATTGGGTCGGCTGTCAAAGTGAATTTATACCAGCCCACAGAGTAGGCAGAAAAGAGTAGAACATCTTCTTAACTCTTACTCATTTCTCCATCCTCTCTCTGCAGTGAAGGGTCAAGTCTGTAAAGAAGTTTGGAGCAGCCACATTAAAAGGCAGGCAGTGCATTCCAGGCAGGGGGTTGCCAACTCTGCTTTGATATGGATATATTTGCAGATGATCCCTAGTCAAGCCTTACCAACAGCACAATCCTAACAATATCTACTCAGAAGTAAGTCCTGTTGAGTTTTATGGAGCTAGTCCCTTAGTCAGCGTATTTGGAATTGCAGCCTTCAGGGGCATCCATCTTTACTCCTAAGTGCTCCCATCTAACATCTCCACAACACTACACTTTCTTACTACAGTGGCCTTCTGGTGACTGCCCTGGCCTGGCCTGAGGACATTTAAGCTCTTCTTGCCAGAAGCAAGTAGGCTAGATTAAATGTTCCCTACCCAAGCTCCCTAAGCAGGTGAGAAGGAATGATCCCATCACTTCAGCTGGACCTGGGAACAGCCTCATTGAGCAAAGATTTCTATCTTAATTTGCAATCAGAATTTTTTGTTTGTTTGAGTGGTATGCTCCAAGCAACTGTGGTTGATGCTTAATGTATCATGCTTAATGACAGCACTAGGGCCCGCCCCTATGACATCACCAGGGCCTGTCCCATGACATCACTAAGGCCTGCTCCTGAAATCTCAGGGTTTGGGACGCTTCTGACCTTGCAACCCTAGTACAAAGGTAACATTAATATTTGCCCCCTGCTGGCATGTGCCCCCCTGAAGATTGCTGAGATGGGATTGCAGGCCTTGGGTTGGGAAAAAAGTGCCCCTCCCTTGATCTATGGGAAATATATTCAGGGGCTCCTTTAATGTGGCCTTGATTCAACGTACCAAAACAACAACAAAACACCTTTAATAGGAAAATGAAATGGAGTATCCTATAAAAGGGCATTGCTGGCTGGCTAGACCCCTGAACAGGAACACTCCACACTAGGGATGGGATATCTTGCCAGTGCTTGTTCAAAAGCATTCCGTCAACCTAACAGGCTGGAAAAAGTGTCCTAAGTAACCCAGGTGGTCTGTTTTAGAGTAGCACCTGTCTTCCTGTCCAGGACACAATGCAATGATGACAATCTTTCAAGATAGCCTTGGATGGTTTGAATTGTAGGTTTGTAATTAATCTCATAAATTGTTCTGGATCCAATGTAAGAAAAACATCCAATTGTTTTACACGGAAACCTCACATTTCTTAACAATAGTATTTTTGTAACCTTCCGTAGTCATACATAGACATTTTTTAATTTTAAGTTTATAAAGCGATATATCACTGTAAACTTCTATAATCACAAACACTATAGTTAAAAAACTATGTTAGTTACAACAAGACATCAGCAGCACCTAATCCAATTTTAAATTCATCTCCATCTGTCCCAGTTCTGGTCACTGTTCCAGTATTCTTTAAAAAAAAATTGTAGTGGTATCCTGCCAAAAAAGAACTTGATCTGTAGGTTTCCAGATTTAGTCGAATAATACAGAAATGTGTATTTAACTTTCTTCTGTTTATTTGAGGGGGGAAAAAACAGTTTTAAGTGATTTTAAGACTCCCTTTTTAAAAAGACATGCCTTCAACCTGTCTTGTTTCAAGGATGTTTTGACAGAAATCAAGATAAATCAAAACAATTTCCCTGTACTTAGAATCATAGAATAGTACAGTTGGAAGGGGCCTATAAGGCCATCAAGTCCAACCCCCTGCTCAATGCAGTAATCCAAATCAAAGCATTCCCGACAGATGGCTGTCCAGCTGCCTCTTGAATGCCTCCAGTGTCAGAGAGCCCACTACCTCTCTAGTTAATTGATTCCATTGTTATATGGCTCTAACAGCTAGGAGGTTTTTCCTGATGTCCAGTCAAAATCTGGCTTCCTGCAACTTGAGCCCATGATTCCGTGTCCTGCACTCTGGGATGATCGAGAAGAGATCCTGGCCCTCCTCTATTTATTTATTTTATTTATTTAATTACATTTCTAGACCGCCCTATAGCAGAAAGCTCTCAGGGCGGTGTACAACAAATAAAATCACAATTAAAATATGAGCAAGTGTGGGAAAATATATATATATATAGTACAATTATAAAACATTAATAAAATTGCCATTGAGATTTAAATTAAGATCATATTAAGTTTAAAATGTTAAATTAAAATATTTAAAAATTTACAAAATTTAAAAAGCCTGGGCGAAAAGGTAAGTTTTTACCTGGCGCCGAAAAGATAACAGAGAAGGCGCCAGGCGTATCTCATCTGGGAGGGCATTCCATAGTTCGGGGGCCACCACCGAGGCCCTAGATCTAGTTGTTGATCTCCGGGCCTCTTTATGGGTTGGAACCCGGAGAAGGGCCTTCGACGTCGAGCGTAGTGAACGGGTAGGTACATAGCGAGAGAGGCGCTCCATCAGGTATTGCGGTCCGATGCCGTTTAGGGCTTTATAGGTAAGAACCAACACTTTGAATCTGGCCCGGAAACATATCGGTAGCCAGTGCAGCTGCACCAGGACAGGTGTTATATGGTCAAATTTCTTTGTCCCAGTGAGAACTCTGGCCGCAGCATTTTGCACTAGCTGAAGTTTCCGAACCGTCTTCATAGGTAGCCCCACGTAGAGTGCATTACAGTAGTCCAATCTAGAGGTTACCATAGCATGGATAACTGAGGCAAGATGCTCCTTGCTCAAATAGGGTCGTAGTTGGGCTACCAGCCGGAGCTGGTAGAATGCATTCCGTGCCACCAAGGCTACCTGAGCCTCAAGTGACAGGAGCGGATCTAATAAGACCCCCAAACTACGTACCTGTTCCTTTAGGGGGAGTGTAACCCCATCTAGGACAGGTCAAACATCAACCATCTGGGCAGAGGGTCCTCCCACCAACAGCATCTCAGTCTTGTTAGGATTGAGTTTCAGTTTATTAGCTCTCATCCAGCCCATTATCGCGGCCAGGCAGCGGTCTAGTACATCAACAGCCTCACCTGAGGAAGATGAAAAGGAGTAGTAGAGCTGCGTATCATCAGCATATTGCTGGAAACGCACTCCAAAACTCCTGATGACCTCACCCAGCGGCTTCATATAGATATTAAAAAGCATGGGGGACAGAACTGAACCCTGCGGGACCCCATATTGGAGTACCCAGGGACTCGAGTAATGTTCCCCCAGCATCACCTTCTGGAGACGATTCCCGAGATAGGAGCAGAGCCACCGCCAAGCAGTGCCTCCCACTCCTATATCCGTAAGTCGCTCCAGAAGGATACCATGGTCGATGGTATCAAATGCCGCTGAGAGATCAAGGAGAACCAACAGAGTTACACTCCCTCTGTCTTTCTCCCGACAGAGGTCATCATACAGGGCGACCAAGGCCGTTTCTGTACCAAACCCCGGCCGAAAGCCCGATTGAAATGGGTCTAGATAATCAGTTTCATCCAAGAGAGCCTGGAGTTGGCGAGCGACCACACGCTCTAGAACCTTGCCCAGGAATGGGACATTTGCTACTGGCCTATAGTTGTCCAAATTATCAGGGTCCAAGGAGGATTTTTTTAGGAGCGGTCTCACCACCACCTGTTGCAGGCAGGGTGGGACCACTCCCTCTCGTAAAGAGGCATTAATCACCTCCTTGGCCCAGCCGGCTGTTCCATTCCTGCTAGCTTTTATTAGCCATGAGGGGCAAGGATCCAGAGCAGAAGTGGTCGCCCGCACCTGTCCAAGCACCTTGTCCACATCCTCGAGCTGTACCAACTGAAACTCATCCAATAAAACAGGACAACCTGTGTGACAACCTTTCATGTACTTGAAGAGTGCTATCATATCTCCCCTCAGTCTTCTCTTCTCCAGGCTAAACATGCCCAGTTCTTTCAGTCTCTCCTCACAGGGCTTTGTTTCCAGTCCCCTGATCATCCTTGTTGCCCTCCTCTGAACCTGTTCCAGTTTGTCTGCATCCTTCTTGAAATGCGGAGACCAGAACTGGACGCAGTACTCAAGATGAGGCCTAACCAGTGCTGAATAGAGGGGAACTAGTACTTTACGCAATTTGGAAACTATACTTCTGTTAATGCAGCCCAATATAGCATTTGCCTTTTTTGTAGCCACATCTCACAGTTGGGTCATATTCACCTTGTGATCAACGACAATTCCAAGATCCTTCTCACATGTCATATTGCTGAGCCAAGTATCCCCCATCTTGTAACTGCATTTGGTTTCTTTTTGCTAGGTGTAGAACTTTGCACTTATCCCTCTTGAATTTCATTCTGTTGTTTTCAGCACAATGCTCTAGCCTATCAAGGTCCCTTTGAATTTTTTTCTGTCTTCCATGGTATTAGCTGTGCCCTCCAATTTTGTATCATCTGCAAATTTGATAAACATGCTCTGTACCTCCTCATCCAAGTCGTTAATAAAAATGTGGAAGAGCACTGGGCCCAGGACTGAGCCCTGTGGTACCCCACTCGTTACTTCCACTCAATTTGAGAAGGAACCATTGATAAGCACTCTTTGAGTATGACTCTGGAGCCAACTGTGGATCCACATGATAGTTGTTCCACATTTAGCTAGCTTGCTAATCAGAATATCATGGGGCACTTTGTCAAAAGCTTTGCTGAAGTTAAGATATATTATGTCCACAGCATTCCCACAGTCTACGAGGGAGGTTGCTTGATCAAAAAACAAGATAAGATTAGTTTGTTAGGATTTGTTCTTCATAAATCCATGATGTTTCCTAGTAATCACTGCATTGTTTTCAAGGTGCTTACAGATTGACTACTTTATAATCTGCTCCAGAGTTTTTCCAGGGATTGATGTTAGGCTGACTGGTCTGTAGTTCCCCGGTTCCTCCATATTTCTGAAGATAGAGACATTAGCTCTCCTCAGTCATCCGGCACTTCACCAGTCCTCCGTGATTGAAGGGAAGTACTCAGTTTAAGCCAGCCTTTCCCAACTAGTGGGCCACCAGATGTTGTTGGACCACAACTCCTATCAGCCTCAGCCAGCATTACCAATGGCCAGAAAAGATGGGAATTGTGGTCGAACAACATCTGGTGGCCCACTAGTTGGGAAAGGCTGGTTTAAGCAATGCTCAATGGCACAATCTAAAGGTACATCAGGTAGCCAACACGTTAAAACTAAGCAAGTTTGGGTGTGGTAGGTCCCTGGATGAGAGATCATGTTGGAATCCCATGGATACCACTATGGAGTTCTGTGATTGCAGAAATGGTGGGATATAAATGGAACAAATAAACAGTATCTCAGCCCCTAGATAATCTCGTATCAATAAACACATACAATCTTAAAATAACTATATTATCTCTTTGTCCTTTTTTTAACTGATAGTGAGGCCTCATGCATGTTTTTATCATCTTGACAAACCTTTAACTTGTTTTGACTTTTCTATTTTTGCTGAAAACAAACTGAAGGGTGAAGGGGAAGCAGTAAAATGCCTCTGCTAAACAAATCTTTTCCCTGGTGCGTCAGCTTTCCCCGTGCAGAAAGATTATAAAAAAATGCACTCGGGTTGCCATCTTATTGCTAAACTCCAGAATGTAGTCAGGATGAGAGGCAGTCAGGATGTAGATTTGCACTGGCCAAGGAAGGAACATGGTTCACATCCACATTTAACACCACACATTTAAACTGTAGTTTAGCCCTCACAGAGCTGTAATTCCCAGCACCCTTAACAGACTATAGTTCCCAGGATTCTTTGGGGGAAGCCATGTGCTTTAAATGTATGGCGTGAATGTGACCAAAGGCGTCAAAGGTGATGAAAGGATGGAAGCTAGTAAGTCATGGGTCTAGAATTGGGGCCAATAGCATCCTAATTCCAAAGAAAGGGGATCCCAGAGAATGCAGTAATTATCGAACTATTGCCTTAATATCCCATGCAAGTAAAGTAATGCTCAAGATTCTACAACAAAGGCTCTTACCATATATGGAGCAAGAAATGCCAGACGTCCAAGCTGGATTTAGAAAGGGAAGAGGCGCCAGAGATCATATCACAAACATACATTGGATAATGGAATGGAGCAAGGAATTTCAGAAGAAAATCACCCTGTGCTTTATAGATTATAGCAAAACCTTTGACTGTGTAGATCATGAAAAACTATGGAATGCTTTAAAAGAAATGGGAGTGCCACAGCATCTGATTATCCTGATGTGCAACCTATACTCTGGACAAGAAGCCATTGTCAGGACAGAATATGGAGAAACCAATTGGTTCCCAGTCAGAAAGGGTGTAAGACAGGGGTGTATTTTATTACCCTATTCGTTTAATCTCTACACAGAACATATCATACGGAGAGCAGGACTGGAACAAGAAGAAGGAGGTGTGAAAATTGGAGGGAGAAATATCAATAATTTAAGATATGCAGACGATACCATAATCTTAACAGAAAGCAGTAATGATTTGAAACTAATGCTGATGAAAGTTAAAGAGGAAAGCACAAAAGCAGGACTACAGCTGACTGTCAAAAAGACGAAAGTAATGACAACAGAAGATTTATGTAACTTTAAAGTTAACAATGAGGAGATTGAACTGTTGGTCGCAGGCTGTGAGACTCACAGACAAGGTTTTTAGCAGAGAGAGAGAAACCTGAAGCAGAAGGGTTAAGCTGTGAGAACAGAGTGCCAGACTATCAAGGTCAGTGGCTGGCTGGGAGTGTGATAAGGTGGGAAACTTGCAGGAACTCAGTGTGGGGGAAGAAATGTCAATGGAGAGAGCTGTGTCTAATGTCTTTGCCTAGTAAAGACTCTTACATGAAACTTGCCTGGCCTGTCTTATTCCTGTTCTATACGGCGCTCGAATTCAAACCACGTATGATCTATACACGCAATCGACAACATGAACTTGTCAAGGATTATCAATACCTTGGCACAGTCATTAACCAAAATGGCAACAATAGTCAAGAAATCAGAAGAAGGCTAGGACTGGGGAGGGCTGCTATGAGAGAACTAGAAAAGGTCCTCAAATGCAAAGATGTATCACTGAACACTAAAGTGAGGATCATTCAGACCATGGTATTCCCGATCTCTATGTATGGATGTGAAAGTTGGACAGTGAAAAAGGCGGATAAGAGAAAAATCAACTCCTTTGAAATGTGGTGTTGGAGGAGAGCTTTGCGGATACCATGGACTGCGAAAAAGACAAATAATTGGGTGTTGGAACAAATTAAACCAGAACTGTCACTAGAAGCTAAAATGATGAAACTGAGGTTATCATACTTTAGACACATCATGAGAAGACATGATTCACTAGAAAAGACAATAATGCTGGGAAAAACAGAAGGGAGTAGAAAAAGAGGAAGGCCAAACAAGAGATGGATGGATTCCGTAAAGGAAGCCACAGACCTGAATTTATAAGATCTGAACAGGGTGGTTCATGACAGGTGCTCTTGGAGGTCACTGATTCATAGGGTCGCCATAAGTCGTAATCGACTTGAAGGCACTTAACAACAACAACAACGAGCAAATACACTTATGCGATTGGTTCTGAAATATTATGACTTTTTGGACCTCAATACTAATCTGCCAGAGCATGGTTTTAGAGGTGACAGGCCAGTAAAATAACAATAAAAGCAACAATAATACATTTTATTTATTAATAAAAAGTTTCCAAACAAATTTTAAAAGCATAAAGGATGGCGGTATAAAAATTGAATAAAATAAAATAAATAAAAGCCATAGAATATCCTATAAAACACCCCAGTAAAACAGCAGCAAAACATACAACCAACAGACAGCAAAGTCATCACCATGTGTCAAATGCTTGGGAAGTAGATTGGTACCTGTGCCTAAAGGATGTTAATGATGGTGGCACACGGACCTCACTGGGAGAGCATTCCACAAATGGGGAGCCACAAGTATAAAGGTCATCTTCCAAATAATACTACACCCCCCCACACACACACAGTTTGAATTGGTACAGTCAAGGGAAGATGCTGCCACATTGAATAACTATTAGACCAAAGTTCTTGGGCCAGATTTCGGCCTTAAACTTTTCCTTCTCCTACTGGAGAGAGAGAGAGAAAGAGATGGAAGAAGCCTGGCAGGGCAAAGGTGAGTCCTGGGTAAGATATAATAAATTGCGGCGTATTTTAATATGTAGCAAGCTACGTGCAACATTTAAAAGGAGAAAGGAGGAAATCGACTTTAGTGATATTAATCCTTAGAAGGGTTGGTTCTCATTTTGCCAAATAATGTGCCCTGGATTTTTAAGGTCTTTTCTAATCTTTCTTTTCTGTACAACAGTAGAGGAACTGCTCAGCTTCACAAAAGGCAATGAAATAGAAGCACAGGGCTAGCTGACTTCGGGTATCCCTGACAGAAAAGCCAGCTAAACACATTCCACTTCTGCTAACTCAGCCAATTCTACGTTGGCTTGCTGGAATTCACCACTACCACTAACTTTCTTTCACATATGTGAGTTGCAACATTTGGAGCAAGATGAGGGTGGTTGTGTGCCCTCCTTTACAGAGGACAGTCCTCTGTTTGGAGGGGTCCTCTATTTGAAGGGCTGTCCAATCCCATGTCCAGTTTAAAGATTAAAAAACCTAAGAAGGGAGAGTAGAAGAGGCTTGAAGTTGCCCTTAAACAGTTAGCAGCACTTGGATAGCAGATTGAACAGGCACGCAGGTCATCTGGTCAATGTTGTTGTGATTATTATTAGAATTATTACCTGCCCATCATCAGAATGTCCCTGGATGGGTAACAACATTATTAAGTCTGCATCTGTGTAGGAATTGCTTAAGATGTTTTAAAAGTTTTTTTAAAATATGTTTTTTTAATATGTTTTTAAAGACGTTTTGTTTTACTATATTTTAAAGTCTATTTTGAAGATGTTTTAGAGTGCTTTTAGCATTTTGTTTGCTGCCCTGGGCTCCTTCTGGGAGGAAGGGTGGGATATAAATTTAATAAATAAATAAAGTAATAAAATAATAAAATGGAATATTTTAAAAAAACAAGCACTCTCCCCACTTGTGATTCCCAGGAACAGGTATGCAGAGGCATACTGAGAGTGGAAACAGGTCATAGCCATCATAGCTAGTAGTCCTTCTTCTCTTGAGCAGATCAGAGGCTCACAACTTCATTAAGGTTTATTCTTACTGACTAGAGTTCACGTCACAGGAAACTGTTGTTTGTTTAAAGTTGGAAATGAATGCTTCTGATTTCAGGGAGGTGAAAAAGGAGGATGGGGAGGGCTGAATGAATGAGCTGGGGACTCACTCACATATAACAGGAAACTATGTCATGTTTGAACCAAGCCAATGGGACTCCTCTGTTGCAATGATGTCTTCTATACAGTCCAGCCCACTTAGGGATATGGACGTAGCTCTGTAGCAGGGACAGCCAACATCATGGCCTCTAGTCAGCCTTTCCCAGCCAGTGTGCCTCCAGATGTTGTTGGACCACAACACCCATCTTTCCTGACCATCGACAATGCTGGCTGAGGCTGATGGGAGTTGTGGTCCAACAACATCTGGAGGCACACTGGTTGGGAAAGGCTGCTCTAGATGTTGTTGGACTACACCTCCCATCATCTCTAGCTGCTGGCCATGCTGGTTGGGTCCGATGGGAGTTGAAGTCCAACAACATTTGGAAGGCACTGTGTTGGCCATCCCTGCACTGCAGGATATAAAAATGCCCCCAACTAGCTCTGTGGACCTCAGCTCTGCCTTCGCTCTAATTATATGCTCTGTCTAGCTGTGCATTAGCACCGAGCCCAGTAACCCTGACTCATCCTTTTTCACCCTTCCCGTGGCCTGAGGCAAACAGACCTCGCACACACTCTCCAAACATTCCCAACTTCCCCTAGAGCAAATATCTAATCTCAGCCTGCCTTGCAGCACAGCTGTCTTGTTTCTACATGTGCAAGCAAACTATCCCATAGCTGGGGTTATTAATTAAATAACTTTTTTTCTGGAGGCAACTGCTGTCCAGAAGAAGTACCCCAACAACAATCATCACAATATTTTGTAGGCATACGTATAGCTGTTTTCCTCCCACCTTGCAAGTTAATTGGCCTTTGCAGCTGGATACGGAGTTGATGGCAGGGCCTTGAGAAGGAAAGATGAAACATGAGATTGCCTGATTCTAATGAGACACTATAGAGCCTGCTAGGTAGACTACTTCCCCTCACCGTGATATGCTACAGCCAGAGAGTTTTTATTCTGATGCATGATTTAGGCTCCAATCCAATATATGCTTACTTGGGAGTAAGTCCCATTGAATTCAATGGAGTTTACTTCTGAGTAGACATATACTGGATTACACTGTACGTTATGCAAGGCACCATTGTGAAGTGATGCAGTTCTAGAAGGGTTATACTATAGCCCCAAGCAAACTAAAGCACCACAGTTCAACTATAGCCTCCTTTAGGGGGTGAGCTGTGTCACTGCCTTCAAATGTAGAGACCCAGTGTGTAGTGGTTAGAGTGTTGGACTTGGACCTGGGAGACTAGGGTTCAAATGCCCACTCAGCTCTGAAGTTTGCTGGGTGACCTCAGGCCAGTCACAGTCTGTCAGCCTAACCTACCTCACTGGGTTGATGTGAGGATAAAATGGAGAGGTAGAAGAACCATGCATGCCACCTTGAGCTCCTTGAAGGAAAGGTTGGATGAAAATGTAATAATAAATAAATAAAGTATTGTGTTTTTACAACTTTATACATTTTGTTTTAATGTGTATACTGGTTTTAATCTTTCTCAGTGGTGGCCCCTGAATTATGGAACGCCCTCCCTGACGAGATACGCCTGGCGCCTTCTTTGTTATCTTTTCGGCACCAGGTAAAGACCTACCTCTTTGCCCAGGCATTTTAATCTTAATTTTAATTTTAATTGTAATCTTATTTTAATCTTTGTCTTCACCTTGTTTTTAAAATGTTTTTATAGTTGTATTGTACCCACATTCACCTGTATTTTAATGTGGTTTTATTCTGTTGTACAGCGGTCTAAAAGTACAATAAATAAAATAAATAAATAAATCTTTTATGTGTAGTAAGTTCATCTTGTGAAGAAAAGGAACGAACAAATTTCATAAATAAATAATAAATAAAAATAAATGGTGCACTACTGGCAGCACTTCTGAAGGCCCTCCATGATTATCTCAGAAACTGGAAGCAAGACACATTTATGCCTATACAAAGATGGTGCTGGTAAACGTGTGTTCCCCCTTTGTTAGTTATTGCTGACATTTTGTGTACTTCTTTTTTGATGGATTTGATAGTGCACTGGGAACACCTATGTAACCATGCTGGTCCAATAGGTTATGTGGTACTTCTTTGTGATGGTTATTGATATCACAAGTCTTTCTACTATGTGTCTTCTGGCACCAAAAGGGGGTCTGTGTTCAGCTTGTGCTCATCTCCTGCTGCTCTGCATTGCAGGTGGCAGGCATGCTGGCAGCACTGACTTGAGTCTATGAGCACTTCCTGACTCTCTGGTGCCACATTGTTCCTGTTCCTTTCAAGGGACTTCTGGCATTTTCAAGCATGACATAGAAAAAGTATCTCTGAGCTGTCTTCATGCCATTTGTGCAAACACACCTGGATGCAGAAGAAGAGCATGTCAACATCAACTGTGTATTGCAGCCTTCCTAAACTTCACTATTTTCATTATATATACAAGGGAATAGTGAATAAATTCTGTAGTTCTGTGTGTGTGAAAATGCCTGTTTGCTCATACTCCCACATCTGAATTGAATTTGAAATACAGAAAACACCCTATTAATTTTATTTATTTATTTATTTATTTTATTTTATTTATAGACCGCCCATAGCGAATAGCTCTCTGGGCGGTGAACAGCAGAGTTAAAATACAAAGTTACAATAAAACATACAAGGTCACAACAAGGTAGAGTAAAAAACATTGAATATAAAATATGAACGTTAAAATGCCTGGGAGTATAACCAGGTCTTAACCTGGCGCCTAAAAGAAAGTACCGTAGGCGCCAGGCGTATCTCCTCAGGTAAGCTGTTACATAGTTCGGGGGCCACCACAGAAAAGGCCCTGGATCTAATAACAATCCTCCGGGCATCCTGATGGGTTGGTACCCGGAGGAGGGCCTTAGATACTGAACGAAGTGAACGGGTAGGTTCATAGCGGGAGAGGCGTTCCATCAGATATTGCGGTCCCACACCGTGTAAGGCTTTATAGGTCAAAACCAGCACCTTGAATCTGGCTCAGAAACGAATAGGTAGCCAGTGCAAACGGGCCAGGACAGGTGTTATATGTGCGGACCAATGGGTCCCCGTCAATAACCTGGCTGCCGCATTTTGCACTAGCTGAAGTTTCCGAACGGTCTTCAAGGGCAGCCCTACGTACAGCGCATTACAGTAGTCCAATCTAGAAGTTACCAGAGCGTGAACAACAGAGGCGAGATCGTCACTGTCCAGATAGGGGCGTAGTTGGGCTACTAAGCGAAGATGGTAAAACGCATTCCTTGCCACCGAGGCCACTTGAGCCTCAAGCGACAAGGAAGGGTCAAAAAGGACCCCCAAACTACGAACCTGTTCCTTCAAGGGGAGTGTAACCCCATCTAGAACAGGCTGAACATCCACCATCTGGGCAGGTAAAGAGCTCACCAACAGTGTCTCAGTCTTGTCTGGATTGAGTTTCAGTTTATTAGCTCTCATCCAGTCCATTATCGCGGTCAGGCAACGGTTCAGCACATCAACAGCCTCACCTGAAGAAGGTGAAAAGGAGAAGTAGAGTTGCGTGTCATCAGCGTACTGATGGCAACGCACTCCAAAACTCCTGATGACCGCACCCAGAGGCTGCATGTAGATGTTAAAAAGCATGGGGGACAAGACCGACCCCTGAGGGACTCCACAATGGAGAGTCCAGGGTGTCGAGCAGTGTTCCCCAAGCACTACCTTCTGGCGACGATCCGCTAAGTAGGAGCGGAGCCACTGCCAAGCAGTGCCCCCAACTCCCAACTCCGCGAGCCTCCCCAGAAGGATACCATGGTCGATGGTATAAAACGCCGCTGAGAGATCAAGGAGAATCAACAGAGTCACACACCCCCTGTCCCTCTCCCGACAAAGGTCATCATACAGGGCGACCAAGGCTGTTTCGGTGCCAAAACCGGGCCTAAAACCGGATTGAAACGGATCCAGATAATCGGTTTCATCCAAAAGTGCCTGGAGTTGGCTGGCGACCACCCGTTCCAAGACCTTGCCCAAAAAAGGGACATTCGCCGCAGGCCTGTAGTTGTTCAGAACATCTGGGTCCAAAGAAGGTTTCTTCAAAAGAGGTCTCACTACTGCCTCCTTGAGACTACCAGGGACTACTCCCTCTCTCAAGGAGGCATTTATTCATTTAATTTCATTTCATTTATTTCATTTTTAAACCGCCCATAGCGAATAGCTCTCTGGGCGGTGAACAAAACAAGATTAAAATACAATATTACAATAAAATTACAATAAAATCAGCAACAAGTTAAACGAAAAAAAAAAATTAAATGAAACACATTGAACATTAAAATCACCTCTTTGGCCCAGCCGGTGGTTACAGCCCTGCCGGCCTTCACCAGCCAAGATGGTCAAGGATCCAGGGCGGACGTGGTCGCCTGCACCATTCCATTGATTTATTTAAACTGCTTTTAGGCCACACTTCAGCATTACTGTTCCAAGGTGGGATAAGGAAAAGCGGATTATCTAAACGCAGTAAGATCAACTGGTCAAAATCTAACATGAAACAGTATTCCCTGTGCATGTTTAGCCAGGAGTAAGTTCCACTGTGTTTCAACGAGGCTTGCTCCCTAGCAAGGCTGCAGTCCCTGTACCCTATACCCGCTTATTACCTGTTCCGAGTAAGCCCCGCTGAACTCAGTGGGACATCTATACGGAGTCATGTATAGTATACTGTAGTAGTGCACCGTTAAAAGTCTGTATAGAGATAGCCACAATGCTTAAACAGCAAATAACAAGGCGTACAATCACAGCAAAAGAAAGTTATTTGGATTTAAATACGGATTTTCCTTTTGCCGGTGGTTTTCGAGGAGCGGGGGAGAGAATGCAAAAACGATTAATACATTATTTTTTTATTTTTGGTTTGGACTCCTGGATGCCTTTATGCTGAAAATACATATATCAATATAAGCACGGAAAGGGGGGCGTAACGACCTCGCGGCTGCGTTTTCGTTCGGCTGTTTGACACCCCCGCGCCCCATTGGCCGAGGGAAGCCCCGCCTAGCGCGAGCCGGCCCCGCCCTCCAGCCTATAGGTGGCCGAGAGCTTCGCCTACCTCCGCCCCCTTATCGCCGCGGTCCCTCCTCTAGCTCGGAGACTGCCCGGAGATGGGGACGCGAGAGCGCTTTGCTGATTGGCTACCTGTCTCCCTTCTCTACTATTGGCCAGCTGGGCAGCGGGTGGGCGTGCTTGAAGCGCAGCGGTTGGTCGCCGCTGAGGGGTGTGCGCAAGGGGATGGAAGCGGCTGTTCCTGAGCTGTTGAAGCCGAGCCGGGGGGGGGGGCAGGAGGGGAGCGACGGATGGGGGTGGCTGATCCTGGTCGCTGAGCGAAGGGAGCCGCTGAGCCAGCCGCCTCCTCTCCTTCTCCCCCGGCACCATGAACAGGGGCAGCGGCGCCGCTTCTTGCCCTTCGTCAGTCCCCGGCGACGGCCACAGCAGCGGCCACAGCGAGAGCCGGCGGGTATGTAGCAACTGCCGGAAAGTGCTGAGGCAGGTGGGTAGAACGACACCTCACACCTCCCTCCTCCGGAGGCTGTGGTGGAACGTTGGGGAGCAGGGAAGGGAGCGGGGAGGAAGTCCGATCGGAGGCTTCGCTCGGGATCGCTGCCCTCTTTGGAGCACTGCCAAAGGTGTCCGATGCCGCTGCTGTCGCCACCGCCGCTTCTCATTAGACCGTTGAGCTCCTTCGCTTCGGCCACGCCCCCCTCGGGCAACTCTTACAAGAGGAGGGGGCTCATTAAGCTTCGCCTAGGGACCTCAGGGGGGGGCTGTAGTGTAGTGGCAAATTCAGAAGTGCAAGGTCGCTTCATGGTAGTCACAGACACGCCCCTCCCCCCTTTTTGCTGCTGGGTTCAGAATGAGATCCTTGTTCGTGTCTTCTCCGGCAATAACCGAGGTCCCTAGGCGCCGGTAAGCATGACGGGAGAGTGTTAGCTACTGGGAAGAGTCCTCTCAGTGGCCAGCTCACCTCCTTTACTCTGTTTGGCTCCAATCAACAGGAAAGGACGAGGAAGCACTCTTCTCAGTGGCGAACACCACTCCCCTTTCATGCTGATTGGCTCATACGGGGCTTGGAGACATAGGAACCTTGCTCAGACCCTGCTCTGAAAAAAGTAAGGGGTCTAAGACCCCCTGAGATCCTCGATGACTACACCCCTGGCTGTCTCACAGTAAAAACTAATATACAATAATATATAATATCTGTCATGCTAAAGTACATGTACTTTTGTGTGTGTGTGATGACTATCCCATAGTGAAAAACTATACACAATAATATATATAATTGCATAGTAAAGCATACATAATTAATTGTGTGTGTGTGTTATGGCATCCCCTTAGTAAAACCATGTACCATAATGTATATAATCGCATAATAAAAAAGCATATAAAATTGTGTGTGATATATGCATAAAATCACACTCACACACAAATTATATATGTAATATGTGTGTGTGTAGTAAAGTTGTATAAAATAGTAGGTATAGGGTAATATTCACTGCTAGTGCTACTCAGAGTAGACCCATTGAAGTTAATAGGCATGACTAACTTGCGTTCATTAATTTCAGTGAGGCTACTCTGAACAGAACTTAGTTGAATACAACCTGTAATCACACAGTAAAACTCTATAAAATAATAATCATATTGGGCCAGTCTGAACTAACAGCTGTAGTCCTAACTATGATTACTGAGAAGTGTCCTATTGAACTCAGTGGGGCTGACTCTCAGAGAAATGGGGTTAGGACTGCAGCTGTAGTTGTGTCATGTGTTGGCCCCATTGAAATCACTTGAACAATTTAGACTGCAGTTTTATAATCCCACTTACAAGTTGGGTATAAGCCCTGTTGAGTTCAGTAGGACTTGCTTTTGAGTAGACATGGTTAGGATTATGCTGTTAGTCATGACTGACTGAAGTCCCAACAATCTCAGTGGGGTTAAGGCGTGACTAAATCGGTCTGGATCCAACCCGTTACTTTTTGTATTATGTAGTGTATTGGGCTCCCACCTTTTATGTGGCTACATTAAGATTATTTGGCTGTTTTCAAAAGTTTTAAATTGTGTTCTTTTGTTTATATAAAATATAAAATGTAAAGTTGTATACAATTACATAGTAAAGTGCTGGGCTCCTACTGGGAGGAAGGGCGGGATATAAATCAAATAATAAATAATAAATAAAATAATAAAGTAGCCCAAAAGTAACATATATTTTATTATATGTATATATTGAGTATTTAAATTGTATGAAGTAATATACATATTATTATTACATCACTTTAATACAATATATACATAATATATTATGTGTGTGTTTGTTTATTTGACGTATGTGTTTTTATCATGAGTTGTCCCCAGAATGTGCTCAGTGTGGCTTACAGTCAGTACCCAACTATTTAAAAATAATAATAATAATAATAAAAAACAGCAATGGATAAAATTGCATACAGCGTGCCAGCAGCAAAAAATAGATTATGTTGCCATTGAAATTAAAAGTGGTGGTGGGGATCAGCTTCACACACCATCTAAATCACTGTACTTTCACACTCACAAATACTCCTTTTCACTCTGTCATCAATGATAAGGAGTGTTTGTGTGTGTGTACAATATGGGAGCCTTAAACTTGTCCATTGATTTTAATGGGTCTGCTCTGTGTATAACTTTGTTGGATGTTACCCTATGTATATGCACACCCATACAGCATAGTGTGTATATATATATATTCACACACACAAAATTACATTTGCATCTATATTTGAAAATCAGGCTTTACTGTGGTCAGTAAGGCTTACTCCCAGGTAAGAGAGCATAGGATGCGAGCCTTGGTGAATGTTGTCTTCTGCTAGTAGTAGTAATTACACTTTTTTAAAGAAAAATTTTTTTTGCCTGAGTGGGAAATGTCAGAAACAATTTATTGGGAAATCTCAGAGCTAACTTGAGTGTCTTAATGCCCAAATGCTTTATACCTTTTACCATCACTGAAAGGTAAAGGATGTGATAATGCTAGAAAAGGAGGCTAATTACTTGCCCATTTCTGACATCTGCCATTGATGGTCATCCTAAAATCTTAGGAATTATCAGTGAATACTAATATTAACCAGCTTTGAAATTTACTGTAATAGGTTGCATTTTGTTGCATGGGTATGTATAATAGTACATAGAATGTGTGATTTTGGTAAAGATAAGCATCTTTAAAGAGTGCAGTGTTGAAGGGAGTGCCGAGAGAAGGGAACTGGAGGCAGTTCATTCACCTCATTCAGTGCTGGGCTGTCCAGTGCCCTGAGGGCAGAGGATTGCTCTGGTGCACCTCTGTCCTTTTCTAGCTTTCCTAGCTACAATTTCTCTCTCGCTGGAAACAAAGGGATGGAAATATACAATGTCAGCTCTAGGGATGCCGTAGGTTACTCCTGATTTAGGGGTGTGACAGGGGGCTGGGAAGGTGTTGGATCTTGGGGTGTGACAGGGGGCTGGGAAGGTGTTGGATCTTTCCAATCCAAGCCTGCTATCCTTTTGGCCCTTCTCACATCAGTTCTGACGTTCATGGCTGTGGAAGTTTCTGTGGCAGTGGGGAGGTGGGATACGAAACTGGATCTCCCTCTCCAAGGTCGGAGCTCTTTGTCTGTCCTTGGAAAGGGTTCCAGTGCTTTCTAGAGCCCTGGGACACCCTTCCTACAAATTGTAGGATTGCGGTCCTGTCCCATTGGTTTCAAAGAAACTTGGGTCTTCCACTGAAATCAGTGGAACCTGAAGGTGCTTGACTTTGGTAGGGATGTGCTTGCTGTATCTAATGTGGTATCATGTGTGCATATAAAATTTTTATTTTGCTGTATCTCTGCCTTCTGGGTTGCTACCTTGTTTACTGATCAGAATTTTTTAAACCTGTCTTGACCCTGAAGGCTCATGGCCTTCAAAAGATGTAGTTCATCTTCAGTTCATGTACCCTCTTTCCAGAGGCTTGAGGTAGCTAGAAGGTGGCTGTATCTCTCTAATAGTGCAACGTCTGTTGCAACTTCTTGGGAACTGTTTCAGTTGATGTGGTCTGATGACGTGGACAAGGTGCTTGCGACGGTGAGGCCAGCACTGTGTCCTCTTGACCTTTGCCCTTCTTAGCTTATTAAAGCAAGCCTCGGGTGGTGGTGACCGAGTGGGTCCAGGGTGTGGTCAACACATCATTGCGGGTGGTTCAGCCACCCTGAAAGAGGTGGTGATCCGACCACTCCTGAAAAAGCCCACCCTGAACCCACTGGTTTGCGACAACTACTGACTGGTTGCAAATACCCCCTTCTTAGGGAAAGTGATTGAGAGGGTTGTGGTGCAGCAATTGCAAGTACTCTTGGATGAAACAGATTATCTTGACCCATTCCAATCTGGATTCAGGCCTGGTTATGGGACGTAATCAGCCTTGGTAACCCTGATGGATGACCTTTATCAGGAGAAGGATGGAAAGTGTGACCCTGTTATTCTTACTTGATCTCTCAGCGGCTTTTGATACCATTGGCCATGGTATCTTCTGGGCCAACTTGGGGAGATGGGTATTGGAGGCACTGTTTTACAGTGGTTGCAATCCTATCTCCAGAGTCGTTTTCAGAGAATAGCACTGGGTGATTGTCTTTTGGCCTGCTGGCAGCTGTACTATGGGGTGCCGCAGGGTACCATCTTGTCCCCCATGCTGTTTAACATCTATATGAAGCCTTTGGGAGTGGTCATCAGGAGATTTGGGGTGAGGTGTCAGCAGTACGCTGACAATACCTAGCTCTGTTTTTCTGTAACATCTGAATCGGGAGAGGACATGCAAACCCTGGACTGCTGCCTGGACTCGGTAGTGAGCTGAATGAGGGCCAATAAACTGAGTCTTAATCCTAGCAAGAAGGAGATGCTGTGGGTTGGTGGTTCCAGGTTTGGATAATTGGTCAATTGCCTCCTTTGGATGGAGTTGTACTCCCCCTGAAAGAGCAGGTCCATAGTCTGGGGGTGCTTCTGGATCCATCTTTATCACTACAGGCCCAGGTGACCTCAGTGGCTAGGAGTGCCTTTTACCAGCCTTGGCTGGTAAGACAGCTGCGGTCATTTCTGGACCGGGATAGCCTGACCACTGTTGTCCATGCACTGGTAATCTCCATGCTGGATTACTGTAATGCCCTCTATGTGGGGCTGCCCTTGAGCTTGGTCCAGAAACTGCAACTGATGCAAAATGTGGTGGTGAGACTGCTGACTGGGGCAGGATATCACCAACATGTCACCCCACTGCTGAAAGAATTGTACTGGCTGCCTATTAGCTACTGGGCCAAGTTCCAGGTTCTGGTTTTAGTATACAAAGCTCTATACAGCTTGGGACCAGGATACCTGAAATACCGTCTTATCTCTTATATACCCAGTCAATCACTGAACTCTACAGGTGAGGGCCTCCTGCAAATACCATCTTATCAAGAGGTCCGTTCTGCATAACATAGGAAATGGACCTTTAGTGTAGTGGCACCTACCCTGTGGAGATCCCTCCCCTTAAATATTAGACAGGTGCCAACTCTGTTATTTTTTGGCACCTACTGATGACCTTCCTCTTTCAACAAGCCTTTTAAGTAGAGACCTCATCCCAGTTTGCATCTGTGTTAGAATTGCTTTTTAGTATGTTTTTAAACCTTTTTCTTTTCTTTTTTAAAAAGTTTTGTTTTAATGTATTTTAAAGTCTGTTTTTATGATGTTTTAAAATGTTTTTAGTGCTTTTGTTTGCCACCCTGGGCTCCTACTGGGAGAAAGGGCGGGATATAAATTTGATTGATTGATTGATTGATAATAGAGCATCTGTTTTGGAAGTGGAAGGTCTCAGGTTCAATCCCAAGTAGAGGTAGGAGAGGCAACTTTCTGAAACCCTGGGGAGCTGCTGAAAGCTATTGTTGACAATAATAAGCTATATGGACCAATGATCTGACTTCGTGTAGAGCAGCGTCCTATGCCCTCCTTTTTCCTTGTAGGTTCAGGTTGAGCGTCTTCCTGCCGCCTTAGATCTGCCTGTCAAGAACTAATCTGGGTTTTTTAAAACCATTTTTGGAAGATGCTTATTTTAAAAACCACTTTAATATCAAATATAAGCATGCATGTACTTTAAAGACAAATATCTATTTATATTTTAGTCTTTTCATGATGAGTTTCTAATTTCTCTTCTCCTGCTGTGTGCTTAATCCTAATGAGAAGATTTGGATCCACTCCAGAAGATATTCAGGTTTTGGCTCTGTTGTAACTTTGAGGAAGGAGGCTGCAAGAGTGATATGTGACTATTGGGAGTGCTATTCCTTGCACTGTTGCCCGTCAAAAGACACCTAAGTTAATAATGTTGATTGAGGAGTAAATTGAAAGAGTGGGGAATGGTGGTAGAGCTGGTGGTAAGGTCAGATTGACCAACTGGTATGTCTTCCTGAATATTGTTAACAGTTCCAAGCCTATGGGATAGAGTGCAGAATAAATAAGAATTATGTTTGTGGGTCAGATTGAAAGTCTAGCTGAAATTGCTTCCCTCTCTTATGATAGCTGTGACCCGTCTAGGTTCAAAATTCAGGGTGGGTGAAATCTTCCGTCAGTTCACGTTACCACGTTATATATAGTGAAATCTACTTTTAAAAAAATGCATCTTAAATATATGTTCTTATTAAACTGCAGGTGGCAAGTGCCATCACAAGAGGCATTCCTCCTTTTCTCTCACTCAAGAGGGCAAGATTCTCTAAGACAATGGTTACTATAGAGTATGGTGTGTGAACTAAAAGCAAAGTGTGATTCTTACCTTAAAATATTGATCTTACCAATGTGCAAATGTAATTAGCAGATGTTGATATACGATTGAATATATACTCTGTGTATGTGTATACATAAAAAAAGGTAAAGGTGTCCCTGCACTTGTAGTGCGAGTCGTTTCTGACTCTTAGGGTGACGTCTTGCGACATTTACTAGGCAGACCATATATATGGGGTGGGATTCCCAGTTCCTTCCCTGGCCTTTCTTTACCCCCCAGCATATGCCGGGTACTCATTTTACCGACCATGGATGGATGGAAGGCTGAGTGGACCTCGACCCCTTTTACCGGAGATTCGACTTCCTCCTTCAGTTGGAATTGAACTCCGGCTGTGAGCAGAGCTTCGGCTGCGTTACCGCCGTTTACCGCTCTGCGCCACGGAGGGCGCACACCTAAAATTAAGTTTGTATCCAGTTAAGACTCACAAGCGGGGTTACATACTTTTTTCTCTGAATTAATTGACTTGGGCTGTTAATATCACTGTTCAGTGGATATGGGGGAGAATTTTGATTCAGTTCATATTTAAAGACAAACATATCTAATTCACACTTTTCAAAGCAATTACGCAAAATGAAATACGGCCATCCTTTGAAATTTGTACTTCTTTGAATTTTGCAGTGTAGTTCTCTGGGCAAGTAATGTGTAAAAAAAAAAAAAAAGCATATACTAGGGCAGGGGTTCTCAAACTGTGGTCCGTGGACATCTGCAAGTTTCATTTAGGTGGTTTGCGACATCTCCATGTTAAGTTAATCATATTGATTTTTAATTGTATTTGTATTGCTTTTATTTCTTAAATTGTATTTTATTGTATTACAATTTGAATTGTATGGAGTGTAAGTTATTATTCAATGACATACAATATAAGAAATAAAAGAAGCAATAAAAGTAAGATTAAAAATCATATAGCATCACAGCGCATTACAATTGCTACAACAGGCAGAGAAATCATTAAGCAGTCTGTCAAGATCATCAGCAATTTTCAAGTGATCCACGGGGAAAAAGTTTGGGAACCACTGGACTAGGGTAAAATGTTTGTATAAATGTACATATTTGTGAAAATAACATTACAAAAATGCATTATAGAGAAAATTGGTTTGCAAAAAAGTGTGTATTAGGCAAAATTGCATACAAAAATGTGTGTATTTGGTGAAATTTGGTGTATTTTCATGAGGATTTGATTTTTTTTTTAAATTCACAAACTGATGCAAAAATGTGGAGAATTGAGCTTAAGACTGGAAAAGTGAAAAATGGGGAAAATCCAAAACGGACATACTGGCCTATCCCTGCTCTTGAGTCTAAGAGATTTCTAGTCACGTTACAGTTCAGGTGTATATAGTCTGAGTGGTTTACACTTCAGAATTGTACGTTCTCAGGGGCCATGAACAAGTAGCTATATATCTGCCTCTGTTGCTGTTAGGTGAAACACAATATTGGAAAGCACTGTGAAAATGAAAGTGCTATATCAAAACATAGTACTCTTCCCCCTGAAGCCCTTGGGAACAGCTTTAACATTGCTGTTCCACCCATGAGTATCATGTCTGAAGAACTGATGTGGTGCAGTAGCTAGAGTGTGTGTTTTCGACAGACCCAGGTTCGAATGCCATGCTTGGCCATGATGTTTACTGCTGAATCGTGGGCCACTCTCTTTCACCTTAATCCTCCCCGACTGGGTGGTAGTGCTGCAGTCTTGCACGCACTTACCTGGGAGTAAGTCCCATTGAACTTGGTTGGTCTTAACTTATGAGTAGGCATGCCTAGGCTTGCACTGTGGATTGGAGGAAGGGCAGGATAAAAATGTTAAAAGATTGTATCCAGTGCTGCTGTTTTGCTAGCACAGCAGACTTAGAGTTCTCCTCTCCCCTGCAGCCCCCTGCACACTTCAAAATCTATCCCAGAGGGTTGGAGGACCCTCCAGAGCAGAGTTTGAGGGTGCACAAGGTGAGGAGAGGGAGGGGAAGTCTCACAGCCTGAGAGGAACTCAACAATGTTGGAGTAAGAGAAATCAATCTGTATTTTATTCTTTTTTCTTTAATAATTAGGTCAATCATATGGCTGATGTATGCTCAGTGGTCATTAGTTCTTTTTATGTTGCCTTATGGTACACATAGAAATCTTGTTTTGTTATGTATGTAAATTAATATAAATTGTGTGTACATGCTTAGCCCTCATTGGGTCACTGCAGTCATGTGAAATAGGTTGTTCAGTGCTCCCATTTTATGGATGGGATCACCAAAGATGGAGGCTTTTCTTATCCTACTTGCCTCTTTCTGTCCTTTCCCCCCCTTTTCTCCTTCCTCCTTCCTTGAGAGAGGGAGGATTTGTGCTTTGTATATGCGTATGAAAGGATTTGTAGAGTAACCTTCATCCCTTGATGTCTTTCTCTGGTTATAACGTTGTTTGCTGTCTCAATAGATTTGATAGAGATCCAGTCCATATGCTTACCTGAGCAACAGGTCCTGTCCCTCTGGTGGTATAAACCTGTGATGTAAGCACTCCACATAAGTGTCTATATGTGTGGAGGCTTAAACTGCAAAAACGGGAGGAGGAAGGTTGTGTGACTTTCATGGATGAGATCCCCCATGGCACGTAACAGTACATGTATTGTGAATCAGGGCCTAACAACACATTAGTTAGATATAGCTGTATAGTCCCGCCTTTCAGTGCAGGCTTTTTTTTTTACATAAATTGCCATGCACGGTCCCCAGTCCATATTGGGATCCTAGTGTGGACGTTGTAGGGACTTTAACCTTTCCCCCTGCTGCTGGTGTGGGCCTGATCCAATCAGGACCCTCAGGGGAATAAGGAGGCTTTAACCCTTTTTTCCCTGCTGTGGTCCCAGTAAGGCTCATCACACCTTCAGACTGCGTTGGAAAACGGAAATAGGAGCTTTTTCTGAGCGTAAATTGCAGGTGCAGGGCCCCCAGTCTGGATCATAGTAAGGGAGCAAAGGATTAAAACTCCTTATCTCCACTCTAGGGTCCTGGTTCAGATTAGGTCCCTTGTGCTGGCAATTTGTGGGACTCCTTCCAAATCCCCGTGTACTGAAAGACGCAGCTATATAGCTAAAATAACATGTCATTTGGGGCCTCCTCCTTTGCTATGGGAACAGGACCTTTGCCCAGGTAAGCACTGAGCTGGGCCTGAACCATATATATTGATGAGGATGGGGGTTTGCTTCATCCTGTAAGGCAGGTATGGGGAACATTTGGCCCTCCAGAAGTTGTTGAACTACAATTCCTATCACCCCTGACCATTGGCCAATCTTGCTGGGGCTGATGGGAGTTGTAGTTACAGATCTGTTATAAGATTACAGCCCATTCCATTAACAACAGTAGACAAACTTTGGTTTCTATTGGCTTCAGCAGAGTCAGGTTAGAATGCAGAGATGACACTCGCAAGCCTCCAGCCTTGGTATGTGACGGAAGTGGAAACCACCTCCCTTCTAAATATTTTTCTCTTTTGTGTAAGCGTTGACTCCTGTTAGTTTTGCCTCATGAAGACTAAGGCTCCATACTGCACATGATCTCTTATTGAAGGCGTCCTGCTTGAGAGAAAAACTGACTACATCTCACCTTTCTTATCTCCACCCACATCTGACACACATTTTTGCAAGGAGCATGCCCTCTTCATAACCTTGACGTACGTGTGTGTGTGTGTGTTTTGAGCTGTGTCCTTTCTCTATATATGTGCAACTGTCAGAATAAATATCTTCCTGCTCTTTATGCTTCCACTTTCTATAGTGATCTGTACTGTTTTGTATTTGATTTTGTGTTTTGTCTGCATGACAAATCTCTTATTGGTATATTTCACACAACCCCTTTTCATATATGCTCATCATCTTTGTGTGAGGGTTCCAGGGAAAGCTGGCTTTCTTGGTGGTTTATTGGTGGTTCCTCAGTGAGATTACTAATGCCAGACAAGGTTCTCTGAAAGACATCTTGCCCACATCTTCTGCGCTCCTCTCCAAATATTGCAATGCAGTTCTCCAAATAATGTGAAAATAAACATCTATCCAATGGTGAAAATAACATACAAAAATGCATTACTGGAATTTGCTTGCAAAAATATGTGTATTGGGGAAATTTCATACCAAACTGTCTTATATTAGGAGAAATGGGCACTAAAATGCTGATAAATTCTCTTGATTTTTTAAAAAGAAATTGCACACTGATGCAGAAATGTGGAGAACTGAACATAAGAAAAAGGAGAAACTGACGAGAGAGAAAATACAGATTCATCCATCCTTAGGCCCAAGAGGCTTGGCCAAGATTCCATATGATCTGAATGTACATTGTAAATAAGGCCCCAGAATCCCCAGTGATGTCTGGGGTTTCTGAGGTGGATGTTCTTCAACAGATTAATTGATGCGCTATGGGTCCCTTGATGGTGAAAGGTACTGATATGTGAAAGATGGTACCCCAGTTTTCTCCAGTTCTAAAAGTATGTAAGAACGTGCTCAAAAGACAAGATCAAATCCTGTTTGTCGCTTAATCTGCTGCTAGAATTAAGAAGGATCCCGTTAATGAGAATCTTGAGATGGAGGTTTTTAAAAAATTGTATTCAAATCTAATAAGTAATATAAACATGGTTTGTTTTGCCTGTATGAGGATGTTGCAGAAAGTAATGCATTTCTACAGTGGTTGCTCATTTCTCCTGTAAAGGTGTGTGCTTGAGTTGATGAATGAGTATATTTTCATGCTTGGATCTTGTTTTTTAGGGAATAGTTTGACTATTTTGTACTATTGAGGTGATCTCTGATTTATTGAGAGGTGAGTAAGTGATTCCCATGTTAACATCTCCCTGATATTTGAGCTCTGTGCCATGTACTTTTTTTTAAAGTCAATATTTATAGGCGACCTTTCAGGTATTAACATTGCCCCCACACCTGCTCACAACAAGATATTATTTATTAGATTTATATCCCACCCTTCCTCCCAGTAGAAGCCCAGGGTGGCATTAAAAAGATCAAATTCAGTCATAATGTAATTACAAACCATGAAACCACAATCTGTAAAACACATCTAAAAATATTATAATAGCAGCAGTAAAACAGTATTGGCAGAAAAACAGTATATATCTCAAAAACAAGCCGCACAACATAGAGTCAACAGCAGTTAAATACCAACCAGTTAAAGCATCAAGTAAAAGCATTTTGGAGCAACCACTACCACCACCACCTTAGGACCTGTTTTCAAAAGCATCTACGCTGGGGCCATGCAAACATGCCTAGTGAAGAGGCTCCATGTGCACAGGGCCGCCACTGAATCTGTGGTGCAGTCAGCATCCTGAGAATATTGTTTTCCTCTTTCTTAATGTGTGTTTCTAGCCCTCATTGTGGTGGGCAAAAGGCTGAAAATATCTCAGCTGTTTGCTGAAGCTAAGCCAAGGTTTGACTAGAGCTTCTAGGGACATGTGGCTAACTGGCAACCTGTTATTCCCCTCTCCCCCTTTATCACCTGTGTGTAGCGGTCTGAATGACCCTTCCTTCCTTATCCTACATGCCTCTGCAGTCCGAGTAACTACAGTATAAGTAGTCAACAAGATGTTCCCTTGCTTAAAAGTAAAAAAGTATCTGAAAGCCTTCAAAGACAATTCAGTTGTGCAAATTGTTAGTTTCCATTTTTTGTTTTTAGGGGAATGGGGCTGACCGGTATTTAGAGTGCAAGTCACACACAGCTACTCTTTCTTACTCTCTTTAGGTAATGAGTGGTAGAGTTTATCCAGGCATCTCTTGTTAAGTGTCGTTTATCTTACTACATTTTTGTTACACTTTTTGCCAGCAAGGGAGCCCCCGAAGGGGATTGCAGTGAACTCTAAATGCATATGAAATTGATTAAAAAATAACTAGTCTGAAAATATGGTTAATATAAATGCCAGAATTGTTACAACAACATTCATAATGATATTTGCCTCTTGGACATCAACTAATAAAATAAAATGATTTCCAGAAAGCAGATGAAGAGAAGCTGGTAACCCCATGGGAAGTGTGTTTTGCAAAAGAAGGGCCCCATGCCTAAAGAGGCCCTGCTCCCAATGGACAAGAGCCTAACCTCAGATGGGTTGTCTGGAACAAAGCCAAACTGACTGAGGAATGTGAAGGGATTCGTATGGGAAGAAGCATTCCCTGAACTAGCTTTATGCTTAGGCCATTTAGAGTTTTAAGGGAAAGAACCAGGAACATGGATGGCCTCTACGATTTTTTTTTCTTGAGGCTGTCCCTTAGAGGGGAACTGACATGTTACAACAAGATGGGGCTAGAAATGGAAACAGCAATCCTGTGTTGAGTTTCCCGCCACCCTTCCTAATAACGGCTAGTTCAGCTTTCCATGTGTGCTGACATCATTCCGAAGAATTGTGTGGTGGTGCCCCGGCGAAGCACAGCCAATGATACAGGGATGGGGAGGGTAAATGCAGAACGTTTGGCTTCTTGGTCCCTTAGATCCTTAGATCCTTCTTGGAGGGATTGGGCCCTTAACTGGCATTAATCCAGAGTCCCCTGGTTCAGACATAATGGCGAATAATACAAGCCAGAAGCTAAGCACTAAGGTGGCACCTCGGGGAAGGGCCTTGGGTGGAGCTTGGCCCCAAAGCTTGTTCCCTGCTCCACAAGCTATGGTTTGTAAAGCCTCAAACAACTCTCTGAACTAGAGGTGTGAAGGCCCACAAGCCGTTTTCCTATTTTTGTTTTTTGAAAAATTGGGCAAACCTGGGGGGGGACATGTTTTTGTGAATTTTGTGAATTGTTTCAGGTTTTTTCAAGGCCTTCACATCTCTAGTCTCAACCAGGCACATCTGCCACTGTTCCTAACCACACTACCAATGCAACAAGCCACCCATTGGGAATATTCTGATCAGTTTGCCTCCTCTCCAGGGCTGTGGAGTCGTAGTCGTGGAGTTGGAGTCGGAAGCAATTTTGGGTGGAGTCGGAGTCAGTAGAAATGTATCGACTCTGACTTCAAAATATATTTTGATTGACAATTTTTTTAAAATATAAGTTCTCAAAGAAGCTTCCCATGAAGTCAGCTGTAGTTGAGCATTTCACCATAACTCAAGATGGAAAACATTTTGTGTGTCAGTGTATGACACAGGACCCAGATGAAGACAAATGCTGTGATGCCAAGATCAGCGCATATTCAGGCAGCGATAAAAATGCTCCTACGAGAGCTTCCAATTTAAAAAGACATTTACAGCCCTTTCCAGGGCTGTGGAGTTGGAAGCAATTTTGGGTGGAGTTGGAGTCAGACAGTAGAAAAATAGAGGAGTCGGAGTCAGAGTCAAATGTTTGGCGTACCGACTCCACAGCCCTGCTCCTCTCTGTCCATCTGATTAACTGAGTGCATTAGCTGAGGCGCCCCTTGTTTGTCCAGCACAAATGAACTAAAACTGCTGAGCTGGGCAAACACATCAGCTTGGAGCAACTGAGGCAAATGCTGGGGGGGGGGGAAGCCTCTTTCTCATTTCTTTGTATCAAGATTTTTCTTATAAATAAGAAGAAAGTGTGTAAGTCAGTGAGCTCAAATATTTGCACTCTTTATCCCAAAGCTGTTCCCCTACTTTTCTTTCCCCCCCTTCTCTGTGGATCACTCCAAGTGCCAGTCAAAGTTGTTTTTCAAGCCATACAGTGAAATTGTAGAACTCCCCCTCCCCTCCCATAGAAGGGTTTGGCTTTTGGAAAACGGGTGTGGGGGAGGGCTGGGTAGAATAATACACATTTTTTAAAAGTTGACTGTAGACTTATAAAAACTGTATCTTGTGCTAACAAATGTGTATGTTTGGTACGTGCATTTATTGCCTACTCTTCCCCCCCCCTTCTAAACTCTTGGATCATATTACACATCATACTTGATGTTTCTCTCTGCTTTGTAACTCGTGAGAAGTTTCATGGATTTGAGAAGCACAGAGCACCACAGTTGAATTTAACTGTTGCATGGCTGGGCCTGGTGTTTCTGACTTGGGTGAGCTCCCCCCCCCCTTACTTGAGAATATTGTACTGCATATTGAATTCCACCCTCCTCCCGAAGACAGGTTTTCCACAGGATGGAAGAGAGCTGTGAGCGAGGGAGTCTCTGGTTCAAGTCTTGCCATAGTAATGAACTAATTAGATGGCCTTAACAAAGCCACCATTTCCCCAGGCCCACCCCAAGCTGTAGTTTAGAAAAAATAATGCTGAGCTGCTTTACAGGGTTGTTGTATAGATTAAAGAGATAACGAGCACAGAGTGCTTCCAGTACTCCCAAGGCACTATATGGCTTCTAAATGGTGGTGTTACTTTATGTGATTAGACCAATACTGGTATCCTGACTTCGATTTCTGTGGGCATTTCTAGGTACAGATTTAAACCATTTTCATACCGGTTTATAAATGCCATGGTTCCAAGCCAAAGAACACTTGGATGGTCGAGTGCGGGAAAGGGGATTGTCCCTGCATCTTTTCCATTCCCAAAGAGTTCAGTCCAGTCCAAACTGTCATATTTCCTTGTGATACATGGAGGACCTAGGGCAGGGGTATAGTCATCTGGGGTCGCTGGTGGTCATAGATCCCTTACTGTTTGGGGAGCAGGATCCCAGCCAGGGTCCTATGTACCAGCCAATAATCGAAATGGGAATATGTTAGCCACTGAAAAGAGTCCTTGTCGTTTTGTGCTGATTGAAGCCAATCACAGTGAAAAGAAGTGTGAGCCACTGAGAAGACTCTTCTCAATAGCTAACACAGCCTCCCCTTTCATGCTGATTGGCTCTTAGTGATGTCTGTTGTAGTGGAATGTGGACTTGGAGGTGACACAGAGATCAAGGGAACGGGGAAATGGAAAGGGAGTGTGGTTGTGAGGGGGCATGCCTCTGGCTGTCATGAAGGGATTTGCGCTTCTGAATTTGCAACTATGCTACTGATCTAGGGAAATCATTCCGGCAGGATGGGTGCTAGGATCTAGTGTGAACATCACCTGGTTCACATATCATGGTAAGCCAAATCATGGCTTGCCAGGGCTGCACAGACACGCAGGCTCCTGGATAGGAGCTGGCAGTTGCTTTGCTGCTTCCAGATCTTTTTTTTTTAATGGAGTATCATAGCAGTAACACTCTGGGATGGAGCACAGGGGATGCAAGCTCCTCCCTGGGAGCCCTCATGTTCACACGGTCCTGGTAAGCCACATTTTGCCTTACTGTGACGTGCAAGCGAGGGCTATCACTTGAAAGGGACAGTGGTAGTCTCCAAAGCAGCTGATCAGGAGACAGGCGGGCCCACCGTCCAACTGAACTAAGCAGCTTGGTTCTAAGTGAACTCATTAGTCAATTTACAGTTATTTTATTGATGTTGAGCATTAAGAACAATTCTCAGCATTGCTCTTACTAGCAGTGGTAGTGCAGAAGAAGTACCTCAAAGTAGTACTTACCTATTACCGAAGTAGAGAGTTACTGTTGCTGTCTTTGACAAATAGACGCTATGCCACCCACAATCATCTAGCTTATCCAAGAGGATTAGTATGGGAATTAGTACTGAATGTGTAGATTGTAGGTGACTAGGGGTCCAACTCAAGAGTGCAGGTTTCTTGAGAAACCCCAAATCAGGAAATGCCTGCAGAGAACTTTTTGTGATTTCAATCCTAAATGTGCTTGCTTGGAAATAAATCTTAACTGAAATCATTAGGAATTCCGAGTGAATATTCTTCAGATTTGGCTGTATATCTTTGTGATTTCAAACCTGTTGGTATAATTCTATACAGTGATAGCTCAGTTAATGAAGTAGATGTGTTCGTGGACATTACTCCTGTAACGGAAACTTTGGTACCAGGGGTAGGAATAACATGGAAAGAACAGGGATAGGTTCCTACACCACAAAAAAGAAGAGCAGTTCAACATACTTGAAACAAACAATAACAAAACTAACAATACACATGTCTGAAGTGAAACATACAGGCCAGGTAAGTCTTGCATACAGACTACCTGAAGGCTTCATACAGCTGAGTAGGCAGGCAAGGGGCAGCCGCCACCATCATCCTGTGCTTGGTCTCTCTCTCTTTCTCTCTTTTTCTCTCTCTGCCACCCGCCTACACTCGAGCAGACGCGTCTGCAGTAAACAGTGTTTCCAGGGCACCCGAAGCACTGTTTACTGCAGAGGCACCTGCGCCACCTGGCAAGGAGTGCCGTTCCAGCCACAAGTGAGAGAGCTGCCTGCATCAGCCAGTCCAGAAGCCAATGAGCCACATTCTGACTATATCAGAGTGTGCATGCCCCCCGCACCCCGAAAAAGGCTTTGTTAAAAGAAGCTTCCTTCCTGGAGGATTTGTTAACTGGGGTATTACTGTATATGGAGTTGGATATTGATGCTGAGCTGGGATTTGAAGCCAATGATATTGTATTTTAAATTAATACTGTATTACATTTCTGTATCTTACTCTGATATCTAATAGTGAATGGGTGCAGTAATAATAATAATAATAGCCTTGCTTGGTGACCTTGAGAAAGTTCCTCTTGCATTTGATCCCCAGTTGCAAAATACCAATAACTGTGACCTGCCTTGCAGGGTTATTGTGAGCATAAAGGAGTTGATGACATATTTGTACCCACCCAGTGCCTTAGGGATAGCACATGCTATAAACCTAATTAGTGAAATGTGTTTATTTGCTCCATAAAAATAGGTTACGAAGTGTGGGCGGACATGGGATGACATGCAAGTTCTAATGAACTAGTGTTGACTCTTATCCAAAATTAAACTAATTTTATTAAGATACATTGTTACCTTAATAGAATGTGTATGGCATTGAGCACACCCTCAGTATTATATAAATATATAGTAATAATAACAATAAGAATGACTCCTTGTATAATTTTAGCAATAGTTTACTTCTAATTCAGAAGATGCTTTGAATTTCCCAGGGAGTATTTATGGATCGCTGCACAAATTACTGCTGTTCATGCAAACCATTGGAGGGCTAGGATTGCAGGCTGGGTTGCAGGGTTGCCACATTCCAGGGGAAACAATTTGTATAATATGGAAATTCTGTACTGATTATGCAATGATGTGCTGAACTGGCACCCTGATTTGAATCGTTTCAGTATGTAGTTCATCTATGTTTCTACCAACTTCCAGAAGTAGGAATAGCTATTTCACACATTACCTGGGTTTGCCACAAAGACACTCTTAAGCCATAGCCAATCCTGGCTCTCTAATCGTATGTATATTGAATGTATGTTTTCAGCCTCTGGTCTGTCACAGTCACACTTTATAGTTCCAGATGTTGACTTTAAGGCTTAAGTGTCTACCTTAAACATCATGTGTGAACAAGCCCAGAGAGAAATGAGACTCTGGAAGGACTGTCCTGTTTGACATTTGTTACTGCTGACTAAGAGGGGCTTCTTGTGATCTTGCTGCTCTACTTGAGTGGTACAACAGTGTTTGCTGAATGTGTGGGTTGGTTCTTCAGGTTCTGCCTCTATTTTTACTTTCCAACAATCCAGAGTCCCGCAATCTCTTGCTTTTACAGGGCACTGAGTCACTTATACTAGCCGTATGCCTCCACAATAAGCTTTGTAGACTCAATTGGGTGGGCTGCTTTCAGTTCAGTGTCTGGAGAAAACTGACAGCCTTTTTGCAATATTCATAGTGGTGGGAGATGAACACCTGATCTCAAACCCTCATAATCTTCTTAGGCAACCCCCCCGTCCGTCCGTCTGAATGCTAGCTAGCAAGCTTATTTTCTGTTGCCAAGAACCCAGTAATTACAAATGCTGCTCAAGTAGGTATGGTGGGCAGAAACACTGGCATCTCTCTGTTTTTCATGAGGCCTTTAAAAGAGTTGATCAAGGATGATAAGAAATTCCCTAGGGATTAACTGACTGAATTTGACTGTGCAAAGTAGGCTGTTAAGACCGGGGAATTAAGTGTGCTGCCAAGTATTTTACTGTTTGGCCAACATCTCTGTCATCGGGGAATTGCATGCTGTATTTTGTTTTAAAGGTAGCATTGGTAATCAAGGTGCTGCTGAAATCTAATGGAAGCTTAAATACATTTCACCTCTAATTCTGTTGGTGGCTTTCATGCCTTGGATCTCTGATCAAACACTTTATGGCTTCTTGGGCTGAAAAGTTATTTGTGAAAACCTCCAATATGCTTCTTAAAATATATATTAAAATAGACCCGACACCCATGTTTAATCCTTGAATTGATATATGCATAACATTAAGTGTTGGTGCTCCAATGAAAAGCCTGACAAACTTCCTGGTTCAAGTAAAAGAATGTGTTCTTACTGATATCCTGTGAAGCACTGTCAGAAGAAATGGTTGTGGTCAGTGGTGCAAATGCAAGGCTCACGGTCCTCCTAATACTCTGACTGTTAGATATGGGAAATGAGCATCAGAGAACAGACAGCATTGGCATCCTGTCCCTATTAAATGCCCCTTGAGCTGCCCACCATTTGAGGCAAGGTCCTGGCAAGATGAACTGTTGATTGGACTTGGTCAGAATAGCTGATCATGGCTGAACTAACAAAAAACAAAACAAAGCCATTGCTGGAAGCATGAATTTGGTAGAACAAAAGCACAGAGAATTACACAGTTGATAAAGTACTGTCTTCAAATAGCATGTTATCCTCACCCCTGTAAGGCTAGAGAGCAAGGATCCTCCTTTGTATGATTGTGATCATACCCCTCAGATGCAGTAACAGAGGGGGGGGGGGTAATCTTAAACAAAGACATTCTTGACTTCATGGAATATTTGACTGCAGTCAAGTAATAGACGGTCAATTGACCAGCATCTCAACTCTACGTTATAAATAGTTTTACGGCTTATATAGGGCCTTTGGTCAGAATCTGTATCTAGCACAGCACAGTAAAAAGCTGTTCTCAAGTTTCTTGTTTGGAAAGGTTTGGAAAATTGTATGAGCTTTTCTTACTACTCAGGGAAGGGCCGTAGCTTAGTGGAAGAATATCTGCTTTGTGTGGAAAAGGTCCCAGGTTCAACCTGGCATCTTCAGGCAGGGCTAGGAGAGACCCCTGTCTGAAATCCTGGAGAGCCACTGCCAGTCAATATAGAGGTAGATGGACAAGTGGCCTGATTCTACATGTGTCAGTTTCCTGTTTTGCAAATTCCTGAGAAAAGGCAAAATTGTGCACCATTTGATATTCTCAACGTGATGTTTGATTTTTCTGAAAGAGATGCTCTTTGCTACTAGTATCCAAAAGACATGCTACTAATATCCAAGTGAGACATGTGTAATGAAACCACCTCCTGTTTCTTTTTTGCTGTTGGGGAGCACTTGTTTAGAACAATAGATTGTGCTGAGGATATGAAACTGGACATTAAGTATTTCTTGTGAGCATGTATGTTGTTCCACTAGGGTCTTTGTTTGGCACAATATGGCCTAGCTGCCATTGGACCATAAAAACATCTAACATACCTATGATAACCCATTTATTAATTTCTCACTTAATGCTATGGTTTTTTTTAAAAAAAGTATGAGTATTTATCTCCAACTCATGAAAGAAATCATGGCAGTGCACAATAAAACTATTAAACATCATAAAATGCTAAAATCAAAAAATGTAGAACAAATGAGTAACACTGAATCAAATCAATTTTGTAAACACATGGTAAAACCCTTTTGGTGCACCTCCCACAGCAAAATGAGATGGACCTGGCATAGAATAGCCACCTGTGGATCCAGGTTTTCCTGGACATCAGCCTTAAATAAATAAAAATCCACCCACCTCCCTGCAGCTTCCTGGTGAGAGAAAAGTTGCAGGTGAAAAGTAATGGGTTGGTAACAGAATGGATAAAACTAGATTTTTTTAAAAAAAAAATGCAAATCAGTTTTTAAAGAATTGTAAATACTAATTTTTTCAAAGGTTGTTGTTATTAATTGAATTTCTACCCTACCCTTCCTTCCAAAGGAGCCCAAGGCAGCAAATGTAAGCATGTTAGCACTTCACAGTTGAATATAACCTAGACATTTGAATATAAGCATATTAGCTCCATACAGTTAATTTCTAAGTTGCATCAATGGCCCTTAGCTTTTCTAGAAGCAATTTTGATCATTTCTCAAATAGGAATATTTTCATTCTGCCTGCTGAGCATAGGTATTTCTTTTTCCCCTCATGAAAATAAACTGCTCTTGACTTCCGGGAAGGGTTGCTCTGCCTGTGCTGCCTCTGAGCCGAGCTCTTGTCTCAGAGGAAGCTTTTTCAGCTTCAAAATCAGTCAGAACGTCTTTTATTGACTGGTAAAGATTTTCTTCCGGTCAGGGAGAAACGTGAGATTAACCACAAAGCCTGTTTTTGTGGGGAGGACTGGATTTCATTTATTTATGAGAAAAGGTTCAAACTGCAATGTCGGACGGACTTTCATCAAGCTCTAGCTGATTATAGCGATACGTTTATCTTTTCTTCAAAGAAAAAACGGATTATAACAGGCAAACAAGCATCCTTCTTTCTATTTTCTTTTTTCACTTGGTTTAAATTGGTGCAGTTAAAAAAGAGATTTGTCAATGAATCAGCTGTGAAGAATTCCTAGGTGAGTTATGGCTTTTCTCATTCACTTATGAAATTAAGGAGGAAAGAAATCGAAAAAGCTTATCTTTGCTTTTATCGCAAAAAGCTGTTCTGGAGGTGCATTCTAAAGATACCAACGGAGGAGGGATTTCTATTTCGAGGAGGGGGAAAAAACTTTTTTTGGTCTATTTCAGTTTGACGAATCTGCTTGCTCACGACGCCACTAATTGTCTTGATGTTGGGAACTAAGTTTGTTTTGTATTCCTGAACACATAGAGATAAGGCAGGCTGTACTGTCTACACTGATATCAGCAGCCTGGAATATTAACCCAATTGTGGCTGAAATAATTTTTGTTTCTGTGGTTTTAAGAATGGCAGCCAGGAAAGTGATTGAGACCATGGAAGAAATTATGTTTCAGAAAATAATGGATGAGATTGAGATAACAAAACAAACCCTGAGACAGAGCAGACAGGAGATGAAAATTGAATTTAACAAAATGACACAGGAGCTTAAAGAAATAGGGGATTCTGTAAAAGAGGTGTTTGATGGGATTAGAGATGAAAAAAGAAAAATTAAAGGGAAGCCACAAGCCCTGGAGATTGGAACAAGTGTGAAATTGGAAAAAGATTTGGAGCTTATGGATCTTAGAAATAAAGTTTACTGTTTGGAATTCAAAGTTGTCTCTGAAGGAATTAATGAAGATTTTGGTGGTAAAGTTACCAATGCCTTGGATAATTTTCTGGACTGGAATGATGTGATGGAGTTTGACATTGAAAAAATCTATGGAGTTGGCTACAGATATGTGACAGTGGAGAAACTCTTAAGAGATGAACCAGTGCATTTTGTAAAAAAGAAGAACAGAGATATGACTTTGCAGCAATATTTCAGTAACATATTCAGAATTCTTGACTGGAATGATGTGATGGGGCTTGTCATAGAAAAAATCTATGGAATTAACTACAAATATGTGACAGAGCAGAGATGTACCCAGAACAGTGATGTGGCTTTACAACAATATTTCAGTAATATATTCAGAATTGATGGCAAGGACATATTTGTGATGGGGGAAATTCCCATCAGACTCTTGTTATATGACTATGGCTATGACAGCAAGATCATCATAAGATACTGATAATGGATGAATGGATACTGAAACCACTGGACTTAACATAATGGATGAATGGATACTGAAACCACTGGATTTAACAGGACTATTGAAGATGGAAGATGGAATTAATATTGAAAATGGAAGAATGGTTATGGAAATTATTGGACTCAACAGATTTGACGAGATGGATTAATCGATATGTTTATTTGGACTATGGTTATAACAACAAGATTATTATGGGATACTGATAATGGAAGAATGGCTACTGAAATTACTGGACTTAACAGGATTATTGAAGATGGAAGATGGAATTAATATAGATGGAAGAATGGCTATTGAAATTATTGGGCCTAACAGATTTGAATCAGATGGATTAAGCGACATGTTTATTTGGAGAAAAATTGAAAGATATATCTCTCAAGGAATTGAAACATCTCTTTGACTTTTTGTGGAAAGAATAAAATAATGTTTATGAGATTTGATGATTAATTAAGATAACTACTGGAGGAAAGTGATTCTATAATATAATTTTAGAGATAGGATTGTTATATATTGTAGACTTATAATTGATCTGCGACAAATCGGAAGTCAACATTTTATTTTGTTATTTGATTGTTTTTGTTTTGTTTTGTTTTCTGTCTTTGAAAATTTGAATAAAAATTAATGAAAAAAAATGAAAATAAACTGCTCTAGTCTACCCAGGTACTATCACAGCTTCCTTCTGCCTATTGCTTAGGGGCATTTCATTTTTGTTATACTGCTTGGTTTTTGTGAGGATGGGGCTGGGTCAAGATGCAGTTAAGCAGGAAGAAATGAAATAGAAATGGACTGCCTTCAAGTTGTTTCCGACTATGGCAACCCTATGAATAGGGCTTTCATGGTAAGTGGTATTCAGAGGGGGTTTACCATTGCCCCCCCCCTGAGGCTGAGAGGCAGTGACCAGCCCAAGGTCACCCAGTGAGCTTCATGGCTGTGTGGGGATTCGAACCCTGGTCTCCCAGGTTGTAGTCCAACACGTTAACCACTACACCACACTGGCTCAGGAAGAAGCAACACTGAAAAGAACAGAACACCCAGGTGTCCAGTGGACAAGTTTCTCTATTTCCAAACTTAACCTCACAAATGATTATGGCTGCTGGTTGTAAGAAAAAGTCATTTGTAAGAAAAAGTCCTTGCACGGGAGTATTCTAAAGAGATTTCTTCTATAGATTAGGACACAAAATACGTATAGAGTGTGACAAGGAGAGGTATGGCCTAGCTGCAAGAACTGAAACAATTCCCCATGATTGTTTATTGGTCAGATTTTCACCTTTGTTTAGGAAATACATGAAGAAGTATCAATGGAAAACTTGATTTAAATAAACATTTAAATAGATTGGATTTACATCAACCCACCCTGGATAGGAAGAGGTTAAGCATTCCTCCATGTTGATTTTCTGTTGAAAATTTCCTGATTTTCCCTAATAGAAGCAACCATTTGTGTTTTGTTATGTCTTTGCATATTAAACTGGATCCTGATGTGGTTTTTATTGATTCCCCTCTATTCGGCACTGGCTAGGCCTCATCTTGAGTACTGCGTCCAGTTCTGGTATCTGCACTTCAAGAAGGATGCAGACAAACTGGAACAGGTTCAGAGGGCAATGAGGATTATCAGGGGATTGGAAAGAAAGGCCTATGAGGAAAGACTAAAAGAACTGAGCATGTTTAGCCTTGAGAAGAGAAGACTGAGGGTAGATATGATAGCACTCTTCAAGTACATGAAAGGTTGTCACACAGAGGAGTGCCAGGATCTCTTCTCAATCATCCCAGAGTGCAGGACACGGAATAATGGGCTCAAGTTAGAGGAAGCCAGATTTTGACTGAACATCAGGCAAAACTTCCTAACAGTTAGAGCGGTACGACAATGGAACCAATGACCTAGGGAGGTGGTGGGCTCTCCGACACTGGAGGCATTCAAGAGGCAGCTGGACAGCTACCTGTCAGGTATGCTTTAATTTGGATTCCTGCATTGAGCAGGGGGTTGGACTTGATGGCCTTATAGGCCCCTTCCAGGTCCACTACTCTATGATTCTTAGCTATAATGGATCGTATCCAAAGGCAGGATCTATATGCTAATACTGATCCATGTCTTCAGAGCGTCTGCACTTATGTAGCCAGAATCATACCACCTAGAAACAAGGGGGTAACTTCAAGGGGACAGACTTGAAGTAACCTCAAGCACACAAATAAAAACAAATCCCTAAAGGGGCATCCCCGCCAAAAATAAAACACAGCCCCATAATAATTCCGTGGCACAGAATGTTGAGAGACTAGGAGAGGAAGAAAGAAACCTTGATAACGGGCGGGGGGGGGGGAGAGGAAAAAGAATGGAGTGGCAGGAAGAACATAGAAACAGAAAACAGAAAGAGCCCTCTCTTTGTCTGGACAGGTCACTTCCTGGTTCTCTGGAAGAGAGAGCTACCCATGGAGAAATTTAATGGAGAATGTTTAATGGACAAATTAAACACTTTTTACTTACTCTACTTTGTTTACTGACTACGTTTGTACAGCCTGTAAGCACTGGGCATTCTCACTGAGCATGGAATGACTGGGGGTGGGGGAAGGAAAATGGAGGGGTGTTGAATGGAGTGGCTTGAAATCTGAACAGAAGCATTCTGTGCTGCAACATTTTGTTGCAGGACGATGGTCAGAATGCTAGATTTATTTTATTTATTATTTATTTTATTTATATCCCGCCCTTTCTCCCAGTAGGAGCCCAGGGCGGCAAACAAAAGCACTAAAAACACTAAAACATAATAAAATTGACTTTAAAATATATTAAAACAAAACATTTTTTTAAAAAAAGAAAAAGGTTTAAAAACATACTAAAAAGCAATTCCAACACAGATGCAGACTGGGATAAGGTCTCTACTTAAAAGGTTTGTTGAAAGAGGAAGGTCTTCAGTAGGTGCTGAAAAGATAAAGGAGATGGTTCCTGCCTAATATTTAAAGGGAGGGAATTCCAAAGGGTTGGTGCCACTACACTAAAGGTGTTTCCTGTGTTGTGCGGAATGGACCTCCTGATAAGACGGTATCTGCAGGAGGCCCTCACCTGCAGAGCGCAGTGATCGACTGGGTATATATGGGATAAGACGGTATTTCAGGTATCCTGGTCCCAAGCTGCATAGGGCTTCATACACCAAAACCAGAACCTTGAACTTGACCCGGTAGCCAGTGCAATTCATTCAGTAGTGGAGTGACATGCTGGCGATAGCCTGCTTCAGTGAGCAGTCTTGCTGCCGCATTTTGCACCAGCTGCAACTTCTGGACCAACCTCAAGGGTAGCCCCACATAGAACGCATTACAGTAATCCAACCAGTTAGATGCTGTGGACAGATAACAGGGTGGCTTTTGCCTTCATGCCCTGGTTTTAAGCTTCCCAGCAGCATGTGGCTGTTCACAGTTGCAAACAAAATACTGGATCGAAAGGATTTTTGACCTGATCCGGGCTCTTGTTTTTTATTTCATGAACTTCCAAGTAGCCCTTAAAGACAGAAACAGCTGAAAAAGGGATCCGATTGGCCTGGGTAGTGTTTCTCCCCTCCCCCCCTCCAGGGCTATTAATTGTCTCACCCAGGGTGCAGACTGCCAGAATTTATCCTTTTTTCTCTTACCACAGACTGTGGCTCCCAAGCTGAGCATTGTGAGTACAGTACTGGAAAAGCTAAGTGAAGGCAGAAGAGGAGTAACACTTTCCTAATAAATCGGCTCCCTCCTTCCCCAGCCAAATCTCTCTCTCTTCCCCTGAGGTTCCTGAGCAGTACAAAACCAAGCCCTGTTGTGGTCTGGAAGAGGACGGTGAAGAGGGAGGTGGGTGTGGGAATGCTGCCTAACTGATCTGCTCTCTTCGCCAGCCGTTCCAAGATTTTGAGTGTCTGGGTCAAGACTTGCCCTGAACATGAAGATCTTCCATTCCTGTACTGGGTAAAACTAGGCAGGTAGAGATAATTTATGGCACCAAGTCTCCTTTTTAGTCAGGATACAACTGCAGAGTAATCTCCCAATTAGCTTCAGCTTTGCTACTTTGCTGTGCTTGTTTTTTTTTAATTAGGATAAGCAGATAAAGTTAATGTTAAATGAATATTAAAAGATTAGCAATGCCATCCTGTCCCTGCTTTTGCACACCCTGTACTCTCATTGTTGGTGTTAACATGGATGCGGATGGGTAAACCATAATTTCCCATGGCTGGCCAAGGTGGAGGCAGCGAGCCAGGCCTCTGTGCATCCTCTGTTGGCTGGTGCCACTGCCTCCTGTGCCAATTCATCTACTTTGTTGGAGTGAAAAAGGAGGAGGAATAATCATATTGTCATTGCTAGGCAACCTGATGTGTGAGCCCACGTCCAGTTTTCACTGAGGCGAAGGATGTTTCAGGATTCTGAAATGGATGCCAAGAATCTGGCAGAATCATCAACCCACCCAAAGCAGAAACTCAACATACAAGAATAGGGTGGGGAACCTTTGGCCCTCCAGATGTTGTTAGACTACAACTCCAATCTGTCTTGACTTTTGGCCATGCTGGCTGGGGTTGATGGGAGACGTAGTTCAGCAATATCCAGAGGGCCAAAGGTTCCCCACCTCTGAACTAGAACCTGCCAAGGCTCCTCAGTAACCTCATTGTCTTGCCAACCAGAGTAGTCACTGGAGGCCTTTGGTGCATTGTTGGGCAGATGACTTGGTTGACCCAGTACCATAATGGAAGCTGCCTTACGCAGATACCAAGGCCTAGTGTGGGCGTCTGGGGTGCACTAGAATTGATTTAGTTTGGGGTCCAACCACATTTTCCAGAGCAGGGCTCAGCATCTCTACCCATCCCTAGACAATAACTCTTACACTGCATCCCTTATTATTGAAGGAAGGAAGGGGATCGTTATGTGAGAACCAGAGCAAACATTGTCTTATCCCCAACAAGTTGCTTGGAAGATGCAACAAGGGATTATTTTGCATATTGGACAGAAGCAACACGGGGAGCTGCATTTAGTTGTGCGTCTGCACTAGTGTAGAAGTACAATATATACTTGAGAGGACATATGTGGGGTAGAGGGACTCATCAGTAGTGGCTCCCTATCTATGACATGCACTCCCCAGGTTGGTTTACCTGGCAACAACATTATCACCTTTTTGGCACTGGCCTAAAACCTTCCCCTACTCACGGGTACTTGACCGTTTGTTTTAATATGCTGTTTGTGGTGGTTGCTCTGGCAAAGGTGGGGTTTGGAGGTTTTAATTGGTGGGAACTGGTGTATGATAAGAGTTAGTTTTCTTAGTGTTGTATGCAGGGTGAGAGCTTGGATGGGTTGGAGACTAGGTGTTAACTTGCTCAAAAGCCACGGAGTGAGAGTGTGGTGGCACAGAGTGGGGCTCTTTTTGTGTGTGAGAGAGACGGGAGGAAGTGGGCTGCCATAGGTGAAAAAGTGGTGGGAGTTTTTGCTAAGACCATTGGTTGTTTAATCTGTTTGGATGTCCTGGGTGTGTTTTACCTAGGTATGTAGTTAAATTGGAAACTTTACTTTTTGCCCTCCTTGTAGTTTTGCTTGCTTGCTTAATGATGGAATTGTTAATTTGTTTACTGGATCTGTTTATATGATTTTGTAATTTCTATATATTTTTTCTGTTTATTATTTTGTTCCTTGCTCTGGAATTGAAATTATCCAGTGAAGAGTGGGCTATAAATACTATAAATAAGAAAGAAATAGTTTTAAATATTTCTGTTTGTGTATTTGGTCTCCTTGAGACATTCATGGTATAAGGTGATAAATAAGTAAAGTAACAAAGATTATCGTATTTCTTGCGGTCACACTTAATTCTGGTGTGGGAAACCACAGGCCTGGGGCTAAATGTGGCTCTCCAAGCGTATCTGGATGTTGGGACTTTTGCCACAGCATCACTGCTCCCACACAGACACACTTGCTTTGCACTCTCCTTGAGTCCATTTGCCTGGCTGGCTTGAACTCTGTTTATGCCTCTTGCTTGTCCGGATGGAGAAGAGTGTGTGAGTGTATTAGAAGCCAGCCTACTGAACAAAGGTAAAATTTGCATTCGTTGCCCTGCCTCCTTTTGCCTCTAGCCCTGCCCACCATAGGCATGTGGCCCTCAGAAAGTTGCCCAGAAAGGAGTGTGGACCTCAGGTTGAAAAGATTTCCCTACCGCCACTGTAGGTGTACTCTTAAATCATCTTTGGTGTACACCTTAAAAAAGTAATGTGTGAGTAGCCTCCTTTTCTTGTATGGCAGCCTGGGGATTGGATGCACCACATCCTGATCAGAGATGCTTTTTCGTTTTGATGCATGCCATACTTCTTTTGAGTTGCATACACAGTCTTTTGATTTTCTTTATCCAAACAAGCTTGACTTCTGCTTCTAATTTCCACAGAGGATAGGAGTAAACAACTGTGGAGGGACGCTGTCATTCTACTTGCAGGGCTGAAAATCTGGCTTTGAGTGGGCGGGTCAACATGTCTTGCCTGGAAGCCGGCCAAGCTGAGTACAGCAGCTCACAGCCACCGAGTTCCCTTTTCTTCCGTCACGTGCCTGTAGAATTGAGAAGTTGACTGCAAGCTGCTTTAATTCTTCTAAACTTCCCCATCCTGAAAATAGCCTTGCCCATGTGTGTCCTTTCCCTCCCCCCTTCTTCTTCTTCTTCATGGGGCAGAACCTGTTAACATATTCCCTGTCCTAGGTGTGCCATCTTTACATTTCTTAGGTTTAAACTTTTAACTTACGATTGGATCTATGCTGAGCCCTTGAGGCAGTTGAAAAGTTCAGCAATAATGAGATCAAAACAAACAAAGAATGCCATCTAAAGGGCTGCACAGATATAATAGCAAAGAGTTCGTAAAAAAGAAAAAGACAGCACACTGAGATCCAACCTAAACTTTACCTTGAGAATTTTTTTTTTTTAAAAGTCTGAAATATTTAGAAATTGGCCTGGTTGACTTCTGTGGGGAGAGAGTTCCACTGAGAACTCTTCCATCATAGAGAGATCTGGGCACTTTGTAGGTATCAACTTACCCTTGTGATGGCAAAGGAGCAGCTCTTCATTGAAGCAGTTCTTCATTGGAGGACCAAGGCAGTTTGTATGAGAAACTTTATTGAAACGTTATTGAACTTGGTGGGATTTAATGTCTGAGTAATTATCCATAATTGAAATTAATGTTGTTTAACTTTGGTTGGATCATGTGTCAAGATTTATACATCGGCGATCTGAAAGCTGCAGGATGCAGATATTCCAGCTAGGGATGGGAGAGAAAGTCAATTTTGTTCACATTTGAAGGTGAACCTATCTAATTCACTCTTTCTGAAACAATATGCAGTATTTAAGGGAAGGGCCATAGCTCAATGGTAGATCATCTGCTTTGCATGCAGAAGGTCCCAAGTTCAATTCCCAGCATCTCTAGGTAGGACTCTGAGAGACTCCTTGTCTGAAACCACAGAAAACAGCTGCCAGCCTGCGTAGATGGGGAGATAGGAAACCTGTGTCCCTCCAGATGTTGTTGGACTTCAGCTCCCATCAGCCCCAGCCAGCATGTCCAGTGGCCAGAGATGATCACAATGATTTATTACATTTCTATCCTGCCTTTCCTCCCAAGGGATCCAAAGGGATGGTGGGAGTTGGACATATTGGAGTTGAGCAACATCTGGAGCAGCCTTTCCCAACCAGTGTGCCTCCAGATGTTGTTGGACCACAACTCCCATCAGCCTCAGCTAGCATTGCCAATGGTCAGGAAGATGGGAGTTGTAGTCCAACAACATCTGGAGGCACACTGGTTGGGAAAGGCTGATCTAGAGAGCACTGGGAAGAGTCCTGAGGGCCAAAGAGAGAGATTTTGAGGGAGACATTCAGCAGCTGCCAGAGTGTGGGCAATACTGAGCTGGATGGACCAATGGTCTGATACTGTATAAGGCAGCTTCCGATGTTCCTGAACCAAAACAAAGTCATCTTTCAAAATCTGCACATTTCTGAATTTTGCAGTACATCTCTGGCCAATTAATGCATATACCAGGTCAAGTTGCATATAAATGTGTATAAGTGAAAACAGCATACAAATATGCTTTATAGTAGAGAAAATGTTTTGCAAAAATGTGTATATTAGGCAAAATGACACACAAGAATGTGCATAATAGAAAAAATAGCACTAAAATACGAATACATTTTCAGGGGACTTGTGTGGAAATATGAAGAACTGAACTTAAGACTGGAAAAATGAGAAATGGAGAGAAACCAAAATTTGCCCATCCCTTGTTCCAATTTTCTTCTCTTCCTCCATTATCTCAGCTGTTTCTTTTGGTAATCTCCCTTTCTGGGCAAGCTTCCTCAGTGTGTGGTTTCAGGCCAGATACAGGTTCTCTTAGATGAAGCCAACAAATATAATAAATAAATAATCCTCTTTCAAAAGCTCAGGACAAATAGCAATTTCAGACAGAGGCATTCTAGATAGACCTGGTAGAATATCCTGGTAGTGTTGCCTCCTTGCTTTCTTATTACACTCTGGATGGATGGATGTCTTGTGCTCACAAAGAAATCTAATTTTACGTCTTAAACAAGTAATTCTGCCAGAAGAAACAAACATACTTAACTGAAAAGTGGCTGTTTTGATTGTGCTGATTGTGCAACTCTTTGTCTCTGTTTCTATGGTTATGATGTAGCTTTCTTTCACACCTTGCCTGTCCCTGATCTTGTGAAGCAGATGTTTTTCCAAGGCTTTCAATATCCCAAAGTGCTATTGGGGAATCTGGCACCTTGTGAGTGAAATTTCTGAGAGATGCAAGCAGGATCTGGACTGTCCATTTCCTGGAAGTTGTACTTGGCATTTATACATGCTGTCATAAAAAGAGCACAGAGACTTGACCCAAATACATAATGGCAACATGAGCTATGGAATAGCTCCACTCTTGGAGCTGGTGCTAGGGTAATACTGCTGACTGTGCAGACCATTTCAAACCACTTGAAATCCTGTGTGAAGTTAGCATTGCTGCTGTTTAACCAGCTGCAGGAATGAGAGAGGTGGGGCTGTGTCATCCTGCAACCTTAACCCAGGCCAAGCTATCTGTGATGCTTGATTGCATTGGGGAAATGCAACTTTTGAAGGGGGTGACTTTAATAAAAATGGCCCACAAAGTGAAGAGAAACATGCCCTTGCACTCCTCATTGTCTCTTTCTCTCACTGAATTTCTGTATCTGAAAAGCTGATGGGGACAAGTGTGGATGAATTGATACTGCTATTGATTAATTTTGTTCATACAGCAGGCAGAAGAAGTTGCTCAACTGCTAATGTGACTGTCCTAAGGCCCTACGTGGCGCAGAGTGGTAAGCGGCGGTAATGCAGCCGAAGCTCTGCTCGCCGCCAGAGTTCGATTCCAATGGAAGGAGGAAGTCGAATCTCCAGTAAAAGGGGTCAAGGTCCACTCAGCCTTCCATCCATCCGTGGTCGGTAAAATGAGTACCCGGCATATGCTGGGGGGTAAAGAAAGGCCGGGGAAGGAACTGGCAATCCCACCCCATATATACGGTCTGCCTAGTAAACGTCGCAAGACATCACCCTAAGTGTCGGAAACGACTCGCACTATAAGTGCGGGGACACCTTTACCTTTTAGTGTGACTGTCCAGCACTTGGAGCAGGGGTACGGATTCCTGGGGGGTCCATGGATGAGCTTCAGAGGTCCATGAACTAGGCACAAAAAAAAATCAATTTCAAAGCAATAAAATAAATTGTATTTATTTGTTTATGGGGGTCCATAGCTTTCATCAGATTCTCAAATGGGTCCATGACCCAAAAAAGGTTAAGAACTGGCTTAGAATATTGGTTTTCTTCTTCATGATGGTGTGACATCTCTTAGAATTCAGTTTATGACTAAACAAATAATAAACCAGCAATTTTTTCTGCAGTGGGCTTGGAAAAAGCAATCATACTGGAATGTAGATAGAATACCAGCTATACTAGTGGAATGCTCCGGCCTGCATCCTGAGATTATGGACAGGATAGTTGGAGAGGTGCAGCTATTACCTGTTCACTTAACCTGTGCCCATTGTTGCAGGTGAAATCTAGGTGCAGCAGAGTAGTCAGTTGGGTCCAGATGGTTCTGAATGCTAGGGAGGAGGCTGTTCTGACCACCTTGAAGGAGGTGGTTTTTGAAGCCATCCTTGGACATCTTGATTGAGCCAACTATCAACCAGTTGCTAATCAACCTTGGCTTTTGGGGGGTGAGATGTTTTAGTGGTTTGTGGCTGTGCAGCTCAAGGCATTCCTGGATGGTACTTATATTTTGGACCCATTTCATTTCAGCTTCCAGGCTGGTTTTGAACCTGAAATGGCTTTGGTCAGCCTGGTGAATGACCTTTGCTGGGACAGCAACAGGAAGGTCTCCTGGACTTTTCAGTGTTGCTTGATGACATCAGCCAACAGTATCCTTCTGGATTGCCTGTCCCAAGTGAGGTTTGAGGCACTGTCTGGCAGTGGTTACATGCCTGCCTGGTAGGTCTGTTTCAGAAAGTGGGTCTGGTAGACTGCTTCAGTACAACGACTGCTGTAATGACACACAAAGCTCCATGTCTATGTGAAACCACCAGGATAGGCCATTGGGAGACTTGGACATGAGCGCTATCAGTATGCTGATGATATAAAGTTCTACCTTTCAACATCAGATCCAGGTGTGCCCACAATGACTGGATGAAGGATAATCATTATAGGCAGAGGTGCTATTGGTGAATGGTCTGTCACACCAGGGGACTGGATTGTGCTGCGGAGAGTCTCATTCACCAGTCTGGGGGTGCTCCTTGATCAAACTTTGCTGCTGGATACACAAATAGTGCTGGTAGCTCTGAGTCTTTTACTAGCTTTGGTTGGTACGTAATCTGTGCCCTATCAGACCATAGTAATGCATGCCCTGGTAATCTCCAGGCTCAGTTACTGTAATGTGTTATGTATGGGACTGTCCTTGAAGACAGTCTAGAAATTGCAACTGCTTCAAAATATGGCAGGCAGATTAACTGGTACTGGCTGCAGCACACATTATGACAGCCCTTGGAAGAGTTTGACTATCTGCCTGTCTGCTTATGGGCCCAATTATTATAAATGCTGTTTACCTTTAAGCCCGAAACGGCCTTGGGATCTGGGAGTCTTGGGCTGCCTTCCCTTCTATTAACCTGCCTACTTCCTTAAGACTCTCTTGGGAGGCCTTCCTCTACTAAACTTCAGCAAGGTCATAGCTTGATGATAGAGCATCTTTTCTGCATGCAGGTTCAGTCCCCAGTTACTCCAGATAGGGCTGCAAAAGACTCCTGTCTGAAACCATGGAGAGCTGCTGCCAGTCAGTGTCAACAGTCAGAGGTGGATGGACCAATGGTCTGACTCTGCCTAAGGCAGCTTCCAGTGTTCCTACATGCCAGGCGGCTGGTGGAGAATAGGTGTCACCGCAGCCCTAACTGTGGAACTCCCTCCTGTGTTAGGTTCACCAGACACCAGTCTGTCCTGTTCTCATCTGGCATCTGATTGTTTTTACACTTTTGAATTAGCGTTTCTCAGCTGATTTGGTCTGTGCTTTTTGTTCTGTCTAAAGTTGTTTTCTTATATTTACTGGGGAGCTGCCCTGAGGTTTTGGCAATGAAGTGTGATATGAATCTGGACATAAATCTGCCGCATTGAAGCTGTTTCGATTTGTGTCAGTGTGGGATGCCAGTTTAGAAAGTAGTACATTTTTTGTAGGGCTCCCAGAATGTGTCCCACAACTTATTTTTCCCTCAAGTCCGTTTCTGATGGAACTGGCTCCCCCTTTCCTGGAAGGAGGGAACAGAAACCACTGAAGAGTAAGGATCTTCCCTAAGGAAGGGAGCTAATGGAGATCAGGAAGGCTGTGAGTCTGCAGCGTCTCATTCCCAATTTGATGGCCATTGTTCCACAAAAGGCATCAGTGACTTTTTATTCCAGTGGGTGTTTAGGTCTATTTATGGAACTTACGTTTTTACCTGTCATTTTTGTTGTGTATTAAACACCACATTTAATAGATGAATTGTTTTATTGATTGATCGGTAAACCATTTTGTGACCATCTATGGTAAAAGCAGTCTGTCAGTACTGGAAATAAATAAATAAATAAAAACTCCTCCAAGTCCCTTTCCTCTTTTATGCTGTTTCTCTTTTTCTTCTTGCTTCTGATCTGGGCAACTTCCACCTCTACAACTCCTACCTGTTTCCTGTGGCTCCTAAAGTCTGCCTAGTTCCTCCTCCAATGCCAGCTGGAGACATTTTCTTTTCTGGAGTTCGGAGCCCAAATCCCCCCCCCTTTTCTAGAGCCAGTACCTTCACATTGTTTTCTGCACAGTTCAGGCCTTTTGTCTACTGTGCCCCTCCTCATGGAGCTTCTTGCTGCAGACCCCTTTCTCTCCTCACCCTTGTTCTCTTCATGCACTTTATTCTTATTAAGGTGGGATTCAACTTGTGATAGCGGTAGGGAGGTCAGATGGGTGGGATTCAGGGGTAGAAGCTTGGTTTGCAAGAGAGTAATTGGCTACAGAATGGCCAGCAGAGAATTGCCAGCGGTGCAGACTGGTGGCCTCGATGTCAGTGAGGCAGTGAATCAGCTCCGGGTTTTAGTCCGAACTTTCAAGGTTCAGACGAAAACCTGGAGTGGATTCACTGCCCCACTGACATCGGAGCTACCTGTCTCCACTGGTTACTAGAGCTTTGGTATAAAGTAGGGGTGGTGAGCCTCAGGTCTGGGGCCTCATGTAATCCTCCATGCCTCTCTGTCTGGCCCTTAGAACACTCTCCAGTCCATATTGCTCACTGGACCTGCTCCCCACACCTCTCTGAAAATGTTGACCTGACTGGAAAGCATCCTTTGAATGCCTCCTGCTTGAATGGAAGGTGTGTGTGTGTGGAAACCTCTGGCTTTTGTACAGCTAGAAGACAGCCTAGTGTACAAAGGAAAGAGTCACATTCATTGTTTGGCCCACCACTGCTTCTGGCCCTACCCACCACTGGCATGTGACCCCTAGAAGATTGTCTACAAGGGAATGCGGCCCTTGGGCTTAAAAATCTTGCCCTTTCTCACTAGAAAGCCATTACTGTTTCATTCTTTCATACTTATTCTTGGGGATAAAATACCATTCTTGGGTTTCAGTTTGTTCATACTAAACATTCACATTTTTGTTTCTTTGTTGCTCTTGAACGAATTACAGTGGTGATCCTACTGGCAGTGGTCTTGTGCCATAAGCCTTCTAGGAAGTAACGCACACTGAGCAGAGGGCACTGTTTTAACTGCAAACTCTTCAGACCCTTTAATACTGACTGAATTAAAACACTTGCAAATGACATGTAGAGAAACATTGCAAATTATGAACTGGGCCCTCAAGGTACAGGCTGAAGACAGGTGCATGTCGTAGAGTCATGCAGCCAGTCTGTACATACTTAGCGTTAATACAGCAATTGGAGAGAATGGGCACTGAAACAATTATTGCTGAAGGGGCTCTGCTGTTTCATGCAGAGGAGGAAAAAAGTTGAAACACGGAAGCGAGGACAGCATTGCTGTTCTGTGTATGGGATAAATTTTAAGGCAAAAGTGGGCCACTGTACTCTCAGCCTGTTTTGAGGGGACAGATTATGTTCCATATAATATGTGTAAAGAGATGGCCTTTTTTAAAAAAACACAGAATGCCTCTGAATGATGCTTCATGATGGCATTATGGGAGGAATGGCAGCAGCTGATTTTACCAGCTGCAAATGATGATGATAAAACTTTATATCCCACCCCTCCTCCCAAAAGGACTCTGAGGTGGAAAACAAGAAGTGCAACTAAAACCCTAAAAAAAAGAAATATATCTTAAAAACAAAGCATCTTAAAAAAGATTCCAGTATAGAAGCAGACTGGGATAAAGGTATCTACTTAAAAGGCTTGTTGAAAAAGAAAGATCTTCAGTAGGGGCCAAAAAGACAATAGAGATGCGGAGTTCAAAGGGAATTGCAGTTCAGAGATTGAGGAAAATATCATTGGAGTCTTTTGCAGTGGGATTCCTAGCAAGTTAATCTTTTGGATTTGAGATCAGTTTTAGCAGAAGATGCCAAAAATAAAGGGAGCTGTTCTAGCAAAGCTGAAACAATCTGTTGGAGTTTACTGGGGATTATATGGATTCAGTAGAATGATTATAGTGATACTCTTGTCTCATGAGTTTTACGGCTATTATTTATTGGGGTTTTTTTTGTTGACAGCTGCTTTTGGGTTTTCTTTAAAAATCCATGTGGGCTACACATTTTAAATTCAAATTTTGCATTTTCCAAGCTGGGGCCATTTTGCATATTACACAGCAACAAGCTGAGAGTTGCTGCTGAGTCTAAATGCAGCCGTGAGATGTAATCAATCCTGAAACTTATCTGTATGATACTGTGTGTTTTCTGTGTGTGTGTGTCACATTTGCACTATTTACGGTAGATTCATGCATGCCCAGTGGTGAGAAGGTATCCCTTCATCCCCTTCCTGTATTGAAGGCAGGGGAGGCATTAAAACTGGTTCCTACCTTTTTGAATATGAGAGTGCATTTTTGCATGCGATGAATGGCCCAGTGGCCATTTCCTTCCAAATGAACTTTTTTTTTTAGTGGCTTTCACTTAAAAGGGATTGAAAACTCACCTAACGTGTGCCTTGGCTCCAGCTGAAGTTTCAGAATAGAAGTTGGCTTTACACAGGAAGCAGCAAATGGGTACTGTTTTGCCCTTTCATCGGCAGCAAGCTAGATAGTAGCAGTACAGAATGTCACAGCCTTTTTTCACTGAGTAAAAGTTGGCTCTGCAGCTGTGGCTATGGGAAACTGGTTTTCCTTGGGGTGGAGAATACTGGCCAGCAGCCAAAATGCAGGCAGTCTTCAGATGAGGCTGTAACATGTGTTCTTACTCTTGACACTGGCTGGAAAACAAGAAGCCATTTGTCTTAAACAGACTTTGGGATATCTGGTATCATTTTGATTAAAAGTCAAGAAACGGATAAATATACTGTTTGACGAAAGAAAGTGCAATTAGAGGATACTTTTTCAGAGGAGAATTGCAGAATATTTATCAAATTCTGTGATCAGCTTTCTAGGAACCATTTCACACATGGATTTGCCAACGTGTGCATTCCACAAGGAGTTGCAGCAAATTGGGGGCTTCCTGATCAGGGATCTATGATACTCAAGGTTAGAAACTTGTTTGTAATAACTACTCTTTACATTTCACATCTTAGATGTTCTCTGGAAAAAGGTCAATAAGAGGATAGCGTAAGTCAGGGGGCAACAGGCCATTTTCAGCCAAAGGGGTTATTCCTTGCTGGGCAACCTTCTGGGGGTGACATACTAGTGGGGGGTGGGGCCAGAGGCAAAAGTGTGCAGAGCGATGGATATACGTTTTACCTTTGTACAATAGGCAAGTTTCTACACACGCAGAGCTCATCATCCAGCCAAGCGAGAGGCATGATCAGAGTTCAAGGGCACATTCCAGCAGAGCAGGATTGATGGGGTGTGTGGCTGGGGATGGGGTGTTGCCTGGCGAGAGACCCCAGGGGCAGGCAGAGAGGCCAGGGGGACACGTTCAGGCCTGAGGTTCCCATCCCTAGTCTTAAGTTATTCCGCCAAAGTGATTTGCTGTAACTATAGGAGAACACATACACACACACCCTACCTTATGTGTGTTTCCTTGAAAATACCTTTAATTTTAGTAGGTTTTTTTCCAGGTAAGCTTGTTTGGGGTGTAGTCTTAGGATTCTACTTTAAACATACACATACATCAAGGCAGTCACTGTGGCAGCAGTTTGAAGTTGAAAAAGATGGAGGATATGCCGACTCATGGAGGGACTTTCTAACCCTTTCTCCTTACGCTGTTCTTCTTCTGAGTATTGCCCCACTCCAGGCTGCTTCTGTCAGCACCCCCACTCCAGGGAAAAGATGGATGCTGGTTTTGTTCCTCACATGGCAGCTTCTATGGTTATACTGTCTAAAAAAGTTTTTTGTGTATTTTTTTTTTGAATTACCTGTAATGTGAAGTTCAGTCCTTCCTGTGACAATAGAACCAGGTTTCTCTCAGTAGCATCAAAACGTACTGAGTTTGTTGGGAGACCCAAGACAGCAAGCCATCTGCACCCTCAGATTTTTTGTATCTGTTTCCCCTGAGAGCTATGTAAGCGTTCTGCGCTATGTTGGTAGTTGCTGAGACAGCTTTAAAAATAATGACTCTTTTGAGTTGGTCCAGAAGCACTTGACTACGACTGTCATGCACCGGGATTCTTTCTTCACGGTGCGCCTGTTGTATCAGTGTTTATGCTGTGCTAAGAAGCTGTGATTCACTAGAAAAGACAATAATGCTGGGAAAAACAGAAGGGAGCAGAAAAAGAGGAAGACCAAACGAGATGGATTGATTCCATAAAGGAAGCCACAGACCTGAACTTACAAGATCTGAACAGGGTGGTTTATAACAGATGCTATTGGAGGTTGCTGATTCATAGGGTCGCCATAAGTCATAATTGACTTGAAGGCATATAACAACACCCATGAATAAGACGCTAGTATTTCTTAGCATTGCATTGGGGGAGTGGAGGGGGTGCAAACAGGGCCTTATCTGAGCTGTCAAATTGGAAACTGCTTAATGAGAGAAGTGTCCTGGGGTTTCTTTCAAATAATCAGGTCACCAAAGGTAGGTGGCTGCCAAAGGCCTATATATGCACAAACTGTATTGGTGTTCTACCAGTTTTTCTCACTGCTTTCCCCAAAGAATTGAAGGAATTGTAGTTGCTGGGTTTGTTTTGATGGGGAGGGGTGCTGAGAATTCTCATTTCAAAATATTTTAAGCATATGCATGCCCCCCCATTTTCCAGAAATGCATGAGGAAATATTGTTGAAACTCTTTTAAGTCTAACAATATTCTGTTCCTCTGTAACTATTACCGAATTAGCTGTAACAACTGAATTAGTTGTTAGATGTAGTGAAAATGATTTGTGGGCCCTAGTGTGGATATTGAATTAGTGGAAAGAACAGCATGTGGTGGGACACAGTATTGGTATCACACTTCAAAACTGCCAAGACTTCCACCCCAACTGAAAATAAAATGCCCACCACCTAGGGATGGGATCTGTTGGCTGGTGCCACTTTGAAAGCATTCCATAAACCTAACAGGCAGTGTTGATTCAAGTTCATTTTTTATCCACTGTCCTTTGCTTTTACCAGTCCAACATTTTCCCTCCAAAAAAATACCAATATTGATATTTTGAAAGGAATTATAGATACTTTGAAAGGAAAGCAGCTTCATGTCCTCCTCTGCTGTTATAGGCTTAGCTTGCTTCCTCCCCTCTTGGAGCTTAGATTATACAGTAGGGCCCTGCTTTTCAGTGTTCCGCTAATACGGCGGTTTTCAATTAGAGTAAGGCCCCACTCATACGGCGCTTGGTCCGCTTTATGGCGTTTTTCAGGCATCAGGTGCCATTTTATTGTTGGAGTTCCTCTTTTCAGCGGATTTTGCTTTTAGGTAGGGGTCTAGAACGTAACCTGCCGTATGAGTGGGGCCCTACTGTATGAGAGAACTGTACTGCTGTACTATGCTGTGGGTAAAATCAATAAAAGAGCAATCAATCAATCAATCATTTATTATGGTCAAAGACCAGCACTATACATAGAATCATAGAGTTGGAAGGGGCCTTGTAGGCCATCGAGTCCAACCCCCTGCTCACAGCAGGAAATCCACAGCTAGAGCATCTCCCGCAGACAGCTGTCCAGCCTCTGCTTGAAGACATCCAGCAAAGGGGATCCCACCACCTCCCTAGGCAGTTGGTTCCATTGCTGAACTGCCCTTACTGTCAAGAAGTTCCTTCTAATGTCTAATCTGAATCTACACTCCTGCAACTTAAAACCATTAGACCTAGTCCTACCCTCTGGGGCAGCAGAGAACAAATCTGTACCCTCCTCTATGTGACAGCCCTTCAGGGATACAATATTAAAACAATAAAACATATCAATATTATACGGAGAAAGAAACAAACAACTGCAGCATAAGATAATTTGGCACCTATGGTGTTGGGTAAATAAAAGAACAATATGTTCAAGGGAATATTCAAGGGGGGAAATCCAGTGTCAGGGGAATGCTCTGAAATTTGGAGCAAACAGGATTGCTCAGCAAAGATGAAGAATATGCAGACCATTGAAAAACCAACTGCTACATACCTATTCAGTAGAATTCTCACTCATTCCTACTGCCACCACACATGCATATTTATTTTGTACCCCACAAATCACCGTTGCCATTCTGCACTCCCAATGAACATATTCACTGTGAACATATTTGACAATTGCAATACTCCAACGCTACTGGAGGTCGCTGATTCATAGGGTCGCCATAAGTTGTAATCAACTTGAAGGCACATAACAACAAGCACAACTAACCCTGTACTGGAGCGTTTCTGCAGTTTCATCAATTTCTGACTTGGGTTCCATAAAACATCTAAAGTTACATTTTTATTTTAACATGTTAGTTTCAAGTCATACTTCAATGCTCCAACTCCTGAATGTTCCCAGCTATTCTAGTATATTTACATTCACAACTAATCTTGGTCTTTGTAAATCATGATTATGGATCAACTATTAATGCTTCCTTTTGAAGAGTGGGGTGCACATCCAATTCCACTTGCTTTAGCTATTGACTACTGTGGTGTTTATATGACCTGGATCTACTCATGCAGCAGCATGAGTTGGGTGTGAGCAGTACTCATGTGGTAGGGTGGATGGTGCTTCAGGTTGAAGGGGTGTGGGACCATTTCTGAATGCTCGACCAGTTCTGGGCACTGCACGTTAAGAAGGATGCAGACAAATTGGAACAGGTTCAGGGGAGGGCAACAAGGATGATCAGGAGAATGGAAACAAAGCCCTGTGACTAAAAGAACTAGGCATGTTTAGCCTTGAGAAGGGAAGACTGAGGGGAGATATGATAGCACTCTTCAAGTACTTGAAAGGTTGCCACACAGAGGGTCAGGATCTCTTCTCAATTGCCCCAGAGTGTAAGACACAGAATAATGGGCTCAGGTTACGAGGAGCCACATTTCAGCTGAACTTCAGGAAAAACTTCCTAACTGTTAGAGTGCTATGACAGTGGAACCAATGACCTAGGGAGGTGGTGGGCTCTCCAACACTGGAGGCATTCAAGAGGCAGCTGGACAGCAACCTGACAGCAACCTGTCGGGTATGCTTTAATTTGGATTCCTGGATTGTGCAGGGGGTTGGACTTGATGGCCTTATAGGCCCCTTCTAACTCTACAATTCTATGATTCCTCACGTTAAAAACAAAAGCTCCCTGCAAACAGAAAACTAACATATCAGAGAGGGGGTATTGTAGCCTCCATCCTCTGCTAGTTTTGTGCTTGCAAGGAGGTTTGTTTTTTTAATTTGGAAAAGCATTAAAAATGATGTCACCTTTCCCCACAGCCATCTTGAATTGTTATAGTCCATTCTACCTTGTTTTGCGGCATCTGTAGATTCAACGTGCTGACTGCCACTCTGAAGAGAAGAGCCCTCTCTCTAGACCTCCTCCCTCACTTTCATTTACTCCAGGTATCCATTTTGTCTCTGGATTGTGCTGACAAAATCCATGGTAAAAGTGAGTTAAAGGATACCTTGGGAGAACTGTGTGAATGAACCCTAATGGAGAGAACATAATACATTCTCAGATGAGTTCCTGATGACTGCTCCAATTTCAGGGGGAGAATTGACTGGTGTTCTGTATTGGGGATGCCTTACCGTTATTTTTTTAAATAGTTTGCAGAGTGAATAGATCTGGCATGATATTGAGATGTGCATTCAATCTGTAACTTGTTACAAAAGAAGATGAATTCTGAACTCTGACCCATAATTTAAAAAATGATCCTCCCATGTTGGCTGATCTCTAGCCAGCCTTGTACAACTTGGTATGGATGTTTGTCTGTGGTGCTCAGGCTGAAAAAAGCATTGAGCGGCTAGCTCTTCTGTGTAGGGTCAGGGCCAGAAAAAATGCCTATCCTGTTTCCTGGTGTAATTAATTTAAACACTATAAAGATGGTAACATGTCGCTTTATTGTTAGAGCTACTTTATTACATGGGAAAGTACCAAACCAGGGAGGGGGGGATAAATAGTTTTGATGTGTTGCCTTGAATTCTGTGGCTGTGTTGGAGAGCCTTTGCTGGTAAATGAGAGCTTGCCTAGATGCTAGGATACATTTTTCTTTCTTGGCTCATGTTAAACGCTCCTGAATACTGACCCTTTCTGTGGTTTCTCTTTTTTTTTTTCAATTAATTTTTATTCTAATTTTCAAAACCAAAATAATACAAAAAGAAAACAACACAAATCAATAACTAATACAATACAAAGAAAATACATATATATAAAAATATTGACTTCCGATTTGTCATAGTTCAGCTATAAATCTATAATATATAACAAACCTATCTCTTAATAGATTATAAAATCACCTTCCTCCAGCGGTTATCTTAGTTGGTTTCAAATCTCATTAACATCATATCATTTTAATATTCCACAAAAAGTCAAAGAGAAGTTTCCAATCCTTGAGATATATATCAATCAATTTTTTTTCTAAATAAACATGCCAATTAATCCAGCTCATCAAATCTACTAAATCCAGTAATTTCAAAACACTATAATTCAACTATAAATCTATAATATATAACAGACCTATCTCTTAATAGATTTAATAGATACTGAGTCCAGTAGTTTCAAATCGCTCTTCTGTCATTATCCATATTGGGTCCATCTTCCATCTTTACGCACCCAAAAATCTTGCTGTCATAAGTCTGATAGGAATTTCCTCCATCACAGATATTTTCTTACCATCAAATCCAAACGTAACACTGAAGTATTGTTTCAAAGCCGCATCTCTGCTCCTCTTTTCCACATGATACACTAGTACATTTCTTGAAGGTTTTTCCATTGACACAAAACAGGGATTAATTCTATTAACTTTATCCATTTCAAGTTCCATGAAATCCTTTCAGTCCAGGAATTTTTTTGAACTTTCTGTGGTTTCTCAAACGAAAGGTTTTTATCTTTTAACTGACACAGAATCCTTTTAAAACATCAGTCTCCAGGACATTTTTGCAGTGTTGTTCCAATGCACTCATTTCACTCATACATTGTAGCTGATTCAGGAGTGGTCCTCTGCCTTTCCACCTCCCCACTCAACTGCAAATTCTTCTTTGAACTCAGAAGTTTAATACATGGTTTGGCAGTAATGAAATGAGATCTTTGCTCTTGTGCATGGATCTTACCCAAGTGATCTTGGGTACTGCAGGCTTTGTGCAAAATTGACGTTCCTTTTGGCCTGATTTGCACAAACACTAACCCATGCTTTATAATCCATATAAACCAATGTCTAATTTGATCATCCAAACCCAGACCAGCATTTCAACCATGGTTTAACCACAAACAAAGCATGATTGTAAACTGTACATTATGTTCAAATCTGCCTCTCTGGACCAGATTGGAAGTGTTAATAAAATAATCTAAGAATAAAGTTCCTTTGGTCTGCCAAGGTTCTTTAATGTTAGACGGGAGCTAATGCTCATATGTATGCATTCTGCAGTGAACCAAAACAATCTTTTTTTAAGGCATGTGGTTCTGGTGCCTTATTTAGTCTCTCTCTTTGAGAATAGTTGATGTGCTGGTTAGATTTAAAACTATTATTATTAGTTATTAAATTATTATTTATTAAATATCCTTATGAGGTTGAGGAGGAAAATAAAGCAAATTTTTGTTTTTAGCTCAACTCATAAGAGTCTGGCTATGAGCAAAGGTTATTAGAATTAAGAAAAATCAATTTAATGCTTTGTTTTTATAAATGCACAAGCACTGTTTCATAGTAGTAAATAACCTAGCAATTTCCTACATGTTATTGAAAGATTATTTAAAGCAGTTTTGGCTTAGAATAAGTTGGATGCCTTACAGACTGCTTTCGCAATAAAAAATGCTGATTCCTTTAGAAATCTACAATTCATCAGTGAATGCAAGGTATGAGTTACAGTTCAGCTTTCTGGTTCGGCTGTTAAATGAGCAAGTGATCTCTCCCTGCTGAGTCTCTCTCTCTCTCTCTCTCATAATACCCTGTGAAGAATATCATCTCCCACACCCACTAGATTCTGCCAAATTCCGTGTTAGACAGGCAAAACAACCTTCCAACATGCTTGAACTCACAAAGGCTAACGGAAAAATACTCTTTAATAGGCTATCACTTTATTATCATTATTTGGAAAAAAAATTTTTAAGCCTTCAGGGTGCCTAATCAAATGCTTGAAATTTTAAAAAAAGAAAAAAAGGAATTATTGATCGCAAGGTAAAATTATAGGCTGTGCTCACAAATATATTTACCTTGGCTGTTTAACCCTTCTTTTGTTTTTGAAAAAATCGGATCAAACATGTAACAAATTGTTATTATTCAGTTCTCCCCAAAACTGTACCGCTTTAGACTGGGGGTGTGAGGTTGCTTGTTTGAATGACCCTGCCAGTCCTCCTTGTGAAAGCCAGTATCTCAGGGAGAAAGTATTTAGCTTAGCTTCTGCCTTTTCCCTGACTTGTTAGCTTTCCATATGCAGGAGCGATGGGGTTGGAACGTGCTTCATTTTGGGAGAGCCTTTTCATATATACTTGGAGGTTGTGGCTTGTTTCCATTGCATGCATCCCAGTTGCATAAAATCTTTCCAGAGACTTAGAAATGTGTGCATGTACAGAACTGCACCAGTAAAACAGCTTGGGGGCCAGGACAGAGGAACTCTAAAAATACCAGTTCTAGAAACACAAGTGTTAGACAGAAATTACATCATAGGATGTAGTCAGCTTTTTTTAAAGTTGCATTTAAATCATCCTACAATGAGCTATCTTAGCCTAGAAAACCAATCTACATATTTTTTAAAGAGCAACTTCTGTTTTACTTTGAGTCACATATATGGGAGTTCTCCATCATACCCATTTAGAGGGAAATGAAGAATTGGAGACAGATTTTGTGTCTCAAGATGGGTCACTGAGATGTGGCTTACATGTTATACAGATGGAGGGGACAAAATTCTGGGCTGTGCTACATGTGTTATATTATGGTTTATTTGTAGGCCGCCTTTTGGCCAAAAAGGCCCCCAAGGCGGCTTACACAAATAGAAAAATACAAATGAAAACAATACAATTTACCAAAATTCAAGCCAACAAAATCCTAGCATTTCTAAAAAGCAACAACATCTAAACACCAAAAACACTCATCTTCCTGACAAAGGACAGTCCCCAGAAAAATGTCACTAAGTGCAGGGGTGAGGGGGCAAAGCAGGTGGAAAAGTTTGCCCCTTGATGGTCCCAGCACAGTCTCACCCCTTTCACCTACTTCAAAGTGGAAGTGGACATGAGAGTTGCATTTCTGAAGGTATGATAGCACACCAAGGAGAAGGCCACCTTTCTCTCGATAACTTGCTAGTTTAGTACTTGTAGCAAGCTTTCAGAAGTTCTCCCCTCTCCTGCAGTCTAAAGTGGTACAGTCCAGAATCCTTTCACTCTGCTTTTCGTAATGTATACAGCCATTGTCTGTCTCCCCTCCTCCTTTACCTGAGCGATGGCAGTAAGAGGGTGCACTGCAGCACCCCAAAAGTAATGTGAGACTAGGCATGCAGGAAGAGACCTTCTTTACAGCTTCTCATTATGGTTTTGTTCCCAGAGGCTTGGGCAACACTAGTGTGGGGAGGTGGCCTCCCATTGCTCCTTATGGTATCTGAGCATGGCATCTGCCAGTGTGATGCAGTGGTGAAACAGTTGGACTGGGTCCAGGAAGACCCACTTGGCCACAAAGCTCAGTAGGTGGCCGTGGACCAATCTCTTGGCCTAACCTACCTCACAGGAGTATTATGAAAATAAAACAGGGAAAAGAGAACCATGCACACTGTCTTAAACTCCTCAAAGGAATGTAGAGATATGAATGTAATAATTATAATATAGAGCAGGGAGCCACAGAAACATCACTGACGTGGTTGTCTCAAAAAGTTTGAAAAAGCTTCTGGGCAGATCATGGATGTTAAATTAATTGGCAATTCAAATTGGTCTTTACACACACACACACACACCCCAAAAAACCCTGGCAGATCATGTTCCTTTGAAAGTATGCTCAAGCAAACCACTTCAAAGCAGATGCTGAATACTGAAGTAAAGAAATTACCCAGAATCTTTATGGTGGGGCACAACAGATAAATGAAAAAGAGATTCTGTGTTACAGGAGCAACTGGCAAAACATAGTTGAATTTGTTGACTGTAACACCAGTTTGGAGGTATTGACCAGTATTCTTAAGTTTATAGAGCTGAAGGTTCTTGGGACAAAGTCCTCCCCGTTTGAACGTATGCACAGCTTAGATGGCACACAGTCTTTCTGGCAAACAGTACAGTCACGTTTCAGCATTTCTTTTCTGGAGTGGTAACGGTATGAAATTTTAATGCTGAATTGCCTCACTTAAATTGTGGAAGTTTCTGCAGCAAGAAAGGATTTCTCTTTTTCTATTACAACCAGATATCTCTCCCCCTCCCCAAGAAAATTCAAATATGCACCAAATTAAACTTCAGAGTTGGTGTTTCAGGCTGCTGAAAGGAGACAATAAAAATAGCAGAAGTCAACAAAGTATATGTGACCATGATTTCTTTGCAATTGCAAAAGAGCTGTGTATTTTGAAAGAAAAACAAATGACCACTATATAGATTGGCTAAGAAGCAAAATTTCTGTACAGTGCCAAGGTGGTTGTGTGTGGACAAGAGGTCCTGGTTCCTGAAAGGACCCTTCGAGGAGGATGCAGTGTGGATCTAGCTCTGCCCATTACAATGCCCTATTGGTTGTGAGGGCTGAACTGCTTGTGTCACTCAGGGGTGGATAATAAGGTGCTCTGGTTTTGTTTTTCTTTTATTCGTTCATTACATTACATTTATATCCCACCTTTCCTCAAGGAGTTCAAGGTAGCGTCTAAACATGGTTCTCCCCCTCCCAATTTTATCTTCACAACAACGCTGTGAGGTAGGTCAGGCTGAGAGACAGTAACTGACACAAGGTTACCCAGTGAGCTTCATGGCCAAGTGGAGATTTGAACCCAGGTTGGCCAAGTCCCAGTCCAACACGCTACTACTTTTTGTTTGTTGTCCTTAATACAACAGTGTCCCAAGTGCAGCAGTTCACCTTTCCCCATGTCATTAAATGGCAGCCCTTCACTCGTGAGACAGAAAGGAAAGGGGTGCATTTAGTACACTTGGGACAAGGGCTAACCCTGTTCTCTGGCCACAGTGATCCTCAACCATTGAGGATCAAGCACTTTCTTTTCTGCATCGCCCCAGACTTGGGTTTTGTTGAGCACCCTATAGTGTGATGCAAGCTGGCTATGGGTTTCAAGTGGGGCCTGCAACAAAATGTTACAGTGTGGAATGTTCTTGTTTACAGTACCTGCAACCCATCCCTTATCTCAAGGTACTCCATTCCACACACACTTTTCTCTCCCCGCCCCCAGTCAGACCTAATTAGTTTTTTTTGGCCCCTCTCCCAGATTCCCCCCCCCTTTTTTTTTTTTACATTTGCAGACCTCTACATACCGGTTCCTCCATACTGGCTGACATCTCTCTCTTGGTGCCATTTTGGCTACATAAAGATCTACACACAGAATAGAGTTTGCTATTGATATATAGGACTATCATCCTTCAAAATTTTGGTTTTCTGAAAAAGTTCCCCCCAGTGCTTACCTTTTTATTATACCTCTTGGATGTCTCTGTCTTGAAGCTACTTTGGTGCTTTTTCTATTTTCTCTCTCCAGTTTTTGTTTTTGAAACCACGTCTTGTTCGGAATAGTGATCCCCAGTCTGGAATTACAAAGCACCATGGAGCCAGAATGGCTTTGGTTATGCGGTGATACCGTGAAGCCAACTCCTAGTTGAGGGCCATATTTTCTGAAGTCACACTGAATGAGTGGACACCTTTGGCCCTGTTTGCAACATCCTGAAAACAAAATCATGTCAAGGAAGGTGAACATAAGAAGAGCCTGCTGGATCAGGCCAATAGCCTATCTAGTCCACCATCCTTTTCTCACAGGGACCAACTGATGTCTATGGGAAGTCCGCAAGCAGGACCTGAGCACAAGAGCATTCTCCCCTCCTGCAGTTTCCATCAACTGGTATTCAGAAACATGCAGCCTCTGAACATGGAGGCAGAGCATAGCCATCATGGCTAGTAGCCATTGATAGCCTTATCCTCCATGTATAAGTGTAATCCTGTTTTAAAGCCATCCAAGTTAGTGGCCATCACTGTCTCCTATGGGATTGAATTCCATAATTGAAGAAGTACTTATGTGAAGAAGTACTTTCTTTGGTCTGTCCTGAATCTTCCAACATTCAGCTGCTTTGAATGTCCATGAGTTGTGTTTTGTGTGCGTGGTGGTGGGGGAATGATTGTGAAAAGTGTCCCATTCCCCTTTTTGGTTTACCCTTAATTTGCAAGACAGAAAGAAAGAGAAATGTCACAGCTCAATCTAACCATATACCAAAGAGCTATATTATTATTTTTAATATTTTGGCCTTGGCATAGCCTTTTTAGAGGACCACTCCCTTGGCAAACCCATGCTTCCTTCTGTGCCTGTAGCTAACTAGGCAGACACCACTCAAGCTTTCCTATGTCGTGCTGGTAGGCAGGAGGATAAAAATGATTTTTTGATTGAATCTGGCAGTATCAGGCCTCCTTATAAGTTGGTTGGCACGTAGATTCAGCTGGCCAAGAGAAGACTTGTCATGCTTTGAAGCTGGATATGCTCTGCAGAAAGCATAGCCAAAAGGCATATGGCTCTAATCCACCATATACGCGTAAATCTTGTAGGAATTGTTCCTCATCATGCATATTGTAACTTCCCAATTAACTTCAGCTTATATGTTTCCAGTGCAGCTCTTTGGAGGAAGGTAACCTCCCTGCATCTACTGGAGAGCCAGCATATTTTAATGGTTAGATTGTCAGACTAGGATCGGGGAGCCCTGGGTTCAGATTCCTACTCAGCCATGTAGCTCACTGGGTGACCTTGGGGCAGTCACTAATTCTCAGCCTTACCCTACCTTATACGATTGTTGCCAAGGACAAAATGTATACTACTTTAAGCTCCTAAGAGGAAAAATGGTGGATAAATGTAATATTGTGATTGTATTTTTTGTGTTACTATTTTCTTCAGCTGTATAAGATAATGTAAGAGTGGTTTTGTTGGACCAGACAAAGGTTTGTCTAGTCTAGCCTTTCCCAACCTTTGGATCCCCAGATGTTACTGGAGTACAATTCCCATCATTCCTGGCCATTGGCTATGCTGGGTGGGTTGATGGGAGTTGTAGTTCAACAACACCTGGGGACTCAACAGTTGGAGAAGGCTGGTCTGGTCCATTATGCTGTTCCAGGAGTGGCCAGCCAGATGCCTCCAGGAAAGTCACAAGCAGGGCACAAGAACAACAGCCCTCCTCTGTTGTTTGTCCCTATCATTTAGATGTATGCTGCCTCTGAACATGGAGGTTCCATTTAGCTGTCATGGTTCATAGATCTTTTAACAATTTTAGTTCCATGAATATGCCTGACAAAAGCCATTTGAGCTGGTGGCCACCAAAGGCCTGGGACACAAATCCATCCTCATCTTGTGCTGTTGTGTGGATGACCCCTGTCCCGACAGAAATCTCAGGTCATACAATCAATTCATCTTTGGAAATTGCTGAATTTTTTGCCCCACCGTTTTCCTACTGACAAGGAGTTCCATAGCTCAGCTTTACTTCAAGCTATGTACATGAAGTTGCTTAGAGGTGTTGTAACTCAGCCTCCCATTTTTAAGTAGAATTTGCTGATCTAGAGGCTCTAAGTGGAAAAAGCTTTTTCTTTTACATTTTTTCCTTCCTACCCCCACATGCTGTTCAAATTATATTTCTACCCATCCCCTTTAATTTCTTCTTTCATGATCCTTTCCCTGTTTTTGTTTTCTCTGTTTTTGTTTATCGTTAGCCTTTTATCTCACTTTCTAATTTTCTTCCACTCTTACCCAGAATAGAGAGACCTTCCTTTCCTCCTCTCCCACCCCCACCCCAAAATGTTTCTGTCTGCTGGCCACTTTCACTCAGCATGGTGGTGTTGGTCCAGCCAAAAGGCTATGGTGTGGCTAGGGTAGTGTGGCAGGCAAATTAAGAGGCACTGCGCAAGATGTGGCACCGAGAGGCCTGGCTGAAGGTGGCCTAAGTCCTACTTGTGGGTCCCAGCCCACTGCTTAAAAAACACTGATCTGAAAAGAGGATAAGCCTGCCATCTCTTTTCTAAAGCATCAGTTTATACTTGACTACTTCAGGGAGTATGAAGGGCATAAAGAGTATATTCTCTGACCTTTGATCTTCATCCCAGCTGGCTATCTCACAAATATAGCTCAAGGAAACAGTTTGGGGCGAGGCAGGCTAAGTTAATAGAACTGCAATCTCTAGACTGCAATCAGAAATCGTACTAAGGTTGTTTTTATAAAGCTGTAACAGTAACAACTGGCGCCATTATTCCACTGTCTAGAACTGGGTGGGGAACCTGAGGCCCAAGGTGGTCTTCTAGGCCTCTGTTTGGCCCTTGAGACTCTCTCTCCCCAGACCATACCTCCTCTCTCAAGGCCTTTATTGAGCGTTTTTGCCCGGTTGGAATGTGTCCTTGAATTGTGATAATGCCTTTTGCTGCCTAAAAGGAGAGAGAGAGGTGTGGGGTGTGGGTGAGTATAAATAGAAACCTCGTCTTTTGTATGGCTGGAATGTAACGTATCGTACAAAGGTAAGATTCGCAGCTGTTTCTCTGCCTGATTTTGCATCTGACCCTGCCCTCCACCAATATATGGCTCCCAGAAGATTGCCATTGAAGGGATGTGGCCCTCTGGCTGAAAATAGTTTCTCACCCCTATTTAGAAGCAGCCAGCTCACTTGCTGTAACCAGTTCTGTCCCCTACTGCCTGCCTCCAATGATCTAATTAGATTATGATGGTGGTGGGGATGATAATTGCTTTCATAAAAACTTAAATAGCGGGGGTGAGGCAGGATTTGGGTACTTTTCTCCCTCACACTGCAGTCCCACCCAGCTGTTACTTGCCCTAGGAGGCAAGTTGCCATTTGGCTTCCCTTCTGGGATAGATAGCAGCTTGGAGTGTGGAGGACTGTGGTGTGGAGAAAGATTAGCTATCTCTCTATGTGCTGGGGTTCCAGTCCTGATCAGGGAGCCCTGTGGCTGCTATTTGAGGGTTTTTAAAAACAAACAAACCAGAACCGTGAAATCATCATAATTATCATGCATGATCATGTATTTACACACTTCGTGCATCATCTAGCTTGGCCCATAAGCTGTCTCTCTGTCCTAAGGAATGCAACTGAAAGGTTTTTCAAGATGTGCAGCTTCCTATATTTTTATTTCAACAACATGGAAAAGCAAAAAGCATTTGGCTGTTGCAGTTACTCTGGGCCTGCAGTTGTGCTCTGTGGAACAGACTGGCAAAGACAGGCAGGGCGGGAGTCACAGCTGTGTTTGAGTTAAAGGGGTTGGGTATGACCTGGAGCATCAATCCCTCCCTCTCCTATGTGGATGACCCTTGTCCAGACAGGAATGCCAGATCCCTTGGTTAAAATAATAATGATGTGAATAGGACATGAAGGGCCCATTTTCTTGTGGGTTAAATGTGGATATTTATTATGATGTCTGGAACATTTGCACAGATGCATTTGCACGCAACTGAAATAGCTTTCTCTAGCAATAACTTGTTCACTGCTGCCATCTAATGAGTTTCCTTCAATTGACTTGCCTGTAGAATGTAGAACTGGAGTGCTTGGTCTTAGAGGAGAGCATTGATATAGTGAGCATAACCGAGACCTGGTGGAATGGAGAAAACCAGTGGGATACGGTTATCCCTGGATATAAACTATATCGGAAGGACAGGGAAGGACGTATTGGTGGCGGAGTCGCTCTATACGTGAAAGAAGGCATTGAATCCAGCAAGCTCGAAACCCCAAAAGAGGCAGACTCCTCCACAGAATCGTTGTGGGTGGTGATACCGTGCCCCAGGAGGGACTTAATACTGGGAACGATCTATCGTCCCCCTGATCAAAATGCTCAGGGAGACCTTGAGATGAGATATGAAATTGAGGAAGCATCCAAACTAGGAAATGTGGTAGTAATGGGTGACTTCAACTACCCGGACATAGACTGGCTGCATATGTGTTCCAGTCATGACAAAGAAGCAAAGTTTCTAGATATTCTAAATGACTATTCCCTAGATCAGTTGGTCATGGAACCGACCAGAGGGACGGCAACCCTGGAGTTAATCCTCAGTGGGGACCGGGACCTGGTGCGAGATGTAAGTGTTGTTGAACCGATTGGGAGCAGTGACCACAGTGCTATTAAATTAAACATACATGTAACTGGCCAATTGCCAAGAAAATCCAACACGGTCACATTTGACTTCAAAAGAGGAAACTTCACAAAAATGAGGGGATTGGTAAAAAGAAAGCTGAAAAACAAAGTCCAGAGGGTCACATCACTCGAAAATGCTTGGAAGTTGTTTAAAAACACTATATTAGAAGCTCAACTGGAGTGCATACCGCAGATCAGAAAAGGTACCGCCAGGGCCAAGAAGATGCCAGCAAAGTCAAGGAAGCTCTTAGAGGCAAAAAGTCTTCCTTCAGAAAATGGAAGTCTTGTCCGAATGAAGAAAATAAAAAAAAACATAAACTCTGGCAAAAGAAATGCAAGAAGACAATAAGGGATGCTAAAAAAAATTTTGAGGAGCACATTGCTAAGAACATAAAAACCAACAACAAAAAATTCTATAAATACATTCAAAGCAGGAGACCATCTAGGGAGACAATTGGACCCTTGGATGATAAGGGAGTCAAAGGTGTACTAAAGAACGATAAGGAGATTGCAGAGAAGCTAAATGAATTCTTTGCATCTGTCTTCACAGTGGAAGATATAGGGCAGATCCCTGAACCTGAACTAACATTTGCAGGAAGGGATTCTGAGGAACTGAGACAAATAGTGGTAACGAGAGAGGAAGTTCTAAGCTTAATGGATAATATAAAAACTGACAAATCACCGGGCCCGGATGGCATCCACCCGAGAGTTCTCAAAGAACTCAAAGGTGAAATTGCTGATCTGCTAACTAAAATATGTAACTTGTCCCTTGGGTCCTCCTCCGTGCCTGAGGACTGGAAAGTGGCAAATGTAACGTCAATCTTCAAAAAGGGATCCAGAGGGGATCCCGGAAATTACAGGCCAGTTAGCTTAACTTCTGTCCCTGGAAAACTGGTAGAAAGTATTATTAAAGCTAGATTAACTAAGCACATAGAAGAACAAGCCTTGCTGAAGCAGAGCCAGCATGGCTTCTGCAAGGGAAAGTCCTGTCTCAGTAACCTATTAGAATTATTTGAGAATGTTAACAAGCATATAGATAGAGGTGATCCAGTGGACATAGTGTACTTAGACTTTCAAAAAGCGTTTGACAAGGTACCTCACCAAAGGCTTCTGAGGAAGCTTAGCAGTCATGGAATAAGAGGAGAGGTCCTCTTGTGGATAAGGAATTGGTTAAGAAGCAGAAAGCAGAGAATAGGAATAAACAGACAGTTCTCCCAATGGAGGGCTGTAGAAAGTGGAGTCCCTCAAGGATCGGTATTGGGACCTGTACTTTTCAACTTGTTCATTAATGACCTAGAATTAGGAGTGAGCAGTGAAGTGGCCAAGTTTGCTGACGACACTAAATTGTTCAGGGTTGTTAAAACAAAAAGGGATTGTGAAGAGCTCCAAAAAGACCTCTCCAAACTGAGTGAATGGGCGGAAAAATGGCAAATGCAATTCAATATAAACAAGTGTAAAATTATGCATATTGGAGCAAAAAATCTTAATTTCACATATACGCTCATGGGGTCTGAACTGGCGGTGACCGACCAGAAGAGAGACCTCGGGGTTGTAGTGGACAGCACGATGAAAATGTCGACCCAGTGTGCGGCAGCTGTGAAAAAGGCAAATTCCATGCTAGCAATAATTAGGAAAGGTATTGAAAATAAAACAGCCGATATCATAATGCCGTTGTATAAATCTATGGTGCGGCCGCATTTGGAATACTGTGTACAGTTCTGGTCGCCTCATCTCAAAAAGGATATTCTAGAGTTGGAAAAGGTTCAGAAGAGGGCAACCAGAATGATCAAGGGGATGGAGCGACTCCCTTACGAGGAAAGGTTGCAGCATTTGGGGCTTTTTAGTTTAGAGAAAAGGCGGGTCAGAGGAGACATGATAGAAGTGTATAAAATTATGCATGGCATTGAGAAAGTGGATAGAGAAAAGTTCTTCTCCCTCTCTCATAATACTAGAACTCGTGGACATTCAAAGAAGCTGAATGTTGGAAGATTCAGGACAGACAAAAGGAAGTACTTCTTTACTCAGCGCATAGTTAAACTATGGAATTTGCTCCCACAAGATGCAGTAATGGCCACCAGCTTGGATGGCTTTAAAAGAAGATTAGACAAATTCATGGAGGACAGGGCTATCAATGGCTACTAGCCGTGATGGCTGTGCTGTGCCACCCTAGTCAGAGGCAGCATGCTTCTGAAAACTAGTTGCCGGAAGCCTCAGGAGGGGAGAGTGTTCTTGCACTCGGGTCCTGCTTGCGGGCTTCCCCCAGGCACCTGGTTGGCCACTGTGAGAACAGGATGCTGGACTAGATGGGCCACTGGCCTGATCCAGCAGGCTCTTCTTATGTTCTTATGTTTTTAATGGTTCTCTTCTGTGCTGTCTGCCTAGAAGTACTCTTTTTTACCTACATCTGCCTGGAGGCAATTTTGTTCTAATGCTCTGATGTCATATGCATTGTATAAAAACATCTCAACCAAGTTCATGGTTCAGTTCTGTGCTTAAGGTACCATACGCCTTGTCTGACTTCACCTTGCATGAGCTACTAGACTTTGCAGATGTTACCTTATAGATTATCAATTTAAAAACAAGAAGGCAGAAGTGATCACTGTTCCCTAGTGCTTCTACCTTGGTTTGTTCCTTATCATAAAAATTGCTCAGGTATTATTATTATTATTTATTGAATTTAAATCCTGCCCTTTTCCCCAAAGGAACCTAGAATGGCAAACAACAACAACAGCAAACAATTTAACAAGAAAAAGAAAAACGTACTAAAAACAGTTAAAATATTCCGAAACCCAGTTATAATCAAAAACATTCTAAAACACAGTTTAAGATATTGTAAAACACAGATAAATATTCTTACAAAACAACTTTAAAAACATTCTTTCATCAGTGATCTTCAGGAGCAGTCCCTCCAGCCATCAAATGCCTGGGTGGGTAAACAGGCATGTTTTCAGATTCCTCCTGAAAGCAAATAGTGATGGAAACAGACACACCTCATCAATGTTGGGTATAGCAAATGCCCCTCGGAGAGAGCTCTGCAGAAGACCCGGCTCCACAGCTGGTGGCCTGAGGGCCAAATATGTCCCCTTAGGAATAGGGATGAGGGAGAAATTTGATTTGGTTCACATTTAAATTCACACTTTCCAAAACAATACGTGAACCAAAACACAACCATCCTTTGAAATATGCACTTCTCTGAATTTTGCAGTGGAGTTTTTTAGCCAGGTAATGTGTACAAAAATGCATATGCTAGGAAGTAGGGTAAAGTGTGCTTATAATTGCATGTGTTAGTGAAATAGCTTTATATTAGGAGAAATTGCTTTGCAAAAGCACGTATATTAGTGAAAACTGGATATAAACATGTCTATTTGGAGAAATAGCTCAAGGTGGAAATACATGACTCTACTCCTGTCCATTTCATCCTCACAACAACCCTGTGAGGTAGGCTAGGCTGAGAGGCAGTGACTGGCCCAAGGCCACCCAGTGAGCTTCATAGCTCAGGGGGTATTTGAACCCTGGTCTCCCAAGGCCTAGTCCATCACTCTAACCACTTTGCCACATTGGCTCTTGTGCAGTGTTGATATATCTTCCAGTTAATTGTTCATTCATCCCACACTTTCCTAACTGTGAAAAGTCTACCTTGTTTTTTTTAAAAAAAACTGGATTTGTTGTATTATAGTGGCAGAGCATTATTATTTTATTATTATTATTATTGCTCATTACTAGTCAGTATGCATATACTGTCCTTCATCAAAAGGCCACAGGGCAGTTTACAACATAGTAAGCATAAACAACTTAATACAGATACGTAACATAATATCCATAAAATACAAAAAATTAAAACAATTATGTAAATGCAATTCATAATAGATAAGACTTAATAATACATAATAGTACATAATACATAATAAGCAGCAGTGTCAAATTATTCACAGTGTAAGCCTCCTTTGGGGAGAAGGGCGGGATATAAATTTAATAATAAATAAATCAACCCAGCAATGAACCCCACAACTCAACCTCTGCAAAAGAGTCGTAACAGCATAAAGTTGCTATCTGCTTATCTCAGGTGCAGCTAATCCACTGTAATTGCTCAAACCTAAATTTCTAGTATGTGCTTGAATCCCTTCTGCAAAATACTGAATCTGAAGTTGATGCCAGGCTCCTGGCATGTCTTGGGGCAGCAGAATGCATGTGGGATTCTCCAGCCCTTGGAAACTCAGAAGGGGTTACAAGAATGGCAGAGTTCTCAGCTCACTGAAATGAGGAGCCATCTGCTTTGAACAGCTATGGGGGTTTATTACCGACTGTTGAGAGTTTCTAAGTGTACAAGTAGTAGCCTTTCTGAAAATTAAAACTTGTTTTAAACTGAATGGGAAAATAACAGGCAAAGAACACTCAAGGCATTCCTGGCTTAACTGTTCCAAAAAGAAGCTACAAGAATGGGCGGCCATCCTATAACTTGCCGTTTTCCCATGGAACTAGCAGTTGGTTTTATTTTTCCGTGTTTTCATGTCCAAAATTTTCACCAGTTGGAAACAGTTTGTATTCTTTATGTTTCTGCTTTTTCTGTCCAACAAGTTTGACATACGTGTCTTTTTTTACTTGGCAGTGCTTCACTTCCTTCCCCCCTTTTGGGGGGGGGAACTTGCTGCAATGTATTTTTATGATAATCTTTGAAGAACTGAAGCATTGTAAACTACTTTTGGAGCCCTTCAACAAATTGCTTGTGTCCCTTGAATGCGTTTCTTTAGCCTTTTGTGAAAAAACGCTTTGCCAGTCTTACAACAGGCTTGCAGATAGCCACTTGCCTGGTCACCTGTGATAAGCAGAATTGCTTTCAGACAAGTAAGTTTTACAAATGTTAGCTGTTTTGTTTCTTTTATGCCACAGATGGCTGGCATAACTATATGTGGACAGGCACACTAGGAAGTGGTGGTGCAGAATAATTGGGGGGGGGCTTGTTTGAAAGGCTGCAGCTGGAGCATTCAGAATCCAGGACTCTTTTCAGCCTCTTCCCATTGCACCTTTGCATCAAAGAACTTCATCAGGGGCAGCGCCAGAGGGAGTCCAGGTCGGGCCCTGGCTGAGGGCCTCTGTGGCCCAAAGGGGCCTCTGAAGGGCCCCTCCTTAGAGTGGGAGGGTAGCACTCCTGTTCCGTGATCCACGGCAGTGTTGGTTTCCTACCCAGCCACAGATCACAGAGAGGGAGCTCACAGGCACTCCCCATACAGACCGCACAGGCCCACAATGCCCCATCTACCTCTCCCATTGCGATGAATGCTGTGTGCGTTGTGTGTGCATACCTGCCATCAACCAAGATGGTGGCCGAGGCTTCCTTAAGGGGCTGATGCCCCTGTCACCATCTTGGTTGATGACAGGCATGTGCATGCATGTGGGCATTCACTGCAACGGGAGAGGTAGGTGGGGCATGCAGGCATGTGCCGTGGTCCCAGGGCAGGCTGGTGCCCAAGGACTCAGCCATGCCTGGTGGTGGCCCTGAACTGTATAAACATACAAGAAAAGACTTGTAAGTTGCTATTTTGCCCAGTCATCTGGGGTGAATAGCACTTGCCTTGGTGGCTGGTGGTTGCAGCAACAGATGTGCCGGGGGAAACGTGACTGTGCTTGTTTGGGCTGAAGGGAGCTGTAGTCCAAAATATGATATCTGGAGGGCTCCAGGTTGGCGAAGGCTGCTTTGCAGAATAATGAGCATGTTGAATACAATGAGGTGTGGGTGGGAGGAAGCATTGAGAGCAGAGTGACGGGATGAATGCGGAAGTGCAGGTACATCTTGTGGTTTGTTGTAATTTGGATGGAGACTGAAGGAGTTAAGCCAAGGTTTATGGGAAAGGTGAGTTTTGAGGAGGCGTCCTAAGCCGGTGGGGAATGATGGCGTGTTAGCAGTGTTGTGGAAGGGAGCTCCATCCGTAATTTTGAGGGTAACGTTGAAGGAGTGAAGATCATGAATATCATGATAAATTAAAGAGAAGGAGAACACCCACTGGAGTAAGGGCAAAATAGTGGGAGAAAACGGTTAACCCCCCCCCCCAGTTGTTTCTCCACCGTAAATTACTCGCTCCAAAAGCTGCTTTACCAGAAGTGGCTATCACCGTCTTATTTACATGCATTGGTTATATAATGTGTACTCCCACCATTAGCTTTTACATGCCGCTGCTTCCACGGATCTTGTATTAGTACTGTGTCCTGTATGATTATTGTATCTCTGTGTAAATTGCCATGGTGTAAAGGCTTTCCTCAGTAAGGAAGGAAAATGGGATTTTTAAAAGGTGAGAGGGTTCTTGTTGGGGATCCTGGTTTTGACCGTGCTGCAATTTTTGTATGTATGCGGGAAACTTGTTTGTTGGGCTGCACTGGTTTCTAGCACACTGGGAGTTCACAGTTCAGCTGTTGTGCTTTCTGTGGGTATCTCCAAGCTCTGCCTTCTTCCAACACCACCCACTCTGTCCAGTGTGTCATCCTGGAAGTTTTGAGGTAGAGTTATTTGAAGCTGGCATGCTACGGATGTTCTTAGTGAGGCTGCAGGATAGGCAAATCCACCCCCTCCAAAAAAAAAATTTATGAGGAAGCAAGGCATATTGGTCAGAGGTGTCCCATCCTTCATAGTGACAACATCCGAAAAAGGCATCTTGCCAGGTTTACCGAATATTTTTGAAGGCAACTTGAAAGCCAGTTCTTTAGCACTCTCGAATTTTATGTCCAAGATGACATTAGTAATAAGCATGTTAATTCTTGCATCTGTTTTCTTTCACAGGAAAAGAAAATCAGAGTGTCTCTGCCTTTAAGAAGAGGACCAAGTGCCTTTATACCAGAAAAGGAAGTAAGTTTATTTTCCCCAATGTGCATGTGCAATAATGAGGTAATGCATGTAGGGGCAGATTCCTGTGGAATGATTCTCCCCCAGCACCTTTACTTCTGGAGTGTCCAAACAGTTTGACTAAAGTTTCGTATCAGGCAATTGACCCATTGGCTTAAGTTTCCAGAAGAGTAACAATCTTAGGGCTTCTCCACATGGGAGCCTTTCTTTGTAGCAAATACACTGCTTTTACAGTCGTAATAGATTTGCAAGGTGCACACTTTGTGCTCAATGGCAGTTTCAAATCCGTTGTTTTCCATTCACACAAGTAGGCGTTCCTCTGGGAAGGATTTGTGTCTCTTTTTCCTTGTGGCCCTGCCCTCTAAAAGTTTACATTTTTACTCCCTCCCTGACTGCTGGGGCTTCAAGGCTGAAGCAGGGAGAGCACCTAGGTGTGCAATTTACAAGAAACAACGAAACTGACTAGACCCCCCCTTCCCTTCTCCATTCTCCAAGCCTGAGTGAAAGGCAGATGGGGGGGAGTGAGCCAGTGAGTGAGTGAAGGGGAAAGTAGCTGGTGGCTGCGGCAGCTTTTGCACAGGGCAGGTGCTATGAAAGCATCCTGAGCAAAGGGCTGGCAGAGAAAGGGGGATTCTGCACCTGGAAAAGCGGGGGCGTACGGCCCCCAGCAGACGATCAAGCTCTGGTGCGCAACCCAGGATGCATTCTTTTGTCCAAGGGAGACTGAGGGGCTCTCTCTGCCAGGGGTTTTCACCAGCAGGGCCAAGGTGCCCCAAAGCGGGTCCCTGACCTGCCTGCCTGGGGGTCCCCCCAAGGGGTGAAGCTCCCCCTCCCCACCGCATAGCAGCCAGCCCGCTTACCTGCCCAGGGAGCGGAAGGGACCGGTGCACCGCCCTCCACCTCTTCCAGCAACCCTGCAAAAAGAGTCTCCCCCCCCAAAAAAGAGGCTTTTGTTAGGAACCCCAGATGCGCTTGGGGGTCCTTGGCAGGGGGTAGAACATGAGCAACATTTGCATCATTTTTGTGAATTGAAAGGAGGCGGCCCCAGAGAGGGCAGAGGAGAGCCCGCCTCCTGCTCTGCCAACCAAAGTGCCCCCCACAGGCACAGCTGCCTCTCCCCAACAGAAACTTCCTCCTGACCTTATGCTGGAGGGCTACCTCCTCTGTGCCCCCCATTATTACATCACAACAGATCCCCTTTCTCCAGAATGCCCCACAATTTCTGTGCGCATCTCCCCCCAAGCCCGCAATAGCCCCCCCATGGAGAGAGCTCCACTGTGAACCCCACCCCTTCTTTGTCTGCACCCCCCTCCAGCTTCAACCTTCTGCCATAAAAACTCACTGTCTCTGGAATGCCCTCCCTACTTTGCCAATCCTGCTACCTCCTTCCTCCTCTCACTACTCTGCACACAGGGGAACAGCTGAAAATTATGATTCAGCCACCCACCAAACACATTGAAGCAAAGCGCTTACAAGGAGGAGCCCAGCGCAGTTGAGACAGTTTTTCCTTCCCTTTTCGTATTATCAGTGGATTGGGTTAATATGGATTTACTGGGGGGAAACTGTGTGATAGCTTTTGTTTGCCAGTAACGTCACATGAACCATACAAATTAAAAGGGGTTGTGAGTAGCACCAAACAACGCACTAAATCACCATGTAGATGAGCCCTTACTCTATGATAGCAAAGCCAACAAAGAGTCCCATGCAGACTTACAAATGTATGTTTGTTGTGTGGTTTTGTAGGCTAAAGTCTTTATTTCTGCTGGATATTAATTTATTTTGTTAAAAAGGTTTCTGGATGCATTGGATTATCAAAAATGCATTTGATTAAGCATGCTGTAGCTATGGAAGTTTGTGTCACAATAGATTTGGAGTGGTAAAGGTAGCACAGGACTCTTGTGGGATGATCTTACTGGGGCACCTCCCCAATGAGTCCTGCACAATTGGAGTAAGCCACCATGGTCTTTCAAGCATTGGAGAGATGGCTTTGCCGTGTTTGATTCTGGAATTCTTCTATAGCTGCTCTGTGTTAAATACGTTTTGGGTAATAATCAGGTTTGTTTATTGAAAACTCCTTGCGTTGTATCCCACTAAATCTATGTTCACCGCCCAGAGAGCTATTGCTAGTCGGGCGGTATATAAATTTAATAAATAAATAAATAAATAAAAATAAATCATTGCATGCATAGAAGGACTTCTGCAAGTACAGCTGATCATCTCTTCCCCCCACGCCGCCCCCAAATCTGCTCTGGGGGCAGTGCCAGAGAGCAGACTGAGGAGCAGAGGAAGCACATTTGGGGGTGGCATGGGGGGGAAGGGAAGGGAAGTTCCACTGCCCTTACAGAAGTTGTTCCATGCACACAATGACTTGGTTGGCTACAAACCTTTAGAACGTCGTAGTTTGTGGTTTTTTTGTTTTCTGTTTTAAATGGTCATATCTTTTTGAGTGTTTCATAAAAAGGTGATCAATACAATATAGAAATAAATATAAGCATCGTCCTTAACTAGATTGTTTTGCCTTTGTTCCCTGAAGGTTATCCAAGCCAACAGTTTGAATGAACGCACGCACCTGCTTGTGGAAGAATATTCTACATCTGGGCGCCTAGACAACATCACCCAAGTCATGAGCTTACACACGCAGTACCTGGAGTCTTTCCTCCGCAGCCAGTTCTATATGTTGCGTATGGACGGGCCCCTTCCTTTGCCCTACAGGCACTACATTGCAATCATGGTATGTACTTGGAAACGCCACCTCCCACTGTGTCCTTCCCAGCTGTGGGTAATGCTTGTATCCTTTCCAATGCGCTTGTGAATTCAACCAACATTTATTTGCTTCACTTTGTGAGGGTGGGGGGGAAAAAGTCTTTATCTCACAAGTCTGGTATCCTTAAGAGCTTGAAATCCCAGCAGCTGGACTTGAGGCAGGATTGAGCCTGGCTTCAGAAGGAGGATACCAATCCCCAGAATATTAAAAGATTGAGACCAAAGCCTGGATCCCAGTCGCAGATGACATTTCTCCACTCTGGTAATTTACACAAACTGCGTGTCGAGTACCAGTTTAAAAAAATAAATGTCAAAGGAACACAGAATACTACACTCTGAATAAATTATGTAAATTTATTCATTCTGTGAAGAAGTGTTTATTTGCCAGAATAAATGCATATGTTCTCAGCAGTGTTCTGGTTCCCTCAGAACCTGTGATGGGGAACCTCTGGCCCTCCATGCTTCTTTATCTGGCCCTCAGAACTCTTCCCCAGGCCACACTGGCCCTGGTTTGCATCCCGAGTGTTTTTCTGTGTGTTGCCTGACTGGAATGTGTCCATGAGCTCTGATAATCCTCTTGCTTGTCAGAACAGAGGATAGAGAGGAATGTGGAAGTGTGTTAGAAACTAGCCTGTTGTGCAAAGGTAAAATGTACATTGGTTGCTCCTTCCACTTTTTGCCTCTGGACCTGCCTGCATGTGGCCCCCAGAAGGGAATGTGGTTGTCTGGCTGAAAAAGGTTTCCTACCCTGGTCTTACTTTTTTGAAGAATTTCACTTGCATTTTGCAAAATCTGGGTTGCAAGAAACCTACAGGCGCTTCCCAAGCACTGCTGTGTTACCTTGAAGTGTGCTTTGTTTTGTTACATTTGTATTCCACCATCCTGTAGGGTGGCATATCAAGGGCACTCATCCCGCTGTTATCCATACTATAGCTCTATGAGGTAGGTTAGGCTGAGAGGCGATTTACCGAAGATTGCCCAGAAAGCTTCATGGGACAGTAAGCATTTGAACTTGAGTTCCTCCTATCCAAGCTTAGCAGCTGAGCTACTACAACATACCACCTCTTCTTTAAGTTTCCATTAAAATAAATAAAATGCAAGCCTTAGTTCTGAGAAAGCCAAGTCCTGCAGTAGTTAACATATAGTTTTTAGCATTCAAGTGTTCAGAGTATTTCACATATATTAGTATGTCACCTGCGACTGTGCAGCAGCCCTATAAGAATCAATATTCTTATCCCCATATTGCAGATGGGAGGGCTGAGGCTGAAAGATGGTGGCTGTCCTAAGATTACATAGTGAATTCATGGCAAGATTTGAACTTGGGACTTCTGAGTTCAGAACTCTGATTGACTTGGCCGCTCTCCTTTGCTAATGCTCAGTCCTTGTACAGCACACTTGCAGATGTTCAAGATTCACATGACCACAGACACTTATAACTTGATTATATTCATGGATTACACATGTCTTTTAAAAACAGGTTTGTTGCTCTATCATCTGCCTTTCTGTCAAAGACAATAAACTGAAATTACTTCCAGCCATTTTGTATGGGTTTAATGCATGCTTCTCCACCTTATCGAAAGTGTATTTTTCTCTCTCGTGCCTATGCTTGCAGGCTAACCCTCCTTCCTCCCCCAAGAAAAACCGGCACCTTTAGACTAGCTCAACTTCATCTTTCTTTTCAACTCCAGGCTGCTGCCAGGCACCAGTGTTCCTATCTAATAAACATGCATGTGGATGAGTTCCTGAAGACTGGAGGGATACCAGAATGGCTGAATGGCTTGGAATATGTTCCGCAAAGACTGAAAAACCTGAATGAAATCAACAAGCTTCTTGCACATCGACCTTGGCTACTTTCGAAAGAGCACATTCAGGTATTCATTAGAAATTAGAAATACCTTAGTATTTGCGTATGTGTCAATTATTGCTATGTTTGTGTGTGTTCAGGCAATTGGGTCTGGGAAGGCTGGATTCTCATTTGAGATTTTGTTGTGGCGCAGTTGACTGGCTGCTTTGTCCTATCTTTCTGTCAATGAGTACAAGGGGACATTGAGTCAAGAAATACAGTAGGAGTTGGAGAAAATAGTTTCTCTGCCTCTCCATTACCTTCCAGACAGAGATAAGTCTCTTCCAGCCCTACCTGGAAATGCTGGGGATTGAAGCTGGGACCTCTCGCATGCAAAGCATTGGCTCTGCTGCTGAGCCATCATCCCAGGGCATGATACATGGGAAGCTGCTTTCTAACTAATAAGGCCATTGGTGCATCTAGCTCACCTTGACTTACAGCGGCTCTCCAGTGTTTCAGGCAGGAGGAGATGCCAGGGATTGAACCTGGCCCTTCTGTTCACAAAGCAGATGCTCTGCCACAGACCTATGGCTTTCCCTGGGAGGGGGAGGTAAAAGAGTTTGTCTGTTTACGTGTAATGTGTAGTTTGGCCCTCAATGCACAAGGGTCAGCAGTGAGGCTCAACAGGACTAGCTGTTGCCACAAATGAACAAACCATGTGCCTTAGAACGTATCCCAGTATCCTGGAATTCCTTGGCAGATAAGTCATTGTGGAAAAGATTCCCTGACGGAAGGAGATTTGATGCCCACTCTTGCTCTCGGATGCCATTCTGCCGTAGACGTTCAGTCTAGTGAATCTATAAACACCTGCTTTTCTTGATTTATGCCAACTCACACAAACATAACCAGGAAGCCTTTTTTTGTGGTTAGATTTTGTTACTGCTTTTCAAGGGACTCTGCTAAAATGCACGCACGCACACACACATGAGTGTGCCTAAAGTGTTAGGGGAAGTGAGAGTTACCCCTTCCCTCTCAAATGAAAATTGTACTCTTTCCCAGGTGACTAGGAGCCCCTCCAGAATAGTGGGATTTTTTGTGGGTGTATTCTGCAACATGTCATTGACTCAGTGATAGTACATTAGTGCTGGATTTATACTGGACCGTCCACATGTCATTCCACTGCTTCTCCAGTGTTACTGTGTTAATGCCATCCGGAGGGGCACTCTTGCTCTGTAGCACAATGAAAGCAGGACAACCTCCCCCACTTTGAAAATCAGTGGCATAAAAAGTTACCAGATTTCAGCAGGAAGCTATGGGACATGCACCAATTGTAAATGAAGCAGTATGTCCACCCCGAAATATTTGCGTGCACAAGCATGTTGAAAACATGTATGTAACTGCCCTGATACCATCCTAAGCACAAATATTCATGAATGCACAATAAAAAAGATCTCTGGAGGGGGCCTACATTTCTCAAGAGCCATCAGGGCTTTTCTTCCTGGTGTTCTATCAGTGGGGTACTAGAGAGGGAGGAGTTAGAGAAGTATAAAGATTTCCAGGCCTGGGCCAAGAGAAGAGAAGACGCCTCCTGCCTTGATTCAACCTCCTAGTCACATTATATCTGGGGGGCAGGGGCTGTTCGAATAAGGGGCATGCTACTGTATGCAAATTACACTGAAGAGAATGAGATATCTTATGATAGAGTGCAGGATATGGAATAATGGGCTCAGATTAGCCAGATTTCGACTGGACATCAGGAAAATCTTCCTGTTAGAGACATACGACAATGGAACCAATTACCTAGAGAGGTAGTGGGCTCTCTGACACTGGAGGCCTTCAAGAGGCAGCTGGACAGCCATCTGTCGGGAATGCTTTCATTTGGATTCCTGCATTGAGCAGGGGGTTGGACTTGATGGCCTTATAGGCCCCTTCCAACTCTACTCTTCTATGATTCTATGAACCTTTGGCTGTCCAAATGTTGCTGAACTACACCTCCCATCATCCCTGGCCACTGACCGTGCTTGCTGCAGCTGATGGGAGCTGTAGTTCAGCAACATCTGAAAGGGGAAAGGTTCCCCACACTTGTGTTATGAAAACCATAATGCCAGTTGGATTTTGCTTACAAACTAAGTCTGACTAATTTCTGAGTTTGCAGCCAGGAAGAAATTGGCTAGAGGTTATGCTGTGGTGTTCTTTTAACCTTTGTTTTTTCACTTTTACCTGCTGAATTTGGCTTGGGCTTGTTTGGTGGAGTTACTTATAGCAATTGATTTGCAGGGACTTTCTTCTGCCGTGAGCCTGCTTTATGGCATGGAGTCTGGGAACCCTATGTAAGCTCCTTTGAGCTTTTCTAAGGAAAGTGGTTTAAAACAGCAGAACGAAATTTAACGGGGATAAGAGCAAAGTTCTGCACCTAGGAAAAAGAAACCAAGTGCACAATCATAAGATAGGGGATAATTGGCTCAGCAATACTACGTGCAAGAAGGATCTTGGAATTGTTGTTGATCGCAAGCTGAATATGAGACAATCGTGCAATGTGGCTGCAAAAAAGGCAAACACTGTTTTAGGCTACAGAAGTATAGTTTCCAAATTGTGTGAACTACTAGTTCCACTCTATTCGGCACTGGTTAGGCCTCATCTTGAGGTCTGCATCCAGTTCTGAACACCGCACTTTAAGAATGATGCAGACAAACTGGAACAAGTTCAGGGGAGGGCAAAAAGGATGATCAGGCGACTGAAAACAAAGCTCTATGGGGAGAGATTGAAAGAACTGGGCATGTTTAGCCTTGAGAAGAGAAGACTGAGAGGAGATATGATAGCACTCTTCAAGTACCTGAAAGGTTGTCACACAGAGGAGAACCAGGATCTCTTCTCTATCATCCCAGAGTGCAGGATGTGGAATAATTGGCTCGAGGGGCAGGAAGCCAAATTTCAGCTGAATATCAGGAAAAACATCCTATCTGTTAGACTTGTACAACAATGGAACCAATGACCTTGGGTGTAGTGGGCTCTCCAACACTGGAGGCCTTCAAGAGGCTGCTGCACAGCCACCTGTCGGGTATGCTTTAATTTGGATTCCTGCATTGAGCAGGGGGTTGGACTTGATGGCCTTATAGCCCCCTTCCAACTCTACTCTTCTATGATTTTATGAAAGGTTGTCATTTTTACTCAAACATTGGTAGGGAGAGACAGAAGACACTGTTTTGTTTTTTAATTCTGTCCCGGATACAATCCTGATTAAGGGCGCAAGAGCTCTAAACAACATAGGAAGTTGCCTTATACCAAGTCAGACCTCTGCTCCTCTAGCTCAGTATTGTCTACACTGACTGGCAGTGGCCCTCCAGAGTTTCAGACAGGGGACATTCCCAGCCCTCCTTGGAGATGCCGGGGATTGAACCTGGGACCTTCTGCATCCAAGCTGATGTTCTACCACTGAACTAAGCCCCTTCCCCATCTGTTGCCCAGCAGAGGGGTTGGGAAAGGGTGCTAGTGCCTTAGGAGTGCCTCCTTGCATTGGAGACCAAGACTTGGTAGCCTTCTGGTGCTCCCAACGTACCCCTATCAAAATGGAAACTCGGAAGAGACTGTATAACTATCATCTCCTTTCTATTAGAATATTCTGTCTCCTTCCTGTGTCTGTATCTAACATATTCGCATTTTGGGGGGTTTTTTGTTCCAGAAACTTGTCAAGACGGGGGAAAATAATTGGTCTCTTCCTGAGCTGGTGCATGCTGTGGTCCTCTTGGCACACTACCACGCCTTGGCAAGCTTTGTCTTTGGTAGTGGCATCAATCCAGAGAGAGATCTTGATGCCTCGAATGGCTACAGGCTCATATCGGTTAACAACTTCTGCGTCTGTGATCTTGCCAACGACAACAATATCCAAAATGCGTCCCTCACAAGTAACAACTTTGGGGTTAGCGTTGCTAGATTTTTATTCCCATTTTGCTCATCTTGCTTTTTTTGTAAGGGGTTGGAGGTGGGTGGGTGAGGGAAATTTTCTTCTTGTGGTTGAGATATCAATTTCCTCCTATGTTTGTCAGGGCTAGGAAATAGGGAGATGAAGTGCAAACCCCAGAAGAATTGGCATCAGAGTAGAGTGGAGTGCTGGGGCAGATCCAAAAGGGAGGTCAATGGAAAGGCAAGTCAGTTGGAGAACAGAGTGGGAGTTGAGATGTCTGCTCCGGGGATAGGAATCAGTGCTAGAATACAGATGCAACACTAATATGAAATACATTGTTCTTCCTCTTGCAGAAATCTAAGTGTGGCAAAACTTCCCTCTTCCCCCAGAATGCCACTTTCCTCCTCCCTTCCCCCCTCCCAATTTTTTCCCCTGGTGCCATCTTTGGAACCAGCAAACTGACTGGCAGTCTCAGTAACAGCCAAAGTCTTTGCCCAGGCAATGTCGGAGCTTGCGTCTGAAATCACTTAAGCCATTGGAAGTCAGAAGGAACCAATGGGCTTCCTGGAAGGGCAGAGCCATGCCAGAACATGAGAGGACATTATTACCCCTTTCCCCTCTACTCTGTGGCCTCAGATGGCTCAGCACTAGGGAGAGGATTGCATGAACAGGGAAGCTCCTGGTTGAAGTCCTGTACGGGCCTGAGAGAAACCTGCCTAAACTTCGGGGATTGACAAGGATAACTTTTTGAAAGTACTTTTAAGTTCAGCTATGGATGCACATATGGACTTGCAGTGCAAAAAGAAAAAAAAGAGCATAAGAAGAGTTCTGCTGAAACAGACCCAAGGGCTATCTAGTCCAGCAACCTGTTATTGCAGTAATGAATCAGATAACTATGAGAGGCTTGCAGTCAGGACCTGCATGCAACAATGCTCTCTTTACTTGTCATTCACAGAAACTGTTATTCCAAGGCATGCTGCTTCTGACAGTGGAGGTAGATTATGGCTGTTGTGGCTAGTAGGCATTGATAGCCTTATCCTCCTTATCACTGCACACACATGCAGCAGGTAGACATAGCCAAGCTCAGCTCCCTGTTGCATGTATCTGTATCATATACATGTTGATTAAGACGTGGCGAGTGGGATCCAGACTAAGTGAGTTGCACTTATTTCCCATTGAAATCAATTGGACTTCATTTTCCACACTGATTTCAACGGGACTCAGGTTCATCTAACTGGTTCTCTCCTTTTTGCTGGGTTTCCATCATGCTCGCTTAAGACCAAGCACTCCAGCTTGCCCATCTTGACTTGGAGGTTTGTAGTATTGCCATATAAACACCTATAAGCGGTGTCACTCTCCAAGTGTCTTTGGCACATGGTGCTTTGGCCTTTTTTATTTGCTATAGTGAGCCCTTGCTCTTTCAGTGCTTAGTTCTTCTTACTCATTTTGAGAGTCATTAACATTTTTGACTTCATCCCTGAGGGATGACCAGATGTTTTGCACCTCCTGTTGGCTTTCCCTCTGTAATCAGTTTAAAAACTGCTCTGCCACCTTTTTAATTTTAAGTGCCAACAGTCTGGTTCCATCCTGGTTCAACTGGAGCCTGTTCTTTTTCTACAGGCCTAAACGATAAAGCTTTCTAGAAGAAGGAGTTAGAAAGAGTTCTAGCATTCTCTCAGAAAACCAGAAATTACTTTCTTTTTAAGATGACCTTTATATTACTTACCAAGGATTCTGCCAGCCACATAAATCATGCACTTACATTTATGAAATATCAGCAGAGAAAGAGAATGAATAATTTTCTTGTCGTAGTGGTGGCTTACCTACTCTGGCTTTCTCAAATGATGTGTCACAATTTCACTGGGATACTAAAAAGGAGCATTCAGATGTCCTTGATTTGGCTGGCTTAGTGTGATACAAGTAGAAAGAGGGCAAATTTGTTGTTGTTACATGCCTTCAAATCGATTATGACTTTGTGCATACCATGGACTGCGAAAACGACAAAATTGGGTGTCAGAACAAATTAAACCAGAACTGTCACTAGAAGCTAAAATGATGAAACTGAGGTTATCATACTTCGGACACATAATGATGAGACATGTTTCACTAGAAAAGACAAACAGAAGGGAGTAGAAAAAAAGGAAGACCAAACAATAGATGGATTGATTCCATAAAGAAAGCCACAGACCTGCACTTACAAGATCTGAACAGGGTGGTTCATGACAGATGCTATTGGAGGTCACTGATTCATAGGGTTGCCATAAGTCGTAATCGACTTGAAGGCACATAGCAACAACAACAAATGAATCAGCAACCTCCAATAGCATGTGTCATTATGTGTCCAAAGTATGATAACCTCAGTTTCATCATTTTAGTTTCTAGTGGTAGTTCTGGTTTAATTTGTTCTTTGTTGTTGTTACGTGCCTTCAAGTCGATTACGACTTATGGCGACCCTATGAATCAGTGACCTCCAAGAGCACCTGTCATGAACCACCCTGTTCAGATCTTGTAAGTTCAGGTCTATGGCTTCCTTTATGGAATCAATCCATCTATTGTTGGCCTTCCTCTTTTTCTACTCCCTTCTGTTTTTCCCACCCAATTATTTGTCTTTTTTGCAGTCCATGGTATGCGCACAGCTCTCCTCCAACACCACATTTCAAAGGAGTTGATTTTTCTCTTATCCGCTTTTCTCACTGTCCAACGTTCACATCCATACATAGAGATTCGCAATACCATGGTCTGAATGATCCTGTGATCAGTGATACATCTATGCATTTGAGGACCTTTTCTAGTTCTCTCATACCTGCCCTCTCCATTCCTAGCCTTCTTCTGATTTCTTGACTATTATCTCCATTTTGGTAAATGACTGTGCCAAGGTATTGATAATCCTTGACAAGTTCAGTGTCCTCGTGGTCAACTTTAAAGTTGCATAAATCTGTTGTCATTACTTTCGTCTTCTTGATGTTCAGCTGTAGTCCTGCTTTTGTGCTTTCCTCTTTAACTTTCATCAGCATTCATTTCAAATCATTACTAGTTTCTGCTAGTAGTATGGTATCTTAAATTATTGATATTTCTCCCTCCAATTTTCACACCTCCTTCATCTTGGTCCAATCCCACTTTCCGTATGATACGTTCTGCGTACAGATTAAACAAATAGGGTGATAAAATACACCCCTGTCTCACACCCTTTCCGATTGGGAACCAATTGGTTTCTCCATATTCTGTCCTTACAGTAGCCTCTTGCCCAGAGTATAGGTTGCGCATCAGGACATTCAGATGCTGTGGCACCCCCATTTCTTTTAAAGCATTCCATAGTTTTTCATGATCTACACAGTGAAAGGCTTTGCTGTAATCTATAAAGCAGAGGGTGATTTCCTTCTGAAATTCCTTGGTCTGTTCCATTATCCAACATATGTTTGCGATATGATACAAGTAGAAAGAGGGCAAAAGTGACTCCATTATGTGATCATAGGGGCTGGGCTGGCAAATACACAACAGCATATGAGATTGGAACTGAGGGGGAAGAACCTGGTGCTAGAACTAGCTGGGTTTGGCCAGGGCTTGTGGGGAATGCTGCACATCTGTGGGAGCATTTTTTTTAAAACACACAAAGTGGTACTGGACTCAAAACCGAGCTTCCTGAGAATCTCTGCTTTCATTTTAAAACAGAAAGGTAGTTTCTAGCTAGTCCAGAACAAGAGCATTTGCATGATTTGGGTGGGCAATGAATCTTGCTTGGTACAATTTTAAATTTGCTACTGTATGCAATGCAAAGACCTGAGTGTTCCCTCCCCCCTCCCAAATGTTGAGTATGGAACTTGGAGGGGGCTAGTGATCTGTTCAGTGCTGAAGGGGAGTACCGTTATATAAAGTTTGAGTAATGTTGCCTTTAAGAAGCTTTTAGTCTTACAACTTGTAGTACCTCCCCTAACTTGGGTGATGTGTTTCTAGATCTCGGATTCTTTGAGTGAGCTGGAGGCCCTGATGGATAGAATGAAGAGGCTGCAGGAGGAGGAGGACGAGGAGGCCTCTCAGGAGGAAATGGATACTCGCTTTGAAAAGGAAAAGACGGAGAGCCTCCTAGTTGTCACTGAAGGTACTGCTCCCTGTCATTTCAGTCTCTTTAATTGAATCCAGTTTCTAGATGTATTGCTGAAGAGGAAAAAAATAAATTAGATAAAAAGGGCTGAAAAGGAAAACAATCATTTCATTTTCTGATGCAATGATTGCTTGGGGGCAAGTTACACATGCAGAGAAATCCAGTTTTTTGGGAGTGGAACTGTAGCTCTTTGGTGGGAGGCTGCCTGTTTGAATGCTCTTATGTATGAAAACAATCCCTTGCCCATAAAAAAGTAGCTTGCCTAGCTTTCTTTCTGACATGCTGCTGTTAAAAAAGAAGCATGCAGAGAGTTTTGGAACATCCTTCAGGCTGCTTAACCATGCAAAGCAATGCAGTCTCCAGAAAGCTGATCCACAGAGACTTCCTTGCATATGTAAATAACTCTTAGGGCAGGAGTGATACTGGGCCCTTTAGTTTTAGGTTTAGTTTTGGTTTCAGAGGTGGCCCTACTACACTTGACATGAATTATTGAACCATCTTTGGTTACTTGTATGCCTGTTTTAAGAGCAGGAATGTTTCTCCTGGTGCCCTGGGAACTTATAGACAAATGTGCTTATAGAAAATACCTTTTTTTCTTTTTGCACTTGCATTTGTGCTACATAGGTTTAAGGACTGAGAACCTGGCAGAGCTGCAGGTGAAATGCTTATCAGTTTTCAAATTTTACTGTCCAAAGTAGAACGATGGCTTGGTGGAGTTAACATTTATTAGTGAAACATTATAGATGTGGACTCTTGGGCATTTTCTGGGCGGAGAATTTGGACTTGTGTCTGATTTGAATCTGACACACACAGCCTGCCTTAGGGTCTGTGTTGTTTGAGTCCTGTGGGTTGTATTCAACTGAGTCTTGCTTAGAGTAGACTCATTGAACTTAAGTTGGCAATGTCTAGGGAAAGGATCCATTGGCCGGTGCCACTTAGAAAGTGTTCCATTGACCTAGCAGGCAGTATTGATTTAAGTTCATTATTGTTTGCTATCCACTACTTTTACCAGTCCGATTTTTTCTCTCCCCCAAAATATATTAATATTGATATTTTCGTTTAAAATATCGATATTTTGAAAGGTCGATAAATGAAATAAAATATTGATAAAGGAAACCGTCTTTGCTGCTTCTGCCTCCTCCTCTGTGACTGAGGCTGGTCAGTTTTCATGTTAGCAGAGACTGGCTGTTTTCCTTTTGGAAAGAAAAGGAGGAATGCAGCTTTCGGTGCCCCCCCCCTTGGCAAACCCTGAGTCCTTAACATGAGCCAGACTGGGCTTGCTTGCTTCCGCTTGGAGATTGGATTATTCGAGTAGAGACAGGGGCACAGACAGAGAGAGAGAGACCTGTATTGCTGTGCTATGAGACAAATCAATAAAAGAACAATATATTTGAGGGAACCCTTTGAGAGGAAAAAATCTGGTGTTGGAAAACTGCTGAAGTTCAGAGCAAACAGAATTACTGTGCGAAGGTGGAGAATATGTGGACTATTGAAAAATCTGATGCTAAATCCAGAATCAGCAGAATTCTTACCCATCCCTAGTCATGTCTATTAACTTCAGTGGGTCTACTCTGAGTGGGGCTGGCATTGAATACCATCCCATGTTTTCATGTGTGTCACAGTTTAGCCCACCATGGAGCTAATTGGGTGATGCATTAAATGCAGTCGTTGTTAGGGCAATCTTGTGGAAAGCAAATACAAGGTTGGCCTGCAGTCGTTGAAGACAAAAATGGGGATGGGATCTGTTGGCCAGTGACAGTTCGAAAGCATTCTCTTGACCTAACAAGCTGGTATTGATTCAAGTTCATTGATTCAAGTTCAATGCTTTTAAAAGGTAAAGGTGTCCCTGCACTTATAGTGCAAGTCGTTTCCGACTCTTAGGGTGACGTCTTGCAACGTTTACAAGGCAGACCGTATATATGGGGTGGGATTGCCAGTTCCATCCCCGGCCTTTCTTTACCCCCCAGCATATGCCGGTACTCATTTTACCGGCCATGAATGGATGGAAGGCTGAGTGGACCTTGACCTTTACTATTCTCTTTTTTCCCCTCACAGAAATTTTGATATTAATATAGGTATTTTGAAAGGAAAAATCAGTAGATGAAAGGAAACATTGATATCGATAAAATTATCGTTCTTAATATCAATATTTTAGAGGCAATTTTTAAAATCTGTTCACGAAAATAGCTTCGGAAAATCTCTACATAAAAATCCGATCTGCAACTATAGAGAACAAGCAAATTAATGGAAAGTTTGGTACCAGATCCAAATTGGTTGGAATTCTAGCAGATTCCTAGAGCAAAATGTCCCATCAGCCCCAAACACTCATGTGTTGAAGCTATTCTTGACTCCCATGTGACACTTGAAAAGTTAACATGTAAGACATCCCAAAAGGTTTTAGATTTTCAAAGTGACTGGTGGCTGAAACAATTTTACAAACTCAAATTTGAACGGTTAGAAAGTGGTCCTTTCTGTTTATTTCTTTGGACTAAAAATTCCTCAGGCCTCTTAGAAAGGAAGGTTTCAAATGTTAAAATTTCAAAGGCAACCAAGGCACATTAGTTAGAAACACTTTCATCCCTTACAGTTCGTGTCTTAACAACTTTCTTGTAAAAAAAAGAAAGAAAGCAGGCATGGACCTCTGTCTGCATTGCTCCAGAACAGATTGAGGGAATTAGAAACCAAAGGACAAGTCCAGGCTCAGCAGCTTAGATTTTTTAAACTGTACTAAGAACCTTTTTGGGTTATTGCCAGGTTGGTTTCTTCCCACACAGATTTATGGTTTGATTGGCTAATGAGCCCAGAAGAAAGGCAGCCTTGGATCAACTGATAATATTTTTTAAGGTGCTAGGAGTAAACACAGGGAAAGTTCAGAAGCCCACCATGAATTGTTTACAAGGCACTTCAAGGGTAAAGTTGTTTCAAGGATAAAGTTTGCAAGTCACTTCAAGGGTAAAGTAAAGGGTAAAGTTGCTCACCTCTGTAGCAATCTTGATGCCCCATCTACATCTACTGTAGTCCCAAGTGAGGTGTCCAGTGTAACATCTGCCGCAACATCTTGGGATCAATTTCAATTGATGCAGCCTGATGATGTTAGGCTGACTGAGCTGTAGTTGCCCAGTTCCTCCTTTTTTGCCCTTTTTGAAGATAGGGACAACATTAGCTGTCCTCCAGTCATCTGGCACTTCACCAGTCCTCCATGATTTTGCAAAGATAAGTGGTTCTGAGAGTTCTTTAGCCAGTTCCTTCAATACTCTAGGATGCAGTTTATCGGGCCCTCCAATTTGAACTTGTTCAAAGTGATTAGGTATTCCTTGACCATTTGTCTATCAATTTCAAGCTCCAGTCCTGCCCCTTCTACTTCATGTTTCCTGGGAGGGTCATAGACCCTCTTTTGGGAGAAGACTGAGCCGAAGTAGGAATTGAGCACTTACCATTTTTCCATCCTCATTGAGTAGCTGTGCCACCATTTCTTTTCTCTGTCTTTTACTATGGACGTACCTGAAGAAAGCTTTTTTGTTGCTTTTAGCATCCCTCGCTAACCTCAGCTCATTCTCAGCTTTAGCCTTCCTGACACCATCCCTGCAGTTCCGTGATACCTGCCTTTGTAGCCTGGCCTTCTTTCCACTTCCTGTATGTGTCCTTTTTTGTTTTGTCCTTTTATGTTTCTTACGAACATTTTCCAATGTCATCTTACAATTGAGGTTCAGTGTTTCAAGATAAAATATACAGAACGAAATTACAATGTACCATTGGTAATTCAGTAATATGAGCGTATTGGTCAGGGGTCTAATTACTTTTGCAAGGCACTGTACATTTAATAAATAAATGGGTTCCCCACCCGTCCTCATTAGGGCTCCTGAAAGTGAGCCAAGGTGGAATATCAAGGTCACCTGCAGTAACTTTGCCGTGATCAGGTTTCTGAAAGTGTAGTTAATGCACTCATGCCATCTTATCACTTGGCAGGCAGGAGGCGATGAGATGGGCAATTTGCCTGCCTTAGTATTGGTATTGCTGAAGTTCTTCTATGGTGCTTGGTTGTATAGCCGCCCTGGGCACCTGCTGGGAGGAAAGGCGGGATATAAATTAAATAATAAAGAAATAAATCATAGCTGATCAGTACATAGCTGAACTCTTTAGCCGTACCCAAATGGCTCTAATTAGTAGGACTGGATTGACTGGATTTTTTCTTTTCAGAGTATCTGATCTCCCACAGTATGCATGGCCAGGGTGGTACAAGCCATTATTTGTCCCTTACCAATCCAACATGGCTGGCGGGGGTTATTTCCAGATTTGCTCTGTCTGTGACATCTCTGACATTTGTATGACTGGCTTTCTGTTTGACATACAGAATAGTTCTCTGCGAAAGCATCTCTGTCCTTCTCTAGGGACTGTTCCCTTGTTCCCTTCGGACTGGTTTAGATAGTCATCCTGTTTGCCCGGCAGAATGCATTCTTCTGGATAAGAGAACATATGACTTACGCCATCCCCAAATACGTCATAGTTATCAGGAATTGATTCCCATCGTGGTAGCAGCTGGGGGGGGGGGGGAGTGGTGTTGGTATTTGTGAACAGCTGAGCCTGAGGTCACAGCTCAGTTGAGGTGTATTGTTTGGAGAAAATAGTTAAGTTTACCTATGTATAATAATAATAATAATAATAAAATTTTATTTTTAGGCCGCCTATCTGGCTGAATGAACAGCCACTCTAGGCGGCGTACATAATTAAAATTTAAAATACACATATAAATACAATTATAACATATTCAATTTACCCACATCTGTACACTGTAGAATTAAAATTAACCAGGGATTCTGTATGCCCGCTGAAACAGCCAAGTTTTTAGTCCTTGGCGGAAACCTACCAAGGAGGGGACATGGCGTAGGTCATATGGCAGAGAGTTCCAGAGGGTGGGGGCCACAACCGAGAATGCCCTCTCTCTGGTCCGCACCAGTCTAGCTGTTTTAACTGGTGGGACCGAGAGAAGGTCTTGAGAGGCTGATCTCGTCAGGCGGCATACTTGGTGATGCTGGAGGCGCTCCTTTAGATACACTGGACCGAAACCGTATAGGGCTTTAAAGGTTAACTCCAACACCTTGAATTGGGCTCGGTAAACAACTGGTAACCAGTGCAGATCTTCAAGCACTGGGGTGATGTGATCTTAATCAACCGTACCAGCTGTAATTTCCAGACCGTCTTCAAGGGTAGTCCAACGTAGAGCGCATTACAGTAGTCTAAGCGAGAGGAGACCAGGGCATGCACTACCCGCGGGAGCAGATGAACCGGAAGATAGGGTCGCAGCCTCTGTATCAGATGTAATTGATACCAAGCTGCCCGGCTCACTGCTGATACCTGAGCCTCCATGGACAGCTGGGAGTCAAGAATGACCCCGAGGCTGCGAACCTGGTCCTTCAGGGGCAAATTAACCCCATTCAGCACCAGGTCAATATCTCCCAATCTTCTCTTCTCCCACAAGCAGTACCTCGGTCTTGTCAGGGTTCAGTTTCAGCCTATTACCTCCCATCCATTCACTTACAGACTCCAGGCACTTGGAAATAGTCTCCACAGCCAACTCCGGTGAGGACTTAAATGAGAGATAGAGCTGAGTGTCATCCGCATATTGGTGGCACTGCAGCCCAAATCTCCTGATGATGGCCCCCAGCGGCTTTACATAGATGTTAAATAGCATGGGAGAGAGGATAGAACCCTGTGGCACACCACAATTAAGAGGCCAAGGGTCTGAAACCTCCTCCCCCAATGCCACTCATTGGTGTCTGTCAGAGAGATAGGATCGGAACCATTGTAACACAGTGCCCCCAATTCCCATTCTCTCCAGGCGATCCAAAAGGATACCGTGGTCGACGGTATCAAAAGCCGCAGAGAGATCCAGGAGGACGAGGAATGAGTATTCACCCCTATCCAACGCCCTCCTCAAATCATCCACCAGAGCGACCAAGGCTGTTTCAGTTCCATATCCAGTCCTGAAGCCCGATTGGAACGGATCTAAATAATCTGCTTCCTCCAAGTGTGCCTGTAGCTGTTTGGCCACCACACGTTCGATCACCTTGCCCAAAAATGGTAAATTGGAGACTGGGCGAAAGTTATTCAAATCTTGGGGATCCAAGGAGGGCTTTTTTAAGATGGGCTTTATTACCGCCTCCTTGAGAGCAGATGGCAGTGCCCCCTCTTCCAAGGAGGCATTTACCACCACCTTGATCCCTTCGCTCAGTCTCTCTTTACAGCTGACAATGAGCCATGTGGGGCAAGGATCAAACAAACAGGTGGTCGGTCTCACAGTAGAGAGCACCTTGTCCACTTCCTCAGAGGAAAGAGGCTGAAACCGATCCCACTGGACCGGATCGCAACTGATCATCTCTGGCCCGCTTCCTGTGTCCACGGCGTACGGAATCGAACTCTTCAGGCGATCGATTTTATCAGCAAAATGTTTCGCAAATGCGTCACAGGAGGCTTTAGAGTGCTCCAAGGGTTCCTGCGCAACTGGACCGACCAGGCTCCGGACCACTTGGAACAACCTCCTGGGACAACATTCTGCCGATGCAATAGAGGCAGCAAAGAAACCCCTCTTTGCTGCCTTTGTTGCCACTTGGTAGGCCGCTATTGCTGCTCTAACCCGTGTCCGATCGTCTTCTGAGCGAGATTTCCGCCACCGGCGTTCTAGTCGTCTCACCTCCTGCCTCAAACCCCGCAACTGTGGTGTGTACCATGGCGTGGTTTGAGCTCTATTCAGGGGGAGAGGATGTTTCGGGGCCACCCGGTCTATTGCCCCGGCGATCTCTCTATTCCACTCTGTCACCAGGGTTTCGACTGGGCGGTCTTCGGTCAGCTCCAAATCTCCCAGCACATTCAGGAATCCTAATGGTTCCATCAGGCGTCTGGGGCGGACCATCCTAATAGGTCCCTGTCCCCTGTGGAGGGTGTGCGGCAATAGGAGGTCCATTTTCACCAAATAGTGATCTGACCATGACACGGGGTCTGAAGAAATAATCCCCATTTTCAGAGCACTACCTCCCCCTCCCGAGACAAATACAAGGTCAAGAGCATGACCGGCTACATGGGTGGGCCCAAAATTACTAAGGTGCAGTTCCCAGGAAGTCATGGTTTCCATGAAATCCCGAGGGGCTCCTATGAGAGCCGCCTCGGCATGCAGGTTAAAATCCCCCAAAACCAAAAGGTTGGGGGAAAGAACCCGCACAGCCGAGACGGCCTCCAACACCTCGGTCAGGGAGTCAGCTGTGCAGCGGGGTGGGCGGTACACAAGGAGAATCCCTAAACTGCCCTTAGGGCCCAACCTCCAGTACACGCAATCAACAAACTTGGTCTCATGGAGAGGGGGTCTGGCGAAAATCAAGGACCTCCGATAAATAACTGCCACTCCCCCTCCCCGCCTACCAATCCTCGGCTGCTGCGCGTATCGAAAACCGGCTGGACACATGGCCTCAAGCACAGGAGCTGAGGCCTCATCCAGCCAGGTCTCCGTAATGCACACCAGGTCTGCGTTTTCATCCATGATCATGTCATGGATGAGAGATGTTTTCTGTACCACAGACCTGGCATTACACAGCAGCAGTCGAAGATTGGTTGGAGCTGCACCTCCCCCAGTTATCTTCTGGTGGTGAGCAGGCCCAGAACGTGGAATGGATATTAAACATCTATTCCTTGTTCCCCGAAACTGGCCTGGCCTGCCCCTCACGCCTATCCGGCATCTGCCGCCTAGCCTCTTAACGTCGTGGCCCCCCACCCTCCCCACCGAAACCTCCGCCAAGCACATGTCCTCTCTTATCTGGGCTCAACAGAATCTCCCAACCCTCCCACGGGTTAACAACCGTTATTATCCTCCTCTCTACAAAATTCTATTCCCAAGCAGTCTTCTTCCTTCCCTTATGCGCACTGCAAGGGACCGGTGGGCAACACATAATCCGGGTCGCTCCACAACTCAACCATTCCCACAACGCCCCTCCGCTGTCGCCTGTCGACTCTACTCCACCAAAACAGGGAGACAGGCCACGCCCAAACTCCAGTCGCCCCCCGCGGCGCTCCTCAGCCACCGCCGGTCCAACGGCGTCCACGGCCTCTCCCGGCCTGGCCGTCTTCTGCGGCGCTCTTATTCCTAGGAGATGTGTACAGGGCTGCTGGCCCAGGTTGCTTACCGAAGTTTCACTGAAAGCAATGGGAGGCGTAGGAGCAGGGTGAAGACCACGGTAAATCCAGCTAGGTTCCTTGACTTAAGGGCACCAACTATTGAGACTTCCATAGGAAGGACTCGGGAGCAGCGAAGTCCGCAAAACTGGACTTGGCCCTCCTTGGCCTTGGCACTGGGAAGCGGACCTAATCACTTACTCCGGAGTAAAGATCGAAGCCAGACTCCCAAACCATTGAAACGAAGAGGACTAGACTATTGGAGTTCAACGGGGCATACCTCTTAGTATATAGGCACAGGATTGCCGCCCAAGCGTTAAGACTTTTTTATTTTTGGGGGGGGGAAGGAATCTTCCATGTATTGCAAAACAGGGCCTTTAACTGGAATAGGAGGAGACAAAAGGTTCCTGAACATACGTTACTGAACTGCCCAGCTTACGTCTGCGTGTGTGCGTAGAATCGAGCGCAAGGCTAGGCACGTTTACTTCGAAGCGGGAGCGCCACTTAGGGATCAGTTCAATGGGACTACTCTCTAATTTCTTATAATGTTGGGCTCTGCCGCCCGATGATCCGAGGAGAAGTTGAGAGCGGCTCCCTAACCCTGTTATTGTCGAGGGATTTAGGCTCGACTAACTCAGACTAGAGGAATGCAATCCTACCTACATACACCTATTCGGAAGAAAGTCCGGTTGTGTGTCTAGACCTAGGGGATTAACAGCCTTAAAGGTTCCAACCATATTATTAAACCATATTATTAAAGCCTTAAAGGTTCCAACCGTATACCGTATTATTGATCCTAAGGGCTGATTGAGGCATGACTGTGGCTTGCAGCTTGTACATGCTGCATGGGGAGGGAGCGAATCTAGGGCTTACGTGCACACACTTCTGCCACACACAACCTTTACTGTGAATTGAGGCCTTTGTGTGTCAGTGTCCACACAAGTAAGCTCTGCTTTGTTGGTCCATCTATCCCTGTGGGGGAGAGGTAGTACTATTTGTTTGTTGTTACATCTGTAACCCCTCTAAGGAGCTCAAGTTGGCGTACCTGGTTCTTCCCCTCCCTGTTTTACTTTTGCAACAACTCTGTGAGGCAGTTTAGACTGTGAGGCTGCAACTGGCTCTAAGTCACCCAGTGAGCTTCATAACTGAGTGGGGATTTGAACCCTGGTCTCCTAGGTCCTAGGCCAGCATCGTGGAGCACAGCTTGCTTAACTAGGCCCTGAGTGCATAATGTCCTATTCACTTTTAAGGTTCTGTGCACAGAATGGGAAGGCCCAAGAGCCTGAGCTTTGTTGCCGTATCATTGCATGTACATAGTACAGACCTGTGCAATGGGTGAACTAGCCAGGCTTGCACAGCCTTCATACCAACTCAGCCTTCTGGTGGTGAGCACCTGGCGTTTTGGTTTGATGCTTCTCTACTAGGGGAATTGTCTCTTGCATTCTCATCTTGTATCTTGATCATTTTGAACATCTCCAGCCTTTTTATTGTCTGCCCTATCCCATTGCCTCAGTCTCCGTTATGTGTCAAGGCAGCGTATCTACGTGGATAATAAGTCTTCAGCTTTCTTGCGGGGCCCTGAGACTGAACTTTAAAATGTTAAGAAACTAACACAAATTAGAACTGTTAACTTTACTTCTGTATGTAGGAATTGTGTTGGAAAAAATGAAATGGAACACCACTCCAGAGCATACGTTCTATTCAAGACCTTGTTTTGTTTGTTTGTTTAATATTTGACAAGATTTTATACCACTTGAGAGCCAGTGTGGCGTAGTGGTTAGAGTGTTGGACTATGACGTGGGAGACCAGGGTTCAAATCCCCACACAGCCATGAAGCTCACTGGGTGACCTTGGGCCAGTCACTGCCTCTCATCCTCAGAGGAAGGCAATGGTAAATCCCCTCTAAATACCGCTTACCATGAAAACCCTATTCATAGGGTCTCCGTAAGTCGGAATTGACTTGAAGGCAGTCCATTCCCATTTTTCCATATGCCGCTACATTGACAAAAACCTCTAAGTGGTTTCCATGGTACCTTATTTTATATAAATCTTTGGGGGAGAAATGAAAAGAGTACACTTAACCAGCTTCAATGCTTTTTTTTGCTAGCCTTTGATGATGAAATAGTTTCTACAGCAGACGTGTCCCGCTACGTTGAAGATCCTGGTTTTGGGTACAAAGACTTTGCTAGGCGGGGTGAGGAGCATCTTCCAACATTTCGAGCCCAGGTACATTTAACGTGGCATAACTTACCTTGTTACTGTTGGAGAAGCCAGGTGAAAAGTACATAGGGCAACTTAAGCTAGTCCATCAGAGTGTCTTTCCAGAATAACGTTTTACTACAAATGCAATTACATTGTTTATCGCAGAGGGTCAGAGTATCAATTTTTCACATAGCACAATGGCTGTGGAAGAAAATTAATTTAAGGAAAATTGCTGAAGGAAGGTTTCCTGTCTGCCCCCTCTCCCCTGTAGCCAGACATATCCCCCAAAAGCCTCTCCTGATGATTGGGTGTGTGTGTGTGTGCTCCCTGAACAATGTAGGATGGGGCATGACAGGTTGATGGGAGGGGGGAGGATTCACCCCAAATCAGGCACAGATCCACTCACTTTGAGACAACTCCCCTGGCAGCCCCTCACTCCCTATCCCATATTGATAGGAATGGACCCCCAACGTTGTGGGAAAGGTGTTTGGGAGTGCACATCTGGCTGGTGGGGGAGGGAAATGGGATAGGAAATTCTCCTTCCATAAACTCCCATCCTACAGGGCCAGACCCTTAACAGGGTGTGTGGGAGATCTAGGGGACCCATCAAACTGAGAAATCTTAAATTACCGTCTATGATAATTTTGTTGAAACAATTTTTTGTTGTTGAACAAGTAAAAGGAATATCATCTATTTTTTATTTGGCAACTATTCTAACAGTTGAATATCACATTCTTTACTATGTTTTAGAGACATTTACTAGGGGTGTACATCAGCCGCAAGATTCAGCTTACATCTGTAGCTTTGGGAAGCAGCCTGATCTGTTTCAGAGCCACTCTGTCTCATTCCAATTCAACTTGTTATTTGGGACCGAATTAGATCTGTTAAAAATGAAGCCCTCTTTTCTCCCCATTCACTATAATGGAGAATCTAAAAATGACTATGACTTTTTTTCCTTTTCATGTAAATGGATGAAATTTGCAGGCATAGCAGCTGCTTCAGGGTACATTAAGCCCAACAAATTGCAGGTAGATACATCTAGGGGGCTTTGTGCTGGGCATCTTTAATTTTGTAACATTTTCTTCCAAAATTGGATACAATTTGCTGGCATGTTCTCCCCTTCTAAGGGGATGAATCCAGCCAGAATTCAGAATACAATTGCAGTGGTTCTCTGCAAAGATAGACTTTACTGTTTGGGGGTTGGTACAATAGGAATCATGTGCACGGATCCCCTGGAAAGACAACAGTGGGGAAACTGTCATACCTCCGCAAGGACTCTGTTATCCCAAGGGTCATTTGGTGGGGAGTGAGCTTCTGCCTCCCATAGAATTTTGGGAGATGCAGACTCTTCTCCATGGGGGAAAGAGATCTCTTCATTGACTTACACAGGGGAATGCATAGATCCACACAAAAACAGTTTTGAATTCCTTTGTCAAATCACTGTGATTGGAGTGCCCTAGGAAAATGACTCTCAGTGATTTAAAGCTAGACCTGTCAGTCAAAGCAAAATATCACCACCACCTCTCTGCTTCCCCCCTCAAGCTCAGGAATTCCCCCAGTAAGCTTAGCTTTGTTTCTCAGGACAGGGAAAGGAGGTCATGCAGTTTTTGGATAGCTGAGGCCACAGATCAACTCAGCAGCTTAGCGAGTCCCTGATCCGACTTGAGATGCCTTGTTAATGGTGCAGCCTGACTCAGAAACATGATAACCTTCCCCACATCACCCTGATTTGCTTCTTAATTCAGGGTAGGCACAAAGCAAATGCACACCCCTCATCCTTAATGCTTTTTCTTAAGAACATAAGAAGAGCCCTGCTGGATCAGGCCAATGTCCCATCTAGTCCAGCATCCTGTTCTCACAGTGGCCGACCACATGTCTGTGGGAAGAAAAGAAGCAGGACATGAGTGCAGCAGTACTCTCCTCTCCTGCGCTATTCAGAAACATGCTGCCCCCAACAGTGGCGATAGAACATAGCAATCAATAGCCATTGATAGCCTTACCCTTCACGAATTAGTCTAAACCTATTTTAAAGCCATTAAAGTTGACAGCCATCACTGCCTCTCACGGAAGTGAATTCCATAATTTCAGTATATCTGTCACATTTGATTTCTTATGCTATAATACTTCTTTGGTTATATTCTAATAATAAAAATTATTAATTTAAAACAGCTGTCATGGTTGTCACAGCTGAAACATCCTTTTCCAATCTTAAATTGATCAAGACATCAGCTTAATGTTTTGCACCAACTTTTTTAAGTTGCAGAAAGTAGTATTTCAGGACTAGATGTTCTTTTGATAGAAATGAGTCGGAAGGGTATTCTAAAAATCATGATGAGTTTGCCCATCTCAAAGCAAGGAAAAAAAGGTGTTGTATTTGAGTTGAAAAGTTGTGAATTTTCCTTGAAAGTTTTAAAAGTATTAAGTTGTAATATTCTAATATAACTTTGTCATGTCAATATTATGTATAAAGATGCATCAACAGTTTATATGCATTCTGAAAATACATACTTCCTGCTTAATTAAATTTCTTCTCATAATAATGTTTCATCTCAAGTCAGAAGGTATTGAACTGGAAGCTGGTGCATAATCAACTTAAATTAGGAGGGACACCCTCAGTGTATTTCGCACCAGGGCCCACAACAAACTGTGACCACCGCTATTTCACTTCAACTCTAGAATTGCCTTATGTGCCTTCAAAACCATTCTGCAGTACTGCTCAAACATGTCATGTACAAATTTGTAGTCTTTGTGCCTTTTGCAGGACTATACCTGGGAAAATCATGGATTCTCCCTTGTGAACAGGCTTTATTCTGACATCGGGCATCTCCTGGATGAGAAGTTCCGGATGGTCTATAGCCTCACATATAACACTATGGCCACCCATGAAGATGTTGACACAACCATGTTAAGAAGAGCTTTATTTAATTATGTTCACTGTATGTTTGGAATCAGGTATGTAGCAAAATGACCTGGTTAATGAGTGTACTTAGAAGTTTTCTGTAGAGGGGTGCATCGCATTCAGAGAAAGTGGAGAGAAGCTGTGATATACATGGTACACAGGCATGCATGTCCCTTGTATTGGGAATAAAGTAAGGGGCTAGGATGGAGCCAGCAATGGTTGTTTGCTTAGTGTGGGGTAAGGGTTCATAATAGTATGTTTCAGGTGAAAGAGGGACAGAGTCCCCCTCTTTTCCCCCTCTCTTGCTGTGTAGTAAGATTTTTTCAGTATTTATCAGCATAAATCATAAATTTGGCTTTCCAAAGGTTGCTGAACTACAATTCCCATCAGCCTCAGCAAGCATGGCCAATGGCCAGGGGAGATGGGAGTTGTAGTTCAGCAACATCTGGAGGGCCAAAGGTTCCCCATACCTGCCATAAATACTAGAACATGACTAGTGGGGGCTTTTGAATCTAGACAAAAAATTAATGTAAATTTGGACCTACTTGTGCATCATGTGTTCTGGAACCAAATACCCTTGAAAATGATTTCTCTGACTAGGATGCATATGCAGATCTGTTAACAAATTATTTGGAAACCATGTGAACAATAATCCTCTGGGATCCCATTAGCTGTTCAAAAAAACTTCCCGGAAGCAAAAAGCACATGCAATCCATGTCCACCATAGCATTCTCATGTGTTAATGATGGGAGTCATGGGTGTCGTCTGAACCCTGGCAAATGTGTTGTGTGAATTGTGCCCCAGGAGCCACAAGGAAGTAGATCGTATTCAAATACATTTAATGTATTATTCGTTGTGGTATCTGTGCTGGCTACTGTGCAGGGTTCTGCTGGCTACTCAAAAAACTATAGTTAAAAGGTCAGCTACCTGTCTTTTTAAAAAAAAAAATCTAGTTGAACAATACCAGCTCTGCTACAGGAGATTTCCCCAGAACACGTGTTTTTTCTGCAGTAAAAAGATGTTCTTTTTAAAGATGAGGCTTAAAGAGAGGTTCAGGTTGGATTCATCTTGTTTAGGTATGACGACTATGATTATGGAGAAGTTAATCAGTTACTTGAACGGAGCCTGAAGGTTTACATTAAAACAGTGACCTGCTACCCAGAGAGAACTACCAAGCGCATGTACGATAGTTATTGGCGCCAGTTCAAGCACTCTGAGAAGGTGAGTGTGTCATTGTCAGACTCGTTAGCACATGTTCCACTCATGTTTAAAGAAATAACATAATATAATGATAATCATCATTAATGATAATCATTTATAATGATCATTAATATAATATCATTGTTATAAAGGGAAGCTTTGATAACCATAAATCAAAAGCACCTATCACATGAATGTATTCTGCACTGCATACTCATCAAGAGCGAAACGTTGGGGTTGCCAGGTTGCACTATTATGAAACATTAGAGTGTTGGAGGGTATTATTCTTTTTTAAAAAGAAATGAATAAATTGTGGATTCTATTGAATACCATTTTGTTTTACATGATGGGGTAATACAAAAGATCAGTCTCTGGTGGCAGCTCTGTGATGGCTTGTTCACACATGCAAGTCACCACCGGATGCTGCAGTGAACAAGTGGTGAAAGTGCACATGTGAATCAACCCATTTAAGGCTCACAATCTCAACTCGGGAAAGATAAAGGTAAACCTTTGGTGAACTTCATGGTAGCTGCAGCATTATATATTTTTAAAACATGTTATTTTTTGTTTAAATCTTTCCATCAGGTCCACGTGAACCTTCTTCTTATGGAGGCTCGCATGCAGGCTGAACTCCTTTATGCCCTTCGTGCCATTACGCGTCACTTGACCTGAAGCACCATCACAAGCGTGTGAATACAGCTTCCAAACAGATATGCAGTAAAACCTGCCTGTGGTGTAGCATCAGGCTGTTGGATTCTCTAGTGTCAAAAGCTGAAGCTGCTTTTCCAGCGGCGGTTAACGTGCAATGATCTATATCTTTCCCCCCTTTATTCTTGATGCTTAACATTACTAACGATAGCAAAAATAACACTGAGGAACACTACTTAAATTGTTTCCGGTTGGAGTATTGTTCACAAACCCTAAGCTGGTTTGTTATATTTGATTATTTTTCTATTTCTTCTTGCACCCAGAAGAAAAACACTTGGCAGTGTCTCTTTTGAGGTTCTGTTTCCACCTATCTTACCTATGAATGGAATCCAGTAAAGGATTTTATTTTATTTTACTCTCCTTTTAGTTCTTTTTAGAATATTAACGCAGCTTTCCCCAATCCAGTGCGTGCTGTGTTTAAACTGAATTGCTCAACTGGCTTATTCTTACGGTTTTCTTAGAAATTTAGTATTTCAGCAGTAGTTTTGAGGCCAACTGCCTTTTTTTTTAATGTGAAAGGAACCGCTGCAAATTCTGCGGCGTGCTACTGAGATGCAGCATTCAAATACTTGGGGGGGGGGTTCTAAATGAAGAGGGTTTGGGGGGGGGTGTTTTTACCAGATCCATTTCAACTGTACATAATCAGTTCAGGGATTGCATTCTTCTGTTTTGCCTACAGTTGCTCTTTTTGCTGACCCTAATGATGCTTGAATGGTACACTGCCCAGTCAGCAAGCCAGTTTTAACTTGGAATATTTGAATTTGTCTAAATTCGACTTAAGAAATTAACGACGTTTTTTTTAAAAAAACAAAAAATCCAAGTAAGTTCTTTAACTGGTTCTGGTAGTAATGTGACTTGTGCAAATCCAACATGCACACACACCACACACACACACACACACACACTCTCTATCTGATCAAATAAACAAAAGCAATCAGCAAGAGTTCATTCTCTTAAAACTGTAAAGAGCTACTTTGTACTGAGTCAGACCGCTGGTCTCTTTCGCCCAGTGCTGTCTGTTCTGGTTCTCCAAGGTCTCAGGGACAAGTCTTTCCCAACCCTCCTACCTGAAATTGTTTTAACTGGAGATTGCGGGGATTGGACCTCGGACCTTGTGCATGTAAAGCCTGTGTTAGTTGCTTTGCTGTATCCGCCTCCCCCAAAAGCTTAGCTTGTATGGTGCTGCCTTTTACTGAGTCAGGCTTGTCTGTTCTGACTCTCTTGAGGTCATGGGTCAACATCGTTCCTAATCTTACAACCTGAGATCCTTTAACTGGAGGAGTCAGAGGTTGAACCTGGGACCTTTTACATGCAAAGAATGTGCTTCACCACTGAGCCGGTAGCCTCTTTTCCCCCCTCTACTGCCATTTCTATCCTCCCCCCTTTTAATTCAAGGGTAATTATATTGGTGTTTAGCTTAAGCTTTTAGAAATTTGATTCCCACCCTATTTTTCTGAACCTAATGTCAGGACTCTTTGCGATCTTTTCAAGCTATGAAACATGTCTGTATGTTGACATGAGTGAACAAGGGAAGTGCAATACTGAGCTGAAGAAGGAAGCTTTCCCCTGATGAAGTCACTGCTGAAAAATGCCCCATCCAAAATGGTGGTGGAGAAACTGCTTTGCTTTTTCTTCCCAAACATTGGTAGTGTCCGTAGCTTGCTTGCCATGAACAATCAACTAGTTTTCCGATGCCAAAGCATCCATTCCATCAATCGGAAGCTGTTCTATGCATCCTTAGTTCCTTCTAGTGGGGAAGCCCCGCCCCCACAAACTCCATAGAAATGGATGGAGAAAGCGCAGCAGCAGTGTTGGGCAGATTGGCCAGCGCCCATTGACAGTTGGAATTGCTAGGAAAGAGAAGTGAGCTACCACAAGAGTCCTGTCCTTGTGTTGCTTTACTACACTGATTCTTTTTTTAGAGCACAAGTGTCGGTGTTTTTATAGTGTTACTTTCTTGCATTAATGATCCAGTGACGTGCCTGAAGAGAGGCTAAAAAATGTACCTACCAAGACACAATAGCGATGTTTACATGACTGGTTCTCTTCAGGAAAAGTTAGTCACAACTAAGTCCCATTGAAATCACAGCTGCTTAGCCCCATCTTGGCGACCATCCCCTTGGGTCCCATTACCAGAATCCGAGATCCAGAAAAGGAACCTTGCTTGCCTCAAGTTTTGTGGGGAGCATATAAATTAATATAAGCGCGTCTTCCCCCCCCCCCTTTTTATTTTTTACGAAACTCAGTTGTGACTAACTTTTGCTGGATTGTGACTGATGTTAGATTTTTTTGTCTTCCCCTCCCCCTTAATATTTACTTTGAGTTGCTTTTGTACACATCAGGAATGAATGAGATGGGCTTTATTTCATTCCGTTGCGCTATAGAAAGCAGTCTGGAATAGCCTTTTACGTTGAAGACTTCTATAATGGTTTCTTTTATGAGAACAATTTGAAAGCCTTTCCAGGTTAAAAAGGGAGGGGGGAGTTTGGATGTGGTTATTTTGCTGGGGTGTTTTTTTTTTACTTGATCCTTCTCTCTTCCCTCATCTAAAAATTGCTGTGACGACATGTGATTGTCATGTGACACACACTCCTTAGCTGCCGAAATAATTGTTCATTGTTTTAAACAGACTTACCTTCTGCACTTGGAATCGCAGGCTGTTTTTACATGGAAACTCTCTGAAAGGATATTTATACTAACAGATTTGTATTGGTTATTGCAATGGCCCTGCTGTGGCTTCTCCTAAAGAAATCTGAGGAGAGGGCTGAGGATTTCCTGTTAAAGATACCTACTGCACCTCCCACTCCCCATGCTATATTTTGGCTTCCCAGGAAACTCTCTAAACTAGTCAATAGTGTAGATATACCTTAAGGAAGAAATGAGCATGCTGATGTCAGCTCTTGAATGACCAGGGCATTGTTGCAGAGGATGAATGGTAGTTAACTGTTCTGTCTGCGCGGTAGGGAGGCTGGGGATGTGCGTGTGTTTAAAATCCAGCCAAAGTTGTGCCTTTTGAAGGGGGTAGCTTTGGATTTCACAAGCCCATTCCACTGTCTGCACATGCAGTCCCAGGTGGCAGAAGGGAGAGGTTTGGGCAGATGCTGTCTGCAACTTATCTTTTCTAGGTTGTGTTTACTTCGGCATGACTTCGTTGCAGCAGCTGGGAGTGCATTATTCTGACAGCAGGAGATATGCCATCTCCAAAGCTGCAGTGATTTTGGTGGAGGAGCTGAGTGCTCCCATGGAGTTCAATGGAACTTTAAAATGCTTAATCTTCACTGGGTTTGTGCGTTGAATTGGAGGTGGGATGGAACGGGTTGGGGACAGGTCTCCATCAAATGTCTTTGGAGCAATTGAGGGAAGGTGCGACTTTTTCTGGGGGAAAGAAGGTAGTGGTGGTGGTGGTTTGTTTACTTCCCCCCCCCTGCTGCACCCACTTCCTTTATCTCTTTTTTCCCCCTTAGCTGATGTTCCAGACACTTCTTTGCACATTGCAGAGAAAATCAGCTAGGCAGAAAAGGGTTGTGAGTAAAAGCAACAGGTAGGGGGAGGGTTAAGCAGCCCTTTTCCCACTGTTCTACAAATATGGCATCTATCTTCACATTTAGAAATAGCTAGAGACACAAGCTGACTTGTGTATGTAAGAGTTTAAACATGTTCTTCAGAGGGGTCCAGATTTTTCTGTTTAATAGAGAAGCTGGTGTTCTCATTGTGGAAGCATTAGTGCCTTTTCTTGTAGACGTTTCCTTTTTAATTATTTGAACTGAATTAGACTTTAAATCAATAAGACTGTGTTGATCTTATTTTTCCTTTTGTGAAGTATATGTGTGTGTGTGTGTGTGTGTGTGTGTGTGTGTGTGTGTGTGTGTGTGTATATATATATATATATATAAAGTGAATCCATTAACAGGAGTGTAAAACTGGATTTCACATGGTGTCACATCTACATGTGGCATTCAAGGTTGGGACCCGCTGTCTTGAGAACCAGTTTGTGTTTTTTCCCTTAGAAGTAGAATGGCAAACTTGAATGTTAACAAAATGTTTCAAGGTGATGATGATTAGACATTTTATGTGGTCATGATCTGGTACATAGCTTTATATACTCAGATGTGATGGGTATGTGTGTGTTTTATATGCTGATGTTCAGTGTAGGCAAACAAGTGAATATGATTGTACTTCTTTGCTTGACATACCCCTTTAGCTCACAAATGTGCCAAATTTTAAAATGTGCAATTTTTTTTTTAAAATAGCAGTTAATGAATCATCAAACTTCATGGATATCAGCCTTTTGTGGTGTAGTCCTAAATTTTGGTTGTTTTTGGTTTTTTCGTTTCCCTTAGTATGGATTTAGATTGGGTGTCAGCAACTGGCACCTCTGGGCCAAAATTTGTCTCAGTTGTCAACCAAAAGTCAAAAGAATGTCATAGACTGCAGCACTTGGTGGCAACAGGACTTGGTAGTAAGGTAGTCAGCAAGAAGGTCCTGTGGATCGTGTGGCAAAATATAAAAACCCAAATTGAGGGAGGTGGGGGCTGGGACTCAGGCTGCCACTCAGCACATAAAAAGGGCCTCAGTGCTTGTTCATTTCTCCTGCTTCCCCCCCCCCAAAAAATAAGACGTGACTGCTCCAAGATCCTGTGTTGAGACATCTCTCTACTCAGCCCCTTTTTTCCTTTGCAAACAGCATTCATTTGGGGTGGGAGAGAGATGGGCTCTTGGGTGCAATTGCACAGATTTCACATTTAGTAAAGAAAAGAGTTTCAACTGTGAGTGGCCAATTGCAGATGTAGGAAATGCAAGAAATGAAACAAAATGAAATGCTAGGCTAGGTTTACTTTGAAATAAGTCTCACTGTTTTTAGTGAAGCATTTTCCCAGTAAGTGTGCACAGTGCCACATGCTTAGTAATTTGTGTTTTTGTTTTTTAAAGCAAGTCCTTTGTTTGGCCAGCAATGGCATCTGTGGAGTAACTAGAATATATTTGAGGGCTGTGGATTAAAAATAGTTAAAACTCTGCGTTAGGAGAACCGAGATTCTGCAGTTGGAATAAGTGAATGCACTAATCAAGTCCCACAACTGGTTTGCTTAGAGTGAGTTTGTTCTGATTTGCAGGAGCTGCCAGACTCAAAACAGAAGGAACTGTTCTGCAATTTGATAATAACCACACAGGTTTCCAGATCTCCTGCTTATTTCCCCCCCTGTGGCTAGCACATGTTTTGGCAGTTTCTCTTTCCTCAGAATGGCATAATTGAAAGTTGGATCTCCGGTATTTGGGGTCTGCTTTCTGCAGTGTTATTTTCCCCACAAGTTAATAGTTTTCCTCACAAGCATTTCATGTATTTGGATGCTCTCAAGTCTATGCTTCAACTCAAAAAGTGGAGCATGGTTTAAAAGTACATATTTTATGGGCCAGGATTAATATGAAATCAGAATTAATATGTGAGGATCTTGCACAGAGTGTGAGGCCTTCTTGCAATTAGCTCTGTGTACATTTTCCTTTGCAGTTGGGTGCCAGACACCTGCCACAGATGTTTGTTACAAAGCAAGAAAACCCACTTGAGGAAGTGTTTTCTTTTTAGGCACAAGCTCTGCAATCCTTAGGGCGCTTCCAGATGACCTGTTTATTGAGCATTCACTCTGATTTGCAAGGAGATTAGACCACATGGGCTATTTAATGAGCATTCATTTTGATTTGTTTGCAGAGAGGTTAAATGATTGTTGCAGCATAGCAAGTGTTATCCCACACTTTCCAGTGCATTTTCCCCTATCACTTTCCTTGTGGCAAAAAGTCCAATCTTTTGGAGAAGTGGGTTTGTTGCACAAGACTCCTCAATCAACTTTAATGACACAACTTGTATTTGCCGGTACATGATGGACTAACACCTGAAAATAGCAACAGTTTGGAAGGGCCCTTACTCTGGATTGGGGCATTTATTTGGTAAAACAGTGACCCTCAGTATAAATTCAGTCACAAATGGGGATCTTCCTTAGGAAATCTGTTTACCCAAAAATGGTTTTACCGTAGATTTGTTTTTAATTACTTTATTATATGGGGCTCCCAGCAGTCTCCCATCCGAGGGACTGATCAGGTCCACGCCTACTTACCTTTAGCCCCGCTACAGCCTCAGGAACTCCCAGAGCACATTTAAGAGGAGCCGTGCCTTTTAAATTGTTACAACTTTTTGAAATAAACAGATAAAACCTGCCGAGCCAGAGTAGAAACCCCAACCTTATCAGTGTTTTGTTCCAAGCTATTACAACTGAAATAACAACCATCTTCCCTTTGTGGTGTAGTGGTTAAAATGTTGGACTATGAGCCATGAAGCTCACTGGGTGACCTTGGGCCAGTCACTGACTCTCAGCCTCGTGAAAACCCTCTTCTTAGGGTCGCCATAAGTCGGAATCGACTTGAAGGCAGTACATTTATTTTTTCCCTTTTCTCTGTAATTCTGACTACTGAACTCTCAATAGAAAGGAGCTCCCTGTTTAAAAGGTACACTACTTAACTAAGGGTACGGTGGGCTCAGCTCAGCTACCAAAGAGAGAGATCCCCATGAGGGTAGGATCCACCCCCTCTCAAAGCATCTTCATTTGCCCCTCCCCTCTCAGCAGCCCTGCCACATTCATTCTGATCAATTTGGGATAAAACATTTCTTCATTGTTTCATGTAGAAGGAAAAGAAGCAATTGAATACCCAGGTATATTTTTATGTTAATTCTATTGCACTCTGGTCGCTTGCACATTCCATGAGTGGCCTAAATTACCATCTCTGCACATATGGTCCATGTTTCTATTTTTTTCAGCCTGACCATCCATGAATGGGCGGTTGGCGTTGATTGTTCTGGTTCCCGGTTAAACTCCGTAGACTCTTCAGAATGTAGAAGTTGGCATCCCTGGTTGACATAACCCTTTAGTCCAGGCAGAGGGTCTTCTGGGGTAAAAACCAAATGGTACCTGAACAAATGCAGAGTAGCCAAGTGAACTGACGCTTGAGTTGGAAGTCCTCTATGTAGCATGCTGCGCACCTCTTATTTGGTCTCCATAGTTATTCAAAACATAATCAGTGTTCACGTTCCTTTTATTACTTTGCCTTTTTTGACACCCCACCCTCCTTTCCAATGTTGTGTATTCTAGAAGCTGTGATAGGCCTTTACGGTCTTCGTTACTGTAACGTTAAAAAAATATATATTATTTTTGTGTGCGTGTGAAATGTTGGGCTAAACTGAGGCGCTGGCTCAGGCCTCCAAGGTTGCCCACTTTCAGCTTGTTTGTACTGCATTATAGCTGTACGTAGAATAAGCTTATCAGTGGTGCAGTTTAGGATTCGCACAGCTTTTTAAAAATGTCCATATGTATGCATTTTGTATGTGTTTACTGGGGAGTGGGGAGAGAAAGGTGATATGTTTTATACAGGCTTAATCTTCTTAGGTTTTTGGGTTGTTGTTTTTGTAAAGTAACTGACTCAATAAAATCCATAGCTGCTTAGCGCTGTCCATGCTAAACAGACCTTGCTGTAGATGAGAGATTGTGTTCTGTAATTCTGGGTAGTGACCCCACAAACATGGAGGAAACCAACTCATTTGCACCACACTGAACTCCTTAGGGGAAGGGTTAGTTCTAAATGTAAGTACAAAAGGCTTCATCCTTGCTTGGATATGTTAAGGGGAGTGCAGAAGCCAATGGGAAAAGAGGTGCCAGCCTCCCAGTAATATCCAAGAGAAACTGAATAGAGGTCTGGAACTAGATGGACTAGCAAGCCAATCTGAAGGTCAGGCTTCATAGGGAGATGCCAAGCCCGTTTCCCTTACCTTCAAGGGTTGCAGCTAGCCAAGCCCTATTCTGAGAGAGCAAAGGAGATTGCCAGAAACTCAAAGGCAGGAGCAACTGTGTGTGTGCGTGTGAGAGAGAGAGTCAGAGGGACAGAGAGAGAGAGAGCACTTGAGCCAGCTGCAAAGAACTAAATACTCCTTCTGTAAGAGTATATGCTAGTCCTCCAGCTGTGCAGCCTTCACAACAAGTAGTTTAATGGCACTGAAGGATAGGGGTGAGGAGAGCCTAACAGCTTATCGATACTACATGGATACTACAAAGCATATATCCAGGATAACTTTTACTCTGTTATCTTAGAACAAGTGTAGGATAAAGCTGATCAGGAGCAGCAAAGGGTTGTGTGGGGGCTCCCTTTCCTACACCCCCAAAACTATTTCACCATAGGGGTACTTAAGCACTTGTGTGAATTCTAGATGCTGTCCATTCCAAAAACACAACACACTGAGACTGCAACCCTATGCCTAATATGGGTGTAATCAGTGGAACTTTTGTTTAAGTAGACATGTATAGGATTGCACAGCATATCTCTCTCTCTCTCTCTCTCTCTCTCTCTCTCTCTCTCTCGTTGCAGGGGTGTAGATTTAGGACTTGCACACAGAACCATTTTTCTTACATGCGTAGATATTGGACAAACCTATCCAACTGGATCTGTGACTTTTTTTGTTAAGCTTTTAGTTACCCAACTTGAATTGTGTCTGAACAGATGCAGAAGGAACTTTTTAGCGAGCTGAGACAAAACGTATTTTTCAATAAAGGAATTTGTGTGTGCGTATTAACCTGTTAACAGCAAATCATAAAAATCTGCACTTTTTATGAGGTTTTGAAAAATTCTATTTATAGGTACGGAACAATGGGGTTTGTTAAAACTGTATAGCGTTTATACTTGCTGAAATTTCTTTCACTGTTAGTGGTAGGAATTTTATTGGTTCAATAAAACTGGCGAGAAACCCCACCCAGTAAAGTAGTTTTCTTTCTTCTTCAGTTCCATTATTCTCTTGAAAGATGCATTTGAAACTGATTTTGTCATAAAGATTTAAGACCTGCCTTGCTGGATCAGAACCAAGGTCTGTATATTCATAAGAATATAAGAAGAGCCTGATGGATCAGGCCAAAGACCCAGGGCCAGTTCTAAAGGGTGGCCAGGTTGGGCACTGGCCTGAGGGGCCCTCTGCTCCCCTTCCGTGATCCACGCTCCCCCACGCCCCCCCTTACCTGTCAGCCAGCTTTTTAGCATTGCCCTTAATGAAGATGGTGGCCGCAGCTTCCCTAAGGTACTGAAGCCGCTGCCGCCATCTTAGTTGATGGCAGAGATGTGCGTGTGTAGCACACGTGTGCCATCAACAAAGATGGCGGAGGAGGCTTCTTTCCCCTTAGGGAAACCGTGGCCGCCATCTTCATTAAGGGCAATGGTAAAGACTAGACAGGTTGGGGGGCGTGTGGGGGGCCACGCATGCGTGCGCACACACACACACACCGGGGGGCCAGGGCAAGCTGATGCCCAAGGGCCCCCGCATGCCTGGAGCTGGCCCTGCAAAGACCCATCTAATCCAGCATCCTGTTCTCACACTGGGCAACCAGATGCCTATGAGAAACCCACAAGCAAGACCTGAGCACAGCAGCGCTTTATGTTTTTATTATTTAAAAGGAACCCAGGGCAGCAAACACTAAAAGCTCTGTAAGACATCTTAAAAACAAAAGACTTTAAAACATATTAAAACAAAACCTTTTAAAATCTTTAAAAACAACAACTGTAAAAACATCTTAAAAAGCAATTCCAACACAGACACAGACTGGGATAAGGTCCTCTTTGTTGAAAGAGGAAGGTCTTCAATAGGCATTAAAAAGATATCAGAGATGGAACCTGTCTAATATTTAAAGGGAGGGAATTCCAAAGGGAAAGTGCCACAACACTAAAGGTCCGCTTCCTATGTTGTGCAGAATGGACATCCTGATAAGATGGTATCTGAAGAAGGCCCTCACCTGCAGAGTGCAGTGATTGACTGGATATAAAAGGGGTAAGATGATTTTTCAGATATCCTGGTCCCAAACTGCTTAGGGCTTTGTACACCCAAACTAGAACCTTGAACTTGGCAGCCAGGGTAATTCTTTCAGCAGCGGTGTGACATACTGGCAATATGCTGCCCTAGTGAGCACATGCACCACCACATTTTGCACTAGGAACAGCTTCTGGACCAACCTCAAGGGCAGTTCCACACAGAGTGCATTACAGACATCCATCCTGGAGGTTACCAGTACGGACAACAGTGGTCTGGCTTTCCCCATCCACAAATGGCCGCAGCTGTCTTCCCATCCAAAGCTGGTAAAAGGCAATCCTAGCTACTGATGTCACCTGGGTCTCTAGCATCAAAGATGGATCCAGGAGCACCCACACACTACAAACCTGCTCTTTCAGAGGGAGGACAACCACTTCCAAAGCAGACAACCGACTAATGATCTGAACTCAGGAACCACCTACCCACAGCACCTCCATCTTGCTAGGATTGAGAGTCAGTATATTGGCCCTCATCCAGCCCACCAGAGTCCAGGCACAGGTCCAAGACTTGCATGGTCTCTCTCGATTCAGATGTTACAGAGAAATTGAGCTAGGTATCATCAGTGTACTGCTGACACCTCGCCCCAAATCTCCTGATGATTCATATAGATGGAGACAAGATGGTATCCTGTGACACCCCACAGCACAACTGCCAGGGGGGCGAGAGACAATCTACCAATGCTATTCTCTGAAAACAACCCTGGAGATAGGATTGTAACCATTGTAAAAGAGTGCCTCCCATACCCATCTCACCTAGTCTGCTCAAAAGGATACCATAGTCAATGGTATCAAAAGCCACTGAGCGATCAAGTAAATATAACAGGATCACAGTCCCCCTGTCCTCCCATCATCCCTCAGGGCAACCAAGGCCGATTCAGTCCCATAACCAGGCCTGGACCCAGACTGGAATGGGTCGAGATAATCTGTTTAATCCAAGAGTACTTGCAATTGCTGTGCCACAACTCTCTCAATCACCTTCCCTAAAAAGGAAGTACTTAAGAGCTGGCAGTAGTTGTCACAAGCCAATGGATCCAGGGTGGGCTTTTTCAGCAGCAGTCGGATCATTGCCTCTTTCAGGGTAGCTGGGACCACTCTCTCTCACAATGCTGCATTGACCACATCCAGGATCCACTCAGCCATATCCCTCGGCAAGCTTTAATAAGCCAAGACCGGCAAGAGTCAAGAGGACACATTGCTGGCAGCATCGTCACAAGCACTTTGTCCATGTCATCTGGCCGCATCAACTGAAACTGATCCCAAGATGTGGCAGACATTGCGCTGGACACCTCACTAGGGTTACAGTAGTTGTTTTAGTGGGGCATCAAGATTGCTACCACCAGCAACTGGTATTCAGAGGCATTCCACCTCCAACAGTGAAGATAGAACAGCCATTGTGTTTAGTAGTCATTGATAGCCTTATACCCCCTGAATTTGTCTCCCACTTTAAAGCCATCCAGGTTGGGGGCCATTTTTACTTTTGGTGGGAGCAAATTCCATAATAACAATGTTCTGTGTGATGAAGTACTTTGTTTTGCTTATTCTCAATTTTCCAATGTTAGCGTCACTGGATGGCCGCAAGTGGATGGCCGTATTGTGAGAGAGGAAGAAAAACGGGAGAGTGCATGATTTTATATATTAAAATTCAGCATTCCCTCTCCAAACAAGCAGCCTGCTGTGTATGACACGAGAGGTTCACAGGCAGGGTGTGAATCAATGGAGCTGTACTCTTTTTGCCCTCAAACATTTGTGAAGCAGAGGTGTGTTGCCTCTAATCATGGAGGTTTCCTCTGGCTTGCCATGAGCAATACCCCTTCATAAAGAATTTAATCTTTTTTTCAAAAACTATTAGCCATCACCACATACTTTGGTAATGAATTTGTGTAAGTGTAGTACATGTGGTGTGTAGGACTTCCTTTATCTGTCCTGCATCTTATCTCCATCCATCTTAACTGGGATGTTGCATTCTAGAATTCTCACTGCCTTTTAGGAAGAAACAGCTAGAAAAGACCATAATGCTGGGGAAAACAGAAGGGAGTAGAAAAAGAGGAAGGCCAAACAAGAGATGGATTGATTCCATAAAGGAAGCCACAGACCTGAACTTACAAGATCTGAACAGGGCGGTTCACGACAGATGCTCTTGGAGGTCGCTGATTCATAGGGTCGTCATAAGTCGTAATCGACTTGAAGGCACATAACAAAAATTTAGGTTTTATCTTTATACTGTCATATAGCTGCTTTTTAAAAAAAGTAACAACTTGATATGTTATGCCATGCCCTTGCATTTGAAAGGGAAGAATTTGAATTTTTAACCCATGTGATGTAATTAAAAGTGCTTAGCTTTGGCTGGATCATGCCCATTACTCCCAGCAACAGAGGCAGTGAAAAACAAAAGGACTCAAACCAGCCAGTTCAAGGAGCTGACTGCCTAGGCTTTTCCTGATCTGAACACAAGGAGGCGCTGAACTGCTGTACCAACTGCTAATATACTTCTAGGCCAGCGTAGCTTGTGCCAAATAATTCTTGGTTTCTAGCAGCGTAGCTCAAACCTGAAACAGTCTCCTGATGCAGAATCTGGCAGTTTGTAAGAGTCTCCAAAGCAATCTCTCCCCCCCCCGCCAAAAAGAAAGAAAGACTGGGGCTACTCATTCAGCAAACTGGAGCCTTTTACATGTTCTCAAAGAATCATAGAATAGTAAAGTTGGAAGGGGCCTATAAGGCCATCAAGTCCAACCCCCTGCTCAATGCAGGAATCCAAATCAAAGCATTCCTGACAGATGGCTCTCCAGCTGCATCTTGAAGGCCTCCAGTGTCGGAGAGCCCACTACCTCTTGAGGTTTACTGTCGCTGCTTCTCTCCTCGCATCCACCCTTCCCCTACTTTTCTTCTTGGTCTGTGTATGACACATACATTGCCAGCAACATGATGCACTAAGGGATGTTAGGTTCTCCCAGTTCTTCATACTTGAGCTGGAACAAAAGAATTGAGAGCCAGTGTGGTGTAGTGGTTAAGAGTGTTGGACTGGGCCCTGGGCCCACTCGGCTGTGAAGCTCATTGGGTCCCGGGTGACCGTGGGCCAGTCACTGTCTCTCAGCCTAACCTACCTCACAGGGTTGTTGTGAGGATGAAATGGAGAGGGGGAGAACCAGGTATGTTACCCTGCCTATCTTTGGCCCACTAGGGGTAGGGGAAGATGAAGATCTGGCCCTCTGGCCAGAAAAGCCCCCCCCCCATTTTAAGAAGTTCCTGCCAGGCCAGAACACAAAGAGATAGTTTGCTTTGCCACTGCACTGGTTGAATTTCTGCCTGTCACAGAGGGATCTCAGGCACAGTGTCTATCAGAAAGAAGTGGCAGTTTTCTCTTTGAGAACCCCTTGGTAGAAATAACCCAGAAACAGCAAGTTCTAACTTGTGGGCCAGAATATTGTGAGGAATAAAATAAATGTACCTGTGAGCAGCCTCATTCTAGAAGTAATGAATATACTATTTATTTATGCATGTGGTGTGTTTCTATATTTTCTTCATGTAAAATGTCAGAGAGTGGCTAGCAAAATTAAAAATGAAAGTTAATATATTTTTTAAAATCCACACATATAATAGCAGCAGCAGCAGCAGAAGAGATAAAAGGAAAGAGCCACATTAAAATTGTAACTTTGAAAGTCTGGACAAATAAAAAGGCTTTCCTCAGGTCCACAAGAGGCATTAAGGCTGGTGCTTGGCGAGTCTCCATGGGGAAAGCATTCTGGAGTTGAGTTGCTACAACAGAACATGCTCTATCACAGGTGTCTTACCTCAGTATGTGGAGGAACCGAAAGACTTCAGAGGTACTTCTCAGTAACTGAGCAGGTTCATGTAGGAGAAAGTGGTCCTTAAGGTAACCTGGTTTTGAGCTGAAGAGAGCCCAGAAATGGATCCAGGAGCCTTACGGCTGTTTTTAAAAACTGGTAAGATACGCTCCATATATCGCAGCTAATAATCTAGCTGACTCATTTTGTACTAACTGCAGGTCTGAACTGTCTTCAAGGGCAGCCCTGTGTACAATGTGTTAATAATGCAATTTGGAAGCTAATCAAAGTACAGTTTCCAGTACAGGCCTTCGAAGCAAAAGCCAGTAAACCTCAAACCCTCTGAAAAGGATGGAGCATAGACTTCCGGGAAGGGTGACTTAGCCTGTGCCTGCTTTTGAGACGGGCTCCTGCCTCAAAAGAAGCTTATTCAGATATATCAGTCAGTTTTGTTTTTTTTTTTGACTGATTAAACTTCTCCCGGGTAGGGAGAAACGAAGAGATTAACCTCAAAGCCTATTTTTGTTGGGACGACCAGATCTCATTAATTTATGGGACGAGGTCCAGCCGACGAAGGTGGGACGGATTTTCAACAACAAGCTCTATCTGATAAAGCGAACGTTCATCTTATCTTCTAAGAGAGAACGCACTAACAGGCAAGCACCCTTCTTTCTATATTTTTCTTTTACTTGACTTAAATTGTTGCTGTTTAAAAGAGATTTGCCAGATTGATCGGTTTTTGACATCTCACTGGGGAGCCATAACTTCTCTCTGCTACTCACTAATTAATAGCTTATCTCTGTTTTTGTTGCAAAAAGCTGTCCTGGATTTGCATTCTAAAGATATACACAGAAGAGGGATTTCTATTCCAGATTTTTATTTTGAAGAATATTATATTGTCTGAGACTACTCTCTTTTTGGTCTATTTTATTTTGACGAATCTGTTTCCTGACGACCGCCATTAATTGTTTCGATCCTGGGAACTGCATTTTGTTTACTTAAGCATGGAGAGATAAGGCTGTCTGCTCTGTTTATACTGTGATGTCACCAAGTTTGGAGTATTAACCCAATTGTTGCTGAAATAAGAAGTGGTTTTCCTATATTTTTCTTTTAAAATGGCAATTAAGAAAGTGGCTGAGAATCTGGAAATAACTATGTTTCAGAAAATAATGGATGAGATTGAGATAACGAAACAAAACCTGCGACAGGGTTGTAAGGAGCTGAAAATTGAATTGAGTAAAATGAAGCAGGAGATTAAAGATATAGGGGTCCCTGTGAGAGAGGTGACCCTGGAAGGGGTCCCTGTGAGAGAGGAGACCCCGGAGATTGGAACAAACGTGGAACAGGAAAAAGATTTGGAGTCTATGGACTTTAGAAACAAAATCTATTGTTTGGAGACACAGGAGATTAAAGACATAGGGGTCCTTGTGAGAGAGGAGACCCTGGAGACTGGAACAGGGGTCCCTGTGAGAGAGGAGACCCTGGAGACTGGAACAGGGGTCCCTGTGAGAGAGGAGATCCCGGAGATTGGAACAAACGTGGAACAGGAACAAGATTTGGATTCTATGGACTTTAGAAATAAAATCTATTGTTTGGAACTCAATGTTATCTCTGAAGAAATTAATGAAGATTCTAGAGATAAAGTTATCAATGGCATGGATAATCTTCTGGACTGGAATGATGTGATGGAGCCCAATATAGAGAAAATCTATGGAATTAACTGCAGCCATGTGACAATGGAAAAACTTTCAAGAGATGACCCAGTGTATTTTGAAAAAAAGAACAGAGATATGATTTTACAGCAGTATTTCAGCAACCTATTCAGAATGGATGGCAAGAAAATATTTGGGATAGAGGTAATTCCCATCAGACTCTTACTATATGACTATGGCTTTGACAGCAAGATTATTATGGAATACTGATAATGGAAGATTGGATACTGAAATTACTGGACTTAACAAGACTACTGAAGATGGAAGATGGAAAATGGAACTAATAGGGATAATAGAACAATGGCTACTGAAATTACTGAACCTAACAGATTCTGATGTGATGGATTAATTGAAATGTTTATTTTGACTATGGTTATGACAATAAGATTATCATAATTAGTAATGAGATGGATTAATCGATATGCTTATCTGGAAAAAAAAATTGATAGATATATTTCTTAAAGAATTGAAACCTCTCTTTGACTTTTTGTGGAAAGAATAAAGTAATGTTTATGAGATTTGATGATTAAGTAAGATAACTACTGGAGGAAAGTGATTTTATAATATGACTTAAGAGACAGGATTGTTATATATTATAGACTTATAACTGATTTGATCTTTGACAAATGGGAAGTCAATATTTTACTCTTTATTTTTTATTTTTGTTTTGTTTTTTTTCTTTTTGTTTAACTATTTTTGATTTTGTTTTTTGTCTTTGAATGTTTTATGATTTCGTCTTGTATGTTTTATGAAAATCTGAATAAAAATTATTGAAAAAAAAAAAAATGAAAAGGATGGAGCATAGTCTGCTGGAGTAGATATTACAAGATAATAAAGACTACAACCTGCATACCGCTTTCAAGTGTTCAAAGTGTTTCACATGCATTAAAACCTGCAAGGTACATCAGTATCATATCTCACATATTGCAGATGGGAGACCTGAGGCTGAGAGGTGGCTTGCCTACAGTCCACCTAGTTAGTTTATGGCAGAGGTGAGATTCAAACTGGGAACTTCCTGATCCATTACTCAGTCGCTTAGCCACTATGCTACACAATATTTCTTCACCCTGGAGGTTCATGTTCTTTTACTCCAAGGGACAATAACTGAAGTTATATTAAAAAGACAGCTGAAATGCACTATCCCCTAATTTATATGTTGAATGGAGGGGAGGTAGTAATCTAAAGTGCAAAAAACCCACCCTCTTATAATTAGTGCTTTAAAAAAAATGAAGTGCCGGTACTCATACATTGATAAAAGTGTCATGGGTGAAAAAAGAGGTGATAGTACTCCATACCGGTGAAGAGTTTTACCAAAAAAAGCCAGGCTTATAAATGAGTCAGAAGATCATTGGCCAGCCTAATGCTGTATCCTCTCCCTGGCAGTGGTGCACTGGGGGTCTCAGACAGGGGTCCTGTCCAGTCCAGTTCCCCACAATAATTTTAACCGGAGATGGCAAGGACCCTTTGCATGCAAACCATGTTCTCTTACCATTGAGCTAAAGCCCCTCTCCTAAACCGAAATGACAAATTTGGACAGCGATTTTCCTCTCAATCGATAATTTTTGACTTAAAAATGACTTTGGTCGTCAAAATCTTTGAAAAGCCTCCCCCCACCCCCCTAAGATTGTCTGCTTATGCTATAAACTTATCACCAAGAAACCCAAAAGTACTTTCAGGGATTCAGTCAGTATGGAGGATCCTGTATCCATGTTTTTATACATAATAGTTGACATTATGTAGGTTTCCCTTGTATGCAGACTGTTTCGTGATTCCCAAAAGAGTCGACATGAGACTGAAAGGTCAATCAGCCACCCGAAGTTCAATGTTTTACAATAAGAGAACATTTAATTTTGCCGCAAAATTCCCCTTTGGGGAGGGGGGGCATAAAGCTCACCCATGTTATCAGAACATTGGATCATTACTGTTAATGCCACCACAATAAATACTTATAGGAACAGCAGGTGATTAGCAACATATCAGAAACTATTGCTTTGTGGGTTTTTTTGGAGTTGTTCATAGCCATTCGCTTTTTCGCACGGCTTTTCAGGCGCTGGAAGAAATCTTAGGAAGAAACTTTCGGGCTAGGTAAGAAACAACATTATTTAGGTTGGTCACGGTGTTGGTTATGGCGTCAATGACCAATAAGCACAACCCACCTACGCCTGAAGCAATATCTTGGAGGACAGCAGGGATGGCACCCAGGGTGTAAAATGGGAAGGACACAATATCCAGGAGCAGGTTAACAGGCACGCTGAGAATCCTGTATGTAATCATTAGAACATTGTAGATGTTTTTGGCAATGCCATTCAGGATGTTGACGGCCACCCGAGCCAGGTCAATAAATATATTCAGTAGCGCCGTGGCAATTCCTTTGATGAAAGTGAACACCCCCTTGACAATCATCTGGATGACGTGCCACAGGAAATGAACGATATATTTCACAATTTGGCCAACCAGGTAGAAAACAAATTTCAGCAGTTTGAAGATAGGGGTGACGATGAAATAAAACAATTTTTTCAGAAAGCCACTCTCTTCCTTTGCTGTGCTGGTCTTGTCGCATGTCGCAGACTTTTCTGCTTGCTGTACTGGTATATCAGCTTCGATCTCTTTCACAGAGTGCAACACCTCCTCCAGTTTCTTGGGATCGTGTCTGTCTTGGCCACAGTTGTTCTTAAACAGCTGGGCTCCTGCAGGAAGCTTCTTTTCGAGGGCTTCCACTGTGAGATCTTCCAGGCGATTCCCAGCAGCTACCTGTTTAATAAATCCCACAGACCAGGCCTTGGAGCCATCATCGCAACAAGCTGCCAGCCAGAGAGACTCAGGGACTGCAACTTTGTCCTTCACTCTGAGGGAGGAAGGAACCACTCCGGAAACAAGATAGAGACCCTTCCCATTTTCACAGTGAGGAGCCAAGCCTCTGCTTACTAGGGCCTCAATCTCCCAGTGCCAAATCTCCTGGAGAGGTGGGGTCATTGGCACAGCATTGGTCAGTGTGTATGTGGCTATCTGGGTATCATCCTTATGAAGAGAGCTGGGGTTTAGTTGACCCCTCTCATAGCCAGAGTCCACATAGTCTGCAGTGAGGGCCTGGTTTGTTCCCAGGTTATCCACTGAACCTGTAATTTCAGCTTCTGGCATCATTCCTTCCAAGCCATTTTCAGGATCATCGATCTGAAATGCAAACAAAAGGAATAAATGAATTTAGGACACTAGTTGAATTCTGGGCCCATATTTCGAAAGTGAGCAATTTCCTGGAAAATCCAGAGCCCAAACTTTTTAAGATTGTCAGACACCAAAATTCTGGAATTTACATTTCATCTCAAGTCTTAAAAAAAAAATAATTTAACCTTTGCCAGCTTTTCTCTGACTGAGCACAAACCTACACACAGGACATCAGCTGAGTCCAGCATTTGTGGGATTTCTGAACTCTTGAATTTTAAATTTGTAAAAAGTATAATGGGTCGTATTCAATGTAGCATTACAAGGATTTCTCTTGTATGACAGAACACTTTCCCCCTCTCCTCCCCCTGCACATTCCCTAAATCTGTTCTGGGGGTTTCCCCCCAACCCCTCAGAGCATATTTGCAGGCAGTATGGGGCGGGAGGAGAGGGGGGAAATGCCAGCACTAGCGCAAAACATTATTTGAATATCAGCCAATATCAGCTGCAACATCTGACAGCTAAATTTGCAATTCACACCATTGAACATTACAATTCAAAGCTGTTTCATTGCCAACCAAGGGCCAGTTAATCTTTCTGCTTAATTTGACATAGTTAGAAGATACACTGGCAGTTACAGCTATCCTCACAGTGCCACAGATTACACTGATGCACCGGCTACGTACAGCAGTCATGAATAAAAGCTCTCTAAGTTGACACAGCCAACGGTAGCCACAGTAGTGCTGCTGCCTGTTCAATATGAGCAAGCAAAGCCAACAGGCAAACTTTGTCATGTAACTGGTAATAAAATTTCCTAGAATTCCCAATGAATCTTAAACATCCTTCAACAGGAGACACTGAAAATTCCGCACTCCATTCTCAGGGAAACTGAAGCAGAGAGCATATCCTTCTGCTATTTTTTAAAAAAATATATATCTTGTCGATTTTCCAAAAGCAACAAACAGGTAAGAAAACAACCCTCTTTCCCCTCATCCCACCCAACCCTCCTTACAAAATGAGCTAATCTTTTTCTTTTGCAGGTTTCTACATTGGTATGAAAAACCAGTCAGACATATGAAAGACAAAGAACAAAAAAATGTCTAACCCAAGAATCCTTTCCATAGTTGCATATGGGGTGCTGGAGGATGTAACTTTCTGCTATAATCCATGTAAAAATTATAAGAAATTATGTCTGAAAGCACCTGGCCATAACTGCATATTGTTTTCAGTTTCCCCTAATGAAAAGCACAGATATTGACATTTACATTGGGAATTGTTGGGAATGATTTATCCAGTTTGTTAATAACATTGCTTTCTTGTACTGATAAGCAGAGCATCTTTTCCTACCAGACAGCAGATGAGAACCATGAGCCTCAGCATCCCTGGTGGGGAAAGGATACTGTTTGGACCACTGGCCACCAAGCAGAAGGCCCTCAAAAGCACACCTCGCTTTACTGCTAGGGATGCTGGGACTTGTAATCTCAGTTCAGTCCCAGGTGGGAAAAGCTGCCAGTGCCACCTCTGCTCCACTGCCCCAAGGTGGAGGCAGCAGTGGCAGCGTGGTTGTGCAAGAGTGGGTGCTTGTTGAATTCACTCAGGCTCTGTGTCTTCTCTGAATGCCCACAAAGCATGAACCTCTTTCAGAGTGAGCTCAGGAGTGTTCATGCATCTCTACTTCCAGCACCAACTCCTTCATGTTCTCTTTGCCTACTCCTTTCCTCTGATTCCTGATTCTCAGTTCATTGCCTATTCCTCGCTTTCCCTTCAGCCACCTTGTCTCTGGGCTCCTAGGCTCTTTGTTTCTCTGCTTCTTCAAATCCATACCTTGACTAGCCCATAAAGCCACTCCTCATGCAAGGGCCCATAAGGTTATTATAATCCCAACCAAACTGACAGCTCTCCCTTTCCTCGCAGGATGTGGCCTAAAACACCATGCCAACTTTGTTTCTCCACGTACAGTATTTCATGCCAACTTGACCAGTCATTGTCAGGGGGCTTCACTGCCACAAGCAAGACCACAAACAATGTAGAATGTTGGACACCCTTGCCTCCTATATTACAGACCATTTTGCCAGGGTCAGACTATTGCATAGACCAAGGATACTTTTGTCCCAAGTCACCCGAAGGAATGTCTCTCTTCCACAGACCTCTAGGAGCAGGATGTTTCTTCCAAATGACTTCTAGGATGTCTTCCAAATGACATTTTTAAGAGATTAATTTTGTGTGTCATGCAGGGAATGCATCAGGCTCTGCTTATGGAACAACTCAATTATCCATGCAAATACATGGAATGTCAGGGAATCAACATGAATCATGGCCAATGGGGCCTCTGTCCATGGAGCCACTGCTGGAATATGCATACTCCTGCCTTGTATTCAACACTTAACCTGGTTGCGAGTTGCAACCAGGAATTCCATTCAGGTGAGTGAGTGGGCTGGTGGAGGAGGACTGGATCTCTCTCTCTTACTCTCTCATCTGCTAGTCCTCTTGGTTTCCATGCTAGCCTGGGAGGAGAGCCTGTTCCTCCATGGCCAGCATGGAAGCCAAGCAGTCTGGCAGAAGAGAAACGAATCATGCCATCCCTCTTCCGCAAGTTTGCTTGATAGAAGTCGTTGTTGTTGTTGCTAAGATGCAAGCAGCCTACATTTCCACAGTGAATATGGAAGACTGGACTTTCCTTCCTGTAGAACCAGCATGCAAATGCAAACTACTAGCTTCATTAGCTAGTAACTTTTGGGGGGCTTATTTGCAAGGTTGGCATAATCCCTCTGATGCCACTGTTTAATTCCTAGACAAGTGCCACGGTTTCAGGCATCAACTTGGAACAGTAGCCTCTCCACCTGGTCCTTAACCCCAGATGTCAGATGGATGGCTGTGGGTTGCTCAGTCTCTAGAAGAGGGGTGGGGAAACCTTGAGCCCTCCAGATGTTTTGGGCTACAACTCTCATTATCCCCGACCATTGCCCATGCTAACTGGGGCTGATGGGAGTTGGGAGTCCAACAACATCTGGAAGGCAACACATTCCCCATCCCTACTCTAGGAGATGGCATTCCCCATGTACTTAACATCAGAAGAGCCCGCTGGATCAGGCCAAAAACACATCTAGTCCAGCATCTTAGTTCTACAATGGTCAGCCAGATGCCAGTGGACAGCCCAAATGCAAGACTTCAGTGCAATAGTACTCTCCTACACAATCCCCAGTAATTCAGAAGTGTTCAGTCTCTGACCCTGAAGGGTAGCACACAGCCATCATAACAAGTAGCCACTGCCCTCCTTGATAACTTCCTTTTAAAACCATCCAGGTTGGTGGCCACAGCCAAATCTTGTGGTGGCAAATTCCACAGTTTAATTCTGCACTGTGCAAAGAAGTCCTTCCTTTTATCTGTCCCGAATCTCCCAATATTCAGCTTTATTGGATGACCTTAGGTTCTAATGTTATGAAAGAGGGAGAAAAATGTCTACCTACTTTATCCACCCCTCTGGTATTACTTTATATACTCCAGGAGAGAGCATGGCTCATCCTTGCCTCCAGGCTCAAAGCCCAAGCCCTGTCTGTTGCTAATCAGGTAAGCTCCTGTTGGATAGCAAGCAAAGCATCCCACTGCCCTGTCCACTTCTGAAGGGTGCCGTATGTAAACAGAGCCCCTGCAATTACAGAAGCATCTGGACAATGTTCTCTCTTCTTAATGAGTGAGCAGGAGATGTTTACACGGTGAAGGGCGGTCTTGGTTGGCTGCGATGCGGTTGCCTAGCAACCACGCTATCCTCGCCCACAATCCATCCTCTTTCTCCAGCTCCTCCAAAAAAGGCTGAACTAAGCTTGATAACAATGAGTAGCATCCTTGCTGTAAAGGAAGAATGCTTCTCAGGGCCCAGACCACCACTGCCCCATGGAAAAACACACATAGTCCTCACCAGCCATGACGAGCAGGCCAACAGGAGTTTGACTAACCTCTTTTATTTTTTTAATAGATTTTATATCCTGCCTGTCTTCTTCCATTGTAGAACCCTGTGGTTCCCAAGCAACCACCCACCTAGGCACTGACCAGGCCCAGACCTGCTTAGCTGCAGCAAAGTGGTGGCCTCATGTGCCTTCAGACCACACACTGGGACTGCTTGGCAAAACTGGAGGGAGGGTCCAAACACCTGGGAGGGCACACTTTGTTATCTTAGGCCCCCATCTGCACTATACGTTTAAGGCAGTATTATACTACTTTAAACAGCCATGGCTTCCCCCAGACTCAAGGAAACTGTAGTTTGCTAAGGGTGCTGAGAATAGTTAGGAGACCCCTCACAGAGCTACACTTCTCAGAGTGGTTTAATAATCAAACCTTCTTCCCAGGAACTCTGGGAAGCCACCTTGAATATTGCTGTTGCAACAGACAGGTATGCTATAAGTTATCTTAATAAAGAAACAGACACTCTTGCTTCCGAAATGGAATCAAATTCTTCAGGTGCCTCATTTCCTCCCACTGTATGGGAGAAAAGGGCTGTGTGGCTGAGTGAGTCCATCATTTGCTAGATTTATACTCACTTACCTCTAGGAATCAAACAGTGGCCTGGGATCATTCTCAAATTGAAACCTGTATATAAGGTTTCAGAGAACAGATGGAAACAGCCTGATAGAAGCTCTCTTTGCATAATCAAATATATGCAAGAAGGAAGCTGGGACAGCAGCCACTGCTTATTGCTTATAGACTACTATCATCTTTATACCGACCACATTCACACCGTACATTTATTCCAATACTATTCCACATTAAACAGTAATGGCTTCCCCTAAAGAATCCTGGAAAAGGTAGTTTGTGAAGGGTCCCGAGAGATGGTAGGAGACCCCTATTCCCCTCTCAGAGTTACAGTTCCCAGAATTCCCTGGGAAGAGGGATTGATTCTTAAACCACTCTGACAAGTGTCACTCTGTGAGGAGAATAGGTATCTCCTAACAACTCTCTTCACAAACTATCCTTCCCAGGATTCTTTGGGGTAAGCTATGACTGTTTAAAGTGAAATAATAATGGAATAAATTTATGGTGTGAATGTGGCCTGTGTATGCCTTAAAACAAAACAAAAAACACTACTGTGAGAAAGCTAGGCAACCTATTCATGACCAAACACCAAGGTCAGGGGCTCAACTAGAGTCCCAGTCTCCAAATCCATTGTTTCGCTCACTGGAGCACATAAGAAGAGACATCACCTAAATTGGCTGTCTTGAACCTGTTGCTCTCCAGATGTTGTAGACTACAACTCCCATCGTCCCCAGCCAACACACTGGGGCTGATGGGAGTTGCAGTCCAAAACTTCTAGAGAGCAACAGGTTGGGGAAAGCTGACCTAAATCATGGCACAGAGCTACTGCTGCTTCAGCAAAGATGGTTGGAGGAGGAGAAGAAAGGATTAAGCAACTGGGGAAATTAGTATTTCCTGGTCAGTTAGAGGGGAAAGGAAGATGTGGTGGTTAAGAGCAGAAGGAATTCAATGTTCTTTATTACAGCTTGTGTAGAATATTTAGGATTCCAAAGAGGAGAGGCAATGTATTCAAAGGCTGGATCAAGGGAGGGGTTGACAAAACAACCTTTTTTTTCTGGCTGAAATCCTGGATAATAGCTGACGGACATTCAACAGGCTACACTTTTTCCCCATCACAACATCTTCACAGAGGAAAAAACTTTACTTGTTAAATCCTTACCTGTTAATGGCAAAAGAGACCTACCGGAAAACAGAAGGAGCCCTATCATGCATAGGAACAACTACAGTGATAGGGGTTTTTTGTTGTTGTTATGTGCCTTCAAGTTGATTATGACTTATGGAGACCCTATGAATCAGCGACCTCTAATAGCATCTCTTGTAAACCATCCTGTTCAGAGCTTGTAAGTTCAGGTCTCCTCCAACACATTTCAAATGAGTTGATTTTTCTCTTACCCACTTTCTTCACTGTCCAACTTTTACATCCATACATAGAGAGGGGAAAACACCACAAGAGCCCTTCTAGATCAGACCAAAGTTCCTTCTAGTTCCACATTTTGTTTCTAGTACCATCCAAACAGAAGCTTCCAGGAAGACCACAAATAGGGCATGAGGAAGTCAGCGTAATTCCATCTTCATTTATTCCTACCACCTGATTCTTCAAAGACAGTTATCACTGTACATGGAGGCTCAAGGTAGCTATTATGGCCAAGGGTGTCTGCAGGGGAGGCACACTACACCCCCTGGAATTCTAAATGTAATGGTGGAGTGGGTTGCCAATGACCTGTTGTAACAATTCATAGACCTTCCCCCTGTCCAAATAATTCTATAGGCACTCTTGATTATGGCTGATAGCAGTTTATAGACATCCTCTATGAAACTGTCTTATACATAAAACACACACACACAACTCGGCTACTGCCCTTGGCCTGGAAAAAGCATTCTTTGGCAACAATATGCACATACATGGATGTGTGTAGCTGAATGGGAGGAATAACCGAGGACACTTTATCTTATGCCACTCTTGTTCTGCTATCTGATGGAGAAGGGAACAGATGCTGTCTTTTTGTTTGCAACCATCTGCACTTTTTCTCTTGATCACCCTGCTATTAAAAATGTATCCATCACTCCAGTTGGTATTTAGAAAGCCTATTTGGTATTTCAAGCACCACAGTCGAGTGCATGCTTGCACCTTCCCTGTAATCTGATGCGGGGCCTGCAATTAAAGGCTTCATCATTCCATGGAGCAGAAACCCTTGCTATGCCGGTCACCTCAGCTCTGGGCCTAGCCCCGGAACTGCCCTTCAAGATAACAATTGGTACATCTCCATGGCACTCTCACACCTCCACAGACAGAGGCAGCATGCTTCTTAATACCAGTTGCTGGAAACCGCAGGAGGGGAGAGTGCTCTTGCGCTCAAGTCCTCCTTGCGGGCTTCCCATAGGCATCTGGTTGGCCACTGTGAGAACAGGATGCTGGACTAGATGGGCCACTGGCCTGATCCAGCAGGTTTGCCTTATGTTCTTATGCTAAGGAGTTCCTCAGGTAGAATGGGGCCAGAATCCACCCTGTGCAACTCCTTTTTATACTTCCCTGACCAAATCAACCAGTAGCTGCTGGGGATAGGGTAGAGATTTGATTCAGTTCGCAATTAAATGCGAATTTACCTAATTCTCACTTTTCAAAACAATATGTAAAACTGAAGCATGGTCATTCTTCGCAATTCACGCTTCTATGAATTTTGGAGCGCAGTTCTTCAGACAAGTAGTGTGAACAAAAATATATATACTGGGGGTAAAGTGTGCATGTAAATGTACATATGAGTGAAAATAATACACAACAGCACATTCTGTTAGGGGGAATTGCTTTGCAAAAATGTGTATTTTAGGATAAATTTGCACTAAAATGCTAATGAATTTTCATGATGACTTTTTCTGTTAATTGCAAACTGATGTGAAAATGTGGAGAACCAAACAAGCCTGGAAAAATAAGAAACTGAGAGAAACTGAAATTGATAGATTTGCTCATCCCTAGGACTAGCAACAAGCCCCTCCTGATAAAAAGTGGAGGCCAGCATCACCATGACAACAACTGTGTCACAAAGACTTCTAAGGCTTGAAATGTGAAGGCCCACATCCAAATCCTCACCCAGGCCTGGTTCACACATGCCTGTGTTATGTTACACTCACTGGCTGCATGCTTGGGGCCAGTTCACACAAGCAAGTACTTCCCTTCATTTCTCCCACCCTTAATTACTCTACTGGCAGCTGAATGTGCGAACTGACTCCACTGAGAAGCACCAACTTTCAGGTGAGAAAATGAAAGTATTATCCGTAGCTTTTAGCTGTGGGCTTGCCCATTCACACATGCAAGTCATCACCTGACATCGCAGCTCTCAAGCGATGGGCATGCATGTATGAACCAGGCCACTGCCTTCAAGTTTGTCAGGCAGCCTGCAGCAATTTGCTGTCTCCCAGCCTGAAGGATAAAATGCAAAAGAAACAATGTAAGGCAAGTCTGGGCACTGAAAACACACTACAGAAAAAGTAATGAATCTCTTCTATTCTTCAAACATGCCCTCCCCGCAGCCCTGAATTTTAGTTGCAACCAGCACAAGGAGCATTTCTTATTTCAAATAATTTCTCTACCTTTCCAGACACACCTTTCCTCTCCTACTTGGCTAAGAGCTCAGTCCACATTCCTCTACCACACCCCAAAGACTGACAAACTGAAGGATGCCTCTTAAGAACGTGAGAAGAGTCTGCTGGATCAAGCTAAAGGCCCATGTAGGCCAGCAGCCTGTTCTCACAGTAGCCAACCAGATGCCTATGAGTAGCCCTCAAGCAGGGCCTGCGCGCAAGAGCACTCTCCCCACCTGCAGTTTCTAGCAACTGACAGTAGAGGAAGAACATAGCCATTCTAGCTAGTAGCCATGGATAGCCTTATCTTCCATGCATTTGTCTAATCCCCGTTTAAAGTCATCCAAGCTGGTGGCAATCGCTATCTCTTGTGGGGGCAAATTCTATAGTTTAACTATGTGCTGCGTGAAAAAGGACTTTCTTTTGTCTGTCCTGAACCTTCCAGCATTCCATGTCATTTGATGGCCCCAGGTTCTAGTGCTATGAGCAAGGGAATAACAACAATTCCATATCCACTTTCTCCACACTGTGCATAATTTTATAACCTCTATCATGTCTCCTCTTATTCGCCTTTTTCCTCAACTAAAAAGCCTCTTCCCAGCCCTCAACAGCACCCTAATGGTGATGTAAGCAGTGAGAGGCTCTCTAGCTAACATTCCAGTCTTGTCTCTCTGGGCTTTTCTTTAAGTCCCACACGAACATGGCTGACATGTTCATGAGGCAAGTCATATCTCCCTCTGAATATTGTTGCTGCCTCATACCTTTCTCTCCTGCTCCTAATATTAGAGCAATAACAAGCCCTCTCACATTGGCGCTAGCAGGCAGTGCAGTGTGGGCTTTCCCTTGTAGTGCGGTGCTGCTAAGAAGGTTATCGTTGGAGAGCATCAGCTGGCAATTGGCGCATGCTTAAAAGCATCGCTGCCAAACAGGCTAATTGCTTCCCCAGACAATGCCCCTCTTGAAGCCTCTGCAGACAGCTCTGTTGCAGATGAGCTAGGGGCAGTTACAATGGGATGTGTTTGTGAGTGAAGAATAGCTGATGTTTGCCCCCACCCCCTGGCTGCCTTTTCCTTCCCTATTCATTTTTTTTTTTTTAGTCAAGCCTCATTCTGTTTTGAGAAAATTGTTTGTGTACCGCAGGGTCAGGGCAGAGGTTGGCACGATCCTTGGCTCCCTTGGGAGGCAACCTCCCCCTCACCCTGTGGGAACCATAGTCATGGGGGAAATTCTTATCAGAGATCCTCAAAGAGATCAGCAAAGGCAGACAAGGTTCCCTGAAAGTCAGACTGGAAACCCCCCCCCCCCGTTTTTATCCTCAAAAAGAGTATTGTAGAACTGGGAAAGGTTTCGAAAAGGGCAACGAAAATGATCAAGGGGGAAGAAAGGTCGAAGTGTTTGGGGCTTATTCATTTTTAGAGAAAAGGCAAGTAAGAGGGGGGATGAATATGAGGTGAATTAATTATTCATGGCGCGGAAACAGTGGATAGGGAGATGTTTTTCTGCCTACCTCATTATACTCGGGACCATCCCACAAAGCTGAATGTTGAGAGATTCAGGACAGACAAAAGAAAGCACTTCATCACACAGTGCACGGTCACAGCTATAGATTTCACTCCCACAAGAGGCACCGATGGCGACCAACTTGGATGGCTTTAAAAGAGGATTAGACAAATTTATGGAGGATGGCTATCAATGGCTACTAGCCATGATGCCTATGCTGTGCCTCCACAGTCAGAGGTTGTATGCCACTGAATACCAGTTGCCTGGATTCACAAGTGAGAAGAGCACGTATGCATTCAGGGCCTGCTTGCGAGCTTCCCACAGGCATCCGGTTGGCCACTGGGAGGATAGGAAACTGGGCTAGCTAGGCCTTTGGCCTGATCCAGCAGGCCTCTCCTTATGTTCTGAGGTAATTGGTCTGTTTAGCTCAGTACTGTCTGCACTGCCTGGTAATGGCTCTCCAGGGTTTCAGACAGGGGACCTTTCCAGCCCTACCGGGAGATTCTAGGGGTTGAACTTGGGACCTTCTGTAGTCATAGAGGGCTTAACATGGGACCATAAGCCCAGCCTGACATTTTGCTGCCTGAGGCAAAGAACAAGATGTCACTTCAGCCCCCCAGCCCAGTTTCACTGGGAGTCGACTCTTACTTCAACACTGGCAACAGGATAGCAGCCTCCACTGCACCTAAAGGCAGGCCATGCATGTCACATACAGCTCTGTCCTCCAACACCTTGCCACCGCTCCCTGCCGCCGCCACCGCCCAACATCTGCCACCTGAGGCAGGCACCTCAATCTGCTTAATGGTAGAGCCAGCTCAACAGGCTAGCCTAGGTGTGGGGAACTGTTGGCCCTCCAGACGTTGCTGAATTACAACTCCCATAATCCCTGGCCATTGGCCATGCTTGCTGGGGCTGATGGGAATTGTAGTTCAGCAATGTCTGTAGGGCCAAAGGTTCCCCACACCTGGGCTAGGGCAATGCCTCAGGTAGAGTGAACAAACTAGAATCTTTCCCAGAATCCTTTGCAACAACACTAGGGTTCCGTGGCTGGGATTGCTTAGTGAACAAGCTGATGCACAAACAAGAGATGGCCATAGGTCAGAGATGGAACACATGATTTGCATGCAGAAGGTCCCACAAGCTCAATCCTGGGGATCACCAGTTTAAAAAAGGATATTGGGTGTAGCAGCAGGGCTGGAGACCTTACAGACCACATCAGCCACTGCCAATTAGTGTGGACAGTACTAAGCTAGATGAACCAATGGTCTGACTCAACATAAAGCAACTTCCTATGTTCCTATACATAAGGATTTTCTCAAAGCACACAAAGTCTGATAACATCTGATGCGTAACATTTTTAGCAAGTCTGCCAAGTTAAGTAGTGCACATTGCAGTACAGCCCCACCCAGCCCAGTGACTTGTGCGGTTTTACCATCCTCTCATCCCTTGAGCCAGAGAGCAAGCAGCAGCAGAGCTCTGGAGATCCAGGCAAGAATGTAGGGCTGGCTCTATCCCTCCCCTTCCTGCCCAGTCATGCCACAAACCTCTTCAGCCTGTGTCACCTCTGGTTCCCATGCTGCAGGTTGGCTACCTGTTCTTTAGGTCAGAGGTGGAAAACTGGCTGCACTACAAGTGTTGTTGGACTACAACTCCAATCATCCCCTGACTAATGGCCACGCTGCTGGCAGGGGCTGATTGGAGCTGGAGTCCAACAACATTCCAGAGGGTCCCACCTCTGCTTTAGGGTCTGTGGCCTCTAAGTGTAAAGGAGGGTAGGATTGCCAAGGTTTATTCTGCCAAAGCTCCTATGCCTGTAGATGTGACACAAAGGGAAAAAAATGGAACTGGGAAATTTATTTCACCAATGAGGAAACATTTGCACCTCTTGATATTTCTTTGTTGCCTTTTACGTGGGTGTTCCAGGTGCAGGAGTCTTGCTGGATGGAAAAAAATGTTGGCAACTCTACCAGAAAAGTTAACAACCTTCATCTAGTTTTCATCCTCAACAACCCTCATCTAGTTTTTTTTTTAATTATGTTTATCTGTGATGAAGAACCCGTGGCCCTCCAGGTGTTGTTGAACTACAACTTCTATCACCCCTGGCAATTGGCCACGCTGGGTGCTGTAGTTCAACAATATCTGGAGGGCCACAGGTTCCCATGCCTGATGAAATATGCACCTTGATCAGGCCAGAAAGCAAAGGTTGATATTCCACTCCTCCTGCCCACTAATTGACTCCAACAGTTTACTTTCAATTGCTTTCTAATTGTGTGGCTACTTGGACATTCCCCAAAAGGAGGAAAGGCATCATATTTTTTTTTTAAAAAGACACAAATTTGCATATGCTAACTTATGCGGAGAGATGAAAATTCAGAAATAATCATTTTAATTTAAAGAGAAATCTTTCTTTCAGTAAGAGATTTCTCCATTGCAAAAAAAGTTGTGACCGGGTGAAACCATGTGGAACCATGTGGCTGCTCAGGCTGATGCTCAGGTGCTGAGTGTGAATGGACAACTTCAAGGCCCTTCCTGCTCTGCTTTCTTAGGTTCTTTATTTTTAAGCCACGCTTGGACCTGACAGCCTTTCAAACAGAAGACGGTCCTCTTGTAAAGTAGGCCACATGGTCACCCTGCTCATTAACGGTGCAGCTCCCAAGCTTCTGCAGTGGGTTTTCTATTTCGCTCCCTCGGGGGTCTTAAATTACATTATGAGGGCTCTCTTTTCAATTCATCCTTCTGGCCCAAGAATGTGCCAATCTCAGGCCTAAATCTCACTGACAGTGGGTGCTTGTCAGGGCAGGACTTTGGGGCAGAAGCCTATGGCCCCACTCAGCAGAAGGAGCATGAGGGCCCCTCAAAGGCAGCAAGGCCATTGGAAAGGGCCGTGGCTCAGTGGCAGAACACATGCTTTGCATGCAGAAGGTCCCAGGCTCAATCCTTAGCATTTCCAGGTAGGGCTAAGACAGACTCTCAGTCTGAAACCCTGCAGAGCCACTGCCGGTCAGTGTAGACAAGGCTGGGCTAGATTGATTGATTGTCTGATTTGGTATGTTCTTAAGGCCTTGCCATATTTTGAAACAAGTGAAATAACACACTTGATCATTTCAAGAGTAGGGTTGCCAGGTTCAGGGCCTGAGACTGATCCTGTATCTTGAGGAGAAGAGAAAGTCAGCCAAGTGCAGGTGTTCTTTCCACACTGTAATGGGAAAAACCACAAGGTGGAATTCTCCCTTCCCCCTGCACAACTTTTAAAGATACAGAAGACCTCTTGGAGGCCAGACCTGGCAACCCTATTCAAGAGGGAGGGGTGGAGTGTCTGTAACGCCACATCCACACCATACATTTAAAGCACTATCATATCACTTTAAACAGTCATGGCTTCCCCAAAAGAATCCTGGGGACTGTAGTATGTTAAGGGTACAAGTTGTTAGGAGACCCCTGTTGCCCCCTATTTCCTGTTCAAAGTGGTATAACAGTGCTTTAAATGTATAGTGCAGGTAATGAGGCCTAAGACCATTATGCCCAGCTATAAATGACCTAACTGCACTACACCTCAGTGAAGTGCAAAACCAGTGTCTTGACTGTACCAGGTCAGGCTGCAGGGAGGGCTTTTGTTGTTATGTGCCTTCAAGTCGATTACGACTTATGGCAACCCTGTGAATCAGTGACCTCCAAGAGCATCTGTCATGAACCACCCTGTTCAGATCTTGTAAGTTCAGGTCTGTGGCTTCCTTTATGGAGTCAATCCATCTCGTTTGGTCTTCCTCTTTTTCTACTTCCTTCTATTTTTCCCAGCATTATTGTCTTTTATAGTGAATCATGTCTTCTCATGATGTGTCCAAAGTATGATATCCTCAGTTTCATCATTTTAGCTTCTAATGACAGTTCTGCTTTAATTTGTTCTAACACCCAATTATTTGTCTTTTTTGCGGTCCAGGGTATGTGCAAAGCTCTCCTCCAACACCACAGTTCAAATGAGTTGATTTTTCTCTTATCTGCTTTTTTCACTGTCCAACTTTCACATCCATACATAGAGATCAGGAGTACCATGGTCTGAATGATCCTGACTTTAGTGTTCAGTGATACATCTTTGCATTTGAGGACCTTTTCTAGTTCTCTCATAGCAGCCCTCCCCAGTCCTAGCCTTCTTCTGATTTCTTGACTATTGTCTCCATTTTGGTTAATGACTGTGCTGAGGTATTGATAATCCTTGACAAGTTCAATGTCCTCATTGTCAACTTTAATGTTACATAAATCTTCTGTTGTCATTACTTTAGTCTTTTTGACATTCAGCTGTAGTCCTGCTTTTCTGTTTTCCTTTAACTTACATCAGCATTCATTTCAAATCATTACTGGTTTCTGCTAGTAGTATGGTATCTTAAATTATTGATATTTCTCCCTCCAATTTTCACACCTCCTTCATCTTGGTCCAGTCCCGCTTTCCGTATGATATGTTCTGCATACACATACATGAGGCGATTACCACTCATAGAAAACTAGCAAATCAGGGACAAACACTGACAAGAACCCTTCTCCTTGATATCTAGTTTCCTAATGTGCCAAGATGTATTTTTTGCATGATGGAAAATTCAATCATGTCTGCCTCCATCTGCAGACTGAAATTGTACAGCCCAGAGACGGATTTACCGTATCAATGAGAACTAGCCCCAAGATTCATCTTTGCTTGGTCATACCTTCACTATGGGAGAGGCTGCTGGACTCAAGGGGGCTTACTCTGACAAGCTTTATGAACCCTCGTAATGGATATTTGTTTGGTTTTATGTATGTATAACTTTCAGTGGTGTGACTATAGGCTGACATGGTGGTCGTGGGCAGGGGAACATTGTCCCTTTCCCTTGGCCTATAGAGAACAAATTTAAAGTGGCAGACCACACCCCAGTGTGGTGTAGTGGTTACAGTGTTGGACTAGGACCTGGGAGACCAGGGTTCAACTCCCCACTCAGCCATAAAGCTCAGTGTGTGATCTTGGGCCAGTCACTGTCTCTCAACCTAGCCTACCTCACAGGATTGTTGAGAAGATAAAATGGAGGTGGGGGGACCCTGTATGCCTCCTTGAGCTCTTTGGAAAAAAGGTGGGAAATAGTAATAATAATAATTAGCTCTATCCCCAAACAAGAGAGAGACTTCTAGACTCAGATGGATTAGAATTAGTTGGCCTACTGAATTTACGGTCTAATAGATGTTTAAGGGACTTTAAGCATGTTTTAAAAAATAAAATAAATCAATGCATGTGGGATGCCACTGCTATTTCCCACCCCAATTTTACTTCTTTTTTGGATTTCCCATTATATTCAGTAAGTCCAGAGTGGTTGTGGTGTTCCCTGCCAGCTGCCCCCCCCCAAAAAAAGATGGATGATGTGAATCATAAGCACCATCTCCTGCGTCCCTGGTCATTTTTAAAGTGCATGGGATCCTGCTTCCTCCTCTTCTCATATATAACTACAGCCTTCTTCAGTGTATACTACAGGACCTCACTTAATTCATCTTCCCTCAATAACTCTCTGCAGTAAGTGGAGGGAGAAAGTTTGCTATCTAAGATGTGCACATGAAGTATATACACTGAAAAGTGGCTCCTGACTTTAAAGAGCAATACAGCATTTTGGCACGGGTAATTTTTGACCCTGATGTTTCCAATAGCAAACACAGAAAGTGTACATGGCAGGTGCGCATTCTTAATAAATGACCAAAAAAGAGAGGGTTCCACAAAACAACTGCAAAAAAAGTCACTTCCCAGTATGATGGAATACAAAAACAGGAAAACCACAGACAATAGAGCATATCATTGTAATGCAATGCAAACAAGTGTTACAAATGGGCAGAATACAGTACAAATCACAATAGAGAATAAAAAACACTGTAAATACCAAAAACAATGAGGTAGAACAGTATAATTACAATAATGCAATGCCAACAAGTGTTACAAATGGCCAAAATACAATACAAATCATAGCAGACAGTAAAATATGCTACAATAACCAAAAGCCATGAAGTGCAACACTGTATTTTGGCCATTTGTAATGCTTGTTTGCATTATATTACAGTGATATGCTCTACAGCTTGTCATTTTCCTATTTTTGCATTCCATTATACTTGCAAGTGACTTTTTTTTTTTGCAGGAGTGCATTCTTAACCATTCTTGCACCCCTAGTTGCACCCAATTAGAGACCCCTAAACAAGTCACACAATTGCTGTAAAAACCATACAGCTTCAAAACGGTGTTGGATAAGAAATGGGGGAGCCCTAGGTACAATTCCCTGCTCATGATGCATAATTAGAGGTACGGGTGTCACTGTCTTTCAGCCCAACCTACCTTGCAGGGTTGTTGTGAGGATAAAATGGGATTACTGCACATACATGGTAAATGCAGACAGCTACACAATAGAAGACACGTGGAGCTGTTGTCAAGCATGCCATCCCTGTGATAGGATGATCCCCTCCCCACCCAAACATGCCCTGACATCATTATGCTTTGAATTTCACAACACAAAATAGATGGGAAAGGGGAGACTTGGGCTGCATACACACTATTCTAGGGATAGGTGAGGATTTTGATTCAGTTCGCATTTCAAGCCAAATGTATCAAATTCTCACTTTCTGAAACAATATGAGAACTGAAACACAGCCATCCTTTGAAATTCGCACTTATTCAAATTTTGTGATTAATTTTCATTTACAAATATATTAAGGGAAAGTGTGCATAAAAATTAATGAATGATAATAACATGCAAAAAGGCATGAAATGATGAGAAATGGCTTGCAAAAATGTGTACATTTGTCAAAACTGCCTACAAAAATGTGTGTATTAGGAGAAATTCACACTAAAATGCTGGAGAATTTTCATGGGGATTTAAAAGAAGAAGAAAAAAGCAAATTGCTGCAGAAATGTGGAGAACTGAATTTAAGATTGAAAAAATGAGAAACTGAGAGAACCAAAACTGACAGATCTTTCCATTCCTACACCATACCTTGAAAGCACATTTGAAGCGCACCGCTCCCCCCCCCCAAGAACCCTGGGAACTGTAGTTTACCCCTCACAGAGCCACAGTTCCTAGTACCCTTAACTAACTACAGTTCCCATGATTCGAGGGGGGTGGGGAAGGAATGTGCTTTAAATGTTTGGTGTGCACACGGCCAAAGAACCATACAGAGGGATGCTACTGTGAATGGCAGCCAGATAGATAGATAGATTTAACTGTTGTTCCAGAATGTAACAAACACATTCATCACAAAGATATATTGATTAAAAAGCAAAGAATGGCTACCGCTGTGCCAGAATACGTAAATGGCCGGGAGGTCGCCTTTGATGCTGCATCTTCCACACCCAAACCCAACACTCTAGCTCAATGGTGCTCCCCCTACCCACCCACCCACCCAAACAGGACTTTGGCGCAGAAAGTCCAGGGTCCCCTTCAGCAGAATAGGCAAGAAGGGCTGGCTTGCTGCATTTTGAAGCAAGGGCCACTACCATCTAAAGAGGGAGGGAAGGGGGCCCTTTAAGGCCATTCAGTGTCAGAGTCTATAAAATGATCTCATTGCTGCTCTGCTCACTGCACCCCAGTGACCCCCAAGAACTTAAGAAGTGCCCTGCTGCAGGGTCTCCTCCTGCATCCTGCTTCCCACAGTGGCCATCGGGGCAGCTCAGGAGCAAAGCAGGCATGCAGGCCACTGTCCCTCTCCTGTTGCTTCCAAGGGCTGGTCTATTCAGTGGCACGCCTGCCTCTGAGCATGCTTAGCTGCATGGGGACATCAGGACTGGTTGCCATGGACAGACTCCTCTCCTCTCCTCCACTCCCCTACCCCTGCTGCTTGTGAGCTTCTGATGGGCATCTGGTCCGCCAGTGTGAAAACAGGATGCTGGACTAGATGGGCCTTTGGCCTGATCCAGCAGCCGGGCTCTGCTTATGCCTTTGAAAACCACCACATCTGGTGGCAGGGAGTTCCAAACACAATAGCTTTGTTTTATTGTTATTGTTATTGTTGTTGTTATAAATTAATTACATATTGTTATTAATATTAATATTGATAATAATGGTGATAATAATAATAACAACGGAGACAAACTGTTTCACAACAAGCTGCCTTCCCCTGCTGTTCTGCAAAATCCCCCCTCTCCTCCCCTGCGTCCTTTGCAGCCCTCCCGCCAGCCCCTCTCTCCCCCCCAGCCCGCTCACCTGCGGTTCCACCAGCCATCTCTCCTCCCCGCTCGGGGCAGCTTCTTCTGTGTACCGAAACGCCGAGTAAAGCGGGAGTTTGTCCCGCGTGCTGTAGAGGGTGGCGAAGCGGGGCTCTCGGTTGTACTTCTGGCAGATCTTCACCTGCCCCTGCTCCTCCAGGGCGAGCCCCTCCGGTGGCGCCCGCTGGTAGAAGAAGCCGTCGCATTCCGCGAAGCCCGCGTCGCCTTTGCCCACCACCTTGCCTCGAGCCAAGCCGGGGAAGGCCAGGGCGATCAGGACCACGGAGAAAGAGAGCCACATGTTTTCTCTCTCTTTCGCGTTCTGGCAGCAGCAGGAGGCGAGGAAAGGGTGAGATCGACTTGGCTCGCCAAAAAACAACACCACTATTTTTTTTAACCAAAAAGAAAAAGCGCAAAGGGACACCGCCAGGCGCTGCAACAGAGGCTGGAATCCGGGCGTGTGCGGGTGTCTTGGTCTGCCGGTGAGCGGCGCAGCCTTTCGGAGGGAAGCGTAACCCGAAACCGCCCTCGCTGCAAGCGGGGAGCCGAACAGCCTCCTTGTGGAACGCAGCGGCGGCGGCGGCGCCTTATGAGCGCCAACACGTGGTGGTGGCGGCGGCGGCGGGTGACACAAGCCGCAAAAGCGAAAATCGGCCCTCTGCACGCGCTCAGAGCCGTGGGGGCGGCTATCGTGGAGAGGAAAGGGAAGGCACGGGATGTAGCAGCGGCGGCGGCCGGGGGAGGGGAGGGGTGAGTGTGTGTGAGAGAGAAACCGTCCTAGTTTCCCTGGCCTGCGTCACTGGATCACCAGGCTATCTTTTGGCTCTGGGCCGCAGCCGGTGCCTGGGGGGAGGGGACGGGTGGAGAGGACTGCATTGCAGCTGGGATCCCCACCACCAACAGACATTTCGGAGGAGTCAGCGGGAATTTCTTCCCCGCGCACTCACGCGGGCCTGCCGCCCTCCAAAACCGGGAAGAAGCTGCCGCGGTCCTCAGTGGCTTTGCCAAAGCCGCTCATCAGCCTGCTTGCGATGCCCTTCTATAGCCAGCGGGTCAAAGCGGCAAAACGGTGTTTTTTGTTTTGTCGCAGCGACGTTGGCCCAAGACGTGTTGCTGCCAGTGGCGGAGCAGCAAATGGTCCCCGCAGCTCTCCTGCAAAGTAGCCGGAGCTGAGCAAATCATTTGGGCGCCCGAGGCCAAAAATCCCAGAAGCACCTCTTCACCCCTTCCTGGCAATAAAAAATACAATAATAAAAAGTAAATAAGGAATAATTTCAAAACCAACTGTCTGGGGAGGAGGCCTAATAGGGGCATACCCAGTCAGACCTTTCGTCCATCAAGCTCAGTATTACCTACACTGACTGGCAGCAGCTCTCTAGGGTTTCAGGCGAGGGTCTCTCCCAGCCCTATCTGGAGACGCTAAGGATTGAACCTAGGATCTTTTGCATGCTACTGAGCTAGAGGCCCTAGTCCCCAAACGGGAGGGCCAAGACCACTGGATTTGAATTTAATTTAGACAATCCTCATCCATTATGAAACTCCCAACTCAAAATGCTCCGGAGTAAACTGGATGGCTGCGATGGAAAGACAAAAAATAGTTTTGGACGGGTAACCATACTAGCCTCTGTAGCAGCGAAAACAACAAAGAGTTGTTGCGTTTTACGCTTTTGCAGACTAGATTCAACTTCATCAGATGCACAAAGTGAAATCCTCGGGTGCAGGTATATAGATGAAATTTTAAAAGTGCGGGCAGTGGCAATTCAGTTAGAGCTGGAATTCATGCGAAACAAGCACAGTAACCCATCACAGCAGCAGAGAGAGGTGAATCGGTGACAGCAATCCACTTAGCAACACTGAGTTGATTAGCATCTGTAGCTGAACAAAACGGAAATATAATTCAAGGTTAAATGTGAGACAGATGGTAGGGACATATTACTGGCTTAAAATGCAGTTCCTCCTGTGTTTTGGAATCCAGGTAGACATGTTACCCACCATTCCCAACAATCCACTGGTTTCTTTGGAACTACTGCATGTTGATGTGGTATCCCCCAAACCAGCTTCACTCCAGCTTTGGAGCATCCCAATTCCGGCATACTGCAGTTCAGTAATAACAGAGTCAAATTGTATGGGTCAGGAAAAGCCAGGTCAAAAAGATACGTCCTTACAAGACATCTGAAGCAACTGATGGGTGATGATTCACATAGGACAGAGGGAAGGGCATTCCAGAGTGGAGGGGCAATGGTGGAAAATGCCAGTGTTTCAGTCACTGCTCTGTCTTATGGGAGTTGGAGTCCAACAGTCTGGAGGGCCGCATGTTCCCCACCCCTAACCTAGATGACAAATGTCCCGACCTGGCCTAAGGCAGATTCCTGTGCTCCTCATACCAACAAAAGCAAGGTATTTATGAAGAATCTAACATTGCTAGATGTCAAAAACAGGCCCCAAAATGTGAGTACCTATTATTGGCACCTCATACATAGGCAGCAGTGTAGTGGCAAATTCAGAAGTGCAGGGGCCCTTCATTTATTTATTTTTTATTATTTATTTATTTATTTATTACATTTATATACCTCCCCATAGCCGAAGCTCTCTGGGCGGTTTACAGCAATTAAAAACAAATATACAAATTTTAAAACACAAAAAACAATTTAAAAACAATTTAAAAAAAATCATGATAGTCATGCCACATCCCCTCACAGCCATGCCCCCCCTTTCCACTTTCCCTCGTCTTCCTTGCCCTCCCTGTCATCTTGCGAGTCCGTACTCCACAACAGACGTCTCTAAGAGCCAATCAGTATGATAGTGGCTGATTCACCTCCTTTCACTCTGATTAGCTCCAATCAGCAGAAAAGGACACAGTTCCTTCTCAGAGGCTAACTCCTCCCTTTTCAAGCTGATTGGCTCACACATAGGGACCTGACTGGGACTCTGCTCCCAAAAAAGTAACAGGTCCATGAACCCCCATGACTACACCCCTGTACATAGCTGTTGATATGGTTTTATTGTGGACAGAAGGAAGGTGATGAATAGGTGTACATAAATAAATGTCCATTACAGCTGGACATTATAAGAACTACTACTTAACTTGAAATTGGTACACGAGTTTGCTTTCTTCCACTTCCCTCAGTGTTCCTTTTGTCTTTCGTGTCGTGTCTTTTAGACTGTAAGTCTGCAGGCAGGATGTATCTTGCTTTAATTGATAGTATGTAAGCCATACTGGGAGCTTTTTAGCTGAAGAGTGGGGTCAAATTCTCTAAATGGATACATAAATAAAATAAAACAAAGTAATATGCCAAGTATCCCCCAGGGCCTTTTTAAAAATATTATTCTTTGGCTCATAAAGAATCTTGTCCTGTGTCAGGGCCAATGGCAGCAGAAAAAGCACAAACAGTTGTGTCTAGTTCCAGATTCATTTTAGAATTTCGCTGTAGGTAAATTGCTTCCTCATTCATTCAGCAGTTGCTGGGCCAGTCACGCCATTCAAGATGTTGCCATTAGTTGTATTCTTCATCAAAGCAGGTAGGGAAGGAATGAAATATTATGGAATGAGGGTTAAGTAATCTGCACTGAGAGCGCAGAGCCAATTCAGGTATGCATGTGCATTGCTCAGTGTCTCAAAGAACTCAATGACTTGTCTTCTGGTGACTCGGATCTAGTTGTGTGAGTGGCCTCCATTAAATGGTTGATATGGCTGTCAGATGCTGTTTGATCCATGCTGGCAGTGACACACATGTAAATATTTACTAGATGCTTAATTACTGGGCGTTAATTACCGGGGGGACACCCTCCCAGCCTCTTCATTTGGCCCTCAGGATTCTTCCAAAGCCATACCTCGTCTCCAGGCCACACCTTTCACCAGCCTTGTGCCAAGGTCTCCCTGAGTGCTTTTTATTTATTTATATTATTATGTTCACATTTTTATCCCACCTTTCCTCCAAGGAGCTCAATGTATGTTGTGTGTATGAGTATTATAAGCTATCTCTGGTTTTGTCAGTGAAGTATTGGATCGTTTACTTTGGTGTACCTGTCACCAAAAATCCACTTCCACATTGACAGCCATAGCACACACGAGTGCCAACATTCTACCTTTTGCGCTCTTTATCATCTTCTCCACAAGGGCTCTTTTTCTTTTTTCTTTTTTGAAGGACATTCTTTTTAAGTGATTCCAGTTTATTAACTGTTGTTTCAAAGAAGAATACAACTAAGTTCACAATGGGATTTAATAGAGCTCAGCAAACAATAAGCCAAGAATAGAAAAGAGGGGTGGGGAATCTGTGTGTCTCTCCAGATGTTGCATAAACCCATCGTCCCTGACCACAAAAACTGAAAGGCCATAGCCTTGCATGCAGATGGTCCAAGGTCTAACCCAGCCTTTCCCAACTAGTGGGCCACCAGATGTTGTTGGACCACAATTCCCATCTTTCCTGACCATTGGCAATGCTGGCTGAGGCTGATGGGAGTTGTGGTCCAACAACATCTGGTGGCCCACTAGTTGGGAAAGGCTGGTCTAATCCCTGACAATTCCAGGTAGGGCTGTGAAAGACTCCAGTCTGAAATTAGTGTAAATAATACTGAACTAGGTAGAGTCACCAATGGTCCAACTCAATGTAAGGCAACTCCCTATGTTCCTGTAACTTCTTTGGGCAAGGACCATAGCTCAGTGATAGAGCATCTGCCTTGCATGTGGATCTCAGGTTCAATCCCTGGGATCTCCAGGTAGGGCTAGCAAAAGCTCCTGCCTGAAATCCTGGAGAGCCACTGCCCATCAGAACATACCAGCCTTTCCCAACCTTTGAGTCCCCAGATGCTGCTGGACTACAACTCCCATCAGCACCAGCCAGCATGGCCGATGGTCAAGAATGATGGGAACTGAGTCCAGCAACATCTGGGGAACCAAAAGTTGGGAAAGGCTGGAAGAGATAGTACTGAACTAGATGGACCAACGGTCTGATTCAGTACGAGGCAGCTGCCGATGTTCCCATGGCCATGCTAATTGGGGCCAAATGAGTTGGAGTCCAACATCATCTGGAGCGCCACAGGTTCCTCATCTCTGGTTTAAAGGAAAGCCACGTTTGGATGGGGTCAGACTGGAGCAAAGAAGATGCACAATTCTTCCTTCAACAGCCACTTCAAATTGCTGCCCCAAATGGCTTCCCCCACAGAGCTGTAAACATGAATGCATATTTAGGAGGATACACACACATTTGGAAAAACTGTGGCTGGGGGGAGGGAGTCAGAGCAAAGAAGCAGGCAAAGAAGTCTCTCTCTCTCTCTCTCTCTCTCACACACACACACACACACAGACTGCTGTCCTATTTCCCACACAGAGCTACAATTTCCTGAGTGGTTTAATAGTTAATCCCCCTTCCCAGGGAACTCTGGGAATTGTAGCTGTGAGGGAAATTGGGGTTTCCTTAGAACTCAACACCCTTAACAAACTACAGTTCCCAGGATTGCTTGGAGGAAGTTGTCAGTGTTTAAAGTGGTATGATACTGCTTTAAATGTACAGTGCAGATGGGCTCTAGATGCAGTGGTGTCTGCCCTAAAGGCCTGCCCTCATGCAGTGGGAGCTGATGGTTCCATGTCAGTGGGGCACTGGAATCCATTTTAGGTTTTAGTCCAGACTTTCAAGGAGCTGTCCCAGGTGCTTTCAGTTAGTGAGGAGGTTAGATGACACTGGCTCTTTGTAAAACATTCAGTCTGGTCTTTTTGTGGGGAGGTTATATGAAGTTGCATCAAGCATTATACCACAATTCCCAGTGCATTTTGCCTTACCGCAAAACATCCAGGGCAGTGGCAACTGTGGCTCCCTGCCAGTGGGGTGGTGAAATCCACTCTGGGTTTTAGTCCAAACTAAAGGAGCTGACCAAGGTGCTGAAAGCTGATAGCACCATAGACAGATCCTTGAAATTCTGAACTAAAACCCAGAGCAGATTCCACTGCCCCACTGACATGGAGCCACCAGCCACCGTTGCCTAAATGACACCAGGGCTATGTTACACACATGTGCATGTAAGTCAAGTGGGAGCATCCCCCAAGTCAAGCCCATGACAACTGCATAGCTAGCCCCCCCTTCTTGTTCAGGACCACCCTAGGGTCCAGATTCAGATCCACCACCACCCACCCACAGCAATATTTGAAAGAAAAAGCTTGTCCACAAGGACAAATTGTGATAAACATTGATCTTAAAGTAAAGGAGGCCATCACCTTGCTGAAGCTAATCTGGTCTAGGTCTGGGAAGCACCTGGATGGGAGACCACTTGGAAACTGCATGGAGGCCACCAGAGGTTTCATGATGGAAGAAAAGCAAAATAAAAATGTATGAAAATGAATGAATAAATGTCAGGTGGAGTTTGGCCCTCAGTCATATTGGTTTACTTCAAACAGATATTTTTAAAATTATTTATTTATTTATTGAATTTATATACCGCCTTTCTGCCAAGACACTCAAGGTGGTTTACCATTTTAAAATACTACAAGAAATAAATGATATACAATGCAAAGTTGTCCCTCTTGTGAGGAGCAGTCCAACTGAAGAAAGCCCTGATTTTGTCATTGCTAGTCTCCTCCACTCTCTCCCTCCCAAAGGACAGATGATGTCTGCTGCCCCTTCCATGTTGGCTTAGGATTTGTGTAGAATCCTTGTTGACAAATCAGCAGAGATGATTGTATGGAATCAGACAATGGCTATGCACATTATTCTGCATCAGTACACCCTCCACCTTCTTGGTCTTTTTATCTTACAACATGATGATGATAATGATGAAAAGCCACCTGAAATGGGCTAAAATCTCTGACTTTTCTAACACTCTAGGTATGTATGGAACGAGGAGGGGAGTGACACAGGGAGAGGTGGAAAAATCCCTTCCAACCTTCTAGAAGGTGGCAAAGTTCAAAAGATTACAAATTCCTATGCAAAATGAGCAGCTGCTTAGAGAATGTGAATTACTTCATTTGGGAAAAACAGGCTTAGTCTTTAATCTAGCAGCAAAAAAGAGTCCACAGAAAGGAAGGCAGGAGCCCTTACTGCTGTAGGGCTTTCTGAGTCAGTTATGCAGGCACCAATTTTAATGGGAAAATATATATCCCTCGAACATAAAGAAAGCCATGTACCAGGATGGGCACATTTGAATATATGAATTAACTGGGGGGAAATCAGGACTAAGACATTACAAGACTGGGTAACAAAAATATAGTAAATATGATAAAACTGACGAATCTCATCCAAGTAAGAGAAGAAAAGCAGCTGTAAAAAGAGTTATTTATTTATTATACTTGTATACCGCCCCATAGCCGAAGCTCTCTGGGCGGTTTACAGTAACTATAAACAAATACGATTTAAAATACATCTTTTAAAAAACAATTTAAAACACAATTTAAAAATTTAAAACAATATAAAACAGAGTTCATGTATAGTGTACTGGTGCAGGAAAAATGTAGATCCAGATCCACCTTTAGGAGTAATGTAATGTAATCATCAGAGGAATAGTCACATTTTCCTTGGCTGTGCATACGATGTTATCATAACTATCCTTATTAACTCTGGATCTGGCAGTTCTAGGCCAAGATCCAGAGCTTGGAAAAGTTACTTTTTTGAACTACAGCTCCCATCAGCCTAATCCAGTGGCCATGTTGCCTAGGGCTGATGGGAGTTGTAGTTCAAAAAAGTAACTTTTCCAAGCTCTGCCAAGATCTGATACCCCTTGACATGCCCAGGATTCCTCTGCACTACCGGGGGCAGCAAGAAGGGTGAGGCCCCATAGGGGAAAGGGACCTACTCTGGGAATTCCTCATCAAAGGACACACACCTCCTGGAGCCATCTCTGCTGTGAACCACTTTAATACTATTTAATTACAAAAAACAATAGGTCTGACAAACAGGCACAGGGCCACTTACTGCATGAAGAAAAAATGCTTCAAATGACTTACAAATTGCTAATGATTTACGTATGGGAGAGGGGGAATCATGGGATAACTTTTGTGTTGTGCAATTTAAATTGATCTGATTTGTCATTTAGGAGTCTTATGTGCATGCTAGTCATGCCTGTGTGTGTATCCCATTATATTAATTTAATGAGAGCCCTTATACTATTGCAACCACAAACAGCACAGTGTAATTCTGACTTCCATTTTATGTAACATTGGCTGCCTAGCTAGGAAGATCAGTTGAACAGCCACCAGTGTTTTGCCATAACTACAGCTGTACTAATGTCCACCATAAAGGTGATTTAATCAGTCATGAAACAAGCAGGACATTTGCAGTAGTAATGTAAGGTCTCATCTGCACTATACAATTAAAACAGTATTATTATACAACTTTAAACAGTCATGGCTTCCTCCAAAGAATCCTGGGAGCTGTAGTTTATTACCGGTGCTAAGAGTTGTTAGGAGGCCCCTATTCCCCACACAGAGCTAGTTTCCAGAGTTCTCTGGGAAGAGGGATTGATTGTTAAAACCACTCTGAGAACTGAAGCTCTGTTTTATTTATTTATTTATTATTACAGTTATATCCCAACTTTTTTCCAAGGAACTCAAGGAGGTGTACATGGTTCTCCCACTCCCCACTTTATCATCACAACAACCCTGTGAGGTAGGTTAGGCTGAAAGACAGTGATACTCCCAGGTCACCCAGTGAGTAGCTGTATGAGGGGAACAGGTGTCTCCTAACAACTGTTGGCATCTTAACAAACTATTTTTATTTTATTTATTAATTATTTAATTTATACCCCACCCTTCCTCCCAGGAGGAGCCCAGGGCGGCAAGCAAAAACACTGAAAACACTCTAAAAAGTCATAAAAACAGACTTTAAAATAGATTAAAACAAAACATCTTTAAAAACCTCTACAGTTCCCAGGATTCTTTAGAGGAAGCCATGGCTGTTTCAAGGGGCATGATACTGCTGGTGGGCCTAAGTTGGGAACCGTACCTTCAGTTGGTTAACAGCATGAAAAATGAGCTTATGATTTTAGCTGATGTGGTTGGTTAGAGAGCACCTGATACTGCAGCAACTACAAAGCTAAGAGGCTTACCTGATGGGAGACAGCTGGAGTTCCACATAAGAGCACAATTGGCAGGGTCTAGGCCTGCCCAGACCTGGGCTGCATTCACACTGTACATTTATTCCACTATTATTCCACTTTAAACAGTCATGACTTCCCCCAAAGAATCCTGGGAAGTGTAGTTTGTGAAGGGTGCTGAGAGTTGTTAGGAGACTCCTAATTTCCTCACAGCTACAATTCCCAGAGTCCCCTGGGAAGAGGGATTGACTGTTAAACCACTCAAGGAATTGTAGCTCTCTGAGGAAAATAGGAGCAGAGTAGCGTAAGCAGTGGTAACACTGCCGAAGCTCTGCTCACGTCCGGAGTTCGATTCCAATGGAAGGAGGAAGTCAAATCTCCGGTAAAAGGGGTCGAGGTCCACTCAGCCTTCCATCCATCCGTGGTCGGTAAAATGAGTACCCGGCATATGCTGGGGGGTAAAGAAAGGCCGGGGAAGAAACTGGCAATCCCACCCCATATATACGGTCTGCCTAGTAAACGTCGCAAGACGTCACCCTAAGAATCGGAAACGACTCGCACTATAAGTGCAGGGACACCTTTACCTTTACCAACTCTCAGCCCTCTTCACAAATCACACTTCCCAGGATTCTTTGGGGGAAGCCATGAGTATTTAAAGTGGAATAATAGTGGAATAAATGTCTGGTGTGAATGTGGCCCTGGAACCTGGGGTCTCCTTTCAGGGGGAGCAGAGCCTCCCAGGAGCTCTCCTGACTGCCAGCCTAGGAATGCAGGAAGCTGCCTTACACTGAGTTCAGACTGTTGATCCATCTAGTGCTGACTGGCTGGCAACAGCTCTCTAGGGTGATTCCTGGGAGCTGTAGTTTGCTCCTCACAGAGCTACAGTTCCCGGCACCCTTGACAACCTACAATCGCCAGGATTCTATGGGGTGAGTCCTGTGCTTTAAATGTATGGTGTCAGAAACAGCTCCAAGCTCCACTGTAAAGCCACATTTAAGTGTGAAAATGGATCAAGATTAGGGGTGTAGTCGTCCAGGGACTCGGGGTGTGTGTGTCTTAGACCCTTTACTTTTTTGGGAGCAGGGTCCCAGCAAGGTCCCTATGCCTCCAGGATCCTACAAGATAATCAGCATGAAAGGGGAGGGTATTAGCCACTGAGAAGAACCTTCTAACATGCATCCTTCACCTTTCCTGCTGATTGGAACCAATTAGAGTGAACGAAGGTGAGTCAGCCACTGAGAAGACTCTTGTCAGTAGCTAATACTTTCTTCTTTCATGCTCATTGGCTCCCAGGGATGTCTGTTGTTGTGGGAGAAGGCATTAACAAGGATTTCATTCTCAACCCAGCAGCAAAACAAAACAAAAGGATGGGAGAGGCGTGGTTGTGCCTACCATGAAGGGACTCGGCCCTTCCGAATTTGCCACTACACTGTTGATCAAGATAAAGAAATAACAGAATAAACTGAAGTTCACTCAGAGATGAACAAATTGACTTTAGGGCTACTATTATCACTCACCCTTCCACCAAAGTGTGTAATTCAGTTAACGTAATATTAGCCTGCCTTGCACAGTCATAAGGATTGCTTAGGTAACAAACCTAATTAGCTCTGAGTACTCCGGAAATGTGAAATACAAATTTTAAGAATTAGTAGTACTAATTGTTTTATGCATGTGGACATTGAGCAACACCAGTAAACAATATGAATGTTTGCTTGACCTGGGATTGCATACTCATGCAGAGACCAGTGTGGGCACAGGGCCACACTGAAAAACATGGAAGCCTTACCATTCAGGAAAGTGAGGCGGCAGATGTTTAGGGGCGGGGAGTGGCAGAGAGGTGTTAAGAGGACGGGGCTGTGTATGTCCTGCAGCCCCTAAGCAAGCCTATTGCCTTCTAGCACGGTAGGGCAGTCGTCTTCAACCGTGGGTCCCCAGATGTTGTTGGACTACAACTCCCATCACTCCCAGCCAGGTTAGTCAATGGCCAGGGATGATGGAAGTGGCAGTCCAACAATATCTGGGAGGCTCAAGGTTGAAGAACACTGCAGTAGGGGACACAGTCCCGTTGCCAGTGTTTAACTGAGACACAACTGCTGATGCACGTGAAATGGTGGGGAGGAGGGATGCACCATCTTGTTCTTGGCCTGAAGAAGCAACATTCCTCTGGCTGGCTTTTCTGTTTGATTTGCTTTGGCATGCTTTTTTTTGGCAGAGGGTACACACCAGATGGGCAACCATGATGTCAAATGTTATTGCCAGGTAAAGAATCTGCTCAAATGTTTGTTTTCTGACAGTGCATTCCAGTTGGCTTTGCAGAACAAGAGGAGAAGAGTGTGCAAATCAACACTCCCTGCAGTGGTGCCATCAGGGCAGCGGCAGCTGGTGGCTCCAAGTCAGTGGGGCAGTGGAATCCGCTCTGGATTTTAGTCTAAACTTTGAAGGAACTGTCCAAGGTGCTTGATCAGCACCTTTAAAGTTTGGACTAGAAACCGGCACCATCATGCAGTGGTGCCATCATCCGCCACTGCTTGAGGGCAGGACTATAAGGCAGGCTTCCAGGACCCCCCTCAGCAGAAGGAGCAGGAGAGCCCTTAAATGCAGCAAGGCAAGCAAATACAAAAACCACATTTTAAAGTAGAGTTATCACATTATCATCTAGAGGGAACTCCCTATAAGCCCAGAGTATAAAATAATGTAACTATAACAGTTATATGTGGGGATTGCTCTGACAAACCTAGAATACCCAGTGCCTGCTCTGTTCATTTCTGTCCCACTGCTTTGTTGTACTTCCTGATCAAAGAAAGCTTGATGCTGTTTCTCTCTGCTGCACAGCGGCTTGCACTCCAGCATCTGGGCACATTGCCTTCCCTGGTATGTCTGGTATGGATTGAAATAAGGTCAGTTGCAGCCCTCTAGCTTATACGGCCCAGAGTTCTGTAGCTCAGCAATAGGTTCCAGGTTCAGTTCCCAGCATCTCCAGGAAGGACTGGAAATGTTCCCCCTCTGAACCCCTGGAAAGCTACTGCCAGTCAGTGTGAACCAGGCCAAGCTTCATGGACTAATAGCCTGACTTGGTGTAAGCAGCTTCCCATGTTTCCCTGTATTTCAGATGGCTTTCTCAAACACACCGTGAGTCACTTGAGAAGAACATGGTCCCAGCGTTTGGAAGAGACCTCACAGGTCACCTTATTTGAACATATAGATCTCTCACAACCAAAAGGCTGAAAACAGGTAACACTGAATTACAAGATAAGTATTTAAATCCCATTACAAGTACAATTATTATGAACCACCTAGAAATGTTCCCCCCACAAAAATTAAAAGCAAAACCCACTATTGTAAAGCTCCAAAGACCAGTAAGAATAGTATGCTCTTAGAAAATGTCTGAAAACTGCTCAGGGTTCAGTTTGACAAATTTCCTAAAGGGAGAAAGATCCATCACTTTGGCACAGCCACTGACATTATTAGTTTGAGGGTATGTGATTGCTTTAAGGAGTTTTTTTTTTTTTTTTCAATAATTTTTATTCAGATTTTCATAAAACATACAAGACAAAATCATAAAACATTCAAAGACAAAAAACAAAATCAAAAATAGTTAAACAAAAAGAAAAAAAGAAAAAAAAAAACAAAAATAAAAAATAAAGAGTAAAATATTGACTTCCCATTTGTCAAAGATCAAATCAGTTATAAGTCTATAATATATAACAATCCTGTCTCTTAAGTCATATTATAAAATCACTTTCCTCCAGTAGTTATCTTACTTAATCATCAAATCTCATAAACATTACTTTATTCTTTCCACAAAAAGTCAAAGAGAGGTTTCAATTCTTTAAGAAATATATCTATCAATTTTTTTTTCCAGATAAGCATATCGATTAATCCATCTCATTACTAATTATGATAATCTTATTGTCATAACCATAGTCAAAATAAACATTTCAATTAATCCATCACATCAGAATCTGTTAGGTTCAATAATTTCAGTAGCCATTGTTCTATTATCTCTATTAGTTCCATTTTCCATCTTCCATCTTCAGTAGTCTTGTTAAGTCCAGTAATTTCAATATCCAATCTTCCATTATCAGTATTCCATAATAATCTTGCTGTCAAAGCCATAGTCATATAGTAAGAGTCTGATGGGGATTACCTCTATCCCAAATATTTTCTTGCCATCCATTCTGAATAGGTTGCTGAAATACTGCTGTAAAATCATATCTCTGTTCTTTTTTTCAAAATACACTGGGTCATCTCTTAAAAGTTTTTCCATTGTCACATGGCTGCAGTTAATTCCATAGATTTTCTCTATATTGGGCTCCATCACATCATTCCAGTCCAGAAGATTATCCATGCCATTGATAACTTTATCTCTAGAATCTTCATTCATTTCTTCAGAGATAACATTGAGTTCCAAACAATAGATTTTATTTCTAAAGTCCATAGACTCCAAATCTTGTTCCTGTTCCACGTTGGTTCCAATCTCCGGGATCTCCTCTCTCACAGGGACCCCTATTCCAGTCTCCAGGGTCACCTCTCTCACAGGGACCCCTGTTCCAATCTCCGGGATCTCCTCTCTCACAGGGACCCCTTCCAGGGTCACCTCTCTCACAGGGACCCTTATATCTTTAATCTCCTGCTTCATTTTACTCAATTCAATTTTCATTATCTCAATCTCATCCATTATTTTCTGAAACATAGTTATTTCCAGATTTTCAGCCACTTTCTTAATTGCCATTTTAAAAGAAAAATATAGGAAAACCACTTCTTATTTCAGCAACAATTGGGTTAATACTCCAAACTTGGTGACATCACAGTATAAACAGAGCAGACAGCCTTATCTCTCCAATAGTTAAGTAAACAAAATACAGTTCCCAGGATCGAAACAATTAATGGCAATCGTCAAGAAACAGATTCGTCAAAATAAAATAGACCAAAAAGAGAGTAGTCTCAAAACAGTATAATATTTTTCAAAATAAAAATCTGGAATAGAAATCCCTCTTCTGTGTATATCTTTAGAATGCAAATCCAGGACAGCTTTTTGCAACAAAAACAGAGATAAGCTATTAATTAGTGCGTAGCAGAGAGAAGTTATGGCTCCCCAGTGAGATGTCAAAAACTGATCAATCTGGCAAATCTCTTTTAAACAGCAACAATTTAAGTCAAGTAAAAGAAAAATATAGAAAGAAGGGTGCTTGCCTGTTAGTGCGTTCTCTCTTAGAAGATAAGGTGAACGTTCGCTTTATCAGATAGAGCTTGCTGTTAAAAATCCGTCCCACCTTCGTCGGCTGGACCTCGTCCCATAAATTAATGAGATCTGGTCGTCCCAACAAAAATAGGCTTTGAGGTTAATCTCTTCGTTTCTCCCTACCCGGGAGAAGTTTAATCAGTCAAAAAAAAAAGAAAAAACTGACTGATATATCTGAATAAGCTTCTTTTGAGGCAGGAGCCCGTCTCAAAAGCAGGCACAGGCTAAGTCACCCTTCCCGGAAGTCCCCGCTTTAAGGAGTTTTTAACTGATTTTAGAAGTTTTTTTTAAAACTGTTTGTAGAAGGCAGTTTTTAATCTGTTTTTAGAAGTGTTAATTATATTGTTTTAGTATTGATACATTTGCTATTCTGGGCCCCTTTGGAAGAATGTGCGGGATATAAATTTAATAAATAGATTCCCAGAATAGCTTACATATAGTAAATTAAAACTAGATACGATGCACAAGGGAAAAAGGACAGGGAGGGAGGAGGGAAAAAAGCAAACTCAAGCACCAATTGTTAAATAGTCATTCTTAGATTGGATGGGTTGCATGCTGCTGTCATCGCTGGTGTTGTTACAGCAGTGCATAAAGATCCAGGTTGGGGAACTCTAATCTTCTATTAAAATGCCATGAATGATACAAAGATAATACAACAGTTAAAAACAATTCACTTACAGTGCAATCCTCTACATGTCTACTCAAAAATAAGTCCCACTGAGTTCAATAGGACTTACTCCCAGATAAGAGTGTAAACTAGGAGCGCAGCCATAATATCTGGTTGGATTTTCTCATCAGCCTCCTACAGCAAAATTAGCCACCAATCCACTGAAGTATTTGTTCTATGTTAGAAAAAGAGAGATTTAACCGTTGGACTATTGCAGGAAAAAGCAATTGTCCCTTGCAGAGTTTGAATAAGCAAGTGATGGGAAGGATTCAGAACTTGCTTTTATTCACTGCCAGTTGTAGGCTTGATGGAACAAGAAAGGGATGAGAGAGGTAATGAAGTTCAACAGGGAACAAGAAGACTACCAGAATGCATGGAGTGTTGCCAAGAGTCAGGCTAGCAAAGTTTGCAAGAGTTTTTGAAGTGAGGAACCTCCTTTCATCTTGACTGGCCAGAGCCAGTTTGGTAGGCTGACTACAAGCATCCACCCAACCCTGCTCTCAGACTATCCCTTGCACTTATTCCCTAGGTTAAAACAAACACAGATACATAACCAGAAGAAACAGATGTGGCATTGCAACTCTTCATCCAGCAAAGAGTACTGAACCCAGTAATATTGCTTTGTATTCTCCATGAAACTGGAAGCTTTTTATGGCAGCTTCAGGATCAGTTTGTTTTGTAACTGAGAACATCAGAAACTTTGTGTTATTTTTTAAACATTTATGTAGAAATATACAAGGAGAGCAAGTGGCCACCAAGCAGGCATTCTTAATTTCATCCATCCATTGAGAGAGGGTTTGGCATATAAAAAAGAAAATGAAGGCATTCTAATATCAGGATCAGTGGATGGTCAACAACCCCATGTACCTTATGAAATACATTGGAATCCTATTTTGCCAGTACCTCAAAATTATGGTAAATACACCATTTTCCTACAGTGGTTACACTAGCAGGTGGAATATGTCTGGATTCCCTTTCCTCACACCAACTCTTCAAATGGTTGAATATTGTTTTTCTAGAATAGGTATAGGAGATCTTTGGCCTGCTAAATGTTGTTGAACTATAACTCCCATCATCATTGGACATTTGCTATGCTTGTTAGGGCTGATGGGAGTTGTAGTTCACCAACATCTGCAAGGTCACTCCTGATATAGAAAATTCCCAGGGTCTACTGCGGGCTTGGGTCCACACATTTCAAAATTTGAATTTCAGTTGCATGTTCCCTTCTGTTGTCTGTCCATTTCGGTTCTTAGTTTCTAATTTTTCCAATCTTAAATTCAGGTCTCTAAATTTCTGAAGCAATTTGTTAAAAAAAACTCATGAAAATTCTTCAGCATTAGTTTTTTCCCCTTAGTAAACTCATTTTTGTCTGCAGTTTTGACTAATGTACCCATTTGTGCAAGCAATTTCTCCTAATATAATGCATTTTTGTATGTTATTTTCACTAATATATTCATTTTTATGCAAACTTTCTTCTTATATACGCATTTTTGTTTGGTTGGAGAACTGCACTGCAAAATGTTTTGGAAACATGCAAATAGAATTGAATTTCTTCCCTGTCCCTGGCTCCAAGTGCAGAGTACCATATCTTTAGAGCTAGAGCGTAATCACATCTATCTATTGAGCCTATGAAATAAAGAGTATATTATATCACGCCCTCTGTGTAAACCACAACAGGGAATAACACGTTGCTCTGGTTTCATTTGCTAGAAGTAGATACTGGGCAACAAACTCCTATCTCTTGTTTTAACAAATCTTTTATTTGTACTGTTACTGAAACAAGTTACAATTAGCTTCCAAGTTTCCACAGACGCAGGACTGGGCTTGCATCTTTTGTATCACACACAATTCAATTCTGGGAAAGGCCTGTAAGGACTGAGACATTGCTATCAGGGCAAGGTTGAAGTTGCAGAATCGGAACAGGTTGGATCGCTTCTCCCCCCCCCGAAACATTTTTGCACATTCCATCTAGAAGAGGCAAACAATTAGGAAAAATTAAAACCTTCATAATGTCACTACGTTCCACTGGTCTATTTCAGTATGCACATTAACTTATTTTTGCTGGATGGAAGTATTAGAGATATATCAGTTTAAAAGACAAGTTCCAGAAGAGTAGGTGTGTTCATCTGCTGTAGCAAAACACAGCCACCCCAAGAAAGATTTGCTGCATCTTAAAAGTTAACACATTTATGGTGGCATGAGCTTTAGTAGTATAGACTCTAGCCACTTCATTAGAAACATAAAATAAGCTGATACACAAACACCTTTTATTGATTGATTTTATATCCCGCCCTTCTTCCAGAACACACATTTAAAGGTACTGAGGTCAGGGCAAAGATATGCAAGAAATGGCCATAGGTGTGTCACAATTCTACATAGAACACAAATGCATTAAAATGAAAAGCTTGGATTTTGAATCCATATAGCCACTACAGAATTGTTCTATTAAAGAAAGACTAAAGTAAGTAGGGACATAGGAAGCTGTCTTATTCTGGGTGATAGTAGTGATCCATCTGTTTCACGGTTGTCTACCCTGACTTTCAGCAGCTGTCCAGGATTCCAGATTAAGCATTTATGAACCTTACTTGGAGATGCCACAGGCTGAACTTGGTACCTTTTGTATGCAAAGCACATGATCTGCCACTGTCTTTCCCTCCTTCCCAGTTGGGTCTTCCTTCCTGGAGGCCCCTTGAAGAAATTTCCATGTGAAGAGAATACACAGATAAATATTACCAGCTATCATGGTGCAATACAGGTGGTGTAGCAACTGTCACTGGAATGTTTAAGAACATAAGAAGAGCCTGCTAGATCACACCAGTGGCCATCTAGTTCAGCATCCTGTTCTCACAGTGGCCAACCAGAGGCCTGTGGGAAACTCGCAAGCAAGTTCCATAGTTTAACTGTACACTGTGTGAAGAAGTACTTTCTTTTATCTGTTCCGAATCTTCCAGCATTCAGCTTCACTGAATGCCCAAAAGTTCTAGTGTTATGTTGTTGTTGTTGTTATGTGCCTTCAAGTCGATTATGACTTATGGTGACCCTATGAATCAGTGACCTCCAAGAGCATCTGTCATGAACCACCCTGTTCAGATCTTGTAAATTCAGGTCTGTGGCTTCCTTTATGGAATCAATCCATCTCTTGTTTGGTCTTCCTCTTTTTGTACTCCCTTGTTTTCCCCAGCATTATTGTCTTTTATAGTGAATCATGTCTTCTTATGATGTGTCCAAAGTATGATAACCTCAGTTTCATGTTAGCTTCTAGTGATAGTTCTGGTTTAATTTGTTCTAACACCCAATTATTTGTCTTATTCGCAGTCCATGGTATGCGCAAAGCTCTCCTCCAACACCACATTTCAAATGAGTTGATTTTTCTCTTATCAACTTTTTTCACTGTCCAACTTTCACATCCATACATAGAGATCGGGAATACCATGGTCTGAATGATCCTGACTTTAATGTTCAGTGATACATCTTTGCATTTGAGAACCTTTTCTAGTTCTCTCATAGCAGCTTTCCCCAGTCCTAGCCTTCTTCTGATTTCATGTCTATTGTCTCCGTTTTGGTTAATGACTGTGCCAAAGTATTGATAAACCTTGACAAGTTCAATGTCCTCATGATATATCCCTATAATATGTTCTGTATATAGATTAAACACATAGGGTGATAAAATACATTCCTGTCTCACACTCTTTCTGATAGGGAACCAATCGGTTTCTCCATATTCTGTCCTTACAGTAGCCTCTTGTCCAGAGTATAGGTTGTGCATCAGGACAATCAGATGCTGTGGCACCCCCATTTCTTTTAAAGTGTTCCGTAGTTTTTCATGATCTACACAGTCAAAGACCTTGCTGTAGTCTATAAAGCACAGGGTGATTTTCTTCTGAAATTCCTTGGTCTGTTCCATTATCCAATATATGTTTGCGATATGATCTCTGGTGCCTCTTCCCTTTCTAAATCCAGCTTGGACGTCTGGCATTTCTCGCTCCATATATGGTAAGAGCCAGAATCTTGAGCATTACTTTACTTGCATGGGATATTAAGACAATAGTTCAATAATTGCCTCATTCCCTGGGATCCCCTTTCTTTGGAATTAGGATGTATATGAAACGCTTCCAGTCTGTGGGCCATTTAGTTTTCCGTATTTCTTGACAAATTTTTGTCAAAATTTGGATAGATTCAGTCTCAGTATCTTGTAACAACTCTGTTGGTATGCCATCTGTTCCTGGTGATTTGTTTCTTCCAAGTATTTTAAGAGAAGCTTTCTCCTCACATTCTAAAATTTCTGGTTCTTCATCATACAGTTCCTCCATGAATGAATCTGTCATCCTGGCATCTCTTTTAGAGTTCTTCAGTGTATTGTGTATTGTTATGAGAGAGGGAGAAAAACATTTATGTATCCACTTTCTCCATGCCATGCCTAATTTTATACACCTCTCTCATGTCACCTCTTACTCACCTTTCCTCTAAACTAAAAAGCCCCAAATGCTGCAACCTTTCCTCATAGAGGATTCGCTCCATCCCCTTGAGCATTTTGGTTGCTCTTTTCTGAAGCTTTTCCAGCTCTGCAATATAACATCCTTTTTGAGGTGAGGTAACCAGAACTGTACACAACATTCCAAATGCAGTCGCATCATAGATTTCTATAATGGCATTATGATATCAGCAGTTTTATTTGCCTTTTTTGCTTTTGCCGCATACAGGGTTGACATCTTCATCAACCTATCCACTACAACCCCAAGGTTATGAAATATATTTGTGTACTGCTGGTTAACACAGCACTTTCCCCGTGATTATTGGCATATGCGTACAGAAAATTAAACCCTGCAAATGGCCATGCAAACAAGATTGTGTTTTGGATTCCTACAGCTGGCCCACACTTTGCACATCATAGATATTTGCAATGTGGATGCTGTATCTCTCAGGCTGCATGGACATCATACATTTGAAGCACATTCCCCTTCCCCAAAAATCCTGAGAACTGTCGTTTTCCTCTCACAGAGCTACTATTCCCAGCACCCTTAACCAACTACAGTTTCCAGGATTCCTGGGAGGGGGAAATGTGCTTTAAATGTATGGTGTGTATGCAGTCTCAGTGAACACTGTACAGAAGGCCTACAATGTTTTATTAGTTAATTATGTTTCAGCATAATCAGTTAAAACGTTTTGTTCAATTTAAAAGTTGTGCCTAATCAATGAGACAACAAGAAATTTAAATTCGTTTTAGCCATGTGTAAATATATGCAGATATAACAGATTAATATACAATTAGTTATTTATACCTGCAATCCTGCAATCGCTTACCTTGCTTGGAGTAAGTCTTATTGAACAAATGGGACTTAATTTCTGAATAAACATGCAAAGGAGTTAGCTGCAGTTCTTTGCAGTTACTTGGGAGTAAGTAGCAATGAATTCTATGGGATTACTTTTGAGTAAACATGCATAGACGTGTGCTGTTAAGGTTTTTTAACAAGATGACAGCAATGCTATAAAGCGTACAACAGAGATGCATGTCTGTCAACATGCAGGGAGAGGTGCTGAAGATCTGTTCATGGCTTCCCAATGTGCAAGCCTCACTTTGATACACATATCCCTTTAACATACTGACCATGGCCTGCACATCTGACACATGAAGTGTGAACTGGTCCCCAGACAGTCCTAGCAGTTTACCTTTACCACCTTAGAGAACTTCAGTACTCCAATGAGTTAACTTGAAATTCTATGTGGACCTCTTTTGGCTTAAATGACCTAGTAGGCAGCTACTGTTTGTATGTTAGCAATTCAGATATTTTTTTTGAGTTTCTGTAAAACAATGGGTAGAGAAAATAAGACAAATGTGTTGATTTTATTATTTTGAAAGGAAGTTGCTGAGTTGCACAGAATTCTTAGACACCAGAGAATGTAAACCACATTTACACACAGAGTGGCTGGCGAACCAGCCAGATGGGCGACTAATAAATTCAATAATAATAATAATAATAATAATCTCCTAACAAATTCAATAGAAGTGATTGGGTCCCTTGGAATCATAGAATAGTAGAGTTGGAAGGCGTCTATAAGGCCATCAAGTCCAACCCCCTGCTCAATGCAGGAATCCAGATCAAAGCATTCCCGACAGATGGCTGTCCAGCTGCCTCTTGAATGCTTCCAGTGTCGGAGAGCCCACTACCTCTCTAGGTAATTGGTTCCATAGTCGTATGGCTCTAACAGTTAGGTTTTCCTGATGTCCAGTCAAAATCTGGCTTCCTGCAACTTGAGACCATTATTCCGCGTCCTGCACTCTGGGACGACTGAGAAGGGAGATGCTCCAGCTGTGGATTTCCTGCTGTGAGCAGGGGGTTGGACTCGATGGCCTACAAGGCCCCTTCCAACTCTATGATTCTATGAAGAGATCTCGGCCCTCCTCTATGTGACAATCTTTCATGTACTTGAAGAGTGCTATCATATCTCCCCTCAGTCTTCTCTTCTCCAGCTAAACATGCCCAGTTCTTTCAGTCTCTCCTCATAGGGCTTTGTTTCCAGTCCCCTGATCATCTTTGTTGCCCTCCTCTGAACCCGTTCCAGTTTGTCTGCCTTCTTCTTGAAGTGCAGAGACCAGAACTGGACGCAGTATTCAAGATGAGGCTTAACCAGTGCTGAAGAGAGGGGAACTAGTACTTCACACAATTAATCAATTATAATTTGTATCCCACCCTTCCTCCCAGCAGGAGCCCAGGGTGGCAAACAAGGCACTAAAACACTTTAAAACATCATAAAAACAAATCTTAAAATACATTAAAACAAAACAGTATTAAAAACATTTTTAAAAAAAACTTTTAAAAAGGATTAAAAACATTATTAAAAAACGGATTAAACAATTCTGACAGATGCAGACGGGGATAGGTCTCAAAGGCTTGTTGAAAGAGGAAAGTCTTCAAAAGGCGCTGAAAACATAGCAGAGATGGCACCTGCCTAATATTCAAAGGGAGGGAATTCCACAGGGCAGGTGCCGCCACACTAAAGGTCCGTTTCCTATATTGTGCAGAACAGACCTCCTGATAAGATGATATCTGCAGGAGGCCCTCACCTGCGGAGTGCAGTGATCGACTGGGCATATAAGGGGTAAGATGGTCTTTCAGGTATCCTGGTCCTGAGCTGTATTATTGATTGATTCCACTTGTATACCGCCCCATAGCCAAAGCTCTCTGCGCGGTTTACAGCAATCAAAAACATTAAAACAAATATACAATTTAAAACACATATTTTAAAAACAATTTAAACTATACTTCTGTTAATGCAGCCTAATGTAGCATTTGCCTTTTTTGCAGCCACATCACACTATTGGCTCATATTCAGCTTGGTGTTTCTTACTCGGTGGGACCAACACAGCTATCCAGATTTTATGAAAATAATCCAAGTCAGTAGCAGAGCACATTATTTTCATTAGCAAAAAAGGATGAGGCATCAGTAAAGTTCATTTTTTACAACACACACTGGGCCTCAGTTTGAAATACTTCACATTGGAATGCCTTTTAAAAGTCTTTGCCTTTCCATACTGAGTTTTATGGTGTTTGGTTTGGGCATGGGAGGTCGCTGCTCAGCAACTAAGCAAAATGTGTGGGTGGCTTTGTAGTAGCTACTTAGTTTTCCAGCCTAATTTGGCCTCACAAGTTTGTTTGGGTAATAAAAAGGGAGGCAGTATCAACAAGCCGTTGGGATATAGTCAGTATACAACAATACTGTTACACATGCCTCATTTCCCAAGCACTGTGGATGGTTCCAGGGATGTAGTGCTTACTTAGGTTTGGTTTCTTTTGGAGAAAGACTTAAGACAACTTACAGCATTTTTGTAGTATTTGGATTTATTTACAAATATACAGGCTAAGCATTAATAGAGGCATAGCCTAACACTCTAACTTCTCCCACATCAACTCTCCAGACCGGGGGGGGGGAGGGGAAAGGGGAGATCAACTTTGAAGCCCCAGATGCCATTGGCTTACAGAGCCCACAACTCAGATCAGGCTCTGTATAGTCTCAAAACTGTAACATCATTGTTCCTGTAAACAAAGAACCATCATCCTTAGCCAGGCTAGAGAAAGATATGCCACCATTCAGAACAGTCCAGGAAACTTCCACCTATTTCCTAGCTATTGAGAATCTAATTGCAATTTAGTCCGCACTCTTCTTAATAAAAGGAAAGTATAGTCATACCAGGTCAACATGGTTGACCAATTTTAATCGGTCCTTCTGATCCCATTAACTTTATCTTGCCTAACCCCCCCAAGCTTACAACCATTGTTTTTATTAGTGGACAACCCTGGAACCACACTACTGAGTCTCAGAGAACCCTTCTGTGGGCAGGGGGATGTAGAAGAAAATGGGAGATGATATACCACATCTGCAAATTAACATTACTGTTAGCATTGGGCTCTCTGTTGTTGAAATGCAAAACTAGACCCCCAGAAGTAGATCATAGACATGTTCAGGCATTTGCCTAAATGTTGTTGGTTATATGCCTCCAAGTCGACTATGACTTATGGCATGCTAAGGGTTAAACCATGAAAGATTTCATTTTGCCTGGCATGAATCTCTCATTAGTGAGCTTCAGTGGACGACCCTGGATTTTAATATTAAGAGATGGAAAATATCTTGTTTACCTTCTGTCTCCACACCATGCAGAATTTCACACCTCTGTCACATGCCTTTTTCCCTAAATTAAAAAGCCTCATTGCAACCTTTCCTCATAGTGGAACAGGGTAGTGTTTTTGTTTGCGGCCCTGAGCTCCTACTGGAAGGGCGGGATATAAATTTAATAAACAATAATTAAAACTCCCAGATCGTTTTGATTGCCCTTGTATGCACCATTTCAGTGCTAAAATATCCTCTTTTAGATGCAGCGACAAGAACTGTGCACACTAGTTCAAATTTATTTGATTTCTTAACCACCCTTCATCACAAGGTCCCAGAGCAAGTTACAACATAATATACAATTATAAAACAGTCACAACAATAAAACAAGAACCAAAATTAGTTCCATATATTTTATTATTGATTAAATTAATATCTCACCCTTCTTCCCAAAAGGAGCCCATATGTAAAGCAGTTATGAACAATTCAATATATAAAACCAGTTTAAAAATAGTTCCGATACAGACGCAGTCTCTGTCCTTGCTACGCCCATTCCCTACCCTCGAAAGTGGCGTAACTTCCCCACTACTTACTATTACTAAACCTGGGTGCTGTTTTTATGAAGCCCTGCCCCACAAGTTCAATCTTGCGGTGGCAGATTATCACTACTGCAAGTAGTCACTCTGCATACACTCAGAAGCCACGATTTCCTATTAAGCCTTGCAAGGCTTCTCAGGCTTTCCCCATTTCCATGGCTACCGAAGCACACGCGCTACTCGCAGAGTACGAACACCTCAACTTCCAGTCAGGCTCCTCCCCTTTTGGGGCCATTCTAAGTCACATGACCCAGTTGAACCGTTACTCCCTTATCCCGCCACTTAGTTCCACTTGCGGGTGGAAGTTTACAAATAGTATAATAAACAGTCCTCACACTTCCGGTTTCCAATTGGCGGCCTCTGCCATTTTTCCAGCTGGGGCATAATGCCAAAATGGGAGGTGAGACGCTCTACCTCATTCTCTGTGGTTGTCTCTCTGACTTCATAATGTAAAATCCTGCTCTTTAAAGCCTCACTCTCACCCCATCTCCCTCTCACCCCCAAGCTCCTCCAGTCTTGATTTCTTCCCATAGAGATAAAATAAATGTTAGAGTCACACCATCATAGGTAAAATCTACGTCACATATAGCCCTCCCACTTCCGGTCTACAACTAAACCCAAGGCAAAGTGGACCGGGTTTCTACCACAGAGACAAATATGGCCAGAGCGGCTCCACTCGGCTGTTCCTAACCCCCCCCCGACTATCCAAATGGCCAACGGTGGCTTTCCATTTTTATCGGAAGTTGAAGCAGTGTGTCGTTCTTTCACTTTCCGATGAAGCGTCTACTTCCTTCTGTTTAAGAATGGCCGTGCGCATCTATGGTTTTGGGCGCGGTGGATGCTGGGGATGTGAAGGCGCGATGGTGGTGCTGGCGTAGTGTCGAAGCGCCGACGGGAGCAGGTAGGATTACCCGCTGTGCGGATGGAGTAGGTGATCCCTCAGAGGACAGGGCTGTTTAGGTGCACCGGGGGCAGGAGTTATCCTTGGAGGGTGAGGGTAGCAGTGGCTACTAGCCACGATGGTTTTGTCCTACATGCACTGTCGGAGGCAGAACCGCTCAGATCCTGCTTGGGGGCTTCCAGTGGGCCTCTGTTTGGCCACTGTGGGAATAGGATGCTGGACTGGATGGGCCACTGGCCTGATCTAATAGCCAGGCTCTTCTTATGTACTTGGGGAGGGTGGCGGTTTAGGTCGGTTGCCGTGCAGGTCGTTGCGTGGAGTTGGCTGTCACTGTGATATAAAAAACTGTGTGAATAGATGTTGATGCTTAAGACTGGAATTGCTTTTTAGGTGTTCTTTAGGTATTCTGTTAAAGATGTTTTTAAGATGTTTTGTTTTAGTATGTTTTCAAAGATGTTTCAACATGGTTTAAAGTCCTTTCTTCTTAGGATGTTTTAAAGTGCGTTTAATGTTTTGGGGAGGAAGAGTGGGATAAAAATTTAATAAATAAAAAAAATTATCTAGTTGTATTCCTTGCAACAACCCTGTAAGGCAGGGTAGCCAACGTGGTGCCTGCCCATCATTCCTGACCATTGACCATGTTGGCTGGGGCTGATGAGAGCTGTAGTTTAACAATATCAGGAAAACACCAGGTTTGCTGCCCCGCTGTAAGGTATGTCAGTATCGCCCATATTGCAGAGAGAGAATGTGAGGTTCAGACAGAGTGGCTTGCTTAAATACAAGTACTGAGTTTTGGTAGAGGTGAGATTCAAGCTAGGGACTTCCTGATTTGTTGCCCAGGATCATAGAGGGAAATTTCACATGGATACTTTATGAATCATTAATAACTATGTCATTTTTTTTTTAACAAAAGGAATAGCCGCTACAGAGAGAATATTATCTTTGGGGCAGCTGCATGTGGGGGGAGAAGCTGGAATCCCAATGAAAATTCCCTTCTGTGCTGCTATTAGCCAGGGGCAGGGCTTGCATTCTTCCCAGTAGATATACTTTGTAGCCAACAATTGCTCTTCTGAAATTTTAGGTGCAAACTATTCATTTATTCTGTTTTAATCCATCTGTTCTCCAAGGTGCTCAGGATGGTGTATGTGGGGTTCCCTTCCATTTTATTCTCACAATAGTCTTATAGGCTAAGATGGGAGTGATTAGCTGAAGATCACCATATAGATATTGGGCATAATGCAAAATGTGTGTGTGTGTGATGTGTTGGCAGTTCTGATATGACAGAAAACTTTCATGTTTGGCATTATATTGGATGATACCCAACTGTCATACTTAGAATAGACCTGTTGAAGTTAAGGGACTTAAATTAAGTAATTGATTTAATGGGTCTACTCTGACTAATTTTAGATATCACTCTCTGTTTTTATCCCCAAGAGATCTTAATTATTCAGTCTCTCTCAGTGTTTGAGCAATGTAATATAATGAAAGAGAAAGGACTGTTGCTTTCTTAGAGCATCTGCTTTGCATAGAGAAGGTCCCAGCTTCAATCCCTGGCATCCCCAGGTAGGGCTAGAAATGTCCCTTTTCTGAAATCCGGAAGAGCTGCTGGCAGATTTTGTGGGCAATGCTGAGCTAAATGAACTGATGGTCTGACTCACTATAAGGCAGCTTCCTAGTTTCCTATGAAACCTAGGAAGGTTTCTATTTTCACATCAGAAATATTTTTGTTCCCCCCCCTTGTTTACCCCTTTTTATCTCTGGATAATAGAAGCAATGGAATAGGTTTCTTATGTTCAGATATCATCCTTTTTAGTTAAGGATGGGAGTAAGAGTGCAATATGCAACTCTGCTTTAAGCTGCAGTCTAATGCATGCTTCCTTGAGAGTGAGACCCTTTTAAATCAGTGCAGCTTACTTTTAAGTAAACATACATAGCATCAGGCTTCAGTTGAGGTTTGCAGTTTGCTTTAATAAGGATTATTGTGCTTATTGATTTAGTATTTTCTTTGCTTTGGCAGGCAGTAGCTTCCATCCATGATGTGCATTTGATCTCACAGTATTAAAGATGACAACTGCAGCTAGACCAACGTTTGAACCTGCAAGAGGGGGGAGAGGGAAAGGAGAAGGTGACTTAAGTCAGCTCTCCAAACAATATTCCAGCCGAGATCTTCCTTCTCATACTAAAATCAAATACAGGTAAAAGGCTAATTTACATTGCTTATGGGGATTGATTTCTGCAGTGGTTCTTTATCTGTAGCAGAGAATAGTTTTTCCCAGGCTTGTAAACAATCACCTCCCCGGTTCCTGTGGCAGTTAAGAGGAAAATATTTACAACCAAAAAAGATTTGATTATTTGCTTTTTTCTGCCTGTCAGTATAATACAAATGCTGTACAAGTGGGTAGACAAACATGTATAAATATGTGTGAGCTAATAACTTTTGTGGAAGAGTTTGCAAAGCTAGTTTTACAGCAGAGGTGAAGAAAAGGATCCAACCTGCAGGCCAGATCCAAATCTCCCCCATCTCTGAGGGTCATGGTTGATAGTTGGGCAGGGCCACCCACCTGTCCAGTGACCTGTTTTCTTTTCGCAGTTTGAACACTCTGTATGGGTGAAGGAATAGCTTTTTCCAAGCTGATTTACGGTGCCTGCCAACCCTGCTTTGAGTTGAGCCATGTCTTTACCTGTCCCACACCTGACATCATACATGACATCAGGTATAGGGCAGGTGGGCATAGCTGGGCCAAAATGGCCTCACAAGCCAAATGGGGAGGCTGTGTGTGTGTGATTAGGCCCACAGGCCTGAGATTCCCCACCACTGTATTGCAGGCTGTCACAGAGTCTCTTGTAGAGCATCACAGATGTGTGATAGGGCAAAGCACCTGACACAGCCAGATGGGTATGAGCATGCTGTCTAAACTGGATTGAAGAGCAGCGGGCTCTCCTTTCCTCTATTAGGGTGTTATGAGGACCACGAAAAATCTACAGTAAATTTTGGCTGATGTGCTTTTGCGGTCCTTTTCCTTGCCTTGCCAATCCCTGGGGCTGATGGGAGTTGTAGTTTTAAAAAGTAACTTTTCCAAGCTCTGGATTCACGTGGTGATGAAATGCTTTGTGCTACCATTTTACTACAGTAAATTTGTTATCACTAGTTAATATACATTTACCATTTATGTTTTTTTTTTTTACAATAATTTTTATTCAAATTTTCATAAAACATAGAAAACAAAATCATAAAACATTCAAAGACAAAAAACAAAACAAAACAAAAATGATTAAACAAAAAAAAATAAAATGTTGACTTCCCATTTGTCACATATCAAATCAGTTATAGGTCTACAATATATAACAATCCTGTCTCTTAAATCATATTATAAAATCACTTTCCTCCAGTAGTTATCTTAATTAATCATCAAATCTCATAAACATTACTTTATTCTTTCCACAAAAAGTCAAAGAGAGGTTTCAATTCTTTAAGAAATATATCTATCAATTTTTCTCCAAATAAACATGTCAATTAATCCATCTCGTTAATAATTATAATAATCTTATTGTCATAATCATAGTCCAAATAAACATTTCGATTAATCCATCTCATCAGAATCTGTTAGGTCCAATAATTTCAATAGCCATTATTCCATTATCCCTATTAGTTCCATCTTCCATCTTCAATAGTCCTGTTAAGTCCAGTAATTTCAGTGTCCAATCTTCCATTATCAGTATTCCATAATAATCTTGCTGTTGTAGCCATAGTCATATAATAAGAGTCTGATGGGAATTTCCTCTATCCCAAATATTTTCTTGCCATCCATTCTGAATAAGTTGCTGAAACATTGTTGTAAATTCATATCTGTGTTCTTCTTTTTTAGAAAATGCACTGGCTTATCTCTTAAGAGTTTTTCCATTGTCACATGACTGCAGTTAATTCCATAGATTTTCTCTATATCAAGCTCCATCACATCATTCCAGTCCAGAAGATTATCCAAGCCATTGATAACTTTATCTCTAATATCTTCATTAATTTCTTCAGAGATAACGTTAAATTCCAAACAGTAGATTTTATTTCTAAAATCCATAAACTCCAGATCTTTTTCCAATTCCACATTTGTTCCAATCTCCAGGGCTTGTATCTTCCCTTTATTTTTTCTTTTCTCATCTCTGATCTCATTCTCCTCTCTCACAGGGTCCCCTATTTCTTTAAACTCCTGTGTCATTTTGCTCAGTTCAATTTTCAGCTCCTTACTACCCTGTCGCAGGGTTTGTTTCGTTATCTCAATCTCATCCATTATTTTCTGAAACATAATTACTTCCAGATTCTCAGCCACTTTCTTGATTGCCATTTTTAAAACCACGAAAACAAAGCAAAACAAAAATAAAGAAGAACCACTTCTTATTTCAGCAACAATTGGGTTAATATTCCAGGCTTGATGACATCACAGTATAAACAGAGCAACCTGCCTTATCTCTCTATGTTCAAGAATGCAAAATAAATTTAGTTCCCAGCATCAAAACAGTTAGTGGCGTCTTGAAGAAGCAGATTCGTCAAAATAAAATAGACCAAAAAGAGAATAGTCCCAGACAATATAATATTCCTCGGAATAGAAATCAGGAATAGAAATCCCTCTTCTGTTTATTATCTTTAGAATGCACTTCCAGGACAGCTTTTTGCGACAGAAACAGAGATAAGCTGTTAATTTCGTGAATAACAGAGAAGAGCTATATGTCACCCAGAAGTTGTCCAAAGCCGATCAATCTGACAAATCTCCTTTGGCTGCAACAATTTAAACCAAGTAAAAAAAATAATAGAAAGAAGGGTGCTTGCCTGTTAGTCCGTTCTCTCTTTCAAGAAAAGATAAACGTATCGCTTAAGCAGATAGAGCTTGTTAGGAAGTCCGTCCGGCATTGTTGGCTGGACCTTATCTCATAAATTAATGAAATCCAGTCCTCCCAACAAAAACAGGCTTTGAGGTTGATCTCTACGTTTCTCCCTGCCCGGGAGAAATTTCATCAGTCAAAAAAAAAAAATGTTCTGACTGATTTATATCTGAATAAGCTTCTTTTGAGGCGGGAGCCCGTCCCAAAAGCAGGCACAAGCGAAGTCACCCTTCCCGGAAGTCCTACATTTACCATTTATGAAGGAGTCGGAGTTGGTACATTTCTTCCGACTCTACCCAAAATTGCTTCCGACTCCACAGCCCTGTTTGCTACCAAATCAAAGCTGAGGGCTAGTGGTTATTGTTCATTTAGGGTAGTATCACTATCCCCATATTACAGAAGTGGATTAAAACTGCAAGAATAGCAGCTTACCTAATACCACCTAGCCAGTTCTTACCTTTAAAGCCAACAGGCGCTTTACTGGAGCTGGTCAAGCGTAAAGCAGGGAGCCCAACCAGTAGGTGGAGCCAGAGCCAATGACAGGCAGAGCCAACTAATTCTAGCTGGATCCCTAAGCTCCTCCCTGCTGAGTCCTACAAGAGCAACACTGAGACTGAGGAGGAGGAAGCAGACAGCCAGGGATGTAAGTGTGTTGGGAGGCAGGTGAAGTTTGGCTGAGGACAGAGTGAGGTTTGCGGGCAGTAGCCCATTTGCCCATATGGATTAGTCTTCACTGTTTAAAGCCCATCATACTGGAGGGGGAGAATATTTCCGAATGATCTCCTTTTCCTTTTTTCTCTGAGGCTCTTTGGAGATCATGTCTGTGGTGACTGAGCACGGGGCCTTTTTTGTTGTGACTCCTAGCTCTGGAATGCTTTTCCCAGGGAGGCTCATCTGCCATACATTTGATGTGTTTTTGTGCCAGATGAAGAAGACTTTTCTATTTACCTAGGCTCTTTAGACCTTTTTTTAAAATGCTAATTCTTTGTTTTTTTTTTTAAAAAATGTTTGATTATTTGTTTTAAGTACATTGAGGTGAGCTGGAAGTTTGCAGACTGAAGAGTGGGATAGTGATTTGTAATAAGTGAAGTGGCGATGTTTGGCTGAGGCAAGATTTGATGTGAGGTCTTCTCCTCTCACAGCCACTGTAATACACCAGCTCTAAGTGAATAATTCTTTCCATTCAGCTTCTGTGCTTCCTTCTTGTTTCAGACAAACCACTCAGGATGCCCCTGAAGAGGTCCGCAACCGTGACTTCAGGAGAGAACTGGAGGAGAGGGAGCGAGTTGCTGTGAGGGAGAAGAACAGAGACCGACCTGCACGAGGTCTGTGCTGTTTTGGCAGATTGTTGTTTCCTTTTGCAGGGGTGCTCAGTCTGTGGCTTGTAGGCTCTTTGGGAACCTCTGTCCTCAAGGACAGTAACAGAGCATTCCAGAAAAGTTAATCAGAAGAGAATTAAATCTTGCATATTTAAGCACTCACTTGGTGCCCATAGATGACAAGGAATTGTATGCAGGCAGTAAGAAATCTTTGATTGATTTAAAAAATATTTTTATATTGCTTATAAACTACTGGAGAGCCAGTGTGGTGTAGTGGTTGAGGTGCTGGACTATGACCTGGGAGACCAGGGTTCGAATCCCCACATAGCCATGAAGCTCACTGGGTGACCTTGGGCCAGTCACTGCCTCTCAGCCGCATGAAAACCCTATTCATAGGGTCACCATAAGTCGGAATCGACCTGAAGGCAGTACATTTACATTTATAAACTACTGAAAGAGCTTTACATAATAAAAGCATACATGAAGGCCGTTCCAGTAAGTGCAAATATTAGAAGACAAAGAAAAGACCACCTTACCACCTATATATCCCTCCTCAGCAACTGCGCTCCTCAGATGGGGTAATGCTAAGAGTACCATGTGCCAGAGGTACATTTAGTATGCTCTAGAAATCAGGCTTACAGTGTTGTAACTCCAGCCGTCTGGAATGAGTTACCAGCTGAAATTAGACAAGCACCTAGCGTCTTGACATTTAGGTGGCTATTGAAGGCATTTTTGTTTAAGAAGACTTTCCTTGAAGCATAAAATGATTTTATTACTGGTAGCTTACTGAGTTAGGGAGTAATCCTAACTATGGGAAGCCAGTGTAATTTAAAGGTAAAGGTGTCCCTGCACTTGTAGTGCAAGTCGTTTCTGACTCTGAGGGTGACGTCTTGCGACGTTTACTAGGCAGACCGTATATATGGGGTGGGATTGCCAGTTCCTTCCCCGGCCTTTCTTTACCCCCCAGCATATGCCGGGTACTCATTTTACCGACCACGGATGGATGGAAGGTTGAGTGGACCTTGTGACGCCCTTCCCTGGCTCTCCCTGTCAGGTTCCTACCTGCTCGTGGTTACTGCCTGTCACTAGGCACCACCAGGGACTCCACCAGTCCGGACTGTCCTTTTTTTATGGTTTCTCTCCCCGCTCTAGCACAGATCTCAACAGATCCCCCTGCTAGGCAGCACCACCAGTCACGTCCTATAACCAGTATTCCCAGAGACTCTGCCTGAGTCTCTCTATCAGGTTACCTCTGTGACTGAGTGCTTAAGCTGTCCCCAATCCCTTTGTATCAATGCAGATAATTCTGGTTTGCTCTGAATACTTGTGGTGTTATTCTTCCCTTCCCCGCTGCCACCATTTGTTACCCTTCAGCCTTGGTATTTACCTTGCCCTCCCTTCTGGTCTGTGAAACCCCAGCCAAGGATCAGGCCTTTGGTAAACCAAATATATTTATTAAATAACAGAGATAACAAGATTTCTTTATAAAGGCACTTAAGCATATGGTTTCATCTATCCCTGAGGTACTGGTCTTAGCATTAATCCGAACTCCACACTCTCCTCACATCCGCCAACTCTCCCCACAATCTCCTCTCAAAAACCCACCAAAACAACCCACTAACTTCCACCCAGATTCAACTGTCATCCTTCCATTTATACTCTCCAGCCATCCAAACAGCCAATCATCCAGCATTCTACTGCCCATTCACTCCCCCCTCCTCTTTCACTCCACTTACCATGTATCTTCTATTCAAACAGCACTTACCATATATACACTAATACAGGAACATCACAGACCTCGACCCCTTTTACCGGAGATTCGACTTCCTCCTTCCGTTGGAATCGAACTCCGGCCGTGAGCAGAGCTTCGGCAGCGTTACCGCTGCTTACCACTCTGCACCACGGAGGGTCTTAGTGTAATTTACGCCGGCTTAAATTAAGCCAGTTTGCACCCGATCCAAACCCTGTTCAGGAGCGAAGCTACCCTACATTGAAGGAGTTGAGGAGGAGGTTTAATAGCAATGGGAGGCATGCTGCAGCATTGTAGTTCATTGATGTGCCCTGGGGAAGATGAGGAAGTGGGGAGAGAGAGAGTGTGTCTGTGCACAACAGTCTGTCCAGGTAGACATGCTGGCACTAGCGTCTTTGTACACTGGAAAAGAGTTGTCTCTTCTTCTTCCTCCTCTTCTTCCTCTTCCTCTTCTTCCTTCCTCCTTCTTCTTCCTTCTTTTGTTTTTATACAGCAAATGACTTAACACTGGTATGTGTTGGGAAAAGATTTCTGTGAGCCAGTAACTTAAAAACACCAGGTTTATAGTAAATTCAGTGTTGGTGATTCTCTCTGTTGCAGTCACTTTTCTTTCAGTGCTGCTGGTCATCTGAGTTCGTACTATTTTTTTCCCTGCATTTCTTCCTCAGATCACACAACATCCTCTTCAGTGTCTAAGAAACCCCGGCTAGATCAGATCCCTGCGGCTAACCTGGATGCAGATGATCCGCTAACTGATGTATGTATTCTTGGATTTTGGGAAATGCTGTAGGGGGAACGTAGGGAAATTGCATTATGCCAGGTCAGGCTATTAGTTCACCAAGTCCAATTCTGTTGTCTGTGATGGCCAGCGACCCTTGACATCTCGGGAAGAGACGCCTTTCCCATCATGTCTTGCCTGATCCTTTTTTTAAAAAACGAGATGCCAGGAATTGAAGCTAGGACCTTTTGCTTGCAAAGCTTGTTTTCTGGTCCTGAACTACGGGTCCTTCTGCAAGGAAGGGAAGTGATGGACTCTCAAAGAGATGGATTTGTTTGGGAGAAGGCTTTTAAAATCGTCAGGCTGTCATTGGGCACCGACATCAACTTCAGCATCAAAAGAAGTGATAACAGATCTTTGCCACCTTAATACTTCTTCCCAGCTAAGTCAGGTGGTTGAGGTTGTATCCAGTGGTGTCCCTTCAGAGGTGGAAGCCTCTTTGATCCAAAGGAGGCTTCCGTCAGCAGGAGGGGGTGTTTTTTTGTCTATTTCCCCCAAGCCCCTGCAGCAGATGGAGGGGGGCTGTAGTGGGAGGGGGAACTGGTGAAAAACACCTCCCTAATCCGCTGCTGGAGGTCTCCAGGGGGTCAACAGACTTTCCATCAGTGAAGGGACACCATTAGTTGCAACCCTCCTGTTAGAATAGCAGTTCATTGGTACAACAGTGTGCCACATGGGCTTTCTGGTATTGGAAGCCATTGATCATGCTGGCTGGGGCTGATGGGAAATGGAGTTCAGAAACATCTGGAAGGCCACACGTTCCTCAACCCTGCTGTAGGGCCTCTTAGATTTAGGATAGACATGTGCAAGTTCTGATCAGCTAAGCTGAAGGCAGCCCAGCATCCGCACATTGCAAGCCAGCAGGGGCTCCGTAAGCCTTTTGACTTGGCCGGCTGCTTAGGACTATAGGGGGCTGTCAGGTGCCTGCTTTGCCCCACTGTATAACTGGTGGACTGTGCCTGGTGCAGGTCTGAATTTTAGGAGTGTACTGACTTTTACACGAAAATGGTAAAGCTACACAGTTTTAGAGAAAGCAAGCGTGCTTTTTAAAGTTTGAATTCTTAGGAAATTGATGGATGGACTGAACCCAAATTCTTTCAATGGAACACTTTCTCATATTGGGATTGGTTAGGAAGCTTTGGAAATGTAGGTCAGTCTTTGAGCATGGCTGTGGCAAAAAAATAAAAACCCATGCAACACACATGATGGCTTATGGCGATTGCAAGTTGCAGGGATTTCTGGGTAAGACACTCATGTGGAGGGTCTCCTGGCCTACTGGGCTGTAATGCAGTTGTGTGCAGTTCCTCAGCAGGCAGGAGATGGATCAGCATTTGCTAATTTTGCTGTCTCTTTAGGAGGAGGACGAGGATGAAGACTATGATGAAGAGAGCGATGATGACACAGCTGCTCTTTTAGCTGAGCTAGAAAAGATCAAAAAGGAGCGAGCTGAAGAGCAGGCCCGAAAGGTAAGTGCCCACCTTTAAATCTTATTAAACAATCTGCCTTAGATGGAGAAGGCGCCAGTGGTGTAGTGGCAAATTCAGAAGTGCAGGGCCCCTTCAGGATAGTCACAGCTGTGCCACCTCCCATACTTTTCTTTTTTGGCTGCTGGGTGGAGAATGAGATCCTTATTAATGCCTTCTCCCACATCAAATGTCCCTAGAAGCCAATCAGCTTGAAAGGACACAAGTGTTAGCTACTGAGAAGAGTCTTCTCAGTGGCTGACTCACATCTTTTCACTCTCATTAACTCCAATCAGGCGTACAATAAGGAAGCATGTTAGAAGACTCTTCTCAGTGGCTAACACACTTCCCTTTCATGCTGATTGGCTTGTAGGATGCTGGAGAAATTGGGACCCTGCTTCCAAAAAGTAAGGAGTCCAAGGGGACCCCAGACGACTACACCCCTGAGCAGGCCAGTGGCCCACTTAACCTAGTACGAGCATAAGACAATTAGAACTGCCTGCTGGTTCAGGCCGATGGCCCATGTAGTCCAGCATCCTGTTCTCACAGTGGCCAACGAGATGCCTCTGGGAAGCCCGTAAGCAGGACCTGAGCACAAGAGCACTCTCCCCTCCTGTGGTTTCTAGCAACTGGTACTCAGAAGCATACTGGCTGCGACTGTGGAGGCAGCGCATTGGCCATCATGGGTCTGTCCATTCCGCTTGGCAGTGGCTCTCTTGTGTTTTGGGCAATGCTCCTCCCAGCTCAGCCTCCCAAAATCCTTCTAACTAGCAGAAGTGCCAGGACTGCTTATAAGCAAAAGTACGCTCCCATACTTGGCTATGGCTGTCTTATTCTCACTCGCCTCACTCTGGGTGAGTGCTCAACGCATTTTCCGCATACTTCTTGCTGCAACCAAATGCCATGTGCAAGTTGTCCATCTTCTCTCGAAACATCTGTGTTTCCCTGGGGAGTCCTGTCTGCTCTGATTTGCAGCAACTCTTCCAAGATCCAAGGTAGAGGTCTTGTCTAATTTTGCTGCCTGAATCCTTTTAAGCAGATATGGTTTAGGGATTGAACCTGGAACTTTGTACATGCCATTACACTGCTGACGACTTGTATAGCTTTCAAACAGTGTGTACGTATAAAAAAATCAAGTCCCTGCCTGAAGACTTACAAGCTATTATCCTTTCAAGCAGCGAGCAAAATTCATGGACTCTGTGTGTGGTTTTGTTATGTCAGTAATAGCTACGTATAACCCCTTTTAAAATCCACTGATATTGAAAGTGAAGTCTTACATTAAATAAAAGCAGAATGGGGTCGCTGTGTAGCATTGGTAGGGAACCTCCAGAGTGCACTCCTGATTGTTCCTTAGTGAGCGGACTTGCCGTAATTGGGAACTCCATCGCGCAGCTGAACCCTACCCCAAGCAAGGCTTGCTCTATACTTTCAACAAGCCCTGCTGGGGAACGCTTCCTTTGCTTAGGAGGTTGGAAATCAAGCCATATGGGCAAAGAAACCAGTTTTCCTTTGCAGACCAGCTTTCATTCAAGCCAATCTGCGAAGGCAAATGTTTCACCTGATGTCCCGGTGACATCAGATGATTGACAGGCAGGCAGACCGACCCCACCCACCTGTCAAACTGGCCACGGGGATTGGGGAAAGTCAGAATCGAGCCCACCCTAGCGTCCAGTGCCTTACCCCTGCCATACACAAGACAGCATTCATTTGTTACCACTAGAGGCCACCAGAAGCTGTTGAAGATGGAAAACGCAATATAGCCTCCTTTCTCTTTTAATGGTAGTTTTAATCAGTATGTTTGCCTTGCCAACTCTATTTACTCCTTACAACATTCAAAGTTGCCTTAACCGTTCCTATCTGAGATTCTTTCAGTGGGGGTTGCCAGGGGTTGAACCTGGGACCCTTCCGCCTGCAAAACATGTGCTCTGCCACTGACCTGTGGCCCCTCCAGAATTGCACGCTTGTCCTCAACCCTTTTAGCGCAGAAGCCCTGTCTGATATGTATTTAAGCACTGGCCTGGTAGCAGTAGGCAACGAGGAGTTGCATGCGGGTGGGTGCATGCATTTCCATACAGGCAAATGAGCCAGGCTGATGGGTCCCTCCTCTATGCCCTGCATAGAAACTAAGAGGGCTGCCAGAGGGGAGGAGGATTGTCCTCCGCACCCAGCAGAGAATGTAAGCAGGCTGCTGCAAGGCTGTGTGTGGTGGAGCTCTCTGTTACTGTTCCGCCATATCTAGTTGGCTAGCGAATACATTTTTGCAAGCTATTAACTTTCATGGGTTTATTTGCACACAAGCTAGTATGTGTCGGTATATCAGATGCGGCAGTATTCTGTCCCAGGCTGTATATTTGTCTCCGACAGAGGGGGTTAAGTTAAAATCAACAGTTTTTTAGACTGCCTTGCAGCCAGAGTTTCCGCAAAGCAATATTCAACAAAAAGTGTTTTTTACACTTTACCATTTAAAGAGGTATGCGTGGCGTTTCTGAGTAAGGCAGCTTCCTAATAGCAAACTGACCATTACCCCGAAAGTAAAAATAGCCCCTGGAAGCAGATGCAAATGCAGCAATAGCACCAGAACCAGGAAAAATCAAATTATCCATTAAAAGCCTGGGAGAGTTAAGTCATTTTCAGTGAGGGCCAAGAAGACAGCCACAACCAGGCCCCTCATCTCCAGTCGCCACCTACCACCACTCTGAAGGTAGTGGCACTCAGAGCAGGGACTCAGGTGCTGATCTGGAGGTTCATATAGGAGCAAGTGGTACATACCCCGGTTGCGTAGTCTGAGACAGGAGGTGAGACGACTAGAACGCCGGTGGCGGAAATCCCGTTCTGAAGATGTCCGAACACAGGTTAGAGCAGCAATAGCTGCCTACCAGGTGGCAATAAAGGCAACAAAGAAGGATTTCTTTGCTGCCTCTATTGCATCCACAGAGTGCTGTCCCAGGAAGCTGTTCCAGGTGGTCCGAAGCCTGGTCGGTCCAGTCGCTCAGGAACCCCTGGAACATTCTAAGGCTTCCTGTGACAAATTGGCAAAGCACTTTGCGGATAAAGTCGAACATCTAAAGAACTCGATTCCGTACGCTGTGGATGCGGTAGATGATCCTGAGTTGGCCAGCTGCAATCCGGTTTCATGGGATCTGTTTCGGCCTCTTCCTTCTGAGGATGTGGACAAGGTACTTTCAACTGTAAAGCCTACCACCTGTCTGACTGATCCTGGCCCATCATGGTTCCTTGTGAACTGTAAAGAAAGATTGGGCGAAGGGATTAGGGCGGTGGTAAATGCATCCTTGAAGGAGGGTGTAATGCCACCGGCCCTCAAGGAGGCAATTGTAAGACCTATCTTGAAAAAGTCCTCCTTGGATCCCCAAGTTTTGAACAACTTTCGCCCTATTTCGAATTTACCATTCTTGGGCAAGATCATTGAGCAAGTGGTGGCAAATCAGCTGTCAGCACACTTGGAGGAAGCGGATTATTTGGATCCATACCAATCGGGTTTCAGGACTGGACATGGTACTGAAACAGCTTTGGTCGCTTTGGTTGATGATATGAGGAGGGCTATGGATAGGGGAGAATTCACCTTCCTTGTCCTCCTGGATCTCTCAGCGGCTTTTGATACCGTTGACCACGGTATCCTGTTAGATCGCCTGGGAGGGTTGGGAATAGGAGGCACTGTTTTACAGTGGTTCCGTTCCTTTCTCTCTGACAGGCATCAACAGGTAGCATTGGGGGATGAGATTTCAGACCCTTGGCCTCTCACTTGTGGAGTGCCACAGGGTTCTATTCTCTCTCCCATGCTATTTAACATCTATTTAAAACCGCTGGGTGGTATCATCAGGAGATTTGGGCTGCGGTGTCACCAATATGCTGATGACACGCAGCTCTATCTCTCGTTTAAATCTTCACCGGAGCTGGCTGTAGAGACCTTGTCCAAGTGCCTGGAATCCGTGAGTGGATGGATGGGAAGAAACAGGCTGAAGCTCAATCCTGATAAAACCGAGGTACTGCTTGTGGGTGACAGGGGAAAGTTGGATATTGTTGACCTGGAACTCAATGGGGTAAGATTGCCCCTGAAGGATCAGGTCCGCAGCCTCGGGGTTATTCTTGACTCCAAGCTGTCCATGGAGGCTCAGATTTCGGCAGTGAGCCGGGCAGCTTGGTATCAGTTACACCTGATACGGAGGCTGCAACCCTACCTCCCTGCTCATCAGCTCCCACTGGTAGTGCATGCACTGGTCACCTCTCGACTGGACTACTGCAATGCGCTCTACGTGGGGCTACCCTTGAAAACGACCCGGAAACTACAGCTGGTACAAAATGCGGCAGCCCGTTTACTTACAAATAGCCGCCGCCGTGATCACATTACGCCGGTGTTAGTTCATCTACACTGGCTTCCAGTTGCTTTCCGGGCCCAATTCAAGGTGTTGGTATTAACCTTTAAAGCCCTATACGGTCTCGGCCCAGTTTACCTGAAGGAGCACCTCCAGTACCACCAACTTAGCCGCCTGACTAGATCAGCCACGCAGGGCCTTCTCTCAGTACCACCAACGAAAACAGCTAGGTTGGTGGGAACTAGGGAGAGGGCATTTTCAGTGGCGGCCCCCACTCTCTGGAACTCCCGTTCGATCTTCGACATGCCCCTTCCCTGGATGCATTCCGCCGAGCATTAAAAACTTGGCTCTTTGGACAGGCCTTCGGGACCTCCGGGGTGGGCTAAGCTTTTATCACTATTACTGAACGCCCGTTGTTTACATACTGTTTTATGCTGTAATTTAATCCTTTATTGTCGACTGTATTGTATTGCTATGTATTTTAAATCGTATTTTACTGGAATTTAATTGTGTACATCGCCTAGAGTGGCCTTCACCAAATAGGCGACACAAAAATTAAATTATTATTATTATTAAGGGATCCTGGTCCCAACCTGTATAGAGCTTTATAAGTTTATGCCTTTAACTACTGGCAAGATACAGTCAGAATACCAGTCTTTAGTCTGGCTGCTGCATCCTGAACCAACTGAAGGTTACGAAAAGTTTTCAAGAGTAGTCCCATGTCCAGCTGATTGCAGTAATCAAGTTTATGATTAGCTACTCAGTCTCTGGCATGTTCCGACCTTTCATTCTTCATTTTCCCATCTGCAAAATGGGAGTAATTATGACCCACTCGTAGGGATATTGTGAAGTTATTCTTCATGAGAGGCTGCCAAGTATAAAATCTTAAAGCAATAACCTTTCTTAAGATGTTTCCAGAAGTGAATAGAACTCTTCTGTCTTGCTGGGGGCTGACCTGGTTTGAATCCTTATTCAGCCGCAAAGTTAACTGTGCAGTGTTGGGCTGCTATTGCATAACAACCCTCTGAGGTAGGTATTACTGAGGTATTAAAATAGGATAATCCCATGAATACCACCTTGAGCTCTTTGGATGAAGGGTAGGATATGGATATGATTAAATAAAGATTAGTTACTGGAGTTCCATTTAGAACTTGCATAACCCGTTTCATAGTAGCTGCATTGGTTGCCAGTTGGTATCTGGGTCCAACTCAAGGTGCTCACATTAGTGGTTAAACACCCAGTGTGGTGTAGTAGTTAGAGCAGCCTTTCCCAACCTTTGGGTCCCCAGATGTTGTTGGACTAGAACTCCCATCAGTCCCAGCCAGCATGGCCAATGGTCAGGGATGATGGGAATTGTAGTACAGCAACATCTCAGAACCCAAAGGTTGGTAAAGGCTGAGTTAGAGTGTCAGACTGGACCTGGGAGACCAGGATTCAGATTCCCACTCAGCCATGAAGCTCACTGGGTGACCTTGGGACAGTCACTGTCTCTCAGCCTAACCAACCTCACAGGGTTGTTGTGATGATAAAATTGGGAGGAGGAGAACCATGTTTGTATGCCACCTACCTGGAGGAAAGGTGGGATATAAATGTAATAATAAAATAAATAGTAATTATAATAATAAATAAAGCCCTAAACAATTAAAGCTTCAAGTATCTGAAAGATCACCTCCTTCCCTACATATCGTTTCGGGTGTTGAGATCGGCAGAGGGGGCCCTCTTGGTAGTTCCACTGCCCTCAGAATTTTGGGGGTGGCCTGGGAGAGGGCATTCTCTGTGGAGGCACCTAAGTTGTGGAATTCCCTCCGCACAGAGGGGCGCCTGGCACCTTCACTGTACAGCTTCCGTCACATGCTGGTCCTAGGGAATCTTTAAATCAAGGCAACTATGTACTCCACTTCTGGTTTACACAAGTTGAATATTTTGCCATCTGGGCAGAACAAAATCAGCTGGTGTATGTTCTGCAGTTTCATCCAAAGGACAGCCAATCAAACCAATATTTCTGTTCCAAGCCAAAAGGGGGGGGGGTTAAAATTTTAATCTGCCACTAAAGGAGCTGAATTTGCAAACTCTGTTTTGATTCATTCTGCTCTCTCTCTCTTTGTATTGTATCAACATACATCCTGAACATGAGTAATGATAGCCTTATTTTGCCTGGAGCAGTGTTTTGTGTTTGTTTGTTTTTTAAATCTTGGTGATGTGTTTTGTTTGTTAAAAGATTAGGATTTAGTTCAGCCTTGTGAATAAGCCCATAAAAGTTACTAACCTTTTATTTATTTATTGCTAACCTGCTTAGAAGTGTTTGCTGGGGCTGAGAGCGAGACTCAATAGGAGTGGATTTTGTTTGCTCTTGTAACTTGGAAAGTGCTCATGGGCATAAGCAGAGTGTACTTGTCACCTTATAGCCATCACCCCAGTTGCCTTCAGTGGGAGGGACGTGGTTTTTTGTGTGTGGGGGGGTCATGAGGTCTGGCTTCCTGTTGGGCTTCAGCTGTGAAATCAGATGGCTATAAGGATGTCTTCACCAACCTGGAGGAAGGGCTGCTGCTCAGTGGTGGAGCATCGGCTTTGCAGGGAGAAGGTCACGGGTTCTATTCCAGGCATCTCCCTTTTCTGAAATCCTGGAGAGCTGCAGTAGCCAAAAGACAGCCAAAATGGTGCCCTCCAGATTGTTACAATTTTTGGTATGTGTGTATATGTGTATATATGTATATTTGCGGTAGAGTGCAGAAATGACTGGTTTGTTAGGCTGGTAGTTGAAAGAATAATGAAGCTTAAGGTTTATTACAAAGAGATACGGACATACAGGGAGCCATTACTAACTAAATGAGAACAGAGGCAGGGAGGAAGGGGAGGAGCAAAGCCTGCAAGAACAACAAACACTTTAGAGGAAGAATAAGCAGAGAGAAGAATAGATTGTCTTTTTGTCTGTCGCCCACCCCCACCCCACTGGTTCATGTCACTTGTAGCATGCATTGGTGCATTACTCCCAAACAGACATTGTTAGACTACAACTCCCATCAGCTCCAGCCAATTTGGCCAATAGTCAGGGATGGTGTAGTCCAATCAGATCTGGAGAGCACCACACTGGCTACCCCGGTGTAGACAGTTTTGAGCTAGATGGACAATGATCACACTCAGGGTAAAACAGCTGCCTGTGTCCCTCCAGAAGTTTAGGACCACTGCTCCCATCAGACCTAGACCAGTACGTTGTAGTCCAAAGCATCTGGCGGGCACCAGGTTGGAGAAGCACAGAAGTTTACTTAATGGGGAAGCACAGAAGTTTAAAACTGAAGGTCAGCTCTCCATGGTTTGGACTTTATTGCTCCCTACTCAGACAGGATACATAAAGTGGAAACCTCAAAGTAGTTTCTGGCTGCAGGCCAGGCCAGTGTTTGCCATATGTTTGCTTTCAGAAATCGTGAGAGCTGCTTTTATTTCAAACCTGGTGCCACAAAAAAAGAAAGAAACCTAAATATTCTGGAAAGGATGGTTGGGAATTGTTTGGGGCTAAGTCTCTGGCGCCCTCAAAACCAGATGGAACAGGAAACTTGGCACTTCTGTATAGCTCATGGACCAACTTTTTCTCATTTTGACAGGAACTAGAGCAGAAGGCTGAAGAGGAGAGGATACGGATGGAGAACATCCTAAGCGGGAACCCTTTGCTGAATCTCACTGGTCCAGTCCAGCCCCTGGCAAACTTCAAAGTGAAGAGGAGGTATGGAGGTATCACGTAGCATAGGGATCCCCAAATTTCTTCTGCCCGCCTTCTCTCCATCCTTGTACAAGTTCACGGTTCCAGAACTATTTCATTGGATTTTGATCACATTTGCTAATGGGGTGCTGTTAAAATCCGAGCAACCTGTGAGTCCCCAGATGTTTGTTTATTATTCATTCATTTATTAGATTTATATCCCACCCTTCCTCCCAGCAGGAGTCCAGGGTGGCAAACAAAAGCACTAAAAACACTCTAAAACATCATAAAAACAGACTTTAAAATATATTACAACAAAACATCTTTAAAAACATCTTAAAAAGCAATTCCAACACAGACTGGGATAAGTTCTCCACTTAAAAGGCTTGTTGAAAGAGGAAAGTCTTCAGTACGCACCAAAAAGATAACAGAGATGGCGCCAGTCTAATACTTAATGGGAGGGAATTCCAAAGGGTAGGTGCCACTACACTAAAGGTCCTCTTCCTATGTTGTGCGGAACAGACTTCCTGATAAGATGGTATCTGCAGGAGGCCCTCGCCTGCAGAGAGTAATGATCGACTGGGTATATAAGGGGTAAGACAATCTTTTAGGTATCATGGTCCCAAGCTGTATAGGGCTTTGTACACCAAAACCAGAACCTTGAATTTAGCCCAGTATCTAATAGGCAGCCAGTGCCATTCTTTCAGCAACAAGGTAACATGTTGGTGATACCCTGCCCAAGTAAGCAGTCACGCAGCCGCATTTTGTATCAACTGTACCTTTGGGACCAACCTCAATGGCAGCCCCACATAGAACACTTATAGTAATCCAGCCTGGAGGTTATCAGTGCATGGACAACAGTGGTTAGGCTATCCCGGTCCAGAAACAGCCATAGCTGTCCTACCTGGCATCTGGCAACAAAGATAGATCCAGGAACACCCCAGACTACAGATCTGCTCTTTCAGAGGGAGTGCGACCCCATCCAAAGCAGGCAACTGACCAATTATCTGAACTCGGGAACCACTAACCCACAGCGCCTCTGTCTTGCTAGGATTCAGACTCAGTTTATTGGCCTTCATCAAGCCCACCACCGACTCCAGGCAGCAGTCCAGGGCTTGCACAGCATCTCTCAATTCAGATGTTATCGAGAAATAGAGCTGGGTTTCATCAGCGTACTGCTGACACCTCACCCCAAATCTCCTGATGACCGCTCCCAAGGGCTTCATATAGATGTCAAATAGCACAGGGGACAAGATGGTAAACTGCAACACCCCACAGCACAACTGCCAGGGGGCCAAAAGACATCACCCAATGCTATTGTCTGAAAACAACCCTGGAGGTAGGATTGGAACCACTATAAAACAGTACCTCCAATACCCATCTCACCAAGTCAGCCCAGAAGGATACCATGGTCAATGATATTGAAAGCTGCTGAGAGATCAAGTAAGAATAACAGGGTTGTACTCCTCCTGTTCTTCTGATAAAGGTCATCCATCAGGGCAACCATGGCCGATTCAGTCCCATAACCAGGGCTGAACCCAGATTGGAATGGGTTGAGATAATCTGTTTCATCCAAGGGTACTTGCAATTGCTGCACCACAACCCTCTCAATCACCTTCCCTAAGGGGGCATTTCTGACCAGTTGGTAATTGTAGCAAACCAGTGCATCCAGGGTGGGCTTTTTCAGGAGTGGTCAGTTCATTGCCGCTTTCAGGGTGGCTGGAACTGCTCCCTCCCGCAATGATGTGTTGACCACCCTGGATCCACTTAGCCAAACCCCCTCGGTGACCTTTAATAAACCAAGAAGGGCAAGGGTCCAGAGGACACGTTGCTGAACTATAACTTCCATCAGCCCCAGCCAGCATGGCCAGTGATCAGGAATTATGGGAACTGTAGTCCAGCAACATCAGGGGACCCAGAGGTTGGGAAAGGCTGATTTAAGCTACACTAAACTTGTAGGGTGGGGTCAGTCTCTGCAAGCTTGAACTTTGATGGACCTCAAAAAGGAGACAGCTCTAGAGGGGTAGAATAGTCACTGGAAACAGTGGGAGAGTTGAGAAGAAGCTTATGTTTTTACTAGATTTTAAACTCCTTCACTGGCTGTTGTATAACACAATATAACAATAAAATATAATGTGTTGCAAATTGCTTTACAGATGAAGGTAGATACACTTTTTAATTTAAAAAATGCCTCCTGTGGCAATTTTCTCTCTAGAAGGTTTAGGTCGCATTTAAGAACTGTTGGAATATAGAACTTTCAATCTCTTTTGGTCTGCAATTCTAGACTTGGGTAGACTTTGCTACAAATGTTTTTCTAAACTAGGTGTGGGGAACCTTTGACCTTCCAGAAGTTGCTGAACTGCAACTCCCATCAGCTGCAGCAAGCCTGGCCAGTGGCCAGGGATGATAGGAGTTATAGTTCAGCAACATCTGGAGGGCCGAAAGTTCCCTGCACCTGCTCTAAACATTTTATTCATTTATACTTGGACTTACAAAGTAAACTCTTAGTTGTATTCATAGAAACAACTTCCTCTCTGGGCATCTACAAGGTTAGATCCCTGACTGAGCCCCATAAGATAAGTAAACCAGAATCTTCTGAGGGTGATTATGGGGTTGAACATTTGCTTTGTCCATTCCAGTAGCAGGATTGAATATCCTGTTCTGAGATTCTGTTAGGTCTGTCTGTTTTCTCTCTCACTATAAAGTCACAGATGAATTCCTTAAGAAAACCTTCAGGGTCTGCTGTGACCCAGAACCTCTATCCCTGAGCCAAGAGCTTCTTCTCTCTTTGCAACATTCTGGTGCTGCCAAAATTTGCTCCAAGACTTTTTCAGCCAGGGAAAAAGTTGTTGGGGAAGATCAGTTTCTGGTCTGGCCACGGTTCAATCATCTTGAACATCCTGCAGCCTGTTATCCTGAAATTCTGTACACACTTACTTGGGAGCAAGTTCCATTGAATTTAGTGGGACTTCCTTCCAAGTAAACATGCATAGGATTGTGCTGTTGGCCATCATCTCTTGAGTTTTGTGTGTCACGTTGTATATCGTTGGTCCTACTGCCATGATGGCTACTGCTAGCCACTTGATGCTGAAATTCTCTTCTGCCTCCTGGCTTCCAATAATGAGGGCTGTCATAGTCTTCCTGGGGTTCCCTGGCTTAGCGGTGGCGAAGAGATGGTGGTTCATACTGTCAAGATCTGCCTTGGTGGTTCATACTGTCAAGATCTGCCTTGCAGCTGTGCTCTCTTCTTCTTGGGAACCTGGCAGCAAGTTGGTTCTACCCAATCCTTTGAGGCACTGCAGGTTAGACAGAAGATCTTAATAGAATATAGGAAGCTGCCTTGACCAGGCCAGACTTATTTGTCCAAGTAGCCCAGTGCTGTCTGCTCTCACTGGTAGGGCTTTCTAGGGCATGGGTGGGGAACAGGTCCCTGTGACACAGAAGTTCAGTCACACTAATATTTTTGCAAAGTGAAAATTGTACCCAAACATTATGGTGGAGAGCCTTCCAGATTCTTCTTCAACTTCTTATGATCATCATTATTATTAATTGAGTTTATATCCTGCCCTTTCTCCCCCAGGGTGGCAAGCATATACAAAACAATTTTACAAGAAAAGGAAACGCCTACTAAAAAACGTTGAAATGTTCCAAACTCCAGATTAAAAGTATTCTAAAATATCATTTATTGGTGTTAGGTGACAGCTCCCTTCATCCCTAATCAATAGCTGTGCTGGCGGGGGGCTGGTTGATGTTAAGAGTCCAAGAGCATCTAGATGACAACAGGCTCCATATCCCTGCATTATAGTGTAATTAACGTATTTTGTCTTGTTGTCATGTCATAGATACATTTTCGCTTAATTTGTTTTGCTAATCTATTTTGCTTCTTTGTTTTTCTCCCACCCCGGTTTTAGATGGGACGATGACGTAGTCTTCAAGAACTGTGCAAAGGGGGTTGATGAGATGAAAAAAGACAAAAGATTTGTCAACGACACGCTACGGTCTGAATTTCACAAAAAGTTCATGGAAAAATACATCAAGTAGTATTTCTTAAAATGTGCTGTGTCGCTGATAGACTGAATGGAGCGAGTCATTTCCCTCCTCCTGAAATACTTTGGTTAAAGTAAAAATTTGGCAAGCAGTTCTCCTCCGAGGTCACTGGTACCTGTTTAACGTAACCCTCCATCTGGAATATTTTGTGGTTTTCTTGTTTTAGCTTGACCAGCTAATTTCCAAGAAATATTTTGTTTCATTGTGACGAATTTACTTTTAATGGCTTTTCTGTAAATGTTTTGAAAATGATTTGCAATAAATTCTTCACTCTTAAGGCTGTGTGTTTATTTAACTTACCATAGCAACTTACCTGTTCTGGATGAGGTTGCGCTTTCCCCTAAAGCAGGAGTGTGTGGCCCTCCAGATGTTGTACAACTCTCAGCATCCTCAACTATTGGCCTTACTTACTGGGGTTGGTAGAAGTAGCCTACAACAGACGTCAGCATCTGGAGGATTGCCAGTTAGCCATCCTAGCCCTAAAGAAACAGGCTTGTAGTTAGGGGGTGCTTCTAGGTGAGGGATGGGGAATCTTTTTCCAGCCTGAAGGCCACATTCCCCTCTGGGCAAGCTTCTGGGGCCTACCATGCCAGAGGTGGGTGGGTGAAATTTGAATTTTTCACAACCCTTTCCAACAGGCAAGCAATATCGGAGTTCAAGGGTAAATTCAGACCAGGCAAAAATGAGAATTCGGATCAAGGCTGGTGAGGGATTTGGCTGGCGGGAGAGGCATGGGGGCCAGATTGAGAGACCTGGAGAGCCACATTTTAGCAAAGTGAGGCTGTTGTGTAAGTCCTGGGCAGGGACAGCCTGGCAGCTGTTGTTTAATCACTGCTAGCCTCCGTTAGAATTCTGTAGTACTGAGCCAAGGCCTAATAAAACATGATGAGTATGCCTTTTGAGGTTTCACAGTTGATTTCCAAAGCATCTGTATTTGCACAACTTAAACCTGCAATGCACACCTGGTAGGTAGAAGCATGCTGTTTTAGTCCTGCCTGCCACTAAGTTCCTGCAATATACCTTGGTGCTCGAATGACCAAATGCGTTCCTTGGGACAAAGAGTCTTCACAGGTCTTTTTCTGGTACATTAGCTAAAATAAGCAACTCAAGAATGGTAAGTATACTATATTCTTGAGTGCTGGAAAAGGAAGACGTCGTCAAGCATGTTAGGTAATCATAAAAATATTACTACTTCCAAACACCCACTGGAGGCCTCCTTTCTCCATTCCCTTGAGTAACAAGACTACTGAAAGGGTGCGCAGGAGTGCTTGTCATGAAATGCCCATGCTCTTTTACTTCTAGACTGTTCTGTGTTTGAATGCATGAAACTTGTTCTGGGAATGTTAGTTTAAGCCAAGAGAGAATGTTTGTTCCAGATAAGAAAACATGTTTTTAAAAAATCCACGTAGAGGAAAATTTGATGAAAATAACTTGAGCAACTGAGGCTTCTTCACAGCTCTTACAAATATGTGTTTTGATGGGCCTTTTGCCAAATATGCCAGCATCCATTTTGTGCATGATTTAATAGCTTCTTCAGCAAGCCCAGCTCTAAGCTGCTATTACAATTAATGTAATGCACTATAATCATTTGCAATGTTTTTCATCCCTAATCCTTGCTCTCCCCTTTTGCGCTTCACAAGGGTAGAAAAGGTGGCTCTCACCTTTACAAACCTCATAGAACAGTAAAATTTGAAGGACATCAAGTCCATCCCCCTGCGCAATGTAGGAATCCAGCTGAAAGCACACCCAACAGATGGCTGTCCAGCTGTCTCTTGAATTCCTCCACTGCTGGAGAGCTCACCACCTCCCTAGGTAATTGGTTCCCTTGCTGTACAGCTCTTTTCCTGATTTTCAGCTGAAATCTGGCTTCCTGTAGCTTGAGCCCGTTATTCCATGTCTTGAACTCTGGGATGACTAAGAGATCCTAGCCCTCCAGTAATAGACTCTAGCCACCATGTTCCTTCTATTCCTTGCCTCGTTTATTTTAATACAGATAATCTCAGGGGCTACCAAGCTCATTCTCCTGTATTCTGTGCAGGGATATATGTTTTTAACATATAGTGTGACTCTGCCTCCCTTTTGATTCCTTCTGAACAAGTTGCATCCTTCAATTGCAGTATTCCATTCAAGGGAGTCATCGCACAAGTTTCAGTTATACCTATCAAGTTGTATTTACCCTCCTGTATTTTGTTGCAGCCCCCTCTAGGATGCACATAATGTGGTGAGGGGGTTTGAGAGTGTTGAAGATGCTAAGAGCAATGCTGTCAGGAGTCTAGAGCAAGAGGCTTGACTCCTAGCAGGGACACCCAAGGCAGAATGGTCAAAGCTGAGACACCAGACTAAGATACATCCAAACTCAGAGGAAGGCAACGGTAAACCACCTCTGAATATCTCTTACCACGAAAACCCTATGAACAGAGTATCCAAAATGCAACATGAGATAGTGCTGGAAGATGAGACTTAGGAGACAGAGATGAATTCTGTGAAGCCAATAATTTGTTTCTTGCTAACACATTTTTTGAGCAACCGAAAACATGACTGTACATATGGACATCACCAAATGGTCAATATAGGAATCAAATTGATTACATAATTGGTAGCAGAAGATGAAGTTCCATACTTTCTGCAAAAGCAAGACCAGGAGCAGACTGAGGTACAGATCATGAACTGGTCGTATCAAAATCAGAGTAAAGCTAAAGAAGAACAAGAAAGCAATCATAATGCCACAATACAATTTAAATAACAACCCAGAAGCATATAAAGATCAAATAAGGAACAGGTTTGAGGCTTTAAACTTAGTTGACAGAGAACCAGAAGAACTAAGGAATGAAGTCAGAGGACATTATAAGGGAAAAATGCAAAAAGACAATACCTCTAGTTAAAAAGAGAGAAAAACCTGAATGGATGACTGAAGAAACACTTAAAATGGTTAAAGAGAGGAAAGCAAAAGCAAAAGGAGATAGAAGCACAGTTAGAACCCTAAATACAACAATACAGCGACTAGTGCGTAGGGACAAAGAGAACTATTACAATAGTCATTGTATAGGAATAGAAGAGGACAACAAAAAGGGCAGAACAAGAGCCCTATTCCAAAAGATTAGAGAAATGAAAGGGAAATTTAAACCAAGAGTAGGGATGTTGAATAATCAACAGGGGAACACACTGATTGAACAAGATGAAATAAAAGGAAGATGGAAGCAATACACTGAAGAACTCTATAAAAGAGATGCCAGGATGACAGATTCATTCATGGAGGAACCGTATGATGAAGAACCAGAAATTTAGAATGCAAGGTGAAAGCTGCTCTTAAAATACTTGGAAGAAACAAATCAGCAGGAACAGATGGCATACCATTAGAGTTGCTACAAGCTACTGAGACTGAATCTGTCCAAATTTTGACAAAAAATTGTCAATAAATACGTAAAACTAAACAATGGCCCACAGACTGGAAGTGTTCAATATACATCCCAATTCCAAAGAAAGGGGATCCCAGGGAATGCAGTAATTATCAAACTATTGCCTTAATATGCCATGCAAGTAAAGTAATGCTCAAGATTCTACAACAAAGGCTCTTATCATATATGGAGCGAGAAATGCCAGATGTCCAAGATGGGTTTAGAAAGGGAAGAGGCACCAGAGATCATATCGCAAACATACATTGGATAATGGAACAGACCAAGGAATTTCAGAAGAAAATCACCCTGTGCTTTATAGATTACTGGAAAGCCTTTGACTGTGTAGATCATGAAAAACTATGGAATGCTTTAAAAGAAATGGGGGTGCCACAGCATCTGATTGTCCTGATGCGCAACCTATACTCTGGACAAGAGACTACTGTAAGGACAGAATATGGAAAAACTGATTGGTTCCCCATCAGAAAGGGTGTGCGACGGGTGTCACCCTATTTATTTAATCTATATGCAGAACATATCATACGGAAAGTGGGATTGGACCAAGATGAAGGAGGTGTGAAAATTGGAGGGAGAAATATCAATAATTTAAGATATGCAGACAATACCATACTACTAGCAGAAACCAGAAATGATCTGAAACAAATGCTGATGAAAGTTAAAGAGGAAAGCACAAAAGCAGGACTACAGCTGAACGTCAAAAAGACTAAAGTAATGACAACAGAAGGTTTATGTAACTTTAAAGTTGACAATGAGGACATTGAACTTGTCAAGGATTATCAATACCTTGGCACAGTCATTAACCAAAATGGACATAGTAATCAAGAAATCAGAAGATGGCTAGGACTGGGAAGGGCAGCTATGAAAGAACTAGAAAAGGTCCTCAAATGCAAAGATGTATCACTGAACACTAAAGTCAGGATCATTCAGACCATGGTATTCCCGATCTCTATGTACGGATGTGAAGGTTGGGCAGTGCAAAAAGCAGAAAAGAGAAAAATCAACTTATTTGAAACGTGGTGTTGGAGGAGAGCTTTGCGGATACCATGGACTGCGAAAAAGACAAATCATTGGGTGTTAGAACAAATTAAACCAGAACTATCACTAGAAGCTAAAATGATGAAACTGAGGTTATCATACTTTGGACACATCATGAGAAGACATGATTCATTAGAAAAGACCATAATGCTGGGAAAAACAGCAGTATAAAAATGGGAGTATAAAAAGAGGAAGTCCAAACAAGAGATGGATTGATTCCATAAAGGAAGCCACAGACCTGAACTTACAAGATCTGAACAGGGTGGTCCATGACAGATGTTCCTGGAGGTCGCTGATTCATAGGGTCGTCATAAGTCGTAGTCGACTTGAAGGCACATAACAACATTATGTTGCAGAGTAGCAAAAAGCATCTAAGTGAGCTTTGTGTGTTTGAATCTTTACTAAATATTATACTTTGCCTGGAATTAGTCACACTGAGACTTCAAAAGAAGAACTGCTTTATTCTGGAAGTACATACTTGATAGGAAAGAGTTCTACACCTAGCTAACTAGCTAAGTTGGAGATGCAAACACTAAGCCTAGTGTTTGCCCTCATGCTGTGAGAAGAGAGACGGACAAACAGAAGATGTCTTTTCTCTCTCTCAAGAGAATGAAGAAGCAGCCAGAAGGTGTGGTCAGCATCCTAAGAATACCAGTTTACACAGGAAGAGTTAGCAGGAGATCAAAGGATAGGTATAGTCTAGGAATCAGGAGGTCTCCACTCTATCTACCCTTTTTAACCCCATGCAGACCCAACCCACCAGTTCGAGTTGAACCACATATTCCAACATATTAAGAGTTCAAGTTTGTCCTCTTTGTTTCCCATATCCTGGGCATTAGTATACAGACATATAGAAGACCACGTGATTTCCAGCCTGACTTCCTTCCTACATTTTTATGAAGACTATTACTGGGCTCCATTAGAGCCATTCCCTCATTTGCATAAGCCTTAATCAATACCTCCAAGTTTACTTTTCCCGTCCCCTTAGTATTCAGTTTAAAGCCCTCCTGATGAAACACATTGTTCCTAGTCCTTGTGAGGTGCAACTCATCACTTGCCAGCAGTCCATCTTCAAGGAAGTGTAGCATGTGATCCCAGAATCCAAATCTCTTGTGTCGGCGCAACCTTCATAGCCAGCCATTCACCCGGAGTATTTTTCTTTCCCTTCCTATTCCTAAGTACTGGAAGGATGCATGAGAAAACTATCTGGGCCGCAAAGTCAAGGTTAGGCTTAGAGTTAGTGCCTGGGTCCATGAAAACAAGTCAGCACCACCTGCATACCAGCCCTTCAGATATTTGAAGACCACAATCATGCCTTCCCTCGTGTAGATAGTAGCAAATTCAGAAGTGCAGGGTCCCTTCATGACAGTCACAGTCACAGTCACAGACCCTCCCATCCTTTCCCCCCCCCTCCTGCTGGATTGAGAATGAGATCCTTGTTAATGCCTTCTTCCACAACAACAGACATCCTTTGGAGCCAATACGCATGAAAGGGGAGAGTGTTGGCTACTGAGAAGAGTCTTCTCATCTCATTTCACTCTGATTGGCTCCATGCAGCAAGAAAGGACAAGTAAGCATGTTGGAAGATTTTTCTCTGTGGCTAACATGCTCCCCTTTCATGCTGATTAGTTCACAGAATTTTGGGACCCTGCTCCCCAAAAGGTAAAGGGTGTAAGACCCCCCACAAGTCCTGGATGACTACACCCCTGCTTCTCTTACTTAAAAGCAGTGGTGTTTTCATTGGGACTGGTAGGGCAGAAGGCAGGGCACCCAAACACTAAGGGGAGCCATAGCCAATGACAGGCAGGGTCAACTCCTGCTAGTTCTGTCCTTGTCCTCCTCCCTGCTGAGTTCTACAAAAGGCAACCCAGAGGACTAAGGAGAAAGTAATGGAGAGGTGGGGCCATCTGCCTCTGGACTGAGTGTAAGAAGGCAGGGAGGTGGGGGCTGGCTGGGGGCAAACTGAAGCTGGTAGGCCAGTGGCCTTACCTGAGCAGTCTTGGGGCTTAAAAGGAACTCCCACTGACTTTGATGTAAGCTGCTTAGGCGGATTAAGGGGGGGGCTCTGCAACTGGTCAGCCATAAACTGTTTGCTCAAAAGAAGGAAGGTTAATAACACACTTGAAACCGCAAGAAAAATGGCCCAGCCCTCTTGGGTGCTTTTCCCATCCCTCTCTCTCTCTCTCTCTCTCTCTCTCTCTCTCTCTCTCGCTCTGTGTGTGTGTGTGTGTGTGTTGGCAACCCAGCTTTCCCATTCATCACTTGGGCTGCTGGCATGAGTCCTATTAGGAAATACCAGTGGAATAGCACTTTCTCAAATTCGCTATCTATAAGGAGAGGCTGTGCATTTCTGCCTGGAATGCAGACTGCCTCTTTCTCATGGTCTTTTGGCTCAGAATAGCAAATCCCAAAGAGCTTCCATCCTGACTCCTGTTGTTATTGCAGGCCAGATGAAGACACACTAAAATAAAATCCCTACGCAAAAGCAGAAAACTGAGGCTTCTTGCAGTTTCTCACACATTTGATTAGGTTAGGGAAGGGGTGGAGTAGGGTGTAGAGGGGGTAGTAGTCTTTGTGAATAACCTCAACAAGCAGGAATTATGCTCAGCAAGAGCTCTGCCAGTTTACGAAATAATAAGATCTATTAGAGCCACAATATATGAGAAACTTTGGGACACTGAAATGTGGATGATTCCAAAGGCTTCCCTATCCATTGGTAGACACAAATGTCACACGGTTCCCTGTGATCTAACCACATGGATATGGAACCTGTGGACTACAACTCCCATCTGCCCAAGCCAGCAAGGTCAAGGATGATGGGAACTGTAGTCCAACCACATCTGGACAGCCTCAAGTTCCCCATCCCATGCCTGTCTTAACAGCTGCATGGCATGCAGAAAGTCAACAGGAGAAGCATCTTATCTGTGCATGTCTGTACTGAGAAAGTGTCCCCTGTTGAACAAGAGAGAGAGAGGTCTCAGAATAGTACTGAAATAAAAATGGGAATTTAATAAAACACTGAAATGCCCAAAGCATTTTGATAGAAACACTTCTCACAGGCACAAGAATTCAGTTTATTGGACTGTTTCTAGTAAGGCAACATCAGTATTATGAGAAATAATAAACTGACGTCTTGCACCTAAGGAAGGATTTCACTATTTTACCCAAGTTCCACATTTCTCTCTCTCTCTCTCTCTCTCTCTCTCTCTCTGGTTGATGTTATCCCTCTCTCTGTCTCTTGAACTTAGAAATGGAAACTTTCCCAGAAATAGAAATGCAACGATATTGGGGAAAGCTGCTGATTATCTGCTTAGAGGCACAGGGCTCTAGCGGGAGGAACAAGACATATTCTTGGCCTCTATTTTACAGCAACAAAACACAACTCTTTGGTTGAAGACACATTTACATGAAAGTTCAGAAGGGGACTGAATGTGCTCACAGGGCACATCCCTACCTCAACATTGTCTGTGAACAAACACCATACATTTAAAGCACATTTAAAGGGTATTGCTTCCCCCAAAGAGTCCTGGGAACTATAGTTTACTCCTCACATACAATCCCCACCACCTTTAACAAACTACAGTTCCGAGGATTCTTTGGGGGAAGTCAAGTGATTTAAGTGTGTTTTAAATGTAGGATGTGTACACAGCCACCCGTCCAAAGCAACCCTCTTCCACCAGTCGCTCAGCCAGCTTCCATGCAAGCCACATAGGTGAGGATGAATATTACTACTAGCATATCACTTCTATAAGAAATACTTTCCACACATGGAGTGTAACCGAGGTAGGCACATAAAAAAGTCTGAGAATGTATTCTGAGAAATCCTTCACTTAATGTTGTGGTTCATGTTGGACATCAGTTGAAGTTGCGGTGGATAAATACAACTGGCCTACCTCACTGATATCTTGCAAGGATTATGTCATATCTGGAGACATCTTGTTACCCAACCTAAAGGAAATGAATAAAAATGAATCACATTGTTTATGAGAAGAGGTGGAATAAGATATTTTGAATATCCATGCAACCTTACTGAATTTGTTATTCTTAGTGCCAGGCAATAGACAGAGGGCTGGCCATGCATGATCTGAGGAGTGGGTTCGAATCCCTTCATAACCTTATGTCACCTCAAGCTATTCACTATCTCTCAACCAGAGCTTGGAATATTACTTTTAAAAAGGAATAAATTACAATTACTGTTACATGGCCCCAAAAAGGAATAAATTACCATTACCATTACAACTGTTCTGAAAGGAATTGATTACTTTACTGTTACTCAAAAGTAATCACTACAATTAAGGTTAAATTACTTTAAAAAAAACAGTGCCTACAAGGTGCTGGCCTTAGCTGCTGTACACCTAAGTAGCCTAAAACAACATTAAAAATAAACACACACAAAGAGGGGGGGGAATTATCCATAAGATACCAGTGGTGGTTTCTCCATGGGTAAGGGAGGCAGGGAGGGAGGCACAGGCCACCGCTCAGATCGTCACGCATCAATCCAAGCGCAAGACTCTCTCTGTCTCTCTCTCTTTCTAAGCCGGCAAGTGTCATCTCTCTCACTCAGCCACTTCCCGGACCCTGTCCTGCCACCAACTATGGTACACCCACCTAAGCAAACTTTTCCCCCGGGGTGCAAAAAAATTAAAACACTGCAAATGCAGCAGAGTAGCCGGGAGACTAGGGGAGGCTACTTTGCATGCCAAGTGCAAATACAGTATTAACACACATACACACACACACAGATGTCTCTCACCTCCACAGTTCTTTATCTCCGTTCCGCTGGTGCCTCCTTCTCCTGTTTCATCCACATCCTTGCCCTCCAGCTTTCTCCCTCCCCTTCATTCTTCACCACCATCATCCACTTTTTTAACAAGTGCTTTCTCCACTCCACCCCCATCTCACTCTCCACCTCCTCGCTCGTCACCTCCTAAACACCCACAGAGCACGAGGGAAGAACAACACTGCACAGAAGCACAGTTTGAGGCACATATTTTCATCCATGAATCACAGGAAGGGAACCCAAAGTAATGATAGAAACATTACAATTACTCCTCAAAAGTAATATAATTACTCCTCATTCTATTGCAATCAAAACTTAAAGAAATTACCCACTCATCCCTCAAAGAAGTAATAAATTACAAGTAATTTGTTTTGTTGTAACGAATTACTTCCATGCTCTGCTCTCAACCCAACTTTTTTTTTAATCATTAATTTTTATTCAAATTTTCAAAAACAAAACAAAACAAAACAAAAATACAAATTAAACAATAAAATAAAATGTTGACTTCCGATTTGTCGTAGATCAGTTATAGGTCTACAATATATAACAAACCTGCCTCTTAAATTATATTACAAAATCACTTTCCTCCAGTAATTATCTTAATTAATCATCAAATCTCATAAACATCACTTTATTCTTTCCACAAAAAGTCAAAGAGAGGTTTCAACTCCTTGAGAAATATATCTGTCGATTTTTCTCCAAATAAGCATGTCAATTAATCCATCTCATCAAATCTATTAGGTCCAATAATTTCAATAGCCATTCTTCCATTATCAGTGTTAATTCCATCTTCCATCTTCCATCCTTGCACCCATAATAATCCTGTTAGGTCCAGTAATTTCAGTAGCCATTCTTCCATTATCAGTGTCCCATAATAATCTTGCTGTCATAGCCATAGTCATATAATAAGAGTCTGATGGGAATTTCCTTCATCACAAATAATTCCTTGCCATCAATTCTGAATGTGTTGCTGAAATATTGTTGTAAAATCATATCTCTGTTCTTCTTTTTTACTAAATGCACTGGCACATCTCTTGAGAGTTTTTCCATTGCCACATATCTGTAATTAATTCTATAGATTTTTTCTATGTCAAGCTCCATCACATCATTCCAGTCCAGAAGTTTATCCAAGACATTGATAACTTTATCTCTGATATCTTCATTAATTTCTTCAAGGACAACGCTGAATTCCAAACAGTAAACTTTATCTCTAATATCCATAAACTCCAAATCTTTTTCCAGTTCCACATTTGTTCCAATCTCCAGGGCTTGCATCTTCCCTTTAATTTTTCTTTTTTCATCTTCTGATGCTTGTCCAGTTGTATCTCTGATCTCATCAACCTCCCCTCTCACAAAATCCCCTATTTCTTTAAGCTCCTGCTTTATTTTGCCAAATTCAATTTTCATCTCCTGTCTGCCCTGTCTCAGGGTTTGTTTCGTTATCTCAATCTCATCCATTATTTTTTGAAACATAATTACTTCCAGGGTCTCAGCCACTTTCTTGATTGCCATTCTTAAAACCACGAAGAAGAAAAAAAAAACACTTCTTATTCCAGCAACAAAGGGGTTAGTATTCCAAGCTTGATGACATCACAGTGTAGACAGCACAGCCTGCCTTATCTCTTATATGTTCAGGAATGCAAAACAAATTTAGTTCACAGCATCAAAACAGTTAGTGGCATCGAGAACAAGCAGATTCGTCAAAATGAAATAAAATAGTCCCAGACATATAATACTCAAAAATTCATAAATCAGATTTATTTATTTTTTCTCTTCGGAATAGAAATCCCTCATCCGTTTGTATCTTTAAAATGCACAATTCCAGGCCAGCTTTTTGCAATAAAAACAAAGATAAGCTATTTCGATTTCTTTCCTGCTTAATTTCGTGAATGAAAGAGAAGAGTTATAACTCACCCAGGGATTCTTTATAGCTGATTCATTGACAAATCTCTTTTTGCTGTAACAATTTAAGCCAGATGATAAAAATAGAAACAGGTGCTTGCCTGTTAATCCGTTTTTCTTTAAAGAAAAGATAAACGTCTAGCTTAATCAGTTAGAGCTTGTTTGAAAGTCTGTCCGGTGCTGCTGGCTGAACCTTCTTTCATAAACTAATGAAATCCAGTCCCCCCAACAAACACAAGCTTCTGTGGTTAATCTCTACATTTCTCCCTTCCTGGGAGAAAGTCTTTACCAGTAAAAAAAAACGTTCTGACTGATTTTAAAACTGAAAAAGCTTCTTCTGAGACGAGAGCTCGTCTCAAAGGCAGGCACAGGCGAAGCAACCCTTCCCGGAAGTCGCTCTCAACCCAACTTTATGTGATGAGGTTGTTGTGAGAACTTTATCTATCCTTCCCTCAGCTCTTTAGAAGGTCAGGAATCAGGACAGAAATATACTAATACACTAAAAGTAAACTCATTATTTTAGTGTGGATCTTGCCAAAAGGGCACCACCCATAAACAAAAGGGACATGAAAGTTGTCTCAGGAATGTTGGGAATAAAGCACCAACGCTTGTAACAAGTAACCTGAACGGGGGGGGGATGATAGACAGAAAGGCAATCTATTCTTCCTTCGCTGATTCCTTCCTTAGAAACTTCTTGTTTGTTTTTTCTCAGACTTAACTTCCTCCCTTCCTCTTCCTGTCTAGTCAGTCAGAGTGCCTGTGACTGCAGGCCTCATGGCTCTACAATGGCCACATGCATGCCTGTAGTCAGAATGCCTTTATTTCCTGCTAGTAATAAACCTTAAGTTTCTTGATTCATTCAATCAACAGTTTTACCAGACTATTTCTGCACTCCTAACGTACATTGTTTGCACGCAATTTTGCCTCATAAACATATTATTGCAAGTCATTTTTCTTAATATGTCATTTTCACTCAATACATGCATTTATATTTTATGTCATTTTCACTGACTATATGCATTTTTATGTACACTTCCCCTTATCCGTGCGTTTTTGTGGACATTATTTGGTTGGAAACGTGCATCACAAAATTTGGAGAAGTGTGAATTTTGCAGGATAGATGTGTTTCAGTTCACATAAGGTTTCAGAAAGGGCAAATGAGCTAAGCTGGCATTAAACTCCCTACCAAACCAAATTTCTCACCTATCCTTACCATGTGGCTCTGCCTTGAGTGGTCTTCAGTTTTTAAGCTCTCAAGTTTTCCTCTCTGTGACTATGAGCAGCTGCTGCTGGGGATCATTCCTCTCCCCCTGCACCACATCACTCTCTAAGGCCACATCCACACCAAGCATTTATTCCACTTTAAACAGTCACAGCTTCCCCCAAAGCATCCTGGGAAGTGTAGTTTGTGAAGGGTGCTGAGAGTTGTTAGGCAATTCCTATTCCCCTGACAGAGCTCCAACAGTCAGAGTGGTTTAACAGCCAGTGCCCAGAGAATTCTGGGAACTGGAGTTCTGTGAGGGGAATAATGGTCTCCTAACAACTCTTAGCACCCTTCACAAATTACACTTCCCAGGATGTTTTGGAGAAAGCCATGCATGTTTAATTAATGTCTGGTGTGGAGGTGGCCTCAATCCCCCCAACTGTTTTTATACAATTACATTGGAAGCTCCCAACACAGAATTCCAACACTGCATATAGTTTGGCCCAACACTTCATCTCAAAGGATGTTGTGAGGATAAAATGAAATAATCCTGTTTCCGTCCCTGAGATTGCTGGAGGAAAGTCAGAAATAAACAACCAGTGAATGAAATTTGACAAAAACTGCCAGATGCTGGTTTTAGAGCAGGGATGGTTAACCTGTTGCCCCACAGATGTTGTTGAACTACAACAACTGTCTGCCCCAGCCAGCATGGCCAATGGTCAAGGGTGATAGGAGTTGTAGTTCAGCAACATTTGGAGGGCACCAGCTCAGTTTTAGAAGGACTGGTTGAATGATACCATTTGATTTGGACAATTTGAGTTTTTTCTATTTTTCTCACAGCTAAAGACTGAGGGTGGAGTGGGGTGGTCAAGCATCAATGTCAGATTAGTGACATCTGGTGTATCTCTCCTACTGAGGTAATTTATTTGATGCTGAGTAGACAAGTGAGCTGATCTTTCTCAAGTTTGTTCCAAACACATGGTTCTCATCAAGCAACGTGGGAAAGGGTTGATGTTCAAGGACACGACAAAGTTATGGTTTTCTGACCTGCTAGGGTCATAGACCCATTGACAGCTTGTGTGTTCATTTAAAAAGGAATTACATTTTAATTCATACACTCAAAAGTGCTACAATGTGAATTTAGTTTGGTAAAACCTTCTCTGAATCTTTCAGCCATTCTCTCACTCTCTCTCACACACACCACTAACTGTCCTTCATCCACATACTCTCACACTACACACAACCATCCCAGATACACATACAACTTTCACACAAACACTTTCTGTTCCACACAGGGCTGTTCATACACACTTTGCCTTGACATTTTGAAAGTGAACCGCTAGTAGACAAAGAGTGATGAACTCATTTTCTTTTGGTGGATCTGTCTGTAGCCAAAACGACACCATCCACATACACAAGAGAGGGATTGGCAGGCTTGGGGGAGCCCCAAGGTTTGCAGAAGTAAAATTCTTAAGTGGGAAAAAAACCCTAAGGGGAACTGGAAAAGTCAAAACAAGCCAACGAGGGCAAGAAATGCTGAGTGAATGCTGTGAAAAATGGAAAATGATGCCTTATTTCAGGGGATGTCCCTAGACTATAATTCCTATCATAATTGACTTTTGGCTATGAAGACTGAGCAGGCACACAGAGATCACAGCTTTCCCTATGGAGAGATGTATTTCCATTTAAATTTTAGCCATGATTTCTAAATATGCATCTATACATATAAATTAGCATATGCAAATTCTATGCAAATGCACACCCTCTCTTTGTGTGTGATGGATTTCCTTTTTGTAATGCATAAATGGCCACCCCAGGTGCTTCCTGCACACTTTTATTGCGATGTTAACACCTCACCAGCACAAGGGACACAGAGTTCTTTCTGCTCGTCTTCTTCATTTTGTTTCTATGGCAACACAATACTGGGCTTTTATTTATAGCACCGAATTCCATTTTGTGGCGTGCGCGTGCTCTTTTACCTCCGCTAATTCTTTCCCTTTTGCCAACCTGTCAGTCTCATTTTATTTTTGCCTTCAGCTATGCATCTTTCATGATGTGAATGTTCTCTTGTCATCTATTGGAAGGGCACCAAGAGCACAATCCACCGGGAAGTTCTCCCATGCATACGTCATTGAAACTGGGGGCTGCATAAGGGGACTGGCTTCTGCACTTTCCCCCTTGCTGTTTGTTAGGCCTGGGATCCAACCCCAGAATACCTACGCGGTAGGGTTGCCAGGTCAGAACCATCCAAAAACCTGAGAAAATGGGGGCGGGCCCTAGTGACATCAGGAGGCGGGGCCTAGTGATGTCAGGGGGCGGGCCCTAGTGATGTCAGGGGGCGGGCCCTGGTGATATCATTAACATGATACATTGTATCAACCACAGTTGCTTGGAGCATGCCATTCAAAAAAAATTCTCTGGAGATTAAAATAGAAATCTTACCTAAAATAGGGTGTTCCTAGGTCCATCTGAAGTGACAAGGTCATTCTTTCTCACAAGCTTAGGGTGATGCAAAATGGAAATGGACTGCCTTCAAGTTGATCCCAGATAGGGTCTTCATGGTAAGCAGTACTCAGACAGAGGTGGTTTACTATTGCCTTCCTCTGAGTCTGAGAGGCAGTGACTGGCCCAAGGTCACCCAGGGAGCTTCATAGCTGTGTGGGGATTCAAACCCTGGTCTGCCAGGTCACAGTTCAACGCCTTTAGGGAACATTTAATCTAGCTTACTTGCTTCTGGGAAGAAGGGTTTACGTGCCCTCAGGCCAGCCCATTATTGGAAGAAAGGAGCTTAGTGTTGCAGAGACGTTAGATGGGAGCACAGATAGATGCCCCTGAAGGCAGCAACTGTAAGCATGCTTATTAAGGAACTAAGCCCCATAGAACTCAATAGGACTTACTTCTGAGTAGATATGGTTGCAGCCATGTTAAGGACAAGGGAGGGCATTCTAGGCAAAACAGACAAATAATTGGGTGTCAGAACAAATTAAACCAGAACTATCACTAGAAGCTAAAATGATGAAACTGAGGTTATCATACTTTGGACACATCATGAGAAGACATGATTCACTAGAAAAGACAATAATGCTGCGAAAAACAGAAGGGAATAGAAAAAGAGGAAGGCCAAACAAGAGATGGATTGATTCCATAGAGGAAGCCACACACCTGAACTTACAAGATGTGAACAGGGTGGTTCATGACAGATGCTCTTGGAGGTCACTGATTCATAGGGTCGCTATAAGTTATAACCGACTTGAAGGCACATAACAACAACAACAAACCTCCCTGATAGACTGTGGGAATGCTGTGGACACAATATATTTCAACTTTAGCAAAGCTTTTGACAAAATGCCACATGATATTCTGATTAGCAAGCTAGCTGAATGTGGACTGGATGGAACAGCTATTGGGTGGATCCACAGTTGGCTACACAATCATATTCAGAGTGCTAATCAATGGTTTCTTCTCAACCTGGGGGGGGTAACTAGCGGGCTACTATAGGGCTTTGTCTTGGACCCAGTGCTCTTCAACATTTTTATTAATGACTTGGATGAGGAGGGGCAGGGAATGCTTATCAAACTTGTAGATGATGCAAACTTTGAAGGAATACCTAATTCCCTGGAAGACAGAAACAAAATTCAAAGGGATCTTAATAGGCTGGAGCATTGGGCTAAAAACAGCAGAATGAAATTTAACAGGGATAAGTGTAAAGTTCTACACCTAGGAAAAAGAAACCAAATGCAGTTATTAAGATGGGGGATACTTGGCTTAGCAATACTACATGCAAGAAGGATCTTGGGATTGTTGTTGATCACAAACTGAATATGAGCCAACAGTGTGATGTGGCTGCAAAAAAGACAAATGCTATTTGAAGCTGCATTAACATTTGGAGGCAATATTTGAAGGCCAGTTGCGCTTATTTATTTTATTTATCTATTAAACTGATATCCCGCCCTTCCTCCCTGAAGGGTCCTGCTTGCAGGCTTCCTATTACGGTTGGGGTGAGGAACTAGATGTTCTTATGTCCTTAAGGGAACCTGAAAACTACTGAAAGGTACCAGGAGAACAGATGGGCCCAACTCCTGCTGTGCAGCTCCCAGCACGGGCGGATGAAGCAGGGTGGCCAAGGCAAACTAAGACTCCGAGCCCTGGCCTGAGGCAGGATTGGACCAGATGTGAGGATCCGCTTCATTTACCCAGGAATGTTGGATGCAGACCCATGGGTGCTCTCTAGCCCAGTGCTGTCTGCACTGGCAGCGGCTCTCAGGGCTTCAGGCAGGGGTGTCTCTCAGCCCTACCTGGAGATGCCGCTGAGGACTGAACCTGGGCCCTTCTGCATGTGCAACAGTTTCCCTAAAAATAAAGTAAGATTCTAGTCCTTATGGTTCTGAATGAAGGGTGATTTAAACAGGGAGCTGCTTTATACTGAGTTAGGCCATTGGTCCATCTGGTTCAGCATCAGCACTGTCTCCAGCGACTGGCAGCAACTGTCCATGTTCTCTACCACTGAGTTACGGCCATCTTCCCTTGATTTAAAAGGGGGGGAAGGGCTCTGGCCTGCAGGTCCCCCAATATCACCTGCTCCACAGGCTCTTCTCAGGAGGGAAGGTGTTCAGCACTGGGCAGTCTCTGCTTGAGGAGAATTTTGAAAGTGCACATTGGGCAAGCTGGCAGCTGACCCAAGGCATCTCCTCAGGCCACTGACCCACAGACAAAGCCAGCTGGGGCCTCAGGTTGATTTGGCTGCTGGTGGTCAATGGCTCTTGACAGACAAAAAGAGGCTTCCTACTCTGCTGCGGGGGGCTTTGCATGCACACTGAGAGGTTTAACTTCCAGAGTCTTGAGTGGAGGCAACTCAATGCTGAAAAAAGACTAGAAACTTGTTAGCAGAGTTAGGTTTGGGATCAAGAGCAGACCCAGCGCTGATGTGTGTGTGTGTGTGTGAGAGAGAGAAAGAGAGAGTGAGTGAGAGAGAGACTTTCCCTGTGAAGTAGCAGACTTTTACGCTGCAGCAATAACTGAGGATTCAGACTTAGTAAAATAAGGAACAGCTTGCTTCATTGAAGGAAATACACAATAGATAGGAAAGGGATTCTAGTTCTAGTAAACTACCTGCATTGGAGGTTCATGGACCTGACATGGCCTTTGCCCTCATGCTGCAGGTGAGAGAGACAAAGCAAAGACATCTCTTCTCTTCAAGAGACAGCGAAGAAGCAGGAAGGAGAGAGTTGGAAGGTGTGGTCAGCATTCCTAAGAGGTATCAGTTTTCAGGAAGCATATGACCAAAGGAAAGGCACAGCCTAGCAACCTGGAGGTCTCCTCTCTGTCTCCCTCCAGACATGGAAACACCCAAATCGAGTTGCATTTCCACAATTCCAACACAAGTGATGCTTAAAATGGAAACTGTGATTTATCAGGGACAGGGATTAGGAAACAGACATTGTTCCTGGGGAACCTGGCCTGGTTTTCCCTGCCTTCCATCTGCAAGATTCTTTCTTTATTTTAAGACCCACTTTGCACCCACCTGTTCCCAGGGCTGCCAGCTTTCTTTGGGTGGCAGCCAGAAATTCAAGACGTAGAACTTTCATTGTCACACACAAACCCAGCTGGAAAAATCACATGGCAACCTCATCCTGCTATACATTTTGCTTATTTAAACATTTGGTTTTCAACAATCCAAGGAGCAGCGGCAGACATGGAACCACCAGCTTTCCACAATCAGAAACGGAAGAGGGGGGGCCCAGGGTGTGAGTGTGTGTGATGGAATTTCCTCCCCCAAGGTGTGGTGATGGCCAGAGACTGCTGAGCCCCATCTCTCAGGCCTCTCTCTCTCTCTGGCCTCTCAGGCCTCTCTCTCTCTGGCCTCTCAGGCCTCTCTCTCTCTCTCAGGCCTCTCTTCTCTCAGGCCTCTCTCTCAGCCCCCCCCTCTCTCTCAGGCCTCTCTCTCTCTCAGGGCTCTCAGGCCCCTCTCTCTCTCTCTCTCTCTCTCAGGCCTCTCTCTCTCTCTCTCTCTGCAATCAGCCGCAGTCCAACCTGCTCCAGCTCCTGCCACCCAGCAGCCTTCTGCTTCCAAACGAGATTCCAAACTGCTCTATCGGCCGCGATGCAAACCGCAGCCAGAAACGCCCATCGCGGCCGCTCCTCCCACCCAGCAGCCATGCGTGTCAATCACGCATGCGTGCCTGAGGGGGACGTCCAAAAGCCGGAGATCAGCCTCTTCACACCAAATATGGCTGGAGGCCGGAGATGGCCCACTTTTGCTGGAGACTCCGGCAGAAAACCGGAGACCTGGCAACCCTACTACGCGGAGTCACCTCTCTTTTTTTCCTTCATAACCTGCCTCTTTTTGGGGAGCCTTTGCTTATTTTCCCAGTCTCCACCTATAACTATAACCTCGGTCACATCCACACACCATACATTTAAAGCACATTTATACCACTTGTAACTGTCATGGATTCCCTCAAAGAATCCTGGGAACTGCAGTTTACTCCTCAGAGAGCTGCAATGCTCAGAGTATTGGAAGAGGGATTGATTGTTAAACCACAGGGTAATTGTAGCTCTCAGAACCCTTAACAAACTACAGTTCCCAGGATTCTTTGAGGGAAGTCAGGACTATTTAAAGTGTAATAATGGTGCTTTAAATGTATGGTGTGAATGCGGTCTAATTGACCAAGGAACGTCAGCTGACTTTTGAAGACAGAAATTTAGAGAAGGGAATGGAATGGAGTATCCTGCAAAATGGTATGGCCAGCTGTCTGGAACCCTGAACAGAAAGCATTTTACATGGCAATGTTTTATTGCAGACCCCTCTTATATGCACTAATAACAGCAAACTCTCTCCAAGTGCCAATTCTTATGCAGCCAAAACACCATCCACACACAAGAGGAAGGCATCAGCAGATTTGGAGGAACCTCTAGGTTTAGGAACTTGACTTATAACTGAGACAGACTACCAGTCTATCTAGCTCAGTAATGTCTACACTGACTGTGACATTGGCACCCCAGTTTTTCAAATATGAGTCTCTCCCAGCCCTACCTGGAGATGCCAGGGACTGAGCCTGAGGCCTTCTACATGCATGGCAGATGCTCTACCGCTGAGCTACAGCCGTTCCTGTTTGCAAGGGGGAAAAAGCCTTGAGAAAGCAACCATTAACTGGGTGGAGCAGGGAGTTCAGTGAAGACCAAGTATGTGCCATAGTAGAGAAGGGCAAGAATTTAAATTCAGTTCACATTTGAAGCTGACTCTGCACTTTCCAAAACAATATGAGAAACACAGTCATCCTTCAAAATTCACAGTTATTCAGATTTTGCACAGCAGTTCGCCAATCATACAAAAATGCCTATGTTAGGGGAAAGTGTGCATAAAAATGACTATGTAAGTGAAATTAACATACAAAAATACATTATATGACAAGAAATGGCTTGCAAAAATGTGTACATTGGTGAAAACGCCATACAAAAATGCGTTCATAAGAAGAAACTCACACTAAAGTACTGTTGCGTGCCTCCTCAATGTCCAAGCTGTGATATTTCAGGGTCCCTGTGCTTGTCCCAAACTCACAATGGTACAGATAATTTTCATGAGGATTAAAAAAATGCAAATTGCTGCAGAAATGTGGACAGATCTTTCCATCCCCATGGAATGCTGACTGTTGCGGGGGGCTGGGAGGAGACTGGAAAATCAGAGAAGAACAAAATGGAGTACCATGGAAAAGGGCATGGCTGGCTGGCTTCCTAAACAGAAGCACTCCATATTGCAACATTTTGTTGCAGGTCCCACTTGTCTTTATAATGTCTCAGAATACCAGCTGCTGGGGAGTAGAAGTGGAAAGAATGCAATTTCACCCAGATCCTACTTGTGGGCATTCCGTAGGCATCTGGTGGCCACTGTGAGAACATGATGTTGGACCAGATAGGCCATTGGCCTGACCCAGCAGAGCTGTTCCTATGTTCCTATCATCATAATTAGGGCTAGTGCCTAAGGGCATCCAGAGCCCGACATCACCAAGGGCCCTTGATGCCCAGAGGGGCCCCTGAAGGGGCCCTCCTTAGCGTGTGGGGGTAGTGCTCCCCTTCTGCGATCCTCGGCAGGGTTGACTACTGACCATGTCGCAGATCACAGAAACAGAGCTCCCAGCCTCCCCTACAGACTGTGTGGGCCCACGACACCCGCTCACTCCACCTACCTCTCCTCCCTTTCTGTGAATACCTTGTGCACTGTCTGTGCAGCTGCCATCAACCAAGATGCAGCAGAGGCTTCTGTAAGTTGATGCCCCATCTGCCATCTTGATTGATGGCAGGCATGTACGCACACGTGTGCCATCAGCAAAGATGGTGGCGGGAGTATCAGCCCCTTAAAAAAGTCTCCACTGCCATCTTGGTTAATGGCAGCAACCTGCGCTCCCAGCACGCAGGGCATTCATGGAAAGAGAGAAGAGGCAGGTGGAGTGGTCCTGCACAATCTCTAGAGCGGGGCATGGAGCAGGGAGCCCAGGGCAGGCTGGCACCCAAGGGCCAAGTCACACCTGGTGCCGGCCCTGGTCATAGCATCTGCAAGTTTGTATTTCAGTCCATCTTCTCTTAAACCAAGGTAGAGAGGTACTGTGGAAAAGCTGGGGCAGCAAAGGCGGCAATATACCCGGCATGGGGAACCATTGGCCCTCCAGATCTTGATGAACTACAACTCCCATTAGCCTCAGCAAGCATGGCCAATTTCCAGGGACAATGGAAGTTGTAATTCAGCAAAATCTGGGGGGTCAACAGTTCCCCACACCCATAACAGACTGTAACTGGGGAATTTGAAACTTTTCACCTGGCAGAGAGCCCGCTCCCTAGATAATGGCCCTTCCTTTAAGGAACTACAGGAATATCCCTGCTTACCTTCAGGGCAAGGAGAGGAACTTCAGGCCCAGGAGCCACATGCAGGCCTCCAAACCTGTGCAGGACTAGGGACGGTGCAGGACTAGGGAACCAAAGGCACTCTACAATATCCCTAAGGAATAATGTGCCTAGCTAAAGCTGAATTTAGTAATACTACCAAACAGATGTGCAGGAAGCCCAGCTCCTAAAGTCTGAGGAAGAATCACTGGGTGATTGATTACAAATATATGTATAGTGTTAGATGATATTTTACATTCTTAACTTTGTTTATGGAGGCAGGGCAAAGAGGAACAAAGCAGAACAAAGCAAGGAGGGATCTTTGCTTGTTGATTGGAAACGTCATAAAGGACCTAAATTTTACTGTGACAATGTAGTATATTGTTGTTGCTTTTTAAATGCAAGATATAGAATCAATGCCTAACCTGTTTATTTTTCAGCCAGGCACCGGAGGACTATAAATGCACTGCAGTGGATATACCTTGGAAAGAGTAGGTGGACATGTGGACTATCAGTCTGCTGTGCCCTCTGTGCAATGTAAACAGCAGTGCCAGCATCCTTGTTGATATTCCTGACATCCTGCTGACAAATGTTCCCTCCAAAAAGTGGTGGAAGAGGGAAAGGAGTTGGACACTGAACAGGTGCAGAACAGCCAGGCAAGAATGTGGCAGGGCTATTGGAAAAACTGTCATGCCTTACAAAGAAGCCATCGTCCTGGATTAACTGCAGCATTTTTCACTTAGGAACATGCAATAGCCAGTTGTTAAATCCATTTTATTTCTTTCATTTCTCATCTCCACTCAGATTGATTACATTTTAGTTATGGGATAATAATAGTTGGAAGGGAACTCAAAGTACATCCAATCAAACCCCCTGCTGATGCAGAAAATCCACTGCTATGGTATCTTCTGATAGAGGTTGTCAACCAGAAGCTGGATGGCCACCTAATGAAGGAGACTTTACCACCCTCTGTGGCAGTCTGCTCCACTGCTGAACAGCTTGTCCCACCAGAAAGTTCTTAATGTTTAGTCTAAATCCCCTTTCTTGTACTTTGAACCTATTGGATAATGGTCCAGAAAATAGGACCTGAACCATGTGACAGCAGCCTTTCATATATCTGAATATTAGGGACTAGCTGATTTTATATAAACTTGGTTCCTCAGTCTGAGCAATCACTGGATTGACACCAACATTTCTGATCTCTTGTAAGCTGTTTTGAGAGCTCACATTAGCTGGTAGGAAGGGTAAATGTTCAAATAGAACAAACTGCACGTTCCTGGTCTTCCATGTCCTAAGCTTAGCACTGGGAGGTGGGCAAGATGGGTGCATGGGCGGACAGAGAGAGGATAATTAGGAAACAGCAACATCGACAAAAACAAGAAAACCTTGAGAGATCATAGCTTGCTAAGGGGTTCACTCGTGAGTTCATGGAGGAGGTGAGATAAGTTTTGCACCAGGAGTGTCTCAGCTCATACCTCAAGTTTTTAACTTCATGAACAAAGCAAAGAAACCACCGAAGTTTATTAGTTTCCCTCCAACACGTTTAACACTGAAAATTCAAGGGGTGGGGGAAAGCCATTGTATACATTTATTATATACAATATTAAGGCACAAATTTAAGCAGCAGAGAAGAGAAATCTTTGGCTGGCTAAGGTAATCAGTATATGTTGTGGGAGACGTATATAAGCTATTTGAGTCTTCCCCCAGTGTTATGTACAAACACATTCCAGCTGTACAACGTTCTACGCCAGCCATTCTGTACAACAGAAGGACAAAGGGGTAATAAACGTGACAGTATATTTACCTGGAATACTATACAACACAAGCATCACACAGCACAACACTGTTGCACATGAGTCAAGGTGTTGAGCAGAGCAGAAACAATTTTGCTACAGGTTAAGCTGCCACTTTACTAAGAGCACCATCTTACATAAATTCTGCTTTAACTTGGGATGAGCTAGAGAAACCTTTGCAATGAAAAAAAATGCACAACTAGATTAACAAGAAGGTACTTTCCGGATCCTTTTGGCTGTAAATTTCAAATCTGCCTGGAGTTTGAGCACAAGGTCTATAGCAAATTGCTTTCTGAATGCAAGTGAAACTGTAAGTGTAAATTTAGCCATGGGATGCTGTACTGGTAGGGTTGGTGCTTAATTGAATGCCGTGAGTACAGAGTTAAATCAATATAAATATAGGAAAAAAGGCTAAATCTCTTAAAACTACACCTCAGAACAGCACAATAATGAACAATTATTACATACAGCCAGTTCATACATTTGCTTCATAATAACGCATCACAAGGGGAAAAAAATCTCAGAGTGACTGTAGTAGGTGTACACCCCCCCAGCAGCTATAGCCAGCTATGCCTGGAGATCATCCTTCCAGACTTTTCCTTTCCCTACCCATGCTATGGATAGAGAGTCCCTGGTGCTGCTCACTCACCCTTGTGGCATGCACTATGCTGCTTCTGCTAGACCAGGGATTGGGAAGCTGTAACCTTTCAGATGTAGGACAACAACTCCCATCATACCAGACCATTGGTCATGTTGGCTGCGGCTGATGGGAGTTGGAGTCTAAAAACAACTGAAGGGTCACAGATTTCTCATCCCTGTGCTAGAGGAAACAAGGAAATCCCTGTCCTGGATTGATTTCTCTTGAGAAAAAGGCAGCAAGACTCTCTCCTTGTCTTAAGAGCAGGGTGGGTGGGAAATCTCAAGGTACTGCTCTTTATACTTTCAGGACTGGCAGCCACTACAGGCTCCAGAGAGGCTTATTTCCATATAATGCCTCATCAAGAGGTATGAATCAGAGTAAATACAGAGCACAGTTTTGTAGAATAAACAGTGCAAGCAATGTACAGAAGCTTATTAAATTGTTCATTCAGGAAAGAATACAGCACCGTACCAATAAAATACTGAACCAATGAGGGGAATACAAAAGCCATGCAATCTCATCTTCAGCATGGCATGTCATGGATAGAGATGCACATGCCCATCCATCTTACAATGTGAATGCAAATGCACATCCCTAGGCCAATAATGGGATTGGCACACAACACCCTGTTGTGATTGACCCCATACAAATCAGTCCTATGTAAACATGCAAAACCTTAACAGGCTGGATCCAGACTAAGTTAGGTGGACTAAGGTCCTATAAATGTGGAAAATTAAGTCTTACTGATTTAAATGGAAACTTAAGTAAAATTCACCCAGTCGCTGTGTTCAGCAACGCATGACTGATACAGATGTAAAATGAAAGGGAACTGAGCTTGGCTGTTTCCCAGCTGCATGTATGTGTTGTGATACAGAGGATAAAGCTATCAGTGGTACTAGCCACAATTTGTTCTGCCTCCACTGTCAGAAGCAGTATGGCTCTGAATACCAGCTGCTGAGAATCACAAATGGGAGAGTGCTGTTGTACTCAGGTCCTTCCCATAGGCATCTGGTTGGCCTCTGTGAGAAGAAGATGCTGGATTAGACAGACCCTTGGCCTGATCCAGCAGGCCTCTTCTTATATGAAAGCAAAACACTTGTAGACATGTAATGTTTGAAATGACCCTTAGAGTTACCTCTTTATTTTGTAATTTAGTTCCACTTGTCTTTCAACAAAGGCTACAAGCAGACCTTGGTGGCTGACCAGAGTAATCCTTACTAGCAGGAATAAAGACTCAAAATAGATGGTATACCATTATTTGAATCTTAAGAGTCAGGGTTAGAAGTTTGTCTATTTGTTTTAATAGACATAGTATTATTAAGCTGCCTTATTAATCTTCAAGTTCTTTGAAGATTTGCACAGAACTGGAGGGCAAAGCTTATAACGCTTCCAAAACATGTGCTGCTGCACATTATACATTACATCGTGCTCATCTGTAAAACTAGCAGGAAAGTTAAGAAGAGGGACACTGAAGCAAAACTATTTACAGCAGAGGTGGGCAGCCTTCAGGATAATACAATCATCCTGAGATCCACCAGCCCCAGCTGGTTCAAAAAACATATGTTTACAGTTAAAGAATTCTGAGCCCAGGAATTTTATTTTGAGAATTGAATGCACTCCACCACCCCTCACAAACTCTTGGTTACCTCCTCACTAACTTTCTTAATTTCAGCAATATAATTTTTTGGGGGGGGAGGGGCTTTTGTTGTTGCCATTGTTAAAACAACTGGGAATCAAAAATCCTTGTGCATCTACTTGCAATCACAAAGAAATCTGTCAGTAGATCCTGATCTGCCTTCTGCTCACCTCTGGTTTAAAGTGCCTAGATTAAGGGCAAAACTCAGTGCCTAGATTAAGCAGAAGTGTTTACGATGGGGCTGGTCCATAGTTTACACTGAAAAGAAAATCCACAAAGCTTTTCCTTTACTCCCATCCACTGTAATATCGCAAGTGGGACTTGTTGATCTCTTGTTATCTTATTCCCACAGTCACATAACATGGAGTGTATTAGTTCTCCTCTGGAAGAAGGCACAGACTGCCTCCCTGACCCAGGAGAACAGGGCCTTCCCCAGCCTAGCTGACCTCCTGCACTCCAGGGGAGGGCAGGCGGAGTTGCTCGTGTGCGTACCTTCAACTCATTTTTATGTCTGGCAAATAGATTCTGCAGTTTTTCTATGTGGTTTCAAAAATCTACAAACCTTGTGAGGCAAAAGAAATGTATGTGTACACCGGGGAATCAAAATCTCTCCCAAACCACATTTAACTTTTTTTCAAAACTACTCTAAGCCTCTCATCCAGGCGAACATGCCTTCAGAAAAAAAGTAATCCTTGGTGCTGTGCAGCTCTATGTTTTGGACTTTTGCCACAAGAGTCAAGCGCATATGACACAGCTGAGGTTAGCCAGCTAGCATTAGGACCCAGGGAAACCCCAGTGCAGTATGACTGGGAGTGGTTGCACCCTAAGAGAGAAACAACAGTGGGTGATTGGTAGGATTTGGTTTGAGGCCACACCCTAAAAAGGAGGGGAAGAGAGAGGGCAAAAGAAAAGCCAACACAACCTGGAGAAGAGTAGGCCACAACTCTTGTCCCCCTGACATGCTAGTTGTCTATGGGCAGGGAACATACAAGCTTAGCCATACCACTTTGCAGGTGGGAAACTGCATGTTTGGCTGCACATAAAATGCCCCTCCCTCCCCACATAGAAACATATTCAGAAAGGTTCCAGCCTAGCTTATCCTTTCCCTGCCCCCCCTCATAGGTGATAATTTACCGTGATCAGGGATTTACTTATTTTTAATATGGGAAAACATTTTTTTGCCACTCCCCTACCTGCACTTTGAAGTTTTACCATCTAACAAGAGCTACGTCACCACAGTCTTCTGTTTGTGACCTCTATACACGTTGAGCTGATTGTGACTGGTTTTATGATATGTGAAAGAAAGAAAAAGCCCCCTCCCTTTTCCTGCTTTATCCACACAATACATTTAAAACGCTCATATACCACTTTAACAGCGATGGCTTCCCCCAAAGAATCCTGGGAATTGTAGTTTGTTTAGTCAGAGCTACAATTCACAGTACCCTTAACAAACTACAGTTCCCAGGATTCTTTGGAGGAAGCCGTCACTATTAAACTGGTATGAGTGCTTTAAATGTACAGTGTAGATGGGACTACTCAGTCATGCACAAAAGGAGGTTGGTGGTAGCAACAGAACTGGCCACATTCTAGCACCCAAACAGGCAGGAGAAGAAGCAGGCTCGTAGTGCATTGGGAAGATGGTGGTACACCAGGATTAGGGATGGGGCTAGTGATATGTATATTTTGGTTCCCATATATTTAGGTTACAAGATCCAAACATTCTCTCTTGTGCCAGGAGGCTCCTGTGTTGCTCTTTTCATGTTTGCATTCCACACCCTCAAATAGCAAGAGCAAAAGGTTTTTTGTAAGTAAGCTGGAGTCAGAAAAGCAGGGCTTTTGTGTGTGTGACAGAATTCACTGGTATGGAGTACTGGCACTCCTTTTTTTGCTGCCCATCCCAGTCATTTTGTGCTAGCACCCAGGGTATTTTTATCAAGATATGAGGACCTGGACCTCATTATTCTTTTTTTTTAACCAAAAAAGCAGGCAAGTCTGTAACAAAGTTGGAAATGATTTGAGATAGGCTTCAGGGGCGGAGCATCTGCTTTGCATGCAGAAGGTCCCAGGTTCAATTCCTGGCATCTCTAAGTAGGGCTGGGAGATATTCCTGTCTGAAAACCGCTAGAGCGCTGCCAGACAGAATGGACAGTAATGAGCTAAAGGGGCCAATATAAGGCAGCTTCCTATGCCATTACATAGCATCCCATATTTATATTTTCAGAGAGGGCCACAGCTCAGTAGTACAGCATCTAGTATCTCAAGGTACAGCTGGGAATATCCCTTGCTTGAAACTCTAAGCCTGTTAAAGTTTATGCCACAAAGAATTAGGCTTGAAAATGGTGCAGGACTCTTTTGCTTAGCTAGTTAGTGTTTTGCCCCAACACACTAACCCAACTGCCCTTCGGGAAGGAGATCAGTCATTAAGTCTCACTTGTGATGTGTTTAAGATCTGGGTGTAGGATTCTAACCTAGGGACAGAGCTTGGAAAAGTTACTTTTTTGAACTATTACTTCCATCAGCCCAATCCAGTGGCCATGCTGGCTGGGGCTGATGGGAGTTGAAGTTCAAAAAAGTAACTTTTCCAAGCTCTGCCTAGGGGTAGCCAATATGATGCCTTCTAGCTGTTGTAGGTCTACAACTCCCATCATCCCTGAAGGGAGGTGTAATCCAAAAACATGTGGAGAGCATCACATTGGCTACCCGTGTTCTAAGCCCTCTTAGCAAGGACCATGCTGCTTCTGTGTTGTCAATAGCATAAAGCATACTGCCGTTGCTCAATAAATATTAAATACAGGTAAAGAGTTGCAGAAATCCATGGAAAGAATGCATCATTTTGCAGCCTCTTCTGCTAGGACTCTAAAAAGGTGGATCATAGGGAGACAAAAACAAAGCAAAACAAAAACAGGAAGAAGGCAGTAGATAATATATGGAAGTCCTGCTCCCTCATCCCAGGTGTGTATGTGGCACAAAACATCTCACACCGGGAAATGTAGCTACTCTAGTTAGCTAGCAAGTGATAAAAAAACCTGCATTGGTGGTTGCAGAAAAGTCCTTAGCATGCTGACCACACCTTTCAAAGATCTTCCCAATAAAAAATGCAGTTTCCTATGTGTCACTGCCATCACTTTTTCAAATCCACATCTCACTGACCAATGCTTTTTTGATTGTACGTAGCATATATCCCACATGCTCCAATTCCAACATCTCACATCCCCTGTGCTTTGTAAAAAACAAAAAAAGTCAGATTCACTCTGGGGGGTCCTTGTACAGTTAAACTTTCTTGGTCCAGCTTTATGTCTTCCTCTAGAGGTCTTATGTTTTTGCACAGCAGCAGCAGCAGCAGCACCCTCCTCCAGGGGGTCATATGCACTAGCAGCAGAGGGGAAAACTCAAGAATGATGCCATAGCTTCAAATAAGGACTTCCATCATGTCTGGGTCTGGGAATTCAGGCTTGTGAAGCAGGCTGCTCACCCTGCCTTTGCTGTCAGATAGCTTCCCATGGCTGGGAGAGTTCTCTGTGGAGAAAAAAATTGTACAGAGTAAAAGCTGATCTTGAGACCAAGCTGCATGTCATGTGTACATCCCAATGGTTTGTTGTTTTGGAAAGAAAGCACCAATGTTTGTAACAAGTATCCTGAACCAGTGGGTGGTGGTGGCAATAGACAGAAAGGCAACCTTCCTTTGCTGATTCTTTCCTAAGTAACTACTTGCTATTTGTTTTCTCTGGCTTTACTTCCTCCCTCCTCCTTCTTGTTAGATAGTGTTAGGGTGTAGCGCTAACCTCATGACTCCATAATGGCCACATGTACATGTGTACTCAGAATGGCTTTGTTTTGCAAGTAATAAACCTTAACTTTCTTTATTCTTTCAATCACCATTCTTACCAGACTACTCATTTCTGCACTCTGTTGCTATATGTACCACATTCCAATTTGTTGTTGCTTAGTCACATCCACACCATATATTTAAAGCACTCTTATACCACTTTAACAGTCGTGGCTTCCCTCCCCCACAAACATTCTGGGAACTGCAGTTTGTTAAGGGCGCTGGGAAGTGCAGCTCTGTGAAGGGCTCTCCTAACAACTCTCAACACCCTTTACAAACAATTCCTAAGATTCTTCAGGGGAAGCCATGCCAGTTAAACTGCTATAAGACTGCTTTAAACGTATAGCATGGATGTGGTTCGCATTGAAGTTAAAATAAACGGAGGGTGGTTGTGAAAAAGATTTCTGCTTAACCCTTTCCTGCCTCCCAGCTGTTGTTATTATTTAGATTTGTTAGCCGCTTATTACCCAAAGGTCTCCAAGCAGCTTACAACATTGTTAAAAGCACAAATCAATATATCATACCATAAAAACAAAACAGCCACAGGAAGCTTTGGCAGCACACTAATAATAAACAGTATTATCCTAGCCCATCAAAAGCTTGGGGAAAAAATAAGTCTTTACCTGGTACCAAAAAGATGTCAGCAAAGGTGCTATGCAGAACTCATTGGGGAATGTGTTCAATAGATGGGGAGCCACAATTGAAAAGGCCCTCTACCTGGTCACCACCCTCAGAGCCTCCCTCAGAGGGGGGCACCTGGAAAGGGGCCTCAGAAGATCTAAAGGTTTAGGTAGGTTCATATTGGGAGAGGCGTTTCAGAAGATACTGTGGTCCTGAGTGGTAAAGAGCTTTACAGATCAAAACCAGCACTTTGAATTGGGCTTGGAAGTATACAGGCAAGCCAATGTCACTGGAACAGAATTAATGTTATTAATAGAACTGGTGTTGATTACTCAAATGTCCTGTTCATGGGGGAACAGATATGGGGACAATGCAACTTTTCCCTCACAGAGACGGAAAAGCAGCTGGTACTGGGGCAATTTAGAGCATTCAAACCAGCTGGCAGGGAAAGGATGAAGCAGACCTGTGTCTCCTGTCAGTCGTCCATTCAATCTTGAAACCACTTTGCATTAAAAATAAATGGAAAGAAGAATCACAGAACCTACACAGTATAACATGCAGTCCGACCTTTAAAGGTAAGTAAAGCTCCTCTAGTGTTAATTTAAAACATCTTTTTGGGAGACAGGGATTACAGCCTTTTGTGATGGTAAAAAAATCAGGCAATAAACTGCACCCCTAGAATTGATACACATTCCTAAGCAATGAGAGTAGAAAATGGTATCTACTCCTAGTGGCATCTACTTCTCTTCCCTTTACAAAGCTCCATCCCCATGACTGTGGGAAATCCAGCTAGGCCTCCATCTTGCTCTCTCCCACAATCTGGCTTCTAAGGTATCAGAATACACATTGCACATATGTTTCCAAGGCTCTTTAAAAGCTTAAAATGTTGCACCAATACCAAATTCCACGAAACTGCAAAATTCCCACAGTTCTGCACCTGTCACTAGGCAGTCTTGCTTTTTTTTAAAAAAATTATGTGATCTATAACCCCGATCAGGATTAGCATCTCAATCTGGAATTAGATGTTATGAGAGATGTGTGGGTTGCTGCTGAAGTCAGCAGCTGTGCATCTCCCCCTCCCCCTCCAGCTTCTCCTACTGATGTTTATAGTAGTGCAAACTGTGCAGTTTGATGTCATTGCACTGTGAGCTTCCCCACCTGCTCTGTATGCGGCAGCCAATGAGGTGGAGCGGGGCGGGGAACCTGAGTGCAACAATGCCCCAGAAGAGAGAGAAGTGATCTGGGAATGCAGCTTTTAGTAGCAGCTGGAAGTTGCAGCTGGTGCAAAATGCGGTGGCGACACTGCTCATTGGGGCAGAGTATCGCCAACATGTCATCCCGCTGTTGAAAGGATTGCACTGGCGGCCCATTAGCTACTGGGCCAAGTTCAAGGTTCTGGTTTTGGTGTACAAAGTCCTATACAGCTTGGGACCAGGATACCTGAAACACTGTCTTATCCCTTATATACCCAGTCGATCACTACGCTCTGCAGATGAGGGCCTCCTGCAGATACCACCTTATCAGGAGGTCTGTTCCACACAACATAGGAAATGGGCATTTAGTGTAGTGGTACCTACTCTTTGGAATTCCCTCCCCTTAAATAGTAGACAGGTGCCATCTCTGTTATCTTTTTGGCGCCTACTGAAGACCTTCCTCTTTCAACAAGCCTTTTCAGTGGAGACCTTATCCTAATCTGTGTCTGTGTTGGAATTGCTTTTTAATATATTTTTTTTAAAAATAGATGGTTTTAAACTTTAAAAAAAATTCTTAAAGCTTTTAAAAAATGCTTTTAAAGATATTTTGTTTTAACATATTTTAAAGTCTGCTTTTATGATGTTTAAAGTGTTTTTAGTGCTTTTGTTTGCTACCCTGGGCTACTACTGGGAGGAAGGGCAGGATATAAATCAAAATAATAAATAATAATAAATAGCTGCCATACAACTCCTGTACCGTATTGTTCTGCCCACCAGGTCCCTGCAGACTGTTTTTTTCTGGTGGGTTTATTCTGCAACATGTCATTGACACAATAATGGTGCATTAGCAGATGACACCCAACTCTACTTCTCCTTTCCACCTAATTCCAAGGAAACTGTCTCGGTTCTAAACCAGTGTCTGACAGCAGTGGTGGACTGGATGAGGGTGAACAAGCTGAAGCTTAATCCAGACAAGACAGAGGTGCTCCTAGTCAGTCGAAAGGCGGATCAGAGAATAGGGGTTCAGCCTGTGCTAGATGGGGTTACACTCCCCCTGAAGACGCAGGTTCGCAGTTTGGGTGTGCTCCTGGACTCAGCCTCTGCGGTGGCCAGGAATGCTTTTGCACAGTTAAGATTAGTGCGCCAACTGCGCCTGTTCCTGGAGTCGTCTGATCTGGCTATGGTGACACATGCCTTAGTTACATCCCGCTTAGACTACTGTAACGCGCTCTACGTGGGGCTGCCTTTGAAGACTGTTCGGAAACTTCAGCTGGTGCAATGAGCTGCAGCCAGAATGTTAACTGGGGCTGGTTACAGGGACCATACAACTCCCCTGCTGCAACAGCTCCACTGGCTGCCAGTCTGTTTCCGGACACAATTCAAAGTGCTGGTTATGACCTATAAAGCCCTATACGGCTTAGGTCCAGGCTATCTGTCAGACCGTATCTCCCTATATGAACCTGCCCGGGCCCTCAGATCTTCAGGAGAGACCCTTCTCATGATCCCAACACCTTCACAAGTGCGACTGGTGGGGACACGAGATAGGGCCTTTTCGGTGGCTGCCCCTAGGCTCTGGAACTCCCTCCCTAGGGAGGCAAGAATGGCCTCCTCTGTGCAGTCTTTCCGCCAACAGCTAAATACTTTTTTCTTCCGGCAGGCCTTTGGAACTGAAGGTTTTAAGGGTAGTGACTGAAGAGGATGCTGTATGTTATTGTTTTGCCTGTATGCTCCTAAACTGGGTTGCAGTATTTTAAGAGTAATTGGTTTTAACATCTTAATAGTTTAATCCTGTTTTAATGCTGATTTTACATGTTTATATGTTTTATATTTTTATAGGTTCTTAATGATGTGTACTTGTTTTATCTGGAAGCCGCCTTGAGTTCCAGTTTGGAAAAAGGGCAGGGTATAAATAAAGATAATAATAATAATAATAATAATAATAATAATAATAATAATAATAATAATAATAATAATAATAATAATAATAATAATAATAATAATAATAATTAGTGGTGGATTTCTACTGGACTGTCCACACATCATTTCTCTTTATTACTTGTTCTGTGATGTTTCTCCAGTGTTACTGGATTATTGCCACGTGGAAGGGCACTCTTGCATTTAGTGCAACAAAAGTGGGGCAGCACCTGCTCCTCTTTTCCAGTGTTATGGTATATTTGTGGTAGAAAAGGTTACAGGATTTCAGTAGGAAGCTATGGGATACGCATGGATTGGGAAAAAGTAGTATCTCCACCTTGGAACTTTTGCAGGCGCAAATAGTATTGAAAGAGGGATTGCGTACAACCATTCCGATACCATCATCAGCACAAGCCATCATTAATGCACAATAAAAAGGTCACCTGGAGGGGCCCACCATCGCTAAAGCTAGTTACTATTTCTTTCCTTAACTAAAGTGCTTTGTGAACAGGAACAATAACTGTGGCAGTTACTATCATGAATATAATTATTTATTACTTCTGGGGGTTGTACCCAACTGAGTTATACTCAGGGGTAGAACTACTGAAACTGATGGACCCAAGTTAGTCACATCCATTAATTTCAACGGGTCTCCTCTGAGTAGGACTAGTATAAAATACAACCCTATGAACACTATCCTTCTAACTTTACACATTAGAACCCCCCTCAGTTGTTCCCAGAGTATAATTCTTACTCTGGAATTGCACACTCATGTTCGTCCGGTACTTGATAATATCTGAAATGTCTCCCTCTTGTCATTTACATAATTTTTTTGTTGTTCTTCTGTATTCGTTATTATTGAATTACATAATTAAAAAACTGGATTTGTTTTTAGAAAACTACAATTTCACAACTGAAAACATGGACTAAAGGTGTTGTTGATATGCACAAAACATGCAAAAATAAAATAAATTGTACAATAAAATAAATTTATTACTTGCTTGAACAACAACAATTTTCTCTTTTGTCACTGAGTATTTCCTTTACTAATGACAAAAAATGGAACTAAAAAAATGGAAAGACCTGAAAATTAAGAAGACATCAGCTGGTTGTTAAATTTTTTAAACTGCTGTTCTGAGAACACTGTGGTGTACATAACATTAGTTTGATCTGCAAATTTCAGCTACATTTGTATTAGTTTATTCATATATTTAAAATATTTATATCCCAGCTTTCAGCCGAATATGACTGACATGTGGCTTTTCTCTGGTGCTAGAATCTCACAATTCTGTGTTTTGAACACTCCGGTTCAAAACACCCTCCCTGCCCCAGCCCATCTTCCCAGGACTGATCCAGGTCAATGAGGTTCAAATTACTCACCCAGTCTATCCCCAATGCCTCTGCCTGCCATGTGCCTTAGGGCTGGGCTACTGCCAGGAGTGTTACTCAATTTCCCCCTGCCTGGAAAAGAAGCAGAGCTTGGCCAGAAAAGTTCAGAGCCTTTGTCCGTCTGAGTGCTGCTGTCTTTGCTGCCCATTTTAGTGTGGCAGATGGTCACTGGCCACGAACATGTTGCAGAGGACAGTGAAGAGGGAGGAGGCAGAGGCAACGAAGGGATGGATGAATGATCATGGGGCTCCTTCCCTAAGAGTAATCCTTGAGGAGGTAAAGAGAAAGAAACAAGACCCTTTAGTTTCATTATCATCATTTTTTTTTACACTACGTCTTCAACCACAGTAGCTTACAATCACACAAAAAGCCGTAAAAACAGTAACACAATCAAAACTTCAATCAATACACAGTAAGCAAAACCACCAGCACCACCCACTTTCTTCAAAACAACAGCCAGAAAAGCAACAAGAACCAGCAAAGACAGCTTTCCCCCACCTGGTGCCCTCCAGATGTTTTGGACTACAACTCCCATCGCAGCTGTGCTGGCTGGGGCTGATGGGAGTTGTAGTCCAAAACATCTGGAGGGCACCAGGATGTGGAAGGCGGTGCAAAAGCAACAAGCCAACCGAGCCAGAACCATGACAAACCAGGTCATTACAGAAAGTGTGGCTTTGACCCTCTGCCTAGGTCCACTAAGAGATGGGGTGAGCTGTACCTCTCTGCCAGGGCTCGGTTAACACGGAAACTCACCTATACTCCCTTTCCAAGTCTTGTCTTCCTTCTTCTCATCAGCCATCTGGCTACCGGTGAGGGAGGTCTGGCGGGAATGAGCTCCTGTTGCTGCAGCAATAGATGGGACGGATCGAGCAGGCCGCAAGCTCGAAGCGTCAGCTTTGCCAAGGTCCTTCTTGGACCGCTGCTGGAGGACCTTGATCATGGCATCTTTCTCTATGATCTTTGCATGCAGATTCTTGATCCTATTAAAAATATATTATACAGATCAAAATATTCTATAAGTGAGATGAGACTTAAAAAGATGTTATTTGGTTCCCAAAATGTTGATATGATGAATTTGGTTTGTTAGCTAGTGACGTTACTGGGATTCATTTTAAAAAATGCCCATACTCCATCTGTAGGAGTTTCCAAGGTCTGTTTACTGGTGGGTTTGGTGTACATTTAGTTTCCTGTATCTGACAGTGGGTGTTTGTCACAAAGGGAGAATATTTGTGGATTCCACCTGCCTGCAAAACAATAAAAATGGACCATTGGTCTCACCTGAATGGGTGATTTTCATAGGACGACTGCCATCAAGCGGGTTATGGCTCCACCTATTGTCCGAAGGCAAGAATGTTTTGAAGTCAAGACAAGGGGCGTCAGGCCCCTCCCACTCTCCAGTTCATTCGCAGCGAGTCCAAAGAGAGATATCTAAAAATGCAGGAAAAAAGGCCAACGGGCCTACCAGCAAGAACATAACACAATAGCAATATTCATAATAATATGACTCTAACATAGCGATATAACAGTAATAGCAGTCTCGACTTCACTAGTAAATCAAAATATAATAGCGTAACAGGAATATATGAAACCCCCCCAAAAATATCTAGGTATCCTCCAAATGGGAGGGTCGTGATGGCAGTCCTCCTATGAAAATCACCCTTCAGGTGAGACCAATGGTCCATTTTCCATAGGAGGACTGCCATCAAGCAGGATGCACCAAAGCAGCCCATAACAGCGAGGGACCACCCACATCCTAATCATCATTAAGAACCTGTTGCAACACTCGTCTGCCAAAAGAGGCATCGGCAGAGGCATAACGATCTATTTTGTAATGCCTTATAAACGAGTGTGGGGTAGACCAAACAGCAGCTCTGCAAATATCAGCAACAGGAGCGTTGGTAGCAAAAGCAGCCATAGTGGCCACTGACCTAGTGGAATGAGCTGTTATACTAGCTGGAACTGGGAGCTTAAGGGACTCATAAGCTAAGGTAATACATGCATGCAACCAGCGGGATAAGGTGGAATTACCTACTTTATGCCCCATAGAACGTGGATGAAAGGATACAAACAAAGACTCAGTTCATCGTATATCCTGGGTCCTAGACAGGTAGGACTTGAGAGCCCTCCGAACATCCAATGAATGCCAAGCCTTCTCTAGAGGATGGGTAGGATTCGGACAAAATGAAGGAAGAACAATGTCCTGGTTGCAATGGAAAACTGAATTGACCTTCGGACAGAAGGAAGGATCAGTCTTCAGCACAACAGAGTCCTTGTGAAAGACACAGAGATGGCGGGCAGAAGACAATGCGCCCAGTTCCGAAACTCGTCTCGCAGAGGTGATCGCGATCAGGAACAGGACCTTGAATGACAACAGACGTAAAGGCACAGTCCTAAGGGGCTCGAACGGAGGGTGTTGTAAAGCCTGTAGGACCTTCGACAAACTCCATGAGGGAAAACGGTGGAATACAGCCGGTGAGCGTAGCACGGTTCCCCTCAGAAAACGTTTGATGAACGGGTGCGAGGCAATAGGAGCACCAGCGGAGGACACTGAGAGAATGGACGACAGAGTGGACGCATGTCTACGTAAGGTGTTGGGTCTAAGTCCCATCAGGAGGCCCCTATGAAGGAATTGCAGCACCTGTTGTATTGTGGCCTGGGAAGGATCGAGGTGCTGGGACTGACACCACCTGGAGAATGCCACCCAAGTATGTTGATATATACGGGTGGTGGATGGTCTTCTCGAGGCCAAGATAATGTCAATAACAGCGTCAGACAGGCCAGCAGACCTTAAATGTCCCCGTTCAAAAGCCACGCTGTTAGTTTGAGCCAATTGGGATCCTGATGCAATATTGGGCCCTGGGATAAGAGGTCTGGCCTGACTGGGAGCATCCAAGGGTCCGTCACTGACATGGCAAGGAGATCCGAGAACCACGGTCGATGGGGCCAATATGGAGCTATCAGAACCAGTTTGGCCCTCTCACGTCGCACCTTCCTCAAAGTTCGGTGGCACGGAATGCGTTCTACCAACTTCGGTTGGTAGCCCAGCTACGTCCCTATTTGAGTAAGGAGGACCTCACATCAGTTGTACATGCTCTGGTAACCTCGCGTTTGGACTACTGCAATGCGCTCTACGTAGGGCTACCTTTGAAGACAGTTCGGAAGCTACAGCTAGTGCAAAATGCGGCGGCCAGATTGTTAACAAGGACCAAGCGGTCCGAGCACATAACACCTGTTCTGGCTCGCCTGCACTGGCTACCAATATGCTTCCGGGCCAGATTCAAAGTGTTGGTATTAACCTATAAAGCCTTATACGGCGCGGGACCACGATACCTGTCAGAACGCCTCTCCCGATACGAACCGGCCCGTACACTACAGTCTACTACGAAGGCCCTCCTCCAGGTTCCAACTCATAGGGAGGCCCGGAGGGTGGTGACAAGATCTAGGGCCTTCTCAGTGGTGGCCCCCGAACTGTGGAATAGTCTCCCCGAGGAGATGTGCTTGGCGCCGACATTGTTATCCTTTTGGCAGCAAGTTAAAACCTTCCTCTTTTCCGAGGCATTTTAATTTAAGTTAACTTAATTTTTAAAATTTGTTGTAACTGATTTTAGATTGTTTTATTTTTATATGTTTTGTTGCATTATATTGTGTGATTTTATTGTATTTCTTGTGTTCACCGCCCAGAGAGCTATTGCTAGTCGGGCAATAAAATAATAAAATAATAATAACAACAGTGGTATTGGAGGGAAGGCATACAATAGGCCATCCGGCCACGGTAGCGACACGGCATCCACCGCTTCCGCTGTCGTGTCCAGGTATCAAGAGAAGTACCTGGGTAGCTGGCAATTGCGACTGGAGGCAAATAGATCGACTGAGAAGATGCCGAACCGACACTGGAGAAGATGGAAAATGGTCGGATTAAGTTTCCATTCTCCTGGAAAGACCTGTTGTCTGCTGAGCCAGTCTGCTGTCACATTCCAAATTCCTCTGAGATGTTCTGCTTTTAAGGATCGCAGATGTTGCTCTGCCCAGTCGAATATGAGGGAAGCTAGGTTCTGCAGAGGACGGGACCTGGTCCCCCCTTGTCTGTTTAAATGAGATTTGGCACACGTGTTGTCCGTTCGAATGACAACATGGTCCAAGTGGAACAGAGACTGAAAATGGAGCAGAGCTAAGTGGACAGCCTTCAGTTCCAGCCAATTGATGCTCTGAGTCTGCTCTGCTGTGGTCCAAACCCCTTGAATGAACTGGGAGTTGCAGTGGGCTCCCCAGCCGAGGAGACTGGCATCTGTGGTGATAACAGTCCTGCGGGGTTCTCTGAACGGAGTGCCCTGGGTGAGATGTTGGACCCACGTCCACCAGCGGAATGAAAGACGCAGTGCGGGGCTCAAGGGAATTGCTCGATGATTTGACCTGGCAATGTCCTGCTGAAACGGCAACAAGGCCCACTGGAGTTGGCGAGTATGAGCTCGAGCCCATGGCACAATATGGATGGTGGACACCAACATTCCGAGAGCCCTGGCTAGAAGCATGACATCTGCGGTTGCGTGGTGCATCAGAGACCGTGCAATGTCTGTGATAGCAGTTATGCGGTCTGGAGACAGGAACACTGTCGCCTGCAGGGTGTCCAACATCGCCCCCAGATGTTGTAGGCGTTGGGTTGGTTGGAGATGGCTTTTGTCGAAATTGACTAGCCAGCCGTAGGCCTGCAAGACATGGAGCGTGAGTGTTAGATGGCGATGAGCCAGCTCCCTGGAACTCGCCCGTATTAAAAGATCGTCCAAGTAGGGGTAGATATGCACCCCTTGAAGCAGGAGGTAAGCCACTAGTATGAGTAGCACCTTGGTAAATACTCTCGGGGCAGATGAGAGGCCGAACGGCATCGCTCAATATTGAAAATGCTGGGGGCCGAAAGCAAACCGAAGGAATTTTCTGTGGGCTATGCAAATAGGCACATGGAGATACGCTTCCTTTAGGTCGATAGAAGCCAGGAAGTCTCCTTCGTGAAGGCTTTCTGTAATGGAGTGGAGGGATTCCATTTCGAACCTGCGATACTTTACGAAACGGTTGATGAACTTGAGGTCCAACACCGCCCTCCATGACAGATCTCGTTTGGGCACAGCAAATAGGAGGGAGTACACCCCTTCCGACCTCTCTGTTGTAGGGACTGGCTCTATCGCCGCTGTGTCCAAGAGGTGATGTATGGCTGTCTGCATGATGCAGTGCCTGGCTGGTGCCCTGGGACAAGGGGAGGGATGAAATCTGTCCGGAGGGATTGCCGAAAACTCTAGTGCATAGCCATAACAAAAAAGATCTCTGATCCAGGCGACCTGAGTCAGATGCAGCCAATGGTCTCCAAACAGAAGCAGTCTGCCCCCAACCGGTATCGCGTCAGTAATGTCTGTGCTGGCGAGACCCGCCCCGATATGAAGACGTTGAGGCACCTCTGCGTCCCTGGTACTGAGCTCTGCCTGGGAAACGTCTGTTCCAGACTCCCCTGGAGGGACGGAAATCATAGGTTCGGAAATTGCGGCCTCGTCTCCCAGGCCGCGTTCCTCGAAAGGGCTGGGTCGTGCGGTATGAGGTGAAACGTCTGAAGGGCCTGCGATCAATGTTCCTGACAGTGGCCAAGACAGGCTTTTGAGCATCGTTGGGGTCAACAAGCACTGCCTTTAGGGCTTCCTCGCCGAAGAGTAATGAGCCGGAATAAGGTGCCCTTGATAAATTAACTCTGGCTGTAGAGTCTGCTTGCCAGTGATGAAGCCAGAGGGTCCGCCGAGCGACTACCTGAGCTGCCATAGCTCTTGCTCCCAGCTGATTTGCGTCCAAGGTGGCATCAGCCACAAACGCCGCTGTCTTGCGCAATTTCATCAGTCACCTCCTCAGAGAGACAGGATTGGGATTAGGATCATCTAAGAGGTCATCCAACCACATCATCGCTGCCCTGGAAAAGATGGAAGCTGATGCAGAGGCTCGCATGGAGAAAGCGGTGGCCTCATGGTATTTGCATAAGGCAAGTCCAGCCTCCGCTCAGTGGCGTCCTTTAAATGTGAATCTCCTTCCCTCGGCAAAAGGGATCTAGAGACTAGACTAGAAATCGGCTCGTCTATGCCAGGGACAGCCAGTCTGCTTGCAAATTCCGGAGCCAAAGAGTAAAGCTTGTCCGCAAGGGCGTTAAAACGGCGTGTTTGTAATGGGTGAGACCATTCGTCCTTGGCCAGCTTAGCAATAGGATCTGGCACAGGAAGGTAGTGCTCTGCTGGCGTGGGGGATTTCAGGACCCTGCCCCCTTTAATAGCAGGAGTGGCAGCTGCAGGTTGTGTAGATTGTAGACGAAGGGTGTTCAGTACTCTGCGAGCAAGGGGCTGATAATCGGAGGCATCAAACAGATGAAAAGATGTATCCTCCTCTTGCTCCGACTGGTCACTCCAGTCGTCACCTTCGGCTTGCATAGCATATGGCGGGTCCTCCCCACAAGAGACGTCATCGACAAACCTGCCCCTGGCAATGTCAAAAGGGTTTGGAGAACATGATGGATCTGCCTCATTGCGGACATAGTGGCCCAGATCATCGGGTTGTCTGCAAACACTCCGCTGAGGCATGGCAGTAACCTGTGACTGTGACTGTGTTTGAGAGAAGAACGACAGCATGTCTTGTAGTTGCGATATGAACTCCTGAGACAGCTGCAGCCCCGGTGTGGGAGATGGCTGCGCATGTAAAGGCAAAGATATGGGCAGCTCAGCAGGCTAAGAAGAGGAATGAGCCCTAGGTGGTACTATGGGAGGAGGATAGCTGGCTGCTGGTTAGTCAGGAAACCCTGGAAAGTCCTCCTTGGAGGATGCGGCCGGAGAATTAAACAGATTTGTTAATGGTTCCTGGCCCGCCTCCTCAGAAACCGGTACAGAAACGTAGCGTGCCCGCTTGGTTGTGTTGTGGCTGGATATATGCTTGGTTTTGGCAACCGCTTTGACGTGTTTGTGCTTGGTTGCCTTAGATTGTTTAGGCTTGGTTGCCTGAGCTGTCACTGGCTGTTCCGCCATCATATATTTTTGAGGGGGTTCAGTACACGGCCACGGATGGGGCAGAATGCACTGGCTCAGATGGCTAAGTACACGGCCATGGATGGGGCAGAATGTACAGATTCAACAGCGTTGGTACATGGCCACGGATGGGGCAGAATGTACAGTATCAACAGCCTTGGTACACGGCCACGGATGGGGCAGAATGTACAGTTCAAACAGCCTTTGTACAGTATCAACAGCCTTGGTACACGGCCACGGATGGGGCAGAATGTACAGGTTCAAATAGTTTCAGTAGTCAGCATCAGTAGCGGATTGAGTAGAGGAACCTGTGTAGGATTATAGGTATCCTATCTTGCAGCACACACACAAAAAAGTAGATCTCATTGTGGGAGCTGACTTGCAGCCTTTGGCTCTGTTATCCACAGCCCTTGTCAGTTAGACCCCTTTTCAGTATAGAACAGGTTAAACAGAAAGAGCGGGAAAAGAGGGACAAACAAAATGGCGCCCGTTAAAAGAGCGGGAAAAAATTCAATCAAAAAGGGCGTAGGGACGAAGAAGAAGCAATGGCAGACACTGAGGAGCACCAGCGAGCTGAAATGGGGCTGGCCAGAAAAAATTATGTGCAACAGAACGGCCTCAAAAACGGCCGGAAATACGCTCTACAGCCGCGGGGCTGAGAAACACAATCGCGGCTTAAAAGGCCAGATAAAAATTCTCCGCCAAGGAGGCCGAACGGCCAGCGAAATCCCAGCAGCCGCTGGAACCGTCGCAAAGGGGAGAAGCTGCAGCTGCAGGCTCCTGAAGACCGTTGCGGCGAGATTTTTTTTTTAATGCTGCGGAACGAGTCAGGGGAGGCAGAGCAGCCCAACTAACAAGAGCCGCTGAGAGGAAAAGAGAGAGAGAGCCGCAGCCGCAGGCTCCTGGAGGCGAAAATTTAAAGGAACCGCCGCAAAGTCAAATGCCGCGGCAGGAGCCGGGAAGGCGGCAACCCAACAAAGGGACGTTGAAAACAAAAGGAGCCGCAGCAGCAGGCTCCTGGGGTAGGCGGCAAGCCGTAAAGGCACGAAGAAAGCGGCGGTGCAGACCAGGAAGCTGCAGCCGCAAGCTCCTGGTTTAAGGCTGCGTCCGCTGCCTGAGGAAGGGAGAACCGCAGCCGTGGTCTCCCTAAGTCGTCATTAAGCTAGGGACTGAGAAAAAACACAGAGAAGGAACAACCCCCCAAAGAAATTCCCCAGAAAGAATAAACAAACAGTCTAAGTAAAGACAGAGGGAAGGAAACGCACAGGAATACACACACAAACCTCCCACCCTGTCACACAGATACACAAAAACTTATCTAGAAGCTACGCATCAATAAATTCGAACTTGCACGGACGAAGGCAAGAATGAACTGGAGAGTGGGAGGGGCCTGACGCCCCTAGTCTTGACTTCAAAACATTCTTGCCTTCAGACGATAGGTGGAGCTACAACCCGCTTGATGGCAGTCCTCCTATGGAAAATTGCACATTTTTTACAGGTTGTAGAATATAGTTTTTCTGGCCTCAGGACTTTTAATCTTGTTAGTGCAGCGCTAATTACTGGCTGCTTAAAAGGCATGTCATTTTAAACCCTTAATTTCTCATAGAAACTCATTAAAATGAAAAATCTTCCCAAGTCCTTAATAAAGTAAATGAAATGTCCTACTCGACACTTCTTTTAATAACTGGACAGCAGAGTGTCTGGAACTCACATCTGCCCCTTTGTACACACACATACATACCTGGCTACCACACAGTTTGGGAAAACATCCATTTACTAGAGCCCTATTTGAGTGGTATCTCCTCATGTGTTCAGAGGGAGAGCCGAGCTGCACGCACACTTTGCCCATCTCCGTATCCCCAACTCCCTGTTGTCCCCATGTTGGGACAGGTGGAAGAACATAAAAAGAGCCTGCTGGATCAGGCCAGTGGCCCATCTAATCCAGCATCCTGTTCTCACAGTGGCCAACTAGATGCCCATGGGAAGCCCGCAAGCAGGACTTGAGTGCAAGAGCACTCTCCCCTCCAGCGGCTTCCGGCACCTGGTTTTCAGAATCACACTGCCTCTGACTGTGGTGGCACAGCTCAGCCATCATGGCTAGTCACCATTAGGGATGGGATCTGCTGGCAAGTGCCGGTTCTCAAGCATTCTGTTGAACTAACAGGCTGGCATCGATTTGAGTTCATTCTGTATCTGCTAGCCCCTGCTTTTATCAATCCATGTTTTTTTCACTTGGAAAAAATATTGATATTAATATCGATATTTTAAAAGGAAATACTGATAAATTATCATTCTTACAATCAATGTTTTAGAGGTGACTTGTTTTAAAAAGTCCGTTTTCAAAAATAGCTGCAGAAATTTGTTACATTAAAATCGATCCTCAGTGACCGAGAATGTGAAGTAATGGAAAATTAAGTACCAAATCCGAATTGGGCGGAATTCTAGCACATCCTTAGTAGCCACTGTTAGCCTTATTCTCCATGAATTTGTCTAATCCTCTTTTAAAGCCATCCAAGTTGGCAGCCATCACTGCCGCTTGTGGGAGCAAATTCCATAGTTTAACTACGTGCTGTGTGAAGAATACTTTCTTTTGTCTGTCCTGAACCTTCGAAATTTCAACTTCACTGAACGACCACGAGTGAGGGAGAAAAACTTTTCTGTTTTTTTCCACACCGTGCATAATTTTATACACTTCTCTCATGTCGCCTCTGACCTGCCTTTTCTCTAAACGAAAAAGTCCCAAAGGCTGCAACCTTTCCTCATAGAGGAGTCGCTCCATCCCCTTGAACATTCTGGTTGCCCTCTTCTGAACCTTTTCCTTTTTGAGGTGAGGCGACCAGAACTGTACACAGGATTCCAAATGCGGCTGCACCATAGATTTATACAGCGGCATTATGATATCAGCAGTTTTATTTTCAATACCTTTCCTAATGACCCCTAGCATGGAATTTGCCTTTCTCACAGCTGCTGCATACTGGGTCGACATCTTCATTGAGCTATCCACTGTGACCCCAAGGCCTCGTTCCTGGTCAGTCACTGCCAGTTCAGACCACATCAGTGTATATGCAAGATTAATTTTTTTTGCTCCAATATATGTAAGATCTGAACAGGTAGAGTCTCTTTTATGTCCCTAAGCTCCCTCCCCCCGCCCCCGATTTAGAACCTTGTGTGATCAGGGTTCTACATCATAGGAAGAGTAGGCTCCTCTCTTCAGACTCTCCCCCCAATGCATGGGCAGCCTAGGACAGAGCTAACAGGGATGCAAGAATGGCACTGAGCCATCAAGCAGGGTTCCACTCAAACAGGACTTGTGTGTGCATGCTGGCATATCAAGACACTCAAGTGGCTTCAGCCCTACGGATCCTCCTGTAAACCTCACATTAGGTATTTGACAGCTGTTCCTTACGTGTATTCCATGTCCTGACACCTCCGGTTGGCTTGCAAAATCTCTTCTTCTTCCTGCCACATGCGGACCTCCAGGGAACTTTCGCTGTAGCTGCCATTCCGTGAGTGATTAGTAGCTGAGGTATCCCTGGCAACAGGAGACAAAACACACACACACACACACACATACACAAAGCCATCATTCTTCAAATCGATTTGGTCAAACATAGAAGCTGCCTTATACCAGGTCAGAACGTTTCCTTGTCTGGCTCAGTATTTTTTACTCTGATTGGCAGCTGCTCTCCAAAGGTTTCTGGCATAGGTCTTTACCATTACCTATCAACTGGAGATGCCAGGGCTTGAACCTGGAACCAGGGATAGGCGACTGTCAGCGTCTCTCTGTTTCTAATTTTTCTAACCTTCAGTTCAGTTCTCCACATTAGTTTGTGATTTTTAAAAAATTCATCAGCATTTTAATGCAAATTTCTCCTAACGTACACATTTTTGTACTCAATTTTGCCTCACATATACATTTCTGCAAACCAGTTTCCCCTAACATAATGCATTTTTGTATGTTATTTTCAATAATATGTGCATTTTTATGCACATTTTATCTTAGTACAGGGGTTCCCAAACTGTGGTCCATGGACCACCAGTGGCTCACAAGCTTCATTCAGGTAAGTGTGAAGAATTCAAATTGTAATAAAATAAGTACAAAATAAATAAAAGCAGCAATAAAAATACAATTAAAAATAATACAGGATCTAGCACAGTGCATTGCAATTGCTACAACGGGCAGAAAGATCATTAAGTGCTCTGCCAAGACCCTCAGCAATTTTCAAGTGGTCTGTGGGGACAAAATGTTTTGAGAAACCCTGCCCTAGTATATGCATTTTTGTACACACTACTTGGCTGGAGAGCTGCATTGCGAAATTCAGAGAGTGCAAATTTCAAAAGATGGCTGTTTCAGTTCATGCTTTGTTTCAGAAAGTGAGAGTTTGCTAAGTTCACCTTTAAATGTGAACTGAATCGAATTTCTCTTCCATCCATACCTGGAACCTACTACTTGCTAAGCAGGTAGTCTACCACTACGCTATGGCGCTTCTAGATTTTTTTTTTTAAACCAAAATCTGCAGTCACTCCAAAATAAAAAGCAGCAGCAGAGAGGTAAAATTCTCTACTAGGTAAGAGGCTATAAACAGGCAGACGATGGTTACCACTTCCTAAGTCATCGATCATCATCCAATAAGTCAAATGCTATTGTGGGATTCCCGGAGCCAAGCCTTTATCCACTGAATGCTGCTGCCTTTTATACAGACAATGGCTCAGCTCGTTCCTGAAGAAGAATTTAGCAGAACTCACAGACTATATACAGTTTCTGCAATAAAATCATTTCCTCTGTTTCTGCAGTTCAGAGATGAGTGCAAATCCTTATGTAGGCAAAATGGCAGCAACTGTTTATTTTTATTTTTTATTTAGTTGCATTTCTAAACCGCCCTATAGCTAGGAGCTCCCAGGGCGGTGTACAACATGATAAAACCACAATATTTAAAATACAGCAAGTGTGTATTGCGCAAACAATATAAAACATTATATAAACAAAGTAAAAGAAAACTAAAAATAAAATAATTAAGATTAAAAGCATAAAATACATTAAAATGCCTGGGTGAGGAGGTGGGTTTTTACCTGGCGCCGGAAAGATGACAGGGAAGGCGCCAGGCGTATCTCATCTGGGAGGGCATTCCATAATTCGGGGGCCACCACCGAAAAGGCCCTAGATCTTGTTACTGTTCTCCGGGCCTCTGTATGGGTTGGGACCCGGAGAAGGGCCTTAGATGTCGAGCGGAGTGAACGGGTAGGAACATAGCGAGAGAGGCGTTCCATCAGATATTGCGGTCCAGTGCCGTTAAGGGCTTTATAGGTAAGGACCAACACTTTGAATCTGGCCCGGAAACATATTGGAAGCCAGTGCAGTTGGGCCAGAATAGGTGTTATGTGGTCGAATTTCTTCGTCCCAGTAAGAAATCTGGCCGCAGCATTCTGCACTAGCTGAAGTTTCCGAATTGTTTTCAAAGGTAACCCTACGTAGAGAGCATTACAGTAATCCAATCTAGAGGTTACCAGAGCGTGAATAACTGAGGCTAGGTTCTCCCTGTCCAGATAGGGTCGTAGTTGGGCTACCAGCCGAAGCTGGTAAAACGCATTTCGTGCCACCGAGGCTACCTGAGCCTCAAGTGACAGAAGCGGATCTAATAAGATCCCCAAACTACGGACCTGTTCCTTTAGGGGGAGTGTAACCCCATCTAGGGCAGGTCTGACATCAACCATCTGAGCAGAGGGCCCTCCAACTAACAGCATCTCAGTCTTGTCAGGATTGAGTTTTAGTTTGTTCACTCTCATCCAGTCCATTATCGCGGCCAGGCAGCGGTTCAGTACAGCAACAGCCTCACCTGAAGAAGATGAAAAGGAGAAATAGAGCTGCGTATCATCAGCATATTGCTGGAAACGCACTCCATAACTCCTGATGACCTCACCCAGCGGCTTCATATAGATATTAAAAAGCATGGGGGACAGAACTGAGCCCTGCGGGACCCCATACTGGAGCACCCAGGGACTCGAGTAATGTTCCCCAAGCATCACCTTCTGGAGACGATTCCCAAGATAGGAGCACAGCCACCGCCAAGCAGTGCCTCCAACTCCTAAATCCGCGAGTCGCCCCAGAAGGATACCATGGTCGATGGTATCAAAAGCCGCCAAGAGATCAAGGAGAACCAACAGAGTTACACTCCCTCTGTCTTTCTCCCGACAGAGGTCATCATACAGGGTGACCAAGGCCGTTTCTGTACCAAACCCTGGCCGAAAGCCGGATTGAAATGGATCCAGATAATCAGTTTCATCCAAGAGAGCCTGGAGTTGGCGAGCGACCACGCGCTCTAGAACCTTGCCCACAAATGGAACATGTGCTACCGGCCTATAGTTGTTAAAGTTATCAGGGTCCAAGGAGGGCTTTTTTAGGAGCGGTCTCACTATCGCCTGTTTCAGGAAAGGTGGGACCACTCCCTCTCGTAACGAGGCATTAATCACCTCCTTGGCCCAGCCGGCCGTTCCATTTCTGCTAGCTTTTATTAGCCACGAGGGGCAAGGGTCCAGAGCGGAAGTGGTCGCCCGTGTCTGTCCAAGCACCTTGTCCACATCCTCGAGCTGTACCAACTGAAACTCATCCAATAAAACAGGACAAGACTGTGTTCTGGACACCTCATTAGATTCAACTGTTACAATATTGGAGTCAAGGTCCCGACGGATGTTTATGATCTTGTCTTGAAAATGCCTCGCAAACTCATTACAGCGGGCCATTGATGGTAATATTGCGTCCGGAGAACCAGAGTGTAAAAGTCTCCGGACAACCTTATAAAGTTCCGCTGGGCGGTTACAAGATGACTGAATGGAGGTAGCGAAGTATTGCTTCTTCGCCATCCTCACCGCCTTCACATAGCGTTTCGTGGAGGCCTTCACAAGTGCATAATTACAGCCGTCAGGAGTTTGTCTCCATTTACCCTCCAGCCGTCTCCTTTCTTGCTTCATCACTCTTAGCTCCTCGGTAAACCAAGGAGCCAACTGAGCTCTGCAATGGAGAGGGCGCACCGGGGCGATTGTGTCAACTGCCCGGGTCATTTCTGTATTCCACAGAGTGACCAGGGTTTCGACAGGATCATCAGTTTTATCAGCCGGAAAATCCCCCAGAGCCCTCTGAAATCCTTCAGGATTCATTAGTCTCCGGGGACGGACCATCTTAATTGGTCCTCCACCCTTGCAGAGGGGAGAAGACGATGTGAGTCCAAATCTCAAGAGGCGATGATCTGTCCATGACAAACGAATAGATGTAAGATTCCTCACTCCCAGATCACCTTCCCCCATTCCAGTGGCAAAAATCAAGTCTAGAGTATGTCCTGACACATGCGTTGGGCCAGTAACAAATTGAGACAGCCCCATGGCTGTCATGGAGGTCATGAAGTCCTGAGCCGTTCCAGACAAGGCGGTCTCGGCATGGATGTTGAGATCCCCCAATACCAAAAGTTTGGGAGATCGCAACACCAAGTCCGAGACCACCTCTGTCAGCTCAGTTAGGGAAGCTGTTGGGCAGCAGGGTGGACGGTACACCAACAGTATTCCCAGTCTGCCTCGCTGGCCCAACGTAATGTGCAGACACTCCAGGCCATTAGCCACTTGGATGGGGTGCCTAACAAGAGAGATGGAACTTCTATAGACCACAGCGATTCCCCCTCCCCGACTCTCGGATCTACCCAGATGCTGAACCGAATACCCAGGTGGGCACAGCTGGGAGAGATTAATACCTCCCAGATCGCTCACCCAGGTTTTGGTAATGCATGCCAGATCGGCCGCCTCATCCACAATTAAATCATAGATGAGGGAGGTTCTATTATTTACCGATCTGGCATTAAAAAGCAGCAACTGGAGATCCGAGAGTTGGCTGGTAGAACTACCAGCAATCCTGTGGATGTGAGGAGGACCGGAACACGGCACAGCCACCAGTTGTCTGGTGCATAAGACGGAGGTATCAACTGGTTTGGGAGAAGCACAAAGCATCTTTAGAGGGGGGAAACCCTAAAGGGGGAGGGGAGAGAACAGCTCAAAACAGCCCAGTAAAGACTGAGCATGCTTAAGTAGCCACAGAATCCTAACTGTCTGTTGGGGGAGAAAATGGAAAACCAGGTAGGAGAGGGAATGAAATGGAGTATCCTGGAAAAAGGCATGGCTGGCTGTAACATGAAAAAGAAGCACCCCACATGGCAATGTTTTGTTGCAGGTCCCAGTTATATATACTCTCTATACACCATTTTTAGTTTTATGCCCATCTTTCTTTGAAAGACAAACGAGCACAAAAAACTCCTTTGAAGTTGACAGGGCATTTCCTCTGTTTCCCTACTTTTCTGTTGCAGCTGCAGCCGCGGCATTCATGGCAAAGTGCCGGATAGCACTCTCCTCTAGGTACTTCTGTTCCCACTTGGTCATGTCAGCTTCCAGAGCCAGAATCCTCTCTTCCTTCTCCCGTACTAGTTCCATTAAGGCAGGCATGTTGTACTCCGGCAGGGGGGCTGCCTGGTAGTTCCCTTGCCGCTGGAGAAAAGCAAACGAAGATATAGTTAATGTTGATTGTAAATGGAACAAAAAAGGAGTCCTGCTAGATCCAATCAGAGTTCTGTCTAGTCTGGTACAACATAACGAGTCCTGTAGCACCTAGAAGAATAACCTATTTATTGTGACATTATATATTTCAGCACCTCTCCTCCTTTTCTACATATAACATCTAAAAGCTTCATCGGGCGCATGGAACAGTTTGCAGACAGTCAATTATGGTCCATGTAATTTTCAGATGTGTTCATCTATAAGCCTGTCCTATTGCAATTTGCATTAATCTGCCTGTCTAAAGGTTGTTTTTTTAAAGAAGAAATCAAAAATTAAATATGGATTATAAGATTTTATCTTATGCACCAACATATTTGTTTTACATGTTTTGTTATTTTGCTTTGAGGTGAAAACTCTATCCCAAAATCTGGAGAAGTGTGAAACCAAAAGGATAAATTTGTGCATAATTAGAGTGCTTCCAGAAAGGGCAGTGGTGGCTGGAATAGGACAGCTCCTTGAAATTTCGGACTAAAACCTGGAGCGGATTTCACTGTCCCAATGACATGGAGCGGCTGTTTTGTGTGTGTGATTGACATGTGGGTGTCCATACATTTCCCCCCCCCCGCCATTTCCCGTCTACATCAATGGGTGGTGCTTATTTAAATGTTTCTGTGCTACACTTTCCGGTTCCTCCCCATGATCACATAAGAGAAAGGCGACTCTCCAAGCACTTGATAGTTTTGCTTGCCCTTTGCTTTTCCTGAATTATGTTAAATGTGCTTGTTTTGACAGTTCATTCGCTGATCAGGAAAAGATGTGACTCCAGAGAGGGAGAGATGAGAAAACACTTCAGTTTTTCAGGAAGTTGTACACTGTGGCTTGGGGACCTGATAGTCCCCAAAGGTGGGACTTTAATGAGACTCTAAAGAAGAAAAGCAACTGCTGGGCCTTCATGGCGTCTATCTTTCTGAATCACCTTCAGCGTATGTTTCAAGGCAATTTACAAGCATACCATAAAAACAGCTTAAAATGGTGGGTTTTTTCTAGTACATAAATTACAACTGAAGATAGGTTTAAAAACAATACAAAATGAACACGTAAGCCGGAGACTTCTTCATCCAGCAGGAAAAGCTTGTGGTAACAATAACGTCTTCAGTTACTTCTGGAAAGTACAGATCGTGAGCATCTGTCATATCTCAACAGGAATGCTGTTCCACAGAAAAAGGCAGTCCTGCCCTGAGTTACTGTGGAGTGTGCTTCTGATATTTTGGAGACTTGAAAGAGAAACTCTCCTGCAGAATGCAGTGACCTACTGCACATTGCTTACAAGCAAGATGCACTTGTGAGCAATGTTCAGGTGGAGTGTTCTGAGCCTGTTCTGTGTCAATCATGTATCTATTTTGTCCCCCTTTTTTCACAGGCTGGCCAAAAGAATGCACAGCAAATCTGCATGCACATTTTATGCCGTTTGTGAACACTTTCCCTGTAAAATAGGCATTTTGCATTGCTCTCCCCTTCAAATATGCATGCCGCATGCACTTTTTAGGCAAAATATGGATTTTTGTGCACAATTTTTGGGACTGAAACTAAATTGCAAAAGCCAGAGAACCACATAGTTGGCATGATAATTATATTCCAACCCGCAAGCAAGCTTTGGAACACTGAAGCATGTTGGTTCACTGCAAAAAGTGGACTGGACAAATTCCTCCTCCATCCCTAATGTGTAGTTAGGCCTTCAGTGTAACAGAGAGTGATAACAAAAATATTAAACAGAGTCCAGACTTTCCTTCTAACGGAGGTGGTAAGAAATGGGGGGGGGAAGATCAGGGAGGGCAAGCAACCCTCCCAAAAATCCCTCCCCACCCAACCCCCATTGCTAGACCCCTGTGGTTACTTGAAAGAAAAGAACACCACATGCTAAAAATGTACTTTGTTTGTGCATCCCTACCCCAATACCCTCCCCCCGTGTTGCCATTGTGTTCTAATAAAGAGTAGTACTATGTATATTAAAATGTAAGTTGGCTCCCATTTCCTTCAATATCTCAAAGCAGTACATGTATTGACCTTTATTGTTATTTTATTTACACACTGCATCAGTGTGCATAGTACTTTATAGAACAGAAGTGGTCCCTGCCCTGAGAAGCTTACAACTGGAAATGTGACACAGGGAAAATAATAGGGGAAGTGGAGGCACAGGAAAACAGTCTACAATTGTTTCAGCAGCATGCACTTAGGCTTAGTTTCAGACTGACTTTTTGGCAATATGCAAATTTTCATTGGCTCTAAGTCAGATGATCAGCCAACTAAAAATTATTTAAATGGGCAGACAAATCAGATCAAAGAGATGCATTTCCGTGCAATTGATTTGGCCAGCACAGTACGGGTGCTTACGGACTGTGGGTCGTATCCAATGCAGTGCTCAGTAAGTATCCCGTTAGTGCAAGGATTTCTGGTTGTCCAACAGGACTTTCTCCCCTCTCCTCCCCCCATGCACCCCCTAAATCTGTTCTGAGTTTCCTCCACTCTCCAGAGCAGATTGAGGGGGAGAGGAACAGGACGTGCACAGGGGAAGAAGAAGGGAGCAAGTCCTGTTGTGCAAGCAGAAGTCCTTATGATGACAGGATGAGTTAGATGAATACTGCCCAATTGCGATTTTTGGGTGGGATTCAATCACATACTGACAAATTGAGGCCATACAATTACAGTTGATTGGGAGGTCTTGAGCAACAAACCTGCTTCCCCAACATATCAGACTTTTTGTGGTAAGGAAAGTGATGGGAAAATGCACTGGAAAAGGTAAAGTAGCACTTGCTTTGACACATCATCATCCAACCTGCCTGCCAACAAATCAGAATGAATGCTCCCTAAATAGCCAATTCCCCTCGTATTCTACAATTCCTAGGATTCTCTGGGAAGAGGGACTTAGTGTTAAACCGCTCTGGCCATTGTAGCTCTCTGAGGGGAACAGGGGTCTCCCAACAACTCTCAGCATCCTTAACAAACTGCAGTTCCCAGGATTCTTAGGGCCACATGCACACCATACATTTATTCTACTGTTATTCCACTTTAAACAGTCATAACAGTGGAATAAATGTATGGTGTGCATGTGGTCCTAATCGCCCTGCCGACAAATCGGGATGAACACTTAATAAACAGGTTGTCTGCACCTTAAGCCAGGATGCCAAAGCTTGCCAAATATGCAGGATTCCAGTTGCTCATGCAAAAGCACATATTTCGACATAAATGTCCAAAAAAAAGGATAACACTCTTTTAGGAGGCTTTGCCATACATTTGGCAAGCATGACTATCCTCAGCCTTTTCTATAGAGAAGTTTGCTTTTATATCTTGGATTTGTTCAGGGGAGGAAGCGTTTGGTGGATTCAACCTCCTTTATTCTATCCTCTATGACAGCAGGCAGACACTGCCATGGCATTCGTCATTTAAGACATACCCTCAGACACAAAGGCAGTTGAGATGAAGGTTGCTTTTCCTTGCTGACTCAGCCAGAAAGTCTGTGGATAAGGGGCAGAGCTGCATGTCTTGATCAAGCTTGTGTACAGGCAGGCAGGCAAAAATTCTTGATTTTCTCAGTACAGCTGTGGTGTCCCTTATTAGCTAAGAGCAATGGAAGGTGGGAGTAAGCTGATTTCTCAGAAAATGGGCAGAAAACTGCACCCACATTTTCCTTGTATCTCTGGATCCACAAGGGCTAGAGACTTGCTTTTTTAAAAAAATGAAAGCTGGGAATCTGGGCCACCTAAAGGGCTAAGTGGGCACTGGGTAGCATGGCTAGAAACCGGGTAAAACCCAGCTAACTGGACAATATGGCAACCCTAGGAAAAAACAGCACCTGGTAAAGTATTTCTGGCTTACGGAGCAAGGGCTGCTGGGGACCTGGCAGTACATAAATAGAACAGAATTTAAATAGCCGTTTCAGAATTTGTCTCCCTTGAGTCTATGGATATCCCATAATTACAAAATCAGATGCAGTGTCTTTCTTGCCCTCAGCATATTTAATGGCATTTTACAAAATAAGGCAAGCTCCCTCTCCCCAACCCAGCTAGGCCAAGTTTGGCCACAGGCCCTGATCCAGCTAAAGTTAGTCATGACTAAGTCCCATAGAAATCAATGGAACAAGTTTAGTCACACAACTCACTTACATCCCATAGGTTTCAGTGGGTCTTCAGTGATGACTAACCTGAGCTGGGTTGGTGCCATTATCAAAGGGAATAAATATCCTGAAAATTACTCCCCTCACCCTGTCTTGCAAAGTAAATTATCTTCTCATACGGCTACAGCCTCAGTCAGTCTAGAATAGTAGAGAACATATGTGGGGGGGGGGTAGGGGGAGAACCTCAATCATATTCAAGTTCTCCTTAAACAAATCTAAAGTATAACTTTCCAAATTGGCTCAAAGTTCACCAGCACATGCCAGGGAGCTGTTTTTACACTAGCTCATCTGTGCATAAAAATACCCCGAAGGAGTCTTTTAAATCTCAATTTGGCAGCTGACAATGAGGTTCCTATCAAGTAATTCACAGAAAAGCCAAGTAATTGAATCAAAGGAGCCATTTTCTGAAGCCAAACGACTGAATTGGTAGCATTTAGTTGAATTTGCTCCCACAAAACTAGTCTCAGGAGCGTGCCCTTTGGCATATGGATTAGTATAAGGTAGTAGTTAAACAAATTAATTAATTAAACACAGACTCTCATCTCAAGTGGGAGCTTTCCAGTTTTGGTTCTTAACTGAGAGAGTGCCCCTGGGGACTCTTAAAAAAAAGAGTCTTAGAAAATTCCAAATACTTGCTCCGTGAAACTCCATATTTATTGGAATCTATGAATCTTCTAAGATTTTTAAGATCAGTGCAACCACAACAATCTGCAAGCTTTTTAGTATACCAGAAAGCAACTGCCCTCTTTTCAAAAGGGACTTGAGCCAAATGGTTTTTCCCAGATGCTCCTCCAAGGAAAGAGCAGGCTGGCTCAAAGAAGGCTTTAACTCACTCAATTTTTATGCAAGTTCGAGATATCATATGTGCTTCATGGTCCTATGACTGAAAACATGACGTTGGTGGTACTTGTTTTAAAATCTATAATTTAAGTTGAAAAAAAAATTCTGCTTAACCAAAGTGGACCACAGCAGTTAACAGATCTCCTCAGTCCCACCTGAGAAAAGGAGTGCCAGGTCATCAGCATAAAGAAAAACTGGTAAAAGGTGGGCAAAACCTGTCTCATTTAAGGCAGAAATGAGGGTTTTTTTAATCTACCTACCTATTTAATTTCACTGCATTTTTATCCTATACTTCCTTTCATGGAGCTCAGGCTGGTAGTCTTTTCTCTCCCCACCCCATTTCATCCTCACAACGACCCTGTGAGGTAGATCAGACAGCTGATCACCCCATGTTGTCAAGAAAGCAAGCAAATGTACAAGACCAAAGCCTTGCTTCACCTCCGCCCCGCAGGCCATAGGGTTTTTTTGATCAAGAATATGTGGAAGTAGTTCTTATCCCCAAAGGGCGTAGCAGGGTACAAAAATCTCTATTAAATATTAACAATCAACAATCTGTGTTGGATGTTTCATTTCACTGGACAACCAACAAAGAAAGAAGGTTGTTGCACGCAAGCAGAAACAAATTGTGTGCCACAAAATTCCTCCTCTCTCTCAACCTCTTTTCCTTTCATGTCATGTCCTTTAGATTAAAAGCCTGAAAAAAGGAACTCTCTCATCTTTCAGAGGAACTGTCTCATCTTTCATGTTTGTAAGCCACTCTGGGAGCCTTTTCTGACCCAAAAGTGGACATAAGTGCTTTAAATAAATACTGAAGATTCCAGTTCAGTGGTGAAGTTCCAATAGCCACGCCTCCAAAAAGGCAGGCAGCAGCGCATAGCCTAATTTATTATGATCAGCTGAAAATAATAATAGAGAGCTGGCAAAAGGTAGTATAGTGATTAGCATGCTGGAATTTGGCCAGGGACACCTGGGTTCACATCCCTGATCAGCTATTCTATGCACAGTTACCTGGGTGTAAGCTTCATTGCTGCTTACTTCTGACTGCATAATTTCAACTTGTAAAAGTACATTGATCTTTAACAAAAGATCTTCAGCCAGCTGAAATGCAAACTTTAGCTTTGACAAAAAATGCAAGCTATCTTCCAAAAGATGTGTTGCCATTTAAACCGTGGGCTTTGACACTGTGGAGGTACGTGCAAGAACGTAAGAGCAGGTGGTTGCAACTCAAGTGCAGAATCGGCTGGTGTGGTGGGACGTAGCTGGGGAGCTGCCCTCCCAACACAGGTATTGCTGCAAGCATCTACAGCAATGCCAGACAGGTTCTGCCAGTGGGTGGTATTCAGTGGCTGTGTCCTGTCAATGCAAAGATTTCCGCTTGTGTAACAGGGCCTTCCCTTCCTCTCCTCCCACCATGCACCCCACGTCCTCTCCAAATCTGCTCCACAGGGTTGGAAGAACCCCTAGAACAGGTTGAGGGGGTGCACAGGGAGGGACAGAGGGAGAGAAAGTTCCACTGCGCAAGCAGAAATCTTTATGCTGAAAGAACATTCATGTAGTGTTACACTGGATACAACCCAGTGTGTCCACACAGTGTCCCTCATCCTGCTGCCGCCGCCTGGGGATAGAGGAAGAATGTGATTCAGTTTGCATTGAAAGCCGAATCTACCAAATTCACCCTTTCCAAAACACAGCCATCCTTTGAGATTTGCACTTATCTTATTCGCATTGCGATGCAGTTATCCAACCAGACAATGTTTGCAAAAATGCATCTATTAAATAAAACTGAGCATATGAATGAATATATTTGTGAAAATAACATAGAAAAATGCACTATATTGCTTACCAAAAATGTGTCCATTAGTCAAAGCCGCATAGGAAAAAATGTGTTTATTAGGAGAAATTTGCACTAAAATGCTGAAAAATATTCATGAGGATTTCTTTTTAAAAAAAGAAATTCATAAATTGCTGCAGAAATATGGAGAACTGAATTTTAGATTGGAAAAACGAGAGCTGGAGCGAACTGCAATGAATAGATCTTTCCATCCCTTCTGCCACCCCATTCTGCAAGCTGCAGCAACACCAGTGTTGGAAAGGTGCTTCCGCCCCACCACAATGGCCGCTACAGTTGACCTTCACACAGAATGGATTTGACCTGGGGGGGCTTCAAAGCTCCTTTGGCAAACACACGATCCCAGGACCTGCCTCACCTGTTGCATCCTCAGGGATTCCAGCTCTCTCTCCAGCCTGGTACGCAGACGACGCTCCATTTGCTCCCTTTTCTCATAGGCTGCCTGAAGCTGAGTTAGAGCCTGCTGGAGTTTCTCTACCTTCTCCACATGAGCTTGCTTCTTGCGCAGCTGAAGGGCAGCAGGAGAATAGACAGTGTCATTAAAAAGAAGTGGATGGCAATGACATAAGAGAGAGCTCACACGTAGCAGATAATAACACAGGCTTTATGGGTGTCAGCCTGTGTTCGGTCACCTCTGGATTTCAGGCGTCAGGTCAGACAAAGCACATGCAAAGCATTGAAGTGCTGCTGCTAGTCAAAGCTTTCAGTCCTAAACTAGAACTGAAGCTAGACAAAAAGGTGTTAGAATAGCAAGATGTGTTTTACAACTTCAGTACTCACATGGTCCAAAGCAGCTCCTTTACTCCCAACTTAAGGATGGAAAACGGAACATCGGTGGACAGCAAAAGAGGTTTAAAGATGTTCTCAAAGCTAATCTAAAAAAATGTAACATGAGCATCGAGAACTGGGAAGCTTTGGCCCATGAGCATCCCAATTGGAGGTCAGCCATTATCAAAGGTGCTATGGACTTTGAAGAAGCGCAAGTACAGGGCGAAAGGGACAAACGAGCTAAGCGGAAGGCACATCAGACAAATCCTCATTGTGACCATCTTCCATTTGGAAACCTATGTCCTCACTGTGGGAGGCTGTGTGGATCCAGAATTGGCCTCCACAGTCACTTATGGACCCACTGTTAAAGACCTTACCCTGGAAGACAATCTTACTCGGCCACGAGTGATCGCCAATGAAATGAATGAAATGGTACACATGGTTTTTATAATATTCATATGACAAAAGGATTAGAGTGTAAGAGTTTACATGAAAACAAATCTGCATTTTTGTGAAGGGTGGTGGTACTATACTGTAGAGTTCACTAGTTTTGTTAACAATGGCAGGTTGTACACATCTATGCAATTGTACAAAAAAAATTAAGAAAACTACATGTAAAATCTTGATAGCTACATAATTTGTCATTTCTTTATATGGAACACATTTTGGGTTGTTAAAAAAATTATAACCATTATACAGAAAGATTGGAAACAGTGTGCTTTATAAAAAAATGTTTATATAAATCCCTATTAAAAAAACAAAACAAAAAAGAGGCAGTGCGTTTGTTTAACATCACTTCAGCTCTGTAATGGTACCAGACATATACAGTATCCATGTCCTGTGTCCTTTTCCTTACCAGAGAATTTGTGCAACACCAAAACTATCAACATACATTTCTCATGGTTTTGTGTCTGACCAGCACTGGCTTACAAAATAATATTGTCCTGAACTTCCAGTTGACGTAGCTTTTCCACCTCCTTCCATGCAGAAATTAAGTCTTATAGGAATTTATCCAGCCAGTTAGTTTATTGATTGTAAGTCACTTTGAGTTCATTGTTGTGAAGAAAAGTGACTAACAAATTAAACAAACAAAGAGGCTGTTTGTTTGAGTCTTCTTTACTGTTTCCACAATACTGGGTGTGAGGTCATAGTAGACGAGCTCCTAAGGCTGTGTACACACCATACATTTGAAACACATTCTCCCCCCACCAAAAATAAAAAATCCTGGGAACTGTAGTTTGTCAAGGGTGCTCTGTGAAGGGTAAACTACAGTTCCCATTGTTCTTTGTCCAGGGGGTGGGGCGGGATGTGCTTTAAATGTATGGTGTGTATGCAACCTAAGATTCTCAACTTCTATTTTTAAAAATCAAGTTGCTAGCCCCCGTGGCTAAGATAGGAAGACTGACAATGTATGTGTGTTTGTGTTTCCTAGTGGTCAGAGGAGGGGACTTCAGTGCTCTATAGACCCCTATCCCTAAATAAGAACAACAACAACAAAAACAATATTAAAAACAGTTTTAAACCAATTATATCCACAACTAGAGAGGATCATAAAAATATGTATCTCAAGTGTCAACAGCCAGGATGAAGAGGTGCATCTTCAGCATGCAACGAAAGCTGTACAGTGAAGGTGCCAGGTGCACCTCTATGGGGAGGGACTTCCACATCTTTGAGGTTGCCACAGAGAATGCCTTCTCCCGAGCCATCACCATCACCCCCTTAACTTCTGAGGGTGGTGGAACTACCAAGAAGGCCCCCTCTGCCCACCTTTACACCTGAGAGGGTTTGTAGGGAAGGAGGGGATCTTTCAGATATTTGGGGCCTAAGTCATTTAAAGCCTTAAACATTAGTGTGAGCACCTTGAACTGGGCCTGCAAATGAACTGGCAACCAACACAGCTGTTTCAAAATAAGGATTATATGGAACTGCAGCCAATAATCTGGCTGCTGCATTTTGGACCAATTGAAATTTCTGAGTCGTCTTCAAGGGCGGCCATAGAATGCAATGTAATAATCCAGTTTGGAAGTTACCAGAGTATGGAGTACCATGGCCAAGTCATCTCTGTCCAAAATGGGCTGCAGCAGATGAATCAGCCAGAGCTGGAAAAAGGCACTCCGAGCTATAATCTAACATGTAGGACAAAGCTTCCCCCCACCCCAAAATTTACTTTGCTGATGCTGCAAAGTAAATATTTTTTGTCTGGTGCTGCCACTGCCATCTAGACCTAAATCAACTCTCCAATCATCATAGGCTGCTCACTCCCACTGGATATTCCCACTACAGGATGCAAGACTGATTAAGGCTTACCAACAGGGCTACCCTGCAGTGGGAATCAGAGTTCCTGACCTGGCTTGGGAGTATTGTATTTCAATGGTTTCCACCAGCCAAACATTTCATGTGCTGAAAAATATTCAGGAGCTGTCGTAAGTCTGCAGCCCTAAATATACAAACTTGGATGCAAGTTCAACTGAACTCAACGGCACTGCCAAGAAAGCGAGGTTAGGATCAGGCTGTGGGCGTGAATGCTGATAATAAATGTGTGTGTGTGTGTGTGTGTGTGTGTGAAACAGACAGAGAGACAGTGTCAGGTGTAGCGTAGTGAAGCAAAGGATGCTCTGATCTCACCTCCTCTTCTAGTTTGATCACTTTGGCTTGTGCACTGTTCAGAGCCTGATCCAGGATTTCGATGTGCCTTCGCTGCTCCTCATTGGTCATGCGCAGGGCTGTCAAGTCCATTTCCAGCTTCTCTTTCTCTTTCAAGTGCTCTTTGTCTGGAAAGGAGACAATGGCCAAGACCAGCTGCATCAGAAAAGCTCACAGACCAGAGGCCACAAAACAGAAGTAAGTTCAAGAAGAGTCAAATGTGATGCAATGGTTAGGATTAGGGGTGATGAGTTTTATTTCCAGCCCACTGTCTTCATTCCCCTGTGGGCAACCTTCTGAGAGCTACATGGCAGTGGTAGGTGGGACCTAGGGATGGGCAAATTCTGCTGAATTCGGATTTAGCACCAGGTTTTTCAATGCACCACATATTCTCCATCTTTGTGGAGTGATCCTGTTTGGTTCGAACTTCAGCAACTTTCCGCCGACACAAGATCTTTTCCCTTCAAATATTCCTACAATATATTGTTCTTTTATTGATTTTACTCACAACACAAGTCTCTCTCTCTCTCTCTCTCTCTCTCTCTCTCTGTGACAAGCCCCAAGTGGAACGAAGCAAGGCAAGTCTCACCCATGTTAAGGACTCAGGAATTGCCAAAGAGGAGGTGGGGGGCACTGAAAGCTGCTTTCCTACTTTCCTTTCCAAAAGGAAAGCAGCCAGCCTCTGCTTGCTAATGTGAAACCTGACCAGCCTCAAGTCACAGCAGAAGAGGAGGCAAAGCTGTTTTCCTTTCCTTTATCAAAACTTTCTTTCAAATTAAGAATATTTTCTTCAAAACTATTGATATTATCTTTCAGTTATTATTTCCTTTCAAAATATTGATTGTTGAAAGAAAATACTGATATTAACATCCATTTTTTGAGAAGGAAAAAGACTGGTAAAAGCATCAAGGATTATCAATACCTCGGCACAGTCATTAACCAAAATGGAGACAGTAGTCAAGAAATCAGAAGAAGGCTAGGACTGGGGAGGGCAGTTATGACAGAACTAGAAAAGGTCCTCAAATGCAAAGATGTATCACTGAACACTAAAGTCAGGATCATTCAGACCATTACCAATCTTTATGTATGGATGTGAAAGTTGGACAGTGAAAAAAGCAGACAGAAAAATCAACTCATTTGAAATGTGATGTTGGAGGAGAGCTTTGCACATAACGTGGACTGCGAAAAAGGCAACTGATTGGGTGTTACAACAAATTAAACCAGAACTATCACTAGAAGCTAAAATGATGAAACTGAGGTTATCATACTTTCGACACATCATGAGAAGACACGATTCACTAGAAAAGGCAATAATGCTGGGAAAAACAGAAGGGAGCAGAAAAAGAGGAAGGGCAAACAAGAGATGGATTGATTCCATAAAGGAAGCCACAGACATGAATTTACAAGATCTGAACAGGTTCACGACAGATGCTGTTGGAGGTCGCTGATTCATAAGGTCGCCATAAGTCGTAGTCATCTTGAAGGCACATAACAACAAGATAGTGGAAAAATAATGAACTCGAATCAATACTGCCTGTTAGGTCGACAGAATGCTTTCAAATCGGCACCGGTCAACGGATCCCATCCCTAGTGTAGCCACAGGCAAAAGTGGACGTGACTTTGTACCATAGCCCTATGGTTCCAACCACATAAAGGCCAGAGGTTTCAACACCCCCCCACCCACCCCCACAGCTTCTTCTCCATCCAAGCAAGCAAGAGGTATTCCAGCCAGGAGAAAGCACTCAAGGAAAGCACAAAGCAGAGCTGACGAGGGGCACAGCCTGGTGTCTGCAGAGAATCTTGAGGGCCAGGCAGAGAGGTCTTGAGGGCCACATCTGGCCTCCTGGCCTGAGGTTCCCCACCCCAGGTTAGAGTGTGTCAGAGCAGGAGTGGAGAGACCCACATTCAAATCTCTTGCTGCCATGAAACTCACTGGGTAACCTCACTGGGCCCAGTCCTTTTCTCTCAGCCTAATCAACCTCACAAGTTTGTTGTGAGGATAACATGGGGGGGGGAACTACTTTCACTACCTTGAGGTCCTTGAACGAAAGGCGAGATATAAATATATAAAACCAGTACTTTCATGGTCTTATTGTAGAAGGTTGTCTTACTGCAAATCGTTCTAAGTAAGGTTATGGCGTTCTTATCCTTTCTAGAGCAAATTCACATTTCTTTCTTTAGAGCCAGCTACAAGGGAAGACACTTGAAAGTCCTTGAAATTAAAGCTCAGCTGCTGGATTTGCTCATACTCTAATGAAACTATGTGCTGCCCTAACCCTCGTGTAGGCAGCCAGGGAGTTCTTTTAACATTTTATTTGCAACCTCTTCTATTACTGAAGAGGCAACTTGCTTTTAGCTAGATTACAGTGTTTCTCAACTGGTGTGCCTCCGCATGTTGTTGGACCACAATTCCCATCTTTCCTGACCATTGGCAATGCTGGCTGAGGCTGATGGGAGTTGTGGTCCAACAACATCTGGAGGCACACCGGTTGAGAAACACTGAGCTAGAACTTTAAAACGTATGTTCGCTTGCTTCCTCAGCATGTAGTACAAATGTGAAAGAAGCCCCTGATTCATTAGCATTTTCCTTCCCATTGTGGTCTTGGGGACTGTTTTAAAAAATGAACTGGAATGGCAGTTTCATTCATTAATTTAGATTTTATTAATCCTAACCTTTTTTTCAGGTGTTGCATATATGGTCTCCTTTTCCATTTTATCCTCACAACAATCCTGCAAAGTAGGTGATGCTAAAGCAGGGATGCTGGCTGAGGAGAGTTGGAGCCTAACAACATCTGGTGCCCCATCTCTGGGCTAACAGATAGCAACTGTTCCAAGGTGATCCAGTGAGATTTATGATGTCAGTGGGGTGGAGAAGTTTGTAGAAGCTACGTTTCCCTGGATTCTGACACTCTATTCATCAGACCACACCTGTTAAAAATTTAAGAACCAGTGGGGTACATTACTGCTCTTTCATGCCAGCTGTTGATTCTGAAAATGCCTTGCTAGTACCAACATCCTTTTTTCAGTGGGTGTTGCTGTGCTTTATTTAGCTTTGCGCCATTCAAGTGAGCTTTGCCGTGAGTCATTTAAACGCACAGGAATCCACAGAACTTCAGCTGTTGCCAAACATTCCAGAATAGCTCTCATGCCCTGGAACAAGCTCTGGATTACAAGATATTTTTCTGTCTGCTCATTCAGCAATAGACGTTTATTTGGAGGCCTCTTGACCTTGACAAAGTGAAAGATCCCTCAAAAGGATCACAAGGACAAATCACAGATCCTTAGAGTTTAAAGACCTGTTCCTTGACAGCCCGGCTTCTCCACACACCCTCTTCTGCTGTTGTCACTGCCTCTACTCCTTTCTCTGCATTTTTTTTTTAATTTTTGGCACATTTTTTGCCCATGCACCAAATCCAAGGGTCTTGTTTCCTTGTGATACAATACCTGCCTGCACACCTAAACACACTTTTCCTTAACTTTCATTCTTTATTTCAAAGACACACAAAATAAAAGCAATTTGTGAAAGTGCAGAAAAGAGAAAAACAATTATGCAGTGCAAGGGATTAGGAACTTTTTCTGATGTTCCCCTGAAATTAACATTTTTTAAAAATTGGTATCTAATTCAGTGTAGGCCTATGGTTTCATGTCTTATTTTATTTTAAAAAGACTGTCCTGAAAGCATTCACAATCAGATAAAGGAAAGGGAGATGTACTTCACTCGTGAATGCTGTGGAGAACCCCAGGTGGCAAAACTATCAGCTACAGTAGACCTTACATTGAATCAGCCACAGAAGCCTTGCAAAGTAAGTCCACAAATTGACAAGACATGGGTATTTTTACTAGCCTGCTGTCTACCAGTTCATAGTTGTGGCTGGGGTAGAGTCTCCAAGATTGTGCCAATGTTCTAAGAGGATGGCAAGATTTATTTATTTTTTAGAGTGGTTCCATCTTGGCTTTATTGGCCACTCTAGGACAACAGACTTCACTTCCACCCCAAGGGCTACTGCATGCATGACACAGACACATTCCAGGCTAGAGGTTATCAAAGTATAAATAAATTTGACCTGCTTGAGAAGGTCCTATATAACCCCTTTTTCTATTCTTGGAAATACCTTTATCTCCTATTTGAAGCATCTAGTTTAGATGGAGTACACATGCCAAACATCTCTGCCATTTTGTATGATCCTGTCTCAAGGAACTATATTGTGAATTGATAGGCTGAGAGCTACAAAAATGGCTGCATCAGTATATTTAGCAATGTGTTAACAGACGCATAGTCCAGGCAACAATGTGTTAACGTGAAGCAGTAGAGCTTTACGAGACCCAGGACTATCACAGACCAAGTCATCTAAAGTACAGGTCCATAAGAAACGTAGGCCAGATCCGCACCGGACATTTGAAACACTCTTATACCACTTTAAATGGTCATGGCTCCCCTAAAGAATCATGAGATCTGTAGCTGGTTAAAGGTGTTGAGAGTTGTTAGGAGACCCCCTATTCCCCTCACAGAGCTACAATCCCCAGAGTTCCCTGGAAAGAGGCTGTAAAACCACTCAGAAATGTACCTCTGTGAGGGGAACTTTTAGCACCTTTAACAAACTATAGTTCCCAGGATTCTTGGGGGAACCCATGACTGTTAAAGTTGTATAATGGTGCTTTAAATGTATGGTATGGCCTTACACTGGAATTCCCGTGATGATTATGCTCTACCTCCACTGCCAGAGGCAGTATATCTCTGAATACCAGTTGCTGGAAACTGCAGGAGGGGAGCGTGCTCTTGTGTTGGGGTTCTGCTTGTGGGCTTCCCATGAGCAATGGGTTGGCCACTGTGAGAACAGGAAGCTGGACTAGATGGGCCTTTGGCCTGATTCAGCAGGACTCTTCTTATGTTCACTCTAGAGTCAGCCCAACCAGTTTGGGACCCCACCAATCCACAGGCCCGCTGTAAATGTCAGGCCTCTAGGACAGGCAACCTATGGCCCTAAATCTAATTTCATGCAGGGTGCAGGAGGGGGAACATGGGGGGGGGAAAGGTTAGCAGAGAGAGAGAGAGAGAGAGAGAGAGAGAGAGAGAGAGAGAGAGAGAGAGAGAGAGAGAGAAAGAGAAGAGAAGAGAAGAGAAGGGGGTGGCAGAAAGAAAAAGGGAGCACCCAGCCCCATCTACCACTGGCTCTAGCCTTCCCCACCACCAGCTTGTGGCCCTCAACAGATTGCCCCCAATGCAATACGGCCCTCGACAGAAAAAACATTCCCATGAAAATTTGTCAGCATTACTCCTGATAAACACATTTTCATATGCCGTTTTGAGTAATAAACAATTTCAGTATTATTTTACATGGAAGATAAGGCTACCAATGGCTACTAGCCATGATGGATATGCTCTGACCCTGTGGTTGGGCGGAGCATGCTTCTGAGTACCAGTTATTGGAAACCACAGGAGGGGAGCGCGTTCTTGTGCTCAGGTCCTGTTTGTGGATTTTCCATGGGCATCTGGTTGACCACTGTGAGAACAAAATACTGGACTAGATGGGCCACTGGCCTCATCCAGTAGATTCTTATGTTTTTATTTCTACTAATATATACATCTTTATGCAATTTCCCCTTAATTTATATACATTCTTGTTTATATTGTTTGGCTGGAGGACTGCATTGCAAAATTCAGAGAGGCGCGAACTTCAAAGGATTAGCTGTTTCAGTTCACATACTGGGTATTCATCACCACTCCCATTCAGCGTAGACCTAATGAAGTTAATGGACATGACTAACTTTGATTCATTCATTTCAATGGTTGTACTCTGAATAGGAGTTAATTGACTACCACCCAGTGGTTTAAGATGTGCAAATTAGGTAGTTTCTTATTAAAATGCAAACAAAAATGAATTTCTCCTCTATCCGTAGACATGGTAAGAAATCCCTGACAAGCAACTCCCACAGAATGGCAATAATGTATGAAGGCCTGTTCAAAACTCATAAAACAAGGAGCTTTAGTCTCCTTTTGTTTGCACCTGTATGAATTCAGAATTATAATAATAATAATAGTAAAATTTTATTTCTAAGCCGCCTATCTGGCCGAATTAACGGCCACTCTAGGCGGCGTACATAAAATTAAAATACAACATATAAATACAAATATAACATCAGTCTCTAATTAATCTACCCCCCACATCTTTACAGACTAAAACCAGATTACCCAGGAGTCCCATAGGCCCGCCTAAACAGCCAAGTTTTCAATCCTCGGCGGAAACCTACCAAGGAGGGGGCATGGCGAAGGTCATATGGTAGAGAATTCCAAAGGGTGGGAGCCACAATCGAAAATGCCCTCTCTCTGGTCCGCACCAGCCTAGCTGTTTTAACTGTCTCAGTAACCTATTAGAATTCTTTGAGAGTGTCAACAAGCATATAGATAGAGGTGATCCAGTGGACATAGTGTACTTAGACTTTCAAAAAGCGTTTGACAAGGTACCTCACCAAAGACTTCTGAGGAAGCTTAGCAGTCATGGAATAAGAGGAGAGGTCCTCTTGTGGATAAGGAATTGGTGAAGAAGCAGAAAGCAGAGAGTAGGAATAAACGGACAGTTCTCCCAATGGAGGGCTGTAGAAAGTGGAGTCCCTCAAGGATCGGTATTGGGACCTGTACTTTTCAACTTGTTCATTAATGACCTAGAATTAGGAGTGAGCAGTGAAGTGGCCAAGTTTGCTGACGACACTAAATTGTTCAGGGTTGTTAAAACAAAAAGGGATTGCGAAGAGCTCCAAAAAGACCTCTCCAAACTGAGTGAATGGGCGGAAAAATGGCAAATGCAATTCAATATAAACAAGTGTAAAATTATGCATATTGGAGCAAAAAATCTGAATTTCACATATACGCTCATGGGGTCTGAACTGGCGGTGACCGACCAGGAGAGAGACCTCGGGGTTGTAGTGGACAGCATGATGAAAATGTCGACCCAGTGTGCGGCAGCTGTGAAAAAGACAAATTCCATGCTAGCAATAATTAGGAAAGGTATTGAAAATAAAACAGCCGATATCATAATGCTGTTGTATAAATCTATGGTGCGGCCGCATTTGGAATACTGTGTACAGTTCTGGTCGCCTCATCTCAAAAAGGATATTATAGAGTTGGAAAAGGTTCAGAAGAGGGCAACCAGAATGATCAAGGGGATGGAGCGACTCCCTTACGAGGAAAGGTTGCAGCATTTGGGGCTTTTTAGTTTAGAGAAAAGGCGGGTCAGAAGAGACAGAAGTGTATAAAATTATGTATGGCATTGAGAAAGTGGATAGAGAAAGGTTCTGCTCCCTCTCTCATAATACTAGAACTCGTGGACATTCAAAGAAGCTGAATGTTGGAAGATTCAGGACAGACAAAAGGAAGTACTTCTTTACTCAGTGCATAGTTAAACTATGGAATTTGCTCCCACAAGATGCAGTAATGGCCACCAGCTTGGACGGCTTTAAAAGAAGATTAGACAAATTCATGGAGGACAGGGCTATCAATGGCTACTAGCCGTGATGGCTGTGCTGTGCCACCCTACTCAGAGGCAGCATGCTTCTGAAAACCAGTTGCCGGAAGCCTCAGGAGGGGAGAGTGTTCTTGCACTCGGGTCCTGCTTGCGAGCTTCCCCCAGGCACCTGGTTGGCCACTGTGAGAACAGGATGCTGGACTAGATGGGCCACTGGCCTGATCCAGCAGGCTCTTCTTATGTTCTTATGTTCTTATGTTCTTAAGTGGTGGGACCGAGAGAAGGTCTTGTGAGGCTGATCTCGTCAGGCGGCATATTTGGTGATGCTGGAGGTGCTCCTTTAGATAAACTGGACAGAAACCGTGTAGGGCTTTAAAAGTTAACACCAACACCTTGAATTGGGTCCGGTAAACAACTGGTAGCCAGTGTAGATCTTCTAATACTGGAGTGATATGATCACAAAACAAGAGGACTTCACCTTCCTATGAGGCATGTTTCTCTTCAGACTTTGCCCTGACATCAACGTATTTATTTAAACTTTTTCCCTGACCATTTAACCACTGATCATTAATTCCAACTTAACAGCTCCAGTGCAGAGCAGTAACATAGTGGCAAATTCAGAAGTGCAGGGTCCCTTCATGATAGTCACAGACACACCCCATTCTAAGAATATACAACCTTCTAAGATTGTAGAACAATCTGACAAGGCTTGAATTCTGCTTTCTGCTTCTCTGTCACCATTTGCCTGTCTTTTCTTGTCAGAGATATTGCTTGAATTACTGAATTCAGAATTCAGTGTCTACACGTTTATCTCCTGCTACTCCCAAATTTCTTGATGATGTAGATGGGATGCTATCACCAGGATTCACTCCGTCGTCTTCTGAAGTTACAGAATTCTCACTCTCCACAACGTGTCGTTTTGAAGTAGGAACTAATAAAGGCTTACTTGCAATTGACACTCATTGGGGCCTGCATAACTGACTCAGAAAGCCCTACAGCAATAAAAAAACAAACAAACTTATTTTTGACTGCTGGGTGCATAGGTTTATCTCCCCTTCTCCACTCTCTTTCTCTGGCAGCATTTTTGCTGCTGGGCTAATACAAAGCAGGAAAGGACAAGGAAACCTGTTAGAAGACCAACACACTTCCCTTTCATGTTGATTGGCTCATAGGATGCTGGAGACATAGGGGTCCTGCTGGGACCTGGCTACCCAAAAAGTAAGGGGACTAAGACCCCCAAAGACCCTGGACAACTACATCCCTAGTGCATGGTAAAACACTGTCTGTTAGAAAGAAACCAGTCTTCAACTTTAAAAACTGTTTTTTAAAGAAGAAGGAACACCTTCTCCGTTTTCCAACAAACTACACACATCCAATGCATATTTCTTCACTGTACATGAATGTGGTACTCACTGTGAGAAGCATAAAGACCCTCTGTTGCCTTATCTTCATTCCCATCGAACTCTCTGCTGGCCAGCTGCCTGTTGGCAGTCTCCAGTCTCTCTACACAGAAAGGGGAAACAGCTTAAGATATATATATATATATATATATATGCGCGCGCACACACACACACACGTATGTATATAAAACTGAAGGCCAACTTCAGAAAATAAGAGGAATGCCAGCTGCTGTGATATAAAAAGAATTTTGGGAAAGTGGAGCAGTTTATACTACAATGAAAAAACAGGAGATTATACTGAAAAACAGGGAAGGCCAACCTGCATTTGTTGTTTGTTTGTTTTGAAAGGGGGTGAGCTCTATTCTGTAGCCAATGATCTGGGGACTGAAAGTATATTTCACTACACAGACAAACCTTCTTATGGATCTCAGGCTCTCTCATGATTGGTACCATCTAGCGGTCACGATTTCACAATTATGGAACACCATGGACTAACATGCAAAATCCAAACAACTGGGCTCTGCTGCCCTGGGCTCCTACTGGGAGAAAGGGTGGGATGTAACTGTTTTGTTTTAATATGTTTTTAAAGACGTTTTGTTTTAATATATCTTAATCTCTGTTTTTATGATGTTTTAGAGTGTTTTCAGTGTTTTTGTTTGCCGTCCTGGACACCTACTGGGAGGAAGGATGGGATATAAATCTTAATAAAACAAACAAACAACTGCAATATTAAAATGTGGACGCTCTCTCTCTTTGTTTTTTACAACGCCTTTTTTTTTTTAAAAAAAAATTCTTATACGAGAACTGTTAAAATTTGGTAACGCTAATCGAGGCTAGAGAAAATTGCTTTGATCTGGCCCAGTTAGCCATCCATGCTATAAGAAAGGTGTGGGGAAACCTTTAGCCCCACAGATGTTGCTGAACTACAACTCCTATCATTATTCATCATTATGAAGTTCCAGGTTGCCTAAAGGAGGCAGTTGTAAGGCCTTTGTTAAAAAAGCCCTCCCTGGACCCCTCCATAATGGATAATTACCGGCCAGTGTCCAATATTCCATTTTTGGGTAAGGTAATAGAGCATGTGGTGGCCTCCCAGCTCCAGGGATTCTTGGATGAAACAGATTATCTGGATCCACTTCAATCTGGTTTCAGGCCTGGTTATGGGACAGAGACGGCTTTGGTCGCCTTGGTGGACGACCTATGCAGAGAACTGGACAGGGGGAGTGTATCCCTGTTGGTTCTGCTGGACCTCTCAGCGGCTTTTGATACCATCGACCATGGTATTCTTCTGGGCCGCCTTGCTGGGATGGGACTCGGGGGCACTGTTTTGCAGTGGCTCCATTCCTTCCTGGAGGGACGAACCCAGAAAGTGGTGCTGGGGGATTCCTGTTCGACCCCTTGGCCATTGGCCTGTGGGGTCCCTCAGGGCTCAGTTTTATTCCCTATGCTATTTAACATCTACATGAAACCGCTAGGAGAGGTTGTCCGGGGGTTTGGGGTTCGGTGCCATCAGTATGCTGATGACACCCAACTCTATGTCTCCTTTCCACCTAATTCCAAGGAAACTGTCTCGGTTTTAAACCAGTGTCTGGCATCAGTGGTGGACTGGATGAGGGTGAACAAATTGAAGCTTAATCCAGACAAGACAGAGGTGCTCCTGGTCAGTCGTAAGGCGAATCAGGGAATAGGGATACAGCCTGTGCTGGATGGGGTTACACTCCCCCTGAAGACACAGGTTTGCAGTTTGGGTGTGCTCCTGGACTCAGCATTAAATTTGGAGGCCCAGGTTTCTGCGGTGGCCAGGAGAGCTTTTGCACAATTAAGATTAGTGCGCCAACTGCGCCCGTTCCTTGAGCTGTCTGATCTGACCACGGTGACACATGCCTTAGTTACATCCCGTTTAGATTACTGTGACGCACTCTACGTGGGGCTGCCTCTGAAGACTGTTCGGAAACTTCAGTTGGTACAACGTGCTGCAGCCAGAATGTTAACTGGGGCTGGTTACAGGGACCATACTACCCCCCTGTTAAAAAAGCTCCACTGGTTGCCAGTCTGTTTCCGGACACAATTCAAAGTGCTGGTGTTGATCTATAAAGCCCTATACGGCTTAGGTCCAGGCTATTTATCAGACCGTATCTCCCTGTATGAGCCTGCCCGGGCCCTGAGATCCTCAGGAGAGGCCCTTCTCTCAATACCCACATCTTCTCAAGTACGACTAGTGGGGACGCATGAGAGGGCCTTCTTGGTGGCTGCCCTTAGGCTTTGGAATTCCCTTCCTAGGGAGGTAAGAATGACCCCCTCTTTGCAGTCCTTCCGCCGACAAGCAAAGACCTTCCTATTCCAACAAGCCTTTGGAATTGAAGGCTGATAGGGCGTGAAGGGTGCTGCATTGCTAATGTCTATTATATCATTTTTAAACTAGTTTGAACTTTTTTAGCTATATGTGTGTATGGTTTTAATATTGGAAATAGTTTAATCTTATTTTAATGTAGACTTTGTATGTTTTTAATTATATGTATTTTTTATCTGGAAGCCGCCATGAGTTCCAGTTTTGGAAAAATGGCGGGGTATAAATAAAGATGATGATGATGATGATGATGATGATGATGTATTTAATTTAATTGGAAACAGAAGATGGAGAAGTTCCATACTTTCTGCAAAAACAAGACCAGGAGCAGACTGCGGTACAGATCATGAACTGATTGCATCGAAAATCAGAGTAAAGCTAAAGAAGAACAACAAAGCAATCATAATGCCAAAATACAATTTAAATAACATCCCAGAAGCATATAAAGATCAAATAAGGAACAGGTTTGAGGCTTTAAACTTAGTTGACAGAGAACCAGAAGAACTATGGACTGAAGTCAGTCTCATGATCAGGGAAGAATGCAAAAAGACAATACCTCTTGTTAAAAAGAGAGAAAGACCTCAATGGATGACTGAAGAAACTCTTAAAATGGTTAAAGAGAGAAGGAAAGCAAAAGCAAAAGGAGAGAGAAACAAAGTCAGAACTCTAAATGCAACTATACTAGTACGTAGGGACAAAGAGAATGATTACAATAGTTATTGTATAGAAACAGAAGAGGACAACAAAAAGGGAAGAACAAGAGCCCTATTCCAAAAGATTAGAGAAATGAAAGGGAAATTTAAACCAAGAGTAGGGATGTTGAATAATCAACAGGGGAACACACTGACTGACCGAGATGAAATAAAAGGAAGATGGAAGCAATACAATGAAGAACTCTATAAAAGAGATGACAGGATGACAGATTCATTCACGGAGGAACCATATGATGAAGAACCAGAAATTTTAGAATGTGAGGTGAAAGCTGCTCTTAAAATTCTTGGAAGAAACAAATCACCAGGAACAGATAGCATACCAATAGAGTTGCTACAAGCTACTGAGACTGAATCTGTCCAAATTTTGACAAGAATTTGTCAAGAAATATGGAAAACTAAACAATGGCCCACAGACTGGAAGCGTTCAATATATATCCTACTTCCAAAGAAAGGGGATCCCAGAGAATGCAGTAATTACCGAACTATTGCCTTAATATGCCATGCAAGTAAAGTAATGCTCAAGATTCTACAACAAAGGCTCTTACCATATATGGAGCGAGAAATGCCAGATGTCCAAGCTGGATTTAGAAAGGGAAGAGGCACCAGAGATCATATTGCAAACATATGTTGGATAATGGAACGGACCAAGGAATTTCAGAAGAAAATCACCCTGTGCTTTATAGACTACAGCAAGGTCTTTGACTGTGTAGATCATGAAAAACTATGGAATGCTTTAAAAGAAATGGGGGTGCCACAGCATCTGATTGTCCTGAGGCGCAACCTATACTCTGGACAAGAGGCTACTGTAAGGACAGAATATGGAGAAACCAATTGGTTCCCCATTGGAAAGGGTGAGAAACAGGGTTGTATTTTACCACCCTATTGGTTTAATCTGTACGCAGAACATATCATACGGAAAGCGGGATTGGACCAAGATGAAGGAGGTGTGAAAATTGGAGGGAGAAACATGAATAATTTAAGATATGCAGACGATACCATACTACTAGCAGAAACCAGTAATGATTTGAAACGAATGCTGATGAAAGTTAAAGAGGAAAGCACAAAAGCAAAACTACAGCTGAACGTCAAGAAGACTAAAGTAATGACAACAGAAGATTTATGTAACTTTACAGTTGACAATGAGGACATTGAACTTGTCAAGGATTATCAATACCTCGGCACAGTCATTAACCAAAATGGAGACAATAGTCAAGAAACCAGAAGAAGGCTAGGACTGGGTAGGGCAGCTGTGAGAGAAGTGGAAAAGATCCTCAAATGCAAAGATGTATCATTGAACACCAAAGTCAGGATCATTCAGACCATGGTATTCCCGATCTCTATGTATGGATGTGAAAGTTGGACAGTGAAAAAGGCAGATAAGAGAAAAATCAACTCATGTGAAATGTGGTGTTGGAGGAGAGCTTTGCACATACCATGGACTGCGAAAAAGACAAATTGGGTGTTAGATCAAATTAAACCAGAACTATCACTTGAAGCTAAAATGTTGAAACTTAAGGTTATCATACTTTGGACACATAATGAGAAGACATGATTCACTAGAAAAGACAATAATGCTGGGAAAAACAGAAGGGAGTAGAAAAAGAGGAAGGCCAAATAAGAGATGGATTGATTCCATAAAGGAAGCCCCAGACCTGAACTTACAAGATCTGAGCAGGGTGGTTCATGACAGATGCCCTTGGAGGTCGCTGATTCATAGGGTCGCCAAAAGTCATAATCGACTTGAAGGCACATAACAACGACAACATGTATTTATTTATTTATTTATTAAATTTATATCCCACTCTTCCTCCCAGTAAGGGCCTAGGGTGGCAACCAAAAAAAGCACTGAAAACACTAAAACATCATAAAAGCTGACTTTAAAATATATTAAAACAAAACATCTTTAAAAACATATTGACACAAAACATCTTTTTTGAAAAGCTTTAAAAACATCTTTTTATAAAAGCAATTCCAACAGACTGGGATAAGGTCCCTGCGTAAAAGTCTTGTTGAAAAATAAAGGTCTTCAGTAGGTGCCGAGAGCCAGTGTGGTGTAGTGGTTAAGGTGCTGGACTACAACCTCGGAGACCAGGGTTCGAATCCCCACACAGCCATGAAGCTCACTGGGTGACCTTGGGCCAGTCACTGCCTCTCAGCCTCAGAGGGAGGCAATGGTAAACCACCTCTGAATACCGCTTACCATGAAAACCCTATTCATAGGGTCGCCATAAGTAGGGATCGACTTGTCGGCAGTCCATATCCTGTATCAGTAGGTGCCAAAAAGATAACAGAGATGGCACCTGTCTAATATTTAAGGGGAGGGAATTCCAAATCATCCATTGTCATCCACTGGGCATTGGCCATGCTTCCTAGGGCTGATGGGAACTGTAGTTCAGCAACATCTGGAGGGATGAAGGCTCCCAATGTGAATGGAATATAAAGCCAAGGACCAATAGTAGGACCAGCAACATCTGGCTTACAATCCACACTTGTTTTCCTAAACTATCTTTCCCCAAGCTTCTGCCCTCCAGATGTTCTTGGATGACAACATCTCATCATCCCTCACAACTGGCCATGCTGACTGGGGCTAATAGGAGCTGGGAGTCCAGAACATTTGGAGGGTATCAGTTTCGCAAAGGCTGTCGCAAACCATAATTAACATTAACTACAGTTTTTGGCTTGAATACAAACAAATCACTTTGGTTTACTGAAAACGGGGTTGTAGTCAACTAGGTCCTACTCAGAGTAGACCCACTGAAATTAACTAACTTAAGTGCTTTTCGTTGTTTGTTTGTATATGTTTTTGTATTTTTATTATGATATATTGTATTTTATTTTGTTTGTTCACCGCCCTGAGAGCTATTTCGCTAAGGGCGGTATATAAATTGAAATAATAAATAAATAAATAAATAAATAAGTTATTGATGTCTATTAACTTCGGTGGATCTACTCTGAGTAGGACTAGTATAGTACTCAGAAACAAAAGAGTTCAACCTCCACCTTGTGACCCTTCCAGACGAAGAGTCCAAGGCTGCTCAGGTTTGTTCCCAGAACAGTAAACTATGGTTTAGCGTTACATCTGAAGTAGAGCTGGGACAGTCACTGAGGGCACCACTTTTCAGAGTTTAAGGGAGAGAGACAGTTAAGTACAGATTTCCAACCAGACCCAGAACCTCCTTCTTTGGCAGCCCTACCAAAAATAACTCTCCTAAAGCTGTAACAGGAAACAGTTTACCCAGTTAGAGTCTCTGACGTGGCAATCTGGAATTTGATAGTTTAGGAACAAAACAGAAATGCAATGAAAAAAATACATATCAAAAGACCTTTTGTAAAAAGGACATACCACGTAAGTCCCTGTTGAAATCATGGAGCCGTCTGATTTCACCTTCTAGCTTGTTACGCATTGCCTTGTCTAGTGACTCTCTCTTGGTGGTCATCTTCACCAGATCTTCATATGCTTCTGAAATCCTCTGAATTTCTATTTCAAACTAAAAAGAAAGTAAGAGAGACACTGAGCAACTTTCCATTAAAAGCTGGGCAAGATGCATTGGCATGAAACTTCTGAAAGAGAGGTTTGTGTGGAGCCCAGAAGTGTGTGCCAACTTTCACACTAGCACTGTACAGCAGGAAGAATTTTCCCTACAATGATGCCAAAGTGCAACTCCTCCACAGGCATTAATAATCCTGCTGCTGCTGAAGGCAATCAGTTCCCCACCCATCACAGAAGCAAGTGACCACAGCAACAAAAGGGACGTACCTCTGTGGCACAGTTCATGCTAGGCAGCAGACAGACCCAGCTTTAATCCTCAGCATTTCCTAACAGGGCTAGGAAAGACCTATCTGAAATCCTGGAAAGCCACTCCTGGTCAGAGGACTTCTACCAAGTCCAACCATTGGTTCATCAAGCTCATCACTGTCTATGTTGACTAGGAGTGGCTCTCCAGGCTTTCAGGCAGGAATCTTTCCTAGCCTTTCTTGGAGATGCTGGGGATTGAACTTCTGCATGCAAAGCAAGTGACGTCCCCTCCTACGAAGGGGGTTATTGAGCAATAAAATACCCCATTTTTGCACTGGGAGCAAGATGGACCATTGGTCTGACTTGGTGTAAGGCAGCTTTCTACGTTCCTAAGGCCTCTGAGGAGCCACAGAATGGGGCTGAAGTTAGCCATGTCTGAAAATGTTGGATTCACCAATTTCATAGCCCTCCTTTTTTTTTAAGCCAAGCCCAGCTTGATGTTTTCCCCCATGCCACCATAGCATTTTTCTTGTGGATTCCGCCACTCATTTTCTTGTACAAATGGAAAATATTTCAATTGACCTCTGTCTCTTTACATATATTTGCTCACTTGGATACCTCTATTGTATCCAAGCACGGTTATCTGGCAACTGATGGAAGTATCTGTAATGCTGAAAATGCTTGATTGGTTTCCAGTCCTCAAGAACAGCTTGTGAACATCCATGCAAATTCTAGCGGGGACTCATACTCTTGTATTGGGGAGCAATGTATTGAACAAAATTCTAGGTCAAGATAATCTAAATTCTGCATAAAATTACCTAAATTTGCACACACCTCTTATTTCACACAAATTATTTCCATAAATTACATTGCAGTGAGTCACGGAGACAGGCAGGGAGAGACCTGCCCATTCTCCGTAGTCTGTTTCCAAGTTCCAGGCACTGTACACATATTTTTCAAATCTCCCATAAGAACTAGCAACTTGTTGAATAAAATAAAGTAAAATAAAATAACTGATGGTTGCACCTGCTCACTCAAGCTGCCTCTGTCTGATTTTTGGCAATTTCCATTTCTCAAAGAAGCCCCCTCATGTCAATCCCAGCCCTGATATGATCCCCAGGAGCGTGCAGGTGGCTGCAGGGGGGAGGAAGTGGTGCGACATCCATGTTGCACAAGTAGTCTTCCACTCAAACTTGAATGCAAGCCTAAGATTTTCCAGAGGCTGAATTCTACCACTGCTACTAAATTTGAAAGGATCCAGAATATTTATTTATTATTTGATTTATATCCCACCCTTCCTCCCAGCAGGAACCCAGAGCGGCAAACAAAAGCACTAAAAACACTTTAAAACATCATAAAAACAGACTTTAAAATACATTAAAACAAAACAACTTTAAAAACATTTTTTTTAAAAAAGCTTTGAAATTTTTTAAAAAAAGGTTAAAAAACATATTGTTTTAAAAAAAGGTTTAAAAACATATTAAAAAGCAATTCCAACACAGAAGCACACTGGGATAAGGTCTCAACTTAAAAGGCTTGTTGAAAGAGGAAGGTCTTCAATAGGCGCTGAAAAGATAACAGAGATGGCACCTGTCTAATATTTAAGGGTAGGGAGTTCCACAGGGTAGGAACTCAATATACTCAATCCCTCAGCATAATCAGAAGGCTGGAACATGTTGCCGTTTTTATCCATCCTGTGCCAAAGAAACGGTAGCCACAACCCTCGAGGAGACAGTTTTCTAGCTGGTTCTCTGTAAGGCTTTTATGCCAGTAGACAAATATGCTGTGCAGGTTTGGGCAAATGTGCCACTTTAAGTGTGGAAACATGCAATTGGACACTTCCCAGCGAGCAAAGAAGTGATAATTAAAAAGGACGGCAGACTAGCTAACAAAGCAAACCCCTGCCAGCTACTTTAGGAAAGAAAAATTTGCCGACAAAGGCTGGGGTCCCCTTTTTTTCTGGCAAGGGAAAGCCCACAGCTGTATAAACAGTGTTGGGTTAGAATTTGGCCAGCGTTCGAAACAACATCACTGTCTTACAGAAAGCCAGTCCATGTTCTGCAAAACAGTATCGTACACATTTATGATGAATTTTGCTATGGGGTCAGGTAAGAATAGTAATCAAACTCAGCATTTATACCACACTTTAGAGCAAGGGTGCCTAACCTGTGGCTCTCCAGATGTTGCTGAACTACAGTTTCCAACATTCCCTGACCGTTGGCCATGCTGATTGGGACCAATGGGCGTTGGAATCCAATAGTATCTGGAGGGCCACAGGTGAGCCATTCCTGCTTTAGAACCTTCAAAGCAGATAGTATCACTGTAAGCAACAGCAACCCTGGAAGGTACAGGAAGGCAGAATGGCATCTAAAGTCCACGGGTTATTTTTTTCTTATTCTTCCTTCCATCCTGGAATGTATAGCAGCACCCATATGGTTCCCAAGCGGTCTCCCATCCAGACACTGACCAAACATGGACCTGCTTAGCTTCAGCAAGGCAACGGCCTCATGTGCCTTCAGACCGTACCCTTGAATTGGAGGCTTCCCAGATCCCATGCCACTGCATTACATCAGTTCCATATTAGACATGTCCCTGAATTTCTCATATTCTGGACCAAACCAGGCAATGCTGTTCCTCCCACTCAGCGAGCTCAACAGTACCCTTTCGACGTGTCACCAAAGAGGATCAAGAAGCAAAGGCCGTTCCCACTCAATCACGCCACGCACCTTCTGAAGCTTATCCGCTTTCTCGTAATAGCTCTCCAGCTCCTTCTGCAGGGCCTCGTTGTCATCTGAGAGCATCTCCACCATTTGCTGGGCTCGTTGCACTATAGTAAATGCATCTGGTGTGAGCTGCTGCTGGCTCGGTGGAGTTGCAGGCAGAGATTGAGATGCCATGGCCATTGAGAAAGGCGGCAAAGATGCAGAGTGCAATGGGCCGGTAAGAGAGGAAGCCTGCGAGGACATCGGACTGTGCTGCTGTTGCATCTGCATTGAGGGAAAAGATGACTGGCACTGACGGCTAGATGGGGAAAAAAATAAGAGGTGGGGGATAAAGATCAGAACGCAAGAAGAGCCCTGTGGGACCTAGCCAATGGCCCATCTGGTCCAGCATCCTGTTCTCACAGTGGCCATCGAGATGCCTACAGTTAGGCTGCAAGCAGAACCTGAGCGCAACAGCAATTCTCCCCTCCTGCAGATATTCAGAAGCATGCAGCTTCCAGCTGTGGTAATAGCCATCATGGCTTGTAGCCATTGATAGCCTTATCCTCCATAAATTTGTCTAATCCTCTTTTAAAGCCTTCCAAGTTGATGGCCATCACTGCCTCTTCTGGGAGCGAATTCCATAGTTTAACTATGCACTGTCTTTTGTCTTTTCTGACTCTTTCTGTTCTGAATCCCAAGTGTGGATCCTGATGTAGCTAAAACAGCACCAACTATGCACAAGAGGGAGGTATCAACAGGCTTTTTAATACAAAATGCTTTTTTTGGACCCAAACAGTCCAATGAAAACTGAGCATGTTCTGTGGCCACAGAATGCTGTGTGTCTGTTGCAGGAAAACCAGGAGGGGAGGGCAAAGGGGAATGGAATAGAGTACCTAGAAAAGTGTAAGGCTTGTTGAAAGGAACCCTGAACGGGAGCACTCCACACCACGTTTTGTTGCACGTTTATAACGTTTTGTTATAATAATATTTGTTATTGATAATATTAAATAGCTGTATAGCGCCATGTACGTACAGAGTAACTTAATTTAAAAAAAGAAAAGAAAAAAGAAACAGTAGTAGTCTCTTTCCCAAGGACTTTACAATCCAACTTTCAGTAATTTGAGAGGCAACAAAGGAGAGGGGAAGGAAAGTGAGAGGTCAACATAACAAGGGACAAATATGGGCAAAGGCAGTTGTGCTTAGGGTTAGCTTTATATGCAGAGAAGAAAGAGTGGGATATAATTTTTCTCTCTGAAATTATCAATCCAGTAATGATGAATTCTATGAAATCTTATTGACCACTAGAAATCTTATTCAGCAACCTTGCTGGCTGCTGAAATTTCAGCAGGAATCACCCAAACTATTTTTGAGCATATCTCTGCAACAATAAGGGATGGCAACTTGATTTTTTAAAAAGAGAAAAGCTGAGACTCTCAGGAAACTGAATTCTGCAACTAATACTGCATTTTACACTTTGTCTGCACTCCTGTGGAACTACAACAAACACACAGTCCTATCTGTAACTAAAAAAAAAAAATGAACAGAACCAGGCCTTGTATTCTGTACTGAACAAGGAACTGCATTCTGCATAGGCTGGGGCTGAATTAGACATGGTCTTAAGTGATTATCTCAGCAAACATTTCGTTGTGATTTGTGTCGCTCCTTTTGATGTGCAGCTGTCAAATGTGTTACTCTTCAGGATGAAAAGTTCCTCCTCCTCTGTTTACAAACCACATTTGTCCCAGATCTGTCTCTGAAGCCTTTTCCTCTTATTGTATATATAAACTGCTAAGTGAAGCATCTCAGCCTGTCCCTACAAGGCACTCAGTGCACCTCACAGTAGCAAGCCAGTCCATTTTGGAATGAATAAACTCTCCCAGCCATGAAAGAAATCCACCCAATATCCAGTCTCTCAACAGAATATTTTTAAATAACTAACTCCAAACCAAATGTGAGGCAGGCTGTCCAGCATAAAGGATTTGAAAAACTGTCCTTGCCATTTGCTGATCCAACAACAAAAGGTGGCAAGCATCCAAAAGAAAAAAAGAAAAAAAGGGGGGGTAAACCCAAAATGCTTGAAAAAATATATTTATTATGACAAAAGCCCAACGTGTTTCAGCCACTCTGTGGTTTGGCCTTCGTCAGGGGATAAATGGGTCTAAAATATTCTGGTGTAGACTATAAGTGTGAGTTGGGTTCCCCCCCCTTTTTTTCTTTTTTCTTCTTGCCATTTGCTGCTCACCTAGGGCAAGTTGCCATTTCTCCTAGGAGAGCAGATGAATGGAAAGTATGCAAGCATCTGCTACAGTGTCATATTGCTTTCCTCCTAGTTGACTAGGATCCCCTTGAACATGAAAACAGTTGTGGAGATGCCTGAATCAGACTGGATCTGCAGTGTCAAGATGATGGTGTTAACGCTATCCCCATTCATTTTCCTGAAACAAATCACATTCTAATGCTGCTAATATAATAGCAGCATTAGAGCACAGAGAATCCAATCCCCACCCTCCAAGCTAGAATACAGGATGTTGCTTTATACCAAGTCAGACAATTTGTCCATTAGCCCTGACTACTCTGACTGGCAGAGGCTCAGGCAGAGAAAGGTCTATCACCACCTAACTACTTGAACTTTCTAACTGGAGATGCCAATGACTGAATCTAGAACTCTTTGCATGCAAAGCATGCGCTCGACCATTGAGCTATGGTCCTATTATTTTTTTATTTTTTAAAAAAACACAGGACGTCTTATCATAGATTTCCTGAAATCATGTCTAGTTTGGCCTTTAGACTATCAGAGAAGATGACCCATTCAGTGCATGGCTTAAGGGTGGTGTGTTAGGCATACTGACTGAATCCATGTGCTTGACACCTGAAGAATCTGTCTGGAAGAAGCCTTGGAGACAGAATCCTCTTACAACTTCCTGAGACTATAACCCGAAGCTGACCCCATTTTCCTTTCATTCCACTCTTCCCTTGTTGCTGCCTCGATTACATAAACAGGGGGTTTCGCTTTCTCCTTTGAAAGCCATAGGTTTTTGGCTGGAAAAATGCACACACACACACCTCTCAATATGTTGCTGTGGGAGGCTTAAAACATGTGCTGATCAGATGGAATGCAAACACCATTCCTTATGCTTCAGGAACACAAAACAGCCAAGGAACTGTGAACTTAAGAGGCCATGTCCCAGGCTACCATTTCAGGAAATATATTGCTACAAAACTCCATGGACCTGATCCAAACACTCAGGCCACATACATTACTGCTCACTGCCCCACTTGAACTTGGAGAGGGACCTACAAATCCACCCACCGCTTTCTCCTTTACAAAAACAGCAGGAGGAAGGTATCATGTTGCAGAGGAGAAACAGCAGACAGGAAAAGGGTGAAGCATTTCCCCCGTGCCCACTGCTTTTCCCCTGTGATTCTCTTCCTCTGGGCACTTGGATCCCAGTTGTATGTCCACCACACCAAGCAGGGACAGTTCCTTGGAGTTAGGATTGCAGGGTGGGGAAACATGCGAGAAAAGGGATAAGCACCACACCCATGCTTTTCCTCTACAAATTGTGCAAATATGCACAAACGTGATTGCCATGGAAAGCTACCTAAATATGTCCTGAACACTCTTACCTTGTAGTAACCTTCCTACTTATTACAGTACTTTAACTGAGTGTGTAATAGAACTGGTGACTGCTACTATTTTTAAAGAAATGATTATTAGTGTTGAAGAGCTTTGATTTATTCTCAGTTGCAATTAACTGCTATGTACACTGGTCTGTAGATTCCTGGTATGCACTAGCGGTGTGGAATGTGTGGCCCTCTCAATATTGTTATTTAATTTTATTTGTTGTTATAATGTTATTTGTTATTTAATTTAATTTTTGTAAATTGTATTGCTTTTATTGTATTTTTATATTGTATATTGTATTTTTATACCTGTGTTTATTTTTCTTTGTAAGCCGCCTTGAGGGCCTTTGGCTGAAAGGTGGGGTATAAATAATAATAATAATAATAATAATAATAACAACAACAACAACAACAACAACAATAATAATAATAGCTTAGCTTTCCGTTAGGGATCTTACTTCACTTTAAGAACATAAGAACACAAGAAGAGCCTGCTGGATCAGGCCAGTGGCCCATCTAGTCCAGCATCCTGTTCTCACAGTGGCCAACCAGGTGCCTGGGGGAAGCCCGCAAGCAGGACCCGAGTGCAAGAACACTCTCCCCTCCTGAGGCTTCCGGCAACTGGTTTTCAGAAGCATGCTGCCTCTGACTAGGGTGGCAGAGCACAGCCATCATGGCTAGTAGCCATTGATAGCCCTGTCCTCCATGAATTTGTCTAATCTTCTTTTAAAGCCGTCCAAGCTGGTGGCCATTACTGCATCTTGTGGGAGCAAATTCCATAGTTTAACTATGCGCCGAGTAAAGAAGTACTTCCTTTTGTCTGTCCTGAATCTTCCAACATTCAGCTTCTTTGAATGTCCACGAGTTCTAGTATTATGAGAGAGGGAGAAGAACTTTTCTCTATCCACTTTCTCAATGCCATGCATAATTTTATACACTTCTATCATGTCTCCTCTGACCCGCCTTTTCTCTAAACTAAAAAGCCCCAAATGCTGCAACCTTTCCTCGTAAGGGAGTCGCTCCATCCCCTTGATCATTCTGGTTGCCCTCTTCTGAACCTTTTCCAACTCTATAATATCCTTTTTGAGATGAGGCGACCAGAACTGTACACAGTATTCCAAATGCGGCCGCACCATAGATTTATACAATGGCATTATGATATCGGCTGTTTTATTTTCAATACCTTTCCTAATTATCGCTAGCATGGAATTTGCCTTTTTCACAGCTGCCGCACACTGGGTCGACATTTTCATTGTGCTGTCCACTACAACTCCGAGGTCTCTCTCCTGGTCGGTCACCGCCAGTTCAGACCCCATGAGCATATATGTGAAATTAAGATTTTTTGCTCCAATATGCATAATTTTATACTTGTTTATATTGAATTGCATTTGCCATTTTTCTGCGCATTCACTCAGTTTGGAGAGGTCTTTTTGGAGCTCTTTGCAATCCCTTTTTGTTTTAACAACCCTGAACAATTTAGTGTCGTCAGCAAACTTGGCCACTTCACTGCTCACTCCTAATTCTAGGTCATTAATGAACAAGTTGAAAAGTACAGGTCCCAATACCGATCCTTGAGGGACTCCACTTTCTACAGCCCTCCATTGGGAGAACTGTCCGTTTATTCCTACTCTCTGCTTTCTGCTTCTTCACCAATTTCTTATCCACAAGAGGACCTCTCCTCTTATTCCATGACTGCTAAGCTTCCTCAGAAGCCTTTGGTGAGGTACCTTTAAAAAAACCCTCACTCTAAGTTTGAAGAAAAGCAAGAAGAAGGCAAGACCCTCAACATTACCTAGTCATACCGTATTCCGGGGGAGGTTGGTATCGTACAACAGCTACTTCACTCCTCGCTGCCTGCGGTGCTGAATAGGAAGGCTTCACCCCTTCTTGGATCACCCCGGAGTGCTGGTCGTTAAAAAACATCCCCGGCTCCTGAGTTTTGCTCACTGGAGAGACCACCTGCTTGCTTTTGTACGGATAGTCTGGGGGCGGCCCCCTTGGATCAACGCCTTTGCTGGTGGATTGGGAAGGGGACGGCCCACCCGTTTTGAACCCTTTGCTTCTCCCCAAGGTGGGGGGATGCTGCTTAGCCCCATTCCTCTCCAGCGACAACTGCATGATCCTCTCACTTAAGGACCGGACATGGCCTTGCTTCAGTTCCTTAAGCGCTTCATCTTTGTGTGCCTGCCCACTGTTGGCACGGGCCAGCGTTGGCCTCCCTTCCGTCCTAGATTTTGGACAGGAGGTTCCCGCCGTGTAAAAACCTGGCCCAACAGTGCCAGGATGACCCCTGAAAAACTGAGATTGGGCTTTGGCTTCTTCGTAAGTCGGTAGCTCCTCATTGTTCTGCTGAGGCTGGGAGCCCCTGGGCTGCTTCTCCATCACAGTGTTATCCCCTTGATGCTCCTGGCCCTGTGGTTCCTGGCGCGCTGACTGCCGGACCATTTGTGGGTCTTCCGGCACCAGGTTTTCCGTGGAAGAAGAAAGTGTGCTGGCAGTGGAGTTGGACGGTCCCGCGCTCCCCGTGGCCTGGTGCTGGATGGCCAGCAGGTTCATGCTCTCGTTCGGGTTGCCATAGCGCAGCTCCTGGATCAACCGCTGTAACACAGTGCCAGGGGCAACATCCTCCGAACCTCTCATTTCCACCTCTGAGACCTGGAGGAAGCTTGGAGGGTGGAAGTTGCAAGGGGGGTCTTCAGCTGAGGAAAGAGAAAAGGCGAGAGAGAGAAGGTGAGAGAGAGAAGGTAAAGGCTGAATCATTTGGAATCCTTGCAGCTTTTAAAGAAAGACGGAGAAATCCTCCATGTCCTTTTCCTGTAAATTGTCCTATGGTCCGCCTGAGTTCAAGTCCTGGCTCAGGTGGGAAGGAAGTTGAGACCTGAGGCTCTTACCAGTAGACATACACACACAAGCGCGCACACACTTTAGATGGTAATGTGCATTACTTACTGGTAGAATCACAGAATCATAGAGTTGGATGGGGCCTATAAGGCCATCAAGTCCAACCCCCTGCTTAGCTGCAGGAATCCAAATTAAAGCGTACCTGACAGGAGTTCAGCTGCCTCTTGAATGCCTCCAGTGTTGGAGAGCCCACCACCTTCCTAGGCCATTGGTTCCCTTGTTGTATTTCTCTAAAAGTTAGGAGGTTTGTCCGAATGTTCAATCTAAACCTGGTTTCCTGTAACTTGAGCCCATTATTCTATGCCCTGCACTCTTGAATGATCAAGAAGAGATCCCAGTCCTCCTATGTGTGGTAAGACAGTCCCTGCGGGGTTTGGGGGGGTCCTCCTGCTCATTCTGCTGAGTGGGGCCCTCGACATTGCCTGAAGTCCTGCCCCAACAGTACCACTGGTTGTTGTTGGTGGGTAGAGTGGGTTGACCAATTCTCTCCCATTCATAATAGTTAGGTTGCAATTGTCATTTTCACCAGGGATCCCAAGATAGTTGTTTGTCAAGAAAATGCAACATGAAACTCAATCAAGGGAAGCAGCTAGAGTTCTGTTTTCCAAGCACAAGAACTTACCTTCAATATCACTGACCACGTCTACCATTAATGGGGAACCATCCTGCCTGCTGCCGAACAGCTGAGGGTCGGTATAAAGACAGCTGATTTCTTCCAGTATCTGGGCAGGAGTACTGGAAGTGTAGCAAATTGATGGGGGGCCTATAGGGAAGGTATAATAAAAGGAAAAGGTGTTTATCCATAGACTGTTCACATTACAAAAACCTTTTCCTGTAGTGATTCATGCTTGTGGCTTCTGAATTGTGTTTAGTCATTGCTGAACAAGTAAAACAGCCCCCAAAGACATCCGTTGTGTACAGACTTCTCCGTGAATCATTTCAGATGTCTGACTACATAAAGGAGTGCATGCAGAAATACACATTTTAGTGCAAACATCACAAACTTGCTACAGAGGTGCAACACAGAAGTCCCAGAGATGATGAGCACTCGTGCCACAGTGGCAAACGAGCTAAGAGAGTTCAAAGACTTGGCACAAAATTAAGCAGACAAAGAATTAGACCCCCTCCCCGAGTATAAACTCCCTGTTCCGTTTCTCTCAATGCCATTGGCAGTGATGTGGGGCAGAACATTTGCTGGAAAAATTTCCACTGCTTTATTTTTCCATTTCTTAAGTTCATTAGTAACTATGAATGGATGCCTGTTGCAAACACAGTATTAGGCAAGTGTGGCAGTTTCTAGCTTTGTTTAGTTAATGCAAAGAAAATAAACATGGTAAACTAGTTCACTCTCTAGTTTAGGGCATCAGAAAATTTTCTGATATAAACTGAAAGAATTCCAATGAAAATTACCCTGTGCAAGTTACCCTAATTCAGTGCAAATTAACTTTTCCTAATCTGCATAGGAAAATCTTCCAGTTCAAAATTTTCCAGAAAACTCACATCACTGGCCATTGGGTTGACCTGTTCTAACATTACAATGGGGTTTTTTTGCAGCCAAATGAGTCACCACTTTTCTGGCAGCTAATGGCTTACGTCTGAAGGTGTCATAGAAAATGGGGGCAGCCTTGGATTAGGCAGCTAAAAGGATACTCAGGTGGCCTTAGAATCTGAACCTAAAGTTCATGAGTAACATATTAAACTCCTTGCAAGCAAAGTGCTTTTGACTGGTTTTTCATTGGTTCCAGAACCTTTTGATAAAAACAGACATAGTGTAAATTCGGATGTAATGGGAAACCAACAGCTTCCGACTACCGAACAAGCCTCAGGTTTATACACTCCCTCCAACCTTCTCTTCCTCTTTTGCAGCCACAAGACGGAGATCAGAAGCTTCCGCTTTTAAACAAACCACGCCTGTGGAACTGTGGTTTGTTTAAAAACCGTAAGTGAAGAACTTGTAGTCCTTCAAAGTTATCAGACTACAACTCACATCTTTCCAACACTGGAGGCATTCAAGAGGCAGCTGGACAACCAACTGTTGGGTATGATTTAATTTGGATTCCTGCACTGAGCAGGGGTTTGGACTCAATGACCTTAGAGGCCCCTTCCAATTCTATGATTCTATGATTCATCCCTGACAATTGGCCATACTGGCTGAGGGCTAATGGGAGTTGGGGGTCCAACAACATCTAGATCCCACAGATTCCCAATCACTTCTTTAAAGTATGGTTTCAGAACAAGCCAAGATCTGAAAGAATGATTTGAACTTGTTTTTTCTAACAAACCACAGTTCCCTATTACATCTGAACTCAAGGAACTGTGATTTGCTTAAAGGGGGAAGTGAACACTTCTGACATCCTTGCAGGCATGTAAGAGGAGGGGACAGAGAAGCATTTAAGCCCACGGTTACCCATTACGTCCAAAACACCCCATATAGACAATACTAGTGGCTTATTTATCACACACACATACATACACATCTTGCTGCGGTACATTTTAGTTATATGTAGTATTTTCTTGTCCATAAACTTTACAACTGGACAATGCCTCAGAAAATAATATACAGGACATTCATACAAACTAGAGGTCACTGTCATGAGAAAAACTGATTATATGATATATTGCCTGCATCTGTACAATGACATCAAACCTCCCCATACCATACACTTTTATACATGAATGCTTCCATCTGTCTACAGACTCATATTCTAATGTAGCAGCTATGTTCTTCTATGGCCATAGTTCATGCATATATTTCCAGAAGGTATTATTTTGGATTAATAATGCCTATTCCCTGTTTTTCATGCTATTTTAACCAATGTCATACTTACCAATAAAATCATTTGGGGGGAAGTCAGTAACAAACATCAGTAACAAACATGCTCTTAATTATATTTCAAATATAAACTCTCTATTATAGCATGTTTACAATTTATACAACACAATACACATCAGCATTATCTTCCAAAACCCCAATTTTCAAATTACAATGTCGAATTTACACCAGCCCCAAGTAAGTGATTTGTGGAATATGTTCCATTCGTGATTTCATTGTTTATTGCAGTAGCCATGCAAATTTAATCACTGGAAATTTAAATAAAACCCTAGAATGAAACTGCACACACATCATTCCCTAATTTGTGTGGAAGAGATAACCAGGGCTTTGAAAGTTCAGTGCTTGGCAAAGGGCTACAACCCAGACTATATACAAGAATGCAATATGGAAGCTGTGTTTGAGTTTAATACAGTAAATATCACAAAGAAGGGAGAATTATAAGCTCATTGGCCCCATGGGTTGTTCACTAATTTCCCTTCCTTTGCCAGATTCCCTTCCACATGGTCCCTGCCACCAATTTAGCACAAGCCCAACTTCTTGTCCACCATTTATGGTGATTGGTCCATAACTAGTTTGATTTTCATGCACTTTTCCGGAAGAGCGCAAAAACGTATCTTTTATTAACACGCATGCACAGGTTGGTGTTTAAATAGAAACTCCTTCAACTGCAGAAGGAGCAAATTATTATTTATTATTATTAACAAACTTTATTGAAACTTTTTTTTAATAAAATACCCTTATCTGGGCTGTATCATATAACATTGTACATACTGCTTAAAATTTACTAATACAGATATGCATTCTGTGTTTTCAATGAATTGTTTGTGTAATATTGCAAAATAATTTTTAAATGAATTATTATTCATTAAACATTCAATTTTATGTTTGATTGCAAAAGAGTAGTTTAAAAAAAAGCAATGGGATACAGCCACAGAAGCCAGAAGGAGTAAGTACCCCAGTTCTGTACCGGAAGCAGGAATGAACTGTAAGAAAGAAGTATGAGGCGTGGACAGAGGATGGGATCTAACGCACTAATAAAAAAAGTGGAGAAAGACATCCTCACTACAGAGGTTAGGGCAGTTAATAGTCGGGACAGAAATAATAATTGGTTTATAGCAGGGTACGGGAAGTGCAGATTTCTCTAGAGAAAGTTGAAAATGGTGGGGAACACCATATGGAAACTGGTGAATTAATGGACATAAAAGGGGATTAGAATGCAGAGTAAAAGGAGGAATGGATGGGCTCTATGAAAGAGATCAGAAGATCCTCAGTTCGAATACTCCCCAGCCAAATACTTCATTATTCCACATTGGGGCTATTATAGCTACAAGAAGCAACCCCCAAGAGTATTTTAAGTATGAGATACTTGTTTGTTTCCACTGATAAGCTCAGAACAGTTTATATAATTTTCCTGGGTTGTCTCCCATGTAGGCAGTTTACAGGGCTGAACCTGCTTAGCTGTAGCAGTAAAATTGCACAATGATGTCAGATTTTACGGAATGTGCTGCTAGATATAATACATAGGCACATTCTAACTAAATTCATGTGTGAGCAAATTTAATGCAGGTAAACCTAGACCATCATATTTCTCCCTAACCCTCAAATTCAAAAAAATGAGAAGAGAATTAGCTAACTTATTCATTTTTAAAAAAATATATATTATTATATGCCGCCTTTCAAAATAAGTGTCCACAGTCCAAAGCTAACATCAAATGATGATTGTTTTAGTTTTGGTTTTTTTGCACGTTAACATAGTTTTTCTCTGCAAGCATCAATTCACATGGCCAGATTAGTACATTGGGGATCCTTGCCAGTTCTGGCATAGTAAGAAGTGAGAAGCCAACTACACACAGTAACCTGGTCATTTCAGTTCCCATATGGCACTCATTCATCCAGAGGCATTTATAGTGCACCTTCATCATGCGGTCTCAAGGCAGATTACAAGAGAACTCAATACAATTCAACCATGCAACATCTCCCATTCCCTTGTGCAAAAAGGCACATCTTGAGCTGACGCCAAAACATATACAGTGATGAGGCTAGACGCACCTTGGAGAGAAGAGCATTCCACAATCTAGGGGCCACCACAGAAAAGGCCGTCTCACATGACATCACACCACAAACTTCACATGGCAGCGGAACTGCCAGCAGGGCCTCAGAAAATCTCAATACCCAGGCAGGTTTACATGGGAGGAGGTACTCCTTCAGATGGCAAAGACTCTGCCACTGCTCACATTACTTTTGGCAGCTTAGTAGTTCACACATTCATGTGCATTCCTTCAAAGGACAGCTTGTGTTTGTGAATGAGTTCTCACGGATTAACCCTAAAAGTGATTGAAATATTTATCAATAGAGCTGGTCCACACCTTTTGCGGAGAGTCACAAAGCAACCAATCGAGTGATGTAATCCAGTAGTCAAGTGAACCACTAATTCATGACAGGTGAAGTAAGCACAGCATGTAAACCCGCAGGGAAGCCCCTCACAAATTTGATTCCAATGACAATTTTATTTTACTTCTTTTGCAAGAGGAAAGCAGCTTATCACAGCGGTGTCTGGGTATTGAAACTATTGACGTGGCAAATTATATCTCACCCCAAATATATGTGTGTATGCCCACGAACACACACAATCTGGAAATCCTGTATCAGATCCAGAGCGGGAAATGAAGACAAATTAATTTCTTGGTCTACAAAGTAGTTTCTCCCCCCCACCCGCCAGCAAAGTCTCTCAAACTGCAAAAGCCCATCATTTTATTATTTAATCATTTGATGAAAAAGGGCAAGTGTCTTACTCTAGCATTGTTTTTAAACTGGGGATTACAGAGAAAGCGGTCAGTGTTAGCATCTGGAAAGAAAGAAGTAAATCCAGCTGAAGTTGACTCACATCCTTTTCATTAGGATTTTATTCTGGGCAGGATCTCTCCTACTGCCTTGGGGCAGTCAACATTAATTTGCCTTACTCAGCTAGAGACAACAAAGGTGTTAGCTGGGTTGAAAACATACCGTACCATGACTCATAATAAAAGGATGCAGGATCTCACTATCCCGTCCCCTTTACTGTATTCAGCAAAATCAGCCAACTTAATCAAACTCAGATAACAGCACGGAAAGTTCTTACAAAGCTATATCAGTCTGTGATGGGGGTATGCCCTAAAACAGCTTATTGGGCAAACTTATCTCTGGATCAGGCTAGTGATTCTCTCTGTATTTAAGATATCCAAACAGCCTTTTTAACATTGCAACCCTATACTCACTTACCTGGGAGTAAGTTCCATTGGGACTTACTTCTGAGTAGACATTTAGAGGATTGTACTGCTGTCTTCAGTTCCATGAGTCCACAGATATCGTGGTCATCTAATCTAATTCTCTTGCCCTTCTTTCACTCTGACAGTTAATTTAAAATTAATTTAATTTAATGAAGCCTGATGTTCTCCATCAAGCAGTCATCCGTGGCAAACATTTCAATAAACCTCCAGCAATTTCTTTCTTTTTTTTGGAGAAAAAAATTTAATTTTTTGTATAACTCATTCTGTACCCGATTTATGTGTAGCTATGGATTCCCTACTATCCAATAAGAAGGTTCAGTAAGATTACAATGTATTTTTTCCAATGTTTCCCTTCTTTAAAATATATGAGCCCATGGAGATAAAAAAAAGTAATTTGAAATAAGACATGTAATACACCCATCAAATTTCCAAAAAATATTATGAGGATGGCAGTAAATGGCTGTGCAAGAAAATGTCTTCTGGTGTACTTTATTCAGCATTAAATATAGTGTCCTTGAATTGCGCCTTGTACTTTTTTGGCTCTATCAATGGCAGAATGGGGGATATATACATTTTTACACTAAATCAACCTCCCCACCACCACCACTCTCTCATTCTCCCTCTCAGGCTACTTGATAAACTCCTGGCCTAAAAAATGCCCAGGCAGCATAAAACAGGGGTGGCCAACATAGTGCTGTCCAGATACTGTTGAACTCCAACTCATATCTGCCCCAGCCAACATGGCCAATGTTCAGGGATGATGGGAGTTGGAGTCCAACAACATCTGGAGGGCACCAGGTTCCTCACCCATGGAATAGAGGTTGAGATGCTTAAGCCTGCTGCCAGATCCTTGGTTTGAGTCCTCTGGACCTTATAGCCCCAGCATGATGCTATGTCAAGGCCAATGTGGGGAAACTAAAATGGCAGCCACTTGGATGGAAACACTTGTCAAGGGGAGGGGGACAGGGAAGGCAGCAGCAGTAGGCCCTACTGGGATGCTGGGCCCCTGGCAGTTACCAAGGTAACCACATGGTGATGCTGGGCAAGAGGAGATAGAATCCACTGTGGGGCATAATTCCTCTTATGGAGCTTCCATTTGCTCACCTGTAGATTAAATCACACGTTAATGAACATGTGAGGAGAAGTTGCCATTTTGATCTTTTACTTCAGGCACCAAAATATTTTCAGCCAACATTGTGCCCATTGATCTACTGCATGGAGCAGCCCTCTCCAATCTTGTGCCCCCCAGATGTTTTGGACTACAGCTCCCATCAGCCCCAGCCAGCACAGCCATGCTCCACAGTACAGCTCCAAAACTGGTGGAGACTATTTACCTAGGGGGCTTTTGCAATTAACTCCACAGCAACTTCTGAATTCAGCTGTCTAATTACCAGTTTTCATGTTGCCTATAAATCTGTCATATGTATTAGACACCAGGAGGCTTGCTGGATCAGCTTGTCAGTCTACTCTCCATTAATATTTGATCTTAGGAAGAAACTGAGGGAGAAATTGGTTATTCAGCTGTGAAAACAAAGTAATAACAACAAAAGACTTTTTTTATTAAAAAGATCTGCAAAATTCATTGGGGAATGCCTTCCTGTTTTAGATGCACAGCACAAATGGTCCTTTCAAAGGATGACCTTTCAAACAGCATGGAGTGTGTTTGCTAGTCCTTCATAAACATAAACACAGCATACTGACTTACAACAAGGCAGAGTTCCAGGTTGCCTAAAGGAGGCAGTTGTAAGGCCTTTGTTAAAAAAGCCCTCCCTGGACCCCTCCATAATGGATAATTACCGGCCAGTGTCCAATATTCCATTTTTGGGTAAGGTAATAGAGCATGTGGTGGCCTCCCAGCTCCAGGGATTCTTGGATGAAACAGATTATCTGGATCCACTTCAATCTGGTTTCAGGCCTGGTTATGGGACAGAGACGGCTTTGGTCGCCTTGGTGGACGACCTATGCAGAGAAATGGACAGGGGGAGTGTATCCCTGTTGGTTCTGCTGGACCTCTCAGCGGCTTTTGATACCATCGACCATGGTATTCTTCTGGGCCGCCTTACTGGGATGGGACTTGGGGGCACTGTTTTGCAGTGGCTCCATTCCTTCCTGGAGGGACGAACCCAGAAAGTGGTGCTGGGGGATTCCTGTTCGACCCCTTGGCCATTGGCCTGTGGGGTCCCTCAGGGCTCAGTTTTATTCCCTATGCTATTTAACATCTACATGAAACCGCTAGGAGAGGTTGTCCGGGGGTTTGGGGTTCGGTGCCATCAGTATGCTGATGACACCCAACTCTATGTCTCCTTTCCACCTAATTCCAAGAAAACTGTCTCGGTTTTAAACCAGTGTCTGGCATCAGTGGTGGACTGGATGAGGGTGAACAAATTGAAGCTTAATCCAGACAAGACAGAGGTGCTCCTGGTCAGTCGTAAGGCGAATCAGGGAATAGGGATACAGCCTGTGCTGGATGGGGTTACACTCCCCCTGAAGACACAGGTTTGCAGTTTGGGTGTGCTCCTGGACTCAGCATTAAATTTGGAGGCCCAGGTTTCTGCGGTGGCCAGGAGTGCTTTTGCACAATTAAGATTAGTGCACCAACTGCGCCCGTTCCTTGAGCTGTCTGATCTGACCACGGTGACACATGCCTTAGTTACATCCCGTTTAGATTACTGTAACGCACTCTACGTGGGGCTGCCTCTGAAGACTGTTCGGAAACTTCAGTTGGTACAACGTGCTGCAGCCAGAATGTTAACTGGGGCTGGTTACAGGGACCATACTACCCCCCTGTTAAAAAAGCTCCACTGGTTGCCAGTCTGTTTCCGGACACAATTCAAAGTGCTGGTGTTGATCTATAAAGCCCTATAAGGCTTAGGTCCAGGCTATTTATCAGACCGTATCTCCCTGTATGAGCCTGCCCGGGCCCTGAGATCCTCAGGAGAGGCCCTTCTCTCAATACCCACATCTTCTCAAGTACGACTAGTGGGGACGCATGAGAGGGCCTTCTTGGTGGCTGCCCTTAGGCTTTGGAATTCCCTTCCTAGGGAGGTAAGAATGACCCCCTCTTTGCAGTCCTTCCGCCGACAAGCAAAGACCTTCCTATTCCAACAAGCCTTTGGAATTGAAGGCTGATAGGGCGTGAAGGGTGCTGCATTGCTTTGTATGTTTTTAATTATATGTATTTTTTATCTGGAAGCCTTGGAAAAATGGCGGGGTATAAATAAAGATAATAACAACAACAACAACAACAACAACAACAACAACAATGAATGCAAACAGTGCAATTCTAATCATGTTCACTCAGAACTAAAACCCACTGATTTCAGTGAGGCATACTCTTAGGTAATCAGGTATAAAATAGCAGCCTATGGTAAGTTAACTTCAAGAAGTTAACTGAAGAAAAGTTTTCTATCCCCTTGTAGCCAACTGTGCCCCCCAACCCCAGGCTCTCTGCAGAATCAGAGGACTCTCCTGAACAATGTGGGGTGTAGTGATGCAGTTGTGGAGGGTAGGAAGACGCAGGAACCTTTCCTTCCATAAACTCCCTTATCTTATGTTCTAAGCCACGGTGTGTAAAGCCAATAGGTACGGCCAATAAATTCTCCAAACCATTTGGTGAACCATTGCACTTAATCGGTGTGCTGTGTGGCAACACCAGCCACGCTAAGCAATTAAAGCAGCCTTCAGGTGTGCCCAGTCCTGAATGGACTGTCTGGTTTTGCCTGAGTATGTCAATACAAACTGCTACCTACTATCCAGCGCAGACTGTTATAGTGTTCTGTGTTTTGCCAGCAAGCACTGAAACAGAAAACAAAGGGCCCTAGATTAGTAGTTCCCAGCCTATGGATCGGAACCCCCAGGGGGAGCACAAAGCCATCCTGGGGGGTCACAAAAAGCCAAGAGAATAATTTTTTATTCATTAAAAAAATTAATGGCTGGTTTGCGCACCACCAACTTCTCAGCCTGCACTGCATGTGCGCACAGCTGCTTCCGCCTCCCCTTCCTTCCTTCTGGCCGGCACAGTCAGTTCCTGCCACACAGAGAGCTGAGCAGCACAGCACTCCAGTGAGTGCATCAAGAGAAGGGGCCAGCAGGGCTTTTTTAAGCTCCAGTGTCTCTCCCTCCCCCTCTTTTGTCAGCAGCAGTGAGGGAAGATCAATTGAGCTGATGGGCTCAGGCTATACAGACAGAGGGATCCTGGGAGGGGGTGCCTGCCAAAAAAAGTAACAGGACAGTCCTAGAGCATCCACCCACGAATACACACCTAGACACTCATTAAAAATTCACTGTATAGTTAACTTATAGTATAATGTCCACATGTCTACTCAGAAGTAAGTCTGTTCATATTTAATGAGCCTTATTCCCAGGTAAATCAAATTGTACTAATCAGACCAGACTAAGAGTCTGTTGAAGCTCTTAAGCGGTACTACTTTTGCAGGTGGGGGGATAGGACATGGGGCTGTATAGTACAAGGATGCATCATTCTGGTTAAAGGCACTAAAAATTTATATATATTATACAAGAATTTAGGCTGTAATCTTAACCAGACCTACTCAGAAGTAAATCCTGTAGAATTCAATGGAACAGCAGCCATATGAGGCGGGTTAGACTGAGAGGAATTGGTTGGAAACAGATTGGTTCTGATTCAGGGGTGTATTTTATCACCCTATTTGTTTAATCTGTACGCAGAACATATCATACAGAAAGCAGGATTGGACCAAGATGAAGGAGGTGTGAAAACTGGAGGGAGAAATATCAATAATTTAAGATATGCGGATGATTCCATACTACTAGCAGAAACGAGGAATGATTTGAAATGAATGCTCAGGAAAGCACAAAAGCAGGACTACAGCTGAGCATCAAGGACTAAAGTAATGACAACAGAAGATTTATGTAACTTTAAAGTTGACAATGAGGACATTGAACTTGTCAAGGATTATCAATACCTCGGCACAGTCATTAACCAAAAGGGAGACAATAGTCAAGAAATCAGAAGAAGGATAGGACTGGGGAGGGTAGCTATGACAGAACTAGAAAAGATCCTCAAATGCAAAGATGTATCACTGAACACTAAAGTCAGGATCATTCAGACCATGGTATTCCTGATCTCTATGTATGGATGTGAAAGTTGGACAGTAAAAAAAGCAGATAAGAGAAAAATCAACTCATTTGAAATGTGGTGTTGGAGGAGAGCTTTGTGCATATCATGGACTCCAAAAAAGGCAAATAATTGGATGTTAGAACAAATTAAACTAGAACTATCACTAGAACAGAAACTGAGGTTATCAAACTTTGGACACATCATGAGAAGACATGATTCACTAGAAAAGACAATAATGCTTGGAAAAACAGAAGGGAGTAGAAGTAGAGGAAGGCCAAACAAGAGATGGATTGATTCCATAAAGGAAGCCACAGACCTGAACTTACAAGATCTGAACAGGGTGGTTCATGACAGATGCTCTTGGAGGTCGCTGATTCATAGGGTCACCATAAGTGGTAATCGACTTGAAGGCACATAACAATTGTTGCAAACCACCCAGAGAGCTTCGGCTATGTGGCGGTATACAAATGTAATAAGTAATAATAATAATAACAACAACAGGTGACTGTATTTTGTGAGTTGTATTAAGGAATTTAATTATACTATTGGGATTTTTTTAGAAAATGGGGAATTGTTTAAACTGGATGATAAGCAGATGATAAGCAGATCACATAATGAGGTGTAGACTGCCTAAGCCGTTCTTCATATTTCAAGGTGCAAATTGGCCAACCAGGACATACCCTCTGGAAAACTCATGTGTTCTCATTGGCCTTGGAAGGATCATTCTGACAAAGTTTCAGAACCCCTGGGCAGAGATGTGAAGGTCCGGGGGGGGGGAGTGAAAAAAATGGGGGGGGGGAGTCAGAAAAAAGGATGCAAGTCAACTTGAGCAAATATACGTTGGATAATGGACCGGAGCAAGGAGTTTCAGAAAGAAATCATCCTGTGCTTTATAGATTACAGCAAAGCCATTGATTGTGTAGATCATGAAAAACTATGGAATGCTTTAAAAGAAATGGGGGTGCCACAGCATCTGAATGTCCTGATGCGCAACCTATACTCTGCACAAGAGGCTACTGTAAGGACAGAATATGGAGAAGCCGATTGGTTCCCAATTGGAAAGGGTGTGAGACAGGGATGTATTTTATCACCCTATGTGTTTAATCTATACGCAGAACATATACAGAAAGCAGGATTGACTTGAAGGCACATAACAACAACAAGCAAGCCTCAGCACCTTTCAAAAAACTACACTTCGCAAGATTCTTTGAGAGAGGGAGTCATGACTGTTTAAAGTGGAATAAACGTATGCTGTGAATGTAGCCCATGTCTATCTCCTGTCACCTTTTGCTCCATACCTTCTGATCCAGGGCTGAACCTTCAGTCCATTCGTGACCACATTCCTGCACTTTCTGATCCCTGTCTACTCACACCTAAATCAACCTTCACACCTGTCTTAGAGCTAGGCCAAGGCTTGTTAAGCTCTCATTCCAGTCTGCTATCCAGCCATGGCCAACCTACTCTGAATTTTAGAGCAAATACCAAGTTCTGCACTTTCTGTGACAAACACATACAGCTATGTGGAATGACCTAGTTATGATCACCACTACAGAGGCAAGGTATCAGTTACAATTTTGAAAACGTTTTGATCACTGTAGGAGCTAATTTTCCTTTAAAACAAACAGATTGTAGCATAAAACACAGAACACTAACACTGAATCTACACTTTTAAACCATACACAGCTGGCTTATGCTCCAAGAAACAAGTATAAAAGTGGTCTTTTGTAGTCTTACACCAGCTGGGATGGGCTTTTTGAGTGCACATCTCCGTATAATCCCCCCATAATGCATTATGATGCAACAAACATCATAACTAGCAGTGAATTTTCTGGGGGGAGGGAACAAAAGTGGCAATGTCCACCAACTTAGATGGCTTTAAAAGGGGATTAGACAGATTCGTGGAGGAAAATGCTATACAGTAAATTGCTGTTAGTCAAGATGGCTATGTGCTACCTTAGGATCAGGGATAGCATGCCTCTGAATATCAGCAATGGGGAACAACAGAAGGACATAGCTATTGCCCTCATCAGGGCTGTGGAGTCGGAGTCATGGAGTGGAAAGCAATTTTGGGTGAGTCGGAGTCGGTAGAAATGTAATTTATTAATATTAATACATTAATATACATTTGCCATTTATGAAGGAGTCAGAGTCGGAGTCAGACAGTAGAAAAATTAATATACATTTGCCATTTATGAAGGAGTCGGAGTCGGACAGTAGAAAAATAGAGGAGTCGAAGATTTGACATACTGACTCCACAGCCCTGGCCCTCATGTCCTGCATGTGGGCTTTCCATGGCCATCTTGTTGCCAAGGTGGGAAACAGAAAGCTGGACTTTGGCCTGATCCAGTAGGGTTTTTTAACGTTCTCATGTTGGGCATGAGTTCTAGAATGGTGCCGCTGGAATGCACCAATACAGTTTGGAAAAGAACAAAAAAGCTTGGCCATTAATTATAATATCTTTATGCATATATCCAGAAGTGATCAAATCATAACTTGGTTGATCTTGATCTGCAAGGCAGTCATAATGAATTCATTACATTGCTTTAATAATAGGGAAAATAAAAATTGTTTTTTTAAATAGGTATTTTAATTTTATTTAATTACAGTTAAATTAAATATCCCTTAAACATTCATCTGGTTTAAAATGACATTGGAATTCAATTCAACAAATTTATTGAGTTCTACACCTCCTGAAAACTGAATCAATGACCCTCTGTCAAAGACATCAGGCTAGTTCACATGCGATATGAACAAGTCTTGTGCTAATGTGCCTCCTTCCCTCAACTTCTCTCACTCAAGGAGTTGCCTCCTCTTTAGAGCAAACTATTGTTTGGGATGGTTCAGAAATAATACCAAACCATGGTTGGGTAAATTATAGTTAGTGATGACAGACAGAATTGAAACAGTAAATTCACATCCAAGCTTTTTCTCACTAACCATAGTTTAAAGCAGAGTTGGAGAAACGAATCCTCCAGATGTTGTTGGACTACAACTTTCATCACACTCTGACCATCGGCCATGCTGGCAGGGGGTGACTGGAGTTGAAGTCCAACATCATCTGAAGGGCCACAGGTTTCCCATCCTTGGTTTGAGTAAATTGAGCAGGGGGTTGGACTTGATGGCCTTATAGGCCCCTTCCAACTCTATCTACTATTCTATGATTCTATGAAATCCAGTTCCCAGTTATCATCTGTCACTGGGAACTGCAGTCAGTTGAAAACCAGAACTGGATGCTTCTGATCTATCGTGAACGAGAAGAAGGAGGCTTGCTGCAGCAAGTGTAGCAGTAAATCATGGTTTCTCATTGCATCTATACTGGATCTTCAATTAAGAACTGCTTTCTGTACAAAGGAACAAAGCAGAGGTAATAAAATATGATTTTTGAAGATAACCATTATGACACAATAGGTCAGGTATACTGTATTTATTATTGTGCAAACTATGAGTATTTCAACTATTTATTTAGAAAATTTCTTAATTACTTTATATTCAAAGAATCTCAAAGCAATGTACAAAAAATTGAAATAAAATATAACAGAACAAAATTTCAGTACAAAGTAGAGGTCCAGTGCCATAGAAAAGTATCAAAACAATGTGACCAACCAGGAGAGAGACCTCGGGGTTGTAGTGGACAGCACGATGAAAATGTCGACCCAGTATGCGGCAGCTGTGAAAAAGGCAAATTCCATGCTAGCAATAATTAGGAAAGGTATTGAAAATAAAACAGCCGATATCATAATGCCGTTGTATAAATCTATGGTGCGGCCGCATTTGGAATACTGTGTACAGTTCTGGTCGCCTCATCTCAAAAAGGATATTATAGAGTTGGAAAAGGTTCAGAAGAGGGCAACCAGAATGATCAAGGGGATGGAGCAACTCCCTTACAAGGAAAGGTTGCAGCATTTGGGGCTTTTTAGTTTAGAGAAAAGGCAGGTCAGAGGAGACATGATAGAAGTGTATAAAATTATGCATGGCATTGAGAAAGTGGATAGAGAAAAGTTCTTCTCCCTCTCTCATAATACTAGAACTCGTGGACATTCAAAGAAGCTGAATGTTGGAAGATTCAGGACAGACAAAAGGAAGTACTTCTTTACTCAGCGCATAGTTAAACTATGGAATTTGCTCCCACAAGATGCAGTAATGGCCACCAGCTTGGATGGCTTTAAAAGAAGATTAGACCAATTCATGGAGGACAGGGCTATCAATGGCTACTAGCCATGATGGCTGTGCTGTGCCACCCTAGTCAGAGGCAGCATGCTTCTGAAAACCAGTTGCCGGAAGCCTCAGGAGGGGAGAGTGTTCTTGCACTCGGGTCCTGCTTGCGGGCTTCCCCCAGGCACCTGGTTGGCCACTGTGAGAACAGGATGCTGGACTAGATGGGCCACTGGCCTGATCCAGCAGGCTCTTCTTATGTTCTTATGTTCTTAATGTACAAAATAAAATAAAAATCAAGTACAATACAAAAACACATACACCCTAAAATCAATATACAACATAAAAACCAGATACAGTATAAAGAAATCTCAAAACAATATACAAAGTGGAAGTCAAATACAATACAAAAGAAATCAAACCAACATACCAAACAGAACTCAAACATGACAAAAAATAAATTCATCTCAAAATGGAATAAAAATCAAGTACAGCACAAATGATTAATAATCAAATAAAAACCTTTTAAAATAGCATTATACTATGAGTAACATTTACAAAACCCCAGCCAAGCAGATTGGGCAACAAAGACAGCTGACCAGATGACAACTCATACAGCTCAGAAGTGAAATAATCATAAATCATTCGGGGCAGTTCTGTGCTGATAAGTCTCTCCCTCTGAATTATCAGCCAAAAAGCACAGTTGCTTACTTTCCATCTCATGGAAAAACAGTATTCTGTCCAATAACTACCCGACTTCACTTCTGGAAAGTTCTGGGCACTTAGCCTTCAAAAAGGTGGTCTTGCTTCATGTCCTTCAGTATATTCAAAGAAAGCCAAACACAGACCCTCAATTTCAAAATTGGTCTCCTGGATCAAAACACATACACTGCAAAAGCACATTGGCTGTATGATGTGAGGTTTAAGGTTACAGTTCATGGTAGCACACAGCTCTATTTCAGGGGCAGGGCATCTTTTTGCCTTCACAAGCCACATCCTTACCAGGATCACCCTCATGGGCCAAATTTGCCGGGAAGGGGGGGCTGCCCAGCTGTCAATCACATGACAGCATTGTGGTATCACATGACTGACATGTGGATTGTCCTGCCCGCCTGTCAAAAATCCATTGCAGGGTTCCCAAGCCTCTGCTTCCACAGAGGGAAGACTGAGAAAGAAACCTTTATTTTAAAATGCAGGCTTCGTTCTTGCACTTCCTGCAGCTGCAGCAATGGGGAGGGGAGGAAGAACGAAGGGGAGAAAGACTTTCTCCTTTAGTTCCCCCACCAGCAGTGGTGGCACCAGTGGCAGGTTGGGGGAACAGAAGGGGAGAAACCCTTTCTCCCCTGCCCCTGACGTGGGAGCCAAGAGACATCAGAGGTTGAAAGAGGGAGCGTGAGAAGGCTTGCAAAGCTCACCCCATAATGACCCTTTCAACCTTCAACATCAGAGGTTGAAAAGCTCAACGCAGGGTGGCTTCCAAGAGCAGCGCCAGGCATGAGAAGTGGTTATTCAACGGAAACAACGTTCCCCTTCCTTAATCAAGGCGTGCTGATGGGCAGTCAGCTGTTGGGTGGTTGGAGCCTTGCTCCAGCAAAGGAGCAATCAGGAGCCCAGGTTAACTTCCCGATTGTTCCTTTGAAGCTCTGCCCTTACCTGCCTTACACCTGACCTCATGTATCATACAGGGGTGTAGTAGTCCAGGGTCTTGCAGGGGTGTGTGTCTTAGACCCTTTACTTTTTTGAGATGTCTCCAGCATCCTTCGAGCCAATCAGTATGAAAGGAAGAGTCTTCTAGCATGCTTCCTTGTCCTTTCCTGCTGACTGGAGCCAGTGAAAGGTGGTGAGTCAGCCACTGAGAAGCCTCTTCTCAGTAGCTAACAGTCTCCAGTTTCATGCCTGTTGGCTTCTAGGGATGTCTGTTGTGGTGGGAGAAGGCATCAACAAGGATCTCATTCTCAACTCAGCAGCAAAAAAAGGGGGAGGGGGAGGGACTGTGACTATCATGAAGGAATTCTCCAACTCTCAATTTGCCACTACATGATGTCAGGTGTAGAGCGGGTGGGTGTGGCTTTCCCAAAACAACCTCAGGGGCCAGATGGGTAGACCTGGTGGGTCAAGTTTGGCCCATGGGCTGAAGGTTCCCCTCCCCTGGTCTATCTGATGCAAAGCTTCCTTTTATTTGATCTCCATCTTAAAATAAAAAAGTACCAGGTAGTATCAGGTAATGGGAAATACCTCTACCTAAAATCCTGGATAGGCAGTTAGATTAGACAAAACTAGGTTAGATAGAACAATTGTCTGACTTTACATAAGTCAGCTTCATATATAGAAATGCATTAGTAGTATCCATGCTTGATCGGGAAATATAATAAAACTGGAAACTTTGTCTTGATGGTTTAAATTAGAGGATTTAGAATTAGAGGATTAGACTAAATTGCATTTTTAAGTAGATTAGTTGCATTTAGGCAGTGGTGGCTGGTGGCTACATGTCAGAAGGGCAGTGGAATCCGCTCCAGGTTTTAGTACAAACTTTCAAGAAGCTGTCTCACTGACATGGAACCATCAGCAGCCACTGCATTTAGGTCTTACAGAAATGAATGGGAACTAAGTACTTGTAACATAGGCTGCAATCCTAAATTAGTAGCTCTTAGCATTAGTTAGTAGCATTTAGTGCTGTTTTAATACAAATGTTGCAAACCGCTATGTGATCCTGATGGAAGAGGGCAGTCTAGAAATATAGTAAAGAAATAAATCCTATACAGTAGGGCCCCACTCATACAGCGGGTTACATTCCGGACCCCCGCTGTAAAGCGGAACCCGATGCCAGAAAACAGCCGTAAAAGCGGAACAAGCACCGTATGAGTGGGGCTTTAGTCTAATTGCGTCTAATTGAGACCGCTGTATTAGAGAATCGCTGTAAAGCAAAGCGTCGTAAAGTGGGGCCCTACTGTACTCCATTTACCTGGAAGTAAGCTCCACTGAACTGAATGGAGCTCAGATTGCACTGTTAGTCTGGATCCAATCTATCAATTTAAATAAATCCACCCTACTTTACTAATAAAGAATACTATAATAGCTACCACCAAACATTTCCATATCACTCTAGTGTGCAGAGTGCACTACAATACTTTCTGCCTTCATTCATCTGCACCACACTAGGTTTCTCTGTACTGAGCTGCAGTCTCAATCCTTTTAACTACAGTTGCAGTTTCCAGCAAGAAAGAACCCTGGAAGTAAATAATAGAAGATAATCCCTCTTGTATGTTTGGCATTTAGAGCAGTCAACACACAGTTTGCCTGCTCTTTTCTCTCTTTTTTTCAGGCCATTTGCCAAGGCAAGACCTTTTTAGGATCATTTACTTAGAATTATTCCTACAATTAGCCAGCCCATTGTTAAGGCCAGTGTGTGGTTTTTCTTATGCAAACCACATCATTCTCACTGCACAAGGTATAAAACACAGTCCTAGCCATTCACTTCTCAGTTTTTGAAAGGGAATTGGCACTGGTTCTACAGCCACAAGAGTGGATGTTATACTATAACCAGCGTGGATTTTTTTGCATTCTGCAATGTTAAATTGAAAATACCCGCCATGCCATTCTGATGCTTCCCCTAAGCTCATTTCAAAACAAAACCTTACAAAACTTATAGTCCTGAACTCAGAAACGCTTGCTTAACAACCCTCTAAGTTTTCATGCTGATACACAAAACACTCAGAGAGAATCGAGAATTCAAAGTGTAAAACAAGAGAGAGAAAATCCAGACGCCTGTTGGACTTCTTTCTGTCAGTGGTCTCATAATTTGTTGAAATTAATTAAAAATCAGCCATGTTCACAGAGTACCTGGAATCCTATTACTGACCTTGCCCCATACTCTGACCTTCATCTTCTGCAGTTTAAAAGTTAAAAAAATGCATGGCTGTTTTTTAATTAATTTAAGAAATTTAACATTGAAGTCTATTATAGCGTTGGGCATGCTCAGTAAGAACCAACTCTCAGTGTTGTAAAAGCCAAACTCACAGCTGTTTGGCTTGGCTAATCAGGTGGCTACACCCACGCCAGATCTTTATTTCAGTTTAAACAGTCATAGCTTCCCCCAAAGAAGCCAGGGAAGTGTAATTTGTGATGGGTGCTAACAGTTGTTAGGAGACTCCTATTCCCAACAGAGCGCCAGCGGCCCAGTGGTTTAACAATCAGCCCCTCTTCTGGAGATTGTAGCTCTGTGAAGGGAATAGGGCATCTCCTAGCAACTCTCAGCACCATTCACTAACTACACTTCCCAGGATTCTTTGAGAGAAGCCATGACTGTCCAAAGTGAAATAAAGGCCTGGTGTGGATGTGGCCAGGGACAGCTTTGGTTTAAATTTGGATAGGAGACTACATGTGCCTGTTGTAGAATAAAAAGGTGGAGAAAACTCTAAAAAACAATGATATTGTTCACAATGTTTCCCTTTTGGAAAGGAAAGGGGCTTTCCCTCTCCCCAGTGCACGCCCACCCAATCCCCTGCCCTATCTATCCTAAGCATGATTGCAGGGGAATAAATCCCACTGACCTCAATAAGCATGCAAATGATCAGACCTGCCTTTCCCCTCTCTCTCTCTTATCTCCTCCTTATCTTTCCTTCCCTCACTCTCCTTCCCTCCTCCTCTCTCCTCCTCCTCCTCCTTTCTTCCTCCCCTCCCTTCTTCCTCCTCCCCTTCCCACTCCAGCCCTCCTTCTCTCCCTATTCTCCTCCTCCCCTGTAGTCAGTTTCACCTATGCTAATCATGACTGCAGAGGAATAAATTCCATTGAACTTAATAAGCATGCAAATGATCAATCCATTCTCAGCAAAACTTGCACAGGATCCCATTTCTTACCTCTCGGATGAAAAAGCAGAGAAATTCACTAACAGGCAAAAAAAAACACCCTTGCAGTTTAAGAATGTACCAATAGCCCACAGATATTTCTATCAAATTTAAAAAGCAGGGAAATTGGGCAGCTATAGTGAATGCACCAGGGGAGCAGGAGACCTGACCTCTCTGAGATATTGTACTGCATTTGGGCTGGTCTTTCACAGTCCAACCCACTTCCTGTGTAGCTTGGAAGAATTTGGTAACGTGACTCTGAGCATATGGTGACTGGTGGCAACACCTGCAATCAGCCCAAGTAACAGAAACAAGACATGTGCTGTGCTGATCTTGTTTGAGCAGGGAGGAAGCAACAATATTAAGACAGATGATATAGTTCAGATAGTCACTTTAAATATGTTTGATTTACTTTGCAATTTTAGTGAAGCGTTTTCTTATGCTTCTGTTTCTGTGAATATGTGGAGTACAGCAACACTTTGCATAATTTACACTAAAAGACTCCAAAAACAATTGTGGAATAATGGCACTGACTATTTTGCATAATAGTCTCCAGTTTGCACAAGATAAAATAGTGGAGGTGAAATATATTCTAGAAAATTTCTTTGTGTGCTCTATGGTTTTAATTGACCATGCCCACCTTTCCTTAAGTGGGGTGGTTTAAGCATAGCAGGCTGAACACATGCATCTTGGGCAGGCCAAGTTTGTTTTTTCCAACAGCTAGATTCATTACTTAAGTAGCAACATACTGTGATCAGTCTGATTTTACATCAAACTGAAGTTTCAGTTCCAACTGTTGATGCACCCAAAATAAAAACAGAACAAACCTCCAGTTTGAAACACAAAAAGCTGTCTTCATCATCATATGACATTGACTAATAACAAGGCTTTGAAATTAATAAAAAATAAATTTGACACAGATTTCTAGTATGAATAATAAGAGAAATATAATTTTTGAGGTTAGATTCTCTGTAGAAACAGTAGTAACACAGGAAAGAATCAAAGCAAAAAGAATGCCAACAAACATACAAAATATGTAATTCTCTATCTTTGATGGTTGTAGGTGTTGCCACCACTCACCATATGCTCTGAGACACACCATCTTGTACATAGAATGGCAATCATTGTAACTATTGTTTTGATTATTTTTCAGCAGCAGGTCTAAAATTCTGTTCTAAGAATACCAAAATCAGCATTTGGAACAAAATACAAACCACACATTTCCTTGCTTACAAGTTCTGTTTGCTGAATAACAGAGTTTTGCAAAGTTTGGAAATGGATTTGCTAGATGAGAGAGAGATTTAGGGCACAGGGTGCACTCGAGTTGTGGGGCAAGAAGATTGTAACATCAGAAACACCAGTATAGAATAAGCACTTCGTTTTTAACGTCATTAAACTTTATCTAATTATAATAATTCATATTAACTTTATTTTGTAATTGTGCCCAGTACTATATTTTACCTTCTTTTAATAAAGAACTGGTTTGCAACATATTTTTCCTGCACACAGTTTTCTCTCTCCTCCCCCCATTTTATTTATTTAGAAAGTTTTGTAGACCACTTAATCACAAAACTCTTTAAGCAGCGTATACAGTAAGATTATTGCATTCACAGAATCCACACAGACCCAGATACATTTGTGCCTACTGTTCTGATCAGGACTTTTTGTTGTTGTTGTTTGTGTCACCACTGACTGTTACGAAGCACCATCACATCTTTTCTCTTTTGCTGCCATTGGCAGCCATTTTATGTTGGTACCCACGGCACTTTTATCAAAACATGAGTACCAACACTCTTTTACAAAAAAAGAGCACTAGTTGTGATAAACCTTACCACTTTGTTCTAATGTTCCTTATTTATTCAAAATAAGCTGTTAGACACCTTTACCCACACACGCTCAGGGTCAGTGTACAAAAATACCCCAATTACTCTCCGCTGTAAAAAAAAAACTGCAGAGAAGAAACAAAATAAACAGCACCAAACAAGCTAAATAGTCAGCTGAACTAAAGGCCAAATGGCACAAAATTGTATTTCACACACTCTTGAACAAGCTAATAGAGAGGCAGAGTTACATGACCCTCAGAGAAAAGCATCTTCCACAGACTTGGAGCAACTGATGTAAAGGCCCTGTTTCTTGTCGCTCTGACGCTTCGATTTCTCTGTGTACACACCATACATTTAAAAACATCTCCCCTCCAAAAAAAGTCCTGGGAATTGTGGTTTACTCCTCCCAGAGCTATAATTCCAAGCCCCCTTAACAAACTACACTTTTTGATTTTTTTGTGTGTGGCGGGGGAAGGGAATGCACTTTAAATGTATGGTATGTACGTTCTCTCTCTCTCTCTCTCTCTCTCTCCCAGAATGTCAGTACGTTATGAGAGGTATTCAATCACATACTGGGAATTTAGTTTTGTGTCATTAAAGTACTTTCTTGCTTTAGTGCAACAAATCTACTTTAAAAGAAAGTACTTTTTGCAGTTAGGAAAGTGATGGTGAAATGCACTAAAAACTGTTGGATTAACGACTGATTTATGGAAAGACATAATCACTGCACAAGCAAGTCAGGGTGAAATCAGGATGAATGTTCCTTGTTGTATAACCTTGCCAAAAATAAATCAGAATGAAAGCTCAATAAGGACCAGACATAACCTAGCCTCTGTGTAAACTTTGTGCACACAAACCAGGAAGAATGGTCAATAAACAAATAATCTGGAGGAATTCTCTCTCTCTCTCTCTCTCTCTCTCTCTCTCACACACACACACACACACCCCAGTGTAGCATGCATGCATGCACACACTTCTAACTAATACAGATCCTAATGGGGCCATCTGGGTAACAGGAAACTGTATTTTTAATGAATTTGCATTTATAGTACACATTGTGTTAAACTTATCTTTAACATTATAGCTTATACTACAACAGAATTTTAAATTGATTTTAGAATTGTAATTCACTTTAAATATTATTAAATTAATTTTAAAAGTGTGTAAAGTATTTATTTCAATGTGTTCCTTTGCTTTGTAAGCCATCCAGAAAAGTTCTGTTGCAGGATAACTATATGAATGCAGAAAACAAAATGACTTCTATCAGGTGTGGTGGCGGATAGGTGGATCACTCTATTCCCCTCCTACTATGTTTCCATGCTGGTTGTGGAGGGAGAGGCTTCCCTTCCTCTGTAACTAGCAGGGAAACCGAGTAGTTTGGTGGCAGGTGTGGGCTAAAGCAATCCATTTCTCCTCCACTAGCCTGTTTATTCACCTTAATGGAACTACGGGTCAAGCAAGCTGTTAAACACAAGGCTGGTTTATAGTCTGCGCTTTCTCCAGAGAGCACAGGATGGCATACATGGTCCTCTTTCCTTACAAGAACCTTTCAATATAGGTTAAAGCTGAGAGACAGTGACTAGCCCCAGTAAGGTTTGTCACTGAGTGGAAATCTGGATCCTGGTCTCTCTGGTCAAAGTCCTGTCCTCAAGCCCAGCTTCCCCCAACCTGGCGCCTTCCAAATGATGTTGGACTACAACTCTCATCATTCCTCACCATTGGCCATGCTGGCTCAGGCTGATGGGAGCTGGAGTATAACAGCACCCGGAGGGCACCAGGTTGGAGAGTGCTGCTCTAGCCACTACACCGACTGGCTCTCCCAAATGGGTTAACTACAGAATCAGTGGTTGGAGAAGTATAATGTCATGGTGTATTGCATGAGCCTTGTCCAAGGTCTGGCTTTTGATCTCAGCTGTCGAGGTTTTGGAAATAAACTGAAAGACACCCTCTTCTCCCTTCCATCTGTACAGTAGAGGGAATATTCAACTACCACTTTGGGGCTAGTCCAGCCTCCACACAAAAGACATATTTCATTTTTGTAGCAACGCATGTTCACTGAAAACTATGCAGAATTGGAAAGCTTCCCTACACTCTCCATAGAGAGATAAAACAAACAAGTCAACCGACCTGCCCCAAACTTCTACATGTATTGCACAGAGCTATGGATTCTGCAATAACAGTCTACTGCATCAAACACGGGTGTTTCTCAGGCCTGCCATTTGAGCCACTTTAAATCAGAAATTATAGAGAGTGAAACTGGGAGCTCCTGCATGCAAGGAATGTCTCCTACCACTGAATGGCCCCTCCAGATTTTTCTCACAACTGAGTAAGTACATGCAGCCTCCATCACATCCAGAACTGTGAAGAAGAGCTGCTGGGAAAGATGGTGCAATACTCAGGTCCTGCTTGCAGATTTCCCATAGTGAGAAGAGGATGCTGGACTAGATGGGCCTTCGGTCTGATCCATAAGAACATAAGAAGAGCCTGCTGGATCAGGCCACTGGCCCATCTAATCCAGCAACCCGTCTAGTCCAGCATCCTGTTCTCACAGTGGCCAGCTAGATGGGTCTATGAAAAGCCCCAAAGCAGGACCTGAGCACAACAGCATTCTCCCCACTCTTGATTCCCAGCAACTGGCATTCAATAGAGGTAAAACACAGTCACCTTTGAGGCTAGTAGCCATTAATAGCCTTTATCCTCCATTAATTTGTCTAATCCTCTTTTATAGCCACCCAAGTTGATCCCGTAGGCTCTAATCTTAGGTTTATTTATTTATTTATTTTTATTTGGTTACATTTATATACCGCCCTTAGCAAATAGCTCTCAGGGCGGTAAACAGCATAGGGTAAAATACATACATGGCAATAATAAAATCACAAAAACATATATGACATAAAAACAAACACAGTTAAACAGAAAATAAAAATAAAGACTTAGTATACAAGATTAAAAAGCTAAAAAGATTAGAGTGATTAAAATGCCTGGGAGCATAAAAAGGTCTTTACTTGGCGCCAAAAAGATAATAGTGTAGGCGCCAGGCGTACCTCTTCGGGGAGGCTATTCCACAACTCGGGGGCCGCCACGGAAAAGGCCCTAGATCTAGTAACCACCCTCTGGGCTTCACAATGAGTTGGTACCCGGAGGAGGGCCTTCGATGACGAACGAAGCGAACGGGTGGGTTCATAGTGGGAGAGGCGTTCCACCAGGTATTGCAGTCCCACGCCATGTTCTTATCTTGGGAGACCTATCGATCCCTGACATCATTTGTTTTAAAAACTAGGCATACCACAGTTTTACATTTGTAACTGTGGCCCTTGGATGGGGTTGTTGCCAACTTTTTTAATGGAGAGACTCCTGTGCCTTTAAAAGCAACCTGGCAGGGCACCCAATTGATGCCCAGCAGTGGGATGTAGCTTTGGGGAAAGCTTCCATTGTGTGGGCATATACCTGTCACAAAACTCTTCTAGGCCCAGAAGCCTGTCCAGAGAAACAAAAGGTGGCAGCTCTGCCTTGGATCTGCCAACCCTCCAATTTGGCAGTCCATTTTGAATGCCACCAGATTTTCCTGGGCCTTAAAAGGCAACTAAATTTGACTATCAGGGATCATTGTCCAAAAGGCAGAACAAAACCAACTATATGATAGAACCACTTCAGAAATCACACATTTATACATGCTGCAATGGACGGGAAGCTAAAGCAACCTCCAAATAATAAAGCAACCTCTTCTAAAGCATTTGCACACACATGTACCCCAGAACCCAGGGTGTAGTCATCCAGGGTTTTTTGGGGGGGGGCTTGGACCCCTTACATTTTTGGCAGCCAGGTCCCAATGTCTCCAGGTTCCTATGAGCCAATCAGTATGAAAGGGGAGTGTGTTAGCCACTGAGAAGAGTCTTCTAAAGCAGTATTTAAGCCTGGCCAGATGATTCTGTAATCTTAGAAAGCTGTATAATTTTAGAATGGGGCCTGGCTACGAGAGGGCATGGCTGTGACTATTATGAAGGGACCCTGCACTCCTGAATTTGCCAGTACACTACTGTCAAGAACGTTCTCTCAGTTCACAGTTCATTATATTCTTCCCTGATTAGACTTTCCTTCTAGCATGAAACAGCAGCGTGGCTCTGTTGAAGGAAAATATCACCATCATTTCTGCCCCCGTTTATTTATTTATAAGAATGATAAACCATTTGATCAAAAAGCTCTCCAAATGGTATACAAATAATAATTATACACTTTTAAATTAGAGGCAGCTGCTACTTCTCTCTCTGCTCTACTTTTTTATCCCAGTCAGCTAAACTGCAGGAAAGCTTGGCTTCAACTTTCCTGTGGTAGCCAGAAAGGAGAGGAGGTCTTTCTGCCCTTTGCACACCAAAAAAAACACAAAAAACCCTAACCAAAAAACTTTCCCACCATATGCCAAAAAAAGCGTTCCACAGTAAAAGTAACCCCTTCCACTTTTCAGATCACTCTGAACACCCATGCTGGGCGAGGGGAATTAAGAGAAGCCCTAAAACTGGCAGGCGCTTTCCCCTCGTTTCTCCGTCGAGGTTTCTCCGTCTCTAGCAGACGGGCGGTTACTCCATCGGGCTTTTCTCTCCTATAAACAAGCACGCACAGCCGCAGAGTCCGTTTCTCGTTACCTCTTTTTTCCTCGGAAGTTTTTTCTCAGCAGAGCGACTCCACGATACGCGTGAAGTTAGAGCGGTCAGAGTCCCACCCTGGCCCAGCAAAGACGGAAAGAGGGAGGGAAGCGGCCCCCCGGCGTGCAAACGTGTAGCTTTGACAGGCTGCGTTGTTGCAAAGCGAAGCAGAAACGCACACGCGCACGCCAAAAAAAAAAAAAAAAGCCCTCAAACAGTCCCTTTTTCTCGCGCTGGAATGAAAGGAATGTCAGCAGAGCTTTTACCTACTGCCCAAATCATAGCCCAGCTTCTCCAGGTCCTAAGGTTGGCCCATCTATCCGCCCCGCCGCGCGCTCTCCCGGCCGATCCTCCGCCTTCCTTCCCCCAAACAAGCCTGGTCCCTTGGAAAGGCGGCCGAGGGGCTGGGATTGCCAGAGTAATTCCATCCGCTCGCACAGAAAGCGAGTCACCCGTCGCCGCCTCGGTGGCTGCCAGGTCCTAGCGCGCGGGAGTTGGACCGCCCGGGCTTTGACTTTACCCTTGGCATTTTCTCACGGGGGAGGGCGACGGGGAGGAGCTCGGAAGGAGCATCTTCGGCCGGGTCTGCTCTGTACGGGCTGCCCCATGAAGGTGGAAGAACAGGTCAGAAGAAGAGGCCTGGTGGATCCCACCAGGCTAGGTCCATCTTATTAAGGATCCCACAGAGTGTCCCTCGGGAGTGGGAGGGCGGAAGGCAGAGAAACCAACAGGAGGCGGCGCCAGAGCCAATGACAGGTAGAGGCACCTCATTCCATCCTCCTCCTCCTCCCTGCTAAGTTCTACAAGGGGCAACATTGAGATTAAGGAGGCGGAGGAGGAAGCTGACAGCCAGTGTTGCCACCTGGACTGGTTGCAACTTAAGTAGGGCAGGTTTGGCATATTGAGGTTGGTGGGGCAGTGCCCCACTTGCTCTAATTGGACCAGCCTGCACAACTCCCACACAAACAACCCGGAGGTCTGTGGAACTTTAAAGGCTAACACATTTATTGCATATTTATTATATTGGTATACAAGTGGGACCTGCAACAAAATGTTGCAGTGTGTGGCGTGCTCCTGGGTTCTAGCAGATGGCCATGTCCTCTTCCACAGTGCTCCATTCCATTGCTCCTCCTCTGCCCCCCCCAACAGACACTTAGCTTTCTGTGGCCACTGCATGCTCAGTCCTCGTTAGATTGGGGTTTGTTCATTTTTGGCCCCACTAGGGTTTCTTCCCTAAATATTTTTTTATAGTTCTACAAATCTTGGGGAACTTCCAGGCAGACAAATAATTCCCTTTTGTTTCTCAGTGGCTCCATTTGGGCTACACTCTTCCCAGCACCGGTCAGCAGCTGAGTTTGCTACTGATGTGATCCTACCCTTTCTCCAAGTAACTCAGGGTAGGGTGCATGGTTCTCTTCCCCACTCATTTGATCCTCACAACAAGCCTGTGAGGTAGGTTAGGTTGAGAGAGTGACTGCCCCAAGGTCACCCAGTGAACTTTGTGGTTGCTGCATATGCACAATACATTTAAAGCATATCCCTCTCCCCCCCAAAAATGAATCCTGGGAACTGCAGTTTACCCTTCACAGAGCTACAATTCCCAGTACCCTTAACAACTACAATTCCCAGGATTTCTGGTGGGAGGGGGAAAATGTGCTTTAAATGTATGGTATGTACACAGTCTAACACACTAGACTGATTTACAATGATTTAAGTTTTGGTGGTCATCAGATGCACGTTGTGGATTCTAGTTGATAAAAGCTTATGGTGTTAAAAACAAACCAACACTGGCTAATCTTTAAGGTGGCACAAGTCTCTTGGTTGGTTTTACCACAACAGACTAACATAGCTACCCTCTTAGAAGCTGTTTCCAGGATACCCATAAAGCAGGGCCTGAAGGAAAAACTCTCCTTTGCAGATTTGTTCCTAGTGTTTGGTGTTGAGAGGTATACTGCCTTTGAGTATAGAGGTTCTATTTAGCTATCACAGCTAATAGCCATTGATGACAGACCTTCATGAATTTCTTTAATTCATGTTCAAAGACACCTCAGCCGTTACAACATCTGGTGGTAGTTAATCCCATAAATGAGTTATGTGAAGAAGTACTTTCTTTTGCCTCATCCTGTGTCTAACTACCAATCAATTTCATCCAGTGGACTGTACCATTTCAGACTGCAGGTGGGAGATATAGTTTTGGAATCTTCCCCCGTAGGATTGCGGTAGAAAACTAGCTCATCAAGAATAAAGGTTCAAGCCAGTATAATCAAGATTTCAACTTGCAGGACGTTTTTTTTTTTTTTACCTAGTGGAGTTTTCAGAAATGCGATTCCTCTATCTACTTTCTGCCCAACCACTCTAGAAGATCTAGGCTGCAGGTAGATGGAAGGCTTTTTGTGTGTGAGAATTAAAGGAGTTATGTTGGAGGCATTGTTGACAGTGATGTGTCCACTCACCCCACTATCATCTCTGTTCAGAATGTTGCCCTTTGCTGTAGTGCTCCCAGAGTAGGGGGACAGTCTCCTCTCCACCACAGCAGCTAAACCTTTGTTTGTTATGAGATTTATTTTTAAAGGTAAATACAACAAATGTTTTTAACACATACTGATTTTTTAAAGAAAACAAAATCTGCAGTTTAATCTTGCATGCATTCTAGATAAAGCTTTTGGACCTTATAGTAAATTATTTTTCCCATTCCACCCCAAAATCTCTTTAAGGACTTCCAACTGTTATGCATCTTACCTGTCCACAACATTAACACTGTCATCCTATAACTGTAATTCTGATTCAGTCCTCCAAGTTCCAGTACTTATAAAAGGAAGGTAGCAGCAGACTTCGGTGTGACCCCAAGGTTTGCAGAAGTATAACAATATTTAGGGGGGGGAACTAATCTCAAAAACAGCCCAATGAGGAGTCAGACTGAGCATGCTCAGTGCCTACCGAATGCTGACCATCTGTGGAGAGGAAAAAAACTGACAACCAGGTGGGAGAGGGGATGGAATGCAATAATTGGAAAAGGAAAACAGAAGAAAAACTAGAGATACCTGCCCATTCACTAGATCTGAGCATCCTCCTGCCTGAAAGAGAGAACTTTGAAGGCTTTCCCACACCCAAACACACATTACTTTTTGTTGCCAGCCCCCACTTGTTCCCTCGATTTCTGAAGTTCAGGGGTGAGTATCCATCCTTATGTAGCAAAAATCACACCATCTGCTCACAAGAGAGAGGTTTCAGCAGGTTTGAGGGACAGCGAAAGGTTTGTAAATTCCAACAAATCGTGGAAAACACCCTACTGTGCTGTGTTGAGGGAATCCCTCAACAACTGATCACTGAGCGTGCCCGTAGCAACTGAAAGTTTGCTGACTTGACTGTTGGGGCAGGGGAATGGAAAACCAGGAAGTGGGTGGGAAATGAAATGGAGAATCCTGGAAAAGGGAGTGTCTGGGCAGGAGTCCCGAACAAGAGCATACTGCAACAGTTTGTTGCAGAACCTGCTGTATATTTCTGTAATATATACCAATTACTAACATTCTGTCACACTGCAGGACGCCTTTACAAGCCCTACTCTACTCTACTCATGATAATGATGGTCATTTTGCTAGTTATTATTCATCACATTTCTATCCCACGTTGCCTTCAAGGAACTCAGGGCAGCACACATGAGGTTATCCAATGTTATCCTCACAGAACCTTTTGAGGTAGGTTAGCTTAGGCTGAGAGACAGTAACTGGCCCAGTGAGTTTCACAGCTGAGCAGAGATTTCGAGCCAGTCTTATTAATGTTGACTCTTCCACATGTGAATTCACCATATGCAAACATTACTTTATATTGAAAAGGGTAAAAGAAAGATATCTGAACTGTGAGCCTCCCAATACAAGTCATGTATAAGCAGCTCTGGGAAAGCCAAATTCAGAGAGGACTCCATGGTGTGACAATCATTTGAAAAGGCTACCTTCGCCCTTGCCTAACCCTCCAGGGGACACATGTCAGTAGCCAAAAGTGTGTGTGGCCATCCCACACTTTCTCATGCACAGAGGACATACATAGGAAGACGCGCACAGAGGAACACAGCCCCATCGTCAGCTGATCCATGCAGATCAGTTGATGGAGGGGGCGGGGTTATCACATCCTCTCCACCCACATGATCAGTCTGCTGATTGAGGAGAATGTGTTGTGCATCCCCATCAAGGGTCTGGGCTTCACTCACCCCCGCACTGTCTCTAGCTTAATTTTTTTTTGCTGCTGCTGCTGCTACCGAAATCAGTGAGTTATGGGGGGAGGGAGAGAAACATTTGCTTGGAAGGAGGGCCCCAAACTGGGAGGTTCGCCATCCTAACACAGAGCATTTTCCTAAAAGGATGGTGACGCCAGGAGATTTTGTTAGGGGTTCAGGCAAGATTCTCAGCAAGGTTCAAGTATGTGAGGCCTGCTCTTAAATATTTTCAAGAAAAATTCCCCAAACTGCAGTGTATTGTGAAAGCATTTGTGATATTTTTCTTTAAATAATTTCTCCAAATATTTATATACCACTTTCCTGAAAACTCCAAAACAGTTTAAAATAGCGAAAAATACAATTTAAAGCCAACAATATGATATTAATATAACAACAACATAGAGCTGTATCCAGCATTGCAGCTCCTCTGGGGCAACCGACTTCCTTGCATGCAACAGAATTTCCTCTTCCAGCCCCCCATATGCCCTCAAAATCAGCTCTGGAGGGTTGGGAAGACGAAACTGAAATCTCATTGCACGAGCAGGACTTTGCTCGGATAGCGTGGGCTACATGCATTCTGCCAAACAAAAGCATTCTGCCAATCTAACTGGACGGTATCAATTCAAGTTTATTCTTTGTTCTCTAGTCACTGCTTTTACCCATCCCTTTTTTCCCCTTCGCAAATATTCATATCATTGAATTCTTTGCATCTGTCTTCACAGTGGAAGATATAGGGCAGATCCGTGAACCAGAACTAACATTTGCAGGAAGGGATTCTGAGGAACTGAGACAAATAGTGGTAACGAGAGAGGAAGTTCTAAGCTTAATGGACAATATAAAAACTGACAAATCACCGGGCCCGGATGGCATCCACCCGAGAGTTCTCAAAGAACTCAAATGTGAAATTGCTGATCTGCTAACTAAAATATGTAACTTGTCCCTTGGGTCCTCCTCTGTGCCTGAGGACTGGAAAGTGGCAAATGTAACGCCAATCTTCAAAAAGGGATCCAGAGGGGATCCCAGAAATTACAGGCCAGTTAGCTGTAGAAAGTGGAGTCCCTCAAGGATCGGTACTGGGACCTGTACTTTTCAACTTGTTCATTAATGACCTAAAATTAGGAGTGAGCAGTGAAGTGGCCAAGTTTGCTGACGACACTAAATTGTTCAGGGTTGTTAAAACAAAAAGGGATTGCGAAGAGCTCCAAAAAGACCTCTCCAAACTGAGTGAATGGGCAGAAAAATGGCAAATGCAATTCAATATAAACAAGTGTAAAATTATGCATATTGGAGCAAAAAAACTTAATTTCACATATACGCTCATGGGGTCTGAACTGGCGGTGACCGACCAGGAGAGAGACCTCGGGGTTGTAGTGGACAGCACGATGAAAATGTCGACCCAGTGTGCGGCAGCTGTGAAAAAGGCAAATTCCATGCTAGCGATAATTAGGAAAGGTATTGAAAATAAAACAGCCGATATCATAATGCCGTTGTATAAATCTATGGTGCGGCCGCATTTGGAATACTGTGTACAGTTCTGGTCACCTCATCTCAAAAAGGATATTATAGAGTTGGAAAAGGTTCAGAAGAGGGCAACCAGAATGATCAAGGGGATGGAGCGACTCCCTTACGAGGAAAGGTTGCAGCATTTGGGGCTTTTTAGTTTAGAGAAATGGCGGGTCAGAGGAGACATGATAGAAGTGTATAAAATTATGCATGGCATTGAGAAAGTGGATAGAGAAAGTTCTTCTCCCTCTCTCATAATACTAGAACTCGTGGACATTCAAAGAAGCTGAATGTTGGAAGATTCAGGACAGACAAAAGGAAGTACTTCTTTACTCAGCGCATAGTTAAACTATGGAATTTGCTCCCACAAGATGCAGTAATGGCCACCAGCTTGGACGGCTTTAAAAGGAGATTAGACAAATTCATGGAGGACAGGGCTATCAATGGCTACTAGCCATGATGGCTGTGCTCTGCCACCCTAGTCAGAGGCAGCATGCTTCTGAAAACCAGTTGCCGGAAGCCTCGGGAGGGGAGAGTGTTCTTGCACTCGGGCCCTGCTTGCGGGCTTCCCCCAGGCACCTGGTTGGCCACTGTGAGAACAGGATGCTGGACTAGATGGGCCACTGGCCTGATCCAGCAGGCTCTTCTTATGTTCTTAATATTTTTCAAGGAAATATTGATAATTTTAAAGGAAATATCAATATTTTGAAAGGAAATATTGATAGATGAAAGGAAGTATCAGTAAAATTATCATTCTTATGTCAGAGGTGGATTTTTTAAAACAAAACATTTTTTCTAAAATAGTCGCAGAAAACCACTACATAAAAATACTATCTGCAGTTATAATCTTTCCCTGAGGCCTTTCTCCAGGTCTCCCCTTTGAGGGAAGCTCGGAGGTGGTAACAAAGGAGAGGGACAGTTGTGGCTCCCCATTGGTGGAATATGTTCCCCAGTGGGTCTGCCTGGTATTGCCATCTTTTTGGCGCCAGGTAAAGACATACCTTTTCTCCCAGGCATTTGATAGATTGAGATGATGTTTTGCTTTTAATATGCTGCCAAATCTTACCGTGGCTGTGTGGGGGCAGTATTGCTATTGTTGTGTTGTTGTTGTTATGTTTTTATAGTGTGTTTTATTTGTTTTGTTTTAACATTTTGTAAGTAACTTGGGGTTCTTCGGATATCAAGCAACTAATAAATCTAATTTATTATATAATAACAATAACAATAACAAGAAGCAGCAGCAGCAGCAAATTAATAGGAAATTCAGTACGAAATCCGAACTGGGTGGAATTCTAGCACATTCCCAGGCTACAACTCATAGAAACAGCCACAATATTGAAAGCAACTGTGTGATGGAAGAGGTTTTCCTTATATCACTCTGACATGTTACTTTAATGGCCCCTTCAAATAGTGAACTCAATTGGTGAGTACAGAGCCTGGAAAAGTTACTTTTTTGAACTACAACTCCTATCAGCCCCAGCCAGCATGGCCACTGCATTGGGCTGATGGGACAGCTTTGCAGAAGTACAAAAAATATTTTTTGGGGGAAAATACTTGAGTGTTAACTTCCTCCACAAACAACCCCAATGAGACTGAGCATGGTAGCCATGGAATGTTGGAAAAGAAAAATGTGACACAACAGAGAAGGGGGGAAGTGGGATGTCCTGCTTTGAGAGAATGGCTGGCTGGAACCCTGATCTGGATGACTCCTGGGGAGATACACTGCAGCATCCTTTTGCAGGTCCCATTTGTTCCTCATATTAACTATAGCAGTTATCATCTGCCTCAGTTGAACAGCCAGGCTCAACAGCATCAGCTGAATAGTCAGCCTCTGCCTTTCCAGTATCCTCTGTCTTTGCCATACATGGCTACTATACAGACCCACTTAACTGTTTTCTAACACACAAGTCCCCCCTGCCCAGAGCAACCCAAGGCACAGAAAAATAAGAAGCTGCCTTATACTGAGTCAGACCATTGGTCCATCTAGCTCCATATTGCCTATCCTGACTAAAAGCAGTTCTCCAGAGTTTCAGGCAGGGTTCTCTTCCAGCCCTACCTGAAGATGCCGAAATTGAACCTTGGACCTTCTGCATGCAAAGCATGTGCTCTGTCAGTGAGCTACAGCTCTTTTCCTTCTCCATCAGGGTGCTTGAGGCAAAAAAATCCATATAGCATGCCTTCTGGTGAAATCAATAATAAATTACATAACTGACCATTTTATGCTCTCAAACTTCAAGAGGGTACCTGGAAAACCTTCCGCCTGAGGCCTCCTTAATGATAGGGCCAGTTTGTCCATTGCTTCCTCAGGGGATCCTTACAATACACATACCCTCTCTGTCCTAATTAATGATGGACATTGTGCTAGCCACATTTATAATTAAAGTGGTGGGTGGAGGCAAAAGAATCACTTACTATCCTTTTCATCCCATCATAGATGTACCGAAAGGGGCCTGCTTATTCTGGTTAATCGAAACCCCATTCCCTCCCATCCCCTAGAAACACAGCTTGTTGCAGCACGTCTTGTGTTAAAAGTAATCAGCCTGCTGAAATTATTTTAAGTTAAAGAGTGGAGCTTCTCACTGTATGCCTTGTTCCAAAGTTCCATCTGCAAGAAGTGTTTAAAGCAATCCTTGCTACCACATGGCCCATTGGCGCCCGAATCTGGTAGGCACTGAAAGAGACCTTGTATTCTACTCCTAAAATTAATAGGCATCACGAGATCTTTTGCCATGGTGATGAATGTACATATTTATAACATGTTCTCCAACGAGCCTTCTCTGGCATACAGTGCTGCTGCTGGAAAAAGCACACACACAAAAAAGTCACTGGCTGCACATCTGTTTTCCCTATTTAGATGAAGAGCTCTCCTTTCTTACTTTCCTTTAATAATTTGACCTCTTTTGTTTCTGACAAAGGATGCTGTCGGGCAGAGCACTGGTTCCTTGGATTCATTCCAAGCTCAGATGAGGTCAGAATGTGAGATGGGGAAGGGGGTAGGGAAGCCAGTTCTCACAGCTGGATGGCCACTAAGTAATCTGAGCAAACAGTGGGGGGCAGGATTAAGAACATCAAATGGAATTGGATTCCTGGTTGGAAGAGTTGCACCGCTGATGCAGGAATCACAAAAGCTTTGACTTCTGTCATCATGAAAAGCTGGTGGGTCTCTTTTTTCTTGCACGTCCACACTGGTGATTGCCTCTGTTCTGCATCACCTCCATTCCGATTCACAAAGGACCCCTGCAGGATCTAAGCAGCTAACTGGAGCAAACATTACTGCGTCTGCTCTGCCACTGGCTGCGCTGGGTTAGGAATAAATGTTGAGAATCCAGGCACTTGGCAATAGGAATGAGGAAGAAATCTGGTTCACTTTGCATTTTAATGCAAGCCTGCCTAATTTGTACTTTCTGAACCGAAATGCAAACTGAAATGCAGTCCTCCTTTGAAATGCAGTCCTCCTTTGAAATTCACACTTCTCTGTATTTTGCTATGCAGTTTTCCAAGCAAATAAGTACAAAAATGCATATATTTGGGAAACGTGTGCAGAAAAAGGCATTTATTGGTGAAAATAACAAACAACCATGCATTATATTAGAGGAAAGTGCTTGCAGAAATGTATATATTAGTCAAAACTGAATCGAAAGTGTGTATATTTAGGAGAAATTCAGACTGAAATGCTGAATGTTCATGTGAAAAATTGCAGACTGCTGGGAGGAAGGACAGGATATAAATAAATTAATTAAATAAATAAAATGAGGATAAATGAATTCTAAGATTGGAAAAAATGAGAAACAAAAATAGATGCATTTGACCATCCCTACTTGGCAGCCCCTGTATTAAAAAAGAAAAAAAAAGGCTTCCAGGATCACACAAAATGTGGCAACCATATGTGTATAACTGCCATGTGGATGGAATAGTTCATACAACTGTTGCCACCATGTAATCCTAGCTGAACTGCAGGCCAATCAATGGACCACTGCAAAGTTTTGAAAGGGTCTAGCAAGCATCAGAACTGGAACATAGTGCTAGACCTGGGGGAGGGGGGAGCCTCTGGCCATCTACATGTTTATTTACTTTTATTTTAAAAATATTTATATGCCACTTTTCCAAGCAAAGGCCATCCAAAGCACCCTGCAACAATAAAAAATACATGAGTAAAAGTGTCAATATTACTAACACCAAGAATAAAACTTATGTATACCAGGGTGTCAGATTGGCTCTGCAATTAGTCTGGAGCCATTTGAGAGCAATTATCTCTATGGCCTGAGTCATTCTCTCATTCCAAATGGAGACTAGGGTCCCTCGACAGGACTGCTAGCCATATCTTCAGGGAAAAGCCCCCAGGGACTTCAGAAATCCATCTGGATTCATCAGTTTTCTGGGGTGGACCATAACAATTGGTTCACCATCCCTGTAGAGACTTTGAACAGCTCTAAAGTTAACTCTGACCAGGTACTGGTATGACCAATGGTCGGGGACGATGGGAACTGTAGCCCACCAATATCTAGAGGGCCACAAATTCCCTATCCCAGTGCTAGGCAATATCTTAATTGTAGACCATCAGCTCCAATTTTCTGCAAGCAAGTTCACTAATTTTTGTCCAGAAGAACAAGAACTCCCATCCTTCTCTCCAGTGATTTATTTATTTATTATTTAATTTATATCCCGCCCTTCCTCCTAGCAGGAGCCCAGTGATGACAGGCACACTTGCATATAGTGTTGGGCGTTGCCTTAGGAGACCCAATTACTTCCTTGGCCAACCCCCTGATGATATAGGAAATCCCACTACATCTTCCTCAATAGGTAGCCATCCACCCTATCAGGGATATCATAACAATGTTTTTCCCTGCACTGGCAGGGTTGGACTTGATGATCTTTGAGGCCCCTTTCAACTCTATCATACTGTGATTCACAGGCAGCTCCACATAGAGCATATTGACATAGTCAATAATGTTAACATCATAAAATCACAAACTGTGACCTCTCTTCCCAGCCAGGTAGGGCTGCAGTTATAGAAGAGGCAGAGTCCACCCCAACTGTAGAATTCATCTGCAGTTGATATCCAAAGATCCACCATATGTTGAGACCAATTTAGCAAAAGACAAGCGACAAACTCACGTGGATGCCAGGACTGGGGGTTGCCCAGATAGGGGTGCACCTGTCCTGACCTCCCCACACTTAACTATCCACTCAGTACCTGAAACAAACACTACATCTTCAGTTGTACAGCTCGCAACTCTGAGCCCCGCACAGCTAACATTATTATTATTAATTATTGTTATTGTTATGTGCCTTCAAGTCGATTTTGAATTATGGCGACCCTGTGAATCAACAACCTCAAATAGCATCTGCTATAAACCACCTTGTTCAGATCTTGTAAACTCAGGTCTGTGGCTTCTTTTATGGAATCAATCCATCTCTTGTTTGGCCTTCCTCTTTTTCTACTCCCTTCTGTTTTTCCCAGCATTATGGGCTTTTCTAGTGAATCAGGTCTTCTCATGATGTGTCCAAAGTATGATAACCTCAGTTTCATCATTTTAGCTTCTAGTGATAGTTGTGGTTTAATTTGTTCTAACATCCAATTATTTGTCTTTTTTGCAGTCCATAGTATGTGTAAAGCTCTCCTCCAACACCACATTTCAGATGAGTTGATTTTTCTCTTATCCGCTTTTTTCACTGTCCAACTTTCACATCCATACATAGAGACCGGGAATATTATGGTCTGAATGATCCTGACTTTAGTGTTCAATGATACATCTCTGCATTTGAGGACCTTTTCTAGTTCTCTCATAGCTGCCCTCCCCAGTCCTAGCCTTCTTCTGATTTCTTGACTATTGTCTCCATTTTGGTTAATGACTGTGCCGAGGTATTGATAATCCTTGACAAGTTCAATGTCCTCGTTGTCAACTTTAAAGTTACATAAAATAATGATTAATTATTCTTATTAAGAGGAAAACTTAAAATTCGGATAAATCCTACATGCACATTATGCATTCAAGTTGTGAAATAGATGACAAAGACAAGCAAATAATCATAAAAAATTCAAAACCTGAACAAATGGAAGGGGGGCTAGACATTCTCCTTGCCTGGGGCACTGTTTAGTTTAGAGCTGACACTGAATAGGGCTCCATTGCCACCCTTGCTCTTGGAGGCAAGCAACAGTTCTGCCGGCACTCTTTGGGTCAAGCTAGCTTCACATGAATCCTTCCGCATGGGTGACTGCAAAGGCTTCCATACAGTGTGGTGTGAGATTTCTGCCATTAAGTAAACAAAACAGGGCTGAGCCAAAACTTCAGTGTGGTGTGAGATTTCTGCCGTTAAGTAAACAAAACGGCTGAGCCAAAATTTCTCAGAAAATGATTTTCTGACAAATTTTTGGAAAATGTTATTTTCCCCCCTAAGCTCTTCCTGCTGGAGAATTGCAGTCCTCCCTTGCAGAATATTCAGCAAAAAGTATCCTCCTTAATTTTGCCATCCATGAATTTTGAGTGCATCTGTGGATCTGGTTTTTAGTATTTAATATTATTTTAACGTCATTGAAGGAAGCCCCTGCTCCTTCTAGTTCCACTCTCATCCACATCCTTGCTTCATTCACAAATATGAACTAACAATGGAATTTCAACATTAAGGGATTTCACAGAAGAGAATTTTCTGTTGAAGAATTTCATTTCCGCCTGCCAGAACTAATTAGCAACCCCCCCCTCAATTTTGCCACGCACAAATAGTGTGAAGAATTTTGTGAAACCGTTTTCACTCAACCCTAAAAATACCACCACCATCACACTGGTAAGCCCATTGCTCCTATGCAGCAGAACGCAACTAGAAATTACCCTGTGTTTTTGGCAATAGTGCAATCCTGTGCCACTGAGGTCTCACTGAGTTCATGTACTCCCAGGGTACATGTGTATAGGACTGTAGCCTAAGGCATCCCAAAACCAAATAATGCAAAAGATGAAAAGAATTCCAAAGATCTTTACTTACCTGTCTGACAGGCACCAAAAATTGCTGGATCACCTTTGGAAGCCTCTGTCTCTGGAGGGAGAAAAACAAACAAACCTTCTGAAAAATCAGCTTGATTCAGAAGTGCAAAGGGAGCAATGACATTGTCATAATCAATACAGAGTGGCTGTTGCTAAGGTGTTCCTCCTAGCTACTTAATTTGGTCCATCCTCATTCTATGCCTAAATTCAACATTGCCTGATTTGATTGATGATTGTAATGAGGATGATGCGCTTTGGGTCAACTGGACATAGAAAAAACCCCACACATCTCCAATGCTGTGGGGTCACATCAGCCCCCAAACTTTGCACTGGCCAATGACTCTGACAGCTGGATTGTGCAGTTTCTTTGTTCACTCTCACCTCCTTATTTTGGCAAGACCTCCCTGATTCCATCTTCTTTCTTCACCAGAGCCCGAAATTTGCCCTTAAAGAGCCATTTATGGCTTTCAGAGGTGACAAGTGAATGGAGCATTCCAATCTCTTACCCACCTGAATTGACACAGCTTTACCTCTTCTCCGTCAACACAGCCCCCTTTCCTGCCATCCAGCCTGCCTCACATTGGTTGCTAGGCAACCAAAGCAGGCCTATTCTCCAAAGATAATCGGCATTAACTTGCCATCCTTTTTTTAGGTTGTATTTTAGAAATGTTATTTATTTTATTATTATTTCTTAACAAAAGTAAATTAAAAAATGACCAGGTCCAAATTGAATAAACCGTTCTCTGAATGTAGAGTAAGTTATCCTCACAAAAGCAGCTCACACATCCCATAGAGATTTGTGAAGCCAGAGTACTTTTCATTTGATAGGATATACTGGGGAGGGGAGTTGGAATGCTAATCTTCACTTGTTTTTCTTGCATCTCAAGAGGCCTTGAATCTTCCAAACATTAGCTTCTCCTTTTCAGTCAGGACTGCAAGATTATATATATATATATATATATATATATATATATATATATATATATATATATATATATATATGTATTCTAATCTATATATTCTTGTAAGAGTGTCTTCACAGTGTAATTCACATGGCTGCCAACAGATGGCACTAACCTGCAAACAACAATATAATGACATTTTGGAAGAGGAGGCAAGGATAGGAAGAGCAGAGGAGAATAAGGCTGAGATAGAGGAGGAAGGCCAGGTAGTGGGGGGGGGGGAAGATGACAATTAGAATGAGGAAGTGAGATGGGGACTGAGTGGGAGAGAAGGTTAAGGCAAAGGAAGAAGAGGGTAGCAGAGGAGGTGACTAAGGGGGAGCTCAAGGGGAGGAAAGCAAGGGGGATAGTCCCATTTGCTGTCGAAATAAGTCACATGGAGCAACTTTCAGAGGGCTCAATTTGCCTGGGCATGCCTGACCCCCTCCTGAGAACAGATACGCACAACCAAAGCAAGCTGCCCTTCCCCGCTCCCGAAGGTTGGGAGGGTCCACAGGAAAGCTGTGACTTCCCCCCCCTTCATGCTTGGGAGGGGGCGGGCTAAGCAGGATTGACCGCTCGCCATGTTGCCTGATACAAGAGAGATCAATCCAGGTTAATTTGGGTATGCGAGACAGCTCCCTCCGGTGACTGCTCCCACTCTCCTGAACGTAGCCTGTTTTGCTGGGCTTTCGAGTCCCAAAGTCTGGCCTTCAAATCACCTTGCAGGCAGCAATATGCTAAAAGAAAGGTTTCCACCTTCTTTTTAGCAGTGTGTCGTGGCTTGCAAGGTGCTTTGAAGCCTCCAAAGCCCAGCAAAACAGAACACATTCAGGTGAGCGAGACATCTCTGCTCTCTCGGGCACCCCAAGCAAGCTGGACTGGACAGAGGCACATAGGAAAGCAGCTGCAAAAGGAGCACAACTCCTTTTGCACAACTCTTAAATAATAAATAGAGCTATCAAAGATTCCCCATTCCTCCTGCATCCCTTTAGAATCCTTCCCTCTATGCAATGCAGTAACACTTTGGTTCCTATCCAAGTTTACTCTCACTACCAAGAGCCCCTTGCACATGTGGAAATTCATCTATTATGGAGCTGCTTTATATCAGGTCAGGCCGTTGGTCCATCTAGCTCAGTATTGTCTACACTGACTAGCAGAAGGTCTCCAGGGTTTCAGGTAGATGCCTCTCCTAGCCCTATGTGAAGATATTGCGAATTGAACTTGGGACCATCTGTGTTTAAAGCAGATTAACTACCACTGAGCCAAGGCCCTTCCTCATTTGGTATTTTATTATTATTGAGTATACAGCCAGCCTCAAGGCCAACCTTAATGTAATGCAGCAAGAGATCTGCAGTTAGGATCTCCAAAGCAGGTCTCTAGGACAGGTTGTTTAACCCTTTTCTTTCTTCTCCTTTCCTCTCATCTCTGCTACTGGGCTGGAGGTGGGGGAGAGAGAGGTACGAACTAACAGCCATCCAAAATACTATACCTCTTAATGCATTGACAAAATGAAGAACCCCACTGTGGGTCAGCCAGCTGAAGTCATCCAGGTTCCAGTTTTCATTGAAGTCCATCTTTTCTGTACAAGGTCAAAGCAACCTCTGCCTTACAAGATCTGTGCAATGTCACGATAAGCTTTTCAAGGTGACAAGAAAGGGGCAGCAAATCCTTCTGAGAAAAAACAGGACAACATATAGTTAATTATGATTAGCACCGACTTCATGATATGAAAGAATGGAAGGCTGCTACTGAAGCAGAAATGCTGTAACACATTTCAGATTTCCTCCCCCGTTAATCTCTGATGTCAGGCCAACATGTTATATCAATGAAGATCAATGAAGCAGGAAAGAAAAATCCTTTGCAGATGCAATTAATGTTGGTCTTGTAACTCTACCCCTCCTCCACTGTTGTTGTTATTATGTGCCTTCAAGTCGATTACATCTTATGGCGACTCTATGAATCTGACCTCCAAGAGCATCTGTCATGAACCGCCCTGTTCAGATCTTGTAAGTTCAGGTCTGTGGTTTCCTTTATGGAATCAATCCATCTCTTGTTTGGCCTTCCTCTTTTTCTACTCCCTTCTGTTTTTCCCAGCATTATGATCTTTTCTAGTGAATCATGCCTTCTCATGATGTGTCCAAAGTATGATAATCTCAGTTTCATCATTTTAGCTTCTAGTGATAGTTCTGGTTTAATTTGTTCTAACACCCAATTATTTGTCTTTTTCACAGTCCATAGTATGTGTAAAGCTCTCCTCCAACACCACATTTCAGATGAGTTGATTTTTCTCTTCGCTTTCTTTCACTGTCCTTCTTTCACATCCATACATAGAGATTGGGAATACCATGGTCTGAATGATCCTGACTTTAGTGTTCAGTGATACATCTTTGCATTTGAGGACCTTTTCTAGTTCTCTCATAGCTGCCCTCCCCAGTCCTAGCCTTCTTCTGATTTCTTGACTATTGTCTCCATTTTGGTTAATGACTGTGCCGAGGTATTGATAATCCTTGACAAGTTCAATGTCCTCATTGTCAACTTTAAAGTTACTTAAATCTTCTGTTATCACTACTTTAGTCTTTTTGATGTTCAGCTGTAGTCCTGCTTTTGTGCTTTCCTCTTTAACTTTCATGAGCATTCATTTCAAATCATTCCTGGTTTCTGCTAGTAGTATGGTATCATCTGCATATCTTAAATTATTGATTGCATATCGTAAATTATTAAACCAGGAGGCGGGGCTTGGACACCAAGAAAGATGGCGGTGTAGGGTGAAAGCTCCCCTGCCCGACATATCATTAATGCCCTTAATCACAGAAAAAAATGGTTTGTTCATTTATCAAACAAATTCCCTTTACGGGGCATGCTCTGGGAAGAGCAGAGAAACAAAAACCTGGACCTTACAGGATATTTTAAACCGACGGGAAGGATACTGATTTCGAGACCAGCTCAAGACAGACTCCTGATTAACTCCAAAATGGTGACAAGCATGAATAAAACCTCTATGGGTACACAAACAGAGGCAGAGGTGGGCACCCCTGAAACAATTGTGGGGACAATTGAGGAGGAAATTTCAAAGCACTTTCAGTCCCTTAAACAAGATTTGATGGCTAGCTGGCTGTCAATACTAGAGGAAAAACTGGGAAGTGTGACTAAAAGAATAGACGTAGTGGAAAGAACTATGACCCAAACAGAGGAGACTCTTAGGGATTAAGATACCAAATTTAAAATGTTAAAGACAGACCACATAATTATTAAACTTAAACTGGAGGACCTGGAAAAAAGAAATAGAAGATCCAACCTTCATTTTAGAGGGGTGGAATAAAATGAGGAACAAGATAATGTTAAAATATTGATTACAAAATGGCTGACAACGTTGCTGCCAGACTTTCCCCTGGAGGAAGACTGTGAAAGAGCTCATAGAGCCCTTGGACCAATACTCAGAGAAAGCCCCAGGGACATAGTAGTCTGTTTTGCGAAATACTCCAAGAAAGAGGCTTTACTTAAAAATCTCAAGGAGAAGGGTGAAGTTAAATATAGTAGTAGTAAAGTTTAATATGGTCACAGACCAAACAGAGTTAAATATAAAGACTCCACAATTATGGTACTCCAAGATCTTGCCCCAGAGACGTTAGAGAGAAGAAGAAATCTGAGACCTTATACACTTATATTGCAAAAAGCAGGGCTAAAATACTGTTTGGGTTCCCATTTAAACGTATAGTTCCCTACAAAGGGATTACACACATAGCATCTACAGAAAAAGAGGTAGCAAATATATTAAAAATATTACAGTTGGAACAATCATAAGAGAAAGAGAATCAGAAAAAAGGGATTAGGTTGGAGAAGCAGAATTAGAAAAGGACAACGAGGATTTTGAAATGATCAGGCGAAAAAGGCAGAACAGAGGGAGTCTGGAAAACAGAGGAAAAGGAATGCACCCCTTCTTTGAGAATTCGACTCTGCAACGCAGTCTCAGAAATCTTCCAGACGCAGATGAGAAGGAGCATCAGATCATCATAATAGTTCCAAACAGAGTTATATCTAAGTTGAGTTTGGGCAAAATGTAAACCAGTGGTTCCCAACCTTTATGAGCACGGGACCCCCTTTATAAGCTGAAAATTTTTTTGACCCCCTCCCCCCAGGAAGGCAGGCTGGCTGCCAGGAAGGAAGGGGGAAAGCAGCCTTTCTTTGCAGGCTTGCTTCTTTTTGCTTCACAAAAAGCCCTCTCCTCTCATTCTGAGCAAGGGTGTTAGCAGCAGCGGCAGTGCGAGGAGACAGGAGTCGGTGATAGTAATCCCCTCTTCTTCCTGGTAGCTCCACCCTCAGTCTCCTTTGGCATCTGCCATGTATTTTATAGGCAGATGCCTGCCCTTGGCGCGCCTAAAAGACACTCTGGAGCTTCAGCAAAAGGCCTCCCCTCTTGTTTGGAGCAAGGGGGAGGTGTCATCTGCAGCGGCAGCAGAAAGCAGACAGTGTCGAGGGAGTGAAGACTTTTTTAAAAAAATTAATAAATAAATCATTTCTTTACTGTTCACGGCCCCCTCTGGATTACTTTGCGGGCTCCCTGGGGGTCCCGGCCCCCAGGTTGGGAACCACTGATGTAAACTAAAGGTCCAGGTTGGCTTGTTTGAGTTTGAGCCACTTCCTCCCCCCCCATAATATTATTTTATTTTATTGCTTTTTTTTTTTTTAAGGGCATATAAAAATAATGATGAAGATAAGGGCTGGGATAAGATCTTGTCCCATGTTATCGTCCTATGAGGTAATAGGTCGAATCCCTGTGAGCTATAATTAGTTTTTCAATATTTCAAAAACTATAAATTAATTTACTGGGTGACACAGAGACGTGCACCTGAAGGGGAAAGAACCAGGCCTCTAAAAAAAGGGGGTGAGGTAAAAGAAGGGAGGCACAGGAAGGGGTTAACAGTTCTGTGAAAAGAGAGAGTTAAATTAGAAGAAATAGGTGAGGTTATATTCAAGATTAGTATTACAACATGAGAATTTCAACACTTAATATTAAAGGAATGGGCACGGTCATTAAGATAAACAGATTAGCCAAACCAGTAAGAGATTTACACCCTAATGCACTAATGTTGCAAGAGATACATAAGGCCAAACTGGCAGATGGATTTCTAAATGGCACTCAATGGAACCAAATTCCTGGCAAAAGGGACCAGTAAGGCCAGAGGAGTGGCACTTCTTTTTCTTGATTTTGAACCCAGTAGACAAATGTTAGACCCTCAGGGTAGATTTATCTGTGTAGAAGGAATGTTGGAAGGGAGTTTGAAAACCAGGGAGATGGCCTGTTCTGGATGTGATTGCATTTCCTTGGAAGGAGCAGTTCCACAGCTTGGGAGTACTCCTGGATCCAGCATTCTCACTGGAGGCTCAGGTGGCCTCTGTGGCTAGGAGTGCCTTTTCCAGGTACAGCTGGTTTGCCAACTTTGACCCTTTTTGACAGAGATGACTTAGCACAGTACTCCATTCTCTGGTAACTTCCAGATTGGATTATTGCAGTGTGCTCTACTTGGGGCTGTTCTTGAAGACGACTTGGAAACTTCAACTCATCCAAAATGCAGCAGCCAGATTACTGGCTTGGGTTCTTTTAGATCTCACATAAACCATGTTTTAAAACAGTTGCATTGGTTGCCATTTCACTTCTGGACCCAATTTAAAGTGCTCACGTTCGTGGTTAAAGCCCTAAACAACTTAGATCCCAAATATCTGAAAAACCATCTCCTTCTCTACAGACCCTCTCAGGTGTTGTGAGCAGCAGAGGGGGCCCTTTTGGAAGCTCCACCACCCTCAGAAGCTGAGGGGGTAGCGTAGGAGAGGGCATTCTCTGTGATGGTCCCTAAGCTGTGCGTCTCCCTCCTCACTGAGGTGCATCTGGCAACTTAAGAACATAAGAACATGAGAACATAAGAAGAGCCTGCTGGATCAGGCCAGTGGCCCATCTAGTCCAGCATCCTGTTCTCACAGTGGCCAACCGGGTGCCTGGGGGAAGCCCGCAAGCAGGTCCCGAGTGCAAGAACACTCTCCCCTCCTGAGGCTTCCGGCAACTGGTTTTCAGAAGCATGCTGCCTCTGACTAGGGTGGCAGAGCACAGCCATCATTGCTAGTAGCCATTGATAGCCCTGTCCTCCATGAATTTGTCTAATCTTCTTTTAAAGCCATCCAAGCTGGTGGCCATTACTGCATCTTGTGGGAGCAAATTCCATAGTTTAACTATGCGCTGAGTAAAGAAGTACTTCCTTTTGTCTGTCCTGAATCTTCCAACATTCAGCTTCTTTGAATGTCCACGAGTTCTAGTATTATGAGAGAGGAAGAAGAACTTTTCTCTATCCACTTTCTCAATGCCATGCATAATTTTATACACTTCTATCATGTCTCCTCTGACCCGCCTTTTCTCTAAACTAAAAAGCCCCAAATGCTGCAACCTTTCCTCGTAAGGGAGTCGCTCCATCCCCTTGATCATTCTGGTTGCCCTCTTCTGAACCTTTTCCAACTCTATAATATCTTTTTTGAGATGAGGCGACCAGAACTGTACACAGTATTCCAAATGCGGCCGCACCATAGATTTATACAACGGCATTATGATATCGGCTGTTTTATTTTCAATACCTTTCCTAATTATCGCTAGCATGGAATTTGCCTTTTCCACAGCTGCCGCACACTGGGTCAACATTTTCATCGTGCTGTCCACTACAACCCCGAGGTCTCTCTCCTGGTCGGTCACCGCCAGTTCAGACCCCATGAGCGTATATGTGAAATTAAGATTTTTTGCTCCAATATGCATAATTTTACACTTGTTTATATTGAATTGCATTGGCCATTTTTCTGCCCATTCACTCAGTTTGGAGAGGTCTTTTTGGAGCTCTTCGCAATCTCTTTTTGTTTTAACAACCCTGAACAATTTAGTGTCGTCAGCAAACTTGGCCACTTCACTGCTCACTCCTAATTCTAGGTCATTAATGAACAAGTTGAAAAGTACAGGTCCCAATACCGATCCTTGAGGGACTCCACTTTCTACAGCCCTCCATTGGGAGAGCTGTCCGTTTATTCCTACTCTCTGCTTTCTGCTTCTTCACCAATTCCTTATCCACAAGAGGACCTCTCCTCTTATTCTATGACTGCTAAGCTTCCCCAGAAGTCTTTGGTGAGATATCTTGTCAAAAGCTTTTTGAAAGTCTAAGTACACTATGTCCACTGGATCACCTCTATCTATATGCTTGTTGACACTCTCAAAGAATTCTAATAGGTTACTGAGACAGGACTTTCCCTTGCAGAAGCCATGCTGGCTCTGCTTCAGCAAGGCTTGTTCTTCTATGTGCTTAGTTAATCTAGCTTTAATAATACTTTCTACCAGTTTTCCAGGGACAGAAGTTAAGCTAACTGGCCTGTAATTTCCGGGATCCCCTCTGGATCCCTTTTTGAAGATTGGCGTTACATTTGCCACTTTCCAGTCCTCAGGCACGGAGGAGGACCCAAGGGACAAGTTACATATTTTAGTTAGCAGATCAGCAATTTCACATTTGAGTTCTTTGAGAACTCTCGGGTGGATGCCATCCAGGCCCGGTGATTTGTCAGTTTTTATATTGTCCATTAAGCCTAGAACTTCCTCTCTCGTTACCACTATTTGTCTCAGTTCCTCAGAATCCCTTCCTGCAAATGTTAGTTCAGGTTCAGGGATCTGCCCTATATCTTCCACCGTGAAGACAGATGCAAAGAATTCATTTAGCTTCTCTGCAATCTCCTTATCGTTCTTTAGTACACCTTTGACTCCCTTATCATCCAAGGGTCCAATTGCCTCCCTAGATGGTCTCCTGCTTTGAATGTATTTATAGAATTTTTTGTTGTTGGTTTTTATGTTCTTAGCAATGTGCTCCTCAAATTCTTTTTTAGCATCCCTTATTGTCTTCTTGCATTTCTTTTGCCAGAGTTTGTGTTCCTTTTTATTTTCTTCATTCAAACAAGACTTCCATTTTCTGAAGGAAGACTTTTTGCCTCTAAGAGCTTCCTTGACTTTGCTCGTTAACCATGCTGGCATCTTCTTGGCCCTGGCAGTACCTTTTCTGATCTGCGGTATGCACTCCAGTTGAGCTTCTAATATAGTGTTTTTAAACAACTTCCAAGCATTTTCGAGTGATGTGACCCTCTGGACTTTGTTTTTCAGCTTTTTTTTTACCGATCCCCTCATTTTTGTGAAGTTTCCTCTTTTGAAGTCAAATGTGACCGTGTTGGATTTTCTTGGCAATTGGCCATTTACATTCACTGTACAGTTTTAGGCAAATGCTGAAGATGCATCTCTTTACCTTGGTGTTTGACATGTGAGATGTAAAGAATGAGTTTCTCACTAATTTGTTGTTGTTGTTGTTTTTTGTTGTTGTATCCCGCCCTTCCTCCCAATAAGGAACAGGTTATGGAATATGTATGATGCCCTCAACAGTTTCTCCCATTTCCAAATGTGCCCACAGCCCAGAAAGGTTGGCAACCTCTGACCCATTGGTAGGGCCGGTTCTGCTCCTTCCACCCTGCCAAACAGGGAAGTGCTATGATGTGAGTAGTTTGTACATGGTCCAAATCAGTCACCAACCTGGGCACTGGAAATTGTCAAAATTGTTCAGGGCAAGGGACAACCCAAACTGGAAACGAAGTAGAGTTCTTCATCCTATACAGAGCTAGAAGAACTTTCACTTCTCATTTCCCAATTTTTCATGATGTCTTTCGTGATGCTGGAATTCTTGAAGATCCGCGTGTCTCTCATTGATCAAAATCCAACCATCATGAAATCACCGGGTCCTCTCCAGCAAAATATTTCAAGCAGAGCCACAAAGGCTTTTGGTTTCACTGTTCTGTGCGAGCTGTCTGCCAGTGATTCCGAAACCAGAGCACCCACCCACCCCACTCTCCTCCAAAAAAACTAAGCAAAATCACTGCAGGCAGCAAGAAATTACAGGAAAAATGGTTAAGATCAAAGGAAAGGAGTGGTAGTTTCTTTTGTCCTTAAACCATAGCAGACAGAAACTAAAGCTTAACTATTTTAAGTAGAGATCTTTCCCGGTCTGCATCTGTACTGGAATTGTTTTAAAGATGTTTTTAAGATATTTTAAATATATTTTTATTGTTTTATCACTTGTTGTTTGCCCCCTTGGGCTCCTTTTGGGGGGACTGGCGGGAAATAAATTTAACAAACAAACAATAATAAATATTTGGGGAGGATGAGACTGTTTTAGGGGCCTAAAGGTGCTGAACGACAGGGTTCTGTGAGCCCATTTTATTGAAAGATAAAATGTGGAGCCCTTCACCTGCATTGCAGTGCCTGCAGAAAATAATTAGAAACTTGCATTGCACACCCTGGGTGCTCCCTCCCTCCCTCTCTCTCTCTCTCTCACACACACACCCCTCATGCAATCCATATGCTTTAATCCCTTTTGACATCCAACATCTTTTGGTCTTTTGCAGCTCTCCACAGAATTACTCCACCCTCTCAGCCCTCATTTTGCACGATAACCCTACCCATGACTTTCACTCTGCAACTCTACCACATTATTTGCTACCATTCTAAATGGAGGCAGGGCGCGTTTACAAGATAAGAAGAAAAGAGCCTTGCAGGACCAGGCCAATGGCCCATCTAGTCTAGCCTCCTCTTCTCACAATGGCCAACCAGATACTCACAGGAAGCCCACAAGCAGTACCTGAGTGCAAGAGTGCTCTCCCTACCTGTGATTCCCAGCAACTGGTATTCATAGGCATGCTGCCTGTGACAATTTCTGATGGGGACCACAGCAGGAGTAAAGGCTACCAAAAAAAGCCCTACACAGCTTGGGACTAGGATACCTGAAATATCGTCTTACCCCTTATATACCCAGTCGATCACTGCGCTCCGCAGATGAGGGCCTCCTGCAGATACCACCTTATCAGGAGGTCTGTTCCGCACAACATAGGAAGTGGACCTTTAGTGTAGTGGCACCTACCCTTTAGAATTCCCTTCCATTAAGTATTAGACTGGCACCATCTCTGTTATCTTTGCGGCGCCTACTGAAGACCTTTCTCTTTCAACAAGCCTTTTAAGTGGAGAACTTATCCCAGTCTGTGTTGGAATTGCTTTTTAAGATTTTAATAAACTCAGAACAATTGTAAGTACAGTTCCATGGCATGCCACCCTAATGAGAAAAGGAGTCGAAGATGTGTGGGAGTTTCTAAAAAATGAAATTTCTAAAAAAAAAGAAAAGGAAATTCTAAAGGCGCAATGGCAAGCAATTCCAACAAGGAAAAAAGGGGGGAAACAACAGAAGAAGCCAATGTGGCTTCACAAAAAGCTTAGAGATAACCTGAAAACAAAAAAAGGACACATGCAGGAAGTGGAAAGAAGGCCAGGCCACAAAGGAAGAGTACAGGCAGGTATCACGGAATTGCAGGGATGGTGTCAGGAAGGCTAAAACTGAGAATGAGCTGAGGATAGCGAGGGATGCTAAAAGCAACAAAAAAGCTTTCTTCAGGTATGTCCACAGTAAAAGACAGAGAAAAGAAATGGTGACACAGCTACTCAATGAAGATGGCGAAATGATAACAGATGAGAAAGAAAAAGCAGAAGTGCTCAATTCCTACTTTGGCTCAGTCTTCTCCCAAAAAAGGGCCTATGACCCTCCCGGGAAACATGAAGTAAAAGGGTCAGGATTGGACCTTGAGATGGATAGACAAATGGTCAAGGAATACCTAATCACTTTCAATGCGTTCAAATAGGCGCACCGTTTGAAAATCACTGTCCTAGAAACAGAAAATCCTGATGCAAACTGGAGAATACAAAAGAACAGCACGCAGGGGCAGAGTGTGTGTGTGGAAGGTAAATGGAAGCCACTCATGCTTCCCAAGTGTATTGCACTAGCACCCATGCCACAGAGGCTTCTCTGGTACTCTAATTTGAATGATAAAATAAAAGAGAGCCTTATTTTCTTTTAGGGAGGCACTCAAATGAAAAAAAAAAACACCCCACACTCAGTTAATTAAAATCTGCATACATTTTCATATGGCTAAAATAAAGCATTGTTTTTTTCTTTGTCTTCTGAAGTAGAAAACATGTTCTGTAGATGAGGCACGCACAATGTCACAACAAGCACATCTCAGAAGAGGCATTCCCTGCTGTATTTCAGAGAAGAAACGTCTCTTCAAAGATGGCATTGGTACCTGCTGCCAATGAACTTGTAAATGCTTAATAATTAATATTGTTGGAAGTGGGGCAAGAGAAACTCCTGTTTGGGTTCTTTTGTTTGTATTCGAGAAGGAAGATAGAGTCCTCCAGCTGGCAAGGCTTGCCTACCTTTACCTGCACTGTTCTCTGCCTAACTTCCTTCCATTGTAAACTGATATGCTCAGGGAAGCTGACCTGCCCCTCCTTTGTCTTCTTCTTTGACTGAGGAAAGAGGAGACATCTCTGTCTTTGCTCTCTCTCCTGAGCCATGAGAGCAATACCCAAGTCTGGGCATTGCGCCTCCAACGTAGTTAGTTAGACAGAGATTGGAAGTTACTTTTTTTGAACTACAACTCCCATCAGTCCAATCCAGTGGCCATGCTGGCTGGGGCTGATAGGAGTTGTAGTTTTAAAAAAGTAACTTTTCCAAGCTCCTAGGTATGCTTTTCCTATCTACTTAGTATTTCTATAAATAAGCTTTTCTTATTTTACTAAGTGTTAAGTCTCAGTGATCTAAATGCAGGGTAAAATCCTGCAACTTAGGTAAATATACACACTAGCACACACGCAGCTCAGACTGCTGAGTATCTCTGCATATTTCCATAACAAATATATCTCAATTATGTATTTAATTATGTATTTAACCATGAAATAATTTTTTTTAAAAAAAAACTGCTAACCAATTAACTGGAGACTTTTTTAAAAAATTATAAAGAACATTTGAGGTGATTGATTTATTAATCAACTAACATTTAGGTGCCTCCTCTAGGATGCACACCTCAATGTGGTGAGGGGGTTTGAGAGTATCAAAGACGCTGAGAGTAATGCTGTCAGGAGTCTAGACCAAGAGGCTAGACTCCTAGCAGGGTCACTCAAGGTGGAATGGTCAAAGCTGAAACACCAGACTAAGATGCATCCAAACTCAGAGGAAGGCCATGGTAAACCACCTCTGAATATCTCTTACCACAAAAACCCTATGAACAGAGTATCCAAAATGCAACACAAGATAGTGCTGGAAGATGAGACCCCCTTAATATCCTTAGTGCCTTAATATCTCATGCAAGTAAAGTAATGCTCAAGATTCTACAACAAAGGCTCTTACTATATATGGAGAGAGAAATACCAGATGTCCAAGCTGGATTTAGAAACAGAAGAGGTTCCAGAGATCATATCACAAACATATGTTGGATAATGGAACAAACCAAGGAATTTCAGAAGAAAATCACCCTGTGCTTTATAGATTACAGCAAAACCTTTGATTGGGTAGACCAGGAACAACTATGGAATGCTTTAAAAGAAATGGGGGTGCCACAGCATCTGATTGTCCTGATGTCCTGTACTCTGGACAAGAGGCTACTGTAAGGACGGAACATGGAGAAACCGATTGGTTTCCAGTCGGAAAGGGTGTGAGACAGGGCTGAGTTTTATCACCCTATTTGTTTAATTTATGTGCAGAACGTATCATACAGAAAGCAGGATTGGACCAAGATGGAGGTGTGAGAATTGGAGAGAGAAATATCAATAATTTAAGATACACAGACGATAGTAGAAACCAGTAATGATCTGAAACAATTGTTGATGAAAGTTGAAGAGGAAAGCACAAAAGCAGGACTACAGCTGAACGTCCAGAAGACTAAAGTAATGACAACAGAAGATTTATGTAACTTTAAAGCTGACAATGAGGACATTGAACCTGTCAAGGATTATCAATACCTTGGCACTGTCATTAACCAAAATGGAGACAATAGTCAAGAAATCAGAAGAAGGCTAGGACTGGGGAGGGCAGCTATGAGAGAACTAGAAAAGGTCCTCAAATGCAAAGATATATCACTGAACAGTAAAAATCAGGATCATTCAGACCATGGTATTCCCGATCTCTATGTATGGATGTGAAAGTTGGACAGTGAAAAAAATGGATAAGAGAAAAATCAACTCATTTGAAATGTGGTGTTGGAGGAGAGCTATCACTAGATAGATAATGAGAAGACATGAGAAGAAAAGAGAATTATGCTGGGGAAAACAGAAGGGAGTAGGAAAAGAGGAAGGCCAAACAAGAGATGGATTTATTCCATAAAGGAAGCCGCAGATCTGAACTTACAAGATCTGAACAGGGTGGTTTATAGCCGATGCAATTGGAGGTCGCTCATTCATAGGGTGGCCATAAGTCGAAATCAACTTGAAGGCACATAACAACAACATTTAGGTGACTAAACACTGAAGTACCTTCTTCCTCTATATCAATATTATAATAGTGTGGATTCTTATTCTAGTTGCATTTTCATAAACCACTAATCTTTGAGAACAGAATACCATTGAACATAGGTCAGCTAAACTTTCAGCCGGGATTGACTCCAATGTAAAACAATCTGCCACTGCATGCATTGCCTGGACAGGAACAAGTGTGCCAGAATTTTGTTCTCTGTACCTCCATACACTCCGCTAAAATTGCACATTACCCGGGGAGAGAGGGAATGAAATAGAAGGAACAGGCTAAGACTAGCTCACACAAACAAGAAGATTTATGGGACTAGGACTCAATCTCACAAAGCTCTTATTTTGCCAAACAGTTATGGACTCTCAATTATTTTAAGCTATCCATGTTAGGTTTTGGTTCTTTTGGAAGAATGCCAGCTGATTCTCCCATGGTAGCATATTACTGTGTTTTTAAAGTTAATTTTCCTTGTAGTCTTTGATTTTCAATTCTCATTGAAAAATGCCACCATCGTGCTTTTTAGTGTTTTTATGTACCCCAGATATAGAGTTGGCACACTTTAAAAACAAAACACCTGTCTACCATTTCTACCTCTGAACATTTATTTAAGCATAAATATCACATTTCCAATTAATAAACTTCAGTTATTGTGTGTTTTTTAAAATCCATTCGCCTACAATTTGCCTGTTAAGTGATTGTGCTCTATTAGGAGACTCAACCAGATGTTGGTCTTTCTAGCCTGACAGGGGCCCACATCTCAAATTTTTTGCTTGCTTGCTAAAATTTAAGAAGGGGGCTAATTTTTAGTGAGTGTGCATCTCCAGCAGCCTTCTTCAACCAAGGCAGCAGGATGAGGAGGGCTGGTCTACAGTTAGTTGTACTGGCTGAGGCTGATGGGAGTTGTAGTCTAAAACACTGGGGAGGTTGAGCCAGCCTTCCTTGTTTAGGTGGGGCATTTGGGGGGGGGGGGGAAAGGCGCATAGCACCACCCAACCCCCGTCCCCAACTGGTGGAGAGGATGTGAAGGCCAGGCCAAGGGAAGGTGACATATTTGGCAGGTGACAATGGGTATTTCTATAGCCTGCAGGGGGAAAAGGATGTAGCTCAGTGCTGCTTTGCATGCAAAAGGTCCCAGGTTCATTCAGCAGCATCTCCAGGTAGGGCTGGGAGGGACTCCTCCTGTCTCAAATTCCTGGAGAACTGCTACCAGTCAGTGTTGACAGTATTGAGCTAGATGGACCAAGAAGAGCTGTTCCTACCATTAAGCAAAGTGAGGAGACCACCTCATCTGGGAGATTCTGGGGAGCAACACCATTGGTCCAATCTAGCTGTTCCTCTTGAGCCTTATTCCCCATTGTTGCTGTGTGGCTTCTCCAGAGGCTCCCTGATTTGGCCCGTTGACTCAGGTGCGATGGAGGATGCTAACCCATCACGAGCGTTGAAGTAAAATTCAACTGTCAGTCCAGTCAGTTTCTGTATGTGCAGTGCGGAAGGGGCACCATGTTGACATTTGCCTCGGGTGGCAAAACTTATTGAGACGGCCCTGAGTATAAGGCAACTTCATATATTGCTATGGACTAGGGCTGGATACACCCCATGCATTTAAATCAGCTTTAATGCACATCCCCTCCCACAGAATCCTGGGAATTGTAGTTTGTTAAGGGTGCTGGAAACTGTAGCTCTGTGACTGGTAATTTATTTATTTATTATTATTTATTTATTTATTTATTATTTCAATTTATATACTGCCCTTAGCAGAATAGCTCTCAGGGCGGTGAACAAACAAGATAAAATACAATATATCATAGTAAAAAATCACAAAAACATGTACAAACAAACAACAGAAAGCACAACAAAAACGAAATACAACACAAATTAAGAAGGATACATGTTAAAAGTAGAAAGATTTAAGAAAATTAAAAAATTAAAATGCCTGGGAGCATAAAAAGGTCTTTACCTGGCGCCGGAAAGATAGAAGTGTAGGCGCCAGGCGTACCTCTTCGGGGAGGCTGTTCCACAACTCAGGGGCCACCACAGAAAAGGCCCTAGATCTAGTAACCACCCTCCGGGCTTCCCTATGAGCTGGTACCCGGAGGAGGGCCTTAGATTCTGAATGAAGTGAACGGGTAGGTTCATAGCGAGAGAGGCGTTCCACAAGGTATTGAGGTCCCACGCCGTGTAAGGCTTTATAGGTCAAAACCAGCACCTTGAATCTCGCCCGGAAGCAAATAGGGAGCCAGTGCAGACGCGCCAGAATAGGTGTTATATGTGAAGACCGACTGGTCCTCGTCAATAGTCTGGCAGCCGTGTTCTGCACCAGCTGAAGCTTCCGAACTGTCTTCAAGGGCAGCCCTACGTAGAGCGCATTACAGTAATCCAATCTTGAAGTTACCAGAGCATGAACAACGGAGGCGAGGTCATCCCTGTCCAGATAGGGGCGTAGTTGGGCTACCAGACGAAGATGGTAAAATGCATTCCGTGCCACCGAGGCCACTTGGGCCTCGAGAGACAAGGAAGAATCGAAAAGAACCCCCAAACTACGTACCTGTTCTTTCAGGGGGAGTGTAACCCCATCCAGAACAGGGTGAACATCCACCATCTGAGCAGGGAAGGCGTTCACCAGCAGTGTCTCGGTCTTGTCTGGATTGAGTCTCAGTTTATTAGCTCTCATCCAGTCCATTATCACGGTCAGGCAACGGTTCAGCACATCAACAGACTCACCTGAAGAAGATGAAAAGGAGAAATAGAGCTGCATGTCATCAGCATATTGATGGCAACGCACTCCAAAACTCCTGATGACCGCACCCAGCGGCTGCATGTAGATGTTGAAAAGCATGGGGGACAAGACCGACCCCTGAGGGACTCCACAATGGAGAGTCCATGGTGTCGAGTGATGTTCCCCAAGCACTACCTTCTGGTGACGGTCCGCGAAGTAGGAGCGGAACCACTGCCAAGCAGTGCCCCCGACACCCAACTCCGCGAGTCTCCCCAGAAGGATACCATGGTCGATGGTATCAAACGCCGCTGAGAGATCAAGGAGAATCAACAGAGTCACACTCCCCCTGTCCCTCTCCCGACAAAGGTCATCATACAGGGCGACCAAGGCTGTTTCGGTGCCAAAACCGGGCCTAAAACCGGATTGAAACGGATCTAGATAATCGGTTTCATCCAAGAGCACCTGGAGCTGGCCGGCAACCACCCGTTCCAAAACCTTGCCCAAAAAAGGGACATTCGCCACCGGTCTATAGTTGTTCAAGTTATCTGGGTCCAAGAAGGGTTTCTTTAAAAGAGGTCTCACTACAGATTTCTATCCCACCCTTTCTCCTGGTAGCAGCCCAGTTCCTGGGATTCTTTTTGGGAGGTGGGAGATGGGATGTGCTTTAAATGTATGGTGTGTGTACGCAGCCGTTGGCTGAAGGGGCAATCCAGTTGTATGACTGACTATTGCAGTCTAGGTATAGAAGATCTGATCACTTTGATTTTCTCCTTTTCTCAGTTTTCCAATCTTAAATTCAGTTCTCCACATTTCTGCAGCAATCTGCACTTTAAAAAAAAAAGTCATGAAAATTCTTCAGCATTTTAGTGCAAATTTCTCCTAATAAACACTTTGTTGTATGTAGTTTTGACTTGTGTACACATTTTTGCAATTTCTCCTAATATAATGCAGTTTATGTGTTATTTTCACTAATACTTTTTATGCGCACTTTCCCCTAATATCTACATTTTTGAAAAATACCCATTGGTTGGAGAACTATATTACAAAATTTGGGTAAATGCAAATTTCAAAGGATGGCCATGTCTTGCTTCTCATATTGTTTCAGAAAGTGCAAATTTGACAGATTTGACTTTAAATGCGAACTGCATCAAATGTCTCCCTCTTCCCTATTCCAGTCCATCTGCAGAGCAGACATCTTTATTCAGCTTTGAAAAGGCAAGACATGATGAGCAGTGATGCAGAAAATCTTGAAGTAGCTATGGGTACTAGGGATGGGTGAGAAATTAGATTCAGTTCGCATTTCAAGCAGAATCTATCAAATCTGCACTTCCTGAAACAATATGAGAAACAAAACACAATCCTTCAAAATTCACACTTGTTCAAATTTTGCAATACAGTTCACCAACCAATGTTTACACAAATGCATTATGTTAGGGGCAAGTGTGCATAAAAATAAATATATGAGTGACAATAACATACAAAAATGCATTATATAAAAAGAAATTGCTTCAAAAATGTATACATTAGTCACAACTGCCTACAAAAATGTGTTTACTAGGATAAATTTGCACTAAAATGCTGAATAATTTTCATGAGGATTTTCTTTTTTTTTAAATGCAAATTGCTGCAGAAATGTGGAGAATAAATATAAGATTGGAAAAATGAGAAACGGAAAGAACCGAAAACGACAGAACTTTCCATCCCTAGTACTACTGTTTAACTTTGTCGATTCAGGTCGACAGGCACAGGACAAAGAAGGTTGACAAGAAACCAAAAGGTTAAAAGTAGATATCCTATATACTCATATCACACTCATTCTCCGTGTACATATCCTTGTGTAGTCAAAGTAGCATTATCAACACAAGAAAAAGATATCAGTAGGCTTTAGGATTCCCAAAGTTTGTAGAGGTACAAAAAAATCTTGAATAGGGAAGGGAGAGAGAAACAGTCTGATGAGGACTAAGCATGCTCAGTGAACACAGAATGCTGGCTGACTGTTGTTTGGGATGTGGGGATGGAAAGCCAGGGGTGAGGGAGAACGGAACTAAAGATCCTGGAAAAGGGCAGAGCTGGCTGGCTGACATCCTGAAGAGGCACATTCCACACTGCAACATTTTGTTGCAGGTCGCACCTGCATGAAACATGAAAACTAAGCTCACGACAAATTCTCTACCAGTCCCGTGAGTCCAGCTTCCTGCCATTTTTCACCTGAGATGGCAGGTCTGCATACTAGCAAATCAGCCAGGCTCAGACAGGCAGGTTGTCTGCCTTTTTTTTTTTATAACCCAAGTCAGCACACAGCCATACAAGAAATGCAATGAAGGAAATAAATAACTTGCATTAACATGTATTAAAGTCACCTATCCCTACCACTAGGCAGCTGTACTTAGTTAAAATATGTACACAGCAACTGAAGTCACCCAGATGCATATTGCATAGTTCACATGATTCAAGAAAAGCTGACGGAGGCAAATCTTCCAAAAGCTTCTCACTCACACTCCAAAAAAACCCCATCAGCTGACACCTTCATTCCCCCAACCAACTTTATCCTGAGATGCCCATATGTCCTTCAAACTGATTCCTTCACAGGCGATCTCTATAGAACTTCTAGATGGGGAACCAGTGGTTCACAGCAAGGATCATTTTAGAAGAGGCATTATCCTTTCTCTCAAAGGCAGAAATGCTTCTGCGAAGATGGGACGAGATACCTGCAGCTTGTTATACTACTTGGATCCAAAAGAATTTTAAAAGCTGCTCTCCAATTAATTGGGGGCACCTTATTCCTTGACTGAAATATTTTTAAGTGTTTAATCAAACTGATTGATCAACTAAACATTGCAGCCATAATCATTATGCTCCATGGCTAAGTACTTGCATTAAAAACAGATTCAATAGTCCTTCCTTCAGGGATCCTCTCTCTCTGCATGTGCATGCCTCCCTCCCTCTTTTCTTGCTAGTAAACATGAAGTAAAAAGGCAATCATAACAACATCCAAAGACTTCATCTCCAGCAGTCACAAGTATTTGTTATATTGTATATAACACCATACTACAAGGACACCAAGCTTTTTTTTTTCACACCAGGAATTGCACAAAAGAATTGTTTCTTTATGGCTTTTCTTCCAATTTTCTGAAAAGCAATCCTAAAACTCGCGTGTTTTGCCATGCACCAGCAGTAAATACTTCAGCCTCAATCAGCACAAGAAACCTTTGTAATAAATGCCAAACTATAAAGAGCAAAATCTTACCTGTGCACTGTAAACTCTCCTTTGACACTTTAAGAAGCACAAAGGCTTGTCTCCTTGCAAGTTACGTGTTTCTTTATCTGGTGATGATGACTCTCTCAAAAGTATGTGGCTGTTGTCTGGACTTGCTTAAGGTTTGTATAGAGAAAGGATTGGAATTCTACACTTACATTTTCAAAGAGCTTCAAAAGATCTCTCCAAGCCTCCCAACCAGCACTGTAAATACTGAGAGTATCTGAAGCACATAGTCATTGTCCAGAATCATATAATTAACTTTGGAAAATTAAACAATTGCAATGCAGCTAGAAAGACAGAAGAGATAAAAGCACCAATTGTTTAAATTCCTGTATGTGAGTTTTTCAGGGATATCTGCTTTGCTAGCATTGGATATGCTTTGGCCCCATCCAGAAAAAAAAATCTTATATTCCTGCAGATCAAGTTGGAGTGTGAATTGTGTAAAACTTTGGCCTGTCCTTAGTGAAAATATGGACTTACTCCTGAGATTCTACAGTTGGCAAGGATATGTTAGTATTTCCCACTCCAGTGACTGGAGAGAAATGGCCTCCTAAGTTTGTCTGATAACATCTGCTACTATAGTGGGTGCTATGCTAGGTATTTAGCGTAGAATATGTTTTGGTCACTCAGTTTTCATGGGGCATCTGCACAACTTAATGAACATGGCATCCCCCTCTCACAGGGAGGAACTGTGGCTCAATGACAGAGCACATGCACATGCCTGGGACAAAAGGTTCCAGGTCAGTCCCTAGGATCTGCAGGTACGACTCGGAGATAGCGTGTCTAAAATCCTAAAGAGCTGCTGGTTATGAGTGTAGCTAGAGAAACCAAAGGTGTGAGGGCACTTTCACGGCAGTGTATTGTGGGCTTGTCACTGCTTATGCATGCAAGGTTTTTGCAGCATCCACACAATGCCATCCTCATAAAGGAGGATCCCATATCCCCCTGTTTAATCCAAAATTCTGTTACTTTTTACTTACTGGATTTTCTGAAAAACAGTAAAAGGGAAAATAATATGGGATGGTATTTTTATAAGGATGATGTTTTATGGACGCTGTGCAAAACTTGCATGCCAAATCCACAATAAACTGCCATCTGGAAATGCCTGGACACAGTATAGGGCAGCTTCCTGTGTCCTCCCTGTTTAGCTTCCATTTTTGTTTGGAACTCATGAAATTAAGGGCCCATCTTCACAGGGGTTTGCTGTGTGTCTGGTGCTACTTGCATCCCCTTTAATTTGCATGGTTCACATGACACTCCTGGCAAACAGAAGCTATCACAGTTTCCTCTCTGTAAATCCGTACTAACCCAATCCTCTGATAATCCAAAAAGAGAAGGAAAAAACTTCTCCATTCCGTATCTCTAGGGCTTACAGATGCTTTACTCTGATGCTTCTAGGTGGGTACGCCAATCGTTCCCTTCTCCACGCCCACTCCCTCCTCCCTTCATTCATTTCCTGCAACTTGCAGCTGCTCGCACCCATTCTACAATGCTTTTTTATGTTGCTGCAAACGGTGCCTTTATTTTCTTTTTCCCCTAACGTGCACAAAAGCATAACACTGCTCAAACAAAGATTTGTATTTCAGCTGTATAGTACCAGTGAAAATACAAACAATTGCACTTCCGGATTGCTGCTTTTTAAATGAAACTAACTGGTAGAACAAACTGAGCATGCTTGGTTGCCAGATAACAAGAGGGAGTGGAAATGTTAAATTAGAGGGTGTGGTCATTAGGAAACCGCTTGATCCTTCCCCTCCAGTGTGAATAGAAAACACTGTGTTTGCAGCTGGCATTGAGCCCTTACTGTGAACGGTACAGATAGAAAACAGAGGTAAAAACAGCATATTTAGTACGAAGTAATGCTCCAGTGTGGATAAGCCCTAACTGTTTTTAACTCTATGGAATGGTTGTACAACAGTCCCAAGTGTTCATAGCCTATCACGTTGCTATTTAGACTGATTAACCACTTTCTAGATAACACTTGATCTACTTCCTTTTCTGCAGCCGTGAAGGCTGGTCCATAAGGGCTAATGGAGCTCTGCCCCATCAACCTTAACCAGCCTCCACCTACCTGCCTGCCTTCTTACTTACATCCAGTCCAGCGAGTGGCAATTTCCTCCTGCTGCTTATTATTTATTTATTTATTTATTGCATTTGTATACCACCCCATAGCCGAAGCTCTCTGGGTGGTTTACAACAATTAAAAATATTAAAAACAAATATACAAATTTAAAAACACATTTTTAAAAAGCAATTTTTAAAAAATCTCTGTGTTGCCCTTGTGGAGCTAAACAGGGAGGATGACAAAACTAGTATTACTTGGCTCTGTCTGTTGTTGGCTCAGGGTCCACCTACTGTTGGTCTCCCTGCCTTCTGTCTCACCAGTCCCAATGGGTACTAGCCTCTGCAGTCTCTCTATGGCTTTAACCATTCTCTTTCCAAGTAGCATTGCTTTTTCGCTCCTTCTACAGTAATACCTCAGTTAACAATTTATCAAGGAAAGAAGCTCCCTTTAACAAAGTCTTTTTGGGGTGCAGGGTGTATGGGGGGGCACACAGTCTAACATACAGTAGTCAGAATGTGGCTCCTTATCTACTGGATTGCGGCGGCTGCATGCAGCTCTCTCACTCGTGGCTGAAATGGTGCTCCTTGACAGGTGGTGTAGGCGCAGGGCCGGTTTTAAAGGGCAACCAGGTTGGGCACTGGCCCGACGGCCCCTGGGGCTACAGGGGGCCCCTCAGCCACCCCTCCGCTCCCCTTCCGTGATCCACAGGGCTCCCACATCCCCCCACTTACCTGTCTGCTGTCTTTTACCATTGCCCTTAAAAAGATGGCGGTCACGGTTTCCCTAAGGTACTGAAGCCCCTGCCACCATCTTAGTTGATGGCAGAGATGCGCGCGTGTACCACGCATGTGTGCCATCAACAAAGATGGTGGCGGAGGCTTCATCCCCTTAGGGAAACCGTGGCCACCATCTTGGTTAATGGCAATAATAAAAGACAGGAGACAGATAGGTGCAGGTGGGGTGGGCTGCGAACGCGCACACGAATGTGAATGTGCACATGAGGGCCCAGGACAAGCTGATGCCCAAGGGCCCCCGCATTTCTGGAGCTGGCCCTGCGTAGGCACTTCTGCAGTAAATAGTGCTTCAGGTGCCCTGGAAGCACTGTTCATGCAGACGCTTCTGCTCAAGTGTAGGGGTGGATGGCAGAGAGAGAGACCAAGCACAGGGTGGTGATGGTGGTTGCCCCTTGCCTGACTGCTCGAGCGTACAGAGAGCAGAACTGCGCTCAAAGCTTTAGATTGCTATAGAAACATGCTACATGATAAAAAAGGCAAGGCAGGCATCCCTGGATGCATTTTGGAAGAAGTCTTCAGGTGGTCTGTATGCAAGGCTTACCTGACCTAGCTGTTTCATTTCAGACAAGTTTTGAATAAAAAGTTTTCTGAAATACGTCAAACTGACCTTTTATGTGATGTAGCAACCTATCCCTATTCTTTTCATGCTATTCCTACCTCTGGTACCAAAGTTTCTGTTAAAGAAGTAATGTCCAGGAATGCATGTACTGTGTTAACTGAGGTATTACTGTATTTAAAGCAGAGCTTGGGAAAGTTACTTTTTTGAACTACAACTCCCATCAGCCCAATCCAGTGGCCATGCTGGCTGGGGCTGATGGGAGTTGTGTCATGCCAGTTTGATCCCCTTAATTATTTTCCTGGGTCCCTGGTCATAGATAGTTAAATCTTTTGATATTTTTCCATCCCGGTGACCCGGTGATTTTTACAGCCCAGCTGTATCAGCTAACAGCAAATTGGCACCTCTTTATCAGCAAGAGGGGCCTGGTTCCGTCAAGGCCGTAAAAACTCCTACGGCTTGTTATGGGAAACCAGGAGGGACGGGGCCTGGTACTGTGGGAACATCGTTTCATCATTCCTGTGATGAAACTGCTAATTAGTTGATTGTCTCCAGCTGAGGCAGGGATTTTCTCTATAAGAGAAGGCCTCAGTCTCAGGGCTGTGTTCCACTTGTGGGCACCACCTTGCTTATGGTGATGCTCTGCGGTGGCTCCATTATACTTCCTGACTGGCCGTCCCTGAGGGGAAGGACGCTAACTACTGAGAAAGAGCTGAGGCTTTGTAAGTACAACTGAGGCAGTTAGTTTTATTATTTTCATTTTGTGCCAAGAACCTTTATATCCTGTTTGTTATATACCTTGCCCCTTTTGGGTGTTGGTTTTAGGATTTGATTTGCTGCTCCAAACTATTTGTATGTACCTTTTTATCTTTTGTATCCTTTATCCCTTTTCTTATTTTCTTTCTTTTAATAAACTTTACTTATTTTAAAGCAACGTGTGTTTATTCCAGAGAAGGGGTTCAGTTACTAAGTTCAGTCCTGGCTGCTTGACCAAACTACCGTGTACTAGAGGAACGTTTTCACTTAAGACCTCTGAAGGGGCCAGGAGGGTATCAAGCCTCTGGTCCTGAGAGGTTTAGGTGTTCAGTGGGCTCTGGGGGTCCCTTCACCCCAGAGTAGTTAACCAATAGAAGCGTGGTGGCAGTACTACCGTGCAGGGTTGGTGTAAGCCTACACAGCCCTAGCAGACCAGGTTTGCTAGGATCAATTGCCCAAGGCTGGGGATTGATTCCTGGGACAGTAAAAGTAGGAGGAGTGGAACTCCCTGCTTTCACTACAAGTTGTAGTTCAAAAAAAGTAACTTTTCCAAGCTCTGAATTAAAGTGCAGCAAAAGCAACAGTCACAACCCAAAATGTGGTAAATGGAGACTGGGAGAAAGTATCTAACACTTAAATTCCCCACACCCTTGAGGCTGGGGAAAGGGGAGCTGCCCATTCAGCTACAGAGAGTTAGAAATCTGGAAGCAGAGTGGAAGGATCTCTCCATTTTGGTTCTCTGTTTTTTATTTTTCCAGTCTTAAATTCAGTTGTCCACATTTCTGCAGCAATTTGTGATTTTTTTAAAATCCTCATGAACATTCTTCAGTATTTTAGTGTGAATTTCTCTTGCAATGTATACATTTGACTAGCCTACACATTTTTGCAAGCAATTTTCTACTAGTATAATGCATTTTTGTATGTTATTTTCATTTATTCATTTGTATGCCCACTTTCCCCTTATTACAGGGGTAGGGAACCTTTTTCAGCTCAGGGGCCACATTCCTTTCTAGGCAACGTTCTGAGGGCCACATGCCAGTGGTGAGAGGGACCAGAAGTAAAAGCGGATGGAGCAACAAATGTTAATTTATTCACACATCCCTCTCAATCCTCCATCCAAAGCAAGAGTCATTACCAAAGTTCAAAGACACAGGCAAAGGCACTCAAGAAAGGTACAAAGCTGAGTTGACGAGGGGGTGTAGCCTGAGAATAGTCCTAAGGGCCCGATAGAGAGGTCTGGAGGTCTGTATTCAGCCTCTATGCCTGAGGTTCCCCATCACTGCCCTAATAAATGCATTTTTGTAAACATTGGTTGGTTGGAGAACTGCATCCCAACATTTGGATAAGTGTGAATTTAGAAGGATGTTTTGGTTTGCATACTGCAGGGGTTCCCAAACTGTGGTCTGCAAGCTTCATTCAGGTGGTCCATGGGATGTATAAATTTCTGGTTAAGATGAGAGGTACCTCTTGAAAACTGCTGATGGTCCTAGAGGAACTTAATTATTTTTCTGCCCACTGTAGCAATTGCAATGCGCTGTGCAAGATGCTGTATGCTTTTTTTATTGCATTTTTATTCATTCTTTTGTTTCTTATATATTGTATTTTATTGTATTACAGTTTGAAATCTATGGAATTCAAATTGTACTATAATCTTTTATTGCACTTCATACAGCATCTAGCACAGCACACTGCAATTGCTACAACAGGCAGAAAAATCATTGAAGTGGTCCGCCAGGACCATCAGCAGTTTTCAAGCGGTCCACGGGGAAAACCAGTTGAGGAACCATTGTCATACTGTTTTGGAAATGTGAACTGAATCAAATTTCTCCAATATTCCTAGAGCAGAGTTTCTATTCTACTTGAAACTTAAAACAGAGCGGCAGCAATTGTGTGAATCTCCCACATCTGGTATCCCCCGCTAAGACATACAAAGATATGGCCAAGTCCTTAAGAGGCAACACAGATTGGGGCTGCAGGGAATTTGTTTAGCTCTGGCTCCAAGGTTATATGAATAGTCTGGGGGAGTCTCATGTGATTCAAGTAAGCTTCTGTGGCAGGGAGACTTTTTTATCTGTGGAGACTCCCTGCACAATTGAGAACCCTGATCTTCCAAGGTTCTCAATCACTCTGGAGCCTCCATATAAGGTTCCCTGCTGCAGTTTAGTTGAATCTTGTGACAAAGTCAGGTTGCATGATTAATAGTTGACTGGGAGGTCTTGTGCAACAAACCTGCTTCCACAAAAGATTGGGCTTCTTGTGATAAGGAAAGTGATGGGAAAATGCAAGGTGCACTCTGCTTCTGGTTTAGTTCCCCTACTGATCAGCAGCACCTCTGTCTTTATCTAGATAAAGCCTCAGTTCATTAGGCCACATCTAATCAGTTACTTTACCCAGACCACAGGTCAGAACCTTCTCTTTTTCCTTGGCCTTGGATGGAGAGACAGAGCCTCATAGTATCTGTATATTGATGACACTGACACCCAGTCCTACATCCCCAGGTGACCTCTCCTAGCAGTTTCACATAAATGTTAAATAGCACAGAAGACAAAATGAACCCCCGTGGAGCCTCAGGAGCCAATAGCCCAGGGGTCAAACAGCAGTTCCCCAGCACCACCTTCAAGGATCTGCCCATTAGACAGGACTAACAATGCCACTACAGAGCAGTGCCCCATCACATTATTGTTACTTCCTTGTAACAAAATGGTAGATATATTCTAATGCTCTACATCGGGGGGGGGAAGTCTCTGACCTGTAGGCCTAATTGGGCTCACCAGCCCTCACTCCTATTTAGCCTTTGACCATTTTGGCCAAGCCACACACACCTGCCATACACAATGTCATATATGACATCAGATGCGGGACAGGTAAAGACCTGAATCAGCTGGATGGGGTTTGCAGGCACCACTGATCAGCTGATGGACGGCACATGCAAAGCCCTGTGCTTTGCAAGACCCGACGATCAGCTGGTTGTGGGGTCTTGCAGAACACTTTGAAAGCCACTTTGTAGGTTGGATTTCAAACTGTGCAGGCAATAAAGGGTCACCTGACCTCGTGGCATCAGGTGACTGATAGATGGTCCTGTCCACCTGTCAAACCTGGCCCACCAGCCAGATCCAGTCTACATGTTTTAAGTGTTTGCTCATCTGTGTTTCTTCACATTTACACCCTTAGGTTTGGTTTGGCTTTATTAAATGTTATATATTGCTTCCCACCAGTGGCATCCATTGGGACTGGTAGGGCACAAGGCCAACAATAGGTGGAGTCAGAGCCAATTACTGCCGGAGCCAACTAATTCTGATTTTGCCCCCATCCTCCTCCCTGCAGCTTCTGCCAGGGCAACACTGAAACAAAGGAGGAGGAAGTAGATAGGGAGTGTCACCCCTTGGAAATATATTGTGGTTGATGGTACTGAATGCTGTTAACAGATCAAGGAGAATCAACAGGAACCTAAGAACTGTCATGTTCTGTGGAATGCTCTCTACGTGGGGTTACCCTTGAAAACGGTCCGGAAACTACAACTTATACAAAATGCGGCGGCTCGACTACTTACAAACAGTCGTCGCCGGGACCACATCACACCAGTGTTGTTCGATCTACACTGGCTTCCAGTTGTTTTCCAGGCCCAATTCAAGGTGTTGGTATTAACCTTTAAATCCCTATACGGTCTCGGCCCAGTTTATCTAAAGGAGCGCCTACAACGCCACCAATTATGCCGCCTGACAAGATCGGCCACACAGGGCCTTCTCTCGGTCCCGCCAACCAAATTAGCTAGATTGGCGGGAACTAGAGAGAGGGCCTTTTCAGTGGTGGCCCCTACCCTCTGGAACTCCCTCCCACAAGATCTTCGGCACGCCTCTTCCCTGAATATGTTCCGCAAGGCCTTAAAGACCTGGCTTTTTCAACAGGCTTTTGGGACTTCTGGGGAAGCTTAATGTTCTTATGTTTGAAATGCCTCCTACCCTGTATTGTTGTTATCTTAATTTATATTGTTATATTGTATTTTACTGTATTGTATTCTGCTGCATTTTATTATATGTACGTTGCCTAGAGTGGCCATCGGCCAGATAGGCGACACATAAATTAAATTTTATTATTATTATTATTATTATTAAATTAGCTTTAACAGACAAGCTCACAAAACAATTTGCTCCCACGGGCAAATACATCCTGACAACTTAAATTCATTGACATCTATTTATGCTAACCAACATTCAGCCTCTGACATATTGCTTAAGTCTTTCTAGTTGTATGCTCTATCCTTACGTAATTTCATGGTTGCTCAGGTATAATCCTGTATTTTCCTACCTCCTTCACATTTATTATTTTCCAGTTGCTGTTCTCGTTATTATTACTGTCGTATTATTCCCCGTCTGTTTTAATTTTATTTTCTCTTCCTATTTTTTAATAACAGTGGGGGTGGAGGTGGAGTAGTCTAGATGTCATTTGAGAGATCCTCCACCGCCCTGTGATTTTTGGTGGTAAGACTGAAGAGGGTTAATAAAACAAGCAGAATTGCAGATTACTCTGGTGGTTCTGGATGATTGGTTAATTGACCCTCATTTATTAAGGAGATGTCTCTCAACTTGGACTGGAATTCTAGAAAGAGAGAACCATTTGGGAATCAGGGCTCAGCTTCCTCCCCTAACTGTGGGTTGGCGTGAAAGAAGAATCACCAGTCTATCTTACAGTGGAGAAAAACAGAAAATCAAGATTGATTTTGCTCTGTGTGAGAATTAAGTGTTATCACATTGGGGAAGCCCCCCACCGAAAACTAATGGGGAGGGATCAGTATCTGTTGAAGGGTTACTGCTGTGAGGCCCTCCATCTTACATTCAGCTTGTATATAGGTGTATATAAACTCAGGTATCACAAGGACACCACAATCTTCCATGATCTTCATTCTAAAGATGTATCCAAACTCAGAGGAAGGCCACCTCTGAATATCTCTTACCACGACAACCCTATGAACAGAGTATCCAAAATGCAACACGAGATAGTGCTGGAAGATGAGACCCCCAGGTCAGAAGGCACTCACCGAGCTATTGGGGAAGAACGATGGACAAGTACGAGTAGCGCTGTGACTAATGATGCAGCTGGTTCAAAGCCGAAAGGAAGCCCAGAGGATGATGCACACAGATGCAAAAGGAGAGTCTGGAGTTGTACGGCGCACACAATAGGAACATGGAATGTGAGAAGCATGAACCAGGGAAAGTTAGAAATATTTTACGCAGGAAATGAGAAATCAAGAAGAAACGGGGTTGCTTTAATAGTGAGAAGTGATGTAGCAAAAGCAATTAGGAGCTACAACGCAAGGTCTGAGCGAGTGATATCAATGAGATTAAATGGGAAACCTATTAACATAACCACCATTCAAGTCTACACTCCAATGGCAAACACAGAAGGAGAGATTTTACGCAGAAGTACAGGAGGAAATTGATCACACACCAAAACAAGATGTGCTGATAATCATGGGGGACTGGAATGCAAAAGTAGGGAACAGAGAAGAACTAAGAATTGTGAGGAAATGGAGTTTAGGAGACAGAAACGAAGCAGGAGAAAGACTTATTGAATTCCGTGAAGCCAATAATTTGTTTCTTGCAAACACATTTTTTGAGCAACCAAAAAGACGACTGTACACGTGGACATCACCAGATGGTCAATATAGGAATCAAATTGATTATATAATTGGCAACAGAGGTTGGAGATGTTCCATACTTTCTGCAAAAACAATACCAGGAGCAGACTGCGGTACAGATCATGAACTGGTCATATCGAAAATCAGAGTAAAGCTAAAGAAGAACAACAAAGCAATCATAATGCCAAAAAAAAATTTAAATAACAGAAGCATATAAAGATCAAATAAGGAACAGGTTTGAGGCTTTAAACTTAATTGACAGAGAACCAGAAGAACTATGGAGTGAAGCAAGAGACATTATAGGAGAAGAATGCAAAAAGACAATACCTCTAGTTAAAAAGAGAGAAAGACCTCAATGGATGACTGAAGAAACTCTTAAAATGGTTAAAGAGAGAAGGAAAGCAAAAGCAAAAGGAGATAGAAACACGGTCAGAAGCCTAAATGCAACAATACAGCGACTAGCACTTAGGGACGAAGAGAACTATTACAATAGTTATTGTGTAGAAATAGAAGAGGACAACAAAAAGGGAAGAACAAGAGCCCTATTCCAAAAGATCAGAGAAATGAAAGGGAAATTTAAACCACGACTAGGGATGTTGAATAATCAAAAGGGGAACACACTGACTGACTGAGATGAAATAAAAGGAAGATGGAAGCAATACACTGAAGACCTCTATAAAAGAGATGACAGGATGATAGATTCATTCAAGAGGGAACCATATGATGAAGAACCAGAAATTTTAGAATGTGAACTGAAAACTGCTCTTAAAATACTTGGAAGAAACAAATCACCAGGAATAGATGGCATACCAATAGAGTTGCTACAAGCTACTGAGACTGAATCTGTCCATATTTTCAGAAAAATCTGTCAAGAAATATGGAAAACTAAATAATGGCCCACAGACTGGAACCGGTCAATATATATCCCAATTCCAAAGAAAGGGGATCCTAGAGAATGCAGTAATTATCGAACGATTGCCTTAATATCCCATGCAAGTAAAGTAATGCTCAAGATTCTACAACAAAGGCTCTTACCATATATGGAGCGAGAAATGCCAGTCGTCCAAGCTGGATTTAGAAAGGGAAGAGGCACCAGAGATCATATCGCAAACATACATTGGATAATTGAACGGACCAAGGAATTTCAGAAGAAAATCACCCTGTGCTTTATAGATTACAGCAAAGCCTTTGACTGTGTAGATCATGAAAAACTATGGAATGCTTTAAAAGAAATGGGGTGCCACAGCGTTGGATTGTCCTGATGAGCAACCTATACTCTGGACAAGAGGTACTGTAAGGACAGAATATGGAGAAACCGATTGGTTCCCCATTGGAAAGGGTGTGAGACAGGGTTGTATTTTATCACCCTATTTGTTTAATCTGTACGCAGAACATATCATACGGAAAGCAGGATTGGAACAAGATGAAGGAGGTGTGAAAATTGGAGGGAGAAATATCAATAATTTAAGATATGCAGACGATACCATACTCTTAGCAGAAACCAGGAATGATTTGAAACGAATGTTGATGAAAGTTAAAGAGGAAATCACAAAAGCAGGACTATAGCTGAACATCAAAAAGTCTAAAGTAATGACAACAGAAGATTTATGTAACTTTAAAGTTGACAGTGAGGACATTGAACTTGTCAAGGATTATCAATACCTTGGCACAGTCATTAACCAAAATGGAGACAATAGTCAAGAAATCAGAAGAAGGCTAGGACTGGGGAGGGCAGCTATGAGAGAACTAGAAAAGGTCCTCAAATGCAAAGATGTATCACTGAACACCAAAGTCAGGATTATTCATTCCATGGTATTCCCGATCTCTTATGTATGGAAGAGAAAGTTGGACAGTGAAAAAAGCTGATAAGAGAAAAATCAACACATTTGAAATGTGGTGCTGGAGGAGAGCTTTGCGCATACCATGGACTGCGAAAAAGACAAATAATTGTATACACCACGGTTGCAGGGCTTGAAGCAGGAGGTGAGACGACTAGAACGCCGGTGGCGGAAATCTCGCTCAGAAGACGATCGGACACAGGTTAGAGTAGCAATAGCGGCCTACCAAGTGGCAACAGAGGCAGCAAAGAGGGGTTTCTTTGCTGCTTCTATTGCATCTGCAGAATGTTGTCCCAGGAGGTTGTTCCAAGTGGTCCGAAGCCTGGTCGGTCCAGTTCCGCAGGAACCCTTGGAGCACTCTAAAGCCTCCTGTGACGCATTTGCAAAACATTTTGCTGATAAAATCGATCGTCTGAAGAGTTCGATTCCGTACGCCGTGGACACAGGAAGCGGGCCAGAGGCGGTCAGTTGCGATCCGGTCCGGTGGGATCAGTTTCAGCCTCTTCCCTCTGAGGAAGTGGACAAGGTGCTCTCTACTGTGAGACTGACTGCTTGTTTGTTTGATCCTTGCCCTACATGGCTCATTGTGAGCTGTAAAGAGAGACTGAGCGAAGGGATCAAGGCGGTGGTAAATGCCTCCTTGGAAGAGGGGGCATTGCCATCTGCCCTCAAGGAGGCGGTAATAAAGCCCATCTTAAAGAAGCCCTCCTTAGATCCCCAAGATGTGAATAACTTCCGCCCAGTCTCCAATTTACCATTTTTGGGCAAGGTGATCGAACGCGTGGTGGCCAAACAGTTACAGACACACTTGGAGGAAGCGGATTATTTAGATCCATTCCAATCGGGCTTCAGGACTGGACATGGAACTGAAACAGCCTTGGTCGCTCTGGTGGATGATTTGAGGAGGGCGTTGGATAGGGGTGAATACTCATTCCTCGTCCTCCTGGATCTCTCTGCGGCTTTTGATACCGTTGACCACGGTATCCTTTTGGATCGCCTGGAGAGACTGGGAATCGGGGGCACTGTGCTACAGTGGTTCCGATCCTATCTCTCTGACAGGCACCAACGAGTGGCAGTGGGGGAGGAGGTTTCAGACCCTTGGCCTCTCAATTGTGGTGTGCCACAGGGCTCTATCCTCTCTCCCATGCTATTTAACATCTATGTAAAGCCGCTGGGGGCCATCATCAGGAGATTTGGGCTGCAGTGCCAATATGCGGATGACACTCAGCTCTATCTCTCATTTAAGTCCTCACCGGAGTTGGCTGCGGAGACCATTTCCAAGTGCCTGGAGTCCGTAAGTTAATGGATGGGAGGCAACAGGCTGAAACTGAACCCCGACAAGACCGAGGTACTGCTTGTGGGAGACAAGAGAAGATTAGGAGATTTTGACCTGGTGCTGAATGGGGTTAATTTGCCCCTGAAAGACCAGGTTCGCAGCCTCGGGGTCATTCTTGACTCCCAGCTGTCCATGGAGGCTCAGGTATCAGCAGTGAGCCGGGCAGCTTGGTATCAATTGCATCTGATACAGAGGCTGCGACCCTATCTTCTGGTTCATCTGCTCCTGCGGGTAGTGCATGCACTGGTCTCCTCTCACTTAGACTACTGTAATGCGCTCTACGTGGGGCTACCCTTGAAGACGGTCCGGAAATTACAGCTGGTACAGAATGCGGCGGCACGGTTGATTACGAACAGCCGCCGGCGGGATCACATCACCCCGGTACTTGAAGATCTACACTGGTTACCAGTTGTTTACCGAGCCCAATTCAAGGTGTTGGTATTAACCTTTAAAGCCCTACACGGTTTCGGTCCAGTGTATCTAAAGGAGCGCCTCCAGCATCACCAAGTATGCCGCCTGACAAGATCAGCCTCTCAAGACCTTCTCTCGGTCCCACCAGTTAAAACAGCTAGACTGGTGCGGACCAGAGAGAGGGCATTCTCGGTTGTGGCCCCCACCCTCTGGAACTCTCTGCCATACGATCTACGCCATGTCCCTTCCTTGGTAGGTTTCCGCCAAGGACTAAAAACATGGCTATTTCAGTGGGCATATAGAATCCCTAGTTAATTTTAGTTTTATAGTGTACAGATGGGCGTAACTGAATATGTTATAATTGTGCGCCGTGGATACAGTAGATGAACCAGAGTTGGCCAGTTGCACACCGGTATGTTTGGATCATTTTCAGCCTCTCTCTTCTGAGGATGTGGACAAGGTGCTCTCAACTGTAAAGCCTACCACCTGTCTAACTGACCCTTGCCCATTGTGGCTCATTATGAACTGCAGAGAGAAGTTGGGTGAGGGGATTAAGGCGGTGGTAAACGCATCCTTGAAAGAGGGTGTGTTGCCATCAGCCCTCAAGGAGGCAATTGTAAAGCCCATCTTGAAGAAGCCCTCCTTGGATCCCCAAGTTTTTAATAACTTTCGCCCAATTTCAAATTTACCATTCTTGGGCAAGGGCATTGAGCGAGTGGTGGCTAATCAGTTGTCGACACACTTGGATGAAACGGATTACTTAGATCCATACCAATCGGGCTTCAGGACTGGTCACGGAACTGGAACAGCCTTGGTCGCTCTGGTATATGATATGAGGAGGGCATTAGATAGGGGAGAATTCACCTTTCTTGTCCTCCTTGACCTTTCAGCGGCTTTTGATACTGTTGACCACAGTATCCTTTTATATCGCTTGGAGGGATTGGGAATTGGAGGCACTGTATTATGGTGGTTCCGTTCCTTTCTCTCTGACAGGTACCAACAGGTGGCATTGGGGGAGGAGGTTTCAGACCCTTGGCCTCTAAATTGTGGTGTGCCACAGGGTTCTATCCTCTCTCCCATGCTATTTAACATCTATATGAAGCCGCTGGGGGCAATCATCAGGAGATTTGGGTTGCAGTGTCACCAATATGCGGATGACACTCAGCTCTATCTCTCGTTTAAATCTTCACCAGAGTTGGCTGTGGAGACCTTGTTCAAGTGCCTGGAGTCCGTGAGTGGATGGATGGGAAGGAATAGGCTGAAGCTGAACCCCGACAAGACCGAGGTACTACTCGTGGGGGACAAGAGAAGGTTGGGAACTGTTAACCTGAAGTTCAATGGGGTGAGTTTACCCCTGAAGGACCAGGTCCGCACCCTCGGGGTTGTACTTGATTCCAAGCTGTCCATGGAGGCTCAGATTTCGGCAGTGAGCCGGGCAGCTTGGTATCAACTACACCTTATACGTAGGCTGCAACCCTACCTTCCTGTTCATCAGCTCCCACTGGTAGTACATGCCCTGGTCACCTCTCGATTAGATTACTGTAATGCACTCTACGTGGGGTTACCCTTGAAAACGGTCCGGAAACTACAACTTATACAAAATGCGGCGGCTTGACTACTTACAAACAGTCGTCGCCGGGACCACATCACACCAGTGTTGTTCGATCTACACTGGCTTCCAGTTGTTTTCCGGGCCCAATTCAAGGTGTTGGTATTAACCTTTAAATCCCTATACAGTCTCGGCCCAGTTTATCTAAAGGAGCGCCTACAACGCCACCAATTATGCCGCCTGACAAGATCGGCCACACAAGGCCTTCTCTCAATCCCGCCAACCAAATTAGCTAGGTTGGCGGGAACTAGAGAGAAGGCCTTTTCAGTGGCGGCCCCCACCCTCTGGAACTCCCTCCCACAAGATCTTCGGCACACCTCTTCCCTGAATATGTTCCGCAAGGCCTTAAAGACCTGGCTTTTTCAACAGGCTTTTGGGACTTCTGGGGAAGCTTAATGTTCGTATGATTGAAATGCCTCCTACCCTGTATTGTTGTTATCTTAATTTATATTGTTATATTGTATTTTATTGTATTGTATTTTGCTGCATTTTACTATATGTACGTCGCCTAGAGTGGCCATCAGCCAGACAGGCGACACATAAATTAAATTTTATTATTATTATTATTATTATTATTTTATAAGTGTATTTTAAATTTAATTATGTACACCGCCTAGAGTGGCTGTTCATTCAGCCAGATAGGCGGCCTAAAAATAAAATTTTATTATTATTATTAATTGGGTGTTAGAACAAATTAAACCAGAACTATCACTAGAAGCTAAAATGATGAAACTGAGGTTATCATACTTTGGACACATCATGAGAAGACATGATTCATTAGAAAAGATAATAATGCTGGGAAAAACAGAAGGGAATAGAAAAAGAGGAAGACCAAACAAGAGACGGATTGATTCCATAAAGGAAGCCACAGACCTGAACTTACAATATCTGAACAGGGTGGTTCATGACAGATGCTCTTGGAGGTCACTGATTCATAGGGTCACCGTAAGTCATAATCGACTTGAAGGCACATAACAACAATAGTAACAATAACAGTAGCAGTTTTTAGATAATAGTAACAAGAGTAATTCTATTATTGCTACTTTTATAAAAATCAGTAAAAAGGTACAAGAGAACTGCCATTTGGATCAGACTGAGGGTCTGAGCCAACATACTGTTAGAATCATAGAGTTGAAAGAGACCTCATGGGCGTCAAAGGGCATCTATTCCAATTCCCTGCCAGTGCAGGGAGTCTTTTACTACAGCATCTCTGATAGGTGGCCACCCAGTCACTGCTTTAAAAAACTCAACATAAGGAGATTCCACCATCTTCCAAAGCAGTTTGTTACATTGGCAGTCCTTTATTTGTACATTCTGAATTTGCAGTATTTGACAAGCTGTGAAGGTTTTTGTAATCTAAGATTGCTTGCCAATCCTCTCCTTTGTTTGGAAAGATGAAGAACATGGAATAAACTCTGAAAAACCTCTCTTCTGGAGGACCAGCTCTATTCCCTCTATGATGAGGTGAGTAATTGCCAAGCAATGACCCCCACATCAGGGGCCCAATCCAATCAAACCTTTCACACTGACAATTTATGAAGTAAAAAGCTTGCACTCAAGGGCAAATTACATGGTAAAACTGAGTAGGTAATAGTGCTAAGGAGCAGCAGGAACCAATGGGAACAAGGAGGAGATGGGCCCGCACTGTAGATGTCTTGTCCAGAGGCCATTAAAACCTTAAGCCAGCCCTGATCTGAGGGGCAGAGCCTAGGGCTTTTACTTAATTTTATGTACAGTGCATAGTTTATATGCACTAGAAATGAATAAAAACAATATAGTGAGCCCAAGTACTTTTTAGCCAATAAAAAAGGAAGTTTTACATAACACATAAAATATAACTTTAATGCAAAAACAGCTCAGCTTTATAAAAACAATCCTCTTTTAAAATATCTTCAAACTTGAACTCAAAACATCCACTCACAAGAATAATCATCAACTTAAAAGAATGCAGATACGTGCTCAAAGACATCTCAATAAAAGCATAAAACAAATGTGGCTAAAAAGCTTGTTCCATGATCACGAATGGGGAAACGGGCTTTGGTTGCTTCAGTTCTAAAACAGGAACTTCTTTTTAAAACCATGACTACGCTCCCTCTTGACATTTGCCACCTCAATGTCCTTCACAAATAGAAAAGTTTGTCGGTAAGTCTTAGGCTTGGCTCACGGTGGATGCTCTGGCCCACCAAAAAAGTCAGCTTGTTGGCATATTGGCATGGTGCTGGGACTCTGATTAGGCCCTAGAAAGCAAATGGAACACATCAGAGGTCTTGCTCCACTACCCTTTGCTGAAAGCAGCAAGGTGCTTCCAGTCCCTTCAAAACGTATGAAACAATAATCCATTAATTCTTCAGCCAGCAGTACCCAGTAGGACTGTGCAAGGCACCCCAATTCAGCAATCCTGATGGGCCCTGATCCAGGTTGGACCAATCCAGGCAGAACCCAAGCCCTGAATCAAATTGGGGGCCTTGCACAGCCCTAATGTTTAATTAAGAGTTTTAAAACAGGAGCAAGGGTGGGTGGGGGAGAGACAATTCAGGCACAGACACATTGTGTAGGCCTAATCCCATATAAAAGGAAGAGGGCACTGTCACTGTTATTTGACACATGGGCCAATCCTTTCCTAATTTCATGTGGGGAAAAAGTTGGCAATTAATGATGCTGACTGAATGCAACTGTGCTACTTACAGGCCAGTTGTAGTACAGGTGGCACATCTTATATGTAAGACGCTGCATATGGTCTGGCTTTAATCCATTGTCATCATACACCACGTTGTAGTAGGTGGGATTGACTGTGCCCTGGCGGGCAAGCTGGCTAATCAAGAAAAAGTCATACCTGTTCGGCAATGTTAGAATTAGCAGAGGGAAAAGTTCTATGTAATATGTTCTGTTTAATAATATTGTTAAATATTAATATTAATATTTATGTCAATGATACTAATAAAGACAATTATTAATATAAAAATTAATATGAATAATATTGATAAAGGCAATTATAAGTTGATCTATATTATAACCATATACTCAGTAGAGAGCTTGCTTACATTTGTTTGATGCATATAAAATAGTAGAAAATTTATTTTTAAAACACATTTGACTCCCAACTTTTCTCCAAGGAAGCATACATCCCCACTCCACCTCACCCCTCTATTTCATCCTCACAACAATCTTCTGAGGAAGATTAGGCTAACAGAAAGTGACTGGCCCAAGGACACCCAGTGAATTTCGTGGCTATGAGAATACAAATATGAGTCTCTCTAGTTCAAGACCAAATCAATCTGCTATACTACATGGACTCTCAATTTTCACTACCCAATTAAAAAAAAATAATTTGGTGTTTCTTATCCTAATCCAGGAATGAGGAACCTGTGGCCCCCAGATGTCACTGGGCTACAACTCCCATCATCCCTCACCAAGCTGACTGGGGCTGACTGGAACTGAAATCCAAAACATCTGGAGAGTAGAAATGGTGGAGAACTTCAATTCAATTTGAATTTAAAGCCAAATTTATCACATTCACACTTTCCAAAACTATATGGGAATCGAAACATAGCCATCCTTTGAAATTTGCACTTATCCAAATTTTGCCATGCAGTTCTCCAACTAAGAAATGTTTGCAAAACAATGCATATATTAGGGGAAAGTGTGCATAAGAATGAATATATGAGTGGAAGTATACAAAAATGCATTATCATAGGAGAAACTGGTTACACAAATGTGTTCATTCGTCAAAACTGCATACAAAAATGTATTAGAAGAAATTCACACTAAACTGCAGAAGAAGAATTTTATGAGGATTTTTTTAAAAAAAACAGCAAATTGCTGCTGAAATGTTGGGAACAAAATTTAAGATTAGAAAAAAAATAAACGGAGAGAACCGAAACTGACAGCTCATTCTATCCATACTGGAGGGCCACAGGTTCCCCATCCCTGCCCTAATCTGAAACCCTTTGTGATCTGTGATGGATATTGTCAAGCTCCTATACAATTGTTTCAGTGGAGGAGCAGCTCTGCAAATGCAAAGGAATGTGGCTGCAGATCTTCCCCTTTTCCCAAAATGAGTTCTCACAAGCCAGGACACTGTGTCTGTAACAAATCAATGGGATAACCACGGGCAATGCCATCAAGCTTCATGTCTAAATTAGGTTAGCTAGCATTTTTATTTATTTTATTTTATTGTTTATTTATTTATTAAATTTATATCCCACCCTACCTCCCAGTAGGAGCCCAGGGTGGCAAACAAAAACACTAAAAACACTCTGAAACATCGTTAAAAACAGACTTTGAAGTATATTAAAACAAAACATCTTTAAAAACATTAAAAACATCTTTAAAAACATTAAAAACATCTTTAAAAAACTTTAAAAATATCTTAAAAAGCAATTCCAACACACAGACTGAGATAAGATCTCTACTTAAAAGGGTTGTTGAAAGAGGAAAGTCTTCAGTAGGTGCCAAAAAGATAACAAAGATGCTGCCTGTCTAATATTTAAGGAGAGGTAATTCCAAAGGGTAGGTGCCACAAAACTAAAGGTCCACTTCCTATGTTGTGCAGATAAGATTGTATTTGCAGGAGGCCCTCACCTGCAGACTGCAGTGATCGACTGGGTATATAAGGTATAAGACGATTTTTCAGGTATCCTGCTCCCAAGCCATATAGGACTTTGTACACCAAAACCAGAACCTTGAACTTTGCCCAGTAGCTAATGGGCAGCCAGTGCAACACTTTATTTATTTATTCCTCATATTTCTAACCCACCCTATTTCCAATAAGCTCAATGTAGCACACATGGGTGGGGTTACCCTGTTACCATCACAATAACTCTGTGACATAGGTTAGGCTGAACTGAAATTTGAATCCAGGTCTCCCCAATCCAAATCCAATGCTCTAACCACTTTATCCTGTTGGGTCTTGATTATAAACTATCTAGCTATAGCTATCACAATTTAGATGACAAAATGTTCTGCACATCATGGTATGAGTAATTTGGGGGTTTCAATCTCCATTAGTGACTGCGAGTATAGTCCAGGGCAGAGATAGGCAATTCAGTGTATCCAGGTATTAACAGATTTCAACTCCCATCAGCCCCAGCCAGCAGGCTCAAGATGAGGGATGGTGAGATTTGTGGAATTTGTAGGTCAACATTTCAAGGAAACCACATTAGCTACCCCTGCTCTGGATTAATGCAGGATATAAAAGTATACTTTGTGGTGGAACCCCAAGAGATTGGGGACCAGGAGAAAGATGCTGTTCTTGGGCATCACTGACATGAAGAAAAGTGCTGCACTTTCATTACAACAAGGATGGTTGGAATATGACATTTTAAAGAAACAATTTGGCAAGTAGCTTGGTTTTCTTGCATGAGTCACTAGGGCACAGGACTCAGAGGTTAACTATTATGTGCATCGTACCCTCTGCACCCCTTGCTGATTAAAAGGACTACTATGGAACCTCCTGTCTGAGTGCTCCAAAACTCCTCGGACATGAAGCTTCATAACCTTGATAGGTTTCCGCTGAGCCTTGAAGACCTGCCTGTTCAGGCAGGCCTACGGGATCTCTGGGGTGGGTTAGTTTTTAATGCTGTTGATTAAATGTAAGAGGGGTGATTAGTTTAATTATTGAGTGTAGTTTGTACTGGTTTTATATTGTATTTATTTTATTGTGTTATTGTACGTCACCTAGAGTGGCCGTTAATTCGGCCAGATAGGCAACTCATAAATAAAATTTTATTATTATTATTATAACATTATGTAAAGAGAATTTCCATTTGTCACAGTAGCCCTGGTTATTCAAATATCATCCATAATCTCTGGATATTCTGACAAGGCTATTAATTTGAACAACCAAAGCAAAGAAATAAGGAAAAAGTCTTCAAGAGAGGGAGCCTTCTTGGTTTGCAACTGACAGAAACCAGTTGCTTAATAAGTTTAAGATCTCTTATTTAGTTGATCTGAAGCTGTTCTCCAGGTAGACAGCATCACATTGGTTTTGCGCTTGTACCAATATATACTTGCCATTCAGGTCGAGTGGCCTCTGTGTCGATAACTGTCCCAACAGGAGGGTTTTGCAGGCTCCTGTTGGTCTCAGTGAAGAAACGACAAAGACATTTTTTCCTGACCACAATCATAGACAATTTGGGTCTCCTGATATAAAAGGAAAGACATTTTAAAAGGTGAATAAGCAGTTGCATGACTAATCACACACTCTTTGCTTTGCTTATACTGCTAAATAGGTGATAAAGATCTAGGCTTGCTCTTAACATCCATTACTGTTTCTGAGTCTTTGGCAAAGGGATGATATCACCACAGAGTGGACTAACACAAATGTAATGCTGCCTTGTCTCCTAACAATGGAGATGAATCCTCCTGCTCTTTTTCATGTTCTGTTTATCATTATTTCTATACCAACGTTTTCACTAAGCATAATTAACTCCAAACCAGTTTCCATCTATTGTGGCTTGACCTAAGCATGGCTTGTTAAAGAGCTAATGCGGAACATACCACTAACCATGGATATCTTTGAAAATAAACGGGTGGGAAAATTCACTTGCAAAGAGGAGGAAGAGAGGAGGAGCTTGCTAGACATTTTTAACTGCCTACCTGATAAAGACAAATGGCAGGACAAGATCTATTTACCTGCCATCACCAGTGCATTCATCAAGGACACTTATTATCTGAGGGACTTCAAAGTCCACCACCATCTTCAGCTGTCCATCTCCAACACCATCACGATACACTATTATGCGTGCAGGTAGCTGCCCGTTATACGTTTGCCACTTACTTATAGCACCTACAGAATCAAAAGGAGGAAGAATGAATTATGTAACTGGTTCCATGTGGAAACAAGCTTACTACATGTGAGCTCCCCTTCACATTTACAAATGCTGCTTACAGATAAAACAAACAAAAAGTAGTTTTATTTGCAGCTACAAAGAATATTGCTTTAATTGCAGTTTTAAAAGGTCTGATGCCATTTGCTTGAGAATGAATGAAGTTAGAGACAGACAACAGATCGGTCTTCCCCAGCCTGGTGCACACCAGATGTTTTGCACTACAAGGCCCATCAGCCTCAGCCAGCATTGCTGTACTAGCTGGAGCTGACAGAAGCTGTAGTCCAAAACATCTGAGGAACACCTGGTTGGGGAAGGCTGCAATAGGTTCAGCACTGAAAATGGTATGATATCTATTGAAGATGGTTGACTACTGCATGGTGTGTACCAAGCTTGGGGAATTTATAACTCAAGATGTTGTTGGACTACATCATCCTTGACCATTCACCATGGCTAAGGCTGATGGGAGTTCAACAACATGTGAAGGACCACACATTCCCCACTAATGATGTATACAATAATCCCATTGTCTTCTCTGGAAAACACATTTTCCAGACTGATGTAGTATTTCAAAATCCTCTTTGCCAAGACACACCAGTAGCACCAAAAAACCAAACATACAGACAAACCCTACACAGCTGGCATCCCAGCAGACTCAATAAGCCTCTACTATAGCTGCCTAGTCAAGTATCCGGTAATCCAAAATAGACAGCCCATGAACTGTGCTTGATTTGGCAGATCACACAAGTATGGTGTACACCAAAGGCAAATAGTTTCAGTGCCTTCCAGTTAGCATCTGAGCCCAATTCAAAGTGCTGCTGCTTCCCTTTAAAGCCTTACATAGCTTGGGATCCAAATATGTGAAGGATCGTCTATATCACCTCAAGGAATAAATCTTTAACCCCAAAGTCACACAGTCCTTACCTTTCATGCAGACCTTTAAACAATCTGCAATGTTTGACCCTGAATTTTGCAGCATGCAGCGAGAGTACCACCTGGGCATAAAAGGAAAGAAAGCTAGTTTCAAGGCTATTAAGACATTGCTATAGCAGCACAGTCTTATGAGACTCTCAGATCTATACAGAGTCCTCTACTGCCTCCACTGAGGTTCTATACACTCCTACATCATCCAGAGAAACTGACAATAGGTCAGGGTTCTTCAAAACTGGGGAGCTACCAGCTGCAGACCCCTATTATCTTTACTTGCATTTACAGTAAATTGATTCAGAGATATAGACCCACATACTTGTGGAACAAATGCCAATGCTTTGTTCCCATTTCCCATGAGAAAGATTGAAATGGCAGCAAACTGGCATTCATCACCCAGCACAACAACACAGCAGCCAACAGTAATGTTGGAACTACACCTTCGCGTTACATAGCCATCGAGCCTTTACTGCAATGACACACATAACAATCTCCTGAGAAGTGTCAATCTTGTGAATTAAGAATCTTACCGGGTAAGCTGGAAATTAGTGCTGGCCACGAATCCAATAACTGACATTCCTTTGGTCATGGCATCTTTGTTGACATCAATGCCAACCACCATGAGTGACTTCAGCTGTTGAATAAATAGCAAACAGAATCAGAGGCTGCATATAGGTCATTATTTGTCTGAACCTGTGGCACTATCCATGCTCCATCTCCAGTGGCTGAGCAACTATACAGCCATATTTGCAGAGGATCCCCAAGTACACCTCTTGGGTTGTGTAATGCAGGTGCTCTGTGCACAGTGGGATACATATGGCCATAAGGCACGTTTCCCCAAAGTAGTACTCATGGGCACTATGGCAGCCATACCTAAGAACAGAGGTGGGAAACCTCCAGCCTCCAGAGCAATAATGGCTTCTGCAGGGGGTCCAGTTTGGCCTGGGTGCCATTTCCCCCAAACAATGCCCACCTGCCTATCAACTGATGTCACCAGTGTTGTCTGCTGATGGGCGAGAGGATAAGGTTTAATCCTGCATTGGCTGCACAATCCTGTTCTCAGCAAGGAATAAGGCAGCAGGATTTAATCACTGCTCATCAATTGAGCGGGGATTAAAACCCTGTGCAAAAGTGTCCTTTGAAGGAGCTCATGCTTGTGAGCTATTTCAAAGAGGCTTTTGCAAAGGCTTTAAGACAGCTCCTGTGCTCGTTTCCTCAGACAGGAGCTATCTTAAAGCCTTTTCCAATTCTTGGCAAGCTTCTCTTTTAATTTTCCAAGATCAAGGACTTAAATTTTCCAAGATCAGGACTTCATGGCCTCCATGACAACCATGGGTCTGTCCCAAGTAGTATCTGGCCCCACTCATGTTGCTGGCCACACCCTGGACCTTGTTTTCTGTGTGGAGGGGGATGATGGTGATCTTGGTGTGGAGAAACTTTTTGTAGTTCCTTTGTCATGGACAGATCACTACCTGGTGGGGTTTAGACTCACTGGGACTCAGAACCTCTGCAGAGGTGGGGGACCGATTAGGATGGTCCGCCCCAGGAGGCTGATGGATCCGGATGGTTTCCTGATGGATCTTGGGGATTTTCCTGCCACCTCGGCAGGCGATTCTGTCGAAGCTCTGGTTGACCTCTGGAATGGGGAAATGGCCAGGGCGGTGGACATGATCGCTCCTGAGCGTCCCCTCTCACGAAGTGGAGCCAAACCGGCCCCTTGGTTTACCAAGGAGCTGGCGGTGATGAAACGAATGAGACGGAGACTAGAGCGACGTTGGCGGAAGACTCGGAGCAAGTCTGACCAAACACGGACTAGAGCCTCCTTGAAGGCCTATTCCGTGGCAGTGCGGGCAGCAAAGAAATCATTCTTTTCTGCCACCATTGCATCTGCAGGGAGCCGTCCAGTGGAGCTGTTTCGAGTGGTCAGGGGTCTTTTACATTCTGCCCCCAAGAGGGTAATATAGATCACTCAACAGCCCACTGTCAAGAGTTTGCACAGCACTTTGCAGATAAAGTCGCTCAGACTCGTTCCGACTTAGACGCTATAATTGATACAGTCTCAGGGGATGTAACTTTGGCTCCTGTCTGTCCAATAATGATGGATTCTTTTCAATTTGTACAGCCCGAGGATGTGGACAAGATCCTTGGAGAGGCGAGAGCCACCACATGTCTGCTAGACCCTTGCCCTTCCTGGCTTATAAAAAGTGCCAGAGAGGGACTGGCTGAGTGGGTGGGTGGAGTGGTTAATGCCTCCTTACACCAAGGCAGAGTTCCAGGTTGCCTAAAGGAGGCAGTTGTAAGGCCTTTGTTAAAAAAGCCCTCCATAATGGATAATTACCAGCCAGTGTCCAATATTCCATTTTTGGGTAAGGTAATAGAGTGTGTGGTGGCCTCCCAGCTCCGGGGATTCTTGGATGAAACAGATTATCTGGATCCATTTCAATCTGGTTTCAGGCCTGGTTATGGGACGGAGACGGCTTTGGTCGCCTTGGTGGACGACCTACGCAGAGAACTGGACAGGCGAAGGAAGCTGTCTCGGTTTTAAACCAGTGTCTGGCGTCAGTGGTGGACTGGATGTGGGTGAACAAATTGAAGCTTAATCCAGACAAGACAGAGGTGCTCTTGGTCAGTCGTAAGGCGAATCAGGGAACAGGGATACAGCCTGTGCTGGATGGGGTTACACTCCCCCTGAAGACACAGGTTCGCAGTTTGGGTGTGCTCCTGGATTCAGCGTTAAATTTGGAGTCCCAGGTTTCTGCGGTGGCCAGGAGTGCTTTTGCACAATTAAGATTAGTGCGCCAACTGCGCCCGTTCCTTGAGCTGTCTGATCTGGCCACGGTGACACATGCCTTAGTTACATCCCGTTTAGATTACTGTAACGCACTCTATGTGGGGCTGCCTCTGAAAACTGTTCGGAAACTTCAGTTGGTACAACGTGCTGCAGCCAAAATGTTAACTGGGGCTGGTTACAGGGACCATACTACCCCCCTGTTAAAAAAGCTCCACTGGTTGCCAGTCTGTTTCCGGACACAATTCAAAGTGCTGGTGTTGACCTATAAAGCCCTATACGGCTTAGGTCCAGGCTATTTATCAGACCGTGTATGAGCCTGCCCGGGCCCTGAGATCCTCAGGAGAGGCCCTTCTCTCAATACCCACATCTTCTCAAGTACGACTAGTGGGGACGCATGAGAGGGCCTTCTCAGTGGCTGCCCCTAGGCTTTGGAATTCCCTTCCTAGGGAGGTAAGAATGACCCCCTCTTTGCAGTCCTTCCGCCGACAAGCAAAGACCTTCCTATTCCAACAAGCCTTTGGAATTGAAAGCTAAGGATAGGGCGTGAAGGGTGCTGCGTTGCTAATGTCTATTATCTCATTTTTAAACTAGTCTGAACTCTTTTAGCTATATGTATGTATGGTTTTAATATTGGAAACAGTTTAATCTTATTTTAATGTAGACTTTGTATGTTTTTAATTATATGTATTTTTTATCTGGAAGCCGCCATGAGTTCCAGTTTTGGAAAAATGGCGGGGTATAAATAAAGATAATAATAATAATAATTAAAGGAGGAGGCAGGGAGACTTGGAAGAGGCTTTTGCAAATCTCCCCCAGCCCTTTAAGTCCCTAATAGTAGAGAATTAAAAGGGAAGAATAGAGACACTTGGAAAAGGCTTTTGCAAGCCTTCCACTCTTTTCCCTTCAAGTCCCTGATCTTGGAGACTCAAGGGAAGCACAAGTGATTTTGATAGGTGGGTGACCTCACCCACCTGCGAAATCCATGTGACATCATACTGGCATCATGTGATTGACACCTGTCAGATTTGGCCCACAAGGCAGAATCTGATAAGGATCTGGCCCATGGAGCCAAAAAGGTTTCCCACCCCTGCATAAGAACGTAAGAAAAGCCTGCTAGATCAGGCCAATGGCCCATCTGTTCCAGCATCCTATTGCCACACTGGCCAGCCAGATGCCTACTATAAACTTGCAAATAGGACCTGGGTACAACAGCACTCTCTGCACTTGTGATTTCCAGCAACTGGCATTCAGCAGAATACTGCCTTTGATTCTGGAGATATTATATAGCCATGACAGTGTTGGCGTGTGTGCGTTGTTGCGTGAAACAGCATACATTATGTTGGAGTTAAGTTGAGCAAGAAACTTCTTCAGAGCATGTTAAGAGTCTTTATTGAAAGACATTAAGGCCAGAGGCTTAAGAGTAAATACATGTAGAGATTCTTCAGTCACCCCCCTTCTGGTACATCTCTCTCCATAGATAAACACAAAAGACAGCCTCTCAGCTCAGAGGCATAATTCTGAAGACGACAACACACAGACTCTGCTAGAACTTTCCCAGTCGCTATCAGATGGCTACCATAGCAACGGCCCTGGCAGTCCGTTCCTAGACAGGGCATAGGCATAACTCCCCCTTAACCTCAGTTACGTCTTCAAACTTGCAGGCTTCATGGAAAACTACTAGAGACAGTAATGCCTACTGGTCACCAGCCCAACAGTTCCCCCTTTTTCCATTAAGACTGTAAAATACACATGAAATACATCTCCATAATACATAGTCATACAGTCATACATTTCTACAATACCTCTTGCAATACATTTCAGTACATTGCATCATATATTTTCAGTTCAGTACAGTTCAAAATTACATCTCAGTACAGTTCAAAACTTTATTCACTCAAACTTTGGTTCATTCCAAGCCTTGTCACCAGTTTGCCAAATTTCTCCTCACACAAAGGCTTGGTCATTATGTCAGCCACCATGTTGTTAGTGTCACAAAATGTTAGGTTAACAAACCCCTGCTGCACAAAATCCCTTACGTGAAAGTATCTGACACTAATATGTTTTGTTCTCTTGGTATGAGGTTCTGATGTGGCTATCTTAATGCAGGTCTGATTGTCTTCATATACAGTAATCGGAAATTGCATATCAATGCCTATCTCCTGCATGAGCATTGCGAACCATTGTAGCTCATTACAGGCCTGTGATAGGGCCACATACTCGGCTTCTGCACTTGATGTTGCAACCACATTTTGTTTCTTGCTGCTCCAGTCAATGCATGACCCGTGCCACATCACAACTATGCCAGAGGTTGACTTACGACTGCTCAGCTCCCCTGCATGATCTGCATCCACAAAACATTCAAGACCTCCTGTCTTTGCTCCTGACAAAACCAGACTCTTTGTCTTCGTGCCTTTCAGATAATGCACTATCCTTTTAATCCCTTGCCAGTCAGCCTCTGAAGGATGCTCTACCTTCCGGCTTAAAATACTGACTGCATTACATATGTCTGGGCGAGACACCTTCACCAAATATTGCAATTTCCCTATTATGCGCCTGTACTTCTCAGGATCTGTACAAGGCGTCTTCTGCACATTCTGTTGGAAAGCCACAACCATTGGAGTCTTCACAACATTGCATTCTGTCATGTTGCATTCTTCTATGATCTGATTTATTTTACTTTCCTGACTCAATGTTATGCTTCCGTCTTCTGCACGCACAATATCCGTGCCTAAATAGTGTGTGACAGGCCCCAAATTCTTTGTGCCCACCTGCCTGCCCAGTTGCTCATTAAATTCTTGTTCCTCTTGCTGCTCATGATAAAAATACATGATGTCATCAACGTAAACTGCACAGAACGTGGTTTTCATCCCCTGTCTCTTTATATACACACATGGATCTGCCTTGCATCTTTGGAATCCCATTCCATGCAACACTCTGTCCAATTTCTCATTCCAGCAGCGTGCACTTTGCCGCAGTCCATATATTGATTTATGCAGTTTACACACGAACCCTTCCTTTGACACAGAACCCGGAGGCAGTTCCATATATATCTCCTCTCTTAAATCACCATGTAGGAATGCTGTCCCTATATCGTAGTGATTTACACTCATGTTCTGCATCGCTGCCAGCTTCAGCAGCACACGAATGGACTCATGTTTCACAACCGGGGCGAAAACAGCATCATAATCTGTCCCATGCTGCTGGGTGAATCCCTTGGCAACCAAACGTGCCCTGTACCTCTGTACTTCCCCGGAACTTGCTTTCTTCTTCTTAAACACCCATCTGCAACCTATGGCCTTTTTACCCATGGGTAACTTTACTAATGTCCATGTGCCATTCTTTTGCATGGCTTATAATTCTTCCTGCATGGCCTGCTGCCATTTGTGCTGCTCTGCCTCAGGCATCAGCCTGATTGCTTGAAATGATGCTGGCTCTTCTAGTTCTCTGTGAACTTCCTCCATCTGGGCAGTGAATACCGATGGCATGCCTTTTACGGCTGTCTGTTTACAGCCCTGACCGTCATTCCCTTTCCGCCCCATTGAACTCAAGGCATCAGCACACTTCACACCCATGGACATTTTAAACTGTGAATCATTAAGGCTTCCCTGCAAACACACTTGATCTCCCCTCATTACAAAACATTGGTCTTTGTGGAACAAAATTGAATAATTACAACTCACCAGTTTTCTAACTGATAAAATATTATGAGCCAATTCCGGAACAAACAAACAGTCTGACATTAGTCCAAGTTTGTCAAATTTCACCAGACCACGGGCTTCAACGTTCTTACGCGATCCATCAGCAAGTAAAACAAAGTCTTTCACTTCTTCTGAAACGTAAAACAAACGTCTGTCTTTAATTAATATATGGCTTGCTCCGCTGTCAAGAATAAAGTTAATTTGTTCCAAGTCTTTAGACTTCTGTTTACAAACAAAGTTCACACTTCCCTGCTTCAAGCCTCCATCCCTGGAGTTTCGCTTGATTGCACAATCTTTACGGAGATGCCCACAGGCCCCACTGGCAAAACAAGACTTCAGCCACTGCTGCTCCCGCTTGTTTTCCTGTCTGCTTTCGGCAGCCTGCTCCGGTTCGGCACATTTCTCCTCGCTTCTGACAGCTTCCACCGGCTGGGCTCTCTGCGCCTCCTGCCTCCGCTGCCATTCCTGGGACAAATCCTGCAACACGTCCCACATCTGTTTAGCCGACGGCTCATCTCTCACACACATCAGTTGAGAATCCGATAGAGCCAAGATTATAAACGCCTGCGCCCTCTGGTCTCGACGCTTCCAGGCCGCGGTCAATACCGCCGGGGGTGGTCCATCTATAATGTCCCATAAATCCTCTGTTATCAGCAAAGCCCGCATCCTCGGCTTCCAGCTGCCATAATTCTTTTCATTAAGCCGTTCCATCGGCAAGCCTCCCCCAGACAGGTTTACAGCCATGTTGCTCACCTCCGTCTGGTTCAATCAATCAAGCTGCCCTCTCTGGAACTCCGTCTGCCGTTCAGACCAGCAACTTACTCCCGTGTAATGCGCTGTGGATCTGGGCCCATAACCCCTGTTGGCGTGTGTGCGTTGTTGTGTGAAACAGCATACATTACGTTGGAGTTAAGTTGAGCAAGAAACTTCTTCAGAGCATGTTAAGAGTCTTTATTGAAAGACATTAAGGCCAGAGGCTTAAGAGTAAATACATGTAGAGATTCTTCAGTCACCCCCCTTCTGGTACATCTCTCTCCATAGATAAACACAAAAGACAGCCTCTCAGCTCAGAGGCATAATTCTGAAGACGACAACACACAGACTCTGCTAGAACTTTCCCAGTCGCTATCAGATGGCTACCATAGCAACGGCCTCAGTTACCTCAGTTACGTCTTCAAACTTGCAGGCTTCATGGAAAACTACTAGAGACAGTAATGCCTACTGGTCACCAGCCCAACAGACAGAAGCCTGCTTTGTTGGGGAGAAAAAATACATGTAAACAAAAATACTTACTGGTATCTCAACTCCCCACAGCTCCCCTCCAAGTTTACAAATGATCTGCATCGCAATTTTTGTGGCCACGCTCATCATCATTCCTTGCTTGCTCAGGGTGCGAGCAAGGACACACTGGCTAGGAATAGGATGCTCAAAACTCAGGAACTTCTTCACAGCGTCATAACAGTCCTTCTTATTGGAAGGCAGGACACACAGCACCTAAAAATGGCAAACCAGACAAGCAGGTTCAATCCCTGAGATTTACTCACAAGGCAGGCTTGATCCATCATGACATAACTGGAGCTCTCCTGGGGCAAGACCACAAGGGGCAACAGCAGCAGGAAAGGTTGGTGAAAGAAAGGCTTAACTCCTCCTTTCCTGCTGATAACTGCCTCTATCCCAAAGCTGCTTTTCAGCCACTGGAAGCAGGTTGCTAGGTTTTTCTTAAATGTGTTTGCATGTAACATGCAGTATGGCCAAAATATTAATTGAAAAGAGTTTCCAAATCAGCAAAAACTGCCAAATTAATGAGTGGTTACCTGCAAGAGTCATCAAAAACATTTATTCTCTTAGCTATACGCTACTGCATTAATGACATAATTAGCAATCACCCACAATGTGATTGCTAATAACATCAATTAATACAACATGTGGTCAATTAGCTGTTTAACCACAAAGTGTTTGGGGGGGGGGAAGTGCCCAGGAGTCCCAAACCAGTAGATCACATTGCACAGCAGAGAATATCTGTTCACCCTTTTTCCTTCCATTTTATCAGCACAAGTTATAAGCGATTTTGACAGTGTATAAGGGACAAGGCAGTTCTTTCACATTTAGCTTTCAAATTTTATTTGTCCTGGGATTTGGCTTTTCCTGGGACAATATTTGGGTACACTTTGGAAAATGATTTTTATGGTTGATGGTGGTGGTTATACTTTGTTTACAAAAAATATTGTTACATGTTTGAAACTGAAAAAATATATTGCTGAATATCTCTTTGTAAAGAACATAATTCCTTCTGTTTCCATGTTCAGGCTGTGAGGCTTATAAAGCCAAAACAACACGATCTATGAACAAGAGGATGGGGATGGGGGGAGGGAGCTATCCCCATACTAGTGTACCTGGACAACTGCTGCCAAGGTGGTCAGGACACTGAAAAAAAGTTGTAAACATGCAAAAATAAAAAAGATACAAATCAGCCTACTGTGCTTCCTCTTTAGAAGGACCAGCTTTCAAGAGCTTACTTCCAACCACCTTGAACATCACCAGGTGACATGCCTCCCTTTAAACACACCTGGAAAGCAACTCAAATATGCATACGCACCAGCTGTAGCTCAGGATTTACATGCTGTTGCAGGGCTCGTACAAATGTTGAGGGACTCTCTTGTACTTGTATTCTGCAGACAAAATCAGAATGCATTGGAGAACATTAAAAATGCTAACATAGTAATTGGCAGTCTCAAGGACATATCTCAGAACATAGCACTCCACCAGCTTCTTGGGGAGATGACATCAAAGACAAGAAAGGATTCATCAGCATTTTACCCACACATTCAACATTTAAACAGAGATTAATAATACACAACATTATGTTGCAATGGTGGAAAGAGGAAAGATGATCCATGAAAAAAAGAATTAACAGTATTACATTCTATCTGTGAGGCCTAGTAAAATGTCATGAAGTGGTGAGATGTTTTGTAGTTAATAAAAATAAACCTCAAACCCACTGCATGGTAATACTGTTATTAAGACCATAGAAGTTGCTGCTGCTTATTCATCACATTGCACACTCAAAGGAGTTACTAGCAGGGCCAGTTCCAGGCCCTTAGTAAAATGCCCTCTAGAAAGCCCCCTCCAACACTTTGGGGCCCCATCCCTCAGGTTGGCAAAAGCAACAGAAAGGGCTTCTTTGGCTATGTTAGGAGCAAGAAGAACAAGGGGTAAGCCCACTGCTCAGGGGGAAATGGTGAAGAGATAACAGGTGATGGAAACAAGGTGGAACTACTAAATTCATATTTTGCCTCCAGCCTTCTCCTGCAAAAGGAACTGTGTTCTACATGTGAAAAGTAGAATGAACAGCACAATGAGAGACTTAAGTAAGTAAGGAGTTGGTCAGAGATCACTAGGGAATGAGGAGAAATTAGATTCTGTTCACATATAAAGCTGAATCTATAAAATTTACACTGTCCAAAACAATGAGAACCGAAAAACAGCCATACTTTGAAATGTGCACATCTAAATTTTGCAATGCAGTTGTCTAACCAATGTTTACAAAACTCCATACAGTATATTACGAGAAAATGTGCATAAAAGTGAATATATTAATAAAAATAGCATACAAAAATGCATTAAATGACATATATCAGGAGAGAGATGGGGGAGAATGATTTTGCTAATTCTCCTTGATTTCTCAGTGGCTTTTTAAAATAATTTTATTGAATATATGATATACAGGGGGGAAAAACATTAAACAGAAACAATAACCCTATCCCAGGATCACTGAGGATATATATGTATATAAAATAATGAACATTATTTACTCAATACATTGAGAAAAAGAATAAGAGATACATATAATTTATAGAATACAATTCGAAGTTTATGAGTTGGTTAGCAAAAGAAAATTAAGAAAAAAGATGTTTCCTATTTCTTTAAGAAAACCAAATGGATCTAGCTGTAGATAGGAGTTGATCATGTAAACCATGTTTAATTGTGTAATCAATAAATAACCACCAGGTGGCAACATATGCATCTGATTTAGTCTTATTTTGTAGAAAAGGAAGATTATGAGTAATTTTATCTAATAAAGCTATACTCTGTACCATGTTGTTTTGTCCAAATTTTCTTCTTGTTTTTGTTGTTGTTGTTATGTGCCTCCAAGTCGACTATGACTTATGGAGACCCTATGAATCAGCAACCTCCAATAGCATCTGTTATAAATCAGATCTTGTAAGTTCAGGTCTGTGGCTTCCTTTATGGAATCAATTCATCTCTTGTTTGGCCTTCCTCTTTCTCTACTTCCTTCTGTTTTTCAAGCATTTCAAATGAGTTGATTTTTCTCTTATCCGTTTTTTTCACTGTCCAACTTTCACATCCATACATAGAGATCGGAAATACCATGGTCTGAATGATCCTGACTTTAGTGTTCAGTGATACATCTTTGCATTTGAGGACCTTTTCTAGTTCTCTCACAGCTGCCCTCCCCAGTCCTAGCCTTCTGATTTCTTGACTATTGTCTCCATTTTGGTTAATGACTGTGCCAAGGTATTGATAATCCTTGACAAGTTCAATGTCCTCACTGTCAACTGTAAAGTTGCATAAATCTTCTGTTGTCATTGCTTTAGTCTTTTTGACGTTCAGCTGTAGTCCTGCTTTTGTGCTTTCCTCTTTAACTTTCATCAGCATTCGTTTCAAATCATTACTCGTTTCTGCTAGTAGTATGGTATCGTCTGCATATCTTAAATTATTGATGTTTCTCCCTCCAATTTTCACACCTCTTTCATCTTGTTCCAATCCTGCTATCCGTATGATATGTTCTGCATACAGATTAAATAAATAGGGTGATAAAACTCAGCCCTGTCTCACACCCTTTCCAATGGGGAACCAATCGGTTTCTCCATATTCTGTCCTTACAGTAGCCTCTTGTCCAGAATATAGGTTGCACATCAGGACAATCCGACGCTGTGGCACCCCATTTCTTTTAAAGCATTCCATAATATTTCATGATCTACACAGTCAAAGGCTTTGCTGTAATGTATAAAGCACAGAGTGATTTTCTTCTGAAATTCCTTGCTCCATTCCATTATCCAACGTATGTTTGCGATATGATCTCTGGTGCCTCTTCCCTTTCTAAATCCAGCTTGGACGTCTGGCATTTCTCGCTCCATATATGGTAAGAGCCTTTGTTGTAGAATCTTGAGCATTACTTTACTTGCATGGGATATTAAGGCAATAGTTCAATAATTACTGCATTCCCTGGGATCCCCTTTCTTTGGAATTGGGATATATATTGACCGGTTCCAGTCTGCGGGCCATTGTTTAGTTTTCCATATTCCTTGACAGATTTTTGTCAAAATTTGGACAGATTCAGTCTCAGTAGCTTGTAGCAACTCTATTGGTATGCCAGCTGTTCCCGGTGATTTGTTTCTTCCAAGTGTTTTAAGAGCAGCTTTCACCTCACATTCTAAAATTTCTGGTTCTTCATCATACGGTTCCTCCGTGAATGAATCTGTCATCTCTTTTATAGAGTTCTTCATTGTATTGCTTCCATCTTCCTTTTATTTCATCTCGGTCAGTCAGTGTGTTCCCCTGTTGATTATTCAACATCCCTACTCTTGGTTTAGATTTCCCTTTCATTTCTCTAATCTTTTGGAATAGGGCTCTTGTTCTGCCCATTTTGTTGTCCTCTTCTATTTCTATACAATAACTATTGTAATAGTTCTCGTCCCTACGTACTAGTTGCTGTGTTGTTGCATTTAGGGTTCTGACCGTGTTTCTATCTCCTTTTGCTTTTGCTTTCCTTCTCTCTTTAACCATTTGAAGAGTTTCTTCAGTCATCCATTGAGGTCTTTCTCTCTTTTTAACTAGAGGTATTGTCTTTTTTCATTTTTCCCTGATGACGTCTCTGACTTCAGTCCATAGTTCTTCTGGTTCTCTGTCAACTAAGTTTAAAGCCTCAAACCGGTTCCTTATTTGATCTTTATATGCTTCTGGGATGTTATTTAAATTGTATTTTGGCATTATGAGTGCTTTGTTGTTCTTCCTTAGCTTTACTTTGATTTTCGATACGACCAATTCATGATCTGTACCGCAGTCTGCTCCTGGTCTTGTTTTCACAAAAAGTATGGAACTTCTCCATCTTCTGCTACCCATTATATAATCAATTTGATTCCTATATTGACCATTTGGTGATGTCCATGTGTACAGTCGTCTTTTCGGGTTGCTTAAAAATGTGTTAGCAAGAAACAAATTATTGGCTTCACAGAATTCAATAAGTCTTTCTCCTGCTTCATTTCTGTCTCCTAGGCCCCATTTTCCCACAATTCCTAATTCTTCTCTGTTCCCTACTTTTGCATTCCAATCCCCCATGATTATCAGCACATCTTGTTTTGGTGTGTGATCAATTTCCTCCTGTACTTCTGCGTAAAATCTCTCCAATTCCTCTTCTTCTGCGTTTGCCGTTGGAGCATAGACTTGGATGATGGTTATGGTAATAGGTTTCCCATTTAATCTCATTGATATCACTCGCTCAGACCTTGCGTTTTAGCTCCTAATTGCTCTTGCTACATTACTGCTCATTATTAGTGCAACCCCGTTTCTCTTGATTTCTCATTTCCTGCATAAAATATTTTGTAGTTGCCCGATTGAAAATGTCCCATTCCCGTCCATTTTAGTTCACTCACACAAAGTATTGTAATGTTGATACGCTCCATTTCTTGCTTGACAATTTCTAACTTTCCCTGGTTCATGCTTCTCACTTGCCATGTTCATATGCGTCGTACAACTCCGGACTCTCCTTTTGCATCTGTGCGCATCAGCCTCTGGGCTTCCTTTCAGCTTTGACCCAGCTGCGTCATTAGTCACAGTGCTACTCGTACTTGTCCTTTGTTCTTCCCCAGTAGCTCGGTGAGTGCCTTCTGACCTGGGGGTCTCATCTTCCAACACTATCTCGTGTTGCATTTTGGATACTCTGTTCATAGGGTTTTCGTGGTAAGAGATATTCAGAGGTAGTTTACCGTTGCCTTCCTCTGAGTTTGGATGCATCTTAGTCTGGTGTTTCAGCTTTGACCATTCCGCCTTGGGTGGCCTTGCTAGGAGTATAGCCTCTTGGTCTAGACTCCTGATGGCATTGCTCTTAGCTTCTTCAACACTCTCAAACCCCCTCACCATGTTAAGGTGTGCATCCTAGAGGGGTGTTATTCAATTCAAAACCTAAATCTTGTGCTCATGAGTTTTAAGACCTGTAAGTTGACCCATTTGTGAATCTAGTAATATTTTATAAAACACAGACACGATACCTTTACCTCTAGACCCCAACGGTGACACTGCATGTTCAAATGCAGTAAGCCGGTAGGTAGCATGACTTCTAACATCTGGATCTTTGAGAATGTGAGTCAATTGGAGTGTGTGAAACTAACCTAAATCTGAATTTGGTATATTTACTCTGAGCTGATCTAATGTAATTGGCAATCCCATATGTAGAAGTCTTTAAGCCTAAAGTAGCCACACCATTCCCATTTTGCAATGTGTTTCCTAAGTGTCTCATCTTTAATACTAGGATAAGATTGTAGTGGAGTTAATGGAGAATATATTGGTGAGATTTTTGATTGCCAGTTTTTCCAATTTAAAAAGGTAGCTTTTGTAAACGGATTGATTATGGAGTGTAGAAAAGAGTACTGGAAGTTTGTAAATGGTAATGACCACAATGGTCTGAGGTGTAACATATAGTCCTCCAACTGAATCCAAGTTTTATTAGTTCTCATAATTTTAAAGCTTAAATGATCAAGTTGAAAGGCTGAATAATAAATCTGTAAGTTCGGGAGTCCCCATCCCCCTTCACCCGTGTGAGGGTAATATAGTTTTTTTTGCTGAGGTTTTTTCTTTTGAAACACAAATCTATTCAATATGTTTTGTCATTTATTAATGTTTTGGATGAAGGAGGATGGGAAGAATTTGAAAGAGATACAAAATCTTGGGATTATGTTCATACGTATGGAAGCTGTTCTTCCCTATATGGAGAGATTAAGTCTAGACCATCGTCTTATGCCCTTTTTAAGTTTACTTATCAATGGGTAGAAATTAAGTTGGAATAATCGGGATAGTTTTTGGGGGAATTTGTACTCCCAAATATAGGAATGAAGTATTACAGATTGATATTTCCAAATTTTTACAAATTTCTATTTGATGACCAGGTGACGTATGAAAAAACATATGATGATTTGTTATAATTAATTTGGAGCCCTGCTACCTCTGCAAATTTATTCAACTCTTCTTTAAGAGGTTGTGCCGCTGACTTTGGATCCCCTAACGTTAATACCATGTCATAGGCATACATATTAATTAGATGCTCATCTCCCACTCCCCGGTATGCCGCCACGTTGACATTACTGCGTAAATGTGCAGCTAACGGTTCCAGGGAGAGGGCAAAGGGGGCACCGTTGTTTGGTTCCACTTTCAATAATAATTGGAATTTAATCCAATTTGCTAGTCCTAATCAGAGCTTTAGTAGGGACATATAAACTTGGTATTGTTGATATAAAGGTCTCTCCCAACTTAAATTTTTAAAAAACTTTTACTAAATAATCCCACCCTAAACAATCAAATACCTTGAAAATATCTAACGAAAGGACTCCCAGGGAATATTTATATGTCGTTGCGTGGTGAATTACATTCAAAAGCCGTCTAATTGGGTCTGAAATGTGGCGTCCTGGGATGAAGCCTGTCTGGTCTGGGTGAATTATATTTGAGATCATAGTATTAAGATGGGCTGCTAAAATGGAGGTAAATAGTTTTTGGTCTTGGTTTAATAGATTTATAGGTCGATATGATTCCACTCTTTTCCTGTTCTTACCTGGTTTCAGTAACAAGATTATGTGGGACATACCCCATGTATCAGGTAAAGGTCCACCGTTCCATATATGATTAAATAATTGAACTACATGTGGAATAAGAATATCTTTAAATTTTTAATAAAAAGAGCTGCCAAACCCATCTGGGCCAGTGGCTTTATTTTGTTCTAATTTTTTAATAGCAGTAGCCACTTCTTCTGTTGTTATCGGTGAACTAAGACTTAGTATTTGGTCTTCTGGTAAGTGCTGAGGCTGGAAGTCTTGAAGATAATCTACAACAGAATCCTCCCTCTTGGGTGTAGATTTGTATAACTCCTGATAATAGTTAGCAAAGGTGAAATTAATTTCTTTGGGGTCATTAAGTGAGATTCTCTTATTTCGTATAAATTACAGGTACCTGCGAAGATTGGCGTTGAGAACGTAATGCATATGCCAGTAACTTGGAGCATTTATTACCAGATTCATAGTATTTTTGTTTAATGAACCATAGAGATTTGGCTCTTTTAGTAGAGTTCAATGCTTCTAATTCCTTGTGCTTTCTACATAATTTAGTATAAATTTGTTTAGAACTTGTACATTTCTCAGTGGCTTTTGATACCATTGACAACAGTATCACTTGGGAGTGTCTCAAGGAGGTGGAGGTAGGAGGCACTGTGCTTTAGTGGTTCTGCTCATACCTCCAGGGCTGCTTCCCAAAAGTAGTTATGGGAAGCTACTGTTTGGCACCATGGGAGTTATCTTGTGATGTTCCACAGTGTTCCAACTTGTCCCCATGCTATTTTAACATCTATATGAAGCCACTGGGAGCAGGAGATATGGAGTGAGGTGTCATCAATATGCTGATGACATCCAACTCTATCTTCTGCTCATTTTGAATTGGGAGAGGCAGTTGAGGTGCTAGATCAGAGCTTGCAGGTGATTATGGGGTGGATGTGGGCCAATAAATTGAGGCTAAATGTTGAAAAAGACAGATATATTGTATGTCCAGAGTTCTTCAAGTCTGGGAGACAGGGAGATGGCCTGTTCTGGATGGGGTTGCATTTCCCTGGAAGAAGCAGGTCTGCAGCTTGGGGGTACTCCTGGATCCAGCATTCTCACTGGAGGATCAGGTGGCCTCTGTGGCTAGGAGTGCCTTTTCCAGGTCAGGGCTGTGGAGTCGGGAGTCATGGAGTCGGAAGCAATTTTGGGTGGAGTCGGTACAAATGTACCGACTCCGATTTCAAAATAAAAACCCATAGGAATTTAGGAATGTTTTCTTGTTCAGAAATTTTAATCAAATAAATATATTTTATGTTCTATCAATCTAGGCTGATGATTCACGTGGTGGTGATGAAATGCCTTGTGCTATCATTTTACTACAGTAAATTTGTTATTACTTGTTAATATACATTTGCCATTTATGAAGGCGTCTGAGTCGGACAGTAGAAAAATGGAGGAGTCGGAGTCTAAGGTTGGGCATACCGGCTCCACAGCCCTGTTCCAGGTACAGCTGGTTTGCCAACTTTGACCCTTTCTAACAAAGATGACTTAGCACAGTACTCCATTCTCTGGTAACTTCCAGATTGGATTATTGCAGTGTGCTCTACTTGGGGTTGCTCCTGAAGATGACTTGGAAACTTCAACTCATCCAAAATGCAGAAGCCAGATTACTGGCTTGGGTACCTTTAGATCTCACATCAACCCTGTTTCAAAACAGTTGCATTGGTTGCCAATTCACTTCTGGGCCCAATTTAAAGTGCCCATGTTAGTGTTTAAAGCCCTAAACAACTTAGATCCCAAATATCTGAAAAACCATCTCCTTCTCTACAGACCCTCTCAGGTGTTGTGAGCAGCAGAGGGGGCCCTTTTGGAAGCTCCACCACCCTCAGGAGCTGAGGGGGTAGCCTAGGAGGGCATTCTCTGTGATGGTCCCTAAGCTGTGCGTCTCCCTCCTCATTGAGGTGCATCTGGCAACTTCAGTGTACAGTTTTAGGCAAATGCTGAAGATGCATCTCTTTACCCTGGTGTTTGACACGTGAGATGTATATGTGAAGGACCCAGCCTATTTTGTGATTTTAGGGTGTTTCTAATTGTTTTTAATGCTGCATTTTAAAATTGTTGTAACCTACCCTGGGACCTTTGGGTAAAGAACTGGTTTCTCACTAATTTTATTATCATCATCATAATCATCGAAGAAATTACTTGCAAAAATGTGTACATTAGTCAAAACGGCATATAAAATGTGTTTATTAAGAGGCCCTAGTTCTAACATCTCTAGTTCCAACTGCTCACCATTTCACTACAAATCTTCCAGTATATTCAAGGCATATGAATTGTCCATACAAAACATAAAGTGTTCTCTTTGAAGACAACATGACCTTACCATCAACAAATAGGTTTTGCATGATTGGCTATGAATATAAAGTTTCATGCAAGAATTTCATTTATCTTTGTGGTTCCTCTGGAAATCCTATCTCTACTTACTTGTAGACAAGCATGTGGCTACAAAGCCAACTAACGTAAGTGTTGATTATTATCAATCTACCTGCACAAATCCAAGCCAGCTTGGAAAATAAATTTTCCTTTGTGTGGATCACAAACTTCAGAGATATTTTGGAAGTCTGCGTTTTTCCTTCTTTACCTGATCTCTAAAATTCAACTATCAACCTTTGTACATACACAGGTCCATTTGGATATGCAGGATGCAAGCATAGCTCATCCATGAGAGATGGCTGCCCAGCCTCTGCTTAAATATCTCCAATGCAGGGGAGCTCCCTGTTCCAAAGCAATGTATTCCATTGTTGAACAGCTCTTTCCATTAGGAAGTTCCTCTTGACTTTTACCCAAAATTAGCTTCTTTGCAAATTTCACCTACCCTGTGGAGCAACAGAGAACAAGTTTGTTTCACCTTCTGCGGGACAGCTCTTCAGATTACAAACATAAGAGAGTAAGCCTCAAGGAACTCAGTGGCACTTACTTTGGAAACTACGGCATTAAGCTAATACTGTTTCAAGTGCACAACTACTTCCTTGACGGACAGTCATTAGTCTCCCACAGCAGTAGAAAATTGGACATGAAGCCAATGCAAGGGATTTCTGTGCCAACTCTCTTGGCCCGGACAAAGGGTGAGTCTGCCAAGAACAGGAGGAAGCCTAACTATAGAGATATTGCCAGAGCATGATTACAGACTGACCCCTCACAGCTGGTGCAGCTTTGGTACTATAGCCAACTTGTGTTGGATACGTTACTCTGCCAGGATTCTGACATATTCTAGGACTGCAGCCACTTAATTATAGACAGAGAGAGGGAGAGACAAAGCATATTAAGTATGGAGCAGCAAATATCAATGCAGGCCCTTTGTGAAAGCCAGTTTTTAAAGTTTCAGAGTAAACCATGCAAAACCTGTTCAATGATGACAGGGTTGATCTTAAGCACAGAGCACAAGTCCCTATCTGCAAAGATCCTGAAATCTGCTAAGATAAACAAGTTTTTTTCTTTTACAAATACCAAAGAAACAAGAACAAAGGCAACGTTTATTTAATGTCACAGTAAACCAACCTTCAACAACCTGGTACTCTCCAGATGTTTTGGACTACAACTCTCATCAGCCACAGCCAGTGATGAGCTGCAGTCCAAAATATCTGGAGGGCACCAGGTTGGTGAAGGCTGCGATAAACCATTTATGGACAAGCACCAAACCTGTGGGATTGATTTTTTAAAATGTTCTATCTATTGCAGTTAATTTGTTATTCATTTGCTTTTAAAAAATTATATACTGCCCATCAGTATTTCTATTGCCAGGATTGCTCACACAACACTGGAAAAAGACACAAACTTCCACAACCAAACAAAGGAATGCTAGGGTGTAGGATGTACCGATTATGGGAAAATGATCACATCAAATAAAAGCTATACAATTCTTTTCTCTATGGCAAAGTCAACATGAAGTGGATCTGTCAATGTGGAATGGTTCAATACATACCCAGAAAACAACCCCAAATGTCCTGAAAAATGTCTTTGAACTAGGATAGGGCAACTCCCAAGCTGGTTGATGTGTTGTTAATATTTGCAAAACCCTTCAATGTATGAAATTCTACTAAAAAGTCAACTTAGGTTCACTCCATCAGTTAAAAATTGTATGAATCAGCTACTATTCATAGGTCATCACCTGCATTGCTGTAATATGCACAGAAGGAAAAGTAGTGCATTCAGTGTTGAATGGGGGTTAGGTTTTTATGACTTGGAACTTCTCACTTGCCTGAAATTCCAACATTCAATATGGACCACCAAGTCAAGGACAAAGCTAGAGATGTCTGAGATATGGACAATCAAGGTTGATCAAATTACCATGCAGATGTTGAAGAACTTCAGGATTTAAAATGAGCAAGGGAGGTTATATATAAGCCAGTTTCTGGGTTTTCTAATGTGACCAAAAATAGAATCCCACTAAGATCTATATGAATGCTCACTCCTACCTAGCATCAAGGCAGTCTTGCAAGAATTGCACTTTCCATACACCACACATAATGTGCTTCTGTGGTACACAGTGCAAGAAGCTCAATCCTGCAGGTGCTGGCAGTAGCACATGACTGACTTGCTGCTTGCAAGAAGCCATCATACATGGCAATTTTACACTGCTAACATATACTCAGTAGTTGCTCAGTATCCTTCCTCAGTGTGCCTAATGTACACAGGACAAAAGAAGGAAAGCACACTGTGGAAGGGCCATTACATACATTACGCAACAGCAAACCTGGGGGCCTGTCGCCAAGAGTTCCCTTTAGGAGCAGACAGCCAATGCACATTTCCTAATGAATATGCAAATATGTGTTCATCAGATTCACATACTTTATAACATCATCATATGTATTACCCGCCCTTCACTGGAAGATCCCAGGGCGGGCCATAACAACATAAAATACAATACTAAAAACAGGTCAAAACAAATTACATTCACAGCTAAAAAGGGTCCTAAAAACTTATCTCTCAAGTGTCAAAGGCTAGGATGAAGAGGTGCATCTTCTGTATACAAAAGAAGCAGTATAATTAAGCTGCCAGACGCATCTCTGTGGAGAGTGAATTCCACAAGTTACAGGCTGCCACAGACAATGGCTTCTCCCAGGCCACCACCACCCCGAACTTCTGAGGATGGTGGAACTACCAAGAGGGCTCCCTCTGCTTATCTCAACACCAGAGGGGAAAGGAGGTGGTCTTTCAGATATTTGTAACCTAAGTCATTTAGGGCTTTAAACACTAACATGAGCACCTTGAATGGACCCAGAAATGAACTGGCAATTAATGCAGCTGTTACAAGAGTTACACGAGATCAAAATGAAACCACAGCCAATAATCTGGCCACTACATTTTGGATAAGTTGAAGTTTCTGAGTTATCTTCAAGGGCAGCCTCACGTGGAGTGCATTGCAATAATCCAACCTGGAAATTAACAGAGGATGGAGACTGTGGCCAAGTCATCTCTGTCCAAAAGGAGCTGTAGCTGGCAAACTAGGCATTCCTAGCCACTGAGGCCACCTCCAGAGACAAGTTTGAATCCAGGAGCACCCTGAAGCTATGGACTTGATCCTTCTAGGGGAGGGCAATCCAGCCCAGGACAGGCTGGCTTGGGACACAAAACACCTGTGTCTTTCCAGGACTCAAATTATTAGCCCACATCCAGCCCATCACTATCTCCAAGCACTGGTCTAACACCTCAACTGCTTCTCCTGATTCAGATGAAACAGATAGAGCTGGGTGTCATCTGCATATTGGTAACACCTCACTCCGAATCTCCTGATGACAGCTCCCAACCGCTTCATATAAATGAAAAATAGCATGGGGGACAAGACTGAGCCTTGAGGGACACCGCAGGACAACTCCCATGGTGCCGAATGTTGGAAGTGGGGCAAGGGAAACTCCTGTTTTGTTCTTTTATTTATGTTCCAGAAGGGAGATAGAGTTAGGGTCCTCCAGATGGATAGGCTTGATTACCTTTACCTGTGATGCTCTGACTGACTTTCTTCCATTGGTAGACTGATACGTTTCAAGGGAAGCTTATCTGCCCCTCCTCCTTCCACCCTCTCTCTTCCTCTTCTCCCACTGTCTGGGAGAGAGGAGACACCTTTTGTCTCCGCTCATTCTCTCCTAGCCGTGAGGGCAATTCCCGCGCCTCCAACTTAGTTAGAACTAGGTATGCCTTTCTATCTACTATGTATTTCTATAAATAAAGTAGCTTTTCTTATTTTCCTAAGCCTTAAGTCTCAGTGATCCTAATGCAGGGTAAAAGCCTGCTTTCTTAGGTAAACACACACACATGCTGGCACACTTGCATTTCAGACCGCTGTTACTCTCTGCTGTGCTGCTTAACTAAATTTAGCACCAGCAACACCAAACAGTAGCATCCCATAACTACTTTCTAGAAAGAGCCCTGGAAGTAGAAGTAGAACACTGAAGCACAGTGCTCCCAATCGCCATTTCCCTGAGACACTCCAAAAGGATACCATGGTCAACAGTTTCGAAACCCTCTAAGAGATCAAGGAGAGCAAGCAGGGTTGTGCTCCCCCACAACAACTGTCATCAAATGTCAGAGCAACCAAGGCAGGTTCAGTGCCATGACTGGGCCTGAAGCCATATTGGAATGGGTCCAAGTAATCAGTTTCCTCCAAGAATACGTGAAACTGGACCCCCTCCCCAAGTACTTTGCCCCAAAAGGGGATATCCACCACTAGGCAATAGTTGTTTTCTGGGTCCAGACAGGTCTTCTTAAGAAAGGGATGCACTCCTTCTTCAAAGTGGATGGTACTTCCCTGCTCCAGTGAAGCACTGATCACTCCCTGGATCCACCTACCCAACTCCCCACAGCTAGCTTTAAGAAGCCAAGAAGGGCAAGGGTCAAGGAGGCAGGTGGTTGGTCTTATTTCTTCAAGCAGCTTGTCCATGTCCTCAAGCTGCAATAATTGAAACTGATCCAGTACAGATGGATCAGACAATGCTCTGGATGCTTCCATTGGACTTACTCTAACTGTGGCATCCAACTCTGTCTCAATCTGGGTGACTTTGTCTCTAAAGTGCCTTGCACTTTAGATACGTACACATAATATTAAAAGGGGTTTTGAGGAATGAGGTAAAAAAGCAAACAGGATTTCTTATCTAAATCTCTCTCACATTTTCGGATATTCAATGCGGAATCCCATGGGACCTCCCACTCTTCTTAAACAGTTCACAAGACTATGCGCAAGCTCCATGTTCCTGTTACTGCATAGCAGTATCCAGTTCTCTAGAGGTACCACTCCAATTATCTTCATATTACGCATATCTCTGAACCAGTCGCCAGCATTCATTGGCATACACTGTAAGTAGAAAAAGAATGGAGATGCACAGAACGTCAGTAATTTGAGGGAGAAAGATTATGTATAAACAGTCAATTAACAGAAACGTCAAATGCCGTTTCAGATGGCTGGCCTTAAATGTGCAGAAATTCAGCATCTCCCTCCAAGGACTCACACACAAGCAAGTGCTACCATGGGTAGAAATTTTTCTGATGATCTTTATTTTTAGCCAATCATAAAACTGTTCACATTGCATTTACTTTTCCCTTCCACAATATAATCAGTTGTATTACATATGCAAACATTAAGGCTGCAATCTAAGCATTCTTGCTAGAGAGTAGGGGCAAGGAAGAAATTCAATTTAGTTTCTCTCCTATCCCTATTTGTGAGCCACCATGTCTACTCAATTGAGAGGTAAGGTGGTATGTAAATGTACTGCCTTCAAGTCGATTCTGACTTACAGCGACCCTATGAATAGGGTTTTCATGAGGCTGACAGGCAGTGACTGGCCCAAGGTCACCCAGTGAGCTTCACGGCTGTGTGGGGATTCGAACCCTGGTCTCCCAGGTCATAGTCCAACACCTTAACCACTACACCACACTGGCTCTCAAGGTGGTATATAAAAAAAATGGCTGCCACTTTTACTCAATCAGTTAGACAAGAGAACCTGTGGCACTCCAGATGTTGTTGGACTCCCAGTTCCCATCAGTCCCAGCCAGCATGGCCAATGGCCAGTGCTGATGAAAGTTGTAGTCTAATGACTTCTGGAGGACCACAGATTCCCCATTCCTCCTCAGGTTGCAAAGCAGTTGCGTCTTGAGTCTAATGCATACGTATGGCACGTGCCACACATAAATGCCATGAACAAGTAATTTTTTGTAAAGTAAATACCAGCTGTTGCTGAGAGGAGAGCAGCAGCAGAACCTATGGAGAAAGGAGAGTTTAACTCCTGCCCCCTGCCATAGCCCAGTAAAAGTCACCACTAACCTGAAGCTGCTAGTTAGATCCAAAAAAAGTAGGCTTCCCTCTTCATGTAAATAGTAGCTTTGCGTAGGTGGATGAGGTTTATTGGGACCAGAGCAGGAAGAAACAATTAAGGTCCCTCTCTTCACCTCCTGTGGTGCTTCCTCCCCCCCCCCATGCCTAGCTACTATTTATAGTACAAAAACATGCACTTTAACCCTATTTACACAAGTAATCAACTTTGGCCCTTTGTTGGTGTGCTGGAAGGCCTTCAGTCTCCCTCACCCCTTAAAGAACTCACAGTTCAGCTTTTAGGGTAGTAGAAATAAAATGTTGATCTAGTACAGACCCTGTAGCCAAAGGTAATGCTTGGAATCGTATTGGCGCTTCCTCCTAATAGAGGTCACATTCAAGTACAGGACATAAAATGGAATTTGACCCTGAATAATACTTACCATGTCATTCTGCATGAGGATTTTTTCTGAGGTGACCACACGGCCAGTCAAGGAAGCCTGGCACCCAAGCTTCAGTCCCCAGCTCTCCAATTCTAAACGAGCATCTTTGTTTCTGCAAAAAGTATGCACCACCCCCAAGATTATGTATGCTGATCATTTTTCCCAGTGTAAATTAAGACAAAGCAGAAAATAGTATACTTCATGATCTTCAATTTTTTATATCAACTCCACTTAAAATGTGGCACAGTAGTTTGAAACTGCTCCCATGTGGATGAGCCTCCATGCGGTTAGCATCATGTCTGTGGGCCATATGGCTGAGCCCTGTCATCACAAAATGTTCCCACAACAGTTTTTGGGAGGGTGCAATGGTGTGGTGTGAAGGCAGTATTTACAGCAGTACCAAACCCAGAACTCAGGGATTCTTTCTGTGATGTACAAGATGGCAGAAATGAGATCTCCCAGTCCTTCAATAGTGACCACTGACCATAAATATTGGCTGGCTACTAAGGACAGCCAAAATGTGTAGAATAGAGGTGGAATCCTCTCCTTTTTAAGTGTGGCCCCCTAGTGGTCATTAACGATCTGATTCCTTTTTCCTCCAATATCTTTTCATTTTTCTGATCTCCTCCAATATGTTTTTTGGCTTTGCAGAGAATTTTCAATATTCTTCACTTGTATTAACCTTTATTCTGAACTCTGTAATTATTGCCTGTTTACATTCCTTTCAAATACATTTGCAGTGCAGATTAAGGCAGATAATCAAGTCAGTGTCTTCTCCCCTGCTGCTTACAATCAACACCTCATTCCCCCCTGCTGCTTTCTGTCAGTTACAATCAACACTTCACTGACATTAGTGAAAGCGAATACACATTTGAAGAGCTCAATACAAGTATCACTCACACTATCACTGATTTCAAAGAAAAATTTAAAAAAACGTTGCTACTTCAAAATTCTTTCCACAAAGATAGAGAATATCAGAAATAATAATTAATCCGATGGCACATTTGATTATTGCAGAAACGGAGCCCATCACTAGTGTAGAATCATGCTGGTGTCTAAGCAAGCCAGTCTAATCAAGGTTTGTTCATTCATTAGCAGAACTAACCTGTCGTTCTGTCAATATACTCAAAAAGGGAACTATGATATGGTAAAAATTAGGAATTAAACAATAACCTCAATAAACATAATTAAAATCAACCTTAAACAATACAGGAATCCAAATAAAATATGAAAGAGTAGCATCCATCAGTTCTCGTTTAAACAGCTGTATCAAAAAACTGTCCAATGAAGAAGGAAAATAAGTGGCAATGGAGTCAAGTGGACTTCCCTCAGAAGTGGTTCCAGATTCTGGCATTACAGCAGAGAAGACCCTATCTTTTATGTCCACTCACTGTATTTCGGGTAACAGGTGACTCAGAGTAGGGTCTCAAAAGGGAGCCTCTTTTCAGGCAGGTTTGTGTGGGAGGAAGCAATTCTTAAGGTACTCTGATTTGTGAAGTATTGGCTCCCCTCTATTCAGCATTGGTTAGGCCTCATTTTGAGTACTGCATCCAGTCCTGGACACCACACTTCAAGAGGGATACAGACAAACTGGAACAGGTTCAGAGGAGGGCAACAAGGATGATCAGGGGACTAGAAACCAAGTCCTATGAGGAGAGACTGAAAGAACTGGGCATGTTTAGCCTACAGAAGACTAAGGGGAGATATGACAGCACTCTTCAAGTACATGAAAGGTTGTCACATAGAGGAGGGCCGGCATCTCTTCTTGATCATCCCAGAGTGCAGGACATAGAATAATGGGCTCAAGTTGCAAGACGCCAGATTGCAGCTGAACATCAGAAAAAACTTCCGAACTGTTGGAGCGGTATGACAATGGAAACAATTATCTTTGGGGGGGGTGGCTCTCTAACACTGTGGAGGCATTCAAGAGGCAGCTGTTGGGTATGCTTTAATTTGGAATCCTGCATTGAGCAGGAGGTTGGACTTGATGGCCTTACAGGACACTTCCAACTCTATGATTCTATTCTATGATTCTATGATCCTAGGCTTCTTAGAGCTTTAAAAGTCAAAATTAATTTCTTGAACCAAGACCAGAAACAAAACTGAAGCAAATACAGGTAATACAGAATTGGAGCAATTATCTAGTTCAGTTTCCAGTTAAATAATAATCTAGTCCAGGTTCCAGTTAAAACTCTGGCAGCTGCATTTTAGGACAATACAAACATTTCAGAACTATCTTGAAGAGCAACATGACATAGAGTGCCTGATAACAATCCAAGTTGTTTCTCTATAAAAGTGCAGCTGGCAGACAAGCCAAAGTAATAGAAGATGTTCACAGGAACACAGGAACGTGCCACTAGCTCATTACCATCTCACTGGTGGCAGCTCTTCATGGTTTCAAGCTATGTCCAAGTTTGCATGGCAGGCTAAACCAAAGTTACTGGTTTACTGCAAATGCATTGATCTCACCCACTTTGCTCCTTCCCGCTACTGTGCAGGAAAAACAAGCTACAATCTTCTTCTCCCAAACAAGAGCCTATGACCCTCCCGGGAAACATGAAGTAGAAGGGGCAGGATTGGAGCTTGAGCTTGACAGACAAACGGTCAAGAAATACCTAATCACTTTGAATAGTTCAAATCTCCAGGGCCCAATAAACTGCATCCTAGAGTATTGAAGGAACTGGCTGAAGAACTCTCAGAACCGCTCTCTATTACCTTTGCGAAATCATGGAGGACTGGTGAAGTGCCAGATGACTGGAGGAGAGCTAATGTTGTCCCTATCTTCAAAAAGGGCAAAAAGGAGGAACCGGGGAACTACAGACCAGTCAGCCTAACATCAATCCCTAGAAAAACTCTGGAGCAGATTATAAAGCAGTCAATCTATAAGCACCTTGAAAACAATGCAGTGATTACTAGAAGCCAACACGGATTTATGAAGAACAAATCCTGCCAAACTAATCTTATCTCTTTTTTTGATCTTTTTTTGATCTTTTTTTGAGTGCAAGAACACTCTCCCCTCCTGAGGCTTCTGGCAACTGGTTTTCAGAAGCATGCTGCCTCTGACTAGGGTGGCACAGCACAGCCATCACGGCTAGTAGCCATTGATAGCCCTGTCCTCCATGAATTTGTCTAATCTTCTTTTAAAGCCGTCCAAGCTGGTGGCCATTACTGCATCTTGTGGGAGCAAATTCCATAGTTTAACTATGCGCTGAGTAAAGAAGTACTTCCTTTTGTCTGTCCTGAATCTTCCAACATTCAGCTTCTTTGAAGGTCCACGAGTTCTAGTATTATGAGAGAGGGAGAAGAACTTTTCTCTATCCACTTTCTCAATGCCATGCAGTCCTTCCCAGTCCCAACTCAGCCAGTCTTCCCAGAAGGATACCATGGTCGATGGTATCAAAAGCCGCTGAGAGATCAAGGAGAATCAACAGAGTCACACTCCATCTCTCTCCCGACAGAGGTCATCATACAGGGCGACCAAGGCTGTTTCTGTGCCAAAACCAAGCCTAAAACCCGACAGAAATGGGTCCAGATAATCGGTCTCATCCAAGAGTGTCTGCAGCTGGCCTACCCTCACTCGTTCAAGGACGTTGCCCAAGAATGGAACATTTGCTACCAGCCTATAGTTATTAATATTTTCTGGGTCCAGGGAGGGTCTCTTCAGGAGTGGTCTCACTACTGCCTCTTTCAGGCAGCCAGGGACCACCTCCTCTCGCAGAGAGGCATTAATCACTTCCCTGGCCCAGCCGCCTGTTCCATCCCTGCTAGCTTTTATTAGCTAAGAAGAGCAAGGATCCAGCACAGAAGTGGTTGCACAAACCTGTCCAAACACCTTGTCAACGTCCTCAAGCTGTACCAACTAAAACTCATCCAAGAAATCAGGACAAGGCGCTCTGGATACCCCGCTTGATTCACCTGCTATAACACTGGAGTCTAAGTCCTGGCGGATGCTAAAGATTTTATCCTGGAAGTGCCTAGCATAGACGTTTTCCACATCATATTGCTGAATGAACCTAATGAAACTTATCTGAGTCAGTACTGGCATGTGAGAACAACAACACAGCTAACAGTATCAGATGAAGGTGAAAGGAATGAACAACAGAAAAAGAATCAATTAGTTTCTGCAGACCAATTACGAAAATGTGGTATTTTTTTAAAACAAAAATGTATGTATTTGTTTATTTATTCATTTGATTTATTATAGCCCATCATTTCTCCCAGGAGGAGCCCAGGGCGGCATGTAAAAATGTAATAAGCCCTTTCCACACAGAAGTCTGCTCAATGCCTATGACACATCTGTAGAAACCCTCCATTTATGTTTCAGGATGTTTATAGAGAAAAATATTCCTTTTAGTCTGTGTAATAACTAGCTATGGTGCTTTAACTCCATCTAGGGGTTGTAGGCACAGGATAAACACCACAAGCGTCTAAGGCTGTAAATTCTCTACATGCATGCCTAGGAATAGACCCCATTGAATTCAATAGAACTTACATGTGAGTAGACATGGATAGGACTGCACTATAAACCAGCTACAGAGGACATTGTTCTGATATTTGATCATTTAAAATCACCTCTAATTGAAGGATTTGGACTTTGTGTTGTCGATTTTGTTTTTTCCTATCTCATTAATTTAAAAATTCTGTAAAAGGGATAATTTCAGTTTATACTATCTTTAATAACCATATCATGATATCCAATATTAATAACAATCAGAGTAAGTCCATTTATTTCAATGGTCTCCTTCAAGTATGACTAACACTGGATATTGCTCAAAGCGAATTCTTACTTCATTTTACTATAGTATACACACCTGAAGATAAAATACATACACATATGATGGGCAAGCATACTACTCTTGTGGGCATTTGAATGGAGCTTGCACAAGAGAATATCCTGATTAGACACAAGCTTAAGAAGCAAATGTGATATATTGGCCAAGCTAAGACACTAAGGGCTTGATCACATGGAGGATTAATGTGGATCTGGTGCTTTTTGCAGATCCTTTTAATTTGGACCGTTTGCCAACGCGAGTGCATTCAGCTGCTATTGCCTTTAAATCCGGATTAAATCAATGTGATAAAAATCCGAAATTGGTTTGAAAATCTGTACCTGCTTCGGTGCCTGCCTGCTGTATGGTTGCTTTCTCTGCTGTTTTTGGCTGCACAGGTTGTTCGTCATTTTAGATCCTCCCTTTCGCCGCCCCCTACACTGTCTATGGACATCATTTTGTTTCCTGCCGCTGATGAACAAACTTCCAGTCGCTCTAGCCTTTCTTTCCCCCACTTCCCCGCCGAACTAGTCCCCTCTCACAGTCCTTTAAACCAGCAATGCGCTCCGTTTACTTGCTATTTTTACTTTTCTCTCAACATATATTTTTTATGTTATGCTTAGACATATGCCACCGTCCTCGACGCACTCCTCGGTGGGCCCGGGAGGGTGGCAATGGTAGAGGAGGAGCCCCCGCTTGGCCCTCGTATTTCCTATGCTCTAGCCTTCCTTTCCCCCACTTCTCCCCCCAGCAAGTTCCCTCCCTCAGTCCTTTAAACCAGCTAAGCGCTCTGTTTACGTGCTATCTTACTTTACAAGCCAGGCGGGGGCAGCGAGGGAAGAGAAGGGGCGCTGTGCTGCACTCTCCCCTGCATCTCTCTCTACCAGGGGGAGGAGGAGGAGCCGCTTCACTCCATGCCAGGGTATTTAGGGCCGGTGCTCAGGGCGCGGGTGGGTGCGCGGCAGCGATGGCGAGCAGTCCTGCCAACCAGCAAAGGCTGCCTTCCCTACAGCCAGCATGAAAGCTGCCCGCGACCGAAGAGAAGAGATGCAGCCCAGAGAGCAGGACTTGCCACAGGATGCACCAGGGTGGCCCTGCTTGGTTTTCTGGAGGGGAAGTCGACCTGATCCCCCATCTAACACTTTCTGGCCGGGACGCAGCCCGGGTAAAGCTCCTGCAAAAGCCCTATTGCAACTAAGGTCTAGTTCACAAAGAGGTTGTGTGCGCACACAAACACACAAATATACACACTGTGCACTATAAACATTTAATTCCTTCTTCACCAAAAAGGGCTTTGTCTAGAGGAAATGAAACTGACAATAGAAAAAAGTAATTGGCGTCAGTTGCACCCCCCACTGTCTCCTGGCTTAATGTGAAATTGACAGAAAACTCCTCCCCTTCTTGATTCGGAGTTAACATGTAAATTTGGGGGCGGGGCCACAAGAAAGCAGCAATACTAATAAATGCGAACGTATGTGAATGCAAAACAGCAAATTGGATGGTAGGGAGGACAGACGTGTGTGAACCACAGAACTCATCGCGAAGGAAAAAGCTTCATATTCAATATGGATTTTAGCTCCCATGTGAACTTGGCCTGGCCTGAGTTATAAATCAGCAGAGCCCACAGTTTGAATTGTACATCTGCCATGAATTCACAAGGTTAGCTCAAGCAAACCAGTCTTCCCAGCCTCAGTGGCCCCTTCCAGCAATATTATCAGTATAAGTATACTGATCTACCTTACAGTTGCACCAGATCTGAACACACAAAATTGCTATACAATTGCTATACTATAAAAGCTTTGGAGCCAAAATATTTAAAATACCATCTCTTCATATATGAATCTGCCCAATTCCTTAAAATCAGGCGTCTCTCTGATGAGGAATCTCTCTTGTGTACCTTGTCCGTAGTTGAGACACAGGTGGCAGATACTTCTCTATGACAGCATCCAAATTCTCTGTCCTTGGAGACCTGCTTGGCTTCCTGAATATTTTTTTCCAGCATGTGTTTTTAGACACATCTGGCTTGCCTGAATTTTTATCTGCCATATTTTTCCTGCCTTTGCTTATTTTGTTACTTTAACTTTTTTTAACTGTTTTTGTATTGCTTATTCCACTTGGTTAATTGCCTTGAGCCTCTCTGGATGGAGAAACAGGATACAAATTAAACTGAATAAATATATTTAGTAACTGTTCTGTGTTGTATATTAGTTAGGAGTAGTGGTGCCATTCTGATTTTCTGCCTCAGGAATGATACAATCTTGGGTCAGCTCGAGCATCCCTTCAGACATTATGCCTTTGAAAGAACTTCTGCATAAAAAAAGAGGCAAACACTTTCATGTAAATCTAGGATGATTAACTTTGTACTCTTAGGGACACTTCCGACTGTGGTCTGTAGTGGAGGTATAAGTCAGTCAGCAAGGTGCCATCTAGCACTAAGGGCTGAAATATTATGCAGCACATGTACTCAGGCCTAGCATAACTGATAAATATGTAAACCTGAAATACGATACACTTCTGTTTGGATTTTGTATGTAATATTAAAGTGAGGAATATTTCCATCTTATATAACTTCAAAGCATGATTCTTTTCCTTAAGAGTAAAACTGTGGAGGCTTTTTTTATGTATACCTGGATTAAAATTTGGAAGAGCTCTAGGGAAAAAAATGCTTCAAGAGCCAGTTCCGGCCTGTGAACCAACAGCTGGCCAATTTTCATATAGATCACATCAAAAAAGATCACGCTCACAAGTATTATACTGCCTGAACACGGTCTGGAAAGCTATGCTTGAAGCTGTCCAAACATGACAGACACAGCATAAGTCAGGAAACAGATCTGTTAGAAATAAGTTTATTGATGTAAATTACCTCTGAATGTTGTCAGCAAGTCTAGACAGACGTTGATGCCTGCGCTCTGGGGACAAGTGAGTTTCTTGGGCCAAATCTTTCATCAAACGGAAGTCAGAAGTTGCATGGCTGCTCAAACCTAACAAACAATTCACATAATGAAATTAATCTTGGACCCATGGGGGAAAAATGATAACCAAATGCAAGGTAGGCAGTATGATTGATGGGCAAGCAGAGAAGTGCAAAAACATCTCCTCTCCCACTTCCTCCAACAGGCCTTCAGTCATAGGATACTATTTACACTAACTTGCAACAGTGTGAAGTTAGAATATCCAAGAGCCAATCTACACAATCAGAATAAACACATGATATCACTTTAGACTGCAGTGGGACAGAGGAGGGATTGCATGTTTAAATGCATCTTCAGTGTAAAACTAAAAAAACAACACTCTGTACTTAGAAAATGTGTGTTACCAAGTTCTAGCCTACTGATATACCACAGTGGGCCAGTGGTGCAGCTTTGGGAGTGTCAAATTGACTCTGCTATGCCTGCATCATGCTGAGCTCCCCACTGCCTTGCCTCCCCCTTTTGGTAACCAGCAGTGACACATGGTATAGGGATGCCAGAAGAGCCATGCAGCCTCACCCACAGTGCCTGCTACTGCTGGTATGCACTGTGAAATGCTGATTTTCAGTCCAACACTTGGGTGTGTCAAATATAGGACCTCCAGAAGAGTGGGCAAGCTTACAAAGGATGTGCTGTAAACACTGCACATACATATGCCACTTCTCAACAGCCCACTCTCACAACATTCCACCACACTTTATCTTCTCCCCCACACTATTTAACAATTATGCCAGGACTGGGGTACCTGTGGTCTTCCAGATACTGTTGGACTCCAAGTATCAACAGCACCAGTCAGCATGGCCAATAGTCAAGGATGATGGGAGTTGTAGTCCAACAACAACTGGAAGGACAGCCCTGCTTTAATCACAGATACCAGAGACTGACCTTATATAATGAATATTCCCCCACATTCTAGATTCCACTGGGCCTGACTAAAAATGTCACTTCTCCAAAGCCAATTTGGCCATGAGTTATGTCTGTAGGGCCTGAATAGTGACAGATTGGATGAAAACAAGTTCAGACTACTTACTTTAACTTCACAACTCATATAAACTGCTGCTCTACTGGGCCAGATCTTTGCAGTTAACTGTTGTTTACCTGTCAAGTAGCAGAGTTCAGGGATGAGGTGGGCCACACGAGGTTCAACAGTGCTACTGCCCTTATTCTTCAGCTGGCTAACCAGCATAGGTTGATTTAGGTCAGTCAAGACTATATCATACTGCTGTTCAGGAAAATATAAAATGAGAGGTAAGCAAGTCACTCTCATTCTGTGCCCAGTTGGTACTTATGGACAGAAAACATGCCCATTACAAAGAAAAATGGGATTTCCAACTCAATTCGAGTATTTCACTTTCCTAAAGACGTTATCCCATAACCATTTCACATCCATTCTTTCCATACTTTTACTTCCATTTTTTCACCAGTGAGTTCTTTCCCCTGCCCCTTTTCTTAATTTTCCATTCTGTCCATGACAAGGAGTTTAGCCCTCCCATATTATCCTGGTTATTTACCTGTTTGTAGTAATCTTCATAACAGATCCGAGTACCATCACTTTTCTGGAACGTATCTGTTGGCTTCACAGTCCACTCAATATCATCAACACGATAAGTCTTGTTGTTGTATCTGAAATAATTAAGTGAATAAAAAGTGAAACAAAATACTATCCTGCTCTGTCAAACACGCAACCTAATCCATCAGAATTATCTGCTCCACTAAGATTTAGCATCAATGACACACGAGGAAAAACTTGGAATTTTTTAAAAAATTGGTCTACTCGTTAGCAGCGTAACTTGGGAGGTGTGAACTCATGCAAAATGCAGCTCCCCTTCAGTGAACAGAAAAACACAAATTGCAGTTGTTCTTTCCATAGAAACATCCAGGGGGGCACAGGTTGGGGAACTCTGCCCCACCTAAATAGAGCTCTATAATCTGTTAACCGACAGGGAGGGAAATTCATACAGGAATAAGCATGTTAAGGTTTGAATACATATGAGTCTTGGCTCACTTTTCTAATTCAAGTGTAGGCACCCACTTAAAATTTCCAAAACAAGAAGCAACTTCCAAATAATAAACATTACCTTGTAAGGACAATAAGCCCCACCAGTTCCTTTTCACATGTTTCTGCAAAACATGCCTTGTCCACACTTTCATACAAGCTGGTCATGAATTCTAAAACATTCTCATTACGAAGGACTTTGTGACTCACATCCGCACATAGCATCACTGTGTTCTCAAACTGTCCAACAGACATAGCAAATCCCGGCCAAAGAGTCAATCTGAAAGAAGACAACGAAGACAAATCTGGATTGATCTAATAAATCCAGACTATGCACAATGTCTGATCCAAAGGCAGATTATGTGTGACTGAAAAACCTCAACCAAGAACAATACCCCACCTCATCCCCACAAAATGAAAAATTGTAAAGCAGATCCAAATGATGATTTTAAAGGTGGGTGCAAAATTGATGGGGTGTGTGTTTGGTAGAGCAATTTATTGACATTTCTTTGCTTTGATTGGTTGGCAGTCATCTTTTCCCTAAAATACCGCATTCTGAGGAAAAAATTACAGCCACCACCAAATAATGAAGAAATCCAGAAGAGAATGCTCAACTGTCCTCACACTGACTGGCTACATATGTGTTCCAGTTACAACAAAGAGGGAAAATCATAGAATGTACAGATGTAGAGATACCCTAAGTTACTGTGCCCTAGAACAGTTGGTCATAGAACCAACCAGAGTCCAGGCAACCCTGGACTTAATCTTAAATGGTGCTCAAGACGTGATGCAAGTCGTACATGTTGTTGAAATCCAACATGGTCACATTTTACTTCAGAAGAAGAAACTTCCCAAAAACGAGGAGACTGGTAAAGAGAAAGCCGAAAGGCAAAGTCAAGAGAAATCTCTCCAAAAATGCTTAAGAGTTGTTTAAAACCACAAAATTATAAGTTCAGCTGGAACGTATATTGCAGATAGAAAAAAGTATCACCAGGACCAAGGTGGTGCCTGTGTGGTTAATGAGCAGAAGAGGCAAAAAGGCTTCCTTTAGAAAATGGAAGTTTTGTCTAAATGAGGACAACAAAAGGGAACACAAACTTTGGAAGAAGAAATGCAAGCAGACATTAAGGGATACTAAAAAGAATTTGAGAAGCACATTGCTAAAGACATAAAGACCAACAACAAAAAAATCTTTTAATAAGTTAGTAGTAAGAGAGTGGCTAGTAAGGCGGTTGGGCCCTTAGATGACAGGAAAGTCAAAGGTGTGCTAAGGGAGGATAAGGAGATTGCAGAGAAGCTGTATGAATTATTTGCATCTGTCTTCACAGCAGAAGATATAGGGAAGATCCCTATGCCTGAACTGGTTTTCACAAGGGAGCTTTAGGGACTGAGGCAAATAGTGGTGATGAGATGCGAAGTTCTAGGCCCAGGATGGCCAATATGGTGCCCTCCAGATGTTGTTGGACTCCTGCTCCCATCAGCCCAAGGCCAATGGTGAGAGATTATGTGAATTGTAGTCTAGCAACACCCTGTCTAAGGCCTTATTGATAAAATAAAAACTAACAAATCACCAGATCTAGATGGCATCCACCTGAGAATTCTTAAAGTACTAAATGTGAAATGGCTGATCTTCCAAGAAAAATATGTAACCTGTCCCTAAGATGAGCCTCCATAACTGAGGACTGTAAAGTGACCAACGCAATACCAATTTTTAAAAAGGGATCTGGAGGAACCTTGGAAATTACCTACCAGTTAGCTTAACATCTGTCTTGAGAAAACTGGTGGAAAGTATTGCTAAATATAAAATAACCAAGCATATAAAAGAACAAGCCTTGCTAAAACAGAACCAGCATGCCTTCTGCAAGGGTAAATCCTGTCTTGCTATCCTATTAAGAGTTATTTGAGGGTATCAACAAACATACAGAGAGGCGATCAAGTTGACATAGTGTACTTTTGACAAGGTATCTCACCAAAGACTCCCGGGTAAGCTCAGCAGTTATGGAACAAAAGGAGGAGTTCCCTCTTGGATCAGGAACTGGTTAAGTAATAGGAAGCAGAGAGCAGAAATAACTCGATAGTTCTCCCAATGGATGGATGTAGAAAGTGGAGTCCCCTAAGGATCTGTATTTTTATTTTCAATTCCTTTCCTAATGATTCCTAGCATGGAATTTGTCTTTTTCACAGCTGCTGCACACTGGGTCACCATCTTCATCAAACTATCCATTACAACCCTAAGGTCTTCTTCCTCATCAATCACCGCCAGTTCAGACCCTCTGAGAGAATGTGAAATTAAGACTCCTATTCTCTGCTTCCTGTTCCTTAACCAATTACTGATTCATATCTGTACCTCTCCTCTTACCCCATGACCACTAAGCTAACTCAAGACGAGTCTTGGTGAGGTACTTTATCAAAAGCTTTTTCAAAGTGTAATGGGGAATTTTAAATATCCACGCATAATAAATATAGATATTAAGAAGGTATATGTTTTAGAATCACAAGGAACTAAGCAATAGGCCACAGGGTTTGTGATACTACAAAATCTAGTCTCACAGAGGGGCAAATGAAGTTCAGCCCTCAACCCTGGATCCCTGACTCCATTTTATTTACAAGTCCCATAGATATAGATATGTATGTTAAGAAATATACTTAGAGAACCCTAAACCCCCTAAATCTTAGCATTTAATTCAGACCTGTGAGCAAGGTTTGATGAAGCAGGCAACGGTCACAGTGATCTTCTGTTTCCTTGCCAAATTTGGCCGGTGCCAAATTCGGCCAGTGTGTGACTGACAAATGAATAATTAGTCTATTATGTAAACCCAATCAGCATATAACTGGTAAGCAGTGATTAATATAATATTGGTTTTGATCCAAGGAGATGGTTTCTTGTGTAGAGCAAGAACTCCATCTAGGGGGAAAATTATGTAACATGTATTAGAAGTTATAATGAGACAAACCGTGTGATTTTATAATGATTTTAAAACAATCCAGTGTGTTATATTATAATACAGCATCAGCAAGTATGTTTTTCATGGTAAAAAGGTATTCCGAGTTATTTATTTTATTTATTTATTAAATTTATTAGTCGCCCATCTGGCTGGCTGTCCAGTCACTCTGGGAGACGTACAAAATAAAAACATACAAATACATTAAAACATTAAAAATCTCAACAATAATAACAAAACCTAACCCACCCCAAAAGCCTGCCTGAAGAGCCAGGTCTTCAAGGCCCGGCGGAAGCTCATCGTAGAGGGGGCATGTCGGAGATCATTTGGGAGGGAATTCCACAAAGTGGGGGCCACGATTGAAAAAGCCCTCTCCCTAGTTCTCACCAGTCTAGCTGTTTTAACTGGTGGGATAGAGAGAAGGACCTTTTGAGGCTGATCTTGTTGAGCAGCATCCCTGATGATGTTGGAGGCGCTCCTTCAGATAGACTGGGCCGAAACCGTATAGGGTTTTAAAGGTCAGAACCAACACATTGAATTGGGCCTGGAAAACAACCGGTAACCAGTGCAACTCCTTCAGCACTGGAGTGATGTGATCTCGCCGGTGGCTGCCTTTAATCAGGCGAGCCGCCGCATTCTGTACCAGTTGCAGCTTCTGGACCGTTTTCAAGGGTAACCCCATGTAGAGCGCATTACAGTAGTCTAGGAGAGAGGAGACCAGGGCATGTACCACAGATGAGAGCAGATGGTTGGGAAGGTAGGGGCACAGCCTCTGTATCAAATGGAGTTGATACAGTGCCACCCGGCTCACAGCCAAGACCTGAGCCTCCGTGGACAGCTGGGAGTCAAGAATGACCCCCAGGCTGCGGACCTGGTCTTTCGGGGCAATTGTACCCCATTGAGCACCAGGTCAACATCCCCCAACCTTCCCTTGTCTCCCACAAACAGTACCTCGGTTTTGTCAGGGTTCAGCTTCAGCTTATTCCTTCCCATCCAGCCACTCACCAACTCCCGGCATTTGGATAGGGTTTCTACAGCCAACCTTGGTGAAGATTTGAATGAGGGATAGAGCTGTGTGTCATCAGCATACTGGCGACACTGCAGCCCAAATCTTCTGATGATAGCCCCCAGCGGCTTTATATAGATGTTGAACAGCATCGGGGAGAGGATGGAACCCTGTGGCACCCCACAAGTGAGAGGCCAAGGATCCGAAACCTCATCCCCCAATGCCACTCTCTGGTACCTACCAGAGAGGAAGGAACGGAAGCACTGCAATACAGTGCCCCCTGTGCCTAATCTCTTCAGGCAGTCCAGAACGATACCGTGGTCAACGGTATCAAAAGCCGCTGAGAGAGCCAGGAGGACAAGGAAGGTGCATTCGCCCCTATCCAACACATCATCCACCAAGGCAACAAGGCCGTTTCAGTCCCATGTCCAGGCCTGAAGCCTGATTGAAATGTATCCAGATAATCAGCTTCCTCCAAATGCACTTGCAACTGCTTCGCCACCACCTGCTCAACCGCCTTGGTAGCTTGCCTTTTTTATTTTCTCTGAGGCTAAGAAACAACAGCTGGTTTTAGAATTGCCCAGTGTATTTCTTAACTCAGTGAACTTCCAGCACAGTACAGTATAGCCCCTTAATTATAACTTTTCTTCTACAGTTAAGTACTTTACAGTAAGAGATGAAACTTCTAAGAAAAATATAAGAAACCCTATTAAGATACTGTGGGGCTCATGGAAATTCAGTCCTCCTGAGTTGAGGCAAAACCTAAGCAGCAGTACCTGGGCCAGCATGCCCAATCAGAACAATGAAACAATGTATGTACTAGGTATGCTTGAAGGCACATTCACAACGGTACTGGCCTGAAAGAGCATTAGTCTTGAGGGACAGCAGAACAATGGTGACATTAATGAGATGGACAGAATCTTGGAATCAGCACTGGAGTTATCTAATGCTTTCTGATTGGTTTGGAACAATTGTAGAGAGGAGGAACTGTGATGTTATGTGGGCAGGAACTCGTGAGATTGGTGAATCATTGTCACATGCTGTAACTGTACACTATAAAAGAGCTTGCACCCAGTGTCTCAGCGCAGCCTCTCCTGGATGTTTCTGGGAGGCTGACCCTGCATATGCTTGTAAAGAATAAAGGGTTTTTGCTTTAAGCCTGTGTCCTCAAATATTTTTTTAAGGACCCCCAGCAAAAGATCCCAATGGAGAAAAAATTCTCCATCAAGTGTAAGTACCTGATGTCAACTGGATTGCCTCTGTCTGTGTTAATGATGGGGAACTTCCAACCTGCAGGCCAAATGAGGCCCAGCAGGGGTCCTAAATTGGCTCATTAGGTCATTTTCCCCAAACCACACCTACCTGCTCCAGACCTGATGTCAGATGTGGGGCAGATAAAGATACAGCTACAAAGGAATAATTGGGAGCCTTAACGTATATTCCTGGGCAAGTAAGGCTTACTATCAGCACCAATTAACTGATCAGTGGTGACAGCAAGCCCTGCAGGGATCAGCTACTGCAGCTGATCTCGGTTTAAAGTCGACCTTGCTACAAGCACTAATCAGCAAGATTTACTGAAAGCACCAATCACCATATAAACTCAATAAATAGGTCACCTGGAGGAACCCTTGATTCACATCCCCAGAACCAATGTGCAAATCCAAACATGACTATCCTTTGGATTTTGCAGTTCTGATTTTACAGGGCAGTTCTTGGCTCAGAAAAAAAAATGCAAAAATGAATTTTAAAATGTGTGTGCTTTTATAAACTATATTTAAAAATGTGTAAGAAAAAATAGATTTGGAAATGGAAATATGCACTTAAATGCAAATTTTCATGAGATAGTTTAAAAACTTGAGGAAATGGCACAGAAAGGATTTATGAAGGAACACATCCAAAGGTGACACAGAACAGAAATAAATTAGTTCACACCAGTCTGAATGTCCACCATTACTGATCAAATCCTGATAAACTTCCAGGATCTCCTTGAACAGTGGCTTGAAAACCACAGTTGCGGTCAATGATATCATGGGTGCATGCCATTTGAGACATATGCAACAACAATTCTAGAAGTAGGAAAATTTGTTAAATTGTAAGCATGGTGGTATGTAAGGCAGGATCCCAAGAGAAAGTCTGTAAGGATGTAATTTAACAGCTAAAGCTTACATTTGCTGCAAAAACATTAAGGCTGCAATCCCTACATGGGAAAAAATCCAACTGAACCTAGTGAGACTTACTTCTGGAGTAAATATATACAGTAGGGCCCCGCTTATACGGTGGGTTAGGGACCAGGCCCCCGCCGTAAAGCAGAAATCGCCGTAAAGCTGAACCCATTAACTATAATGGGTCGCGTCGCACAAAAATGCCGCAAAAGCGCAAAATCGGCTTTAAAACAGGGAATTTCCCCTAATTGAAAGCTGCTGCATGAGCGGAATGCCGGAAAACGGAACGCCGGAAAGCGGGGCCCTACTGTACAGGATCAGGCTACATATAAAATAAATTGCCATACAATCTATCAGTAATATTCATTCTAGAATTACAAGGTGAGGGCAGCCAACTTACTTGTGCTGGGGAATTTCCACTGGATCCGAAGGACTGTAGAAGTTTCGCCCAATTTGGTGCATAGACAACTTTCTCAAAACCCTAAATATTAGCATATATTTTAAATTGCCATGCAACAGGAACATCATTTTTAGAATTAGTTAAATTTATACAATACACACTTCTCAAATTTAACTAGGCATGCAAACTAACATTTGCCTTGGCAGAAACTACTGCAGTGCAAGGACTCTAATCAGAACTACAGACCAGCCTTTCCCAACCAGTGTGCCTCCAGATGTTGTTGGACCACAACTCCCATCTTTCCTGACCATTGGCAATGCTGGCTGAGGCTGATGGGAGTTGTGGTCCAACAACATCTGGAGGCACACTGGTTGGGAAAGGATGCTATAGACTATAGTTCTATTTTGCAACATGTTTATACAAAAAAGAGCAATTTTCATCTAACAAATCGTTTTGAGACGCGAGTGCCACAAAGGGCACAGAAAGTAGAAATTTGTGACAAGCCTGAATAAGAGACTAGGGAGAGTCATAGTAAAACATCTGGAGGGCACCCAGTAGGGGACGGTTGCTGCATGAACAGCAATGTATAACGAAGTCTAGCATCCTCTTCTATTTTGCAAAGCACTCCCAGGAGAGGGTAGCTTGAAACAGGCAGCAGGGAAGGGAAAACCAGCTGGCTCCCACTCCTGGCATAAACCACAGTTAACAATTTATTATGAACATGCAAATGGCTCCCACACTGTTCCTCCCCCACTGTGAGGAGAAACCCACAGTCCCAAGCTGAGTACTATTTCTGACCAGAAATTGTGAAGTCAGAGTTTGTTTTTGATTTATTGACCATGGTTTGAGTGAAACAAATCATGATCTCTGGTTCAGACATTAATGCTAAGCCAGGGATTGTGGTTTGCTGTTTCTGCTCAAGCTAGTAGAAGATGAAGCAAGAATGATCTCTGTTTTCATGGTAAACCATTAGCTAGGGTTTACTGTGATGTGAGAACTCTTATGAAGGTAGCCTCATTTGTTGATGCAGTGACAAAACTGCACAAAATTTGGAAACAAGCATGATACATTGCCACTTATGTTGAAGGTTTTTTTATAACTTGCTCTTTTATTGTTTAAGCTGCATATAAATATTCTGAACATCTGTTTATGACCCACTGGTTTTTTACAATAAATTATCAAAGGCTTACTTCTTAAAGACGATGTTTAAGAACTGAAGGCACACAGGATTGCTGGGAAGTAGCTGGTGGGTTAGTGTAATGGTCATCTTCACAGTCTCGCTTCTCCGTGTTTGACAAGACAGTTCTGTAACCTAAGTGCGGGGTGGGGATGGGGGTGGACCATGTAAGTTATGTGGTTTCTCTTTAGACTAAACCTTCTCATTCCTATATACTGCAAAACTTCAGGACTCCAAAACGTTTCACTAGACCATCTCAACTGTGGGAAGTTCAGGACAGGCTTCTATAGTCAAATTCATTTCTATAAGTTCTTTTTTTGAGAATACTGGAGTTTTATAGTGTATTTGTGGAAAAACCTGTTTATTTTATTATTATTTATATCTGTCTTCTCTCCCAAGAAGCTACAGCTGCAAAAACAACCTTGTGAGGCAGGATTAGGCTGACAATATCAGAGATTCTGGGATGCTCTAGGAACCTACAGGCAGACGTCTTGTAGCTAGCTAAGTGAAGGGTTAAGAATTCAGAAGATGCATACTAAGGCCTTAGAGATCTTTTCATCACAGAAGGGACAGGAAGCAAAGGCTATCATATACCAGTTTCTACAACTGACAGGCAGTAGGAAGTCTCTTCACACAGCACATAGTTAAAAATATGGAATTTGCTATCACAACATCCAGAAGACCACATGTTCCCTGCCCCTGCAGTAAAGGATCATGAGAGTTGGAAGCGACTTCAAAGGTCATCTATCCCAACCTCTGTCAGTGCAGTACAGCATCACTGATAGGTGGTCATGGAGACACTGCTTAAAAACATCTAGTAACTAAGAAGAGAGTCCACCACCTTTCATAAGAACATAAGAAGAGCCTGCTGGATCAGGCCAGTGGCCCATCTAGTCCAGCATCCTGTTCTCGCAGTGGCCAACCAGGTGCCTGGGGGAAGCCCGCAAGCAGGACCCGTGTGCAAGAACACTCTCCCCTCCTGAGGCTTCCGGCAACTGGTTTTCAGAAGCATGCTGCCTCTGACTAGGGTGGCACAGCACAGCCATCACGGCTAGTAGCCATTGATAGCCCTGTCCTCCATGAATTGGTCTAATCTTCTTTTAAAGCCGTCCAAGCTGGTGGCCATTACTGCATCTTGTGGGAGCAAATTCCATAGTTTAACTATGCGCTGAGTAAAGAAGTACTTCCTTTTGTCTGTCCTGAATCTTCCAACATTCAGCTTCTTTGAATGTCCACGAGTTCTAGTATCATGAGAGAGGGAGAAGAACTTTTCTCTATCCACTTTCTCAATGCCATGCATAATTTTATACACTTCTATCATGTCTCCTCTGACCCGCCTTTTCTCTAAACTAAAAAGCCCCAAATGCTGCAACCTTTCCTCCTAAGGGAGTCGCTCCATCCCCTTGATCATTCTGGTTGCCCTCTTCTGAACCTTTTCCAACTCTAGAATATCCTTTTTGAGATGAGGCGACCAGAACTGTACACAGTATTCCAAATGCGGCCGCACCATAGATTTATACAACGGCATTATGATATCGGCTGTTTTATTTTCAATACCTTTCCTAATTATCGCTAGCATGGAATTTGCCTTTTTCACAGCTGCCGCACACTGGGTCGACATTTTCATCGTGCTGTCCACTACAACCCCGAGGTCTCTCTCCTGGTCGGTCACCGCCAGTTCAGACCCCATGAGCGTATATGTGAAATTCAGATTTTTTGCTCCAATATGCATAATTTTACACTTGTTTATATTGAATTGCATTGGCCATTTTTCCACCCATTCACTCAGTTTGGAGAGATCTTTTAGGAGCTCTTCACAATCCCTTTTTGTTTTAACAACCCTGAACAATTTAGTGTCGTCAGCAAACTTGGCCACTTCACTGCTCACTCCTAATTCTAGGTCATTAATGAACAAGTTGAAAAGTACAGGTCCCAATACCGATCCTTGAGGGACTCCACTTTCTACAGCCCTCCATTGGGAGAACTGTCCGTTTACTCCTACTCTCTGCTTTCTGCTTCTTAACCAATTCCTTATCCACAAGAGGACCTCTCCTCTTATTCCATGACTGCTAAGATTCCCCAGAAGTCTTTGGTGAGGTACCTTGTCAAACGCTTTTTGAAAATCTAAGTACACTATGTCCACTGGATCACCTCTATCTATATGCTTGTTGACACTCTCAAAGAATTCTAATAGGTTACTGAGACAGGACTTTCCCTTGCAGAAGCCATGCTGGCTCTGCTTCAGCAAGGCTTGTTCTTCTATGTGCTTAGTTAATCTAGCTTTAATAATACTTTCTACCAGTTTTCCAGGGACAGAAGTTAAGCTAACTGGCCTGTAATTTCCGGGATCCCCTCTGGATCCCTTTTTGAAGATTGTCGTTACATTTGCCACTTTCCAGTCCTCAGGCACAGAGGAGGACCCGAGGGACAAGTTACATATTTTAGTTAGCAGATCAGCAATTTCACCTTTGAGTTCTTTGAGAACTCTCGGGTGGATGCCATCCGGGCCCGGTGATTTGTCAGTTTTTATATTGTCCATTAAGCTTAGAACTTCCTCTCTCGTTACCACTATTTGTCTCAGTTCCTCAGAATCCCTTCCTGCAAATGTTAGTTCAGGTTCAGGGATCTGCCCTATATCTTCCACTGTGAAGACAGATGCAAAGAATTCATTTAGCTTCTCTGCAATCTTCTTATCGTTCTTTAGTACACCTTTGACTCCCTTATCATCCAAGGGTCCAATCGCCTCCCTAGATGGTCTCCTGCTTTGAATGTATTTATAGAATTGTTTGTTGTTGGTTTTTATGTTCTTAGCAATGTGCTCCTCAAATTCTTTTTTAGCATCCCTTATTGTCTTCTTGCATTTCTTTTGCCAGAGTTTGTGTTCTTTTTTATTTTCTTCATTCGGACAAGACTTCCATTTTCTGAAGGAAGACTTTTTGCCTGTAAGAGCTTCCTTGACTTTGCTCGTTAACCATGCTGGCATCTTCTTGGCCCTGGCGGTACCTTTTCTGATCTGCGGTATGCACTCCAGTTGAGCTTCTAATATAGTGTTTTTAAACAACTTCCAAGCATTTTCGAGTGATGTGACCCTCTGGACTTTGTTTTTCAGCTTTCTTTTTACCAATCCCCTCATTTTTGTGAAGTTTCCTCTTTTGAAGGCAAATGTGACCGTGTTGGATTTTCTTGGCAATTGGCCATTTACATGTATGTTTAATTTAACAGCACTGTGGTCACTGCTCCCAATCAGTTCAACAACACTTACATCTCGCACCAGGTCCCGGTCCCCACTGAGGATTAAGTCCAGGGTTGCCGTCCCTTTCATGGCAGCCTCCATTCCATTGTCAAAGAGCTCGGACCATCAGGAAGTTCTTATTATTTGAGGCCTATCCTCTAGAACAGCCTTTCCCAACCAGTGTGCCTCCAGATGTTGCTGGACTACAATTCCCATCTTTCCTGACCATTGGCAATGCTGGCTGAGGCTGATGGGAGTTGTGGTCCAACAACATCTGGAAGCACACTGGTTTGGAAAGGCTACTCTACAACAACAGAAAACAAATCTGCTCCATCATCTATGTGACAGCTGTCCAAACATTTCAAGATGGCAATCATATAGCCTCTTAAGCAATATGATGTTAAGACTAAACATACCAGAATGATGGCTACTATATTTTTGTTTTAATTACACATGCGGCCTTACCTCGTTTTCTAATTTCTCTGTTAGAAACAGAGATGAACCATCAAATACTTTGGTTTTTCCCAGAAGTTCAGAATGGTTATATAACAAAGCAATCTTTAAACGCCTCGACTCAAGGACTGGGTTAAATTCAACACAGTATTGGTACAACTGCCATTGCTGTGGCAAGCCTAAACTAAACAAGTTTGTTATCACTTTAATAGGTATCCCAGTGGAGCCTGAAATAGACAAGATTATTAAAAATTATTTTTGCACTAACAAATATGTATTATTGCTTCTTGCACATGTGCTGCTTGCCTTGGGTGGATAACAAGTTTCTCCAGGCAAGAACAGACTTAACTCATAAATCGCTCCTACTGTATCAATATAATTTACCAATATACTAGCAGCTGCCATATGACTGTGCTGTGTTTAGCATAGAGAACTACACTATAAGGGCTAAATACATGTCTGTCTTTCTATCTGAATGTGTTATAGAGCAATTTACCTTTAAACAAGAGATAGGCCTTGTTCACAGATAACACTAACACAAACCATGGCTAAGCATGAACACCCAAGTATGTAAATAAGCACAGTAAAAATTGTGGCTGCTTTGTTCTCCCCCCCCCTCCTGGTTCTGCTACTACCCTGCTACCCAGAGAAGCCATGGCTTGTCTTAGCATCATGTGCAAATCTAGATTTGTGATTTGTTTTCCCCAAAAAACCTTGGGTATAGCTCATGGCCTCTGTGGAGTGAAACAAATCGTACGTGTGGGTTCGGATGTTATGCTAAGCCAAAACATGGCTTGGATCTGGGTAGCACGGCAGCAGCAGGACACTTTTGTTGTAAAACTGTCCATGCCATATACCCAGCCAATCCCAAATGAATTTAAAAACCAATGGACACATAATCATCGTTCTTTTTCACATGGCAGAAATACCATGACAGAAATTTGCCAAGGTACAAATTTTCTGCTCAGGCTGATTTACCTGTTGATTATACAGCCACAGGAGTAGCTGTATATTTATTATTATTATTATTATTATTATTATTTATTGCACTTTTAGACCGCCCTTTAGCGACAAGCTCTCAGGGCGGTGTATAACCAGCATGGAGTTTTCACATTCTGCCATGTTAAATTGAAAATACCCCCCATGCCATTCTGCTGTTTCCCACAAGCTCATTTCAAAACATAATCTTACAAAACATATAGTCCTGAACTCAGAAAGGCTTCCATAACAACCCTCTAAGTTTTCATAGTAATCTATAACATTCAGAGAGAATCTAGACTTTAAAGTCTGAAATAGGAATAAAAAAATCCAGAGCCCTGTTGGACTTTTTTCTGTCAGTGGTCTCATAATTTGTTGAAATTAATTAAAAATCAGCCATGTTCAGAGTACCTGCAATCCTGTTACTGACCTTGCCCCACCCTCTGACCTTCACCTTTTGCAGTTTAAAAGTTACAAAAATGCATGGCTGATTTTTAATTAATTTAAGAAAATTAACATTGGAGTCTATGACAGCGCAGGCATGCTCAGTAAGAACCAAGTTGTCAGTGTTCTAAAAGCCAGACTATTTGGCTTGGCTAATCAGGGTCAAATTTGGTTTACATTTGAGTGGAAGATTACAGGCGTCTGCTGCAGAATAAAAAGTTGGGGGAAAATAATGACACTATTAAGAATGTTTTCCTTTTGGAAAGGAAAAAGAGCTTTCCCTCCACCCATGTCCCACCCACCCAATATCCTCCCCTTCCCCCTTCTCCCAGATCAGTTTCATTTCATTTTTCATTTTCATTTTATTAAATTTATATACCGCCCATAGCCAAAGCTCCCTGGGCGGTTCACAACAATCAATATAAAATACATCTATCCTAAGCATGACTGCAATGGAGTAAATCCCATTGAACTTAATAAGCTTGCAAATGATAAAACTCCCTCACCATATGCTCAGAGCATATCTCATCAAATTCTTCCAAGCTACACAGGAAGTGGATTGGACTGTGAAAGACCAGACCAAACTGTGTTTGCATTTTTATAAATTTGTTGGGCAGTACAATATTTTAGAGAGGAGGTCAGGTCTCCTGCTCCCCTGGTTCATTCACTATAGCTGCCCAATTTCCCTGCTTTTTAAAGTTCAATAGAAATATCTGTCAGCTATAAGTACATTCTTATGTACTTATGCTCTGGTAACCTCTCGATTGGACTACTGCAATGCGCTCTACGCAGGGCTGCCTTTGAAGACGGTTCGGAAGCTACAGCTGGTGCAAAATGCGGCGGCCAGACTAATAACGAGGACCAGGCGGTCTGAACACATAACACCTGTTCTGGCCTGCTTGCACTGGCTACCCATATGCTTCCGGGCCAGATTCAAAGTGTTGGTTTTAACCTATAAAGCCTTATACGGCGCGGGACCACAATACCTCTTGGAACGCCTCTCCCGATATGAACCTGCTCGTACACTACGCTCAACATCGAAGGCCCTCCTCCGAGTTCCGACTCATAGAGAAGCTCGGAGGATGGTAACAAGAACTAGCGCCTTCTCAGTGGTGGCCCCCGAACTGTGGAATAGTCTTCCCGAAGAGGTACGCTTGGCGCCGACATTGCTATCTTTTCGGTGCCAAGTTAAAACCTTCCTATTTTATCAGGCATTTTAGCTTTTCGTAAATATGTTTTAACTGGTTTTAGATTATGGATTTGCGTTTATATTTTTTGTATTGTTCCATGTGATTTTATTGTATTCATTATATTGTTGTACACCGCCCAGAGAGCTATGCTAGTGGGGCGGTATAAAAATTCAATAAATAAAAAAATAAATTCTTAAACCGCAAAGTTTTTTGCCTATTAGTGAATCTAGTACAGGGATGGACAACCGCTGGCACATAACTTATTTGACTCACCAACCTTTCCCTTAGTAGCTTACCAACAATTAAAAAACTCCAAAGCACTTCCCAATCACAAGGCTATGCATGGGCAACGCTGCTCTCTTCCATAACATGGTGTTGGGGATATTGCTGAATTTGGCTGCTACAATGCAAAAGGCCATGCCACCCTGGGAAGGTGCAGGATGTAAATTTAATAAATAATAATAATGTTGCCATAGTAGGAAAGCAGGGTTGTCTTCAAATGAAAATTCCTTTCCAGATGAAGATTATTATACCTGTTTTAGAGTCTTTTACATGGATCATTGTCTCCCTAGTATTGACCCCCATGTCTTGAAAGTTACAACGGATCCTTCCCCCTCTGTCCATCACTTTATATCCAGAACCCCCAACGGAAAAGCCATCTGGAAGAGTAAACAAAGATGGAGAATTACAGGAAGGCGCCATGAACATGAAGTTCTAAAATGGAAGAAATGAAGAAGGATGGTGAGCTTTTCTGGGGACATGGTGTTACACAGTACAGCCACAAAGCCACTGTTTCATTTCCTAACATATTGATGTATGGTTGCGGGGTTACTCCGGATGTCATCTTTGAGTACCCTCCAAACCTGTGGTTTTATACCTGTGAGATGGGATACTGTAGTAGAAGAAACTGCTGAAGCAGTCAAACCAGTCTCTTAGTTAAGTGAATGGCCCTAGGCAAGTCTGTTAAGGATCTCCTTGTACGACCAATGAGCTGGCTAAGCACTGGTGTGTTACCACAGAAACCACTCATTAGTGATTCTTCCAAAAGAAGGGGTCAGGCCTTCCCTCCTCACTTAGCTGGAGATTATGTCATCCTAGGCGAAGGAGAATAGGCCAGGGGTCAGTCCTGCCTTGACTCTGAGCTGGGAAGAAAGAGAAGGCTTGACTTGCTCTCTTTTCTGAAACCAGTTATAACTATGGGAACCCACTTAGAAACCTAGTAAGGGAGCAAGATCTGTTGGGAGCATTAATGCTGTGAGCCTTTCCATCTTATGCTCAACCTGTATATATATGTACATAAAGCTATACATCACAGACACCAGCAGTGATCTTCATTCCAAGAAAACCAAGCCTGGAGCATCTGCTTGCTGATACCACTGAAATATCTCATCATTTGAAGATTGGAGTGTAAGTTAACAGTATTTTACTTCAGAAAAGGATGGGTCTTGGAGCAAGGCACCCCAAGATGACCTGAGGGGAGAAGTGGTCTAGGTGGGAGAGGTTACTCCCTCAGTTGTGCCCTGCAGAGCTTCAAAGGTAACCACTATCACTTTTAATATGTCTTATCATACTCTGGAAGTTAGAATATTTTAACAGTAGTTATTGACTAATATTTAAGTCAGACACTTACATTTAGGAGGACTCTTCCCAGCTCTTGTATGGCTACTAAAAGCTTCCTTCTGCAAAGCAAAGGAATCACCAATCCCAGAGCAGCTCTATGAAGAAGAAATGGCAGAACAGACAGTGGCACAAAGATAGAAAGGATCATTTAAAATATTTTGCACCAAGGTGATTTTTTCTTTAAAGAAATGTTTGCATCATCACTTGTTGACATGTGATACGCTAGAATCCAAAGTGTAAAGATATTTGTTCATCAAAACCACAGTTTGATGCATGAATATGCACCACCCGTAGCTCTCTAGATGTTGTTGGACCCCAACCAGCATGTTCCATGGTCCAGGCGATGGGATCTGTAGTCCAACACCTAGAGGGTCAACAGACTTCCCACTCCTGGTTTAATGCAATCAATACAATAAAGAACACACCTATTCAAATAAAAAATATTATATTATTCATATTGAGAGTTTTTAGCCTGAAAAGTGGGCTAGAAATCAAATAAACCAGACTTTACCTATAAGAATTTAATTTCAATTATTAAAAAATCCAGTTATTAAAATTAAGTCACAATAAATTATATCTAGCACTGATACTAGTGCTTTATCGTGTTCTACTTTTAATCAATAATCCTTACAACAAACCTGTTAAGGGAGGCCAGTGTCATTCCCCTCATACTGCAGATGGGAGGCTGAGAAAGTTGAGTGGATTATCAAAGCCTAAGGCACCTACTGAATTGATGACAGAGGCAAAATTTGGGCGATTAGAAATAAATGTGCAGCACAAAATGAGGTCATGTATTCTAGGGTGTAGCTAATGGTATTTCATCCTGTAAACTTTATAGTTGGTTAGTTTGTATATTGTTTGCCCATTTAGCAAGCCTAACATTTATTTCGCTATTTAACAATAACCATTGGTTACAAGATCACAAACAATACTGACAAACTGATGTTTGGTAACAACAGCTGCCCTTCTAAAAAAAAAAGGGATCAGAATTTGTGGAAACTGACCAAGACATTTTGGTGCCTAAAACAGAAAATCCAAACGGTCCCTTCCCCACACCATGGTAGGGAAAATGTAACATGTGAAATAACTGGCAATTTCCTGGCAATTGAGTAATACCCCAAAATCTGCTGCTTCTGATGAATCTCCTCACCCTGCTCTGATACTTGAGGTATGATGTAAGTTTTAAAAAAAACCCAGTCACAGGATTCACATCCATACCGCTTGAGGGGAACCAGGTTGTCCAAACATGCCTTCTTCTTCAGAAAGGAGTTGCCCTCTGGCTTTTACTCGAGCCCGTCCAGTCATATTTAAGACACTGAAATAAACAAACAATACAGTGAAATACTTGAAATGAATGCTACCCAATTAACTCTAGTTTGAGCAGAACAAGTTCCTGAATGCACAAGAAGGGACTGTGGATCCCTCAATAATCACCTTCTCCTATACCAAACTACCCACTTATGCCATCTGAAGACATCCTATTCCGTATTCCCCAACTGTCAGAGATGCAATGGGAGTATTGTTATATGGGATAGGGCTTTTTTGGTGGTGACACAATGGTTTTAGAAGTCCCTCCCTGAAATCACACCCTTTCACACAAAAATCCACCCCTGGTTTTCCTCCGAGGTTTCTTGATTTTAGCAGCCTAATTTAGGAACAAAACTCAGTGGGGGCTGGTCAATTTAGGCACAGCCCCACTACGCTTAGTCTGCCCTCCAGGACCCACCTGCCTACATCCTTACTTACAATCAGCCTAAGAGGTGGCACTGTTTGCCATTTTCCTCCTGCTTCTTAGTGTTGTCTTGTAGAACTCAGCAGGGAGAACAAAACCAGAATTACTTAGCACTGGCCACCTTCTGTTGGGCTCACTGACTACCACCCCACCACGCCCAATGGGCACCAGGCACCACTGCCAAAAACGATAGCTGTTGCTATTGTTAAACAGTTCGCAGTCAGAAACTCTAATCTACTGCAAGTCACTGAAAGGGCTACTTTCTGCCCTCCCCTACATTGTTACTTTGGTGACAGATGCTTGGGAACAAAAGCCAATCAGTTTCCCTCTATATGCACATGCAGGAAAAAAAAACCTCAAATGTGTATAGAACATACATGATTCTCCATGGAAACCAAATGCCATTTCTTTCGTGGAGGTGCTTTCCACACAGGAATTCTTGTGAAGTGTAAAGCAGCCCTTAAAACAGGATTTAAGAGTTTCCAGTTGTTCCTTATTTGAAAAGACTGGCCCCCTCCCTACTGTAGACTAAACATAGTCAAATATTTTAATCTGTGCTTTCTGTTTTGGAATACAGTTTTCCTAATTCTGGAAATTCCCATTTGCCAGCACGGGATTCGGGGGAAGCAATGGTTAACAGTAACTTTTAAAGAGCAGGCATTCATCATGACCACCCCATAGCTTAACCCCAGGTGAATCCAAAACTGCAGGCAGCAATGTTGCTTCATTATTGTGTGTGCATGTGTTACACACACACATACACATTGCAAAGAACAGCAGTACATAGATAGCATAAGGATCAGCTGGACTGCAATTCTGTGCTGTTTCTGGAGAGTAAGGTCCACAAAACTCAGGGGTGTGTACTTCTGACTGCATTGGTCGAACTTATAAAACACATGAAAGATTAGCAAAAGATATTCATCCAGCTAAAATGCAACCACCAGCTTGGACGGCTTTAAAAGATTAGACAAATTCATGGAGGACAGGGCTATCAATGGCTACTAGCCATGATGGCTGTGCTCTGCCACCCTAGTCAGAGGCAGCATGCTTCTGAAAACCAGTTGCCGGAAGCCTCAGGAGGGGAGAGTGTTCTTGCACTCGGGTCCTGCTTGCGGGCTTCCCCCAGGCACCTGGTTGGCCACTGTGAGAACAGGATGCTGGACTAGATGGGCCACTGGCCTGATCCAGCAGGCTCTTCTTATGTTCTTATGTTCTTAATTAGAAGATGCATCTTGAGGTATGAAACTTTAAGAAGTATCTGGCCTCCAAATTATTTTCCTCTTTTTATGATTTCCTTATGCCCAAGGTAGCATAGTGCCCTTCAGATGATATAGGATTACAATTCCCACCAGCTTCTGACAGGCTATCAGGAAAGAAGGGAGAATGCAGCCTTTCCTTGCAGCCTTGCTTATTTTTGGTTCACAAAAAGCCCTCTCCTCTTATTCTGAGTAAGGGCGCCATCAGGAGCAGCAGTGCAAGGAGGCAGAAGGCAGCAATAGTAATCCCCTCTTCCTGGTAGTTCCACCCTCAGCCTCCTTTGTCACCGGCCATGTGTTTTATAGGCAGATGCCTGCCCTCAGCACACCTGAAAGACATTCTGGAGCTTCAGCAAAAGTCCTCCCCTCTTATTTGGAGCAACAGGGAGATGTCATCTGCAGTGGCAGTGGGGAGCAGACAGCATCCAGGAAGTGAAGACTTTTTAAAAAATAATAATTAATTCTCTTTTTTTTACTGTTCATGGCCCCCTCTGGATTACTTCATGCCCCTCCTGGGGGTCACCGCCTCCAGGTTGGGAATCACTGCTCTAGAGGACAGAATGACTACCTGACTTCTGCTTTTCTGTCACAGACAAAAGCTTTGTTATCACCTCATTAATTTGCCAGAGCAAGGATTGTCAATTACCCCTTGTGAAGCAGGAGACAGCGTAATTGCTCCTGCACCCCTCATTCACTGTACCTCCGGTGGAAGGGGAGAGACGGAACAGGGGATTCTCACACGGATGGAATGTATGTATTTTTTTGTAGACAAGGAAATGGTGAGAAATGGGGGAGGAAAAGAGAAATATCAGAGCAATGATGGATGGAAGATGAAAGAATATCAAGAGCAGGAACAGCACATTAAGTTCTGCATCACCATTCATCGTGGAGGGTGAAGGTCTGGAGTAGGGAGCCTCCTCTACTCCTGGAGCCTCCCCACCTGATCTAAAACCTTGATTATTCAATGATCCCTTGTATGTACATGAGGCTCCATGTTTCAGACCTTCCCCTCCATAAATTAGAGTGATAAGGGAGGAGAAGATCTGAGCACACTCATCCCCTCAAGCAGAATGCCCTAACATAGCCAGGGTAGTGTACTAAAATTACTCATTTGGAAAACAGATAAAGACACAAAGCATAGGGGTCAGAGTGTCAGGACAGGCCTTGCAAGACCTCGGTTCACCACTCCACTAATACATGAAGCTCAATTAGTGGCTTCAGGCAAGTCATTCTTTCTCAGCCTAACCTTCCTCACATGGTTGTTGCGAGCACTAAAATGTGGGTGGATGGTTACAAAGAACCACGTATGATGTCCGGAGCTGCTCGGAAGAAGGGCAAGATAGAAATGTAATACAAATAAATGAAGCAGTATCTTTATAAATGGTGACATTGGATTTGGCAGGGTGACAAGAGAAGAGGGACAAAGAGATGTGCCTCCCACTCCACCCCCATTGCTGGCAGAGACAGATTAGCCCTTTATTTTATTTAATACATTTTTATACTGCCCTTCATCAAAACAGATTCCAGGGCAGCAAACAACATTATAAAGTAACTGAAATCTAATACAATAAAATGCCAATCTTAGATACAAAAACAAAAAATAGCAGATAAAAATTGCAAAGCAGACTTGAGGGATTATACAAATCACAATATCTGGATAAATAAAAATGCCTTAGCTCGTTGAGGACCAACTTCATGGGGAAAAAAAGCAAACATCAGTGGGATTTGGGGAATTAAGGCCTGGAAGGTGGCAGTCTTGAGTTAGGGGTGGGAAAAGTCATGAGGCATGTCAGGAGTCAATATGATGTAGCAGTCAGACTAGGGCTGATGAGACCCAGTTTCCAATCCCCTACTTGCCCACTGGGTCACCTTCAGCACCCTCACAAGGTTGTTGTGAGGATAAAGGTGGGCAGGTGAAATAATGCCATGAGCTCTTTGAAGGAAAGGCAGAAAATCAATTATTGGGCAAGTTAACTTGTTCAGCCTTACCTACTTCACAGGGTTGTGAGGGAAAAAGCAGGCAATTGAAACACTGCCTTGAGCTCCTTGGAGGAAAGGCAGTAAATTAATTTTGGGCCAGTCACCCTCACTCTGCCTCGGCTTCCTCATATGGTTGTTGTGAGCATTAAAGGGGGCAAGTGAAACACTGCCATAAGCAGCTTGAAAAGATGGCACTTAATTAATCCTGGGCCACAGGGCCAGCCAGCACTGGCGTGTTCAGCGCCCCCCTGCAAATTATAAATTGGCGCCCTTACCTTTTATAATTTTTTTGTTGTTCATTCTTCAATTCAAATGTTATAAAAAATGTAACAAGGCAAATAAGGACAAATAAGAAAATCATTATGAGTAGGAAAATGTTTTGTGTGAATAGTAAAATAAATAAAGTAAAAAGAAAACAACCGTTTTGTATTGCCTTTATTTAGCAAAAAGATAAATAAGTAAGGATTACTTCTATCCTTACTGAGGTCAATATCTTACTTCTGTGCCAAGTAACTAACTTTACCGACTGAGCCAATGCATCCTTACTCAGAAGTAAGGCCCACTGAGTTCAATAGAGGTTACTTTCAAATAAAGGCACCACTATAGAGTCATGAATCTAAGAAGTGCCTTTGCATATCAGACCAAAGATCCGTCCAGTCTCATTGCTTCCGACAGTGGTCAGTTGTATGCTTCTGAAAAGCCCACAAGGAGGGCATGAAGGCAATAACCCTCCCCCAGGTTTATCTCCTACCAGATGGTATTCAGAGAAGTATACCGCTCCTGCCTCTGGAGATTCTGGGTTGCAGTCAACTAAGTCCTACTCAGAGTAGACCCATTGAAATGAATGAACCTAAGTTAATCATGATCATTAACTTCAATGAGTCTTCTTTGAGTAGGGCAAGTGTTGAATACCACCCTCTATTTATTAATAATTTTATTTACTACATTTGTAATCTTGCTTTTCCTCCAATGAGCCCAAGGAACAATGTACATGATTCTCCGACTAGATTTATCCTCAGAATGACCCTGTGAGGTAGGCTGATTTCTGTTGTTTTTATTTGGTTTTACATTGTATTGCTTTGGAATCCACCTTGGGACCTTAGGGTGGAGGGAATGAATCTAAGTAAGTAAGTAATAGTTATTAATATTTCTTGGATTTCTTATCCACCCTTCACCATAATGTCCTAGGTCACATTGCAACAATATAAAAATAAAAGACTAAAATCCATTAAAGCATCTTACAATCTGAATAATTGATTGTCATCAGAATTGATATGTAACCATCAATTGCTTCAGATATCTTGCAAAGACTTATGTTTTTACCCAGACTTTCTCTGACCCATTAGAGAAATGTTTGCAGGGGGCAAGTATCCCTCTCAAACAATGAGTTCACCCCCACCTAGTATTTTTCACTCACCTAGAAATATACTTTGCCCCATCTGTCCCCCCCCCCATTTTTTTTCTGGTGTCATTGCTGCATGTTTGAATCTTCTGAATTTGTTTTCACGTTTATGTTTTTATACTGCTGCTTTACTGGTTTTTGGTTGTGTTCTTTTTAAATGAAATATGCTTTTTTAGACAGTACTCCACTGATTTTTTTTAAAAAAATAGTAAGCTGTATATAAATGCTTTTAAATAATAAAAAAGAAAGAATAGGCTGAGAAAGGGTGACTGGCCCATGACCCAGCACCATCCAAAAAACTTCACACACATACACACACAAATTCTACAGCCAAGTTGCGTGGGGTGTCAACGAGAGGCAGCTTATTTTGCTGCCATAACTGTAGCCTGTGAGCCAGTGTGGTGTAGTGGTTAAGGTGTTGGACTACGACACGGTTTGAATCCCCACACAGCCATGAAGCTTACTGGGTGACCTTGGGCCAGTCACTGCCTCTCAGCCTCATGAAAACCCTATTCATAGGGTCGCCGTAAGTCAGAATTGACTTGAACGCAGTACATTTACATTTTTAACTGTAGCCTTCCGTCCAGCAAGCAGCAGGAGTATCTACCTCCGGTCCCACCTCGCCCTTTCCCTGCTTCCTATTTTATGCAGTCTCGTGTTTGGGAAGAAGACGGCGAGACAAACACTCACGACCCCTTCATAGTGAATGGAACAGAAATTCGAGACCGTGGCCAGACTTAGGGGTCTGAATTGTGGAGCCTGAGATATCTTTTTAAAAGGCAATTCACTCTTCCCTTCATTCCCCCCCCTCTTCTCTCTGGTTAGTTTTAATGGAAAAGGGCGTTTCCCGGGCGTTTAAAATTTGTTTTCCGGGCTTTGTGCCCTCCTGCCATGCTTGCTTACCGTGTTACGCCGGCCCTGCTGCGCCAGTCACATTTGCTCAGCCTCCTCTACCTCACAGGGTTGTTGCGAGGATAAAGCAGGCAGATGAAACTGCCTTGAGTTCCTGGAAGGCAGTCAATGAATCTTGGACCCGTCACACACACTGTGACTGAGGTAGCCTCATCTACCTCACAGGGTTGTTGTGACGATAAAAATGGGCAGGTGAAACATTGCCATGAGCTGCTTCAAAGGATGGCAGCAAATTAATCTTGGGCCAGTCACACTTGCTCAGCCTCACTTATCTCACGGGGTTTTCGTGAGGATAAAAGTGGGCCGGTGAAAATATTGCCTTAAGCTTCCTGAAGGAAAGGCAGGAAATAAATCTAATGAAATAAGCAATAATCAAGGTATTCTCCAGTAGCCAGAACATTAAACTGGAAGCGAGGAAAATACCTACAACGCTTCGCCCACGCTAAAGCAACAATCCTCGCCTGCCTCTTTTCTTAACTGTAAGCGCTTCGCTCACTCGCGCCCGCTCTCTCCTCTTCTCAGCGCACGTTCTCCATCCGGACGCCTCGCGCCGACAAACCGCCACCCCCGGAGCCACGCCCACGCCCCTCCCAGCCTCGTGGTACTGCAATTGGACCCGGACGCGTGACTTGTTGTAGCCAGAAGACACACGCTCGGCGATATAGCTCCGCCTCGTCCGTCGTAGTTCATCCTTTCTGCCAGGAGGGGGAACCAAAGCACACATCCTCTTGGCTGGAAAGGAATTAAGCATGTTGGGAATAAATAACTTGCCATTCCTCGAGAAAGAAGAGGGAAGGGTGATGGCAGCCGGAGCAGGATATTGTATTTGTTTGTTTTGAGGGCTTAGACCCTAAATTATTCTTTGGTAATAATATACAAACACACACACCCCTAAAAAAAAAACCTTCACACAGACACATGATGGCTATGCTCAAGATGCCGCTCACAGCCACCTGTCGGGTATACTTTAATTTGGATTCCTGCATTGGGTTGGACTTGATGGCCTTATATGCCCCTTCCAATATTGCTCTTCTATGATTCTGTGTTCTACTCAGCTGTCAAAGGCAATGTGAATACCAGAGGCAGTAATGGCCACCAACTTGGATGGCTTAAAAAAAGAAAAAGAAAAATTCAAGGAGGGTAAGGCGATCAATGGCTACTAGCCATGATGGCTGTGTTCTTCCTCCATAGTCAGAGGCAGTATGCTTCTGAAAGCCAGTTGCTGGAAACTGTAGAAGGGGAGTGCGCTGTTGCACTCAGGTCCTGCGCGTGGGCTTTCCATTGGCATCTGGTTGGCCATTGTAAGAACAGGATGCTGGGCTAGAAGGGCCACTGGTCTGATCCAGCAGGACTTTTTTTTATGTTCCCTTGACACAACCCAACAGCACATAGTCCTTTAGAAATAAACCTTGCACATTTGTGTGTTGTGATCAGATTTATGCACCTTTAAAAACGTCATGTTAGGCAGAAACTCAACCTGTGCAACTCCCACATATACGCACTGGATTTAGCTGTTTGTAGCAGCAGCACTTATCGTGTATAAAGGCCTAAAAATGGCTGATTATTGGTTTGCTTTTCAAAATGTCTGTCACTGACGCAGAAAGTGCATAAAGAAGCAATTTTTTTCTCCCTGCCCTGCTCCATTTGAGCTGTTAAAGGCACAGTGTTTTTTTTAGGAAACCAATGTTGGAAGCAGTGCACACTCTGAGGAAATGACCCCACAAGACCTCAAAGGTTGCCCACTTCCTGCTCCTGTGCCTTTCACAGTAGCCTGCAGCCATTGTAGCAGGCAAAGATCTTCCTGGCACAAAGACAGAAGGATTCAGGAAAGGCTTTGCCTGTTAAACTGCCTTGTTGAAAGGCACAAGTGCAGGGCAAATTCCATTGGCAACCTTGCCTAAATAGCCTCTTTTCCAGTAAGAAGATCTTCATTAAGAAGCACTGGAGAGGGCCAAACATCTGGGATCAACCATTTCTGGATGTAGGAGATGATGACTCACAATGTATGCTTGGCCATAAAGCTCACTAATACAATTGCCATCTGTTTAATGCCTGCCCTGAAAATTATGAAATTGTTATTACAGGGCCTGGGCCACAGAACAACCTGAAATGTGTGACTCAGGTCCTTCCCAGATGTTTCTGTTTAGGTGAATTTGTGAGAAACTCAGCAGCTAGAAATAGCACTATCTTACCTCTGACATGGATTTGTTATGTCCTGCCCCACCCCCACCTCCTATAGAATCTCTATATGGAGGTGATGAAATCTGCAGGTATGGACTTGTCTGCACTTGGCAACAGTCCTTGGATGAGTGTGTGTGTACGTGTGCTTTGTTCAGGATACATAAGCTCTGTTTTTGGCCCTGATGAATTCCCCAGGCTCATCAGAGTAAGGCAGAAGCTGCATTGTGAGTTTTCGACCTTGCTGAGCACATAAATAAGGGCAATTTCACAAAATTGTCTTTTGAGCTTAAATCTGCTTTGAATGCAAATGTAAACTTTAGTAAAAGGTAGCAGAACACTCCATTTGGTTTCTTTGAAGCACTCTAGAATACATTAACAGCATAATGAGAGACAGACAGACTCAGAAAGAGACTCAGATTCACTTTAGTTATTTGTTTCATTATAGTTATTTACACCTTGCCTTTCAGGATATAAATCTTTCCAAGGCAGCTTACAAATAACATAAAGATGGATCGATGAAATAACAGTAACAATCTCAAGATATAACAATTCATCAGGATCCTTTGCAGAGGGCAGTTGGTGGCAGATGGCCTTATAGACAAGTAGAGGGGTGTCTAGTTGGAGCAGGCTCTGAAGTGATCTTTTCCTCCCTCCCTCCCTCTCTAGGATCCTTCCCAAAGGGCAGTTGATGGCAGATGGTCCTGTTTGGGGACAGGGGACAGTCTGTCAGGAACAAACTCAGGGCTGGTCTTCGCCTCTCTCCCTCAGACAGTTTCATCCAGCAAGCATTTGCCATATAACTGCATGCAAAACATAGTGTTGGTCAGTCCTGGTTCCCTTGTATCTTTACAGCACCAGACCTAGACCACATAGGGTGTCCCAACAAGCAATCTTTAGCTCTCTCCTTCCATTTGTTCAGCTTTTTAATACCTTTTTGTTTGATAAAAGGACACTGATGTTAATGTTCCTGTGAATGCTTTTAAAGAATATTCATGCAGTGCTGGCCGTGTATGTCAGTGCTACTGAGTTATTTGTACTACTTGTTTCAGTTACTGAGTGAATAGCTGAGTAGAGGGCCCATAGCAGATCCCGTCACCCCCCAAGACAGTTATCTGGGTTGCCTCCTCCTGAATCTATATGATATATGCAGCCAGAGCTCATGCATTTATCATGTTAACATATTTCAGAGTCATTGTGTGATGTGGTGAGTGGACACAATGCTGGATGGAATGCAAAGGCCGACATTCAAATTCCAACTCAGCCATGAAGCTGAGTGATCTTGTGCCAACCATTAGCTTGTACATAAGCCAACAAAAGTCACTAGCCTGCAGTCAATAAAGCACTAGCCTGCTTTGAGGCTAGTAGCCTGTGCTTCCATGCTTTCTTACTCACCTGCATGGAAATCCTAGTCACCTGTGGCTACCAGGTGTGTTGTTATAAACAAGACTGGCCAATTACACTCTCTAAGGCAAGCTAGATGTTACACCCACATTCATGTAACAAAGTGGCAGTGACTTTTTAAAAAATGAAAAATAGCCTTGGGAGGAGAGCCATTCTGAGTGGCAGGGCAGAACAGGGCAGGTGCTTAACCCTTTTCCTGTCAGCTGTTTGTGTATTCCAGATCATTTTCCCAAGATGTTTCCTGTTGTGCTCTCCCGTCCCTACTTGTGTGTGTGGCAGGGCCAACCCAAGACAATTTGCTGCCTGATGCAAAGGACAAGATGGCATATAATTCCCTTCCACATACTGAAGATAGTTCTGGACTAGCAATTGAACCTCACTTCACATCTCCAGCTGGTGCAGAACGCAGTGGCTAGACTGCTGATGGGGCTAGGCAGTCTACAACATGTGACAGCTCTGCTAAAGCATCTGCACTGGTTGTGCATATGCTACTGGGCCAGATTCAAGGCTCTTGTGTTGACATACAAAGCCCTGAACAGCTTGGCTCCAGGATACCTTAAGGACAGCCTCAGCCCTTATATCCCATCCTCATCACTGAGACCATCTGGAGGAGTGCTGTTAGTTGTCCCTGGTGTCACAGAGGCCCAACCTGAAGTCAGGCATTGAGTGTCGTCAGTCAGTCCCATGCTGTGGAACGCTCTTGCAGCAGAGATTTGTCAAGCATCCTTGTTTTTGACATCCAGGCATCTCTTGAATACTTTTTGGTGCTGAAAGTCCTATATAAAATGTTTTCTTGAGTAGCCAGTCGTTTTAATGATTGTTTTGTATTGCTTTTAACTATTTTTATGTTGCTGTACACCACCAGGATGTTTTGCAATAGGGCAGTATATAAATAATTTTATAATTAAACAAACATTGGCAACAGGACTCTATGCATGTGTGGAGAGCCTTTGGCTCTCCAGATGATCATAGAATTGTAGAGTTGGAAGGGGCCTATAAGGCCATCGAGTCCAACCCCCTGCTCAGTGCAGGAATCCAAATTACAGCATACCCGACAGGTGGTTGTCCAGCTGCCTCTTGAATGCCTCCAGTGTTGGAAAGATGAACTACACCTCCCGTCAGCCCTAGAAAGCATAGCCAATGGCCAGGCATGATGAGAACTGTAGTTTAGTGACATCCAGAGGGCCAAAGGTTCTGCACTGAGGGCAGCAGGCTAGCTTAGGAGGCTCAAGAGAAATAGCACAGGACAGGCAGGAGTGCCGCCTCCCTCTGCCTAATGGTGGTGCTGGCTTTATGTGTGTGTGTTTAAAAACTGTGTGGATTTTTGTGCCCTAATCCATGACCTCCTTGGCCCTGTCTCCATGACCCGTTTGGTCCACCTCCTTGCCTGACCTCTGTGACCCCCTCCTTGGCCCTGACTTCACTTAGCTGCCAAGCCACCCCATCAGAGCCAGCGGCCACCAGCTGCCACTGCTGTGTGCAAAGAGAGCAAGGTGTCATTGCCCAACCCCTTATAGTGAGCCAGAAAAACCTCCCTCTGCCTTGCCATGCTGTGCTGCTTGTCCTGCTGCCCTGCCCAAACCCACTGAAGTCAGACACAAATGAGAAGGTGTACTTTTCTTTAGTCGTTTTAACAGAAAGTTTCAGTTCAGAGCGCTTCATGAATCATCTTACGGGTTACGTAGAAGTCAGCATCTTCACCAGGAGAAGCTAGACATGATATATTGCGCTAATATTAGATGTCACCCCATTTAATAATAAAAAAATAGTTATGTATTAAAATAGTGTCCCCGTGCAACCGAGGTTCACTTCCCACTTTCAGCTGAAACACAAAGCATCCGTTCTTTTGCTGCATTTGCATTTATCTGGAGCAGCTGTTCTCCCTGTAGTGAATTTACCAGACCCTTCTCCATCAGATTGTATAGGTGTGATTATGAGAATTACATAGGAACAAAGGGATTGAAATGCAGTCAGGCCTGATTCTAGAAGGTTGGCTGGCACCAAAGACCTTCCCTCTCAAAGCAACTTAGAGAATATTCTCCCCAAGGCAAAGCTAAAGTAGCAAACGGCTCTCACAATTAATATGCAGTATGCAGGCTGATATATCTGATAGGTGTAAGTGGCCGTAGGGGTAGCTGGGTGCTGAACTTTAGGCTGTCTTCGAGATGGTGAAGGGTGGAGCTAGATCCTGTGGTCTCTGGCAGGTAGAATACTTTTTTAACAAAAGGTAGCAGATACAACTGGACTTGAATGGAAGAGACCCAAAGAAACAACTAATAATAATAATGTTTTTTTCAGCAACTGTATCTAGACATATAATTATTTGTTTGTTTTTTTATCCATGTTTTATTAATAATTAGGAACATAGGAAACTGCTTTATACTGAGTCAGACCATTGGTCCATCTAGCTTAGTATTGTCTACACTAACTGGCAGTGGCTCTCCAGGGTTTCAGGCAGCCCTGCTTGGAGAAGCCAGGGATTGAATCTGGGACCTTCTGAATGCAAGGCAGATACTCTACCAGTGAAATTATGGCCTTTTCTATTTTATGTATACTTTTTAAATATATTTTTTGGGGATTTTTTTGATATATTTTATTATCTACACAGTTCAGAGAATTTTGTGATTAAGTGGTCCATAAATACAATATTTTCTTAAACATTCATACTAATTCAAAAGAATCGTGATCTTGTGCGTGTTGTTTGTGCAGGTATAAATCCTACTGAGCTGAATAGAACTCATTCCCAAGTAAGCACACAGTCTTTGTAAAACTTGCCCAAATGGCACAGGCTTGGCTAGAATATCATGACAGGCAACTAACTGACTCAGCTGAAGACTGAATGCCAAGGAGAAAGGCAAGCTATGCCCAAGATCACCAGCTAACGTCACCCTCAGGGAGAAATCTTTCTTCCATGGTTATCAGAGCTTAAGGTGAGAAGGGCCAAACCAGTTTGTAAGACTTCCTCAGGACCAAATGTTCTTTGGTTTCCTGAGGCTAGCGGGATTCTCTCCTCCTTGTCCTTTACAAATCCTTGAGGTAAAATATTTCTGCCATGTGTGCGTGTGTGCACGCACGCACACACACACACACTAACTAACCCCAGACCTCATTTCTAGTACCAGGCAAAAAACTTTTATTTTCCTAAGCCTTTTAATTTATGTGGTGGTTTAGTACGGTTTGCACTCTGCGAATTTTTATTCCTCTGTTTTGGGTTTTTAGGTTGTGTATACACCACACATTTAAAGCACATTCTCCCCCACCCCAAAGACTCCTGGGAGCTGTAGTTTTTTAAGGGTGCTGGCTATTATAGCTCTGCGAGAGGCAAACTACAACTCCAAGGATTCTGGTGTGTGTGCATTTTCAATGTTTGATGTGTATATAGCACAAACTGAGTTTTATTTTCTTACATTTACTATCATCATTTAATTAATTAATTAATGTCTCTATTGACTTTTTGCTCTGGAAGCCCGGAGCAATATTCTTATTCTTACTATTTCTTTTCATTTCTAGGCCAGTTATGCGTCACAAAAACTGCATTTTGGAATATATTTGCAGAAATGGCAAAAATTGCACATCAAACTGTTATCTATATCTTAATAATTTGAGAAAAACAAAATGAGAAAGTGACATCTAAAGAATGAATAATATCTATGTTGATAGTTGCTTGAAGGGTAATAATTAAAATGGGGAAACTGTAGAACTTTTGAGACTGAATTCTTGATATAGCAAGCTGCTCAAATAGCCATGGCAGAAAAACTGACTTACCAACTTAAATTAACTAAAGGCATAGCTGAAATATTTGATTTTTATATAGCATGGTATGAGTTTATCTAGTATACAAATCATGGACTTACGGAGACATTTATCATGTGATTATTATAATATTCTGATGGAGTATAGAGAAACTGTATTACATATATGCTTACCTACATGAAAAGAGGAAAAGTATGTTAAACACATTATCTTATGTTAGTAATTCTATGATGTAACTCTTTTTTTGTATTATGGAAATAATAAAGAGATGGCACATATTTGCATAACATTTCCATATGCTAATACATATGGTGGGCTGGATGAGGGCCAATAAACTGAGTCTGAATCCTAGCAAGACAGAGGCGCTGTGGGTCGGTGGTTCCCGAGTTCGGATAATTGGTCAGGTGCATGCTTTGGATGGGGTCATACTCCCTCTGAAAGAGCAGGTCCGTAGCCTGGGGGTGCTCCTGGATCCATCTTTGTCGCTAGAGGCCAGGTGACCTCAGTGGCTAGGAGTGCCTTTTACCAGCTTCGGCTGGTGAGACACCTGCAGCCGTTTTTGGACCAGGATAGCCTGACCACTGTTCACTAGTAACCTCCAGGCTGGATTACTGTAATGCGCTCTACATGGGGCTGCCCTTGATGTTGGTCCGGAAGCTGCGGCTGATGCAAAATGCTGCGGCGAGACTGCTCCCTGGAGCAGGGTATTGCCAACATGTCACCCTGCTACTGAAAGAATTGCATTGGCTGCCCATTTGCTACCAGGCCAAGTTCAAGGTTCTAGTTTTGGTGTACAAAGCCCTATACAGCTTGGGACCAGGATACCCGAAAGACCTTCTTATCCCTTACATACCCAGTCGATCACTGCACTCTGCAGGTGAGGGCCTCCTGCAGATACCATCTTATCAGGAGGTTCGTTCTGTACAATATAGGAAACGGACCTTTAGTGTGGCAGCACCTACCCTGTGGAATTCCTTCCCTTTGAATATTAGGCAGGCGCCATCTCTGCTATCTTTCGGCGCCTTTTGAAGACTTTTCTTTTTCAACAAGCCTTTTAAGTTGAGAACTATCCCAGTCTGTGTCTGTGTCAGAATTGCTTAATATGTTTTTAATAATGTTTTTAACCCTTTTAAAAAAGTGTTTAAAATGTTTTTAACGCTGTTTTGTCTTAATGTATTTTAAGATTTGTTTTTATTATGTTTTAAAGTGTTTTTAGTGCCTTGTTTGCCACCCTGGGCTCCTGCTGGGAGGAAGGGTGGGATACAAATTAAATTAATAATAATAATAATAATAATACCTGTGTGAGTTTCTGCAAGACCTGCTCCCTGCATTTCTGGCTGATTTCCACCTGGCCTGGAAGGGCAGGGCCCTGTCTCTCTCCAGCTACAAAAGCAGCAACTGCTGAAGGGGCCAGAGACCATCTACCTGTGTGAGTTTCTGCAAGACCTGCTCCCTGCATTTCTGGCTGATTTCCACCTGGCCTGGAAGGGCGGGGCCCTGTCTCTCTCCAGCTACAAAAGCAGCAACTGCTGAAGGGGCCAGAGACCATCTACCTGTGTGAGTTTCTGCAAGACCTGCTCCCTGCATTTCTGGCTGATTTCCACCTGGCCTGGAAGGGCGGGGCCCTGTCTCTCTCCAGCTACAAAAGCAGCAACTGCTGAAGGGGCCAGAGACCATCTACCTGTGTGAGTTTCTGCAAGACCTGCTCCCTGCATTTCTGGCTGATTTCCACCTGGCCTGGAAGGGCGGGGCCCTGTCTCTCTCCAGCTACAAAAGCAGCAACTGCTGAAGGGGCCAGAGACCATCTACCTGTGTGAGTTTCTGCAAGACCTGCTCCCTGCATTTCTGGCTGATTTCCACCTGGCCTGGAAGGGCGGGGCCCTGTCTCTCTCCAGCTACAAAAGCAGCAACTGCTGAAGGGGCCAGAGACCATCTACCTGTGTGAGTTTCTGCAAGACCTGCTCCCTGCATTTCTGGCTGATTTCCACCTGGCCTGGAAGGGCAGGGCCCTGTCTCTCTCCAGCTATAAAAGCAGCAACTGCTGAAGGGGCCAGAGACCGTGTGTGTGTATGTGTGCGTGAACCTGCTGCTCGGGATGTCTATAGACTACTGGGGTTTTGTTTTGTATTATATGTTATATTTTACTCTATGTTATATTTTAGTCTATGTACGCCGCCTAGAGTGGCCGTTAATTCGGCCAGATAGGCGGCCTAGAAATAAAATTTTATTATTATTATTATTATTATTATTAATAATAATAATTTGTGCAAATTTAGAAATTGTTACCACATTATATATCAAAGTCCAATGCATCTCACCATACTGAGGACTGTGACCAAGTGACCTGTATTGTGACAGATTTCCTGGCACAATTAGGGCAAGCAATATTTAATTGCCTCAAAGTTGGTATTGGCTCAACCCAAACACCAAAAATCCCCCACCCAAACCAGGCACAGCTTACATTTTTGCACCAAAAAAAAGGCTCTGTAGATCCATCTGACCTTGAGAGAAATATATTTTAAAACAACAAACTTTAGAACAAGAAGCAAACCAAGCACACACCAGTGATTCAAGATATTTTAAGCAAAGCAGATTTTTTTTTAAAGTATTCCATAGAGACACACACAAAAATACATTAGCTGGTAATTTAGACCTTGGTGCTGTGAAAGTGTCAAGATTATGTGCTGTCTTTCAAAGTTTATTTTAAAATTTACTTTTCAAAAGGGTAATCCAGTTGATGTGTGATCTATTCCAGTCTTTTGGCAACACATATGGCAGTTATAATTTGTAACTGATATAATTCTTGTTTTAACGTGAATTTTATTAAGCTGGTATTTTATTGTATCAGTTAACTAAGGACATGAAAGAAAAAGGAGCTGGATTTCTTATATGCATGTTGTTACACCTGTTTCTTGACTTTTATTTTGACATGATCCAACGTCCACCAGTGCATTTGCACTGCATCCCCCTCACCACTCCGTCCACTGCTAGTGGCTAATACCTTTTATGGCATGCTGAATTATAGCTAAAACATTTGCTAAAATTGACCATTTATTCATAAATGGCACTGGAGGGGGAAAAGTGCTTTAGAAACAAATGTGAGTCGGATGTCCTAATTAACATTTTCCCATGTAAAGTATTCATGACCAGGGCTGTTTTGAGAGAAAATACATGGAAACAGTATTTGATAGATTTTATTGCCCCCAAAATTGTTTTCTCTTAAGATAGGTGATGAGCACAACAACCAAAACCGCCACCACCAACAACAATAATAAATTAGAGTGTTTAAGCAGTGGTGGATCCTTCCTGTGCATTCCTGGCTGTAATTCAACCCATGGCTGCAATTTATCTTTGTTTACAGGCGTGACTTGAGGCATGGCTGTAAAGTAAGAATATTCTTCTGCATCCCCAGCTTGAATTCAAAGGAACTTCCTGGTCTGAATTCAAGGTGTGGCTGCAAAGAAAAAAGATTCCTTTGCTGGCGTGGCAAAACCTTTGCTGTGCCTGCAAAGCAACAAATAAAAGAATGGGGAATGCATTTAAGAATATGCTCTCCCATTCTTTAATTTGATGTTGAGTCACTGTCACCTGACATCATTGTAATATCGGATTATTGATAGGTAGGTGGCCCTGCCCACCTGTCTTCACAGTACAGGATATAGGGCTGATCCCTGAACCTGAACGAACATTTACAGGAAGGGAGTCTGAGGAACCGAGGCAAACAGTGATGACAAGAGATGAAGTTCTTTTTTTTTTTTTTCAATAATTTTTATTCAGATTTTCATAAAACATACAAGACAAAATCATAAAACATTCAAAGACAAAAAACAAAATCAAAAATAGTTAAACAAAAAGAAAAAAAGAAAAGAAGAAAAAAAAAAAAAAAAATAAAAAATAAAGAGTAAAATATTGACTTCCCATTTGTCAAAGATCAAATCAGTTATAAGTCTATAATATATAGCAATCCTGTCTCTTAAGTCATATTATAAAATCACTTTCCTCCAGTAGTTATCTTACTTAATCATCAAATCTCATAAACATTACTTTATTCTTTCCACAAAAAGTCAAAGAGAGGTTTCAATTCTTTAAGAAATATATCTATCAATTTTTTTTTCCAGATAAGCATATCGATTAATCCATCTCATTACTAATTATGATAATCTTATTGTCATAACCATAGTCAAAATAAACATTTCAATTAATCCATCACATCAGAATCTGTTAGGTTCAGTAATTTCAATAGCCATTGTTCTATTATCTCTATTAGTTCCATTTTCCATCTTCCATCTTCAGTAGTCTTGTTAAGTCCAGTAATTTCAATATCCAATCTTCCATTATCAGTATTCCATAATAATCTTGCTGTCAAAGCCATAGTCATATAATAAGAGTCTGATGGGAATTACCTCTATCCCAAATATTTTCTTGCCATCCATTCTGAATAAGTTGCTGAAATACTGCTGTAAAATCATATCTCTGTTCTTTTTTTCAAAATACACTGGGTCATCTCTTAAAAGTTTTTCCATTGTCACATGGCTGCAGTTAATTCCATAGATTTTCTCTATATTGGGCTCCATCACATCATTCCAGTCCAGAAGATAATCCATGCCATTGATAACTTTATCTCTAGAATCTTCATTAATTTCTTCAGAGATAACATTGAGTTCCAAACAATAGATTTTATTTCTAAAGTCCATAGACTCCAAATCTTGTTCCTGTTCCACGTTTGTTCCAATCTCCGGGATCTCCTCTCTCACAGGGACCCCTATTCCAGTCTCCAGGGTCTCCTCTCTCACAGGGACCCCTATTCCAATCTCCGGGGTCTCCTCTCTCACAGGGACCCCTTCCAGGGTCACCTCTCTCACAGGGACCCTTATATCTTTAATCTCCTGCTTCATTTTACTCAATTCAATTTTCGTTATCTCAATCTCATTCATTATTCTCTGAAACATAGTTATTTCCAGATTCTCAGCCACTTTCTTAATTGCCATTTTAAAAGAAAAATATAGGAAAACCACTTCTTATTTCAGCAACAATTGGGTTAATACTCCAAACTTGGTGACATCACAGTATAAACAGAGCAGACAGCCTTATCTCTCCAATAGTTAAGTAAACAAAATGCAGTTCCCAGGATCGAAGCAATTAATGGCAATCGTCAAGAAACAGATTCGTCAAAATAAAATAGACCAAAAAGAGAGTAGTCTCAAAACAGTATAATATTTTTCAAAATAAAAATCTGGAATAGAAATCCCTCTTCTGTGTGTATCTTTAGAATGCAAATCCAGGACAGCTTTTTGCAACAAAAACAGAGATAAGCTATTAATTAGTGCGTAGCAGAGAGAAGTTACGGCTCCCCAGTGAGATGTCAAAAACCGATCAATCTGGCAAATCTCTTTTAAACAGCAACAATTTAAGTCAAGTAAAAGAAAAATATAGAAAGAAGGGTGCTTGCCTGTTAGTGCGTTCTCTCTTAGAAGATAAGATGAACGTTCGCTTTAACAGATAGAGCTTGCTGTTGAAAATCCGTCCCACCTTCGTCGGCTGGACCTCGTCCCATAAATTAATGAGATCTGGTCGTCCCAACAAAAATAGGCTTTGAGGTTAATCTCTTCGTTTCTCCCTACCCGGGAGAAGTTTAATCAGTCAAAAAAAAAAGAAAAAACTGACTGATATATCTGAATAAGCTTCTTTTGAGGCAGGAGCCCGTCTCAAAAGCAGGCACAGGCTAAGTCACCCTTCCCGGAAGTCACAAGAGATGAAGTTCTAGGCTTAACAGACAAAATAAAAACTGACAAACTGCCGGGTCCGGATGGCATCTGACCAAGAGTTCTCAAACAACTCAAATGTGAAATGATCATCTAACAAAAATATGTAACTTGTCCTCAGATCTGCCTCCATACCTGAGGGCTGGAAAGTGGCCAATGTAACGCCAATCTTTAAAAAGGAATCCAGGGGGGATCCCGGAAATTACAGGCTGGTTAGCTTAATGTCTGTCCTGGGAAAACTGGTGGAAAGTATTATTAAAGACAAATTAATTAAGCATATAGAAGAACAAGCCTTGCTGAAGCAGAGCCAGCATGGCTTCTGCAAGGGAAAGTCCTGTCTCACTAACATATCAGAATTCTTTGAGAGTGTCAACAAGCATATAGATAGAGGTGATCCAATGGACATAGTGTACTTGGACTTTCAAAAAGCTTTTGATAAGGTACTTCACCAAAGATTCCTGAGTAAGCTTAGTAGTCATGGAATAAGAGGAGAGGTCCTTTTGTGGATCAGGAATTGGTTAAGTAGCAGGAAGTAGAGAGCAGGAATAAATGGACAGTACTCTTAATGGAGAGCTGTAGAAAGTGGAGTCCCTCAAGGATCGGTATTGGGATCCTCATGGAGGATAAGGCTATCAGTGGCAACTAGCCATGACAGCTGTGCTCTACCCCCATTGTCAGAGGCTGTAGGCTTCTGAAAAACAGTTGCCAGAAGCTGAAGGATAGGAGAGTGCTGTTGTACTCAGATCCTGTTTGTGGGCTTCCCGTGGGCATCTGGTTGGCCACTGTGAGAATGGGATGCTGGACTAGATGGGCCACTGGCATGATCCAGCAGGCTCTTCTTATGTTTATTATTTATTTATTATTTATTTATTTGATTTATATCCTACCCTTTCTACCAGTAGGAGCCCAGGGCGGCAAACAAAAGTACTAGAAGCACTTCAAAACATCATAAAAACAGACTTCAAAATATATTAAAGTGCAACAACCATTAAAAACATATTAAAACAAAACATCTTTAAAAAGATTTTTTAAAAAGATTTAAAAATATTTTAAAAAATAAGATTTAAAAATATATTAAAAAGCAATTCCAACACAGATGCAGACCGGGATAAGGTCTCTACTTAAAAGGCTTGTTGAAAGAGGAAGGTCTTCAGCAGGCACCAAAATGATAACAGAGATGCTGCCTGTCTCATATTCTTACACTAAAGGTCCATTTCCTATGTTGTGAAGAACTGACTTCCTGATAAGATGGTATCTGCAGGAGGCCCTCACCTGCAGAGTGCAGTGATCAACTGGGTATATACGGGATAAGAAGGTCTTTCGGGTATCCTGGTCCCAAGCTGTATAGGGCTTTATACACCAAAACTACAACCTTGAACTTAGTCCAGTAGCTAATAGATAGCCAGTACAATTCTTTCAGTAGCGGAGTGACATGTTGGTGATAACCTGTGTGGAAGGAAATGCTGAACTTTGACCTTTACTGATAAGAGAGATTCTATCATCAATATGCCTACATCTGCTTATAAAAGCTAAGAGGCTTCTGATCACATCCTAAGGTACATTTTGCGGTCACAAGGGAAATGAGGAAGTGCTGTGCTCTGCTAGCTAGCTGGTGGACAAGGAAGTTTTGGGCAGCCAAGGTATGTGAAATCTTTCTGCTTAGACTGTTTAGATCTGGTTCTGGCTGGGTACAAAGGATATATACAGTCAGCATGAGGGGTACATGCACTCAGCATATGCTCTGGATGATTGGCTGAGAATGCTGGATGATTGGCTGAGCGTTTGAATGGCTGGGAGTATAAATGGAAGGATGACAGTTGAATCTGGGAGGGTGTTTAGGAGGTGGTGTTTGAGAGGTTGAGAGAGAGGTTGGAGGTTTGGTGGTGTGGAGAGTGAGTCGGAGTTCTGAGGCAATTAGTAAGAAGTTAAGTACCTAACAGAATATAGATGAAACCATACGCTTGTGAAACATTCCTTAAGTAATCTTGTTATTTCTGATATTAAATAAATACTTACTTGGTTTACCAAAGGCCTGATCCTTGGCTGGGGAAATATACAGACCAGAAGGGAGGGCAAGGTAATTACCAAGGATGAACAGAAACTGTATCTAATGGTGGCAGCGGTGAAGGGAGAGATTGTAACAAGTCAAATATCCAGAGTAATCCAGAGTTGTATGCTTTAAATATAAAGATACAAGGGGGTTGGGAACAGCATAGGCACACAGTCACAAAGTAACAAGCTATAGAGAGACTTAGGCAAAGTCTCTGGGAGTTTGGGTTACAGAAAGTGACTGGTGGTGCTGCCTAGCAGTGGGATCTAGGGACAAGATGGTACCCTGTGGCACTCCACAGCACAACTGCCAGGGGGCCAAGAGACAATCACTCAATTTTATTCTCTGAAAACGACCCTGGAGGTAGGATCGGAACAGAGGGCAGAATGAAGGACTTTAGATTTCTAGTTTGCACCTACTGCCTAATGGCGTGGTTGTTCTAGTGCCACGTAAGATATGACTTATCTGCCTATTGCATCTGCTAGGGAAAGTATTAGAAGTTACAATCAACATTTTCCCTGTTGATTTACTTTACTCCCTTTACTCCCTTTTATATTTTCCATGTTTGCTCATAAAACAAACTTTAATAAGGCCCAAATCTGGTGTGCTCTGATAGGTAGATTAGGGACAGTCTTATCTCACTCCACATTATTAATTCTGCAAAGAATGGCAGGATATAAATGCTTCCAGGAGTTCAGGTACGGAACTGCCAAAGTGCATCTGCAAAGGAACAATTGGGAACACAGAGCGTGCACCCAAATGTTCCTTTGCAAGTGCAGTTTGCATGTAGCATTGTTTATTTTTGCTGCTGAATGCAAGCATTCTGACCCTGCTGGGGTCAGATCCATTCAGGAGCTCTCAAGTGGGTGCGATGTCTGCTGAAAGCAGTGTGGCTTGCACTTGGTGCCAAATGTAAACAGTGCTGCAGGCAAGCTGTGTGTACAAAGGAACAATGGGGAGCCGAATTCGAGCCACCCTGCTTTGGGCTGGGGTCAGAGCCACCTGATGCCATATGATGGTGGGTGACTGACAGGTGAACAGGCCTGTGGAGGGTGGACCACAATTGGATGTGTCCCACCAGGTGAAACTCTGCTCTGTAAGGTTTCAGACAGCAGTCTCTCCCAGCCCTACCTAGAGATGCCAAGAATTGATCCTGGGAGGGACCTCTTTGTGTGCAAAATATATACTTAACCCCTGAACCAAGGCTCTTCCTTTAGCAGACCTTTTTCCCTCTTCCACTTAGGAAATGACATTTTAATCTCAAGTATTTAAAACACTTGGGAAGTAGATCAGGTTTGCTGGATCCAGGGCTTTCAGACTATCTTTGCATGTGCCACTTGCGCTATTTGTGGACTCGTGAACTTTACCAGTGCAGGACCAAAAGCAACAAGAGACCCTTTTTAAAGATCAAATGTACCTGGCATTTATTTTGCACATGCCCCTCTCTGTTCTCCATCCAGACAAGCAGAGTTGAAGGACACATTCCAGCCAGGAAAAAATATATGGGGTATGAAACGGGACCAGTGAGGAATGTGTCCTGGGGAAAGAGGTGTGTGGCCTGAGAATTCTGAAGGCCAGACAGAGAGGCTTGGAGGGCCAGATTTGGTTTCCAAGCCTGAGGTACCCCATCACTAAGGTAAAAGGATGGGGAAATATTTCACGTGTGGTACGAGCAGGTGGGAGCAGGATGTCAAACTTTTATCCACCCACCGTTTCCCCCTTGAAGCCCTCTGTTTCTAAAGGGGGTGTTTGGGGTTTTCTCCCAATGGAGCTCCATAACCAAAGACAGTCTCACTTCCGCCTTCACTCTTTATTGCCCTCTTCATTCATGGACGAAATTTGAAGTGGCAGGTAAAGTAAGGGCAGCAGGAATTTATCAGAAGTTCCAGCTGTGAAGGTGTAAACAAGCTTGCTTTTGATAAGTCAGAGGCAGTCAAAGGCTGCCCTCGCTGCTGTTGAAAGCAGACATGGTCCTTCTCCAAGATGTAGCTGAATAAATAATACCAGCTGCAAACCTTCCCAAGTTTGGTCAGTGAAAAAATTATCACAAGCAGTGACAGTTCAATAAAACTGTATTCAAGCTGCTGCATTTGATCGAGGAAAAGGGTAGAGGGGGAACACCTTTCCTGCTCCTGTCAGACATAAAGGAAGGCTGTGAGCACACTAGTCACTTACAGCATAGGGTTTCCATTGGCCACACCTGGAGGGGTAACAGGTTGATCTGCCAGTCGGTTGTGAAATCTGTCTGAAGTTGAATTTTTTTTAAAAAAACGTGCTCAAGTTGATCCCACAATGTTTTACAGTAGAAAGGGTCAGTGTTTGACTAGTGTTGTGTGCCCGCTTTTAGAAAAGAGAGGTGGAGACGCACTACAACGGGCAGAACAGTAAGTGTATCTCTACCCAAAGACTTCCAAACCTATCACAAAAGTTTAAGAAACAGGGACTATAGGAGAGTAAGAGAGTAAACATCTTGATATACTTCACTTATTTTATTGTCCTCTTGTCATAAATATGACTGCAAATATAAAAGCATTTTTTAAAATGGCATTCAAAATGCCTGAAATTATAAAATTCCCTGAGTTACACACATAAAAATGCATTTAAAAAATGGGATCGTATACACTTCCATCTCAGTTGGTCCAGATAGTTGAGATGCTATTTGCCTCACCTCACTGTTATTTTTAAGAAAAACTCCCATGCTAACTTAAGACATACACGCCAGACTAAACAATAACACTTCCTAACACACTGTGTCATTTTGAAAGCAAGTCAGAACACAAAGAAATTTGGTTTTACACAAGTATACCGCACAAAAGAATGTTGTGTACCCAGTTATAACTATATTAGCATCTCCCAAAGTTGCATTAAATATATACCACCCTGATCCAGCAATGGGGATCTGGGCAGAAAAAAAAAAGAAGTCCTTCAGGAACCCGTGTGCATTGGAATCCACATTTCAATGTGAATGCCATTCATCAACACTGTAGTGTTCAGTAGGATACAGATTTGGATGCACATTCCCTTCCACCTTCCTGATGGAAACTAATCATGACCAAATAGTACTTTTTTTATAGCAAGACTAGAGTTGGATTTGGGTTATAGGATTTACATAACATAAAAGTATGTTTATGAATGGGCCCTGAAGTCTTTAAGCCTTTGGTCTCTCAACCCCACAATCAGGTAAACTAGTGCAAATAAGACTGTTAAAATGGTAAAATGCGGATGCAAGATACTTATCAAAATAATTTTGCTAAAAAACATTTTTTAAATGACAAGATTTGCTAAGTCAGTCGGAGGACCTCTTTAAAAATGACTGTTGCAAAAAATGATTGACAGAAAAACTTAATTTGTTAAAGATTCCTAACAGTGTTTACTTTTGCAATACACCCAGTAGCAGGCAGCTTGCCTGACCTCCTGGCAGGTGAGTCATTGCTGCTGATTGGGAGTGGCAAGGTGGTGGTGATGTTGGCATGGTGCAAATCCAGCACTCTGGTTGGTGTATGCCTCACTGCCACTGCACCCCTCCCGGTAAGTAGCAATGACTCTCCTGCTGGGAGGTCAGATAAGTACCTCTGCCCCACCATAAGAACATAAGGAGAGCCCTGCTGGAACAGGCCAATACCCCCTCTAGTCCAGCATGCTGTACTCACAGTGGCCAACTACATGCTTGCCTATGGGACGCCCAGAAGCAGGACCTGAGCACAACAGCACTCTCCCCTCATGCGGTTTTCAGCAATTAGTGTTCCATGCCGTCTGCTGCTACATAAGTCCTTTGCAGCTAGACCACTGGGTGAAGCCAATGACCCTTGGAGAGACAGAAAGAAATGCTTCCAACCAACGGACATAAAAGCCATGAAATGACCACTGCAATCAAATTTCTCAAACGCAGTTTCATAATTTGAGGCAGCAATCCTATACACAATTACTTGGGAGTAAAAACCATTGGACTGAACAGGGCTTATTTCAGAGTACATGTGCTTAGGATTTGAGAACGACATTTGAGGGCTACTTCTCACTTAACATTTTGTACTCAGGTATTATTCTTTGCATAGCATCACCTATGTATGCATGGATACCCCCATACAAAATAAATGTCCCTTGCATTGCCTAGGAATAGCACATGCACAGTTAAATACCCACTTTTCTAATTTAAATGAATAGAAGCAGCAGTCAGCAAAATGAAAGCTCTGGGCCTCCGTTTCTGTGCAGTTTGCAAAATAAAAATTAAAAATGCAGCAACTGAAATGTGTATACACCTTTCAAGGACCACCTGAATTTCAGGAACACCATTTTCTATACGAGAGGATTTCTGGGGCTCCACTCAACCAAAACACAGCATAGAAATATTTGTTTAAATAAAGAGATTTACAAGTGATGCAAAGCAAGTGATGCCAAAAGGGAAGAGTTAGGTTCTCATTGTGTATCAAGTATTCTTGTTCATCACAATTGCTATACACCTGCATGATGACCTTTGAGAATACAGACACAGGACAGGATGCAAAGAATTACCTTTAGTTGTGCCAAAAAGCTTGCCCAGTGATTTGTTTTTTAACTTGAAATGGCAGAGCTACACACCTGTGCGAAGGACTTATGAAACTCTGGTCTGTTTCAAAAGAGGTTTACAATGCGACATGGAGGACTAATGTTCAAGAAGCCTTCCTTGGATATATGCAGAACTAAATCATGAGCTTCTTTAGGATTCAGTGCATGGGAAATTACAAATTATTTCATGAATTGTCTCCTTGGCCAGATATCAAATGCCAGGCTATATTTTAAGCATATGACTCAATCTTGAGCATCATGTTCTTTTGACAGAGGTATAGTCATTAGTTAAACCAGAACTATCATTAGAAGCTAAAATGATGAAACTGAGGTTATCATACTTTGGACACATAATGAGAAGACATGATTCACTAGAAAAGACAATATGCTGGGGAAAACAGAAGGGAGTAGAAAAAAAGGAAGGCCAAACAAGGGATGGATTGATTCCATAAAGGAAGTCACAGACCTGAATACAAGATCTGAACAGGGTGGTTCATGACAGATGCTATTGGAGGACGATGATTCATAGGATCGCCATAAGTCGTAATCGACTTGAAGGCACATAACAACAACAATAGTTGTTAGGGGTCATGAAGGGTTGTAGATCCCTTACTTTTTTGGGAGCAAGGTTCCAGCCAGGTCCCTATGTTTCAGCCAATCAGTAAGAAAATGGAGCCACTGAGAAGAATCCTTGTCCTTTCGTGCTGATTGATGCCACCAAGGAGGTGAGTCAGCCACTGAGAAGATTCTTCTCAGTAGCTAACACATGGCCTCCTCTTTCATGTGAAAGGGATGTCTGTTGTAGTGGAGTGGGGACTCGTGAGCTGACACAGAGAGCAAGGGAGGTGGAAAAGGGGGCCTGGCTATGAGAGGTGTGGCATGACTACCATGAAGGGACTCTACGTTTCTGAATTTGCCACTATACTACTGCCTTTTGAACATCAGTGAGGCACAAACAAGACATCACAGGGAGATGCCCTGCTCACCTGCATCTTGCCTAGTATCTTCCTGGTAATTCGCTGCTATAGGGGGTGGGGACGAAGAGTGCAATATCACTCTCTTTATTTCCATTGTCCACAGGTGAGCACTGGTGCTTATGAAGCCGAACCATGACATTCACATGCAAGGGAGAGGTATCAGAAGGCTTAGGAGAACCCGGACGTTTGCAGAAATACAAAACATCTGTTCACAAAGAAAAGCTTAACTTGAGCATGCTCAGCGGTCATGGAATGCCAACTCCGTGTAGGGAAATTGAAAATCAGACGGAAGGTAGTAAGGAACAGAGCATCATGGAGGATGGCAAGGCTGACTGACTGCCATAGTCAACAGGAGTATTCTACACTGCAATGTTTTGCTTCAGGCATGCTTGTTTACATTTATTTCAGCATGCATCTCCTTGACTGGAGCTTTGGGGAAAAAAATCTAGGTTCTTAAGAGCCTGCATCAAAATCTTAGCCAATGGGATTTTGCCTCTCCTTAACCTTTTGGAAAATTTGTGTGTAGGTGGTAAAATTCCTACAGCTAGTGCAGAATGATGTTCTTTCTTTTCAAAATGGTACCTGCCCCCCATGACCCAGTCGTATTTCTGAAGAAAAGTACACCGGCAGCTTCCAAGATGACATTTGAATCTTGAACAAAAACCCCATTCGAACTGTTCACACACATCATTTCCTGGGAATGAAGCATAACAGTAAATCATCCCCAGTTCTGGGAGGGTTGGCCGGTTCTAGGAGACCAACAAGTGTCACAAAAGATAAATATCCAACTAAATGATACTCACAGTAGACCCACTGAAATAACTGGACTTAAGTTACTAAATTTATTTCAATAGATCTACTCTGAGCATGACTATCAAAGCATGTCTCCCATTGTTCCTGGGGAAAAACAAGTTTCTACTTTTGTAAAAAAATTTTTTATTGCTATCGGCTAATCATTATCTTAAGGTTTGGTGAGTAGGAGGAAAGTCTTATAGGCCTAAAACAGAGCGATCTCTCCAAACAAAGTTGCATCCTTTTAAGTCCCATTGATTTCAGTGGAAGAGGTTTAAGTGTACCTTTGAAATTTTCCTACTGAAGTCAAAATGACTTCAAAGTGTTCCATTTGAATTTGGATTTTGTTCAAGGTGATGAAGTAACACTTAATTTTCTTGACAGATAATTCTTTCTTTGACCCAATATGATTAAAACAAGCCCAGGACTAATAATCTGTTTTCATTTCCTGATTCACAAATCACAAAAAGGGCATTCAAAATGATTCGCCTTCTGATATGGATATATTTTGCTTATCATGGTTACTCAAAGGGGCTCTGTACTGCTGCAGTCACACCAAGGAGTGTGGATTATAAGAGTCTAATGCAGAATCCAGCAGCCAGAGAAAAAGCCCAGGCTTTCAAGTGTGATTACATTATTTTTGTTTAAAGTAAGTTACTAGCCCTCAGGATTGGAGAGGGGAAGAAAAATAAATGCACATTGGTAGTTTCTGCTACAACAGGTAGGAAAGAAAACAGTTATGGCAAGTCTAGTGGTCAAGAAGTGGCACAGCTTCACTTGACCTTTGGCTCCCTGTCTTTAAAGATAACAGTTATCTTAATACTCTTCTTCCTTCACAACTCCACAGAATAAAGGCTCTTAAAAAAATAATAATCCACATTTCCCATATGCAGCTAGACAATAGTTTGTAATGAACGAAAACTGGTATGAGATCTCGCCTGACTTGAATAATGCCTTCCAATAACTTATTTTGAATTCTGAACAATTGCAGAGTCTCTGATTAATCATTGCATCATACTGGCTCCTAACACTAAAATGGGGGGGAAATCCTTCATAAATAAATCCAATGAAGTCAGAGATCATGTCGAATTTTCCCTTCCCGTGAGAGCATGGGAAAATTGTGCAAAAGCCTGTAAACATGCAAAACTCTCAGCTCCAGCTCTGAAGCTGTTTTGTTTTCTTCCCTCCTGTTTTTGGCTCTCTTTGCTTTTCTCCCTGGGCACTAGTTATTTTTAGTAAAAGAAATCCTTTATACCCTACAGAGCTGTTTTTTTTTTGGTGACACCACACACACACCTCTGTGTGTGTGTGTGTGGAGAGAGAGAGAGAGAAATTCTTGTCCACTGGGATTTATCCGAAGATTCACAGAGAGGGCTTCTTTTAGCCTATTGCAATTAAAACTATTTCTAGGAGCATGGTTCAGTTTTTACATCAGATATCAACACAGGTATGTGACTGTGTGTGATAACTACAGCAGCTCAAGCACGAGTCCATGAAAACACATTGGAACCTGTCTTATACAGAGTCAGATAATTGGTCAATCTAATTAATTACAGTAGGGCCCTGCTTTGCGGCGTTCCACCGATACGGCGGTTGTCAATTGCAGAAAGGCCCCGCTCCTACAGCGCTTGTTCCACTTTTACGGCATTTTTCAGGCATCAGGTGCAATTTTAGACAATGTTAGTCAATGCGTTCTGCTTTACGGCGGATTTTGCTTTGCAGCAGCAGTCCAGAACGGAACCTGCCGTATGAGTGGGGCCCTGCTGTACTGTCAACATACATTGTGGACAAGAGACTTTCACATCACCACCTTCCCGCTCCTTTTAAAAATTGGAGATACCATGTATTGAACCAGAGATGTTCTGTATGCAAAGCGTGTGCTCTGCCACTAAGCTATAGCCCTTCTCTCTCCATATATGCAGGACACTGTTGGGCCTTGTCACTGAACTACAGATGAAGACACACATAATACTTGTAAAGCAGTGGCTCTCCTTTGAAAGCGCCTTCAATGTATTCACTACGCATGTACCTTGCCCTCTCAAGAATTGAGCTTTGGTGCAAGGAGAAATGGCTCTATGAGTCTGCAGCAAAAGTTTGTTATGTGCAGGACACCTCTTTCCCCAATCCAGGGAGCACTTTTAAAAAACAGGGAGCATTAAAAACAAGCATGAAGGACATGCATATGGCAATACGTTTAGTTATAAAGGTAGGATCCAACCAGAACCATAGGAATGCAAGGCTGACGGCTCAAACAGTGTTTGATTCATGGGTATTTGAATCTTTCACTCCAGTTGAAAAGCCAGGAGGAGAGACTTCTCTATTATTATTATGTCTGTCTTCATCATAAGAGTGCACCTGGAACACACACACACTGTGGCTGTATACTGTAGGAGAAGATGGTAGTGGATGGACTGTTTTTGAGAGAAGTGCATCCACTGTTGCTCTCTCCAAGGAATCTCTGAATTCCTAGGAATGCAATTTAGAAATAATTGGTTTAGGTCAGGGATGACACACCTGTGGCCCTCCAGATGTTGCTGGACTTCAACACCTAGGCTGGCTGGTGATGATGAGAGTCCAACAACATCTGGAGAGCCACAGGTTCCCCATACCTAACTGAGATAAACCTTTAAGCACAATGGAGATCATCAGCCCAAAAGACCCACTGTCACAGGAAACGATGCTTACAGAAACATGGGGTTTCCAATCGGTGCAGCATCTATAGAATGAACGACAGAAGACCACGATGGTTTGTATCTAAGAGAATACTGGTTTTGAAGCAGCACCAGATCTATCAATACCTAATGATGGAACTTCATTTAGCCACACTTATAAAGCCCCCTTTGAATACCCAAGTCAAGGTATGTTCACACATTTGAACATTCTGAATCTGCAATTACCATTTGGTAACCTGTAAAATGGCAACATTGGCTTTGGCTTGAGTTTTGCAATTATTTACCAGTGGTGCTTATGTGATGAGAAGATTTCATTTTGACATTTTCAGGCAATTTTGTTGTGATGGTTAGTCTCATAAAACCATCAATCAACCATCATAGCTCATGGTGACACAGAAAAGCTTCAAAATGTGGATGGAGCCCAGAGATGGCAAATCATGATCTCAAACTGGTTGGCCATTCTGAAGATCAAGCATCATGCCTTAACAGTCATCTTGTGGCCAGTCACCATAGATCATCACCTTTAAATCCCCTGCAAAATAACTATCGAGTTACACATTCAGCAAAATTACTTGGCACAGTCCTTCTGGGGCTCTTACATTTCACACTTCAGATGTGTGTGTTGAGGGGGAACCACATGTATGAATACTCCCTGCATTAAAATTTCTAGTATATCACAAGAACTAAAGTGTTCGTTTTCTAGTTGCAGGGGGGGGGAATTAACACAGAGAAGCATTCAAATACAGTTTCCCCATCTGAAGTGGTACAGCCCAACAGGGACGCTACCATGTGAACTTGGTGAACATGCAAATCTGCACTGAAGAGAGCCAATGAAAGTCAACAATCCATGGTGACTAACCACCTGGTGTTTGAAGCAAAGCAATCCAAACTTGTGAATTTGCCCCCAGATAAATCCCTGAGAGTTTCCTTGCCCTATGTATATTACCTAGGAGAACTCATCAACCCCAACTCTTGGTACCTCTCATAATTCCCTCCTTTATAAAACAAAGAGTCCTGCATAGAAACCTAACCCCTACAGGGTCAATTCTCAAACCAGTTAGCTAGATTTTGGATGGTCTTGGGTTGCTTGCCTGCAATCCTGACTGCCTTGCAAACCCTGCAACAGTGCTCGTCCCAGAAGGAGGTCACCTGGACATCATATCGCTTCCTCCAGGCAAAATACCTCCGGTATCTGCTCTTGTTTTTATCTAGGAATTTCAGGTAAAGGGCCAGCTGCATGGGGCCAGCAAAATCATCAATATGGATAAAGGAATCCGAGGGAACAAAAAGCTCGTAGTTGGACCTCGGGGGGCCCAAGACGATGGGCACGGCCCAGGACTTGAAGGCGTTCCTCCAGAGTTTCTCGGTAATGTAGTCCGTGTGCTGGGAATTTTCAAAGGCCAAGTAGAACTTGTACTCCGAGACGGTCTTGACCACATTGTTGTTCTTCAGCTCCAGGCCTTGGGCCCCGTAAACGTCGATAGGGAGGTAGTCCTTCAGCTGGCGGTAGTAGCGGACACGGGCATGGTCTTCGTTCCAGTTGCTGATGACCCACGCCACCAGCTTGGTCTTCCTGGGCAAGGCGAGGTGCAGAGCAGGTGCCCGGCTGGGCTGGAGGTATCCGTAGGGCACAAAGACATCGGAGTCCACCCTGTAGGTCATGGACCAGTTAAAAATGCCAGCCAGGTCCCGGAGGCCCTGGGAATGCGAGGGAGACTCAAAGTTCATCCAGACCCAGTGTTGGGCAAGGGGCCTGACTCGGGGCAGCTGGCCCATGCCCTCCACCATGAGGTCCCTGTGATGGAAGAGGATGGCTTGCGCCTCCGCGTGGCGACTGCGGTCGGTGGTGAGGTTGCAAGCGCTGATGTTAAACCGCAGGCGGCAGTCGCCCAGGCGCCGGCTGCGCCCGAAGGGCTCCCACCACAGGAGGACGGTCACCGGCTCTTCCTCCTCATCCTTGTGCCGGCCGCGGCCCCCGAGGAGCGGCAGGTCCTGCAGGCTGCTGGCGGCGTACAAGGCCAGCGCGGCGCAGCAAGTCAGCCCGGCCACCAGCAGACGCCACTGCTGCCTGGGGAAGCCCGGGCAGAAGGAGCAGCGGCGCTGCCGCCACCAGCGCGCAGGACCCGGCCGGCGGCGGCCTCGCAACCTCCACAAGCCCGGCTCCGGGGGCTCCATCGTGGGCCGCTGCCGCTCTCCTTCCGACTCCAAGCACCGCCGCCGCGGATCTCCAAAGCCCGGAGCAGCAACGGAAGGGGCAGCCCAGGCGGTGGCCTCCAGCGCCGGGCAAGGGGATGAATAAGGGAGCGAGAATGCATCGCGGTCCTCTTGGTGCTGCTGCTGGGGCTGCCACCGCCTCCTCCCAGCGCCCTGCCCCTCCCGCGGGATCCCCGAGAGGAGCCTCTCGATGTGCCCAGAGGCGCGGCCCCGCCCGGCCATAATCTCCCCACCCCACCCCCAACACCTCGCCAAACCCGCCTTACCTAGAGGCAGCGGTGGCGGCGGCCGCCCCTCCCTCCTTCCTTCCTCCTTCCTCCCTCCGGCCCAGCCTTGCTTCAGAACAGCTTGGGCCACTTCCCCCAACCCCACAGTCTCGGATCCGCCTCCTTGGAGAGCCGCCGGACGCGGGGTGGTTGTCTCTGCAACTTTTTTTTCCCCTCAAAACCTATGCCTGTTAAGGCTCTTTTGATTTTTCAACAGCCGCGGGACAGTCACCCGGTGCAGGTTTTTCCCCCACCATCGTCATAGAAATCCAGGATGGGGAAAAGTTAGAGGGTCCCCTGTGGAATGGAGATTGTGGCTGGCTCAAAGTCACCTATCGCCTTTCAGAGCTAAGTGGGGATTCGAACCCTGTCTTAGTCCAGCACTCTAACCACTGCACCACAGTGGCTCTCTAGGTGTTTCTTGTGAGGCCCTACCTACACCAGAGAATGAAAGGAGGAACGTGTGACACCCCCCCATGCTGTTTCTGATGGCAGTTGACCATCCAGACATTGTTGGGCCTGGCTGATAGATGGAATTTGACAACATTTAGAAGGCCATAGGCTTAACATCTCCGCCCTCCACCTTTTCCCAGGCATGAGTTCTTCCCAGCCCAGACAACTCTGAGAAGTCACCATTGCCCCAGGGAACTTCCATTTGCCGATTACCAGCAAGAGTCTTAAGAAAAAGCATTCTCTAAGATGAAAGCCGTGACTCAGTCACTCGGCAGCTCTAGTTAATGATCTCAGGTAGCAGAGCCGTGGAAGGTAATATAAGGCTAGGTGGATGCATAATGAGGTGGCTTCCTTATGGGAGGGGCCTTGCAGCACATGCCTTGTTGGCAGATGGGTCTCGGCATCTCCAGCTAAAGCAGATCAAGAGCCAAGTGAAACAGGCCTCTGCCAGGACAGCTGCTGCCACTCAGAGTAGACAACACTAGTCAAGGCAACAGCCTGACCTGGTATCAGACAACTAGTATTAGTCCTCTAAAGCCAGATTGTCTGTGCAGCCCATCCCAAGAAAAAGCACTGGCCTTTTCTCCCAGAGCTATCATAATATGACAGGGGAGTTGTGGTCCAACAACATCTGGAGGCACACTGGTTGGGAAAGGCTGCCGTAGAGCATAAAAACCTTTTTTTGAATGGACCTTTCCATCACAGTGATCATAGATGCTAACTCGCTTTTCAGAAATGGGTTCAGTTTTCTGTTGAAACATATTTGTTTGGCATAAAAAGGGATTCAGATGTGGCCAGGGAAAATGTAAAGCACAAATGGGGGGACTTTCAGCCTTCCAACTGCTGTTGGACTAGAACTCTTATCAGCTGTGACCACTGGACATGCTGGTGGGGTTGATGGGAGTTAGAGTCCAATAACATCTGGAGCGCCACAGGTTCCTCATTCTTGCACAGACCTGTAATGCACCTAGCTCAGGGATGAGGATCCTGTGACCCTCCAGATGTGGCTGGACTCAAACTCCTATAATTAGGGATCCCTAAACATTGTGCATGCTGGCTGAGACTGATGCAGGCCAACAACAGGTTGTGTATCTCTGATCTAACTTAATATTTTATACTCCTGCCCCTGCACTGGCAAATTAAAAGTGACTTTCAAATAAACAATGACAATGTTATTTTCTTTTTTTAATCCAGCAAAACGTACACTGTTGTATTACAAATATTAACATGTACAGCACAGCAACAAGCTCTTGATTGTAATCCACTTAAATTTAAAATGCAGCGGAGCAATAAAAAACCATTAAAAGCATTAGACCAGCTAACCCATTAAAATAACATCACTCAACTCAAATTAGTGTGTGGGAGGAATATAAAAAAAAACACCAATTGGAACAGGAAAGTCTTGGCAAATCTCCTGAAAGATTATAAAGACGAGCGCTAGACAGAGCTATGAACCAGGAAGTCTTGGGTACCAAGACCTGGGTGGGTGAGCTTGGAGGAGTTGATCTGACCCAGCTTTGCCCACCTGGATACTCTGTGCAATACAGGCGGGCCCTGCTTATATGGCAGGTTCTGTTCCGGACTGCTGCCGAAAAACAGAAACCGCCGTAAAAGCAGAACCCATTGAAAATAATGGTGTGAGTTGCGCGAAAATGACGCAAAAATGGCGTGCGATGAAAAAAACCGCCGTAAAAGCAGAACAAGCGCCTTAAAATGGGGACTTTCCGGAATTGAAAGCCGCCGCATTAGCGCAATGCTGAAAGGTGAAACACCATAAAGCGGGGCCTGCCTGTACCAGCACAGGCTGCAGGGATGTGGTCTACAGAACTTCCATCCCTGTCACCAGGAAACCACTCTGTCTTGGAGTTGGGTGTGAGAGCCTGCACCTGGTGTTGGGCCAAGGACACAGTAAACTAGGGTTGCTGGTGGCAGGCCCTCCCTTAGCATGTGCGGGGCCCAGGGCAAAAGCATAGTTGGGGACCCCCCACATTTGCTCCGGGTCACCGTCTTGGTCTTGGCCGAGTCGCCGTAGGTGCGCAGGCACCAGTCCTGGAACTGCCAGCCCAGCTCGCTGTCCCCAGGGTGGCTACTGCTCGCTGACTGCAGCAGGAGCAGCGATGGCAGCGGTGGCTTCGGCATGGCGGGCGGGCGGGCAGGTGAGCAAGCCCCTGTCCTGGGCAGAGAGAAAGAGAGCGAGCGAGCGCTGTGCCCTGCCTGGCGTGGCGAAGGTGAGCAGGCAGGGAGGGAGGAGCCGGCTGGTGAGCAGATCGCCAAGTGTGGGGCCCCCCCAAAGTGTGGGGCCCAGGGCAACTGCCCCGCTTCCCAGTGCCTAGGGGTGGCCCTGGCTGGTGGTACACCATCCACCCTGCTGCCCAGCAGCTTCTCTGACCGAGCTAGTGGAGGCCATCTTGGCTGTGGTATTGGAGGAGCCCAGATTTCAGTGTCCATGCTGAGGCTGCCTCTAGGGTTCCGGCTTGGGACTTCATAGCCTCCATGATGACTATGAGGCTGTCTCAGGTTGTCACCAGCCCAACCCATAGGGCAGAGCACACCCTCAATTTGGTTTTTGCTCTAGAGGGAGGAAGGGGTAGTCTGGAGACGGGGGGTCGATGTCACCCAATTGTCATGGTCAGACCACTTCCTGGTAAAGTTTAGACTTACAGTTCCGATCGTTCCCTGGAGGGGAGGTGGACAGATTAAAATGGTCCGCCCCCGGAGACTAATGGAATCCACAGGATTCCTGAATGCTCTGGGAGAGTTCCCAGTAGATAGAGCAGGCAACCCTGGTGAAGCCCTTGTCACATTGTGTGTTGGGCTCTTCACACGGTTTCCCCTGAGGGCCCACTCTGGCATCATGGACCCCGGTTTGTACCTTGGTACACCAGTGAGTTAAGGGCAATGAAACAGGCTGGACAATGGCTAGAGAGCAAGTGGCAAAAGATGTGCTGTGGGGCTGATCGGGCATAAATGAGCATCATAACTGTGTGTACTGCGTGGCATTGAGGGCAGCAAAGAAGGCCCACTTCTCTGCCACCATTGCATCCTCAAGTAGCTGTCCAGTGGAGCTTTTCCATATTGTCATGCACTTTGAGGGTAAAGTTGCTTGCTTCCATAACAATCTTGATGCCCCATCCACATCCACTGTAGTCCCCAGTGAGGTGTCGAGTGCAATGTCTGCTGAAACTTCTTGGGAACAGTTTCAGTTGATGCGGCCTGATGACATGGACAATGTGGCCTGCAACATATCCTCTCAACCCTTGCCCTTCTTCACAAGCACCTTGTCTACGTCATCAGGCCGCATCAACTGAAACCATTCCCAAGAAGTTGCAGCAGAAGTTGCATATTTTGTATATATGCAGAAGTTGCATATTTTGTAATATATTGTTTGTTTTTTCACAGTCAAGACCGTCCAGAGATCCCAATCCTGGAGATTATGTCTCCCTGCGTCCCCCTCTCCTCAGGCCAGGAGGGAGCAACATTGTTCTTTGCAATCCAGCCTTAACAACCTCGATTGCTTCATTCCAGTGCACAGGTAAAAGGGTTAGATGGCTGCACAGCTAGCAAACAAGCATGGTAACCTTTTCTTCCCAAACATGTGAAGGAGTAGTCTGGAATCTCTATTCCTCACTAATGTTGTTTTTCTTTTAGTTACTCTTGTATCCCACCCCATTTTATTCCTTTGGTGCCAGTGTAATGCTGTGGTGAGAATGTCAAACTAGGACCAGGGAGACCCAGTTTAAAATCCATGCTCAGCTATATGCTGCCCTTGGCTGCCAGGAGCAAGTGCAGGATATAAATAAAATAATAAATGTATGTATGTATGTATGTATGTATGTATCTTGCTGCTGACTTTATGCCTGTCACACTCTTTCAGCCTAACCTACCTCATGGGGTTGTTGTGAAGATAAAATTGAATAAATGGAGAAGAGAATCATGTACACTGCTTTGATCTTTAGTTTGACAATACAGAAAGCAGAAGGTTGACTGAGAATGAAAAATCAAGATTCAACTTAACCAAGAGCTAATTGGAAGAGCCGGGATCTACCCGGTCATTCCTGTAGCTTGTTGTTAAGTGCCTTCAAGTCGATTACGACTTATGGCAACCCTATGAATCAGCGACCTCCAAGAGCATCTGTCATGAACCACCCTGTTCAGATCTTGTAAGTTCAGGTCTGTGGCTTCTTTTATGGAACAATCCATCTCTTGTTTGGCCTTCCTCTTTTTCTACTTCCTTCTGTTTTTCCCAGCATTATGGTCTTTTCTAGTGAATCAGGTCTTCTCATGATGTATCCAAAGAATGATAACCTCAGTTTAATCATTTTAGCTTCTAGTGATAGTTCTGGTTTAATTTGTTCTAACACCCAATTATTTGTCTTTTTCGCAGTCCATGGTATGTGCAAAGCTCTCCTCCAACACCACATTTCAAAGGAGTTGATTTTTCTCTTATCCGCCTTTTTCACTGTCCAACTTTCACATCCATACATAGAGATTGGAAATACCATGGTCTGAATGATCCTGACTTTAGTGTTCAGTTATACATCTTTGCATTTGAGGACCTTTTCTAGTTCTCTCATAGCTGCCCTCCCCAGTCCTAGCCTTCTTCTGATTTCTTGACTATGGTCTCCATTTTGGTTAATGACTGTGCCGAGGTATTGATAATCCTTTACAAGTTCAATGTCCTCATTGTCAACTGTAAAGTTACATAAATCTTCTGTTGTCATTACTTTAGTCTTTTTGACGCTCAGCTGTAGTCCTGCTTTTGTGATTTCCTATTTAAATTTCATCAGCATTCATTTCAAATCATTACTGGTTTCTGCTAATAGTATGGTGTCATCAGCATATCTTAAATTTTTGATATTTCTCCCTCCAATTTTCACACCTCCTTCATCTTGGTCCAATCCTGCTTTCTGTATGATATGTTCTGTCTCACACCCTTTCCTATTGAGAACCAATCAGTTTCTCCATATTCTGTAGCCTCTTGTCCAGAGTATAGGTTGTGCATTAGGACAATCAGATGCTGTGGCACCTCATTTCTTTTAAAGCAGTCCATAGTTTTTCATGATCTACACAGTCAAAGGCTTTGCTGTAATCTATAAAGCACAGGGTGATTTTCTTCTGAAATTCCTTGCTCCGTTCCATTATCCAATGTATATTTGCGATATGATCTCTGGTGCCTCTTCCCTTTCTAAATCCAGCTTGGACGTCTGGCATTTCTCGCTCCATAAATGGTAAGAGCCTTTGTTGTAGAATCTTGAGCATTACTTTACTTGCATGGGATATTAAGGCAATAGTTTGATAATTACTGCATTCCCTGGGATCCCCTTTCTTTGGAATTGGGATATATATTGAACGTTTCCAGTCTGTGGGTCATTGTTTAGTTTTCCGTATTTCTTGACAGATTTTTGTCAAAATTTGGACAGATTCAGTCTCAGTTGCTTGTAGCAACTCTATTGTTATGCCATCTGTTCCTGGTGATTTGTTTCTTCCAAGTATTTTAAGAGCAGCTTTCACCTCACGGGAAACCCGACAGGAACTGAGAAAGGTCCGGTTCGGAATAAACCTCCCCCCTGGGATAAAAACCAAAGAAATGATGAAATTTTAAAAGGGGTAGGCCTAGAAGTAGGCATTGTGAGAGCAGGGGCACAGGATATAAATTCAGAAGAGCAAAATGACCACAGGCCTAACCACAAGTGCCAAAGACACTTGAAGAGAGACACTGCTTACAAGTGCCTGTACGCTAATGCTAGGAGCCTCCGAACCAAGATGGGAGAACTGGAGTGCTTGGTCTTAGAGAAGAGCATTGATATAGTGAGCATAACCGAGACCTGGTAGAATGGAGAAAACCAGTGGGATACGGTTATCCCTGGATATAAACTATATCGGAAGGACAGGGAAGGACGTATTGGTGGCGGAGTCGCTCTATACATGAAAAAAGGCATTAAATCCAGCAAGCTCGAAACCCCAAAAGAGGCAGACTCCTCCACAGAATCGTTGTGGGTGGTGATACTGTGCCCCAGGAGGGACTTAATACTGGGAACGATCTATCATCCCCCTGATCAAAATGCTCAGGGAGACCTTGAGATGAGATATGAAATTGAGGAAGCATCCAAACTAGGAAATGTGGTAGTAATGGGTGACTTCAACTACCCGGACATAGACTGGCTGCATATGTGTTCGTCATGACAAAGAAGCAAAGTTTCTAGATATTCTAAATGACTATTCCCTAGATCAGTTGGTCATGGAACCGACCAGAGGGACGGCAACCCTGGACTTAATCCTCAGTGGGGACCGGGACCTGGTGCGAGATGTAAGTGTTGTTGAACCGATTGGGAGCAGTGACCACAGTGCTATTAAATTAAACATACATGTAACTGGCCAATTGCCAAGAAAATCCAACACGGTCACATTTGACTTCAAAAGAGGAAACTTCACAAAAATGAGGGGATTGGTGAAAAGAAAGCTGAAAAACAAAGTCCAGAGGGTCACATCACTCGAAAATGCTTGGAAGTTGTTTAAAAACACTATATTAGAAGCTCAACTGGAGTGCATACCGCAGATCAGAAAAGGTACCGCCAGGGCCAAGAAGATGCCAGCATGGTTAACGAGCAAAGTCAAGGAAGCTCTTAGAGGCAAAAAGTCTTCCTTCAGAAAATGGAAGTCTTGTCCGAATGAAGAAAATAAAAAAGAACACAAACTCTGGCAAAAGAAATGCAAGAAGACAATAAGGGATGCTAAAAAAGAATTTGAGGAGCACATTGCTAAGAACATAAAAACCAACAACAAAAAATTCTATAAATACATTCAAAGCAGGAGACCATCTAGGGAGACAATTGGACCCTTGGATGATAAGGGAGTCAAAGGTGTACTAAAGAACGATAAGGAGATTGCAGAGAAGCTAAATGAATCCTTTGCATCTGTCTTCACAGTGGAAGATATAGGGCAGATCCCTGAACCTGAACTAACATTTGCAGGAAGGGATTCTGAGGAACTAAGACAAATAGTGGTAACGAGAGAGGAAGTTCTAAGCTTAATGGACAATATAAAAACTGACAAATCACCGGGCCCGGATGGCATCCACCCGAGAGTTCTCAAAGAACTCAAAGGTGAAATTGCTGATCTGCTAACTAAAATATATAACTTGTCCCTCGGGTCCTCCTCCGTGCCTGAGGACTGGAAAGTGGCAAATGTAACGCCAATCTTCAAAAAGGGATCCAGAGGGGATCCCGGAAATTACAGGCCAGTTAGCTTAACTTCTGTCCCTGGAAAACTGGTAGAAAGTATTATTAAAGCTAGATTAACTAAGCACATAGAAGAACAAGCCTTGCTGAAGCAGAGCCAGCATGGCTTCTGCAAGGGAAAGTCCTGTCTCAGTAACCTATTAGAATTCTTTGAGAGTGTCAACAAGCATATAGATAGAGGTGATCCAGTGGACATAGTGTACTTAGACTTTCAAAAAGCGTTTGACAAGGTACCTCACCAAAGGCTTCTGAGGAAGCTTAGCAGTCATGGAATAAGAGGAGAGGTCCTCTTGTGGATAAGGAATTGGTTAAGAAGCAGAAAGCAGAGAGTAGGAATCAACGGACAGTTCTCCCAATGGAGGGCTGTAGAAAGTGGAGTTCCTCAAGGATCGGTATTGGGACCTGTACTTTTCAACTTGTTCATTAATGACCTAGAATTAGGAGTGAGCAGTGAAGTGGCCAAGTTTGCTGATGACACTAAATTGTTCAGGGTTGTTAAAACAAAAAGGGATTGCGAAGAGCTCCAAAAAGACCTCTCCAAACTGAGTGAATGGGCGGAAAAATGGCAAATGCAATTCAATATAAACAAGTGTAAAATTATGCATATTGGAGCAAAAAATCTGAATTTCACATATACGCTCATGGGGTCTGAACTGGCGGTGACCGACCAGGAGAGAGACCTCGAGGTTGTAGTGGACAGCACGATGAAAATGTCGACCCAGTGTGCGGCAGCTGTGAAAAAGGCAAATTCCATGCTAGCGATAACTGGGAAAGGTATTGAAAATAAAACAGCCGATATCATAATGCCGTTGTATAAATCTATGGTGCGGCCGCATTTGGAATACTGTGTACAGTTCTGGTCGCCTCATCTCAAAAAGGATATTATAGAGTTGGAAAAGGTTCAGAAGAGGGCAACCAGAATGATCAAGGGGATGGAGCGACTCCCTTACGAGGAAAGGTTGCAGCATTTGGGGCTTTTTAGTTTAGAGAAAAGGCGGGTCAGAGGAGACATGATAGAAGTGTATAAAATTATGCATGGCATTGAGAAAGTGGATAGAGAAAAGTTCTTCTCCCTCTCTCATAATACTAGAACTCATGGACATTCAAAGAAGCTGAATGTTGGAAGATTCAGGACAGACAAAAGGAAGTACTTCTTTACTCAGCGCATAGTTAAACTATGGAATTTGCTCCCACAAGATGCAGTAATGGCCACCAGCTTGGATGGCTTTAAAAGAAGATTAGACAAATTCATGGAGGACAGGGCTATCAATGGCTACTAGCCATGATGGCTGTGCTCTGCCACCCTAGTCAGAGGCAGCATGCTTCTGAAAACCAGTTGCCGGAAGCCTCAGGAGGGGAGAGTGTTCTTGCACTCGGGTCCTGCTTGCGGGCTTCCCCCAGGCACCTGGTTGGCCACTGTGAGAACAGGATGCTGGACTAGATGGGCCACTGGCCTGATCCAGCAGGCTCTTCTTATGTTCTTATGTTCTCACATTCTAAAATTTCTGGTTCTTCATCATATGGTTCCTCCGTGAATGAATCTGTCATCCTTGCATCTCTTTTATAGAGTTCTTCAGTGTATTGCGTCCATCTTCCTTTTATTTAATCTCGGTCATTCAGTGTGTTCCCCTGTTGATTATTCAACATCCCTTCTCTTGGTTTAAATTTCTCTTTCATTTCTCTAATCTTTTGGAACAGGGCTCTTGTTCTTCCCTTTTGGTTGTCCTCTTCTATTTCTATACAGTAACTATTGTAATAGTTTTCTTTGACCCTACGTACTAGTCTCTGTATTGTTGCATTTAGGGTTCTGACCATGCTTCTATCTCCTTTTGCTTTTGCTTTCCTTCTCTCTTTAACCATTTTAAGAGTTTCTTCAGTCATCCATTCAGGTCTTTCTCTCTTTCTAACTAGAGGTATTGTCTTTTTGCATTCTTCCCTGATAACGTCTCTGACTTCAGTCCATAGTTCTTCTGGTTCTCTGTCAACTAAGTTTAAAGCCTAAAATCTGTTCCTTTTTGATCTTTATATTATTCTGGGATGTTATTTAAATTGTATTTTGGCATTATGATTGCTTTGTTGTTGTTCTTTAGCTTTACTCTGATTTTCAATACAACCAGTTCATGATCTGTACCGCAGTCTGCTCCTGATCTTGTTTTTGCAGAAAGTATGGAACTTCTCCATCTTCTGTTGCCAATTATATAATCAATTTGATTCCTATATTGACCATCTGGTGATGTCCACGTGTCTTTTCGGTTGCTCAAAAAATGTGTTTGCAAGAAACAAATTATTGGTTTCACAGAATTCAATAAGTCTTTCTCCTGCTTCATTACTGTCTCCTAAGCCCCATTTCCCCACAATTCCTAATTGTTCTCTGTTCCCTACTTTTGCATTCCAGTCCCCTATGATTATTATCATATCTTGTTTTGGTGTGTGATCAATTTCCTCCTGTACTTCTGCGTAAAATCTCTCCAATTCTTTTTCTTCTGTGTTTGATGTTGGAGACTTGGATGATGGTTATGTTAATAGGTTTCCCATTTAATCTCATTGATACCACTCGCTCAGACCTTGCGTTGTAGCTCCTAATTGCTTTTGCTACATTATTTCTCACTATTAAAGCAACCCCGTTTCTTCTTCATTTCTCATTTCCTGCATAAAATATTTTGTAGTTGCCCGACTGAAAATGTCCCATTCCCGTCCATTTTAATTCACTCACACCAAGTATTGTAATGTTGATACGTTCCATTTCTTGCTTGACAATTTCTAACTTTCCCTGGTTCATGCTTCTCACATTCCATGTTCCCATTGTGTGCGTCGTATAACTGCCGACTCTCCTTTCACATGTGTGCAGATCAGCCTCTGGGCTTCCTTTCGGCTTTGACCCAGCTGCATCATTAGTCACAGCGCTACTTGTCCTTTGTTCTTCCCCAGTAGCTCAGTGAGTGCCTTCTGACCTGGGGGTCTCATCTTCCAGTACTATCTCATGTTGCATTTTGGATACTCTGTTCATAGGGTTTTCATGGTAAGAGGTATTCAGAGGTGGTTTACCATTGCCTTCCTGTGAGTTTGAATGCATCTTAGTCTGGTGTCTCAGCTTTGACCATTCCACCTTGGGTGCCCCTGCTAGGAGTCTAGCCTCTTGATCTAGACTCCTGACGGCATTGCTCTCCGCTTCTTCAACACTCTCAAACCCACTCACCACTTTAAGGTGTACGTCCTAAAGGGGCTCCTGTGGCTATTGAGCCTTTATTGGGTTATTTGGGGAGGTTATCCCCCTCTTAGATTTTTAAAGAGCTTTTGTACTCATGCAGATCTTGGAGTTAATCTGAGCAGTGGCGGAACTTTGTCATTTTCAGATGCTGGACTAAATGTCCTTATGGGGAAATCACCTCTTTAGAAAATGTCACTTACTTAAAAATGTAGCAAGCCAGTCCTGCTGCACTTGCCCCCACCCCCTGCTCATTCTGCTGAGTAGGGTCCTGGATGTCTGCCCCAAAGTCAAGACCTGACAGTACCACTGACCCTAGAGTCTGCTGATATACTTCCCTCTTGTATGTGGGTGTTGTTGTTTTGGCTACATTTTGCATGATCACAGGAAGACATGAATCAGAAACAGAGGGAATGCTGCCCCTATATATGCCTCTGTATAAGCAAGGCCAATTTACTTAAAATGTCTAACAGCAGGTGATAGACTCACATTCCATAAATGTCTCCAATACCCTTTGTTAAAAAGCCATCTAAGCTTCCCTTTTATACATACCTCAGTCTGTCTTTCTGTCTGTGTGTCCTGTTCCCCCTTCCCCCCGATTTATATCAAGAGCCAGCAGGATTAAGGCTACAATCTTATATATAAAGATTTGTTAGCTTTAAAAAATGTCTCTTAAAACAGTGATAATATGGACATGGGATGTGGTGACAGAAAGAAAGAGTGGGGTATAAGCAGCTAGATTTAAAAAATAGCAGCCACCTGGATGCATGTGTGGGTGCATCCAGTTAGGCCCACCTTGTACTGGGGAAAACCTGTGTCATTTTCCAAATCAATCTGCCCTCTTTACCTGCTGTTTGTACCCCGGGACAAATAACTTTGGGGGGGGGATTTCAGTTTGGAAAATGATGCAGGATAAAGGGTTAACCTACTCTGCCTCTAGCATTAGGGTTCTGGTCAGATTGTTCTTTCTGCCCTATTCCTCCCCCACCAAAAAAAATGTTTTCAAACATTAAAAAAAACCAGTAGAAGATGTGATCACAAGTTCACCTGCTGTCATATCTAGTTTGGCCTTGAGGCACGGCAGGAGAAGGTAACATGAGGGAAACCGGGTCTTGAGGTGAGGACAGAGGCAAGGCATGGTGCAAGTTTATGTGTTTCCAATTCTCTTCAAATTGGCACCGCACCATTAGAAAGATGTAAGAACTTTTAGAAGTCGGAAGGGGCCTATAAGACCATTGAATCCAACCCCCAGCTCAATGCAGGAATCCAGCTTAAAGCATACCTGACAGGGGGCTGTCCAGTTGCCTCTTGAATGCCTCCAGTGTTGAGGAGCCCACCACCTCCCTAGGTAAATGGTTCCCTTGTTGCACTGCCCTAACAGTTAGGAAGTTTTTCCTGTTGTTCAGCTGACATCTGGCTTCTTGTAACTTGAGCCCATTAGTCCTTGTCCTGCACTCCGACGATCGAGAAAAGATCCGGCCCTCCTCTGTGTGGCAACGTTTCAAGTACTTGAAGAGTGCTATCATATCTCCCCTCAGTCTTCTCTTCTCAAGGCTAAACATGCCCAATTCTTTCAGTTTCTCCTCATAGGGCTTTGTTTCCAGTCCCCTGATCATCCTTGTTGCCCTCCTCTGAACCTGTTCCAGTTTGTCTGCATCCTTCTCAAAACTGGACACAGTACTCAAGATAAGGCCTAACCAGTGCCAAATAGAGGGGAACTAGTACTTCACATAATTTGAAACTATACTTGTGTTAATGCAACCTAAAATAACATTTGCCTTTTTTGCAGCCACATACATGTTGTAATTTTCAAGTGTGAGTTCTAAAAAAATTATCACTGACTTGTATATAAACCCACAAAGGTTACTAATCTTTTTTTTATATAGTAGCTTGCTCAAAGGCTACTAGCCTGCATTGCCATGCTGGCCACAGTGGGGTCATTAGACTTTAAGCAGACTAGTAAAAGAATGGCCTTCTACCAAAGAGGCTGATGGAACAACCCATTTCTCCTCCATCATCCCACACACTCGCTTGCATGGAGTTTCTTGTAACCTACACTAACCAGGCGACTCATTATATACAAGCCTGCTCTATAGGTTATACTAATTTAGAGAGATTAAGCACTTTGGTCTGGAATATTTTCAGCTAGGGTTACACAGATACTAGCAGAAGATCAACACAGATAAACTGACTGATGCACAGTTGTAAGGTTTATTTTACAAGCTATTATACAAATTCTAAAATATAGTACTCTGCATTTGGATAAAAAAAAGCAGCTGTAGGTTTGCCTAGTTCTTGTCACTTTCATCACGGGAGATGCCACTTTTCAGATGGGCTATCCTAGAGAGGAGAAAGGATAAAAATGGAGATTAATAAATTTTTATTTCTGTGGTATTTCCAATTACACATTTATTTATTTTGTTAGGCTGCAATCCAATACATGTCTACTCAGAAGTAAGCTCCATTGGGTTCAATGGGACTTACTCCCAGATACGTTTGGACTGGATTGCAGCCTTAGGGCAGTCTCTGGATGACTTAACATTTTTTTAAAAAGATGTCTTTTTATTTAATAAAATTATATATATAGCACGACCTCATTGAGTGTCAAATATTCTTAAACTGAAGGTGGAAACTCATTTCAGGTGTCACAAAGATGCCTCTCAACTACAGAAGTTAAGCTCATTAAATTAGTGACAGGAATTATTTAAAATCTGATCAACCAGGGTCAAAACACATTGAAGTGTTTGTATGCTATGAAACTTTCAGTAATCAAACAAATGAAGTTGTAGGTTCACCAGTTTATGAGAAGTTTATTTTATTTATTTATTAAATTTATATCCTGCCCTTTCTCCCAAGTTGTAGTTGTTTGTGCAAGGTAGGATTCTTTGAAAAATATTAGAAAACAATTTTTTCAAAAACAAGGACTAAGCGTAGTATCATGGTTAATATATCTAACTAAAACTGGTAAGAACTGGGTTCAGATCCACACTTAGCCATGAAGCTCACCTTCTCTCAGCCTTACTTCCCTCACAGGGTTGTTGTGAGAATATTATAACGTGGGGAAGATAACAAAGTGTGCTGCCCTACGCTTCTTGAGGGAACACCAGGATATAAATGTATAAAGAAGATAAGGTTGTAACCAACGACAGTTCTACTCAAAGCAGACCAATTGAAATTAATGGAAATGACTACTGTGGTCCATTAATTTCAATGGCTCTAGGTAGTGCTTTTTTTTTTTTAAATAAAAAATGAGGTGCTGGTAATACATTAGTAAAAGTGCTGTGGGTGCCAGCAAAAGATGGCTGCCATGCACAGCAACAAAAAGGAGTGCTGGCACTCTGTACCAGTGAGTACTGTCATTAAAAAAAGCCCTGGGTCTACCTACTCTGAGCCTGTAGACCTAATGTTGATACAACCCCTTAGATTAAAGCAGCTTTCATCAAACTGGTCCCCTCCGGATGTTTTGCACTACAACTCTCATCAGCCCCATCCAGCACAGCTGGAGGGCATCAAGCTGGGAAGGTAATGGAAGAGAGGGACTAGAAGGGTCTGAAGGCATGCTAGGCCAGTGTCATCTGAAGCTAAGCAGGTCCATGTCTGGTCAGGGCCTGAATGAGTGACTACCTGGGAACCATATGTATGTTATCTTAAGTGACAGAAGGAAAGTGGGATATAAATGCAAGAATATATATATGACCATTTACTCTAGAGCAAACCTGGTTCCAAACCTGAGGGTCAGGACCCCCAGGGTTTCATGAGCAGTCAAGAAAAGAACTATTTATTAATTTAAAAATTGATAAATGGCTGGTCTGTGCACCACCAATTTGTGAGCCTGTATTGCATGTGTGTGCAGCTGCCTCCACCTCCTCTTCTTTCTTTCTGGCTGGCCAGCCAGCCGGCACAGTTAGTTCCCACCACTCAGAGAGCCAGGCAGCACAGTACTCCAGTGACTGCATCAAGAGAAGGGGCCAGGTGGGCTTATTTAAGCTTCTGTGCCTCTCTCCCACTCTCTTTTGTCAGTGGCAGTGAGGGAAGATTGATCAAGCTGCTCGGCTCTGGCTGTAGAAACAGAAAGACCCCAGAAAGGGGCTGCCTGCTAAAAAAGTAACAGGACAGAGTCCTGGAATGCTCCTCATGAATTCATACCCAGGCACTCATTAAAAACTTCACGGAATAGTTAATGTATACAATGTATACAAGTCTATGTAGAAGAATGTCTTGGACTTACTCCCAAATAAATTTGACTTAAGATTCTGTTGATGCTTTGAAGCTGTACTACTTTTTTCGGGGGGGGGGGACACACATGGGGCTTTATAGTACAAAGATGCATCATTCTGATTAAAAAATGTATGTCTATTATACAAGGACATTGCAATCCCAACCAGGACTACTCAGAAGTAAGTTCTATATAATTCAGTGGAACAACAGCCATATGAGGTAGGCTAGGCTGTGAGCTAGTGGCTGACCCAAGGCAGTAAGTGAGCAAAAAAATGATGGGGGAAGTAAGTTTTAAAAATGTGAAATTGCACATGCTCAGTGTATTTTTGTTGCTAATTATTAAGGCTTTGAGTGTGTTTTTATACAGTTGTATAGGTTCATTTTAAATATATTTTTAAATACTTTAGAATATGTTAAATTGCCCAGATTTTATTGTTTTTACTCTTAACTTGAGTTCTTTGCATGGTTTAGGGTTGGCATTGTGGGAAAGCAGGGGTCTTCTGCCTTTAACAGCTGTGTGGCAGGCAGAAATCAAACAGAAATTAAGCCTTTTCTAGTATGGAAATACAATTATGGGGAAAGCTTCACCTGTTGACATTCTGTCTGTTAGACATATTATTACTGTCATATGGAGCTTTCTGAGCCAAGTGCCAAAGAGGAGGCATAATTGTATATAGGTGGAACACTTAAAACCAGATCCAAACGCCCTGGCACCAACCAGGCTCTGTTCACCACTCTGGGTGGTTTACGTTTATCTCCTTCCTTTCATTCCCTTTAAACTTTGTTAAAAGTTGTTTATGTTGCTGTAACCTGCCCAGAGTTTCTGGTGAAGGGCAGGCAATAAATATCATATTTGTTTTTGTGATGAATAAAAAGTGACATTATTTAACACTTCATTATGTCTTTTTTCAATTAACAGAGACTAAATCTACAATTAGCATGTGGGGGGTCGTGAAAATCTTTGAGGTTACAAAGGGGGTCCTGTACTCATAAAGTATGGGAAGCACTGCTCTAGAGTAATCTCATTTACTTTATTGGGGTTACTCTGAACAAACAGTTAATAGTGCAAGGTCACAGAGCAGAGCTGGCCTGCACCTGGTCCTTGGGATTTTTATTTTTTAATTGTTAACATTTTATTTGGCCTTGTTTTTTGATTGTCCCCTAGAGAGTCTGAGGGTTCTGGGCTGCACTTTGTTGACTTGATACTAGGGGAGGCACTTTCTCCTCCTGCAGCAACCACCACCTCTTCTGTGAGTTTGGACAACTAGACTCCATCCCCCCAATCCTCAATTGTTATGGGAGAACTGGCAGCACTGCCTTTCTGTGAATGGTAGTAATCCTCCCTACAAAGTGCATGAATGAACCAGCCCCTCCACAAAGGAACAAAATGAATCTGAACAAAAAAGCCACACTGCAGTCCAGGACTAGTCATGCATCTCAGTAATTTGAATTAAAAAGACTAAGGAACAGCCACAGTATGGTGTAATGGATAGAGCGCTGAACTATAGCCATGCAGGTTTCGCATAGTCATGCGGTTTACTGGATTGCCTTGGGGGCAGCCATCCTTTCTCACTCTCAGCTTCACCTACCTCACAAGAATGTAGTGAGGATAAAATAGAAAAAAACATATAGAACTCTGAGCTCCTTGAAGTAAGAGTGGAGTGCCAACATGGTGCTCTGTGTATGATTTTTTTTAATGTTTATAAAAAAAATGTTTTAGGTGACTTTTCAAAAACTGATGAATGCTGGCATTCACATAGGAAGGTTGACAATCCAGGGTGAATGCTGCGAGTCAACATTCACTGGTGTGTGATGCAGCCCTCAGATATTTCATTTTGTTGCTGCTGTAAAGCAGCATGTTTTTTGTTGGGGGTTGGGTGGGGAGCTTGTACATTGACCATGCACTGGTAATCTCCAGGCTGCATTACTGTAATGCGCTCTATATGGAGCTACCCTTGAGGTTGGTTCAGAGGCTGCAGCTGGTGCAAAATTGGGGGTGCGACTGTTCACTGGCGCAGGGTATCGACAACATGTTACCCCGCTGCTGAAAGAATTGCACTAGCTGCCCATTAGCTACTGGGCCAAGTTCGAGGTTCTGGTTTTGATGTACAAAGCCCTACGTAGCTTGGGACCAGGATACATGAAAGATCATCTTACCCTTTTATATACCCAATCAGTCACTGTGCTCTGCAGGTGAGGGCCTCCTGCAGATACCATCTTATCAGGAGGTCTGTTCCACACAACATAGGAAGCGGACCTTTAGTGTAGTGGCACCTACCCTGTGGAATTCCCTCCCCTTAAATATTAGACAGGCGCCATCTCTGTTATCCTTTCGGTGCCCACTGAAGACCTTCCTCTTCCAACAAGTCATTTAAGCACAGACCTTATACCTGTCTGTGCTGGAACTGATTTTTTAGATGTTTTTAAAGAAGTTTTGTTTTCATATGTTTTAAAGTATTTAGTTTTTAAGATGTTTTAAAGTGCTTTTAGTGCTTTTGTTTGTCCCATGGGCTCCTTCTGGGAAGAAGGGCAGGATATAAATTTAATAAATAAATAAATAATACTTACTTCTTATTACTGCATGCCTGGAGTAGTATTTGGGCTGGGAAAGCAAGCTGCTTTGATTCTGCGATGCTGGCTTAAAGCCTCCCATGGGAAAATTCCTTTTCAAGCTCCAAATTCCTTCCAAAGCCACTGTTCAAAATATGCAACCATTATTATAACGAGGGTTTCAAGCTGCCCTTCTATTTTTAGATAGGATGGAAAGCAATTAATATCCACAAACTGAAATACTGGTACAAACCAATCGCTTGACAAAACATAATCATGTAACTATAGGTTTGCAAGGACCTTGCATTATTTATTTATTTGGTTCAATTTATTAATCTTTTCCTATAACATATCTTGAAGGGATCTCACAATAAAAACAAAAATAACATAAAAGCAATTAAAAATAAATCCATATGTAAAAACAAAACACAAATAATTAAAAAGCAGTTCCATATATAAAAATGTTTTCAAATTCAGTATATGGATACAGATTGGGGTAAAAATAACCACTTAAATAAGCTTGCTGAAAAATGAAGATCTTCAATAGGCACTGAAAAGACAATATAGATGGTGCTTGTCTAATGTGTAACAGGAGGGAGTTCCAAAGGTCCCCTGCCTAACGGTGTTTAATTAGGGTTTTAAAAAACCTTAATTAAACATTAGCCTCCCCCCCACCCAATTGATTCAGGGCTGTATCTGTGTCAGGTGTCCCCCAGGATGGCCTGGGTCAGGGTCAACCTGGGAGCCTGGGTCAGGTTGGGCGGGGGGGGCTGTGCACAGCCCTAATAAATGGATAATTTAATTTGGTAATTTCTTAATGAAAAAGAAACATGTATTTTCATCCTAATGCTGTTGGGTAAAGCATAAAATGGGCTCCTGCTGGGAAGAAGAGTGGGATAAAATCAAATAATAAACAAATAAATAAACATACAATCCTGCTAAATTTGGTTAAAATCAATGCAGTTTTGAAATATTCAGTCCACCATTCTGATTCAAAATGGTTTCCAAACATAGACCAAAATAAGTCTAAGGAATCATTGTGCCAAATTGGGTGATGATATCTTCAGAGGTGTTCAAAGCAGTGTAGTTTGGAATAGTTTAGTACACCATCTTGATTCAAAATGGTGTCAGACAGTATCCAAACAAACCGACTCCTCCCTCTCAGGAACCATCATGCCAGATTGGGTGACGACGTCTTCAGAGGTGTCCAAATGCATAGAAACCGGATGGACAGAAAAACAAATTTCCAAAATATGTAGTAGATAATAATTTCCCAGGATCTCAGGGGTTCCATAGAAGCTTCTCAGGAGTTCCTAAATGAAATCAGTAATGGCTGCCCAGCTTTTTGGAAAGACAGCTTGCCTACTCTGTTGATATCCTCCTGAAATGGGCAGCTGCAGGAGTATGCTGTAGGGTTCATGCTTAGTTCATGCAGGGTGATTGTGAGGCCTAAAAAAGCCTCTCCCCGCTCAATTATCTTGGAAGCTTTTCAGGTTGTGAACCTGAAATGTGTAACTTGTCTGGTTGAACTGGGGAGTGCAAACCTATGATAATATGTGAAGCTAATTTATTTAATCTGGAGAATGAATTCAATGATTTTTCAAGAGAAAAGCTCCCACTGTGCAAAAGAGAACAAAGCCCTACTTGTCAAAGGGGAGATTATCTCTGCAAGTGTGTTTATTTCTCTTTTTTAAATGTCAAGCTAATGAACCAGTAAGGCATAGCGGTGGCTAGAGTTTTTGGGTTGCACATGGGAAATTCACTTTTCAAATGTCCAGCAATGAAGCTTACTGGACATGATCCAGCAGAAAGTATATGCAGGAGAGGGCTGCTGTATGTGGCTCCTTAGGCTAAAATGCCCCATCCAGGAGCTGGGACTGTGCAGCTATACGTGCTGCAGAACCAACTGCTCAGGGGCACAAAGGGAGGAAGGAGTGGCAAGTTCAGACTTCTCCCCTCCTTTGAAAAAATGGTCAGCGCTATTGTGGGGGATCTGACTGGGATTCCACTTCTGGCTGGGCTTTTAGCCCATGGGAATGCATTAAGGGTTCCTTATCCATTCATATGCACGAAGATACCTGCTTCCATGTGCATAGACAGATCAGGGGAATTATTTCTGAAGGCAAAACTAGGGCTGTGAGCACAAAGGCAGTGAGGATGGTTTTTCTGGCTGCATTTTGAAGCAACTCTGCCCTTGGCTGGGCATACCTCTCTTTGTCCTGATGACTTCAGACCTTTCAGGACTGCTCACAGCAAAGTGTTGGGCCAATCACTGTCTCTGCCTGAGCCTACACAAAGTGTTTTTACTGGCCACACCTGGAGGAGTAAAATCTGTCTGAAGCTGACTTTTTAAAAAATGGACTCAAGCTGATCCAACCAGGTTTTAGAGTAAAAAGGGGTGGAGTTTGACTAGTGTTGTGTGCCCGTTTTCAGAAAACAGGTGGAGACACACTGGAACTGGCACAACAGTGAAATATAGTGTTTCTCCACCCTAAATGAGGTTTAACAATTGGAAGGTATGGGAGGATCTGAGCTGTACTAGGGCCCTTGTGTGGGGCTGGAGGAGAGGGACTTTAACCTTTCAGCCTTGCTGCAGTCCTGACTGGAATCTGCCCCACTTCCCAGGCCTGGTACTCTCAAGGAGAGGAAAGCTCCCACTGGCACAACTGGGACTTTTAAGAACATAAGAACATAAGAAGAGCCTGCTGGATCAGGCCAGTGGCCCATCTAGTCCAGCATCCTGTTCTCACAGTGGCCAACCAGGTGCCTGGGGGAAGCCCGCAAGCAGGACCCGAGTGCTAGAACACTCTCCCCTCCTGAGGCTTCCGGCAACTGGTTTTCAGAAGCATGCTGCCTCTGACTAGGGTGGCAGAGCACAGCCATCATGGCTAGTAGCCATTGATAGCCCTGTCCTCCATGAATTTGTCTAATCTTCTTTTAAAGCCATCCAAGCTGGTGGCCATTACTGCATCTTGTGGGAGCAAATTCCATAGTTTAACTATGCGCTGAGTAAAGAAGTACTTCCTTTTGTCTGTCCTGAATCTTCCAACATTCAGCTTCTTTGAATGTTCACGAGTTCTAGTATTATGAGAGAGGGAGAAGAACTTTTCTCTATCCACTTTCTCAATGCCATGCATAATTTTATACACTTCTATCATGTCTCCTCTGATCCGCCTTTTCTCTAAACTAAAAAGCCCCAAATGCTGCAACCTTTCCTCATAAGGGAGTCGCTCCATCCCCTTGATCATTCTGGTTGCCCTCTTCTGAACCTTTTCCAACTCTATAATATCCTTTTTGAGATGAGGCGACCAGAACTGTACACAGTATTCCAAATGCGGCTGCACCATAGATTTATACAACGGCATTATGATATTGGCTGTTTTATTTTCAATACCTTTCCTAATTATCGCTAGCATGGAATTTGCCTTTTTCACAGCTGCCGCACACTGGGTCGACATTTTCATCGTGCTGTCCACTACAACCCCGAGGTCTCTCTCCTGGTCGGTCACCGCCAGTTCAGACCCCATGAGCGTATATGTGAAATTAAGATTTTTTGCTCCAATATGCATAATTTTACACTTGTTTATATTGAATTGCATTTGCCATTTTTCTGCCCATTCACTCAGTTTGGAGAGGTCTTTTTGGAGCTCTTCGCAATCCCTTTTTGTTTTAACAACCCTGAACAATTTAGTGTCGTCAGCAAACGTGGCCACTTCACTGCTCACTCCTAATTCTAGGTCATTAATGAACAAGTTGAAAAGTACAGGTCCCAATACCGATCCTTGAGGAACTCCACTTTCTACAGCCCTCCATTGGGAGAACTGTCCGTTGATTCCTACTCTCTGCTTTCTGCTTCTTAACCAATTCCTTATCCACAAGAGGACCTCTCCTCTTATTCCATGACTGCTAAGCTTCCTCAGAAGCCTTTGGTGAGGTACCTTGTCAAACGCTTTTTGAAAGTCTAAGTACACTATGTCCACTGGATCACCTCTATCTATATGCTTGTTGACACTCTCAAAGAATTCTAATAGGTTACTGAGACAGGACTTTCCCTTGCAGAAGCCATGCTGGCTCTGCTTCAGCAAGGCTTGTTCTTCTATGTGCTTAGTTAATCTAGCTTTAATAATACTTTCTACCAGTTTTCCAGGGACAGAAGTTAAGCTAACTGGCCTGTAATTTCCGGGATCCCCTCTGGATCCCTTTTTGAAGATTGGCGTTACATTTGCCACTTTCCAGTCCTCAGGCACGGAGGAGGACCCGAGGGACAAGTTACATATTTTAGTTAGCAGATCAGCAATTTCACCTTTGAGTTCTTTGAGAACTCTCGGGTGGATGCCATCCGGGCCCGGTGATTTGTCAGTTTTTATATTGTCCATTAAGCTTAGAACTTCCTCTCTCGTTACCACTATTTGTCTCAGTTCCTCAGAATCCCTTCCTGCAAATGTTAGTTCAGGTTCAGGGATCTGCCCTATATCTTCCACTGTGAAGACAGATGCAAAGAATTCATTTAGCTTCTCTGCAATCTCCTTATCGTTCTTTAGTACACCTTTGACTCCCTTATCATCCAAGGGTCCAATTGTCTCCCTAGATGGTCTCCTGCTTTGAATGTATTTATAGAATTTTTTGTTGTTGGTTTTTATGTTCTTAGCAATGTGCTCCTCAAAATCTTTTTTAGCATCCCTTATTGTCTTCTTGCATTTCTTTTGCCAGAGTTTATGTTCTTTTTTATTTTCTTCATTCGGACAAGACTTCCATTTTCTGAAGGAAGACTTTTTGCCTCTAAGAGCTTCCTTGACTTTGCTCGTTAACCATGCTGGCATCTTCTTGGCCCTGGCGGTACCTTTTCTGATCTGCGGTATGCACTCCAGTTGAGCTTCTAATATAGTGTTTTTAAACAACTTCCAAGCATTTTCGAGTGATGTGACCCTCTGGACTTTGTTTTTCAGCTTTCTTTTTACCAATCCCCTCATTTTTGTGAAGTTTCCTCTTTTGAAGTCAAATGTGACCGTGTTGGATTTTCTTGGCAATTGGCCAGTTACATGTATGTTTAATTTAATAGCACTGTGGTCACTGCTCCCAATCGGTTCAACAACACTTACATCTCGCACCAGCTCCCCTTCCAAACAGCAAGTGTCACAGGAGTAGACTTTTATTCCAATCAGAACTGTGGGGGGGGGGACAAAGGGTTACAGCCCCTCACACAAACTGCAGGTCTGAGCCAGCTCACCTATGCATCCCATGCCAGCCAAAAAACAGCTACTCAGCAACAGTCTACAACATGATCAAAGTCATGTCGAGTTTGGCCTTCAGTCTACCTTACTTCACAGGTGTTTAGTGAGCATAAACTATGATAAAAGAAAATGCCTCTTGATCCTGGCCTTTGACAGTTAAGGTATTTTGTTTTGCAGGACCTACCTCTTTTGTTTATGCTGTTCTGTTCCTCTTGCAACAGTTTTTACTTGTATTCATAACTGTAACGGTTTTATTTACCTTATGGTGAAGGGTAGGTAAGAAATCTTGGGGCAGTATCCTACAAAGTGCTTCCACGAGCACAAGGACTTATGGCTGCGCAACAGAACTTCCCCTTCCTCTCCTTCCCCTGCGTACCCCCTAAATATGTTCTGGGGTTTTTCCCAACCACCTGGAGCTGATCTGGGAAGGGTGCGGGTCATGCAGGGAGAACAAAGGGAGAAGTTCTATTGTGCAAGTGGAAATCCTTGCGATAGCAGCAGCACTTCATTTATAAGGACACTGCTCATAAGCATATAAATAATACAACATGCACCATTCTGAGCTCCTGGAGAAAGGGTAAGATAGAAATGTGACTAATAAATAGAACGTCCCTTGTCCCACAATAGCTGACTTTATATATTTCCCCAAGATCAGCAGTATTTAAATCTGGTCTTCACAACATATTCTCTCTGTAAACTTTTCAGATTTTATTTTCCTTTGCCAACCACAGAGCTTACCTTCTGAAGGGTGTTTAACTCTACATTCATCCTTCCGGAAATAAAGCTCTTCTTCGAGCACTTCCTTAACTCTCCTAGGTGGTTCAACATACACAAACTTCTTCCCTGTTTTACAAAAGACAATTTGAGGGGATAAGGAGTTCCAAAATGGTATACCTTATTTCATTCTGCAGTTTCAGAATTAAATCACTGAACAGTCATACAGAGCTTGGAAAAGTTACTTTTTTGAACTACAGCTCCCATCAGCCCAATCTAGTGGTCATGCTGGCTGGGGCTGATGGGAGCTGTAGTTCAAAAAAGTAACTTTTCCGAGCTCTGCACTTACATTAGATTCATTACCATTTAGAAATACTGCTGTGGGGACCTTGGCAAAGTATGTTATATAGTAGATTGTTTGGAAAAGGGACAAAAGTGAACTTATTTCCCCTTTTTGGGCACCAGAGGCACTGTATAAAATTATATATGCAGCAGTTTTTTTTAAACAAACTCCTTTTTCATCCCACTCGCTATTGGTCTGGACAGCTGCATGGAGTGATAACCAGATACATATATGCATATACTACAATTCTGCAGGAGTGGAGAAAAAATGCAGAATGCGAACCTGGTCCCAGAATTCCATTTCCTGAGAATCCTGACTATTTTATTTTTTAAAACGTCCTTATAAGCTTGTTAAGATATGCTTCAAATCATATTGATTCCTACTGAAATCTTAAAAGCCAAAGCGGTTCTTGAGTAATATGTCCAATGTTGGAAGGCAGAGCTTCACTCCTGTCTGCAGCTCCTTGCCCCTCCCCATGACTAGCATAATCAGTTAGTTCAGGGGCCAAATTGGGAGGCCTGGAGATGCACATTTGGCCTCGGCCTGAGGTTCCCCATCTCCAGGGCCAGCCCCAGAGGGCGGCCAGGTTGGGACCTGGCCGAGGGCTCCTGCAGCCCCCTCCTTAGGGTGGGAGGGTAGCACTCTCATTCTATCATCCACATCAGCGTCAGGCCCTGCAACCTGACCCTGCCGCAGACTGCAGAGAGCGAGCTCCCAGGCACACACACTACAATACAGACAGCGCAGGTTTCAATAAGCCCATGCACATGCCTTACCTACCTCTCCCATCAGCGTTAATGCCATCACCCAAGATGGCGGTGGAGGCTTCCCTACGGGGCTGATGCCCCTGCTGCCATCTTGGTTGATGGAAGGCATACATGCTATGCACACATGCCATTCCCACAACATGAAAGGTAGGTGGGGCAGCCAGGTGGGCTTATTAGCCCCACACCGCCAGTATCAGGGGGGAGAGTGTTGGGCTACAGTGCTGTGGGCCCAAGCGCAGGCTGGTGCCCAAGGGTCCATCATGCCTGGTGTTGTCCTGCACCTTCTCCACACTAGGGGAACACTGTATATGTTTTCTTGTAATGGGATGTCCAAGTGTAGAATGAAACTACTTGAAATAGGCTTTGCAATAGTTTTGTACATTGGTGTATTATCAGTCTGTTCAACAACTAGTTTTAATAAAAACGTAAGGAGAAGCCTGCTGGATCAAAACTATGGTCCATCTAGTCCAGCATTCTGTTCTCTGTAGGGATAGAAGCCTCCAAGAAGTTCAACACAGAACATGGAGACAATAGCCCTCACTTGCTGTTGCTTCCCAGATATTGGTATTCACTGGAATACTGCTTCTGAATATCAAATCTAATGGACAAGGATAGATGTATCCCCAATGAATTTGTCTAATTCTTGGTTGGTTAGGTTAGGTTAAAGTTGTTGTTTTTATGCGTTTTTTCAGCCAGAAGGTCTTCAAAGCAGCGCACACAGGTAAAATGCAAACTAAAAGATAAATTTATTTTAAAGTCTTCTAAGCTAGTGGCCGTTACCACATCCTGTGACAGCAAATTCCATGGCTTAATTATATGTTACATGCAGAAGTACTTCTGTCGGTCTGTTCTGCATCTATTGTTCCATAGCCAGGGTGTTGCCATTAAGAAGGCCCTGGGTTGTAGTCAACTAAGTCCTACTCAGAGCTTGTTGTTGTTGTTGTTGTTATGTGCCTCCAAGTCGACTACGACTTACGGCGACCCTATGAATCAGTGACCTCCAAGAGCATCTGTTATGAACCACCCTGTTCAGATCTTGTAAGTTCAGGTCTGTGGCTTCCTTTATGGAATCAATCCATCTCTTCTTTGGTTTTCCTCTTTTTCTATTTCCTTCTGTTTTTCCAAGAATTATTATCTTTTCTAATTAATCATGTCTTCTCATTATGTGTCCAAAGTATGATAACTTGAGTTTCATCATTTTAGCTTCTAGTGATAGTTCTGGTTTGATTTGTTCTAACACCCAATTATTGGTCTTTTTTGCAGTCCATGGGACTGAAATTAATGAACTAAATTAGCCATGTCTATTAATTTCAGTGGCACTACTCTGAGCAGGACTAGTAATTGAATACCAACTGCTGTCTCTTCTGGACCATATTTCCCAAGGGCACCACAAGCAGGGCCTCCCTTGCACATTAGAAAACTGGGGAGTACTTGGGTTCTAAGCCATTTAGGGCTTTGCAAGCTAGAAGCAACATCTTGAATTGGGCATGGTAGCTCACTGGTTTTAACCTTATACGGCGCGGAAGCACAATACCTGCTGGAACGCCTCTCCCGATATGAACCTGCCCGTACACTACGTTCTACATCAAAGGCCCTCCTCCGAGTTCCGACTCATAGAGAAGCTCGGAGGGTGGTAACAAGAACTAGGGCCTTCTCAGTGGTGGCCCCCGAACTGTGGAATAGTCTTCCTGATGACGTGCGCTTGGCGCCGACATTGCTATCTTTTCGGCACCAAGTTAAAACCTTCCTCTTTTCTAAGGTGTTTTAATCTAATTTTAATTTAGTTTTAAAATTTGCTGTAATTGATTTTAGATTTCTTATTCTTTTATATATGTTTTTGTTGTATTATATTATGGGATCCTATGGTATGTATTTGTATTTTTGTTGTACACCGCCCAGAGAGCTATGCTAGTGGGGCGGTATAAAAATTTTAACAAATAAATAAATAAATAAACCAGTGCAGTGCTTTCAGGATCAATGTAATATTGCATCTTACTGCCCCACACACCATAGAGGCAGCAGCGTTCTGCACCAATGAGTTTCTGATTCAGTGACATTTCACTGTATTCTGTATCTGGTATATCCACGCAAAGGAATCAAGAGCTAATCACCATTTTCAGGGATGTATATATGAGAGCCAGTGTGGCGTAGTGGTTAAGGTGTTGGACTACAACCTGTGAGACCAGGGTTCGAATCCCCACACAGCCATGAAGCTCACTGGGTGGCCTTGGGCCAGTCACTGCCTCTCAGCCTCAGAGGAAGGCAATGGTAAACCCCCTTTGAATACCGCTTACCATGAAAACCCTATTCATAGGGTCGTCATAAGTCGGAATTGACTTGAAGGCAGACCGTTTCATGATAGCTATATAGTGGTATACACAAGTGTGCTCCTCAAAAATGATGATCTACACATGCATTTTTGTATATAAAATCAGTAAAGTGTTGGCTAAGCGGTCACTCGGTGAGCCAAAATGATTGGAAAAAGATAATGCTTGCACATAACAAATGGACTGAGCTGCCGCTGGCTTAGGCAATGCTCCCAGTAGAAATGATAGTGAGCAGTGCAGCAACAGATGATACTTGGCTGTGTTATGATGTGAACATTTCCCCATGGGATAAACTGAAGCTCCAAAGCATTTGGAAAATTACCTTGAAGGAGAAGAGGTATAGCAGGGAGGGGATGCCCCCAATGGAACTGGCCATCATTGGGATTGAAGGTTGATCCCCATGGCCTACAGGAAAAGGGAACAACCCTGAAGGATAGCAACCCCTCTAGAGTGGGATTGAAATGGGCTCCTCCCAGCGATGTATTCTACAGAAGTGGAATAAACTTCTGTGGGGTGTCCAATCCCCCCTTGGAGGGGAAGCATATTCTTACACAAGGCAGTATAACATAACCAGCTGGGAGAGGCACTGCCCTCTGCACTGGGGAAAGACCCCTTAAGGGGAGGTGGTCCCTGTTGGAGGCAAGGGAGGTGGGTTTCCTATGGAGGGGGGTAATGCCCCACTCAGGCAAAGGGTTAAAATCTCTTGGAGAAGACACTGCAAGGCTTCCTCATATCACGGGCAAAGGCTATTTGAGCGGAGGGGTCCGACGAAGTGGGCAATTCCTGCTTCAAGTTAGTGGGTTGTGCCTCCAAAGGCGGGATCAATACCCCCCACTTTGCATAGGAGAGGCCTTCCTCGACGGAGTAGTATCCACGCTAATGCCCCCCTCCCTTGGCTGGAGAAGAGAAAGAGAATAACGGAAAAGGTAATGCTCTCAAGCCGTGGAGGGACTACAGGGCTGCGCCCCAACTCTTCGCCGCGGGAGGGGAGCCGGAGCCGCCGCCCCATACCTTACCCCGCTTTACACTCACAGGGCTGCCCCCCTTCATTGTACTCTGCGTAGATCCGGCTTCCCGAGTCCCCAGCACTTGGCTCCAGTTGTTCCCCGGCCGCCGCTTTCATGCCTCACCCGCTGTCGCCGCTGCCGCTTATCGCAACCGCACCCAGGCAAGTGGGACGCGCAGGCCGGTTGCCATAGGAGCCCAAGGCTGTGAAGGAGGCGGCCGGGGAAGAGGAAGGGGGAGCACGCACCTCGCGGTATGCTTCCCCCAGTGGATCTTTGATGCAGCCTGGGTGGAGTAAGGAAGTGAGTACTCCACCGCTCCCTGAGGCTGGGGAAAGGGAAGGATGGCTCAGGAGGAGCCCCAGGCCTAGAGTGAGGCAAGGCCCGGGCCGCTGGGATGTTGTCATGGCAACTGATGCTATGCCAGAAGCCCGGCGGCGATGCTGCGTAGAGCGTCGGCCTGTCAGCAGGCAGAGCGCCTACATCTTTTTGTAGCAGTCTTTGTGTGTATGTTAGAAAGATTTCTCCCCACCTCCTCCCCACACAAATCAAGGCTCCTGTGCCTTTAATAGCTGCATTACATGCAGACATTCAACCAGTGAATGTCTTCTCCAGCAAGGCATCTCTACCCCGACAAATGCGTAGGCTTAAATCAGACATGGAGAACCTGTTGGCCTCCATATGTTGCTGGACCCCCTCAGCTCCCATTAACCCCATGCAGCATGGCCAGGGAGGATGGGAGTTGCAGTCGAACATTAGGGGGGAGGAAGCACAGGTTCCCCATGTCTTTAACAAACGCCAGATATTAGGCATGCTTAAGCCCACTGACTTCAACAGGCTTAAGAATGCCTATATGTTTAGGTGTTAACCTGCCCACTTTTGCATATTTTTCAACTGTTGGGGGGGGAGACACCCCCTAAATCAGTGGTTCCCAACCTTTATGAGTATGGGGCCCCCTTTGTAAGCTCAAAGTGACTCCCCCACTAATTGTAATTTTAGTCTCTGTTAATTGTAAAATGGTGCGTGGCAAAATCACATCTCCAAATACCCCTTTCCACAAAAAGCTCCCTGCAGACAAGGAGGTGTTGCTTTCTTTTCTTAATTCAACCGTCCAGTCAAACTGGGATCCCTCTCCTCCTCCCTAACAATCTTAAGATGTACAGTCCTGTCTCCCAACACTAGTGGGTTACAGTGTTGGGCTAAGATCCAGGTTCAAATCCCCACCCAGCTATGAAGCCCACTGGGTGACCTTGAGCCAGACACAGTATCTCAGCCTGACCTACTTCACAGGGTTGGTGTAAGGATAAAAGGGGGGGGAACCATGTGCACCACCTTGAACAACTTGAAGGAAAGCTGGGATATAAATGCAGTAATAATTAATTAAATACATTTTAGCTGCAGTGTTGTGGACTCCAGCTGAGCTTTTTTAAAATCATCCTCATCCTCAAGAAGCAACCGTGTGGCAGTGGAGAGGATGCTAGATTGTGAAGACAAAAGGGTGGATAGGTTGAGGAGGGGGGTTAGTGCTTTTATTATTATTTATTACGTTTATACCCCGCCTTTTCCCAATAGAAACCCAAGGCAGGTTAGACATGGATACATAAACTATATCGGAAGGACAGGGAAGGACGTATTGGTGGCGGAGTCGCTCTATACGTGAAAGAAGGCATTGAATCCAGCAAGCTGGAAACCCCAAAAGAGGCAGACTCCTCCACAGAATCGTTGTGGGTGGTGATACCGTGCCCCAGGAGGGACTTAATACTGGGAACGATCTATCGTCCCCCTGATCAAAATGCTCAGGGAGACCTTGAGATGAGATATGAAATTGAGGAAGCATCCAAACTAGGAAACGTGGTAGTAATGGGTGACTTCAACTACCCGGACATAGACTGGCTGCATATGTGTTCCAGTCATGACAAAGAAGCAAAGTTTCTAGATATTCTAAATGACTATTCCCTAGATCAGTTGGTCATGGAACCGACCAGAGGGACGGCAACCCTGGACTTAATCCTCAGTGGGGACCGGGACCTGGTGCGAGATGTAAGTGTTGTTGAACCGATAGGGAGCAGTGACCACAGTGCTATTAAATTAAACATACATGTAACTGGCCAATTGCCAAGAAAATCCAACACGGTCACATTTGACTTCAAAAGAGGAAACTTCACAAAAATGAGGGGATTGGTAAAAAGAAAGCTGAAAAACAAGGTCCAGAGGGTCACATCACTCAAAAATGTTTGGAAGTTGTTTAAAAACACTAAGAAGCTCAACTGGAGTGCATACCGCAGATCAGAAAAGGTACCGCCAGGGCCAAGAAGATGCCAGCATGGTTAACGAGCAAAGTCAAGGAAGCTCTTAGAGGCAAAAAGTCTTCCTTCAGAAAATGGAAGTCTTGTCCGAATGAAGAAAATAAAAAAGAACACAAACTCTGGCAAAAGAAATGCAAGAAGACAATAAGGGATGCTAAAAAAGAATTTGAGGAGCACATTGCTAAGAACATAAAAACCAACAACAAAAAATTCTATAAATACATTCAAAGCAGGAAACCATCTAGGGAGACAATTGGACCCTTGGATGATAAGGGAGTCAAAGGTGTACTAAAGAACGATAAGGAGATTGCAGAGAAGCTAAATGAATTCTTTGCATCTGTCTTCACAGTGGAAGATATAGGGCAGATCCCTGAACCTGAACTAACATTTGCAGGAAGGGATTCTGAGGAACTGAGACAAATAGTGGTAACGAGAGAGGAAGTTCTAAGCTTAATGGACAATATAAAAACTGACAAATCACCGGGCCCGGATGGCATCCACCCGAGAGTTCTCAAAGAACTCAAAGGTGAAATTGCTGATCTGCTAACTAAAATATGTAACTTGTCCCTCGGGTCCTCCTCCGTGCCTGAGGACTGGAAAGTGGCAAATGTAACGCCAATCTTCAAAAAGGGATCCAGAGGGAATCCCGGAAATTACAGGCCAGTTAGCTTAACTTCTGTCCCTGGAAAACTGGTAGAAAGTATAATTAAAGCTAGATTAACTAAGCACATAGAAGAACAAGCCTTGCTGAAGCAGAGCCAGCATGGCTTCTGCAAAGGAAAGTCCTGTCTCAGTAACCTATTAGAATTCTTTGAGAGTGTCAACAAGCATATAGATAGAGGTGATCCAGTGGACATAGTGTACTTAGACTTTCAAAAAGCGTTTGACAAGGTACCTCACCAAAGGCTTCTGAGGAAGCTTAGCAGTCATGGAATAAGAGGAGAGGTCCTCTTGTGGATAAGGAATTGGTTAAGAAACAGAAAGCAGAGAGTAGGAATCAACGGACAGTTCTCCCAATGGAGGGCTGTAGAAAGTGGAGTCCCTCAAGGATCGGTATTGGGACCTGTACTTTTCAACTTGTTCATTAATGACCTAGAATTAGGAGTGAGCAGTGAAGTGGCCAAGTTTGCTGACGACACTAAATTGTTCAGGGTTGTTAAAACAAAAAGGGATTGCGAAGAGCTCCAAAAAGACCTCTCCAAACTGAGTGAATGGGCAGAAAAATGGCAAATGCAATTCAATATAAACAAGTGTAAAATTATGGATATTGGAGCAAAAAATCTTAATTTCATATATACGCTCATGGGGTCTGAACTGGCGGTGACCGACCAGGAGAGAGACCTCGGGGTTGTAGTGGACAGCACGATGAAAATGTCGACCCAGTGTGCGGCAGCTGTGAAAAAGGCAAATTCCATGCTAGCGATAATTAGGAAAGGTATTGAAAATAAAACAGCCGATATCATAATGCCATTGTATAAATCTATGGTGCGGCCGCATTTGGAATACTGTGTACAGTTCTGGTCGCCTCATCTCAAAAAGGATATTATAGAGTTGGAAAAGGTTCAGAAGAGGGCAACCAGAATGATCAAGGGGATGGAGCGACTCCCTTACGAGGAAAGGTTGCAGCATTTGGGGCTTTTTAGTTTAGAGAAAAGGCGGATCAGAGGAGACATGATAGAAGTGTATAAAATTATGCATGGCATTGAGAAAGTGGATAGAGAAAAGTTCTTCTCCCTCTCTCATAATACTAGAACTCGTGGACATTCAAAGAAGCTGAATGTTGGAAGATTCAGGACAGACAAAAGGAAGTACTTCTTTACTCAGCGCATAGTTAAACTATGGAATTTGCTCCCACAAGATGCAGTAATGGCCACCAGCTTGGATGGCTTTAAAAGAAGATTAGACAAATTCATGGAGGACAGGGCTATCAATGGCTACTAGCCATGATGGCTGTACTCTGCCACCCTAGTCAGAGGCAGCATGCTTCTGAAAACCAGTTGCCGGAAGCCTCAGGAGGGGAGAGTGTTCTAGCACTCGGGTCCTGCTTGCGGGCTTTCCCCAGGCACCTGGTTGGCCACTGTGAGAACAGGATGCTGGACTAGATGGGCCACTGGCCTGATCCAGCAGGCTCTTCTTATGTTCTTATGTTCTTATATGGTTCCCAGGTAGTCTTTCATCCAGGCAGTGACCAGACCTGACCTTCAGCAGGGTGCTGGCCTCATGTGCCTTCAGACTATAGCCTGGCCTTGGGATGATCATCAGAACTGATGACTTGGTTAGTGTGCATTGGTGGGAATGAGAGTGGAGCAGAAGACATATCAGTGCACGCACACGCACACTTGCCTCTCCTGCAAGCATCTTCAAGTGTGCATGCATTTGGGCATGTGGGAGGGAGAGGAAACCCTGCAGCATCTTGGAGAGAGAAGTTGTGGGGGCGGAATGTAGGTGGAAGAAAGGGGCGTCACTGGCACAAACACAGCCTGAGATGGGGGGTGAGCAAGTCCTGAGCTTTCTCACTCCTTGGCTCCTTCTAGGCAGGTGGTGAGATCTGGGCAGCATCGCAAACAAGAATAATTTTTAAAAGGAGGTGGCAGTGAAGCAAGAGCCAAGAAAGGCAGGCAGGCTGGCTGCCTGCCAGGAAGTAAGGGGGGAGAGCAGCCTTTCCTTGTAGCCTTGCTTCTTTTTGCTTCACAAAAAGCCCTCTCTTTGTGAATAAGGGCATTGTCAGCAGTGTGAGGATATGGAAGTCGGTGATAGTAATCCCCTCTTCTTCCTGGTAGCTCCACCCTCAGCCTCCTTTGGCATCTGCCATTTGTGGTATAGGCAGATGCCTGCCCTCAGCGCACCTGAGAGACACTCTGGTGCAAAGTCCTCTGGAGCAAGGGGGAGGTGTCATCTGTAGCGGCAGTGGGGAGTAAGCAGCATCCAGGTAGTGAAGACTTTTTAAAAAAAAACCAATAAATTCATTTCTTTACTGTTCGCGGCCTCCCTGGGAGTCACAGCCCACAGGTTGGGAACCACTGCCTTAAATCAAACACACAATTAAGCATATTATAGGCTGTGATGTTGTGCACACCTAGATCCTGGAACTCAGCGTAGAACTTATTATTTCTCCTCCCCATTTTTAGCCTCATTCTGTGAGATATGTTATGCTGAGTGACTGTCTTGCTCAAGTCACCAACTGAACTTCATGGTTGAGTGGGGATTTTAACTCCAGTCCTAGTCCAGCACTCTAACCAGTATATTATATTGGCTTATTTCCAAGTAAACATGCATTTGATTGCACTGTAAATCATTTTAACAAGGCTACTTAAACACACTTAGTAGCATAGGACTGTAACCTGTGATTTTCTAGCTGAATGCACATTTTGAGGTTAAGGCTTTGGAAAGACTATTGTGGGGGATGCCAGCTGCCAGATTCTCTGTATCTTTCAAATCTGTGCGGGCTCTGTGTGCTGTCACCTGTTCTGGAAGTGACATTACATGGAAAACTCTACACCCAACTATAATACAAATGCATCTGATAAGCTAGAATAGTATGATATCAAAACATACCCAACACTATAAGTATCTCTAAACATACTTACAAGGTTTGCAAAAATACAGGTCCACAAACAGATTTTAAAACTTAACACCTTGCCACATGGCCTGAGTCACAACCACTGAACATGGAAAAGGACCACAGCTCAGTGGCTAAGAATATGCATTCCAGGCCCATGATCCCAGGCTCAATTTAGAAGAATATTACTGATCAGATGACACAATATGGAGCTAGAGTACTGCTCTTATCCTACCTACAGATTGTTGCAATTAACTCTGTAACTGAAGACCTGATCGAGTTTCACTGTGTTAAATATTTTATTTTTAAATAAGACTCACAGCAGAATTACAGTATACTGTATTTCAAGTGTTACCTGTATTGTTCACTTACATTCAGTTTCACTTTTCATGCAGTTTTCAAAAGTTAATAAGTATCTCACAATTTTTTAAAAATAATCCTTTAAAGTGAACTTTGATATCACCTGTATTTGACATTTCATACAATAATAAATACTCCCAATTCTGTTACAATGCACTAGTGCTTTACCGCTTTCAGACACAGTAAATCTATTTTGCACTACCTGAAGACATACTACACTACATATTTAAAATGGTTTCAAACCGGCTTACTAGTCATGGCTTCCAAACACACAGAATCTTGGGAATTGCAGTTTGAGGCAAGACTAGCAATCATTTTCTGAAGCCTCAGCATTCTGGCAAAACTACAATTCTCAGTGTTCTTTTGGGGGAAGTTGTAATACTTAAACTGGTTTCCAAGCAGTTTAAATCTGTAGTGTAACCTTAAGGCAGTGATCTGCAAGCCACTTGAGTTGGTACACTGCTAACTTGAAATAGCTTAGATGTCAAATCTGGAAACATTTATTTAGAAGTGTGTGTAGAACAGCAGAATGTACAGCCTAATGCTAAGCCATTCATTCAGAAATTGTCCAACCAATTTCAATGAGGCTTACTTTCTAGTAAATACAAGTAGGAAAATTATATTTCACTGATTTTAGGAGGAATAGCATGATTATATGAAGCAAAGTCTGCTGATAAATGAACAGAATCACATGTAACATTAAGTATGTTAACTCAAGTAGTTATGGACATTGTACAGCCCCACACCCAGTCACATATACTGTACAGTCAAGAATGTTTCAGAGGACTTTCGTGTTTGTAACTAATAATCAGAACTGGGTCTTCAAACTACAGAGTTAAGTTTTGGCTTTGGTTATACAAACCACATGCTCCAGAGTTCCCTCACTGATCTACCACTGATTGGTCTACTTCAGAGTCAAGTAGGGTTTTAGCTTAGTTTTCAGTTTCAGTCTTCAAAGTTTCAGTCTCACTCATGAATGGCACCCAAATCATTCCTGTGTATTATACAAAAATGTAACAAGGGAAGCAAGTAATTAATTAGGGCACTACCACATTCTGGACTCTCATATTACCTGCATTTTTGGACCACTTTAGTGTAATGTTTTGCGCTCCTAGGACTGCCTTTTTAAAAACTACTGCTGTTAAACATCTATGTGTGGCAACATTATACAAGGAAACTATGTAACTTTCAAGAATTGAATCCATGAATGGGATTGAGAAAGGATTTAAAATCCTGCCCATGGAGCCATTTAGTAAGTAAGGTAGGCCCTGCATAATATTTCCATGTGTAGCCATTCATTCATGCTATCCCTGCGAAAAGCAAAAATCTTAGCACACAAAATGTTATGTTTTGAAGGTAGGGAGACAAGGTATGCTATACTGCACCAGACACTGGCTAGGCCTTTGAAATCTGACCATTGCATTGCACTGTTTGGTTTCAGATTAGTTCAGCTTTTATAGCTGAGAAGATATAATTGATCCTGTTGATGGGTGGCTGCTAGCCTCATTGCAATTGTCTGTAGACTGTATGATTTGGCAGTTTGTGTCCACTGTTCCTGTTTGCTCAAGCACACGTGGTGGTAGCAAGTAGGTCTCAGTAATTCTCACTCATTTTAAAGGAAAAGAAGCAACTAACATTTCAGATAGTCTTGCTTCCCTTCATGTGCATTCCTATATTGTTTTGGAATATGAGAATGATTTATGGGAGTACTTCTGCCATGTGAAGTAGTGAATGTGGGAAACAGCCCAGAGATATTTAGGATTCCTCCAAAGCTTTTCAAGTAAAAGTGGAAATGTTTCACAAAGGTAAGGTGGTTGATAGTATAAAAATAATGACATTGTAACAAAATGAGACCTCATTTCAGCATCTCACCAAATAAAGCTAGGCCAAGAGGTGGAGCTGAAAGCATCAACTTTGTGTGCAATTACAAAGTGTACTTCTTACAAAGGCGCTGGCAGTGTGTTCAACATTCAATTGTATACAATTCCTAAGAATCAGATACAGAATTTGTGCAATTTTCAACAATTTCAAACAGGTAGTGATATCTATCAGTCCTTCGAGCAATATCGTATGCCGTTTCGTCCAAGTTGTTTCTGAGATTTGGCTTTAAATAGCGATTCATGAGCAAGAGTTCAAGGGTCTCCTTGCTCTCCCTGTTTCCTGCTGTAAGGTGCAGTGGGGTCAGCAAGCCATTGGTCTGAGCATTGATATCTGCACCATGCTGAAGCAAGAATGATGCTATCTTTGTGTTGTTCCACTTGCAGGCACTGTGCAGTGGGGTCCAACTATCCACTGTTAAAGCGTGAACGTCTGCACCGTAGGCAATCAGTTCGCGTACAACTTCCAAGTGTCCACTATAGGCAGCACGGTGTAGAGGAGTATATTGATCTTCATCCTGGACATTTACTGGAGCAAGATGCTTAGACAGGAGCCTCTGCACTGTGTTAAGCTGTGGAGGGGGGGAGGTAAAGAGGCAAATATGTTGCATAAGCCTACAAGCCAAATGCATTCCTTTTACAGCAAGTATAGTACTGCAGACATAGGCACAGGAACATAAGCATGTGCCTTGTACAGAGGCAGATCAGCTAGTCTTTCTAGCTCAGTATTGCCTGCAATGACTGGCAGTGGCTTTCCAGGGTTTCAGGCAGGAAACATTTCCAGCCTACCTGCAGATGCCGGGGATTGAACATGGGATCTTCTACATGTAAAGGAGATGTTCTACTACTGAGCTGAGGCCCTTCCCCAAAAGTGCTGAACACCCAATACCTTGCTCAGATATAAAGCCCACTGAACCTCAGTCTACTCTCTCTCAGCCTAATTTAACACAAAGCTCAATTACATGTTTTTACCCCATCTCTCGTGCAACAATTTCAGGATGATATATGCCAGTCTTCCCTTCCTATTTTTATTCTTGCAACTATTCTGTGAGGCAGGCTGGACTGAGAGATATAGCAATTGGCCCAAGGGCACCTAGTAAGCTTCAAGGCAGACGGGGGATTTGAAGCTGGGTCTCCCTGGTCCTAGTCTGACACTCCACCCACTACACCAGACTGGCTTTCTATTGTGTGAAAGCTGATGCAGGTACAGGATGAAGAAACACTGAAACCAATTATAGAAATAAATGTTTTAATTATGGTGCGCAGCAGACACCATGGTAAATTTTATCGGTCTTGATTCCTGTGCCAGACCTTCAATTGCACCACTTAAAGCATGGAAGCTAAAGATCAAATCCCACTTAACAACTATATTTTTCTACATAACATGAGACATAAGAACAGCCTGTTGGGTCAGGCCAATGGCCCATCTAGTCCAGCATCCTGTTCTCACAGTGGCAAATGAGATACCTATGGGAAGCTGGCAAGCAAGACCTGAGCACAACATTCTCCCCTCCTGCAGTTTCCGGCCACTGACATTCAGAAGTACATTGCCTCTGACAGTGGAGGGAGAACATAAGCTTCAGGATTAAAGATGTCACAGTGGCCTGATTCTCACAATAATTCAGGGCTTCATCAAACATTATTGTATGAAGGCAGGAATGCGTGTCTGGACTGAGAACCTCTTCCTCCCCACACTGTGCTCTGGCCTGAAGATCCTGGCTGTTACTAAATGGTTCTTCCTCTTAATTTTCAACTGGTGAACTGTGGCCTAGGGTTGGTTAAGAACCAGGCAATAGGCTCACAGTGCAGATGCAATAAGGAATCCTGGCTTAATACAAGCCAGATTTTGAGCAATTTTTATTTATCTAGGCCTTAAGCAGGTAGCCTCTACTGTGGTCCTCGTCTTTTAGTGGGACAGGACTTCTTAATGTGCTGTTGGAATTTTGTATAGTATGTTGCTGTTTTTTAAAATTTTGGCTTTTAACTGATTTTATGTGTTTGTATTTTATCTTGTTAAGTCACTCTGAGACTTTCTTGGTATAAAGCGACTAACTAATGGAATAAATACTACTACTACTACTACTACTACTACTACTTTGTGCCAAAACCAGAACATGATGAAAAGTGGAAAGGTGAAAGAGGAGGAGTGCTTATTCCCAGCTTCATATACCATGAGTTGTGAATCCTGGAATGATCATTCAAACTAAGCCAGAAAAAAATAGTTTTTTGACACATGTGCAACCCTAGTTATGAATATCTGAAAAATTATTATGAAATTGCTTACCCTGTTTTTTTCAGCTGACCAAAGCAAAAGCTTATCTGGGTTGTTTTCCAGCTTCTTCTCTTGAGCTTGGTACCAATCCTCTGTTTTTTCTTCCTGATCTTCCTCATCAGACTCTCCAGACCAAAGACTTTGTGTTCCCCTGGGGATCAGATGCCTGTGGGTTTCCAACAGTTCAAGCTGGTTAAAGCTCTCAGCAAAATCTTTATAATCGTTTGTCTCCTCCTCCATGTTCTTCTCAGCAGATTTGCCACTTTCGTTCATTTTGCAGACTTGAGTTTTCAAGCCTCAAATATTCACTGGGAAATACCTCCTCCTGCTCTTCTAGCTCATTTCATTTCCTTATAGTTGACCAGTAGAGTTTCGTGATCTAGGCTAACGAAAGCTAATGGCATAGATCACAGCAACATCAGGAAAACCTTTAGAGAAACAAAAATTAAGAATGTGTTAATACAATGACCACTGCACAAAAAAGAACATAAATTCTCAACTTTTAATAGTTGTATAGAAAAGGGAATTTTGAAAGTTCAAGGGTGGGAAAAAAAAACCTTCTGCTCTCAGTCTTGGCTTACATCAGTCTTATGCCTCCTATGAAAGGTCAACTAAAGTGAATAGGTATTGTATAAGAAGACATTTTATGACATCATGCAAAGCTTAGTCATTACCGAAGCAATGTGTGGATGACTGTGGCTATTACCTACAAACGGAAGCTAGCAAGAATTCCTCTCATCCCTTCTCAAACTTATTTTCAGCCTATGTTTGGACTAATGGCCACAGTCTCCCCACACACTGCTCCTATAAGATTACCAGTGAAACCAATATTATTACTCTTATTGAATGATTTACATACCACTATTCTTTTAAAGTAAAGCACACAAGATAGTTTACAGTATCAAAAGATATCCCTATATTAAAAAGCAAGAGGGGGAAAAAGCCCAGTACCACAACAAAACACAAAGTATTTTAAGAGTTGCAGAATATATAATTATTAAAAAATCAAAAGAGTTTTGTGGCATTTTAAAGAGTAACCAACTTGTTATGGCATACATTTTAGTGGACTACAGCCCATCAGATACATGAAGCATTATCACAAACAGATGTTGGTGAAGGGCCACAGTGATTAACACTCTATACTTTGTGCATCTCATTCCCTCTGATGTTACTGTTTACATATCACAAACCCCCATAACAACTCAGAAAGTACAAGGCATCTGATGAAATGGACTGTGGTTCATGAAAACCTATACCAGCCTTCCCCAACTTGGTGCCCTCCAGATGTTTTGTACTATAATTCCTGTCATCCCATTGGCCGCACTGGCGAAAAAAAATCTGGCAGGCACCAAATGGGGAAGGCTATCTCATGTCATAATAGATTTGCCAGTCTTTAAGATGCCACAAAACTCTTCAGTATAGTAAAATCAGACTCCTACAAAGGGCAGCTTGAATGAAAGAGTCATTGCCACCCATCTAAAGGTAGACAGTGAGGGGACCAGCCATAATTGATTACTGCTTTATGTGGGGCTGCCCTTGCATCTGGTCTAGAGGCTTCAACTAGTGCAGAATGCAGTGGCCAAACTGCTCATGAGCAGACTACTGGGAACATGTCACTCCACTGCTGAGAGAGAACTGCACTGGTTGCCAATTTGTTACTGTGCCAGGTTCAAGGAACTTGTGTTAATTCAGAAAGCCCTAAACAATTTGGACTCAAAAGTACCTTCAGGTCCATCCAATTCCTTATCGCTCCATCTCAATCACTGAGATCTCTGATGGAGCACTGTGATGGTTCCCCATTCCCAAGGTTCAGGTTGCCTTCACTATGGACCAAGACTGTAGTGTGGCTTGCCCTGTGGAACTCCCAACCAGCAGAGGTTTGACAGGAACCATCTCTCCCTTCTTTCAGACATATTGTGAAAACTATAGCATTTATTGATGTTTGACTGATGTTTTTAATTGTGTTTGTATGGCTATTTTTATACATTGTACTCTGCATTGATATATTCTTATGAAAGTGCAGATTATAAACACATAAATAAATATTGTCTTAGATGGCTATTCCAGACTCTAAGCACCGCAGCTGACAAGGCTAGCTATCCATGTGCAGAGGCAGGACCTGAAGGAAGGCCTCTGAAGTGGAAGAGCAAATAGTATTAATTAATTAATTAAACAAACGAACAAATGTATATTCCTTCCTTCCTCCCAGAAGGAGCCCAGAGTGGCAAGCAAATGACAAAATATTATAAAAACAAAACATCTTGAAAAAAATGTTTTGAAAAACATCTTAAAAACAATTCTAACACAGAGGCGAACTGTTTATTATAGACCAACCTAAAATTGACTAAAGTCAGAGCTGTACTGAAGAAATATACCAAAAGCATAAAGATATGATCAACTGATAAATGGAGACTCTTGACCAGGGGTCCCCACATTTTGGATTAGGAACCACCCATTGTTTCTACTGCCTGCAAAGCTCAATTTACTTGTTTTCTGCTCCATGGAAGCAAAGAAAGTACAATCCTTTATACTTTCTTGCAAGTCATTGAGTTTTACATGGGAAGAACAGTAGATTGAGTGTGTTTGTGCAAGCACATACACAACTGCTCTCCTTCAATGTAAGGAGCCATCACCTTACACAAGCATGGCTCCCTTTTGAAAGATGCAATATTTGCCTGACTGTGTTACCAGCAGCTTTTTTTTAGTCTGTCATTTCTTCAGCAGGGTACACCAGGAGACTTCTCTACTGGGAGCAAGCATTACATTTCTGAACCTGACAACTATATTCATGGACCCTTGATTTTGACTCTCAGAACTCCACCACACTTCAACAAGGATTACTTCGACTGAGTACTAGATCACTGTCAACCCAACATGTTCTTTCCTATTATGACGACTTAGGCTGCAAGCCAATACATATCTACTCAGAAGTAAGTTTCATTAGGTTCAATGGAACTTACTCTCTGGTAAATTGTATTGCAGCCTTAGATATCTTCAGGACCAGCAGCCAGGTGAAGGACTCAAACAGAAGCGATGCAAGCCCATTAAAAACTCTTAACATCATAATCATTAATAATAGCAAAGCAGCAACAAGTGTCTACTTACATAATGTGGTAGAGCACATGCTGTACCTGCAGAAGGTCACAGGTTCAATCCTCAGCATCTGTAGATAGGAGTGAGAAAGACCCCTGTCTGAAATCCTGGAGAGCAGCCACCAGTCAGACCCTACTGAGCTAGATGGACCAATGGTCTGAGGCAGGTTCCTTTGCTCTTACTGTCTGTCCTATAACACCATCTGTCAAGAACGCCTGGTTTGCTAATAAAGATGGCTGTGTGGCAAGGAATTGTGGGGGAAACAGCTTGTCTGAATTAGGGCCTCTAGAAGCCCTTGAGACTTAGGCAGTGAGTAAGAAAACCTGCTTATCAGCCTGAGACTAGTACCTCAAAGCTACAGGCCTGGGAAGGTTGGAGAAGCGCATGACCCTTAGGCACAAAAGCTCTGGGAGATTTCTTCATCAGAAAGCCCTCTGATTGACTAATTAATTCCTGGCTCTTGCCAGGCTTTTCCCCAACAAAAGTAGAGCTAAGATTCTAGGTCTTTGTTCCCCAAAGTTGGGATTCCATCTTTCTGTTGCTATACATCTATACATCTCTGGGGGAGATGTGGCACCATGAAGTTACTCTGCCTGTCTTCCTATTTATATGTGAGTATAGAATAGGCTATACAGATTTGTTATTTTTGTCCTGTGGTTGAACTCTTTTTGTATTTTACCTAAGCTTCTGGGTGTTTGATTTAAGGAACTATTTTGCTGCTATATTTTTGCACTTACATTTTTTTTAATAACAACTACCTCTTATTTACCAGTCTGTGTTCATTACAGGGGGATGTTCACTCTGAATCCAGCACCTTGGTCACTGAGCCACAGATTACTGTATAACTAGGCATTTTGCCTTAAGATTCCAAGATAAGGAGTGCATCTTTGACTTCTGGAATCCATGGCAGGTCTATTTCTGTCATTTTAGGTTTCTCCTTGGCCCAGAATAGGTGACAAGGTTTAAGGGGTGGTGGCAATCTACTTACCTTACAGGGTTGGCATTGGTTTAATTCACTCCTGGTAAGGGAGACATGGGTTGTGCTTGGCCAGGATCAATTGCCCTGGGCATGGGAATTCAGCCCCCCAGAGAGAGTTCTTTATACCAGTGATTCCCAACCTGGGGGCTGTGAAGCATTCCAAGGGGGGCTGTGAACAGTAAGGAAATGAATTTATTAATTTTTTTAAAAAAGTCTTAATTCCCTGGATACTGTCTGCTCCCCAATGCCACTGCAGACCACACCTCCCCTTGCTCCAAATAAGAGGGAAAGACTTTAGCTGAAGTGGCAAAGCGTCTTCCAGGCGTGCTGAGGGCAGGCGTCTGCCTATAAAACATGTGGCAGATGCCAAAGGAGGCTGAGGGTGGAGCTACCAGGAAGAAGAGGGGATTACTATCACTGACTCTCATCTCCTCACCCTGCTGCTGCTGACAACACCCTTATTCAGAAGGAGAGGAGAGAGCTTTTCATGCAGCAAAAGCAGCAAGGCTGCAAGGAAAGGCTCCTTTCCCTCTTCCTGGAAGCCAGCCCGCCTGCCTTTCTTGGCTCCTGCTTTGCTGCCACCTCCTTTTAAAAATTATTCTTATTTGGATCTCACCTTTGGCCCAGACAGAGCCACAGAGCATTGAGGATGCTCAGGTGTTGCTCGCCTCCCATCTCTGAGGCTGTGTGTGCCAGCATCCCCCCTTTCTTCCACCTAGACACCCCAATCTCTCTCTCCAAGGTGCTACGGCAGTTGAGGGGTTCTCCCTGCCCATGTGCCTGAATGCTTGCACATGGTTGCAGGAGAGGCAGCTGTCTTTGTGTGTGTGAGTGCGCTGATCTGCTCTGCTCTCATTCCCCAAATGCACACTAACCAAGTCATCAGTTCTGATGATTATTCCTAGGCCTAAAAGCACTAACCCCCCCTCCTCAACCTATCCACCCTTTCGTCTTCACAATGTAGCATGCCCACTACAACTACACTGCTGCCTCGTTATTATTTATTTAATTGTCATTGCATTTGTATCCTACCTTTCCTCAAAGTTGCTCAAGGTGGTACATATGGTCCCCCCTGCCCTTTCCATTTTATCCTTACACAGACCCTATGAGATAGGTCAGGCTGAGAGACTGTGTCTCGTCCAAGGTCACCCAGTGGGCTTCATAGCTGAGTGGGAATTTGAACCTGAATCTTAGTCCAACACTGTAACCCACTAGTGTTGGGAGACTGGACTGTACATCTTCAGACTGGGGGGGGTATACCCATTTGTTTGGACCTTTGCATTAAGAAAAGAATGTAACACCGCCCCTCTCTACAGGGAGCTTTTAATGGAAAAGGATATTTGGAGATGTGATTTTGCCATGCATCATTTTTTTCAATTAACAGAGACTAAAGTTACAATTAGCGGGGGGGGGAATCATGAAATTTTTTGAGCTTACAAAGGGGGTCCTGTACTCATAAAGGTTGGGAAGCCCTGCTTTACACCATCCATTTAGATGCAATACATACTTTAAGGAAGGGTTATAGTCCTATTTATTTAATCTATGCGCAGAACATATCATACGGAAAGCGGGATTGGACCAAGATGATGGAGGTTTGAGAATTGGAGGGAGAAATATGAATAATTTAAGATATGCAGATGATAACATACTACTAGCAGAAACCAGGAATGATTTGAAACGAATGCTGATGAAAGTTAAAGAGGAAAGGTCAAAAGCAGGACTATAGCTGAACGTCAAGAAGACTAAGTAATGACAACAATTATGGAATGATTTTTTTGACGAGGTGCACCTGGCGCCAACACTGTTATCTTTTCAGCGCCAGGTCAAGACTTTCTTCTTCTCCCAAGCATTTTAGCATATGTTTTTAAATTGCTTTTTAAAAAATTGTTTTTTAAAATTTTGTATATTTGTTTTTTATATTTTTAATTGTTGAAACCGCCCAGAGAGATTCGGCTATGGGGCGGTATATAAATGCAATAAGTAAATAAATAAATAAAAGATTTATGTAACTTTAAAGTTGACAACGATGACATTGAACTTGTCAAGGATTATCAATACCTCAGCACAGTCATTAACCAAAATGGAGACAGTAGTCAAGAAATCAGAAGAAGGCTAGGACTGGGGAGGGCAGCTGTGAGATAACTAGAAAAGGTCCTCAAATGCAAAGATGTATCACTGAACACTAAAGTCAGGATCATTCAGACCATGGTATTCCTGATCTCTATGTATGTACGTGAAAATTGGACAGTGAAAAAGGCTGATAAGAGAAAAATCAATGCATTTGAAATATGGTGTTGGAGGAGTGTTTTGCGCATACCATGGACTGCGAAAAAGGCAAATAATTGGGTGTTAGAACAAATTAAACCAGAACTGTCACTAGAAGCTAAAATGATGAAACTAAGGTTATCATACTTTGGAGACATGATTCACTAGAAAAGACTATAATGCTGGGAAAACCAGAAGGGAGTATAAAAAGAGGAAGTCCAAACAAGAGATAGATTGATTCCATAAAGGAAGCCACAGACCTGAACTTACAACATCTGAACAGGGTGGTTCATGACAGATGCTATTGGAGGTCGTTGATTCATAGGGTCACCATAAATCGTAATCAACCTGAAGGCATGTAACATCAACAGCAGCAAATAGTCCAGTATGATATATATGCTTTGCATGAAGAAGGTTCCAGGTACAGTCTCCAGTATGGCTGGGAAATATTCTTATCTGAAACCCTTGAGAGTAATTCCCAGTCAGAGTAACTAGATCAGGAGCAGGGAACCCGTGGCCCTCTAGGTATTCCTGGGCTTAGCCCTAGTGTTATGAGGTATCAAATATTGGGAATTTTTAATCTTTGATTCATCTCAGTGAACCAGAGTTTGAAAAGGCCTGCAACAGCAAAGATTCCTGGGAAACAGCCCCTCTGTGACCTCTGAGTACGTATCTTGCAATGCCTGACTCATGGAAATTTGGGATTTGTCACCCAGTAAAAATAGGCGCTCCTTTCAAACAAAGGAAATGTTTATGATAATCTAGGCCATCACGAGGAAACAGAATAGTTCCTTTCAAACTAGGAGGTGTTGTGCATTTCTAAGCCTCTGGAGAAGACAGGATAAACTCCTGTCAAACAAAGAAACTGTTTTACACAAGGATTATGATAATCTTAACCTTGAGGAGTCCTCAGAAATCTACCGCAGGGAAATCACACCTATCATCCGGGAACTTATTAGGAAATGAGTGGGTTCCCACCTTCCTGATCACATTTACTTTGGGTTTACTTTGGGGTCAGTTTAGTTAGGAAAAGGTATAAAACATGAGGAGTGAGAAGGGGAGTTCAGAGTTCATCTTCTGGGGGGCTGCGACAACTGCTTTTCTTATCAACGCATGCTAGCATCTTTGGGACAATTTCAGAGCTATGGATTTGGGTGAGAACTTTCAGATCTGGCGCTGGTTACAAAGGGTGGAGCTTTTGCTCATTGGGCTAGATACAAAAGTCTCTCTCTCTCAGCTTTAGGCTTGCAGCAACTCTCCAGGAAAGGTATATGCAACTATCTGGGCCTTTTTCTTTCCTTTTTTCTTTCTTTCTGTGTGGGTGAGCTTAATGTGAACGTGTTTATAGGGCTAGTCTCTTTGCTTTAGTCTATCCAGTGTTGCTGAATGAATGAATGAATGAATGAATAATAGTTAGAAAACTACTCATTGTTAACTGCAATTGTAAACTGCAATATTTTTCCTTGTTCCTTCTCTTAATAAAACCACTCTTTATTTTACTTGCAGTGTATGTGTTATTGAGTTAAGGGTAAAATTATACATGTTCTGGGGGTGACGTGCGGGTAACTCCAGCAAAAGATCCTGCTGCTCTCTTTTGGGGAATTTGGATTTCTAGTGATTTGGATTTCTAGTGAGCTCTGCTCATGAGGAAGTTCAAGGTCCCTTCGTAACACTAGCCAGTTGCCCAATGGTTAGGAATGATAGGAATTGTAGTCCAACATGTTCTGTAAAGCACCAGCCCTTGCCCCATCTGTGATCTAAATGGATCAACATTCCAACTCCCTATGAGGCAGCTTCCCATGCATCCCACTTGGGAGTAACTGCTATTGGGCTCAGTGGGAAACTTAATGCATGGGGTTTCCTCCCAAGTAAAGGGGCATTTGAATTTTTAGCCTTACATAAGAGGAGTTCTTATTCAGCCAATCAGGGCTTACCTCTAAGTAAGTATACATAGGAGGATTGGGTTAGGGTGGCCAGATGCAAAGAAGAACAGGGCTCCCTCACCTTCAGTAGTTCCGTAGAAAAGGGGATTTCAGTATATAGTTTAGTAAATATACTAAACACACCTACTTAAATGTGAAGGTGTCTCATTCTCTTTTGGCAGAGTGGTAAGCGGTGGTAACGCAGCCGAAGCTCTGCTCACGGCTGCAGTTCGATTCCAATGGAGGAGGAAGTCGAATCTCCGGTAAAAGAGGTTGAGGTCCACTTAGCCTTCCATCTATCCGTGGTTGGTAAAATGAGTACCCGGCATACGCTGAGGAGTAAAGAAAGGCCGGGAAAGGAACTGGCAATCCCACCCCATGTATACAGTCTGCCTAGTAAACGTCGCGAGATGTCACCCTAAGAGTCGGAAACGACTCGCACTATAAGTGCAGGGACACCTTTAACTTTTACCCTAAATCAGGCTACACAGAAGCCTATACATACTTTACAAACTAAGCCTTACATGCAAAATAATCATCCTCACCACCGCTCCACACACTCTGCAGCCTTCACGTTACTTATCCCTGAGCCCCAAACTCAAAAGCAGGAACTGCATCCTGGTTTTCCAAGGAACTCATATTTGGGCTCCTTCGCTTGTAAACTCTACTAGTGCCACAGCAATCCGTATATACTCTTACCTGGAGTCAGTCCCGTGTGAGCTCATGGAGGCTTACTTCCGAGCAAAAAAGAAAAAGAATTGACCGTGTTATATCTATCTATACAGGCGCGTGTATATACTTTTTTTATATTTATATTCTCTGCCCCCTTTGCAAGCGGTGCTTGAAAGATGTTCACAGCCAAAAGACCCGGATGAAGCCTGCTGGGTTTGAGAGCTCCCGCGGTGCTACTCCACGAGCAAAGACTCGCCCAGCAGGCTTCGCCTGCACTACGGGGAAGGGGCGGGGCCAAGAAATGACCGGCCGCACCCCCAGCAAGACTTGCTTCCCTCCAAGCCGAGACTTCCGGCCTTCCTCGGCCTCATCTCACTCTCCCCCGGATGCGGCTGCGCAATGGGGATTACTAGTCGCTACGGCTTTGGAACGATGGGAATGAGCTAGTTGGCAGTTTATCGCGAGAAGGGGTTTTCCTGCTCTCGCTCGATCTCTATCGCGCGCACCTGAGGGAGAGTGCGGGCGGGGTTATTTCTTCCCCTTAGCCAGCGGCGCTATGGAAACTGGAGGCGCCGTGTGGTGCGGCGTTTTGTGGTAGGCCGGTGCAGGGAGGCGGAAGAACAGGGTAAGAGCCCGCGAAGGGTGTGTGAGGGTGAGCCTAATTACCGGCAGAGGCTCTTCTGGGATCGATAGCGGAAGAGGGCCGCTGGTAGGCTGAAGTGTAGTTTTGTTTTAAAGTTCAGAGTTTAGCCATTTCCCCAAAAAGCCTGTTCCTTTAGTGAAAAAGTAAATCAAGAACTGAAAAGACGCCCCTGTAGACCCCCCTCCCCCGCAAACGTCCCTACCCACGCAGAGGCGGCTGTCCGCAGTGTATCTGTATAATAAGGTGTTCTGACTGTGTCTGTTCCTGAATAAGGCTCTGGCATTACATTAAACGTCCTTTCAGGCCAAGGCTTCAGTAGAATTACATGCCCGTGGAGGAAGTTGCCTGCTGTGTCTCTCCGTGATGCACTGTTCTGGTGGTCCCTCTGCCTGAATAAGCACCTGGCATCCCATATGGTGTGATCATTCCTTCACCCTTTGTGCCAAGACTAAAGGAAAATTACATACCCATAGAAGAGGTTGCCCACTGTGTCTCTCTGTGATGCACTGTTCTGGCGTTGCCTCTGCCTGAATAAGTGCCTGGCATTTCATTGATCATTCCATCACTCTTCATGCCCAGGCTTAGGTAGAATTTTCTGCTCATAGAGGAGACTGCCTGCTGTGCATCTGCCTGGCTAGGCAAGAATAAGCATCGGGATACAAATTGAATAATAAATAAATAAAATAAAATAAAGTTGTTCACCTCCTTAGCAATCTTGGTGCCCCATCCACATCTAGTGTAGTCCCCAGCGAGGTGTCCAGTGCAACATTTGCTGCAACTTCTTGGGATTGGTTTTAGTTGATGCATCCTGATGATGTGGTTGTGCAAGGTGCTTGTGGTGATGTGGGTAGCAACATGTCCTCTCAACTCTTGCCCTTCTTGGCTTATTAAAGCTTGCCAAGGGGATTTGACCGAGTGGATCCATGCTGTGGTCAACACGTTGTGGGAGCGAGTGGTGGCAGCCACCCTGAAAGAGGCAGTGATCTGACTGCTCCTGAAAAAGCCCACCCTGGACCCATTGGTTTGTGACAACTACCACACGATTACAAATACCCCCTTTTTAGGGAAGGTGATTGAGAGGGTTGCGGTGCAGCAATTGCAAGTACTCTTGGATGAAACGGATTATCTTGACCCATCCCAGTCTGGATTCAGGCCTGGTTATGCGACGTAATCACCCTTGGTCACCCTGATGGGTGATCTTTATTGGGAGAAGGATGGGGAGTGTGACCCTGTTATTCTTACTTGATCTCTCGGCAGCTTTTGTTACTATTGACCATGGTATCCTTCTAAACTGACTTGGTGAGATGGTTATTGGAGGCACTGTTTCAGAGTAGTTCAGATCCTACCTCCAGAGTTGTTTTCTGAGAATAGCATTGGGTGATTGTCTTTTGGCTCCCTGGCAGTTGTGCTATGGGGTGCCACAAGGTACTATCTTGTCTCTGATGCTGTTAACATGTATATGAAATCCTTGGGAGCGGTCATCAGGAGATTTGGGGTGAGATGTCAGCAGTACACTGATGATACCATTACATCTGAATTGGGAGATGCTGTGCAAGCCCTGGACTGGTGCCTGGACACGGTGGTGGACTGGATGATGGCCAGTAAACTGAGTCTGAACCCTAGCAAGACAGAGGTGCTGTGAGTTGGTGGTTCCCAAGTTTGGATAATTGGTCAGTCTCCTGCTTTGGACAGGGTTGTACTCCCTCTGAAAGAGCAGGCCTGTAGTCTGGGGATGATCCTGGATCCATCTTTGTCACTAGGGGTCCAGGTAACCTCAGTGGCTAGGAGTGCTTTTTACCAACTTTGGCTGGTAAGACAGCTGCAGTCGTTTCTGGACCAGATAGCCTGAACACTGTTGTCCATTTACTGGTAACTTCCAGGTTGGATTACTGTAATGTGCTATATGTGGGACTGCCATTGAGGTTGGTCTGGAAGCTGGGACAGGGTATCGCCAATATAACACCCCACTGCTGAAAGAATTGCACTGGCTGCCTATTAGCTACCAGGCTAAGTTCCAGGTTCTGGTTTTGATGTACAAAGCCCTATACAGCTTGGGATCAGGATACCTGAAAGATTTTCTTGCCCCTTATATAGCCAGTTGATCACTATTCTCTGCAGGTGAGGGCTTCCTGCAGATACCATCTTATCAGGAGGTCCATTCTGCACAACAAAGGAAGCAGACCTTTAGTGTAGTGGCGCCTACCCTGTGGAATTCCGTCCCCTTAAATATTAGGCAGGCACCATCTCTGTTATCTTTTCAGTGCCTACTGAAGACCTTCCTCATTCAACAGGCCTTGGAGACCTTATCCCAGTCTGTGTCTGTATTGGAATTGGTTTTTGAGATGTTTTTAAATATATGTTTTGTTTCAATATGTTTTAATATCTGTTTTTATGATGTTTTATAGTGTTTTTAGTGTTTTTGTTTGTGGCCCTGAGTTCCTACTGGGGGGAAGGGCAGGTTATAAATTTAAATAATAATAATAATATCAAAGAATTTAGAGTGACATTTTTAGTAGACATCCATAGGATCCTTCTGCTAGTGACTATAAGCTGGGGGCACATTTTGAATTCTGAGAGAGTGCTGAGGGCACCGTTCATAAAATGGTTGCATTGGGGATGTGGCATAACACAAAATGGCTACCAAGGGGCGTGGCATAGCACAAAACTAGAGAGCACAGGCATTGTTGCTTCTCTTCCCCTCCCCCAGCACCATCATGTTTACCATTGGATGTCAGCTATGTCCTGTTGGGCCTGATTGTGGAGATACCACTGTTAAAGGCACAAGAACCCTGTTTTCCCCAATGCTAATCCTAAACCAAAGCCTAGGCTACAAACCTGTACCCACTTACTTAGCAGTAAGTCCCTACCTGATCTCAGACAAACCCACAAAAGAGATGTATCATGGTTGCTAGGTAAAGAGGAAGGGCAAGCTACAGAGATTCCAAGTACTACTAGAAAATAAGACAGAACCAGGAAAAATGCACTAGAAGGAAGAGGATCACAGAAGCTGTTCAGGACCTCAAGGATTTCTGTTGCCTGGTGTCCAAAAATCTCATTATTAATCATAGCTCTGACTTTGCTTTAAAAACATTGACAGGTGGGAGCAGCCAGGCTGGCTCATTTCACAGGAATTACTTGGAGAACCTGCACATTGCTCCATAACTTTCTATCTAGGAGGGCTAGAGACTTACTCCTTTTGTTAAAAAAAGTAAGCTCAGAGTCTTGGGCCCCTTCCAAGCACACCAATCAGGGCTGTGGAGTCGGAGTCGGCAGCAATTTTGGGTGGAGTCGGAGTCGGTAGAAATATAAATTCAAAATGTCAAAGAAGCTTAAGTCAGCTGTAGTTGAGCATTTCACCGTAACTCAAGATGGAAAACATTTTGTGTGTCAGGACCCAGATGAAGACAAATGCTGTGATGCCAAGATCAGCGCATATTCAGGCAGTGATAAAAGTGCTCCTATGAGAGCTTCCAATTTAAAAAGACATTTACAGCCCTTTCCAGGGCTGTGGAGTTGGAAGCAATTTTGGGTGGAGACGGAGTCGGACAGTAGAAAAATAGAGGAGTCGGAGTCGAAGGTTTGGCGTACCGACTCCACAGCCCTGACACCAGTGAAGGCCTTCACGGGGGCAATAGCACCTGTGGACGCCAGGTTGGTGACCCCTGAAATAAGCTGTTAGTGTAACAAAAGTAAGTGTTAAATGAATTTCTGTGCAGAGCAGTCCTTTGCATGTTTACTCAGAAGTAAGTCCTGCTGTTTCAATGGAGCTAAGTGTTTTTAGGATTGCAGTCTAAGTTCAGATTCTCTTACCTGCTTACAATGAACACAATCCTTAAGTAAAGAAGGGACATCAGCTGAGGTCGCCGGAGGCAAATATGATGCTTGGAGTATATCCCGTGCTGTGTGGGTGGAGTTCCACCCTCTCCTAGAATCTGCTCTGGAGGAAATTTTGAGGCTGCAGCGAGAGCTGCAGGGGAGAGGAGGTGCAAGTTCTGTGGTGCAAGTGGAAGTCTGTTGCATAGGCAACAGCAGCGTTGAATCCAAGCCTTGGTTTTTCCCACTGCTTTTTCTATGAGCCTCACTGAGCCTTTCCTGTTGAGTAGAAAAGCAGTTTGTACATTTTGAAAATCAATAAATATCAACACTTTGGCATATCAACACTTTGGCCACAAGATTGTCATTAAATCTTTTTCTCTCTTGGATATTACTCTTAGGTCTTGACCCTGAATCTGCCTTTCAGTCTCTCAGTGTTAAATAGTACAGCTGATTTCCCTTGTGAGAAGTCCCGTGGATTTTGGGAGCCAGTGTGATTGCAAAGATGAGTCCTGCTACTTCCATGTAAGTCTCTCGCTAAGTCCACAATACCTTGCCTCCTTTTGTGTGAGTCCTTTGAAAGAATGACTGTGTATATTTGTAGAGTTGAGGGAGTGCAACTTTTGACTTTTTGCAAAATGCTTCATTGTAGGCTGTTTTGAAGTAGTATAATTACATATTAACGCTGTTCCTTTTTTCCCATGCTCACTTTAGGGATGAAGAAGAAAAGGATACCTTTAAAATTTTAGTTGCTACCGATATTCATCTTGGGTACTTGGAGAAGGATGCTGTACGTGGGAATGATACATTTGTAACTTTTGATGAAATCTTGAAACTTGCTCAAGATAATGAGGCAAGCCAGTTTTATAACACTTAGTAAAGTTAGTAGTGATGGATCAGATATGTTCTCAAAATTAGTATTTTAATGTGCTGACAGTTCTCCGTGTAATATGTTATCCAAATGGATTACAATCATGCATGGTAAGTATCAATCCATGGCATTGTGTAGGCCAGATACAGGGAACCTATGGCTCTCCAGATATTGTTGAACTACTACTTCTGTTATCCCTGACCATTGGTCAATTGACTCGAGCTGACAGGACCCAGGGTCCAACAACCTGGCCACAGTTTCCCCATCTCTGGTGCAGGCGGACCCATCCTGAGTGGATTCTACCATAAGTGAGGACTGGGGTACTAATGAAGGATTATGCATGGTGGGATATTATTTAAATGTTCATAAATTGTTAAATTCAAATGATGACATTATGGGATCAATGATGTGGTTCCACCAACACATTAGGTTGATGAGTGCACCTTTCGCTTTTCAGCTTCTTGATATTTCAGTGTAACATACAATTTTTTTTAGCGACTGGCTATAAATCCCTGAATAAAGTTGCCCTTTTATGTTTTATGTACTTCTGAGTTCCCCATTACAGGGCTTTTTAAAGGTTGTTTGGCACCGAGAAAGCAAGATTTTGTTTGCACTCTAAACTGTTTTTAGGTACAGTAGGGCCCTGCTTTTCAGCGGCCTGCTTTTTGGTGTTCTACTAATATAGCGGCTAAAATTAGAGTAAGGCCCCACTCATATGGCGCTTGTTCCACTTTTATGGCGTTTTTTGGGCGTCGGGCGCCATTTTATTGAAGGAGTTCCGCTTTTTGGCTGGTTTCACTTTTTTAGGCAGGGTTCTGGAATGTAACCCGCTCTATGAGTGGGGCCCTACTGTAATCAAAAACACATTTCTCAGTGTGTCTGTTTTAATTACATATTAAATATTATTGAGAGCCAGTGTGATGTAAAGGTTAGAGTGTTGGACTATGACCTGGGACACCAGGGTTCAAATGTCCACTCAGCCATGAAGCTGACTGGGTGTCCTTTGGCCAGTCACTATGTCTCAGACTGACCTACCTCACAAGGTTGTTGTGAGGATGAAATGGAGAGGGGGAGAGCCATGTGTACCACTTGGAGCTCCTTAGAGGAAAGGTGGTATATAAATGTAATAAAATAATAAATAGTAATAATAATTACATTAATAATGCGATACTTTCAATTTATTTTTGTTATTCTATCTCAATATGTATAGTTTTAGAAAACGGAATAAAAATTATAAGTTAAAATAGTCTTTCATATTTTTAAAGAATTTTTTCTTTCCTTTTTATAGGTGGACTTTATTTTATTAGGAGGCGATCTCTTTCATGAAAACAAACCTTCCAGGAAAACATTACACACTTGTTTAGAATTATTAAGGAAATACTGTATGGGGGACCGTCCTGTACAGTTTGAAATTCTGAGTGACCAATCAGTTAACTTTGGTTTTAGCAAGTAGGTATCTACTTTAGTTGTAAAGTTGACTTTAGTTGTAAAGTTGACTAAATAGAAGTTAATTAAGTGTAATAATTCTTACAATTATAATTGCCCCCTGGGCTCCTACTGGAAGGAAGGATGGGATATAAATCAAATAAATAAATAATAAATTCTTCCATGGTCATTCATATATGGCATAGTTTGATGCAGGAAATTATGATTACTTGAGCAGTGGTATTTCTGTCCTTAAATAAACATGCAGAGATCTTAAACTTTGCTTCCCTGTTCAGGTTTCCTTGGGTGAACTACCAAGATGGAAATCTCAACATTTCTATTCCAGTTTTTAGTATTCATGGCAACCATGATGATCCTACAGGGGTAAGAATGTTATTCATGGATAGAGAAATAGTGGGCTCTATTAATTGTTGGATATGATAAATCTTCATAAGATTAGTGAAGAGTTTTCAAATCAGAATCCAGCAAACATTTATGGCTTAGAAGTACAATCCTAATAATGTCTACTCAGAAGTAAGACCTGCTGAGTTCAGTGGGGCTTATTCCCAGGTAAGCGTGGTTAGGATTGCAACCTTAGTGAGATTGCAGAATTGGTGTTTAGGCAAATGGCAGTCTTAATTGTATGAAATGGCTTTGGTGGCTTACACTGTAAATCTGAACAGTTTCATTTAGGTTTTTAAATGATCTATGTTTGTAAGAAGCCATAAACTTATTACATAAGAGATTGAAAATGCATTTGCAGTGGATCTCGAATTTAGTTCCTTTGTCAGCATAGAATAAAACATTGTTTTTAAATGACATAAACATTATCAGGCAATTGATTTAGTTCATCCTCTTAAAAATATCCACAAAGTTATTAGAACCGAGCAATTTTAAAAAATAGCCTCTATATCTACATGTGTCTCTGTTAATTTTCCCCCCAGGCATATTAATGATCTGAAATGATGGGGGGAAAGAATCAGTTCCACTTTATAATAGCTTTCTTGCCTAGATGTCTGGAGACTGTTATAGGCATCCAGGCTAGTGGCTATTTACAAGTCTAGTTTAACTGATCTGGAAATGTATACAGGAGGTTTTTTTCCGTTAAATATTTTATGTCATTTGGGGAACCTGTGTCCCTCCAGATATTGCTGCACTTCAACTATCATCCTTTTCTTGCTGGGGCTGATGGGAATTTGAATCCAACAATATCTGGAGGGCCACAGGTTTATCATTCCTGCTTTATGTGTTGCACGGCAGAAAAAAGCTAAAGGGTGATTAAGCCAACACTGACTTCATGTTTATCTTACAGGCAGATGCTCTTTGTGCTTTGGACATTTTAAGTTGTGCAGGACTTGTGAATCATTTTGGCCGATCACCATCTGTAGAGAAGATAAATGTTAGTCCTGTTTTGCTTCAGAAAGGCAATTCCAAAATTGCTCTTTATGGATTAGGTACATTGTTGTTGTTCTTGTTGTTGTTATTTGGCAATTCTTTAAGCATAACACTAATTATTATTATTATAATAATTATTATTATTATATCCCACCCTTTCTCCCAGCAGGAGCCCAGGGCGGCAAACAAAAGCACTAAAAACATTAAAACATCATAAAAACAAACTTTACAACACATTTTTGTTGTTAAGTGCCTTCAAGTCAATTACAACTTATGGCGACCCTATAAATCAGTGATCTCCAGTAGCATCTGTTATAAACCACTCTGTTCAGATCTTGTAAATTCAAGTCTGTAGCTTCTTTATGGAATCAGTCCATCTCTTGTTTGGCCTTCCTCTTTTTCTACTCCCTTCTGGTTTTCCCAGCATTACGGTCTTTTCTAGTGAATCAGGTCTTCTCATGATGTTTCCAAAGTATGATAATCTCAGTTTCATTATTTTAGCTTCTACTGATAGTTCTGGTTTAATTTGTTCTAACACCCAATTATTTGTCTTTTTCACAGTCCATGGTATGTGCAAAGCTGTCCTCCATCACCACATTTCAAATGAGTTGATTTTTCTCTTATCAGCTTTTTCGCTGTCCAACTTTCACATCCGTACATAGAGATTGGGAATACCATGGTCTGAATGATCCTGACTTTAGAGTTGAGTGATACATCTCTGCATTTGAGGACCTTTTCTAGTTCTCTCACAGCTGCCCTCCCCAGTCCTAGCCTTCTTCTGATTTCTTGACTACTGTCTCCATTTTGGTTAATGACTGTGCCAAGATATTGATAATCCTTGACAAGTTCAATGTACAACACATTAAAGCAAACCATCTTCAAAAATGTTACTTAAAAAAAGCCATCAAAACATCATCTAAGATTGAAAACATTTTAAAAAAGAAAGTTTAAGAACATATTAAAAAGCAATTCCAACACAGATAACATCTTAGAGAAACATCAGAGGGGTAAGAGTGGTAGAGTTTGATCTGGGAAACCTTAAGTCTTTCAAACAATATTTATAGTTTTCACCAAATAAGGGGCACCTAGAGCTGGCATAGCATAGTGGGGAGGAGAGCCTGGCTGGGAGTCCAGAGTATGTGAGTTAAAATCCCTGCTCCTGTCTCCTGGGTGTCGAGGGCCAGCTAAAGATCACCCCCACAGTGAGTGGCTCGGGGTTACGTGCCCTGCCACCTGTGCAGCCGCGGGCAAGCTGCAGAGTCCCAAGAAACCCAGTTGCCCCCCAGCTGGCAGTTGCAGACAAGGAAAGGGCTGGTTTGTGCAGCTGTGGCAAGCTGAGCAGGTCCTAGACAGCTGGGGAGGACTAGCCTCAGAGGGAGGCAATGGTAAACCCTCTCTGAATACCGCTTACCATGAAAACCCTATTCATAGGGTCGCCATAAGTCGGGATTGACTTGAAGGCAGTCCATTTCCATTTTCAAGGGGCACCTAGGTTCAAATAATGTCTCAAAAGTTCATAGATATTTGCTCAACTCCTTCTATGATCCCTGTCTGTAAAGCAAAAGCTGCGTGGAGAAAAACTGTAAGCAATTAGTAATTAAAAGTTAACCATATGTAACCATATGTAATATGTAAATTACATATTTAATTACATTTTATTTACTTTTTTATTTAATTTGTATCCCTCCCTTTCTCCCAGCAGGAGCCCAGAACAGCAAACATAGCAACAAAGCGCTAAAAACACTTTAAAACATCATAAAAACAGATCTTAAAATACATTAAAATAAAACAGCGTTAAAAACATTTTTTTAAAAAAAACATTAAAGGGTTAAAAACATTATTAAAAAACATATTAAGCAATTCTAATACAGACGCGGACTGGGATAGGTCTCAACCTAAAAGGCTTGTTGAAAGAGGAAAGTCTTCAAAAGGCACCGAAAAGATAGCAGAGCCTGCCTAATATTCAAAGGAAGGGAATTCCACAGGTTAGGTGCTGCTACACTAAAGGTCCATTTCCTATATTGTGCAGAACGAACCTCCTGATAAGATGGTATCTGCAGGAGGCCCTCACCTGAAGAGAGCAGTGATCGACTGGGTAAATAAGGAGTAAGACGGTCTTTCAGGTATCCTGGTCCCAAGCTGTATATGGCTTTGTACACCAAAACTAGAACCTTGAACTTGTCCCGATAGCAAATGGGCAGCCAGTGCAATTATTTCAGGAGCAGGGTGACATGTTGGCGATACCCTGCCCCAGTGAGCAGTCTCGCCGCAGCATTTGCACCAGCTGTAGCTTCCAGACCAACCTCAAGGGCAGCCCCACATAGAGCGCATTACAGTAATCCAGGCTGGAGGTTACCAGTGCATGGACAACAGTGGTCAGGCTATCCCGGTCCAGAAACGGCCGCAGCTGTCTCAGCAGCCGAAGCTGGTAAAAGGCGCTCCTAGTCACTGAGGTCACCTGGGCCTCTAGCGACAAAGATGGATCCAGGAGCACCCCAGACTATGGACCTGCTCTTTCAGAGGGAGTATGACCCCATCCAAAGCAGGCAACTGACCAATTATCCGAACTCAGGAACCACCAATGCACAGCGCCTCTGTGTTGCTAGGATTCAGACTCAGTTTATTGGCCCTCATCCAGCCCACCACTGAATCCAGGCAGCAGTCCAGGGCTTGCACGGCCTCTTCCGATTCAGATGTTACAGAGAAATAGAGCTGGGTATCGTCAGCATACTGCTGAAACCTTGCCCCAAAGCTCCTGATGACCACTTCCAAAGGCTTCATATAGATGTTAAACAGTATAGGGAACAAGATGGTACCCTGCGGCACCCCACAGCACAGCTGCCAGGAGGCTGAAAGACAGTCACCCAATGCTATTCTCTGAGAGTGACCTTGGAGATAGGATGGGAACCACTGTAAAATAGTGCCTCCCATACCCAGCTCACCAAGTCGGCCCAGAAGGATACCATGGTCAATGGTATCAAAAGCCGCTGAGACATCATGTAAGAATAACAGGGTCGCACTCCCCCTGTCCTTCTCCTGATAAAAGTCATCCATCAGGGCAACCAAGGCTGATTCAGTCCCATAACCAGGCCTGAACCCAGACTGGGATGGGTCAAGATAATCTGTTTCATCCAAGAGTACTTGCAATTGCTGCGCCACAACCCTCTCAATCACCTTCCCTAGGAAGGGTTTTTTTGCAACCGGTCGGTAGTTGTCACAAACCAGTGGGTTCAGGGTGGCCTTTTTCAGGAATGGTCGGATCACCATCTCTTTCAAGGCGGCTGGAACCACTCCCTCCCTCAATGATGCATTGACCACACCCTGGATCCGCTTGGTCAGACCCCCTCAGCAAGCTTTAATAAGCCAAGAAGTGCAAGGGTTCAGAGGACACGTTGCTGGCTGCATCATCGCAAGCACCTTGTCCATGTCATCAGGCTGCATCAACTGTAACCATTCCCAAGAAGTTCCATATGTAATTAACCATATGTAAGCCACCTTCGGTTTCTACCATGAAAAGAAAGGCAGGGTATAAATGTGATAAATAAATAAATGAAAGTGCTGTGCATATTATTATATTACTAGCAGCCTTGGACCTGAAGTTTCTCAGGAATTCGAAGAAACAAAAAAATCAGACTTCCAACTTTTTGGACGGTTCAGTCTGCCATCTTGATTCAAAATGGTATTCAATTGTATGTAAACATGGATGAAAATCTGCTCCTTGATCTTGGGAACCATCATGCAAAGTTTGATTACGATATCTTAAGAGGTCCACATGCTTAGTGAACAAACAACTTTCCAAAATATAGATTTGTGGCTCATTAAAAAAAACCCATCCTTTACACAAAAATTGCTGTCTTGCTGTCTCTGCTCTCCTGGTCATAGCTGGCCTGCTGCTATCTCTTTGCTGCCTTTTCCTGTTTGTATCCTTTTCTTCTTTACTTTTCTAGTGATTGAGAATATTGTCAATATTGTTATGTGGAGGAAACAAACAACTCAAGGAAATTCCCATAGATTGCAGATGTGCTCTAAGCTGGTCAATACTGCAAAAAGCAGAATGACTTTTCTCAGCCTCCTCTGCTGCTGCCCTGGTTTGCGTCCAGCTTAGCAACTGCTCTTAGGGAAATCATTTCAGGTTATTAATGCTATGGAAATGTAGCAGTTGAGATTGCTTCTTCCCTTTGGAGCTGCTTGTAAGCAATTGAGATTGCTGCTTTCCTTTGGGGCAGTAGCCACTTGTATTTTTAGCCGGTTTATAATAAGTATTTTGGCAATAGCTGCTTCCTGTCCCGCTCACCAACCTAGATGCTCTCTCCTTCCATTGATGCCATAGCACCATACTGCATTTCTTTGATTGTGGCTCATAGCTCTGCTTCAGTGTCTTTTCTTTGTCATGAGTGCAGCTTCTTTAGTTCTGCTCTATGTCATTTTTGGACAGGGAACTTAGTGCAACAACATGGGGGCAGAGATGATTGTACTGGAAGGTGCAGTGTGCAACTTGCCTGCTCACCCAGGGACATGCTGTTTGCTGAAAGTAAATATGCAGGTGGCAAATTACAAGGCAGTTTAGACCTTCTCTAAACATTGGTAATTTTAATACAAATCATAGGCAGGGACCTCAAAGGTCATCTAATCTAACCTTCTGCCAGTACCTGTATTGAAGACTACTGCATAGAACTTACTGCTACTCAGTGTCACTGATAGGTGGGCTGTGCCATTTTCAGCATGTTTAATCATAGAGTGCTCGCTACATGTTAATTCTTAAAATTATGTCTGTTCCAGGATCTATTCCAGATGAGAGGCTGCACCGAATGTTTGTGAATAAACAAGTAACCATGCTGAGGCCAAAGGAAGATGAGGATAGTTGGTTTAATCTATCTGTAATTCACCAGAACAGGTACTATTGTTCAGTAAGGCAATGAATTTGTACCCTTCTCTCTCCCCACTCCCTGCCCAGCCTTGCTTTAAAGTTATTTTGTTTGTTCTTCAGGGACAGAAAAAAATGCAAATTGCATCAAATTTTGTATATGTTTGTGTGTCTCGCACATAAACATACAAGACAGCTGGGCAAAATCCAAACAAAGATGCAAGCTCTGCCCAGCTAATGTGAATGTAGAGTGCTCTTGAAGGAACGTTAATCATAACCTTGGGCAACAGGTTGCTAGGGGCAAGGAGTAGCTGCTCTCAGCAATCTGAAAAATAAACAATTAGACTTGTGTTGGAGTGGGATCTGAAGAGCTACTTTAGATGATCTCAAGGGCTTGCTCCTGTTCAGTTGGGATTTACTGCTTTTTTGTTTTCTGTTTGAACTATAAATACATGCTATAGCCCAACCTGCTTTTGAAACTTGCATCAGTTTCGTAAGTGGTTTGTCACGTGATATGAGGAGAGTGTTCAAGGCACAGAGGGTAGTATTCAACACTAGTTATACTCATTGAGCCATTGAAATTAACAAACTTAAATTTACCAACATCCATTTATTTCAATAGATCTACTCTGACTAACATTGGGTATCACCCAATTTCTACCTGGGTAACTTTTTCCTCTTACCTGTGTTTATAAATTACAATGGATAATTTTTGTTCTTCATTCTAAATCCTTGGTGCGGATGGGTTGTTACTGATTCTGCAGTAGACTGTGTTCAGTGGTGGTAGGATTGCATAAGGCGCTGGGGGACTTGAAAGGGGGACTTGGTAGCAGGACTCAGCTGCCCTACTCTCCCGATTTGCCAAGGCAGCCTGCAGACCGAAGGGGTTGCTGGGTTATTTTCCTGTGCTGCAATGCTAACCTTATAATAGCCAGAGAAGCTACTGTAGCTGACCAACTTGGCTAGGTGACCAGAGGAACCAATAGGAGCATAGTTTGTTCTGTAAAATTGTTGCTCCAAGCAATGCAGGGTTGCTCATGCCCCTTGTCTCCCCAGTTCAGTATCTAACCACCAGACCTTTGTGACAAGACTTCTGGCCCTTGTTGATCTGATCTGGAACACCAGCATGTCTTCCATCGCATCATCTGCCTCTGGCCTATTGAACCACAGTTTGTTTGTGTCAGAGCGGGACACTCAAGGGTGGTCTGTCTCCAAGCTTGGTGTACATTCTGCACCAAGTCACTCTTATTTCTGCTAGGTTACTGAAACCAGAATTAATTGTAGAAATACAACAGTAAACAATACTTTTGTCTTCTATGTACCGTAACTGTTTCCAGTCTTAATTGGGATTATAGCTTTAGACATGGAAGCCCAACATCTTAATTTGTCTTTCCTTAAATTTTAACATTGTGCCTGATACACCATGTTTTTGCAGCTGTTAGTGGAATTAAACATTGTAGAAATACAATATTTCTATTTGAATATTTTAGTTTAATTTCAGTATAAAACCTGATTTTTATTTTTGGAACTGTCTTGTATGTTTCCTTTGGTACAGGAGTAAACATGGAGCCACAAATTATATTCCAGAACAGTTTCTAGATGATTTTATTGATCTTGTAATTTGGGGTCATGAGCACGAATGTAAAATATCTCCCACCAGAAGTGAGCAACAACTTTTCTATGTTTCTCAACCAGGAAGTTCAGTGGTTACATCTTTGTCACCAGGAGAAGCTGCCAGAAAGTATGTACTTAACTTTTCCATAATATTTGGCATTGTTTATTAAATAAGACCTTGTAAAACAGTTTTTGCTTGCTCTCACCCCCCCCCCACCATGGTTAGAAAGTGAACGCAGGGTATTTTAGAATTTTTATTCTGGGTATTCAGGGGGAACTAATGAAGGGAACTAATAAGAACATCTTTCCTGAAGTTGTGCCCCTTGGCTCTACCTGCTTGCTTCTGCCTAACCCTCAGAATATTCCCAGCTTCAAAAAAAAATAAACAGGAGAAGGCCCCAGGGCTATCTCACTGTGACAGATGGCAATTCCTATTGTCACAGTACAAGGGCTATCTTCTGCCTGCCTCCCTACAATTTCAGTGATTTATCAAATGGTCCATGTCCTTCCTGTCCCAGCAGCTGCTGATTCCCCAGTTGTTCTTGTTCTTGATATAAGTATGCCACACACTAATCATGCATATAAGAAGGGAGAAGGTGTAGCTCCACTGTGCATTTTGTCTGTGACCCCTGTTTTTCTCTAGGGGTGGAGTTGGACTGATATAAAGTAGCAGGTGGAGACAGTGGAGGTACTGGGCTACGTGGAACAAGCTCTGCCTTCTAGAGCCTCCCCCAGTAGTGCCTCTTAGAAAACTGAAACACCTTTATTATAGTTGCTCATTTGAGATAGGAACCTTTCAGAATCATAGCACCATAATAGCAGCCGTCATGGTCATCAACAACCCATAATCCAAATGGCCCTAGAGCAAACCACCTAGGGACTTGGGGAACTGCACAGGAGGTCTTTGACACCCAAGGTGCAGAGTGGGTGAATATTTCTCCCCCCTTGTGAAGGAGTCCACTTAGTGTTGGAGGAGGTTTTGTCCTCCAGGCATGGGAGGCAGTCTCTTGTATAACTCCCAAAGGAGATTGGGCTGCCTCCAACTCAAGCCCCAGTTCAACTTCTTGCCTCCACTGTGAGAGCTAAATAAATAAACAGGAAAGAGTTCTCTGCAGTTTATGGTGCAGGGTGGGAGATTCTGCCATATCTATCCTTTCCTCAAGAAACAGTGAGGGAAGAGCATACAAGTAAATAGATGTCTCTCTCCCTCTCAGGTAACATAGTCTTGTTTGGGACTAGGAAGATAAAATTGTTTGGATGATTGTAAATTTACTGAGTACATCTTACTCTAAAAAGTACTTGCCTAGTGCCCGTGAGTCTATTTGTTGAGCTATTTGAGGAAGACCAGTCATATAATATTGATGATAGTGAATGCAAGGGAAATGGAAGGTCAGCTGGGCTGGGGAAGAAACTTTGATGAGAGCTGAGGGAAAGAGATGCTGTGAAAGATGTACGTGAAAACAGAAGGGGCCTTGGGGGTGTAGTGGAGATTTCAGATGACAAATTATTTGTTCGTAATTGTAAGCCAAATCCTTAGCTGCAGCGATCTGGGTTAGTTAAACTGAGTAAGAAGAGGAGATACTTGCACACCACCTCCATTCACTGCACGCTAACATAAAGACCAGATAAACTTTGATTGTTACAAATGTGAAATCCTGATAGACATAAACCTTGAACTCCTTATCCATTTGCTAAGGCTCCCAAAATGTTATTGTAATACCTTCCTGTCATGTTGACAACTCTGTGAACCCAGTAGTGATAATGGCTCTAGTAAATTCTCAGTATATACAGTATACTCCTGTAATTACCCAGCTTTGCTCAATGCATTCCAGGCATGTTGGCGTGCTGCGCATCAAAGGCAAAAAAATGAATATGCAAAAGATTCCTCTCCAGACAGTGCGGCCTTTTTACATTGAGGACATTGTTCTTGCTGACCATCCAGACATCTTTAATCCTGACAATCCTAAAGTAACACAAGCAATACAAGCTTTCTGCATGGAAAAGGTAATTTTAAAACAATACATATGATTTTCATTGCATCATAAAGGAGAATGACAATGTTCTACTTGTAGGGTTGATTCCTATCTGTTCTGGTTTCTTTACATAGCACAGGTGTAGAAATTCTCTCAACATTTCATCCCTTTACAACATAATGGCTAGCCTATACCAGAAATAAGCAGCTCACATCATCTTGAGAATTTGCGTATGATGATAGTGTACAGTGTCCATTTCTGTCGGAACCTTGAACTCTTGAGGTCCTCTTTGGTGCCAAATGGCTGTTACGTTGTGTACATCATAACTTTGACTCTAGGAAAAAATGCTCAACTAATGCTTTCCTGGGTCTTTTGACAGCCATTCTTTGCATGGGCTTTGGTGGAAATTTAGATAATGGGGTTGGACTTTGCTGCTGAATCTGAATACATGAAAAATCATCTCACCCCTTATATTCCCAGTGAATCACTGTGCCCTGCAGATGAGGGCCTCCTGCAGACACCATTTTATCAGGAGGTCAGTTTTGCACTATAGGAGTCAAGCCCTTAGTGTTGTGACACCTACCCTTTGGAATTCCCTCTGCTTAAATGTTAGACAACCACCATCTCTGTTGTCTTTTTAGTGCCTACTGAAGACCTTCCTCTTTCATCAAACTTTTAAAGAGATCTTTCCCAGTCTGCATCTGTACTGGAATTGTTTTTCAGATGTTTTATAATTTTATCACTTGGGCTCCTTTTGGGAGGAAGGGTGGGATATAAATTTAATTTATTATTGTCATTATTTATAATCCTACTGGATATGAGTGTGATGAAAGCCGGGGCCCTCCCCCTGACTTACACCGTCCCAGGAGCCAATTCCCCACCCTTGGCAATTGATCCTGGCAAGATATCCTTCTCTGCCAAGGCTGTGCATACTCACAACAACCCTGCAGGGTAGATGGCCGCCACCACCCTTTTATACTGGTTAACCACTCTGAGCCGAAGGGAAACTCAGAGCCCAGAAAACTTGCCAGAAATTCCAAAGAGCAAGAGTCAAAAAGACACTCTTTGTCCTGGAGTCTTAGGCAAACACCCAGTTATACAGTAGTCGTGGTCAATGGCCAACGTACCAGATTTAGAACCGACCTTCTCCTAAAATGCACACTGGTAAATAGAAATAAGTTTATTAAAGAATAAAAGAGGTGCAGAGTTACAGCAGCAAAATGGTTCCTTAATATCTACACCCAAGAGGGGCAAGGTAGAGAGTTCAATCACAATAGAAAAAACAACAACAAATAGCTAGCCTAGTCTAATACAAAAAAGGCTTACAGTTGGTTAGCCAGCCCTCCTCAGAGAGACAGCAGTCGGGATAGTCGATGGCAAGATGGAACCTCACGGGGCAACATCAAGTAGGCATGATGGAATCCAAGAGAGGAACAAAACGTAGAATTTTCTGCTTATACTTAGGGCAAAATCCTTAGCAACAGGCCGGAGGCAATTATCCAATCAGGGACTTCTTTATGAGGTAAGGGCTCATTAATCACTGGCCAAATAGCATATCCTCCCTAGCGCTCCCCAGGCTTTACGATCTTGATGGAACCAGGCCCTTTTCTGATAAGAAGGTGTTAGGCTGGGCCTTTGATTACCCGCAGCTGGGTAGTAAAACTGCCAACTCATGCTGGTTAGCAAAAACCAAATGTTAACCTATGAAGATCCCACACTGTCAAAAAGAAACCCCACAATTCCCTGCTCTACAGTCATCTTGGATGCAGGCTCGCATGACAATGAGGGTCTGGCAGACTTAAAAAAGAATAAAGAGCTGCATGTAGCCCATCTGAATGTTATGCCATGACTTTCAAAGCAATACTAGAATCCAACATTGATCTGTACAATTTGGAAATATTATGCTAATAGTGCCAGTATTCCTCCTGCAACAGAGCATCTTAGTGAAGTGAGCCTTTTTGCCTCACTTAAAAATGTGTCTTTGGCTTTTAATCAAAAAGGAAAACAATTAGCTTTTAAATAGCATTGTTCTGGTTTTCAAATCATAGTTTTAAATATTATTGTTAGTACAAGATAATTAGATATAATAGGCATTTTTATATATAGCCAATTATGTGGTGGTGTTTTGCTTTTTTAAAGGTTGAAACTATGTTGGACAATTCAGAAAGAGAACGTCTTGGAAATCCCCGACAACCAGATAAACCTCTAATAAGATTACGAGTAAGATGGGGCTTCTTAAATCAAAAAGCCTTATATTATTTTATAAAAGCAATGTAGCATACATCTAGTTAAAAGCGGCAAATATTTGAAAGTGTTCCTGTTAGATGTGCATCTTAAAGGGCTCTTTTCTTGCTTAGTGGAGCGGCAGTAAGTGACTTTCTTGTCTCTGCATGCTATGGGGGGAGGACCTGAGGAACTTGTGAGAATTAATAAGCAGTTTCAAAGCCACCTATCTATTTAAAAGAAGTAAACAAGTGTAGTTGTTACTGTTGAAACATTTCATACTGCACCAGATAGAAGAGCCTGATATTGAGCTGAATTATTAAAGGTGGGTGTCTTGTATGTCATACTGTAACATAAATGCCAGGTTGGTTAGAGATTCACAAGGTCATTAAACTAAACTGATGGATTCTGAATTGTTTTAGATCATTGCAGACCCTACATCTTTAATTCTTTGGGTTTTTTTTAAAGGTAGATTATAGTGGAGGCTTTGAACCGTTCAGCATTGTGCGTTTCAGCCAAAAGTACATGGACAGGATAGCTAATCCAAAAGATATCATACATTTTTCCAGGCATCGGGAGCAAAAGGAGAAAAACGGTAAAGTAAACTTTTCTTACCTGTGTAGCTTCTTCAATGAATTTTTAACAAGTATTATTAATGGAGAAAAGAACAGTATCCTTAGAGGTTCTTCAATATGTGTCGAAAAGGCTTTGGAGTATTGCATTTACTTGTCTTTAAGAGGCTTTCAGGGGATGCCTTTAAGTTTTGCCATCTTTATAAATTGTATATTAATTGCAGCAAAGGGGACCTCAACAGCAGGGAATAGAAATATATCACACAAGTGACTAGATTTTATTGTCTTGAGGCAAGTAATCTAGGATCATGTTTGACAACCAAGAGTTATTTAAGGATAGTAATGAAGATACTCCAGAATTGCAAAAGCTCTGAAAAAGAGGAGATAATCAAGTTGAAACAGTCAATGAGAAAAGGACTTGAAGCCTGTTTGTGATTCTTGTGGCAAGTCTGCGCATCAGTTCACTTGCATGAGTACACGAGCTGCCTTCCACATAACTGTCTTGCTTGTACTTATTCTTTAGATATTTTTACTGAAGCAGCACATATTCTGTAGGTTAAAATCATGGGTTGTGTGAGTGCGTGTATGGAGGGAAGGGAGTAGTAAGTAGCACTGCCTGAACCTTCAGTCAGTTGACTAAAGTGGAATTCTCAGTAGAAGACTTCGTGCATAGGGGGTGGCATTGGTAACATTGCTTCCTGGACTTGGGATAAGCAATGGAAAATGTGTGATTCTGGTGGGGGATCTGTGTTAAATGGATTGTGTGGTTAGGAATGGCTATAGGAATTAACACTCCATAGCATTCTCTGCTGTTTATTCATATATTATTATGATAATTAATTATTATCATATTTATTTATTAAACTTCTGTCTTGCCCTTCCTCCCAGAAGGAGCCCACAGTGGCAAACAGGGACAAAACTCTTAAAACATCTTAAAAACAAAAAATCTTAAAAATAAACATTTTATACACATTTTTAAAAAATACATAGAGGAAAGTAACAGAAAGATGCAGTTGTTGATATTCATGCATCCAGAGAGTTAGCCACAGAGAAAGTGAGGGTGGGAGTTCATTTTCACTTTGAAAATGCAGACTTTTCTCTCTTGTTAGGTTAGCCAGAAATTTCTAATCTGTTTCAGACTGCCTCTTAAACTGCTATTAAGTTTCTTCTTTTTCTCCAAGGCAAAGATCTTTATTAATTAACCTTGCTGTATGGGTTTCTGAGATAAAGCCTTCTCATTTTGCATGAAGAATATATACTTGCTTGAAAAATGTGTCTTCCTTTCACCAACAAAAGTTGGTAAAATATTTTCTTGATTTGTTTTGATTAATTTGAGTAGAAATTTAGCCAGAAGTACTTGTTCTAAACGTTTCTCCTTGCTTAACTTCAGAGAAGGTTGGGGAAGCTTTTAGCAAGCCCTTGTATACCTGAGCTATATTGTATATATAAAATACAGTATGTAGTATTTATATATTTTGGGTGATACCCAGCTAAATCTGGGCAGAGTCTGAATATGACTTAAACACTGGATACCACCTAATATATATTATATAATATTTGTTAATACAAAACAAATGCTAGCCAGTGGTAAGGTCAGATATTCACACATATGCACTCACACACAGACTGATCTTCTGAATTCTTTCACCATGCAGATACACATTGTAACCGTAATCTGGGGTAACAAATGTTTTCTTTAAATGGGCAAAAAATTGTGTGGCTTTCTCATTTTTTAGAAAATGAAATTAACTTTGGCAAACTGGTCCAGAAGCCTGCATCAGAAACAACTTTGAGGGTGGAGGATCTGGTCAAGCAATACTTCCAGACAGCAGAGAAGGTACTTATTTTCAGGACTTAAGGTGTTGCTTCCTCCTTGATATTTTAGGTTTGGATTTCAGATCTTAACGTTCATTCAAACGCAGCCGTGTACTAGTTCCTCAAAGTCTTATAGCTACTGGTTCTTCATTCTAGGAGGGACTAGAGTTTGCTGAAGGAAAAAAAATCCAGATTGTGTGTTAAGCGTTTTCAGTAAAACCAACAACAACAGAGGCTTGAGGTGCCCAAGGAAAGGAGATAGTTCATATATAGCACAAAACCATAGTTTGTTTTTATGTCTGAACTGACATCTGACAAACCATAGTTTGTGAGTTGACACCAAACCAGGATATGAATTAAAAAATTTGAAACTAGTTTGCGAACCATAGTTTTAGTCTTGTATCCAAACTGACCATTAATAATATCTATTAAAATACACAAATACATAATCCATAAAACCAAGAACAGACAAAGCATTGGCTATCAAAATTTCAAGAAATCTAGTATCGGTCTAGGTCTTAACGTCAGTCATTTCCATAGACCTGAGAAAGCAAATACATCTTAATCTGAGGCCTAAAAAAGTAGGGAGCAACTATATCTCTGTGGGGGGGAGTTTATATTTATTTATAAAAATAGATACTGCCAGGCTGTATACAGTGGTAAATGTAAATGTACAATATACTATTAAAAATATAGATAATCATCAAAGTGAATTGCTAATCAAAAATAAAAATTTAACGTCTCCAAAGTCTGTAGACATAAAAAGGTGTTGAAGAGGCACCTGCTGAATCTCTGCTGCAGGAGTGTTCCACAGCATGGGACAGGCAACACTGAATGCCTGATTTCTAGTTAAGGTCAGTCTGCAACATGGGGGACCCCTAGCACTGCTCCTTCTCCTGGTGATCTCAGTGATGGAGCTGGGAAATAAGGGCTCAGGCGCTTCTTAAGGTATCCTGGACCCATGTTGTTCAGGGCTTTGTGTGTCAACATAAGAACTTTGAACCTGGCCTAGGGCCACAATCTGGAATGCCACAATGGAAAAGCCCCTGCTCTGTGCTGCTACTCTGCAAATGGCTGTCAATGGAGCTATGAGCAGGGCCTCTTGCAAATCTTCAGGCAAGGGTAGGGAACCTTTTCACCCTGAGGGCCGCATTCTCTTCTGGGCAACCTTCCAAGGGCCACATGTCAGTGGTGGGTGGGGTCTGAGGCAAAATTGGGCAGAGCAACAAATGTAATTTTACCTTTGTATAGTACGCTAGTTTCTACACCCACTCATCCACCCCCCTCCCTCCTTCATCCAAACATCCTAAAGACATTACCAAAGTTTAAGGACGCATTTCATTGATGCAAAAATCCCTTGGGGTGTGAAGCAGCGCCAATGACAGGTGTGATCTTGGGAAAGTTGTGAGGGCCAGATAGAGAGGCCTGCAGGGCTGCATTGGCTCCTAAGCCTGAGGTTACTTACCCCTGTTTTAAGGCATGAATTGGCACATAATAGGGGAGGCAGTCCTTTAGATAGTAGGGGCCCTAACCTATTTAGAGCCAAGTGGTTAGTGCAAACGATGGTTTAATGTTACATTGGAACCTATACTGGCTAATTTATTATAGTGTGTACTTTTATAGTTAAGAACCATAAAATGTAGCAAATAATTTTCAATATCTTTGTACTTCTGCTCATCTTAAGTGTTTTCCCTTGGAATCATAGTGCCACTACCTCACCTGGTCTAAATAAATCAGAGTATTTAATGCATTCCTTTATTTCTCTCTCTCCAAGAAAGTGCAGCTTTCCCTCCTGACTGAGAGGGGAATGGGAGAAGCAGTGCAAGAGTTTGTGGATAAGGAGGAGAAAGATGCAATTGAGGAGTTGGTAAAATTCCAGCTAGAAAAGACTCAGCGGTTTCTGAAGGAACGACATATGGATGCAGAGGAGGCCAAAATTGATGAAGAGGTTAGTATAGAACAGTGGTTCCCAACCTGGGGACCGTGAAGTAATCTGAGGGGCTGCGAACAGTAAAGAAATGAATGATTTATTAACTTTTTAAAAAAGCCTTCACTCCCTGGATGCTGTCTGCTCCCCACTGCTGCTGCAGATGACACCTCCCCCTTGCTCCAAACAAGAGGAGAGGACTTTTGCTGAAGTGGCAGAGCATCTTACAGGCACACTGAAGGTAGGCGCCTGCCTATAAAACATGTGGCAGACGCAGAAGGAGGCTGAGGGCAGAGCTACCAGGAAAAAGAGGGGACTACTATCACCGAACCCTTGCACTGCCGCTGCTGATGACGCCCTTGCTCAGAACGAGAGGAGAGGGGTTTTCGTGAAGCAAAAGAAGCAAGGCTGCAAGGAAAGGCTGCTTTCCCCCTTCCTTCCTGGCAGCCAGCCTGCCTGCCTTTCTTAGCTCCTGCTTCGCTGCCACCTCCTTTAAAAAATTATTCTTATTTGCGAGGCCGCCCAGATCTCGCTTTCGGTCCAGACAGAGCCAAGAAGCAGTGAGGAAGCTCAGGACTTGCTTGCCCCGCATTTTTGAGGCTAAGTATGTTTGTGCGTCCCTCCTTTCTTCCACCTACCCTCGGCCCTCCCATTCTTTCTCTCCAAGGTGCTGCAGCAGTTGTGGGCTTCCTGTCTCCCATGTGCCCAAATGCATGCCTGCAGATGCTTGCAGGAGGGACAGATGTGTTCACATGTGTACATTGATCTGTCTTCTGCTCCACTCCCATTCCCTAAGTGCACCCTAACCAAGTCATCAGTTCTGATGATCATCCCAAGGCCTAAAAGCGCTACCCCCCTCCTCAATCTTATCCCCACCCTGTTATCTGCAGTGCACAATCTAGCATCCCCATGACTACCCCATTGCTGCTTCTTGGGTGTTTTTTCCCCCTCCAAGTTGCTCAAGGTGGTGCACATGGTCCCCCTCCTTTCCATTTTATCCTTACACAGATGCTGTGAGATAGGTCAGGTTGAGAGACTGTTGGGTCCAAGGTCACCAAGTAGGCTTCATGGCTGGGTGGGAATTTGAACCTGGTTCTTAGTCCAACACTAACCCATTGGTGTTGGGAGACAGGACTGTACATCTTCAGACTGTATGTGGGGGGAGAGGGATACCAATTTGATTGGACCTTTGCATTAAGAAAAGAAAGCAACATCTCCCTGTCTAGAAAGGGATATTTGGATATGTGATTTTGCCATGCAACCTTTTTTTTTCACTTAACAGAGACTAAAATTACAATTAGCATGGGGGGGGGTCACAAAATTTTTTGAGCTTACATAGGGGGTCCCATACTCATAAAGGTTGGGAACCACTGGCATAGAACAACTTACCGTTGTTGAAATGACAGAGTGCAACAATAGTTGGGGAAAGAAAGAGAATGACCTTTATAAAAATTAACTGTAAACTTGAAGTGTTTTTGTTATTCAACATTCTGGCAAACAGTTCCTCTTTACTGACATGTTCTGAATCTTGGAGAATTAAAGATAATTCAATGCTTTAAGTTATGGTACACCTCATTAAGCCACAAGATGGCAGCAAAATAGTTTAACCTTGTGTTCCACAGTCTAGTGACTTCCTGATGATTCAGCCTCAGCCAGCATTGCTGGGAATTGTAGTCAAAAACATCTGGACAGCACCAAGTTGGGGAAGGTTGCCTCTCTGTGCACAAGTACATTTTCTGCCCTTAATAAGATGGTTTGAGCTTGGCCTAGAAAATAAATGTAATCTGCTTGATTTGGTGTTTCTGTGTGCAGCTGTTCTTGGGTTCAGCACAGGGGTAGGGAACTGGATCTGGCCAGTGGACCAGGTCCTTAACTCCACACACCCCTGTAGTTTGAAATCAAACTGCTTAGATAAAAAAAAAGTGTTCAGCACTTCCCAAGCACTGACAATCGGGAAAGCCCTGAGTGTAGGGCTCCCCAAGCACCCACCATCAGCTGATTGTCAGGGCTTGGGGAGCCTTGTCCGCATCATTTCCCGTGCACTGGCAATCAGCTGATAGTCGGCTCTTGGAAAGCGCTGCATGTGGGGCTTTGCAGGCACCATCACTTGGCTGATTAGCAGTGTCTGCAAATCCCCTTTCATCCAAGGCTGCCTTTACCTTCCTCACACTTGAAGTTATATATTATACCAGGTGTAGGCCAGATGCATGTGGCTTGGCCAAAATGGCTTCACAGGCCAAATGGGGAGGCCTGGTGGGCCATCACTGGTTTAACTGTTACTGGGGTCTAAACTTAGCCTCTTCATTCCCTATACCCAAAGAGTGATTCTTCTTACCTAGTAATTGTTCCCTGTCACTAGTAGGTGAGATTCAATTCTTTCAGAAGGGGAAAGTTCTCCTTCACTGAAGTTATATGATACATGCCGTCGTTATGTGTGTTGTCCACAGGTGAAAAGGGAACTCACAAGAATATATATTCTTGAGTGGAACTAGGACACCACCAAGTACAGTAATAGCTCAGTTAACGAAGTACATGCGTTTCTGGACATTAACTTTTTTAACAGAAACTTTCTTACCAGAGGTAGAAAAACATGGAAAGAATAGGGATAGGTTCCTTCACCACAAAAAAGAAGAGTTCAACATATTTCAGCAAAGTTTTTATTCAAAACTAACAATACACATGTCTGAAATGAAACAAACAGGTCAGGTAAGTCTTGCATGCAAACCGCTTGAAGGCATCTTCTAAAATGCATCCAGGGATGCCTGTCCTGCCTTTTTTCTTTTACCATGTAGCATCTTGCTATAACAATCTAAACCTTTGAGTACAGTTCTCCTCTCTATACACTATGCAGGCAGGGAAGGGACAGCCACCGCCACCACCCTGTGCTTGGTCTCTCTCTCTCTGTCATCCTCCCCTACACTTGAGCAGACATGTCTGCAGTAAACAGTGCTTCCAGGGCACCTGAAGCACTGTTTACTCTAGAGCCGTCTGTGCCACCTGGCAAGGAGCACCATTCCAGCCACACGTGAAAGAGCTGCCTGAAGCACCTGCAGGCCAGTAGACAAGGAGTCACGTTCTATGTCAGAGTGTGCACACACACCCCGCACCCTAAAAATACTTTAAAAGGAGCTTCTTTACTGGAGGATTTGCTAACTGAGGTTTTACTGTAGTACATTTGACCTGTGGCCACTGTTTTCCAAATCATTAGTTTTGACACACAGTTCCTTCTCACTCCTAGAAGTTATCTTTACCCCCTACCCCTTTTTTTGCCAAGAGTTAGCTGTTTCTAGGACTTCAGTAGCAGTTTTCACCTCTCCATCTGTGCCTTCTGCCATTCCCCCTGTGTTTTCTTAATGACCTTTAAGCAGGCTGTGCATGGTCTCATAACATCCTCTCTTGATGCCTATAGTTGGCTCAGAACTTCAGCAATAAAATCTGGAGCCATACCCTAGGGTGTAATAGAGAAGGCATCATTGCCTGCTCTGGAGGCCATCTTGTTTGTCTGGGAGCTGCATAGCTTGTGTCTTCTGCAGGACTTTTACAATCACTTGTGAGCGTTCCAAAACTACTCATGGGTATTTTGGACTTAGTGAGCACCTGATTTGGTCTTCCAAAAAATACAAACGGCTTACTAGCTGTTGGATGCAGACTGCATTTGCCAGTGAAAGTCATAGAGCTCAAGCTGTATGTCTCCATCTCAGCTGATGATGTCACATGACCCCCACACTTTATTATTTTTTAACAATGAAAAGAAGACTGCTTCTGCATACAGATTTACAGTCTAATAAGAGAGTAGAGAAGTGGGAGAGGGAGGAGGAAGGCAGGGAGCAGACTGGTCCAGGAATTAGTTTATTATTATTTTTTAAACTCTACATAGTTATCATAGTTACCTTTTACTGCTTTAATACAGGTGCAACGCTTTAGAGAATCAAGAAGAAAAAATACCACGGAGGAGGACGAGGAAGTTCGTGAGGTAATTAAGTTGAAAAATTGAAAGGAAATAAGATGGACAGACAAATGTGTTTACCTGATTGACTTAAATAAAAATTATTTAGAGAAAAATCTTCAGTATGCAAACAATGGCTTCTGTTGTTTCCTAAAATGTGTATTACAGTGTTTTCAGTTTTATTTTGACATTTTCTCCTTTTCATATTTCTTTAGTAATCAGTGTGTTCCCTAAACGTTTACTTTTGTTATTCACACAGTATCTGGCTGGACACATAATGTTAAACCATGTGGTTACAATAATAAATCTAGCCTTTCCTTGCCCATACCAGACTTGCATGCACCCCTTCCCCCTCTTCCTTTTATGCAGCCTCAAGGAGAAAATCAGAAGCTTCTGTTCTAGATGACTGCAAGGTTAGCATGTCATCTGAACCCTAAAATGTGATTAATTTATAGTTCGTCAAAAGTAGCCATCTTCAAAAACTGTCTAACATAGTTAAGATTAACCAGTTTGTCCTGGTTCAGATGACATTGCAAACTGCAGTTCATCAAAACTGGAAGCAAAAGCTTCCAAATGCCTTCTTGCCATTGCACCAGAGGAAGAAGGTCATGAGTTCCAGATGGAGGCTAAACTCATTCTTGTGTAACGCTAAACTGTGGTTTAACTGCATGCATGCACACACCAGTTGGCTCCAGAAAAATAGATTCTCTTGTGCTCTCCTCCCCATAGCTGCCATCAAATCATAAATTGCATCTGTCTCCACTGACTAAACTGTAAAAATCACAAATATTGACATAAACACTCAAGATCCAGTTCTTTCCAGCACGACCAGGATGCAAAAGCATGGATCTGAGATGCACATTCTAATAGATCCTAATAATTTTAACAAGGGGTTGCCTGAAAATCACCATCAAATCTGTGTCCACTGATTTGTTCAGTGATTTGTTGGTGGTTTTGTTGTCATCCTGTGTAAAAACGATGTCTTGAATAAGTGTTTTTGTGGTCCTGGCAAGGAATGGATCTGTGATTTTTGCTGTGCCATCTACAAATATAAGCTTCAAACGTGAAGGTTGTTTTTAGGAACCCTGTGTAAAATCATGCAAATTCAAAGAGATCTGTTCTGAATATGACTTTAATTCAGGCCCCATGGAAAAATAAAGGTAGGGGTGTGTGTGTGTGTCAGCATGTGCACACACACGTATGAGGGATGCTTTTTCTCTCTGTTGGGGGGGGGATTGCAGAGAGAAGGAACCGGAGGATGGTGCTCACACTGCACACTCAAAGTTCTTGGGCCCATTAGCATTATACCTGAACCAATCCACTGTCAAAAAGAGATGAAACTTTTATTTCTGTTCCAGTAAGACTATTCATGTGTTACTTTTCTCTCAGGCTATAAACAGAGCCAAAGCCCACAGATCTCAGGGCGCTGATCGTGCTTTTGTCATTAGTGATGACGACCTCATGGATGTGTCAACCTCTGGTCAAAAGGCTAATGATGATTCAGATGATTCTTTACCACCCAGCTGGGGAAGAGGCAAAGGAAGAGGTCGGGCAAGAGGTGGCAAAGGGCAGAGCGCAACAGCAAGAGGAGCACCTCGACGAGGAAGAGGAGGCCAGTAGCCTTATGCTCTTTTGCAATGGCTAAAAATGTTGTTGTTTGGATGATATTTTAATAATAAATATTTGTATATTCATAAAGTTCTTCAGAGGACGTTTAATGTGCACAGTTTGCTAGGAGAAAAAAGGGGTTATATTTAATCCTCAAGGCCCTGTGACCTCAAAACTGAAGAAATCCTTTCCTCTTGTGAGGAAGGTGCTTATAACTAAAGAGAACAAAGAGGGAATTGTATCCTTGTGGAATTAGAGGACTTTCTATCTGTGATGATTTATATAGGTGTTTCACCGTCAGTTTCCAGTTATAGGGGGCAGTTGCTTGGAGCTTTAATCTCTTCTGCCTTGCCTCTTCTCAGTCACCCCTAACATGAGGAAAGTTGATATACACACAAACCTAAAATGCCAAACACCTCTGTGGCTCTTAAGATTGCAGGAAACCTCTCACTGGCTGCTATTCTAATGTTTATTGGCTCTTTAAAAAAAAAAGTTGTTCTTCCATGATCCAAGGCAGCAGTTTCTGCTGGCGAGGGTCTGCTTCTTCAGGGCTTCAGGAAAGAAAAGTCATTCATGGTACACGTCGTACAATTGTACAGAAGCACAATGTACACACAGTCCTGTCTATAAAGCATCTCTACCTTGTATCCTTCATCGTACTTTTCCCTCAGAGGAATTTTATGTATACATGTGCTCACAAAAATTGCAGACTTATCTTACACTTGCATGCACATGCTTGCTTGAACATGCCCTCCCTGAGTTACTATAATGGAGACCCTCTCCTTTCTTCTCTAGGCCAAAACATAGCTTCCCTTCTCAGGTGCAGGCTGCCATTCACAGAGCAAAAGCTGGGTATGTTGTAACAGGAATATGTAGGGAAATACAGAGGAAAGGGTTGGCATATTTACTATCTGCTGCACCATAGTGGCTCTCTAATTGATAGGTAATTGAGGAAATGTAAACATCTAAGTATTTATTTTACTATTCCCACAGGAAGCTCTGGCCAGGACCAGATGAATAGCAGCAGAACATACAAGCCTGCATCCACCCCTACAAAGAATATGTCTATCTTGGATGGTATGTTCAGAATGCAAGTGAACCACTGAATCACACTGACATGCATCTGTGAAATTGTTATACTTTTAAAGGTGCCTCAAGAAAATCATCTGCTTGATATGTTTTTGATGTGCTGTTAGTACAATTGTACACGTGCAATTTCCAGAGATTTAGCAGTCTTAGTCTGTTGCAGCAACAACAACAAAGTGTCCTGCGGCACTTCATGCCGTAATATATTTGTTGGTCTTTAAACTTTTATGGACTAAAGTCTAGTTCATCAAACGCATGAAGTGCTATTCTCAGTTGGCAAGGTGTGGAGAAACAAATGTAAACAGTGAGGTCTGTGACCGTAACGTTAAAAGTTAAATGTGTGTAATATAAGCATAACTCACAAAACAGTGTTGGTGATAAATACAAATACATTGCTAAATTAATCCCTCCTGCGTGGGATTGAAACCCAAATATGCCAAGAAGACGCATGGACTCACTACGTATCCTGTCTCCATAGAAGATAGATTAGAGATGCGGCTGAAGGGTTGCCACCATAAAGCCCACTGACAGATATCCCTTCTCATCCATGTGGGAACAAATGATACTGCCAAGTGGAGCTACAAAGAAATCACATCAGACTTTGAAGCTCTGGGAAGGAGACTCAAGGACTTTGAGCACAGATAGTTTTCTCATTTATTCTTCCAGTACCGAGAAGAGGAGTAGAAAAGGAAAGAAAAATACTCCAGGTGAATGACTGGCTACAAAGGTGGTGCCAACATGAGAAATTTGGATTCTGGAACATGGGCCACACTTCCTGGAAGATGGACTTCTGGCAAGTGATGGGTTGCATCTCACAAGGACTGGGAAGAATGTGTTTGGCCATGGCATAGAGAACCTCATCAGTAGGGCTTTAAAATGAATCCTAAGGGGGAGGGAGATGTAAACCTTGGAAGTAACAATTGACAAAGGCTTATGCACAGTAACAGGAACCGAGAGAACATCTCTAATGGGTCCCAACAAAAGTCTTCATTAAAATGTAGGAAGGAAGGAAGGAAGACCGTAAATCGCATGGTCTTCAGTGTCTGTATACTAATACCCAGAATATGGGAAACAAACAGAACAGACTTGAACTCTTAATATATGACTTAATACCAGAATGGAACCAGACTGCTGGCACTTAAAATTAAAAAGGTAGCAGAGCAGCTTTTAAACTGACTGAGGGGGGAAACCCGACAGGAGCTGAGAAAGGTCCGGTTCGGAATAAACCTCCCCCCTGGGATAAAGACCAAAGAAATGATGAAATTTTAAAAGGGGTAGGCCTAGAAGTAGGCATTGTGAGAGCAGGGGCACAGGATATAAATTCAGAAGAGCAAAATGACCACAGGCCTAACCACAAGTGCCAAAGACACTTGAAGAGAGACACTGCTTACAAGTGCCTGTACGCTAATGCTAGGAGCCTCCGAACCAAGATGGGAGAACTGGAGTGCTTGGTCTTAGAGAAGAGCATTGATATAGTGAGCATAACGGAGACCTGGTGGAATGGAGAAAACCAGTGGGATACGGTTATCCCTGGATATAAACTATATCGGAAGGACAGGGAAGGACGTATTGGTGGCGGAGTCGCTCTATACGTGAAAGAAGGCATTAAATCCAGCAAGCTTGAAACCCCAAAAGAGGCAGACTCCTCCACAGAATCGTTGTGGGTGGTGATACCGTGCCCCAGGAGGGACTTAATACTGGGAACGATCTATTGTCCCCCTGATCAAAATGCTCAGGGAGACCTTGAGATGAGATATGAAATTGAGGAAGCATCCAAACTAAGAAATGTGGTAGTAATGGGTGACTTCAACTACCCGGACATAGACTGGCTGCATATGTGTTCCAGTCATGACAAAGAAGCAAAGTTTCTAGATATTCTAAATGACTATTCCCTAGAACAGTTGGTCATGGAACCGACCAGAGGGACGGCAACCCTGGACTTAATCCTCAGTGGGGACCGGGACCTGGTGCGAGATGTAAGTGTTGTTGAACCGATAGGGAGCAGTGACCACAGTGCTATTAAATTAAACATACATGTAACTGGCCAATTGCCAAGAAAATCCAACACGGTCACATTTGACTTCAAAAGAGGAAACTTCACAAAAATGAGGGGATTGGTAAAAAGAAAGCTGAAAAACAAAGTCCAGAGGGTCACATCACTCGAAAATGCTTGGAAGTTGTTTAAAAACACTATATTAGAAGCTCAACTGGAGTGCATACCGCAGATCAGAAAAGGTACCGCCAGGGCCAAGAAGATGCCAGCATGGTTAACGAGCAAAGTCAAGGAAGCTCTTAGAGGCAAAAAGTCTTCCTTCAGAAAATGGAAGTCTTGTCCGAATGAAGAAAATAAAAAAGAACATAAACTCTGGCAAAAGAAATGCAAGAAGACAATAAGGGATGCTAAAAAAGATTTTGAGGAGCACATTGCTAAGAACATAAAAACCAACAACAAAAAATTCTATAAATACATTCAAAGCAGGAGACCATCTAGGGAGACAATTGGACCCTTGGATGATAAGGGGGTCAAAGGTGTAGTAAAGAACGATAAGGAGATTGCAGAGAAGCTAAATGAATTCTTTGCATCTGTCTTCACAGTGGAAGATATAGGGCAGATCCCTGAACCTGAACTAACATTTGCAGGAAGGGATTCTGAGGAACTGAGACAAATAGTGGTCACGAGAGAGGAAGTTCTAAGCTTAATGGACAATATAAAAACTGACAAATCACCGGGCCTGGATGGCATCCACCCGAGAGTTCTCAAAGAACTCAAAGGTGAAATTGCTGATCTGCTAACTAAAATATGTAACTTGTCCCTCGGGTCCTCCTCCGTGCCTGAGGACTGGAAAGTGGCAAATGTAATGCCAATCTTCAAAAAGGGATCCAGAGGGGATCCCGGAAATTACAGGCCAGTTAGCTTAACTTCTGTCCCTGGAAAACTGGTAGAAAGTATAATTAAAGCTAGATTAACTAAGCACATAGAAGAACAAGCCTTGCTGAAGCAGAGCCAGCATGGCTTCTGCAAGGGAAAGTCCTGTCTCAGTAACCTATTAGAATTCTTTGAGAGTGTCAACAAGCATATAGAAAGAGGTGATCCAGTGGACATAGTGTACTTAGACTTTCAAAAAGCGTTTGACAAGGTACCTCACCAAAGGCTTCTGAGGAAGCTTAGCAGTCATGGAATAAGAGGAGAGGTCCTCTTGTGGATAAGGAATTGGTTAAGAAGCAGAAAGCAGAGAGTAGGAATCAACGGACAGTTCTCCCAATGGAGGGCTGTAGAAAGTGGAGTTCCTCAAGGATCGGTATTGGGACCTGTACTTTTCAACTTGTTCATTAATGACCTAGAATTAGGAGTGAGCAGTGAAGTGTCCAAGTTTGCTGACGACACTAAATTGTTCAGGGTTGTTAAAACAAAAAGGGATTGCGAAGAGCTCCGAAAAGACCTCTCCAAACTGAGTGAATGGGCAGAAAAATGGCAAATGCAATTCAATATAAACAAGTGTAAAATTATGCATATTGGAGCAAAAAATCTTAATTTCACATATACGCTCATGGGGTCTGAACTGGCGGTGACCGACCAGGAGAGAGGCCTCGGGGTTGTAGTGGACAGCACGATGAAAATGTCGACCCAGTGTGCGGCAGCTGTGAAAAAGGCAAATTCCATGCTAGCGATAATTGGGAAAGGTATTGAAAATAAAACAGCCGATATCATAATGCCGTTGTATAAATCTATGGTGCGGCCGCATTTGGAATACTGTGTACAGTTCTGGTCGCCTCATCTCAAAAAGGATATTCTAGAGTTGGAAAAGGTTCAGAAGAGGGCAACCAGAATGATCAAGGGGATGGAGCGACTCCCTTACGAGGAAAGGTTGCAGCATTTGGGGCTTTTTAGTTTAGAGAAAAGGCTGGTCAGAGGAGACATGATAGAAGTGTATAAAATTATGCATGGCATTGAGAAAGTGGATAGAGAAAAGTTCTTCTCCCTCTCTCATAATACTAGAACTCGTGGACATTCAAAGAAGCTGAATGTTGGAAGATTCAGGACAGACAAAAGGAAGTACTTCTTTACTCAGCGCATAGTTAAACTATGGAATTTGCTCCCACAAGATGCAGTAATGGCCACCAGCTTGGATGGCTTTAAAAGAAGATTAGACAAATTCATGGAGGACAGGGCTATCAATGGCTACTAGCCATGATGGCTGTGCTCTGCCACCCTAGTCAGAGGCAGCATGCTTCTGAAAACCAGTTGCCGGAAGCCTCAGGAGGGGAGAGTGTTCTTGCACTCGGGTCCTGCTTGCGGGCTTCCCCCAGGCACCTGGTAGGCCACTGTGAGAACAGGATGCTGGACTAGATGGGCCACTGGCCTGATCCAGCAGGCTCTTCTTATGTTCTTATGTTCTTATGTTCTTAATAGGTATAACTGAAACTTGATGGGGTTATTCCCATGACTGGATTACAGCAACTGAAGGATATAACTTGTTCAAAAAGAACAAAAGGATAGAAAGGGAGGTGGAGTTGCACTGTATGTTAAAAGTATCCCTGCACAGAAATATAGGAGGATGAACTTGGTAGCCCCATCGAGAGCATCTGGATTAAAATTAATGGGGCAAGGAATAAAAGGAACATGGTGGTTGGAGTCTACTACTGACCATCTAACCAAGGAGGAGACGAGGATGAAACTTTTGAAATGCAAATTGCCAGTGTTTTAAGGAGGCATGATGTAATAATAATGGGAGACTTCAGTTACTCCAGTATCTGTCGGCAGACAAATTCTGCCAGTCACAGCCCCTGTAAGAAATTCCTAACTTGTGTTGCTGATAACTTTCTCCTACTGAAAGTGGAGGAAGGAACTAGAGGATCAGCTATCCTTGGCTTGATTCTAACCAATAGAGATGACTTAGCGGATGAAGTGAACTTACAGGAACTCCAGGGGAAACTGACCATGTTATACTTGAGTTCTTGATTTTAAAGGAAGCAAAAGCTGAGAGTAGCCATATGCGTACCCTGGATTTCAGGAAACCTAATGTTAATAAACTCAGAACAATAGTAAGTAAGATTCCATGGCAAGAGACCCTAATAAGAAAAGTAGTACAAGATTGGGGTGGGTGGGTTTCTAAATAAGGAAATTCTAAAGGCACAATCGAAAACTATTGCAAATAAGGAAATTCTAAAAGTGCAATGGCAAGCAATTCCAACAAGGAAAAAAGGTGGACAACAGCAGAAGAAGCCAGTGTGGCTCCACAAAAAAGAAATGATCTGAAAACAAAAAAAGGACACATGTGGAAGGAAGGCCAGGCCACGAAGGAAGAGTATAGACAAGTATCACAGAATTGCAGGGATGGTGTCAGGAAAGCTAAAGCTGAGAATGAGCTGAGGTTAGTGAGGGATGTTAAAAGCAACAAAAAAAATGTCTTCAGATAAATCCATAGTAAAAGAAAAGAAATGGTGGTTCATCTAGTCAATGAGGATGGCAAAATGATAACAGATGACAAAGAAAAGGCAGAAGTGCTCCATTCCTACTTTGTCTTCTCTCAGAAGAGGATCCTCCTGGCAAATGTGAAGTACAAGTTGAATGGGCAGGACTGCAGTTCGAAATTGATAGACAAATAGTCAAGGAATACCCAATTACTTTGAGTTCAAATCTTCAGGACCAGATGAACTGCAACCTAGAGAAAGGAAGGAACTTGCTGAAGAACTCTTAGAACCACTGTCCATTACCTTTGCAAAATCATGGAAGATGGGTGAAGTGCTGGATGACTGGAGGAGGGCTAATGTTGTTCCTATCTTCAAAAAGGATAAAAAGGAGGAACCTGGGAACTACAGACCAGTCAGTCTGACATCAAGCGGTCAGTCTGTAAGCACCTTGAAAATAATGTAGTGATTACTAGAAGCTAACATGGATTTGTCAAGAACAAATCCTGCCAGTCTTATCTCATCTCGTGTTTTTGATTGGGTAACCTCCCTGATAGACTGTGGGAATGCTGTGGACATAATATATCTTAATTTCAGCAAAGCTTTTGACAAAATGCCCCATGATATTCTGATTAGCAAGCTAGCTAAATGTGGGCTGGATTGAACAACTGTCAGGTGGATCCACAGTTGGCTACAGAATCGATGGCCTTATAGGCTCCTTCCAGCTCTGCTATTCTGTGATTCTGTTAATTAACATCTGCAGTGGGATAAAACCCATTGTTTCAATTGAGGCCACAAGTGATAGAAGTGAACTTTGGGAGAAATTGTAATTCAGCAATTTCACACTAGAGTCTCCCTTGACGTTCCTTTGTCCAAGAATGGGCATTTTAACATCAGCCACTGAGTATCCCGGGAAGTTCATATGTTCTCCTTTTGGATTCTGAACATTTTCTTTTCTAATGTCAGATTTGTGTCCCATCTACTCCAGCATCCTCTTCTCATAGTGGCCAACCAGATCATCATCATCATCATCATTTCTTACCCGCCCTTTACCCAAAGGTCCCAGGATAGATTGCAGCCATTTTAAAATACGACATTAAAAACAATTTTAAAATAACCTAAAATGCCTATGGGAAGCCGGAAGCAGGACTGAGCACAAGAACACTCTCCCCTTCTGCAGTTTCCAGCAACTGATGTTCAGGATCATGCTGCCTCCAATCATGGAGGCAGAGCATAGCCTTTATGGCTAGTAACCATTGATAGCCTTATCCTCCATGAATTTGTCTAAACCTCTTTTAAAGCCATCCAAGTTGGTGGCTATCACTGCCTCCTATGGGAGCAAATTCCATAGTTTAAGTGTGTGCTGTGTGAAGAAGTTATCTTGTATGTCCTGAATCTTCAGTGTTTAGCTTCATTGCTTGTCCATGAGTTCTAGTGTTGTGAGAGGAGAAAAAACATTTCTTCTCCACTGTCTCCATGCCATGCATAATTTTGTACATCACTATCATGTCAAACTCATTGCTTGCCTTTTCTCTACAAAGCCCCAAATGTTGCAACCTTTCTTCATAGGAGAGTTGCTTCGTCCCCTTGATCATTTTGTTTGCCCTTTTCTGAACCTTTTCCAAGTCTACAGTATCCTTTTTGAGGTGAGGCGACCAGAACTGTACACAGTATCCCAGATGCAGTTGCGCTATAGATTTGTATAACGGCATTATGATATTGGCAGTTTTATTTTCAGTTCCTTTCCTTTTGCATAGTGACTGACTTGCTTGTTTTGTTACAATGCAGATGGACATTGCTGTCTGATGACAATGTATATAGCAGTAGAAGAGGCACAGGTGAATGAGCCATTGGTATTGCTGCAAATGTTATTAGGTCCTACAACAGTGTTGCCTGAGTAAAAAATGAGGACAAAGTTGCTATCTGAGTTTTGTAGCAGGGTCTGATCTTTCATTTGTGTTTTTGTTAGGTGGCCTGTTGGTGATGGTAACTGTATTGGATAAGGGGAATGCAAACAAAGATAGGCCTACCACCCAGGGCCTGTGAGATGGAAGCATTCTGTCCAGCTGCTATTGCATGGAATGTGTGTTCCTACTGTCAGCCTGCTTGTATAAACTTCATGTGCAGTTTCTCTGTGTAATATAAAAGTGATTTGATATCCAGAAGGTACTGCTAGAAATGCTTCATTAGCAATTCTAGTTGTTTGTCCTCTGCAGGTAGTAACGATGGATGAAGTTTGTAGGCAGCTAGGAGGAAAGTACAGTAAGGAGCTGGCATTGCACAGTATAATGCAGTGCAATAATGTTGTTTGAGTGCAAGATGTGTGCTTCCATAAAATCATCCTCTCAGTAAGCCAGTGTGGTTTTGAGTTTTCATGAAACAGCATATATTACATTTAACTCTTCTTTTTGTTTCATTATTGTTTGCTTGATATCACAAGAACGGAAGAACCCACTACTGGAAGATTAAATACAGGCATACTGATTCTGCTTTCTGTATTGCTGTTGGTATGAGAGGAGAGAGATTAGAGCAATTGTTGTGCAAGCAGTTTAAGTTTTTCTAAACTTGTACCAGTAGAACCCTGATTCTATTATTTTTTAATTCATGAGTGACTTGCTCTATCACAAGTAGCTCTTTATTGAGCTATGTGGAAACCAGTAGCAAAAATATTCTATCAAGGAATATCAATTCATTTAAATCATTCAAAATATTGTATTTGCTTTGATTTTTGCATTTTGTCCAAAGAATTCAGGTTGGGTGACAGCCCTTTAAAGATAGGTATTCATATTTACATACTGTCAAATAAGAAATGAGCTAATGGAAGATGGGTGAAAAAGAAGTGAATGTGCAGGCTGAGCCTATCCATGTTACACGGCAATAAGTGCTGCTTATTTCAGTGCTACCTAATTTCATATCTATATGCTTAGGAAAGCTGCCCAACCCAATCATATCCATGTTTATTTGAGAGCAAGTTCCACTGATGTCTGTGAGACTTAACATTCACACGAATGTGCATATGATTACAGCCATTGTTTGATAGATCCATACAGGTTTTTCTTACGTTCTTCTTTGCTTATCATTGTATTTGTGCCACAGTTCTAGCTTTCCCTATTTCCCCTTTCAAAGTGGCTGTTGAGGATACAGGAAACGTGCAGCAGAATACTGGGGATAGGCAATCAGTGACTAGGATTGCTGAAGCTAAATATGCAAATGAGACATTCTGATGAGGTGCACTCCATCTATTTAAGTCTAGGCAGAATTTCACTCTCAAGAACAATTGTTCCTTGATTTGAAAACAGCCTGTTTGACACAGGAATTGAATCACATGCTTGGTCTAATTATTGTTTCAGAACAAATAATGATTCCCGTAGTGGGGCTGAATAATTCTGAAATGCTACTTTATCAAAAGGGCCTGCAAAATTCCAACTGTGTGGTACTGCATGCCATCTAGTAACCAGGCTATTTTGTTCCATGGCAATCATATATAATAACCCCTGTGAAGAGGACAATGGCAATTTGGCTGTATTCTGAAAAATCATTGCAGGGAACTGAAAGCAGCTGAGAACAGATAACTTAATTTTTTTTCTAAATTGGTGTAGTTAACTGAAGTTTAACATACCATACTGTCAGTTCTGGCTTAACACCCGTGTGCTTCTGCACAAAAATGTTGCATGGAAACGGGTGAGTCCCTTGGTCATTCCAAGTGACAATATGAAAAACTGCAGTAAATACAGTGGACAAAACTGGTTACTGCTAAGCTCCTCCAGAATCAAGTAATTATCTGACTTGGGACTAGTGTACCTATGACGTTCTTAAGCCCTATCCATGACTAAGAGTTTGGAATTGGGCCATGGGATAATGTGCTTACTCTTACCTTTCTCTGCACAAATTTCTCTACCTTTCCCCTACTGGCCGTAATAGTAGTTCACACTTAACAAGGCTAAACAGGACTCAGTGTTTAGTATTGTGAAACCAACTTTAAACCCTGCTTACAAATCCTGGTTAACAGAAACTCTAGTTTTGTTTCAGCAAAAGCTTTAACCATGGTTAAGCTATTGTACATAAAAGAATGAGTATCTTTAGAGCCTTTCCAAAACAATTCACTATCATATACTGCTTTTTGTCAACACATCAATCATGTACCCCAAATTTCACCATGCCATTTGTCTCCATTAACCTTCCATCTGACACCGCCCAATTATCACACTTTTTTGCCATTTCGTTTTGCCCACTGGTTGAAACTTCATCTCTGCAAGCTTATTTTTCACATGTATACTGTGTATTTTATGGGCTTCTACTTTATCTGATCTGTGAATGTCAGTCAAGAAAAAGTTGTATGCCTGCAAAAACCTGTCGGAAACCCCATCTTAGTTGCAGTAAGCATGTTTTCAAAGCTTGTATGCTTTTTGTTGCATTTTTGCATACTTAAAAACATTCTATTTGATTTTTTAAATTATGATATAAATTCTTCAAAAGAGCTTAATTGATATTTGTAACGCTCTATAGTAATACTTCTCACTCCTAATTTATTCTAGCTTTTAAATCTTCAAGACAGCAGCCCTCCCGGAATATGCCAGCCAAGAGTTACTCAGAGGTGGGTAGTTATTTTATGCCTCTTAAATTGGCAGACTTCCTTTTGCCTAATACATAGCTGTTAGTTATATGTATTTACCACGTATATACCTTTCCTTTCCATTAGAAGGTGACTTATAATGCAGAAAAACTATTACGTGGATTTTACTTGATATTCTGTCAAAAAAGCACACAGAGGATGTTATCAAAATGATTATATCTGTAAAGGCATATTTGTGTTGGAATTGGCATTATATATCATTGTCCCCCCCCTCCTTCTAGGTAATTGAAGATGATGATTCTGATTTGGAAGAAGTATCCTTTACTCCTCTTTCCATTGCAAATCAAAGGTTAGTACAATCATTTTTGTGAATGTATATATTGGTTGGAAAATAAATGTATAAATAAAGAAAAAAGGGGAAGGCAGCAAGTACAGGGGGAAAAAAGGAGGAGGAAAATGAATGAGCCCACTGTATTTCAAAAAATCTTGTGCCTTTGGCCTCCATTGCAAAAGATTCTGGGCACCTTGAGGCTTCTGCCTCCCCGTTTCCCCCCCTGAAAAATGTATACATCACAATTGACTGGATTTTTTGCATGAGCGTCATAGATAAAATATGCATTATTCTGCATTTTTAAACCTGTGAATATCTATGTATTAAGGCTACTTTTAGCTTACCCTTCATCTTGAAGGATTCCAGGACAGGTACAAAACTAAAATACATACAGTCACATAAGACATAAGAAAATAGGATGCACATAGAAATGGACATATGTGGGGCAGAGGTTGTGTGTTTTTGTGTGTCCCTGCCTCCATCACTGCTTTTAAATATGTGTTCAAGCAGAAGCCATGCACATCAAAGTTTGCTGAGTTTGAAGTGATAAAATATGGTTTGTCACTAAACCAGGATCAAAATTTTCTAACTGCTGTGTGTGGTGGAGGGACACACACATGCTAATCATGCTGAACTATGGTTTAGTTTAAATAGCCCTTTTACCACAGTTTGTCAGTGGCTTGTATTTTACTAAAGGCCTGGCAAAGTGTTTGCAAAAGGCCAGATCCAAAGAACTATTTCCAGGCATTCACACTGGATTTGACATGTTCAGTGGAAAATTTGACCTTTTTTCCTTTGACCAGCAAGATATCTCCTCTCTCCAGCTGCCGTATCACACACTTGTTTGGACATATGGAATTAGTTACACAGATTTTGGGGTTCAGGTCAAAATGTAATGCAGGTTTATTTTTCAGTCAAGAGATGACTGATTTCCAAAAAGAACCTTGCTACGAAAACATCTAGTTAAATTTGACTGCATGCTTTAAGACCAGCATGTACACCAATAGCAATTGGCAGTTTCTTGTTTATTTCAAATGTGATATTGATGAAACGGCTATAATGTCATGCTGTATTGGCCCGTGGGCAAGCTCAGCAGCTATATCAGCAGAATAGCTGCCTGTAGGCAAGGGGGGCTTGTATTCCCCCCCCCCAGCCTTAGTTCTCTCTAGTTTAGCATTCAGCATCTAAGCATGCAGGAAGATGGGTCAAGGAATGGTCAATGTATTAGCTCAGAGCCACCTGGGGTCTAATCTGGGGTTCCTAACAGGCAAAGTTCTGATGCTCTGCCAAGAGTGTCTGTGTGATGCTGGGAAGGTGCCTTGTTAACCAGATAGTGTAGATCTTGGAGCAGTTAATGCCTTGCCAGGCAATTAGAGGCTTTGCTTATCAGCTATTGTTATGCTGTAAGAGCCCCATCACCGGAGGGCTATGCTGGGAAAGCTATGACTTAATTCTTTGTCTATTAGTTGGTCATTACTGTGTTGTAAACATGTATCCTATAAAAATGCTCTCCGTTACCCAGTTCGGTGTTCAGACTGTGGCAGCGGTTTATGCAAAACCATGCAAGTTTGTTCCACTCATATTGGGTATGTGCGTATGCTGAAAGTTACTCAATAAACTTCTCCTTTTAAGTAAATCTGCTGGGTCTAGCCTATTCATTTCCCTGGTATCTCTGGAATCTGGAAGCCCATCAGCCTTGGGGCAATACACATGCTTTGTATGATTTATTTATTTTTAGTGTTGTGCTTTCATTGATGGTGACTACTTTCTCGTATTTATAATGCTTAGATTATCAAGCACATCAACATCTAACAAAAGGAGCTCACAGAGCCAGGCACCAAGAGGAATAAACTTTGATGATGAATCAGATGAGGTATAAAAATATTTTCCTACAGTATACTTCCTTTAATTTGTATACAAAATATCAGTTGGACAGTGTTTTGTGTGCATGTTAAAATTTCTTCACATTTGTTTAGTATTAGACTGTCTTGTTCCCTAACTTTATTTTCAGAACTCATTTACATTTCCCAGGTATATTGTGTCCACTAGCTTGTGTCTCTAAAAAAAAAATAGTAACAATTACTAGGAGATGGTGTGAGAAACCCTGTTAACTAATTTGGGAAGCAGTAGTGTGATAGATTCATTGAGGTCTAGTAATACCATTTTCAGCTGAGGTCAAAATGTCCTCAGTAGCTAAGGAGTGCTTTTTTAGTTTTGGCCCTGCATCTTTGGAATTACCTGACATCTGAAATTCACCAGGTCTGGCTTTTTGTTCAGGCATGCAGTTAAGACTATGCTTTCCTAGGCAGGCACTCAGTCTTCGAGCATATTAGACAATTATTTGGATTGTATTTTAGAGTGGCACAAATTGATGGATCTGCTATTGTAGGGTTTAATTAACAGTTTTGCTGGGTTTAAATGTCATAATTTTGTTCTCTATTTTGAGATTTTTTTTTAATTGAAAAGTGGTTTATAAATGTGTAAATATAACTAAGTAGGTAAGTTTGTTGTTGTTATATGCCTTCAAGTCGATTATGACTTATGGCGACTCTATGAATCAGCAACCTCCAATAGCATCTGTTATAAACCACCCTGTTCAGATCTTGTAAGTTCAGGTCTGTGGCTTCCTTTATGGAATCAATCCACCTCTTGTTTGGTCTTCCTCTTTTTCTACTCCCTTGTATCCAAAGTATGATAACCTCAGTTTCATCATTTTAGCTTCTAGTGATAGTTCTGGTTTAATTTGTTCTAACACCCAATTATTTGTCTTTTTCTCAGCCCATGATATGCACAAAGCTCTCCTCTACAACCACATTTCAAATGAGTTGATTTTTCTCTTATCCTCTTTTCTCACTGTCCAACTTTCACATCCATACATAGAGATCGGGAATATCATGGTCTGAATGATCCTGACTTTAATGTTCAGTGATACATCTTTTCATTTGAGGACCTTTTCTAGTCCTCTCATAGCTGCCCTCCCCAGTGCTAGCTGCCTTCTGATTTCTTGACTATTGGTTTCATTTTGGTTAATGACTGTGCTGAGATATTGATAATCCTTGACAAGTTCAATGTCCTCGTTGTCAGCTTAAAGTTACATAAATCTTCTGTTGTCATTACTTCAGTCTTTTTGACGTTCAGCTGTAGTCCTGTTTTTGTGCTTTCCTCTTTCACCAAGATTTGTTTCAAATCATTACTGGTTTATGCTAGTAGTATGATACCATCTGAATATCTTAAATTATTGATATTTCTCCCTGCAATGTCCCTCTACGTATAGATGAAACAAGTAGGGTGATAAAATACACCCCTGTCTCACACCCTTTCTGATAGGGAATCAATTGGTTTCTCCATATTCTGTCCTTACAGTAGCCTCTTGTCCAGAGTATAGCTTTCGCATCAGGCCAATCAGATGCTGTGGCATCTCCATTTCTTTTAAAGCATTCCATAGTTTTTCATGGTCTACACAGTCAAAGGCTTTGCTGTAATCTATAAAGCACCAGGTGATTTCCTTCTGAAATTCCTTGGTCCGTTCCATTATCCAACGTATGTTTGCAATATGATCTCTGGTACCTCTTCCCACTTCTCGCTCCATATATGGTAAGGGCCTTTGTTGTAGAATCTTGAGCATTACTTTACTTGCATGGGATATTAAGGCAATAGTTCGATAATTACTGCATTCCCTGGGATCCCCTTTCTTTCGAATTGGGATATATATTGAATGCTTCCAGTCTGTGGGCCATTGTTTAGTTTCCCATATTTGTTGACAGTTTTTTGTCATTTGGACAGATTCAGTTTCAGTGACTTGTAGCAAAGCAACTCTATTGGTATGCCATCTGTTCCTGGTGATTGGTTTCTTCCAAGTATTTTAAGAGCAGCTTTCACCTCACATTCTAAAATTTCTGGTTCTTCATCATACGGTTCCTCCGTGAATGAATCTGTCATCCTTGCATCTCTTTTATAGAGTTGTTCAGTGTATTACTTCTGTCTTCCTTTTATTTTATCTTGCTCAGTCAGTGGGTTCTCCTGTTGATTATTCAACATCCCTACTCTTGGTTTAAATTTCCCTTTCATTTCTCTAACCTTTTGGAATATGGCTCTTGTTCTACCCTTTTTGTTGTCCTTTCCTATTTCTATATAGTAACTATTGTAATAGTTCTCTTTGTCCCTACGTACTAGTCGCTGTATTGTTGCATTTAGGGTTCTAACAATGTTTCTATCTACCTTTGCTTTTGCCTTCCTTCTCTCTTGTAACCATTTTAAGAGTTTCTTCAGTCATCCATTGAGGTCTTTCTTTCTAACTAGAGGTATTGCCTTTTTGCATTCTTCCCTGATAATGTCTCTGGCTTCAATCCATAGTTTATTTATTTATTTATTCAATCTGTATCCCGCTCTTCCTCCCAGCAGGTTCTTGTGGTTCTCTATCAATTAAGTTTAAAGCCTCAAACCTGTTCCTTATTTGATCTTTATATTCTTCTGGGGTGTTATTTAAATTATATTTTGGTATTATGATTGCTTAGTTGTTCTTTAGCTTTACTCTGATTTTTGATATGACCAGTTCATGATCTGTACCGCAGTCTGCACCTGGTCTTGTTTTTGCCAAAAGTATGGAACTTCTCCATCTTCTGCTACCAATTGTATAATCAATTTGATTCCTATATTGACCATCTGGTGATGTCCGCGTGGTCTTTTCGGTTGCTCAAAAAATGTGTTCGCAAGAAACAAATTATTGGCTTCACAGAATCCAACAAGTCTTTCTTCTGCTTCATTTCTATCTCCTAAGACCCATTTTCCCACAATTCCTAGTTCTTCTCTGTTCTCTTCTTCTGCATTCCAGTCCCCCGTGATTATCAGCACATCTTGTTTTGGTGTGTGATTAATTTCTTCCTGTAGTTCTGCGTATAATCTTTCCAGTTCTTCTTCTGCGTTTGCTGTTGGAGCATAAACTTGGATGGTGTTTGTGTTAATACTTTCCCGTTAAATCTCATTGATATCACTTGCTCAGACCTTGTGTTACAGCTCTTAATTGCCTTTGCTACATTACTTCTCACTATTAAAGCAACCCCGTTTTTTCTTAATTTCTCATTCCTTGCATAAAATATTTTGTAGTTGCCTGATTGAAAATGTCCCATATCCGTCCATTTTAATTCACTCACACCATTGTAATGTGGATGTGTTCAATTTCTTTCTTGACAATTTCTAACTTTCCCTGGTTGATGCTTCTCACATTCCATGTTCTTATTGTGTATGTCATACAATTCCGGACTCTGCTTTCGCATCTGTGCTCATCAGCCTCTGGGTTTCCTTTGAGCTATGACCCAGCTGCGTCATTAGTCACAGTGCTACTCGTACTTGCCGGTTCTTCCCGTTTCTTGGTGAGTGCTTTCTGACCTGGGGGTCTCATCTTCCAGCACTATCTTGTGTTTATTTTGGATAGTCTATTCATAGGGTTTTCATGGTAAGAGGTATTCAGAGGTGGTTTATCATTGCCTTCCTCTGAATCTGGATGCATCTTAGTCTGGTGTCTCAGCTTTGACCATTCCACCTTGGGTGCCCCTGCTAGGAATCTAGCCTCTTGGTCTAGATTCCTGACGGCATTGCTCTCTGCTTCTTCAACATTCTCAAACCCCTTCATCACACTAAGGTGTGCATCCTAGAGGGGGGCAGAATCTATAAAGATTTTATTTTACCGATTTTTATCTAGAACTTTATAATGGAATAGTCGAAGGACAGCCAAGGGAAGTGGATTATTTTCTTGAAAAGGATAGAAAGCCAGCACTCCTGGTAGCTCAGAAGGAATTTCTTCAGACTCCACTCACTGGTGCAGAAGTACCCAGTTTCGTTCTTTTAATTATGTTAGGGCACTGGATCCAAACAGATAAGAGCTTAAGATCATAAGAAGAGCCTTATAGATCAAGCCAATGCCCATCTAGTCCAGTATCCTGTTCTCACAGTGGCTAGCCAGATACCTATGAGAAGCCTACAAGCAGGATCTGAGGCAAGAGCACGCTCTCCTCCTGTGGTTTCCAGCAACTGGTATGCTGCCTCTGACTGTGGAGGTAAAACATAGCCTTCATAGTTAGTACCCATTAATAGCCTATCCTCTATCAATTTGTTTAATCCTTTTTAGAGCCATTCAAGTTCCCGGTCAACATCTAACATCTGGTGGAAGCAAATTCCAGAGTTTAACTCTGCATTGCATGAAAAAGTACTTCCAATGGAAAGCAGCAATTTTTTGCCATTAAAAGCTTCTTTGAATGTGAGGCTAAGACTGATAGCGCAGAAAGTGTTGTTTTGGATCCACTGGACACCTGGTACCAGCTATTTTTCTTTGTTAAAGAGATTTAACTAGATAACAAATGTGCATCTGGAGCAAACCTTTAACGCCTAGTTCTGGAATTGTCCTGCTCCTCTTCCCTTTTGGTGGAAGCATGTTTATTCTAAGAATAAATTTGGTTTCAAATGCATCTCCTCCAATGAGCAGAGGCAACAGCAGCAGCTGACAGTAGGGAAGGAATTTTTGCAGCATCTTGTCCCCCTGCTCGCAGCAGCAACAACATCTGCTGCCAATGAACAACAACCTGAACAGCGACTGGTCTGAGGTGGGGCAGTGTGAGTGGCAGTGCAGCAAGCCAGCTGGACTCTACCTGTCCCATGAATTGATGTTCTGGGAGGGGGAGAGACAAGGCAGGCTAGTGACTGGTGAGAGGTGGAGCAGTGCAGCTGGCTTTGGTCACCAGTTTGGGAGCAACAGGGGGTCTGCACCCCACTAACAACAGATGATGGACTGAAGTGGAAGAGATCTCCGAGTGGAAGTCAGAGAAGAAAAGCACCCCAGGGTGGCAGACTAGGATGGAGAACACCGCACCTGGAGAATACTTCCAGGTGAGAAATGTGAGAGTTGGCAGGGACAGGTTCTGCTGTCCCTGGATCGATATCTGAGGTACCATAGGGAAGACTGCAGTCACCAGTAGTGTAAGCAATTGTGGAAATTGGGGGTGGTTTAGCTCCTATTTCCAGTAAACGTTACTTTAAGTATATATATCTTGATGTTGCTGCTGCTACTGCTGAGGGTGGGAAGAGGTTAAGGTACAATACTATTTTTTCCCCTATTAGTTGATTATTTTGTTTTATTTTTACTGCATTACATTTAGCTGATTATTCTACTGTCTTTGTTGCATGTTTATTGCTCTGCCATTGCTGGTTAGTTAAATTGCTGTGGGGTTTATGAAGTACTGGGGAGTCTCTGCAGATATGTTTCTTTCAGACTTTGTTTGAGACATGATGTGTCAGGGCAATAGAAGATGGAGAAGAGAAGGTAAGGGATGCTGTTTTTACAAGGAGGCTACAGTGTGTGTGTTTTTATACTGGCCAGGTGTTTGAACAATGAGGTAAACTGTTTCTCAGTGTGGTTTTACATATATTCGCTGCTGAATTGTTGTTGTTATGACTCTGTAGTTTAAACGATGTATTATTTTGTATGTTTGTTTCTCTTATTGGTTGATAGCAGCCCTGACCTCCAGATTGGAGGAAAGGCAAGTGAGAATCTTGATTTGGGTGACCCCTGCACTTTAAGGCTGGGCTCCCACAGTGTGGAATATGCCACTAGACCAGTAGGCTTTGATTTTGAGATCAACTCTTGTAACAGTAGAACCTGTTTTGCAGCCCGCAACAGGACGACTGAATCTGTAACATATTGCTTCACGCAATTCATATGCGCTTATGCTCGGAATGCCATTGCTTAAATTTGAGGAAGACTGGCAAGAGTTCTTGGAACTATTTTGGAGGCTGATAACAATAGGAAAGAATTGAATGGAGACTCTTAAGTATATTTTCAGAAACAACATGGACTTTTTTTCCTTCTCAAATGAGGTTTTATGTTGTATTTTATAACAGAAATAGTTACAAAAATAGTTAAGAACTGTGTCATCGCATTTTCTTGCAGATCCCACTGTAAAGTGTCATACATTGATTCCAATTTGCTCAAATGACATTGCTCTTCTTAAAAATGTGAGTCTGTTGATGTCTTGATGAAATTGTCTGTCATTATTTAACAGGAGGATTTATTCAAGAGTACAAGAAGAAGCAGGCGATAATTTCAGAGACCACTGTACGGAGGAATAATGCAGAGAAAGACGGTGGGAAACCTTCTGAAATTTTGTAAAGGAGCCTTATGGTGTATGCAGCTTTTCCCAAACAATTTCACTGTTAATTATATGTTGCCTGAAATGCTTTGCTTCCTTGGAAGATTGTCACTTATTCTCTATATACAGTATCACATAATGTGAATAAGAATACTCAATTGTAATGGCAGTTGTAGTAGCCAAACCATACTCCCCCACCTCCTATTGAATTAAAATAGAGGAAATATTTTTTTTAAAATGAGGTGTTTTTTTCTGTTGCTAAGAAACATTCACGGATTTCCCCCCATTATCTTTTTTTTAATATTGCAGAGAAATAAACTGGAACTGCTGTGTAAGTGAACAGACACTGTTCTTGCTTTTTAAGTTGATTAAGTCTTTTACTTTAGTCATAGAAGGAATGCTGCATGACCTAAAATTGATCTGGAGGTGTTCAGTATTGAAACTTAAATCTAGGTTGGTTGCATCATGTAAGTGGAGGCAGTAAGAACAGCTTGCTGAGCCCTTGGATATGAAATGTGACTTTCATTCTGAAACTATAATCTTAAAAGTAGGATTCATTACGAGGAATCTCAGAACATACAGAATAGGATAATACCTCATTCCATATGCTTAAGGATGCTTTCCTAGGAATTCCTAGAGCTGGTTCTGTTGAGCTGATGCTTGTTGTATGCCTGTAAATTGTCAGAACAGTTGAGTTTTATTGATATGGATAGAAAATAGCCAATTGCAATGGTATATGGATAAAATGCCATGGTCCATCTGGCATTTCTTATTTTTCTCTTTGCCCTCAGTATTGTATCTCTGCCCGAAATATGCCTGTTGTTTCAAAGACTTTGGAAACATCTGTTCAGAAAAGGAGTACCTGAAGATAAATTCCAGCATTACACATTGTGGGAGTGGTTCTTAAGAACCACGTTGGTCTTGATAAATTTTGAGTGGTGCAGTATATTTTTACATGGAAAGTCTATTCGCAGTCGGATTATGATTATATTTTTAGAGACATTTTAACTGTCCTAGAAAAAAAACATACAGAAGAACTAAGAATGTTATATTTGTGATATTGAACAATTAAATATTGAAGTTTTTTAAAAAATTATATTTTGCGTTCAAGATTTCTGGTAGGCTCATCATGCTTTATGTTTCGAATAGTTCTGAATATCAAACACAGAAGCAGAACAGAGGCTCTCCATTATGCTGCAGTAAGAAGAAAGGTATGGTAGCTACAGGATCTGCATACATAGGTTTCATTCCTGAACTTTTATCCTTGACTTTTTTGTGGGGTGCCTTTATGCCCTGAAGCCCCAGAGTTTCTCTCTACTTCATTCACAATCTGTTTTGGTCTCCTGGTCTGTCACAGCTAGAGTATAGGAACTATTGTCATTACAGTCATTTTGTAAACAAAGAAGGGTGGATTACAGTCTAACCTTTAGTTGTTAAATACTGAAGTGTCAGAAGAAAAGAGCTGCAGATACAAAATCACTATCAGTTCATAAAGGACAACTCATAGAGTTGGCAGGAAGTAATGGAGTCCTTTAAATTTATTTCAGGCATGGGAACCTATGCATACGCTGAAATCACTATTTGCAGTTCTATAGCCATGTTGGCCTTTTTCCCAAATCACTACAGTAGGAAGAACTTTGTTCTTCACCAGTTGCAAAAGATCCTTGACCCTGTCATGTCACCGAGATGAATGAACAGTAAAACAGCATGTTACCCCTGAGCAATATAAGTATTTACCCCTTGCCTAGAAGGAAATAGGTTTGCAAGAATCCACATCTCCCTGTTACAGCATAGTATCTGTGATTTTAAAACAGGTGTTTTTCCCCCAAGATGAAAATCTGCAGACAGTGCTTGTCAGTTGTGTATGTGCTTTTCATAAATAAAGGATCTAACTTATTAAACCCAACACTATGATTTGCTATGAGTATGAATAAAATATATTATTGAAAATATATTCTCCTATTTCCATGTTTTTTTAAAGATGCCCATATTGTAATGGAGCATACTTGTCAATCCAAGATACAAAGGTTTTAACAATGAGGCAGCGCGGATCTATGTATGTATGATGGGGTCATATGAGTATACATTAAGATATGTTGGTCAGGATCCAGTGAGCTATATTGGGGGAGGAAGGGCTTCCATGTGCCTGTCAGATACCATACTTTTATTAATCACAAGCCACCAGACCATTTTTCAGACTATGTTTGAAACACCTCCCAATTTCAAAAGTTGTTTTCTATGGGCCATGTGAGGTTGCTGTTCCAGAAACACATGTACAACCCGTTGGACACACACAAGTCATTGCACTCTGGCAATTTCTCAAAAAAATGTGCTTTGGGACATAGGAAGCTGCCTTATGCTGAGTCAGATCATTGGTCCATTTAGCTCAGTATTGTTTACTCTGACTGGCAGCAGCTGTCCAGGAGCTTTCAAACCAGGAGTATTGTCCATCTGTGTCTGGAGATGCCCGGGATTGAACTTGGGACCTTCTGCATGCAAAGCAGATGCTCTACCACTGAGCAACAGACTTTTCTCAATATATTTTAACTTATAGCTTGTTGAGACTATTGACCACAGACCTAAGTACATGCATTTGTAAGTAAACTGAAAGCAATGAGGGACACTCCTTTTTTAAAAAAATCAAAATGGCAGGAATCACCTTTGTTAATCAGAATGGTGTTTGTGTTCTCCATAGGACAATTACCTTTCTTTGTAGTATTATTTCTAGAAAAAACATAATGGAGCAATCTTCATTGTTGGGGTGTTTTGTACAAATGCCTCAACAACACCCTAGGCTGTCACTCTATCTCCAGATGGATGCTTCTGAAGGGTGTGCGTGTGTTTGTGAACCTTTTCAGATAGTGTGAAAGTTTGGGTTCTTCAGCACAAGGTTGAGACTAGCCTAAAATTTACTTGAACATATACTTCTAAATTGGACTATCCTCTTGAACACAACATCGCAAACACTGACCAAGCCAGGAGCCACTGCTGTGCAGCAGTGACATAAGCCAGAATTATAGTCGCTGATAGATTGTTTTCCCCCTTCATCTACCCTTGATTTTTGAGAAAGAATGGAAGCAGAAAATAGAACCCAGGGGAGAGTGTGTGTATAGATGAAATAGGCATGTCAAAGTAGTCATAATACTGTAAATCAGTAGGTAGAATTTCTTAATTAGCTTCCTATAAGAGGCTCTGAGTGCCTTGATTATTTGAGAGACCTACAAAGATTACAGCAATTATATGGAATGTCCACTGATATTTTACCAAGAGATTTCTGCAGCTTGCTCAAAGTCATAAAGACTGTATTGCCTTACAAAAGCTGAGTATGTTTTGTTATGTATCCTATTGACTGGGCATGCAACGCTGCTCATAGAGGAGCTGTTTTTTAATTTGAAGAGAGATGCTGATTCCCCCCAATCTCCTGGAAATGATTACTTGCTATATATGACTTTACCTCACTTACTTGGCTAATGCTCTGTGAGATCCGAAAAGTTTCCAGTGAATGGGAGCTTGAGATTGTCTGAACTTCCAAACATCTCTGACTTTTATCTTGGATGAACTATATGCTTGCAGACTGGCAGAGCTTTCTGGACGGGAAAAGATATGGGTCAGGTTCACAAAGTCTGCTTGTAAAAACCCTCCTCATTGTGGCATACTCCTTTATCATAGTGTTCTCCCTCTATGGCAATGTCTTGGTGTGTCACGTCATGATCAAAAACAAATGGATGCATTTTGCCACCACCCTGTTCATAGCAAATCTCGCTGTAGCAGACTTAATGATAACCTTTCTCTGTTGGCAGCGGTGTGTCGAATGCGTGTGCCCAGAGGAATAGCTCTCGTTGAAGATACCCACACACAGGCCGTTATTTGTTAAGAGTCTTTACTGACAGGATTTCTTACAGGAACGGATACAATACAGATACAGATAGTAATGCTTTCCTTTACACTCCTAACATCCCCACACCTTGTAGTTTCTTTTTCAAGGCTTTATAGACTGGGTTAGCTCTGTGCCAGCTGCAGCCTCTTCTTTGCACTGTCCTTGAGCTGCTGCACACCTTAACCCTTTACTTGTCTTTCGTTTCTGTCTTTCTGGAAAACTAGACAGATAGACTTCCCAGCAGCCTACAGTTCCCACCTTTTCCATAAAGACAATTTTCACAGTTACAGTCATTTTCTATAGACATATTCTACCGTTCTGGCGATCTTCATTTTATACAATCCAGGTACAATGTTTCACCATCGTCCTTGTCTTTGCACCTCATTGTGTCTTGGCCCTTTACTATACCAATCTGAAACCTCTCAGGTGGCTTTCCTAGATTCGCTCTTTCTGAGCGTCTCAATGTCACCGGAGGCTCTGTTTCCTCTTTGCCTCTCTCATTCACGCTAGCAAGAGGTTGTTCCTCTTCCTCTTGTTTTATCCCTTGCTCTATCTCTTGTTCAGTGGGTTCATCCTGTTGCCTAGTTCGACATACTCAGTGTTATCCCAATCCTGTTCTTGGACTTTGATGCTTCTGCTAAGCACCACCCTTCTTTGATTCTGTATCCAGATATGGTAATAGGCATTTTGGAATCCCAGTACATGTCCTTTTTGTGCTCTGGGAGCCAGTTTCCCCTTCTGTTTTCCCTTGGGGATGTGCACCCAGCACTTGGCCCAAATCTCACAATTTGCTGCAGTTTTGCTTTCTTTCCATTGAGTTTTTCATATGGTGACATGTGTATTGCCCTATGATACAGCCTGTTTTGAATATAATTTGCGTACAACATACACTCTCTCCAAAAAGCATTCGTTAAATCAGAGTCCCTTAACATGGCTCTAGTTGCATCCTGTAGTGTTCTATTTTTTCTGTCTGCTATACCGTTCTGAAACTGAGAAAATGGGGCTGTTAAAGTATGTTCTATCCCTTTCCTTAACAGATACTGCTCTAGTGATTTACCAGTGAATTCTCCCCCTTGGTCAGAGTGTATTCGTTGGATTGTTATACCATGTTGCACCTCAATCCTTTTCACAAACAGTTTCAGTTTCCCCTCTGCTTCGTCTTTCGCATGTAACAAATATATGTTGCAAAACCTGGTATAGTCATCTACTATTACTAGGACATATTTGGCACCACCTTGGGAGCTTTGAAACGGTCCTGCAAGATCAATATGGATAGTTTGATATGGTGCACTGGTGCTGCTCTCTGCTTCTTTACATGTGGGAGCAACTGTGGCTTTAGTTTGATTACATACATCACATTCCACATGCTGGTTACACTCATTGAATGTTACATCCTTACTATTATTGGGTGTTTTTATGACGGTACCGAAATTAGCATGGCCAAGTTTTCTGTGCCATAGGTGAATGCATCTATCATGAGGTTTCTTGTTTGCTATCATAGTGGCACTTCCTGTGGGGTTTAATTGTATGTAAAACAGTGAATTCTCAAAATACCCTTTTAAATAGAGCTTGTCCCCTTTCTTTATCTCACATGTCCCTTGACTAAACGTGACAACATATCCCATAGCGTTTAGTTTCCTAACAGACATGATATTACTCTCTAAACCTGGGACATACAATACGTCAGTCATTACAGTGTTAAGTACACTCAACTTTACAGTTCCCCTCCCCAATACCTGTCTGTGCGTGCCATCCGCAAGCACAACATCTTCTTTCGTGGGAATTGTAGTTTTGAATAATGTTTTGTCCTTAACCATACTGTGGGTAGTGCCTGAGTCTACAACCCATACAGTGCAATCTCTGTCCTCTTTTCTTGAACCTGATACTCTTACGACTTGCACTTTCGAAGACTTTCTTCCTTGTCCTTTCCGCTTCGCGTCACAGTCTCTTCGTAGATGAGTATTAGAACCACACAAGTAGCAGGCCTTTAGTCTGAAAGACCGTGCTTCCGTGTCCTTAAAGTTTAGCTTTCTGCTTTCTCTTTTCTCATTTCGCTCCCTTCCTTCGGCTTCATTTCGTCTCTTCCACTCCTGGAGCAGCTTGCCCGATACGTACTTGACTGTCAGACCCTCGTCTGGCATGGCTTCTGACGAGCTCACGACCGGATCCCATGACGAATTTAGTGAAGAGAGAATGATATACACTTGTTGCAACTGTGTGTGCACCACAGTCCTTTCTTGCAACTCTGCAAACAGTTTCTTAATGTCCAGTAAGTGAGCAGACATTGTCCCGTCATCAGGCAACTTCATCTGATAAAGTCTGCGTGCTAAATGGATTTTACTGCTGACTGTTTTTCTTACGTGCACCTCGTTTAACGCAATCCATATCAGCCTCGCCGTCGGCTTATCTTGTATATACAGCAACTGGGAATCATCTACTGCCAAGATGATAAATGCCCTTGCTCTTTCATCCATTCGAATCCATGGAGCCGGTTGCGGTTCCGCCAGTGGGTCATTCACAATTACCTGCCATAAATCTTCCTTAGTAAGGAACGCTTGCATCCTTAATCGCCAACATGAATAGTTTCGATCGGTGAGCCTTTCCAATGGCATCCCTGTGACGCCCTTCCCTGGCTCTCCCTGTCAGGTTCCTACCTGCTCGTGGTTACTGCCTGTCTCTAGGCACCACCAGGGACTCCACCAGTCCGGACTGTCCTTTATATGGTTTCTCTCCCCGCTCTAGCACAGATCTCAACAGATCCCCCTGCTAGGCAGCACCACCAGTCACGTCCTATAACCAGTAGTCCCAGAGACTCTGCCTGAGTCTCCCTCAATTAGGTTACCTCTGTGACTGCGTGCTTAAACTGTCCCAATCCCTTTGATTTACTCAGACTGCTTATTATTCTGGTTTGCTCTGAATACTTGTGGTGTTATATTCTTCCCTTCACCCGCTGCCACCATTTGTCACTCGTCAGCCTTCGTTATTTACCTCACCCTCCCTTCTGGTCTGTGAAACCCCAGCCAAGGATCAGGCCTTTGGTAAACCAAATAAGTATTTTATTATATAACAGAGATAACAAGATTTCTTTAAAAGGCACTTAAGCATATGGTTACATCTATTCCTGAGGTACTGGTCTTAGTATTAATCCGAACTCCACCCTCTCCTCTCAAAACCCACCAAAACAACCCTCTCAAGTCCACCAACGTCCACCAACGTCCACACCACATCCACCTCACATCCACCCAGATTTACCTGTCATTCTTCCTTTTTATACTGTCAGCCATTTTAAACACTCAGCCAATCATCCAGCATTCTACTGCCCATTCACTCCCCCTCCTCTTTCATTCTACTTACCAGGTATCTCCTATACAAACAGCACTTACCCTATTTACACTAATACAGGAACATCACATTTCCCCCCCTTAACATAACGGCAGAGTGTTATTCCTGTTCCAGGATTTATACGCCGCATTAACAAATAAACAAGTCTCTATGGGGACAATGTCTTTTTTGTCACGTCACTGCAGTCCCAGCCACTTGCCTGGAAAGTCCATCGGCCAGTACATTGTCCTTGCCTTTTATGAACTGGAAGTCCACTTGATAGTCCTGTAGGGCCCAGGACCACCTCTGCAGCATAGTGTTATGGTTTTTCATAGTCTGCAACCATAACAAGGCCCGATGATCCGTTGTTACCGTGAATCTTCGTCCCCACACGTATGGGCGCAACTTGTTCAGTCCCCACACGACCGCTAGGCACTCCTTTTGGACCGACAAATAGTTTTTCTCCCTTGGCGTCAGCTTGCGACTCAGGTACGCCACTGGATGTCTGGTGCCTTCTCTCTCCTGCAGCAAGACGACTCCCAGCGCGAGGTCCGACGCATCTGTAGCCACGATGAATGGTTGCTCATAGTCTGGTGCTATTAATATGGGTCCTTGGCACAAGGCTTGCTTCAGCAGATCAAAAGCCTTCTGACATTCATCCGTCCATACCACACGCTCAGAACACTTCTTTGTTAATTCATGCAAGGGGGTTGCTATTTCCCCAAAATTTCTCACAAACTTCCTATAAAAACCAGCCACACCTAGAAATGCCCTTACTTGTTTTTTGGTTAAGGGGATAGGCCACGCTTGTATTGCCTCCACCTTGCTCCATAAGGGGGTGATTTTCCCACCCCCCACCTTATGTCCTAAATAGATTACTTCCTTTAGTCCAAACTGGCATTTCTTAGCTTTTATTGTGAGGCCTGCTTTTCTTAAGACCTCTAATACTGTTGTTAGGTGTTGGACATGCTCAGGCACCGATTTGCTAAAAATGGCCACGTCATCAATATAGGCCACTGCAAAATCTGACATGCCTCGCAACACAGTATTGATTAGCCTCTGAAATGAACTTGGTGAATTCCTTAGTCCCACTGGTAAGGTCACAAACTCATATAACCCATCTGGTGTACTGAAGGCAGTTTTGGCTCTGGATTGCTCGTCTAGTTCCATTTGCCAAAATCCTTTACAGAGATCTAGTGTAGAGATAATGGTTGCTGCCCCCAATAACTCTAACATTGCGTCTACCCTGGGCATAGGATACGCATCTGGGACCGTGATTTTATTGATTAGCCGATAATCAATGCAAAACCTTGTCGTTTCATCTTTTTTCGGAACCAGGACAATACTTGAGGCCCAGGGACTGATGGATTCCCTGATCACTCCTAACTCCAGCATATCTTCCACCTCCTTTTTGATCTCACTCAAAACTTTCCCATTCACACGGTATGGCATAGATCTGATTGGGGCATGATCTCCAGTATCAATAGAATGTATAACTATACTGGTTCGGCCAGGTTTATTACTAAAGAGATTCCTATAAGTTTTCAAAACTCTCAGAATCTCTTCTTTTACTTCCTCCTTCACCTCTTCTGACCATTCCACTTGATCTACCCCTCCTTTGTCTTTGCTTTCCTGTACCAAATCCGGAAGTTCAGGCCCACTTCCCTCAGAGAATAAGGTAACTTGCAACACCTGTGCATCCCTGGTATGGTAAGGCTTTAACATATTTACATGAACCACTTTGCTTTTGTTTAATTGGTCTGTGGTGATTACATACGTCACTGTGTCAAGCCTTTCTCTGATGGTATATGGTCCTTCCCAGTTAGCCTGTAATTTGTCATGTTTCCTGGGTATGAACGCCATAACCTTATCTCCCACATCATACACACGTTCCCTGGCTGTTCTGTCATACCAGTAACTTTGCTTCTGCTGTGCTTGACTCAAATTCTTTTTCACCACCTCCATCATTGATGTTAATTTATTGCGGAATTCCAATACAAAATCTACTACAGATGTTTTGTACTCTCCCAGGGTTCCTTCCCATGAATTTTTTAATAGTTCCAAAGGTCCCCTCACTTTTCTAGTGAACATGAGTTCAAAGGGTGAGAAGCCTGTTGACTCTTGAGGGACTTCTCTGTATGCAAATAAGAAGCATCCCAACCGTTCATCCCAGTCTTGTGGGTGATCTTGCACATAGCTTCTTATCATGCCCTTCAAAACTCCATTGAATCTCTCAGTTAGCCCGTTAGTGGCGGGATGGTAAGTAGTGGTCTTTAGATGTTTTAGACCACAACATTTCCACATACATTGCATCACTTCTCCCATGAATACACTGCCTTGATCTGTCAACACTTCATGAGGGAAACCCAGCCTCATAAAGATTTTTAATAAAGCCTCTGCCACTACAGGGGCTTCTACAGATCTTAGTGCTTCTGCGTCTGGGTACCTGGTGGCAAAATCCACCACCACCACTAGATATTTCTTGCCATGCCTTGTGGGTTTGGAAAAAGGGCCCACCAAATCTATTCCCACTCTATAAAAGGGTTGTCCAATTATAGGAAGGGGCTTTAAGGGTGCCTTAGTCTTTACTCCACTTTTTCCCACCTTTTGGCATATACCACAAGATAGACAATGTTGTTTTACATCTTTGGAGATGTTTGGCCAATAATAGTGTGCAGCCAATCTCCTCTTGGTCTTTTTTATTCCCAGATGTCCTGCACATGGGACATCGTGGGCTACCTCTAGCAATCTGGTTCTGTATTTGCTAGGTACTATCAATTGCTTCACTGGTTCACATTCATCCTTTCTCTCAGCAGGCATCCACAGTCTATATAAAATCCCATTCTCACACACAACTTGATTCCTCAGTTTGTCAGTGAAAGGAATCTGTTGGGTCAGGGCTGGTATCCTTATTCAGTTCTTCTCTGAAATGCTCTGTCTCTTCCCCAGAGACCAGCTGATACAGTTTGTCTCCTTCAGCAGGCCTGCTAGTGGTTGTTATGGCGACCTGAGGCTCGCCAACAGTTTCCACCCTGTTTGTTTCAGCCCCCCTTAACATGGCTTCTGTTTCTCTGCCAAGTTGCTGTCTGGTCATCACATATATTTTCCCTTGGGCTCCCATAACATCTCTTCCCAGTATTACTGGTTCTTGTTGCTGGGCATTAATGCCTACTTTATATCTGCCCTCTCGGCCTCTCCACGCCATTTTCACCAGGGCCACAGGCAAGCTTTCTGGTTGACCCCTCACTCCTTGGATATTCACAGTTTCCTGAGGTAATATTTCTTCAGATTTTATTAAATCTGGCCTCAGTAACGTCTGAGCGGCACCAGTGTCAAGCAATGCCCAATAATTTGCCCCTTGTACACTCACTTCCTCTCTCAGACTTGAATCAAGGTCTGTTACTTCTGTCCAGTTTATCTGGCAAAACTGAACCTTTTTCGCTGTTTCTAAAGCCTTGGGCTCTGTTTTCACTGCCCTTGTCTGAGCAGGATTACTAATGGGGTTGGCAACCTCACATTGAAAACGTAGGTGCCCCGGTCTACCACATTTGTAGCATAATTTCTCCTCTGTTTTAGGGTACACAGATCCACTCTGGGGTGTCCTGTGCCCTTCAGATTTTACTGGAGGACTCACTCGCTGTGGTACCACATCCCTTCTGCCAGCATTATATGGTCTGGGTTTAAAATCTCTTGATGTTTTCCCCACCCAGCCAGTTCTGTTGGAGGCAAAGTGATCCGCCATCTCGGCGGCCTCCCGCACAGATGTAGGGGAACGGTCCTTGACAAGGAGCCTTATTTCTGGTGGTAACTGATGGTATAATTGATCCAGTATCATGAGGTTTTTCACCTCCTCCACAGACTGAGCTTTGGCACTACTCATCCACTTTCCAAATATATCCATCAACTTTGCTCCCAGTTCAACAAAAGACCTTCCTGCTTGGATCTGACAGTTTCGGAAAAGCTTTCTAAAATAATCAGTCTGAATCTTTTGTAGACTGCCTCTTTAAACTCAGCATAGGTGACGGGCTTGTCTTAGGGAAAATATTGGTATACCTCTGCCAATTCCCCTTTGATCAGGTTTGATAAATACTGCATGTATTTATCTTCAGGTAGCCCCCACGACTGAGCTGCCTTTTCAAAGGTTGTGAGATAAATTTGAGGATCTTGACCAGGCTCATAGACAGCAAAGTCCTTTGGAGTAATTTTTATTTTTGCTCCATCTCTGTCTTTCCTTGTCTCATCAGAATGAAACTTCTCTCTTTCAAATTTTAACTTTTCTACCTGTAATTCCGCATCCACTCTCATTCTCTCAAATTCCAACTCCCTCTGTTTTTCCTTCTCTGCACCTTCCATCCTCAATCTCTCAGTTTCCATCTTCAACTTCTCAATTTCTAACTCTCGCTGTTTATCTTTCCCATCAGCTTCCATCCTCAATCTCTCAGCTTCCAACTCCCTCTGCTTGTCTTTTTCCTCAGTCTCCCTCCTCAACTTCTCTCTCCTCTCTCAAATACTCTATATAAGCGGGATTGCTTAAGTATCCTTCTGGGATCTCTTCCCTGACAGGTTGTTTTTGCTGGGCAGTTGCAAATCCTATAAGTGCTACCCTCAATTCATCTACCCCTTTACCCTCGTGAGGTAAATTGAATGTTATGCACTTCTCCACCAGCTCCTCTCTTTTCATTTTTATATATTCAGCCATGGTGTTTGAGTTCACTCACTCTTTGCCACACACTCTTTGCCAGTCACTCTCACAAGTAATCTTGTTTTGTTATTTCTGTTTGCCACACCACTGGTAGGGATTCTCTAGTATTCGTATCTCACTGCTACAGCCAACACCTGCGACGTAGTCTCCTGTGTTCGTATCCCACCGCTACTGCCACCACATGTGACGCCCTTCCCTGGCTCTCCCTGTCAGGTTCCTACCTGCTCATGGTTACTGCCTGTCTCTAGGCACCACCAGGGACTCCACCAGTCCGGACTGTCCTTTATATGATTTCTCTCCCCGCTCTAGCACAGATCTCAACAGATCCCCCTGTTAGGCAGCACCACCAGTCACGTCCTATAACCAGTAGTCCCAGAGACTCTGCCTGAGTCTCCCTCAATTAGGTTACCTCTGTGACTGCGTGCTTAAACTGTCCCAATCCCTTTGATTTACTCAGACTGCTTATAATTCTGGTTTGCTCTGAATACTTGTGGTGTTATATTCTTCCCTTCACCCGCTGCCACCATTTGTCACTCTTCAGCCTTGGTTATTTACCTCATCCTCCCTTCTGGTCTGTGAAATCCCAGCCAAGGATCAGGCCTTTGGTAAACCAAATAAGTATTTTATTATATAACAGAGATAACAAGATTTCTTTAAAAGGCACTTAAGCATATGGTTACATCTATTCCTGAGGTACTGGTCTTAGTATTAATCCGAACTCCACCCTCTCCTCTCAAAACCCACCAAAACAACCCTCTCAAGTCCACCAACGTCCACACCACATCCACCTCACATCCACCCCACATCCACCCAGATTTACCTGTCATTCTTCCTTTTTATACTGTCAGCCATTTTAAACACTCAGCCAATCATCCAGCATTCTACTGCCCATTCACTCCCCCTCCTCTTTCATTCTACTTACCAGGTATCTCCTATACAAACAGCACTTACCCTATTTACACTAATACAGGAACATCACAATCCCTGCTGAAAGTGAGACCGCCATGCCCGTAGCCACGTCTCCTGAACGCTCCCAGACACTATTGACGATCACTCACTCTTCCTTGCTGGCTTGCTGAGCTAGCGGGCTTGCTGGGCTAGCTGGGCCCATAACCCTTGTTGGCAGCGGTGTGTCGAATGCGTGTGCCCAGAGGAATAGCTCTCGTTGAAGATACACACACACAGGCCGTTATTTGTTAAGAGTCTTTACTGACAGGATTTCTTACAGGAACGGATACAATACAGATACTAATGCTTTCCTTTACACTCCTAACACCCCCACACCTTGTAGTTTCTTTTTCAAGGCTTTATAGACTGGGTTAGCTCTGTGCCAGCTGCAGCCTCTTCTTTGCATTGTCCTTGAGCTGCTGCACACCTTAACCCTTTACTTGTCTTTCGTTTCTGTCTTTCTGGAAAACTAGACAGATAGACTTCCCAGCAGCCTACATTCTCAACACTCCCTTTACTTTGGTAAGAAAGGGGGGGGGAGAGAGTCTGTTTCTGAGATGATTAAATAGCATAAGACTTGCATCTGGATCTTTTTATTTAGTTCCTTTTATAGGTATATGACTCAAATCTAAAGTGGTTAGGTTTTTTAAAATTTTGCTGTTTTCCAAGCTATTACAGGAGCAAAGAAATAAAACTAGCAATTGCTAGTGATCATCTGCAGGATGGAGATTCAGTGTGTGGGGAGAGAGATAGCTACTAGCTATTCCATACTAAGCTAGGTATGTATTTAAAATATTGTAGTACTTTTTTCTTTTTAACCATCTTGCTGTCAGCAGTGTTGGGTACAATTCATCATTAATGTCTCTTGCACAAGCTCTATTAAAATGAAAAGGGATGTGCAGGACTGTGTAAAAATGATTGATATAAAGTGCTCTGAGCCTATAGTAAAAGCATTGTGTTAATAATTTAATGTATTATCTATGCAGACAGCAAGCATATATATACCATGTATGTGATACACTGGCAGACAGGCGGTTTCCCTGTTCACAAGAAAGCAAACCATCATGCAACCAACAAAGTACAGCATTAGTGGGTTTAAGGGTGTTGAGCGGAGCACATGGAACCCTTCCCCTGTTTAAAAAAGGATCTTTTAAAATTGTTATTTTCAATTTTCTAATGAATGAACATCATACCTAGGGCAGATCCACACCATTCATTTAAAGCACATTAACACACATTTGAATCACATGAATCACACCACAGAATCATGGTAACTTAGTATGTTAAAGGTGGTGGGAACTATAACTGTGAGGGGGAAACTACACTTCCCAGGATTGTTTGGGGAAAGTCATGTGCTTTAAATGTGAATTGGATGTGCTTTAAACATAGTGTGTGGATCTACTTAATAAACTTGGCCTGCATGTAAATAATTTTAATTATTTTTTTAAAATGGAAATGAGCTACAAAGTTTACTGGGTGACCATGGGCTATTCACCATCTCTCAGCCTAATGTGCCCCTCAGGATGAAAACAGATGGGAACCATGACCACCCCAAGGAAGAAGGGCACACTTAAAATGTAGAGGAAATAATGTGCAGCCATAGTGTGAAATCAGGTACTTACCAGGACATGTTGTTATATGCCTTCAAGACGATTATGACTTATGGCGACTCTATGAATTAGCAACCTCCAATAGCATCTGTTAACCACCCTGTTCAGATTTTGTAAGTTCTGTGGCTTCCTTTATGGAATCAATCTATCTCTTGTTTGGCCTTCCTCTTTTTCTACTCCCTTCTGTTTTCCCCAGCATTATGGTCTTTTCTAGTGAATCATGTCTTCTCATGATGTGTCCAAAGTAGGATAACCTCAGTTACATCATTTTAGCTTCTAGTGACAGTTCTTGTTTAATTTGTTCTAACACCCAATTATTTCTAGTTCAACTCATTAGACAAATAATTGGGTGTTAGAACAAATTCAATGAAGCTGAATGTTGGAAGATTCAGGAAAGTTAAAAGAAAGTACTCCTTCACGCAGCACATAGTTAAACTATGGAATTTGCTCCCACAGGAGACAGTGATGGCCACCAAATTGGATGGCTTTAAAAGAGGATTAGATAAGGCTACCATGTAGGCTTCTGAACAGTGAAGTGTTTCCAGAAAGACAAGTAATGTGTTAAAACTGTGCTGCTGTCCAAGGACGAACTGCAGCTGGCACTGAACCGAAAGTGTATAAAGCCTTGGCAGAGAAATCTCAAGGTGTGGGGGATGTTAGTCGGAGTAAGAGAATTGTATTATCAAGTAACCTTTGTCTTAGGGATCAGTAAAGATCCATCTATACATAACTTGCTGTTGTCCGTCGTTATTCTACGTTCGTGGGCATTCTGCTTGTTTGGGCGCATTATTCTTCGGGCATATCGCTTCAGCATATCATCGCTGACAACATACCAGTGGCTATTAGACATGATGGTTATGCTCTGCCTCCATGGTCAGACGTAATGTGCTTCTGAATACCAGTTGCCCGAAGCTGCATGAGGGGAGAGGGGTCTTGTGCTCAGGTTCTGCTCTTGTGCTTTTCATAGGCATCTGGTTCACCACTGTGAGAACAGGAGATGGACCACTGGCCTGATCCAGCAGGCTCTTCTTATGTTCTTATCTAACTCTTTCTCTCTCTCATCTGTAGGAAATGCTACTAGTCATTATGTTTATATGCTACCTCCAGGATCAGAAGCAGTATGCCTCTGATTACCAGTTACTGGGCATCGCAAGCACGAGAGTGCTATTGTGCTCATGCCTGCTTTTGGGCTTTCCACAGGCATCTGGTTGGCCACTGTGAAAACTGAATGCTGGACTCGATAGTCCTTTCGCTTGATCCAGCAAAGCATGCCATCTGCTCAATCCAAAAATGAGGGTTGGACACATAATTAGTTCCAATTAACTGTTGGGGTATATATGATGCCGTTTCTGCATCCAGCTGTATATTTGGAGTGTGTGGTCTTGAGGGATGATGTATGAGCCACTCGCACCTTGGCTGAAGAGGGCTTTATAATTTACTAGCAGCCTCATATCTGGCATTGCTTGGGAATTCTAAGAAACCAAGAAATCAGTGCAGTGGTTAAAATCAGTGGTTTTGAAATGTTCCGTTTGGCATCTTAATTCAAAAAGGTGTCCAACTATATCCAAGCTTGGGTTAAAACCTACCTTGCTCTCAAAAACCGCCACACAAGATTTAGTTAAAATCTGAGCAGTTTTGAAAGATTCGAAATTGTGTCCAATTGTATCCAAACATAGGTGAAAGCCTGCTCCTTAATCTAAGGAAACATCCTGCAAAATTTGGTTACAGTATCTTAAGAGGTGTCCCAATGCATAACAAAGACATAACTTTCCAAAACGTATAGTTGATTTGCTGTAATATGGGGGTATAGGTCATCATCTTAGTTCAATTGTTAGCCTGTAGGGGGTGAGAAAACAGCACACCAAGTGGTGGAAGATGGTACTGCACTATTACTGTAAGAAAGCCCAAGATGCATCACTGTGGACCTGATTTGCATGTGGGTATAGCTGCTACAATATGTGTTTATGTGCATTTTACACCACCCTGTAATTGTTGCATGAAAGATGGTTAAATAAATAAATCTGGGACCTCATGCTTACAGCTGTTTGGGGGACCTGTAACTTTTCCCCTACAGGAAGAAAAATAGTTGTGTGGTGATTTTGAACAGACATATGGCAGGAAGAGAAAGGAGGAAGTAAGCCTTGTCTTCCTGCCTCTGAAACTCTCAACTTCCAGAGGTTGCTTTCACCTTTAAAGAATGAATAAAACAGTCGGGGGAAAGATACAAATGGATGGATGTACATGTCTCATTTGGCCATCAGGAAGGAAGTGTGAAAGAATGAGGTTCCTCCCAAAGATTATTTTGCAGTAAGAAAAATAAAATTACATTAAAACCACTCAATTCCCAGGCACAGATCTGTGCAAAAGTTGGCCATAACTACATCCCAGAATGACCTCTTAACCACATCCTCTTTTCAAGTCAATTATACTCTATAATTGCTCCTGAGTGGAGGAGTAAATGTAGTCAGCAACTGCAAGTTCCTTCCTACACTGCATAAAAACAATCCCCATCTAGCCAAGACTCTGGATAACCTGCTTGGAATGAGAACACTGGCATTGGGCCCACTTCGGGGAAGGAAAGGAAGAAAAGCATTCTCACCAGAAGCAACGAGTGTATATGGCTGTATGGATGCAGGTCAGGGAAACCAAAAGCACACAGTTATTCACCTGCTTTGCTAAAATATAAGATTTCTGGGGATGTGCTCTGGGTCCCTTTGAAAAGACTGTCCTTTGAATTGTGTAAGATAATGCTTTGACATTTCTCTTTTTGGAGACAGAGAGCAGGATCAGCAATCTATGCCAGGGCGAAGAAACTCTGGTCCAGGGGTCAAATGTAGCCCTTTCAGGCCATTCTCTGTGCCCCACAGGACTCCCCCAAGGCCACACCCCCTCTCCCCTGATCTCAGCTAGGGATGGAAGGAGCTGTCAAGTTTGGTTCTCTCTGTTTCTAATTGTTTCCAATATTAAATTCAGTTTTTTACATTTCTGCAGCAATTCCAATTGAAAAAAAATCCTTCTGAAAGTTCTTCAGCATCTTAGTGTAAATTTTTCCTAACAAACACATTTTTGCAATTTATTCTAATGCATTTTTGTATGTTGTTTTCACTAACACATCCAGTTTTATTCACACTTTCCCCTTGCATATGCATTTTTGTAACCATTGGTTGGAGAACTGCATTGCAAAATTTGGATAAGTGTGTATTGTGAAGGATGGTATTTTGGTTTTCATATTATTTCAGAAAGTGCAAATTGGATCAATCCAGCTGTGAATACGAACAGAATACAATTTCTCCCCGTCCCTAGATTCAACCCTCACTGGCCTTGCTCAGCACCGTCCTCAGGTACTTTTGCCTATCTGGAATGTGTCCTTCCAGCAAGTACAAACTAAGCTTTTCTGGAAGAAGAATTCTTGTACATCATTTCCAAGGCATGCCACCATCTCTGTCTGTTTTGTTTTTACATAGGAGATGTTCAGACATGCCACCTCCTGCTTGTTATCTGAACTGGTTCAGCACTCATAATTCTGGACCATGGGGTAGTATCCAACTAACACGTTCCATCACTGCAAAAATTTCTGCTTGCACAATACAACTCCTCCTCCCCGAGCACATGTGCCCCTTGTCCTATCCAAATATGTTCTGAAGCGTTGGGGGAATTGTGATGTTCCTGTAGGTTAAGCATCTGTAAATATGGTAAGTGCGGGTCTATTAGGTGATGTATGGTAATTGACTGAGAGAGAAAGGGGGAGTACATGGGTGAGAAGCTGAAGTATGCTGGATGATTGGCTGAGTGGCTGGCTGGCTGAAGGTATAAATGGAGGTTTGTGAGTGATGAGGGGGAGAAGTTGTTGAGTTGGTTGGAGTGAGGTCGTTTGGTGAGGGTTGGTTGGCAGAGTTCTGATTGAAGTTTGGATTGTATTTGGCTGATATTTAAAGAGTATATATATGAACAGAAACATAAAGGGTGACCATATATGAAACCATACGCTTGTGAAACATTCCTAAAGTAATCTTGTTATTTCCTGTTATTAGTAAATAAATACTTATTTGGTTTACCAAAGGCCTGATCCTTGGCTGGGGGAATATACAGACCAGAAGGGAGGGCAAGGTAATTACCAAGGCTGAACAGAAACTGTATCTAATGGTGGCAGCGGTGAAGGGAGATATTGTAACAAGTCAAGTATCCAGAGCAACCCAGAGTTGTATGCTTTATATATAAAGATACAAAGGGGTTGGGAACAGCATAGGCACACAGTCACAAAGTAACAAGCTATAGAGAGACTGAGGAAAAGTCTCTGGGAGTACTGGTTACAGGAAGTGACTGGTGGTGTTGCCTAGCAGTGGGATCTAGTGAGATCTGTGCTAGAGCGGAGTGAGAAACCATATAAAGGACGGTCTTGACTGGTGGTGTCCCTGGTGGTGCCTAGTGAAAGGCAGTAGCCACAAGCAGGTGGGAACCTGACAGGGAGAACCAGGGAAGGACATCACAGGAGTCTCTCAAACATAATTAGGGAGTGCGTGGGGGAGAGGAGAGGGAGAAAGTTCCATTATGTAAGCAGCAATCCTTGCATTGGCAGAATGTGTTAGCTGAACACATCCTGCCATGTGAATTGTCAGCCTGTGTAGACCAGCTGCTTATTGGTGACACACGTCTAGCATTAGCAGCTGGCTTTGCAAGAGCCCCTGGATGACCAGGTGATCCTTAGTTGCCTCTGGTGGATTGCTTTCTCTGACAGCCAGAAATTGCCATTAATTTACCTGAAAGTGCAATGTTCTCAGGACTGTGATCACTCTCATTTCCATGATTCTCATTCCTGCATTCAGTCAGTCTGCATGTTCCCCCCCTGCACACCTTTGTTAGAGTGCGCTCTAAAGATGCACAGAGGGTTTCAGATGGCTTTCTCTTCTAGCGTGACAGAAAAGTTAAAAAACAATTTAGTTTCATGGCACAGACTAAATTTCTTGGCAATAGCAGCAGAAATTAAATTATTTACAAAATACACAATTTATGGGGATGGAGGGACTCCCCTATGAGGAAAGGTTGCAGCATTTGGGGCTTTTTAGTTTACAGAAAAGGTAAGAGGTGACATAATAAAGGTGTATAGAAGTATGCATGGCATGGAGAAAGAGGACAGATAAAGTATTTCTTCCTCACTCATAACACTAGAACGTGTGGATATCCAATGAAACAATGTTGGACTATCCAGGACAGACAAAAGAATTAACTTAATTCAGCACATAGTTAAACTGTGGAATTCACTCCCACAAGAGGCAGTGATGGCTACCAACATGAATGGCTTTAAAAGAGAATTAGACAAATTCATGGAGGATCAGGCTATCAGTGGCTACTAGCCATGATGGCTATGCTCTGTCTCCATAGTCAGATGTAATATGCTTCTGAATACCAGTTGCCGGAAGCTGTAAGAGGGGACTGTGCTCAGGTTCTGCTTTTGGACTTCCCACTGTTGGCCACTGTGAGAACAGGATGCTGGACCAGATGGCCCACTGGCCTGATCTGACAGGCTCTTACGATCTTTATTCCCCACTGTGATGTTCCTGTATTAATGTAAATATGGTAAGTGCTGTCTGTATAGAAGATACATGGTAAGTGGAATGAAAGAGGAGGGGGGAGTAGATGAGCAGTAGAATGCTGGATGATTGGCTGAGCGTTTGAATGGCTGAGAGTATAAATGGAAGAATGACAGTTGAATCTAAGTGGTGAATCTGAGAGGTGGCGAATGTTATTGGAAGTGGGTGTTAGTTTATGGATGTTAGGAGAGTGTGGAGAAAGAGGGAATTGGAGTTCTAGTTAATGATAAGTCAAGTATCACAGGAATAGATGAAACCATATGCTTAAGTACCATTATAAAAGTAATCTTGTTATTTCTGTTATTTAATAAATACTATTTTGGTTTACCGAAGGCCTGATCCTTGGCTGGGGTTTCACAGACCAGAAGGGAGGGTAAGGTAATTACCAAGGCTGAAGGGCAACAGTAATGAATGGTGGCAGCGGTGAAGAGAAGAATAACATTACAAGTATCCAGAGCAACCCCGAGTTATATGAGTTATCTACATTGATACAAGGGGGTTGGGAACAGCATAAGCACGCAGTCACAGAAGTAACTGGATAGAGAGAGATTCAGGCAAGGTCTCTGGGAACATTGGTTATAGACCGTGACTGGTGGTGCTGCCTAGCACGGGGATCTAGTGAGATCTGTGCTAGAGCGGAGAGAGAAACCATAAAAAAGGACAGTCCGGACTGGTGGAGTGCCTGGTGGTGCCTAGTGAAAGGCAGTAGCCACAAGCAGGTGGGAACCTGACAGGGAGAGCCAGGGAAGGGCGTCACACCCACCACTTACTTTTTCCCCATCTAGCTGTCACTGCCAGTCATCTTTTCCATCAACAATGATGCAAAAGCAGCAAAGTCAGGTGCCCTTGGATTCAGGACTGATGAAAGAAAGTACTTCTTCACACAGTGCATAGTTAAATTATGGAATTCGCTCCCATAGGATCAGGGCCTGTCCTAGGATAGTGCCCTGGTCTAGGAGTGCCTTTGGTGCCCCCCATGGTCAACTTTGTAGGGCCACCCAGAAGATTTATGGGGCCTGGTGCAGGTATGATGTTGGGGGCCCTGCTGCTGCTCCCTACAAACACACATGAGTACAAAGCTGGGGGCACATGTGAAAATTATTACCCGCATGGACTACATGTGAGAGTTCTCACCTGCAGCTCCTCCTTGTCCTGAGATCAAGCAGAATGTTAGATATGCTTAATTTTTTCTTACATAGGGATAAAGGAATAGGGTTTGGGTTGTGCTTTTCCTGAATACCTCCTCCGAATTCCAAGCTCCTTCTGCCAGAGCGTCTTTCTGCTTCCTGGGCTCAGTCTCACAGGTCTTCTGGTTCTGGCCTGCTCACTCAGAAAGGATTCCTCTCTTATAGCTTGCCCTCACACCACTCCTACATCTTTTCCTGTGGTAACTACCACATAAGATTACTCTCCAGCAGCACCTTGCCTGGAAATCTTAGGTGTCATTAACTCACTCACTACTTGAACACTTTCCCTCATGGGCCTGGAGTTTTTTCTGTGAGAACAGGCTGCCTACTCTGCCACATAATACCTCCTTAAAGCCTCCCCGGCTCTCCTTACAACAAACTCAGTAACCAGGACTAGATGGCCTGGGTCAATCATAAGTCTGCCTGACCAATCTTATCTCAATTGCTGCCCAGACATAAAAAAGATTTTACTTTAACCTGATTGGTTTATACAGTAGGGCCCCGCTTTCTGGTGCTTTGCTTCTCGGCGCTTTGCTAATGCAGCGGTTTTGAATTGTATCCATGTTCCATATGTTCGGCGCTTGTTCTGTTTTTGTGGCGGAAAATTGCCAGAATACAGAGAGACACTGAGTGCACAAATTGATGGCACCCAATGCCTTTCTCGGACTCAGCTGCTGAGCATGTCATCAGAGCTTAGAAAAATTCCTTTTTTACACTACCGTTGGGCTGATGTTGTACTTCAAAAAAGGAAAGTTTCCAAGCTCTGACGATGTGCTCAGCAGCTGAGTCTGAGAAGGGAGTCGGGCGCCATTTTATTGTTGGATATTCAGTCTGATTCAGCATTTGTGCACTCTGAGTCTCTCTGTACTGTATTCTGGCAATTTCCCAAACTTTCAAAAGTTAAGGTTATTATATTATATTATACAACAGTGGTTCCCAACCTGGGGGCCAGGACCCCCAGGGGGGCTGCAAAGCAATCCAGAGAGGGCCGTGAACAGTAAAGAAATGAATTATTTATTAATTTTTTAAAGAAGTCTTCACTCCTTCTACACTGTCTGCTTTCCACTGCAGCTGCAGATGACATCTCCCCCTTGCTCCAAATGAGAGGGGAGGCCTTTTGCTGAAGCGCCAGAGCGTCTTTCAGGCGCACTAAGGGCAGGCATCTGCCTATAAAATACATGGCAGATGCCAAAGGAGGCTGAGGGTGGAGCTACCAGGAAGAAGAGGGGATTACTATCACTGATTCCCGTCTCCTTGCACTGCCACTACTGGCAACACCCTTACTTAGAATGAGAGGAGAGGGCTTTTTGTGAAGCAAAAAGAAGCAAGCCTGCAAAGAAAGGCTGCTTTCCCCCTTCCTTCCTGGCAGCCAGCCTGCCTCCCTGGGGGGAGGGGGTCACAAAAAAATTTCAGCTTATAAAGGGGGTCCTTTATGGCACCTGGTAGGCCACTGTGAGAACAGGATGCTGGACTAGATGGGCCACTGGCCTGATCCAGCAGGCTCTTCTTATGTTCTTATGTTCTTATGTCCTGTGCTCATAAAGATTGGGAACCACTGTTATACAATACAATATTTATATATACTGTCTACTGTGTAAATATATATAAATATATAATAATTTATAATATATAATTTATATAATTTACTGCCACCATAATGAGGGCGAGTGAGTGAGCAGGCAGGGGGGAGGGTGAGTGAGGGAGCCGGGGGAGGGTGAGCGAGCAGGTGCAGGCTGGCTGGTGAGCAGGCAGGCAGCTCTCTGCCTGTGATCCATGACAGAGAGCCTGCCACCATAAGGAGGGTGAGCGAGTGAGCTGGCAAAGGGTGAGTGAGCGGCTGCAGGCTGGCCAGCGAGTGGACGGGCAGCTTAAGCCTCCAGTTAGCATCTATTCTGTTTCATACACAACTACATAAAATATCTACCTCACCATGGCCGGGGAAAGGTCCCATTATGTCACAATTACATATTGAGATTCAATGTCATCTTACTCTCTAATATACAATTTCCTCTTTTTTTAGGAAAACCTTAAACACAATACTAGTAAGTCTGGTGAACAATGTAGCAGGATCAGGGCAAGGGCAAAGGCCACTGATAAAGTACAGGAACTGAATTAGGATCCAGTTCTAGGGTCCCAATTAAGTTTCTGTCATGTGATGTGGGTGGCTCTCAAAGGATGATTCTCATGGAGTTGTAGGCCTATATTTTTTATTATGTTAAGCACACATACAAAATGGCTCCAGTTGCAAGCCCTTCTCCCTGTGCTCCCACATTCCCTCCTCAGCTATCACAGGAATCTTTTATATATATGTTATACGTGTGTGTGTGTGTGTGTGTGTGTGTGTAGGTGTGTGTTTAAGTTTGTAGCAGTTCCTTTTGGTAAGTATCTTTCAGTAAACATTTATTTTAGAATCGCAATTATTTTTATATTTAAAAATAACAACAAAAATTATAAATACAAGTTATCCAGCTGACATCTTTCAATGTACGGCTTTATTTTATTATTATTTACATAGCGTGTATAGTATTTGAAGTGCGAAGTGCTCAGTAGCTTTATCTTAAAGTTAAGCTGTGTTCCACTGATTTTTACCCAGTGCAAATAACATCAAAGTGGAAATTGAAAAAGAATCATACTTTAAAGCTAACTGAAAGAAATTCATTTTTGTAGTTAGTACCCAACCAACCTGCAGAACCCTGAAAAAAAAGGCTATAGACACTTTCTTTTTGATGCTCTAGCTCACTGTGAACAGTACACCCTTAAGGCCAGCTCTCCACAGTGACGGCCACCAACCTGGATGGCTTTAAAAAAGCATTAGACAAATACATGGAGGAAATAAGGCTACCATTGTCTGCTAGCCATGATGGCTATGCTCTGCCTCCATGGTGGGAGGCAGTATGCTTCTGAAAATCAGTTACCAGAAGCCGCAGGAGGGGAGGGTGCTGTTGCTGTCAGGTCTTGCTTGCAAGCTTCCCATAGGCATCTGGTTGGCCACTGAGAGAACAGGGTGCTGGACTAGATAGCCTACTGGCCTGATCCAGCAAGCTCAGTAGCCTAGTGTAGCTTATTGTGACTCATAGTAGTTCTTCAGGATGTTGGCTAAAGGAATGTTGGTGGTGCTATCCGCTTTTAAGTCTTCTCCATCTTAGCTGGGAACACTGGCATCGAACCTGCGACCTTCTGCATGGAAGGCATGTGCTACCACTAGGCTACTGCCTCTCCACTCGTGTGTGGTGTGAGCCCTGGTAGAGTAGCAACTTGCATTACAAACACAGCTCACCAGAAGCCGGACCCTGAAGTTGCCACCAGTTTTGTCCCTCATGGCTCTTCGTGCGAGTCAAGACATTGCCCACCTTTTAAAAATGAATAAATAAATTGTAAAGTAGCACATATGTTTTTATATGTCAGATTGTTTATTAAACCTGCCTTTCATGGTACACTGCCCTCATATGGTGGCTTACAAGCCTCTATAACCTTATGAAAATACAACACACACAAAAAACACCAGCAGCTAACAATGTCCAAATATAGCATAATTTAACCAAACAGTCTTAAATACATGTGTCTTCAGAGGGTTAAAAAACAACAACCCAGCACTGACAAGACTTGATGAGTCTTCCTGGGGAGGGAGTTCCAAAGGTGTGGGGCCACCACTGAGAAAACCCCATCTCTAGCACTGGCAGCCTAACAGTTTTTGCTGGTTGGCCAGAGAACAGGGTCTGACCTTGCTGTTCATGATTGGGCAGTCCTTCAGATATGAGACTTTTAAGTTTGCATAGGATTTCAGCATAAGCTGAATTTGCCTCAAGTATTTTTCAACTATATTACACCAAAAGCCATGGAAAGATGGGAACACATGAAGCTATCTTGGACCAAGTCAGATTGTTCGTCCATCTAGCTCAGTAGCGTCTCTACCATGACATCAGTCATTGGTCCCAGGCTATGGTCTGAAGGCACATAAGGCCAGCTCCCTGCTGAAGCTAAGCAGGGTCAGGTCTGGTCAGGTCCTGGATGAGAGACCACCTGGGAACCATAAGTAAGCTGCCTTGGGTTTCAATCATGAAAAGAAAGGCGGGGTATAAATGTAATAAATAAATAAATAAGTGGAGGCTAGGCCATTAGGGTGAATGGGGCACTGCACCACCAACTTCAGTTTCCTCTCAGCAGTCCCCACCTGCCTACTTTCTTACTTGCATCCAAACCAGGGGGTGGCACTGCTTGTCAATGTCCTCCTCCTTAACATGTGTTGCCCTAAGCAGGAAGGAGGGTGTGGACAAAATTTGTTGATTTTGTCTGTCACTGACTCTGGCTCCACCTACTGTTGGCCTTCCTGTCTTCCACCTAAACATGACATGCAGTGGCTCTCCAAGGTTTTAGAGAGGAGTCTTCTTGAGTGCCATCTGGGGATGCCAGGGATTGAACCTGGAACTTCTTGCATGCAAAGCAGGCTCTCATCACTGAGCTAGGGCTGCCTGCCTTACAACACACAGAATCCATAAAGTACAACATCATCAACACACATGAAGTATGCTCCTGCTACATCCATAACTGGGAAGCAGATTGTGACAAGTCTAAAAACAGTCTAAAAAATCCATGATAAAGAGAGGTGTGCATCAAGGTGGCAAATAGCCTGATAAAGAATTGCACAATGTTAAAAAAAGTTTTCCTTTTCTCCCCCTTTCACCCACTTCATGAACCCCTTTCCTTTTTTGTCTTTTCCAGGTTTGATTTTTGAAAAAAGAAAAAAGGAGCGACGACAAAGAACTTGGGGCCATCCAATGAAGCTGACTGTTGGAAGATTTAGGACAGACCAAAGAGTGCATAGTTAAACAATGAAATTTACTTCCACAAGAAGCAGTGATGGCCATTAACCTGGATGGTTATATAAGAGAATTACTTTTCCTTTCTTTTTTTGCATTTATTGCCTGCCCTTCACCCAAAGGTCCCAGGGTGGGTTACAACAACCTTATAGTATTAAAAACAACCAAAATCACAAAATAGGGTGGGTCCTAAAGGTATATGTCAAAGGCCAGGATAAAGAGGTGAATAGACAAATTCATGGAGGATAAGGCTATTTTATAAGAGAAAAATCAACTTCTTTGAAATGTGTTGGAGGAGAGCTTTGCGCACACCATGGACTGCGAAAAAGACAGATAATTGGGTGTTAGAACAAATTAAACCAGAACTGTCACTAGAAGCTAAATGATGAAACTGAGGTTATCATAATTTGGACACATCATGAGAAGACATGATTCACTAGAAAAGACAATAATGCTGGGAAAAACAGAAGGGAGTAGAAAAAGAGGAAGACCAAACAAGAGATGGATTGATTCCATAAAGGAAGCCACAGACCTGAACTTACAAGATCTGAACAGGGTGGTTCTTGACAGATGCTATTGGAGGTCACTGATTCATAGGATCACCATAAGTCGAAATCGACTTGAAGGCACATAACAGCAAAACAAAAAAGGCTATCGGTGGCTACTTGTTGAGCCTCAGCTAACCCAGAATGGACAGGGAAGGGGGAGGCATGAGTTTCAGGCGCCTCCGCTGCCAGAGGAAGCAGAGTTGGGAATTGTTGAGTCTGAGCAGGACCTTGCGGGAGGGGGTCAGCCTGCTCACCAGCCAATTCCCACGGGTCCCGCACTCTCCGAGGAATAGAGCACGCCGCCCCCAGCTGCTGCAGAAGACTTGTTGGGGGAGGCTCCAGAGACAGTGCCAGCTCCTCCCTTGCCAAGCAGTTCCCAGGAGGATACCAGTGTGGCACAGCCCCCTGATCTTGAGCCTGTTGCTCAGGAACAGGTGTCTTCCGATGAGCCGTTGGAAACACGCCCTCTGTCCCCGTGCTCCCGCCGCCGCGAGAGACGGACAGGGCAAGGACAGGAATTACGCAGGAGTCAGAGATTATGTTCGAAAACGTTCCCTTCTTAAGCTTGCCGCTTACAGTGGGGAGTCGTTGAGTCAACTTCCTTCACACGCTGCAGAGCATGTCTAGAGTGTAGTTAGGAATTCTAGTGAGTTAGCGCAGGGTTTTCTATGAAGCGCAATGCCTTTGATGTATCCATTACTCTAATAAAATGAGATTTACTTGCACCTACGCTTCAGCCTTGTTCTTCCGGCTCTGAACGGGACACTACTAGCTACAATGGCTTGTTCTACCTCCATTGTCAGATGCAGGATGCATCCCAATACCCGATACTGGGTGCGTGTTGTCGCACTCAGGATCTGCTTGCGGGTTTCCCATGGACACTGAGAACAGAGTGCTGGACTAGATGGGACTGATCCAGCAGGGTTCTTAGGTTCTCATTTCTTGGTTGCTGGGGGCAGAGCCTGATCCTTTCTTGCATGCACATTCAAGACTCTTTTCCTTTTACGCTTTAAAGGAGTCAGATTATTTGGCTGTGCTTTTGCCATATACAATGCAAGAACTTTCTGAACTATTTGCAACTGTTTCAATGCCAACTCACAGAACTTTGTTACTCGATTTTTAGACTGATTTTCAGCAACTGTAGCCAGTTAAGTCTTCTGTGTTAGTTATTGTTACAGCAGAAAGGGACAGTTACCAAACATAATTTGACTTCTTGTATCAAGACAAAGTTGCTCACTTTCAATAGACGGAAAGCTGGTTTTCTAGCTAGCTTTAAACAAATAGCTTTAAAATAACTGATGGGAAATGCCTAAGCAGGGGTGTGTGGAAGTGCCGCTGGTAGATTTATTATTGGTTTCCAAACCGTTTGCCATGCAGCTAAGATCAGAATCTGGAAAAGGTGCAGATACTCTGTCATAAGGAGGCAACATTTATTCATGCATGTTTTTGTATAAATTGGCTTTTGACTCAATCCAGCAAATATAAAAGATAACAAATATCAATGCTTTACCATTGCCACATTTCAGTTATATGCTTTTTTGCAAACATAATCGCAGTAATACTTCAAGTTGTCAATATTTTATGCAACTTACTCCATTTGCCCATGTCTATTCCATGCAATTCTAATATACTAAGTGAACATGATCGTATTATATATATGAAACTCCTTTATATATTTAGTGAGAGCACTGGCCCATCTAATTTCAGTCTTGCCTACTCTGACTGGCAGCAGCTCTCCAGGATGTCAAGCAAAGGTTCTTTCGACTTGAGGTCCTTCAGCTAGAGATGCTGAGGATTGAACCAGGGATCTTCTCCATGCAAAGCATGTGCTGCGCCCTAGTCATGCCTAATCACTTCAATGGGTCTATTCTGAGTAGGACTAGCGCTGAATACCACCCTATACCCCCGTTTAAGCAGATGATAATCACATCGTTGCATTTTGTTCTTTTTAAATGACTACCGCCACTGGATCTTGAAGGCAATAATTGGTAAGGTTAAGGCTAATTTTAGCCCTATCATAGATTTCGGTCAACAAGCTGCTGAAATTTGAAAATCATCAGGCTTTGAATACAAGTTTGCCCAAATATCATTGCATTAATGTTTTTTAACATGAGCAACCTTGTTCCTTGAAAATGGCTTTCTGCTTGTAATCTAAAATGGGCATAGGGATGTTCCCATGAAACTCCCCCACCCCCTGGCAGTGAAAGAAAACCTGAGAGTTTGGCATCCAGATTGATCTCTTGCACATACGTACCTTGAACATTTACATCACAATCAAAGTAAGGAAACAGGAGAACTGGAGTACCATTTAACTGAGTTCCTCCAGATCACTGTGCCTATTCTCCTCAAAGCATCCCCAGAGTTTCATGCCACAGTGGTGGCAGTTGTGACGTTGTAAAAGATGAACATGCATATATTTAGCAGGTGCTTATTTGTTGCAATAAGCAACTGAAAGAGGGCTTTTTTTTTCCAGATTTGGTTTGGAGAGACAATAAAAAAAAGAACTCCCCCCACCTTCAGTCTACCCCCTTCAGTCCGCTCCACCACTTCATTCTGTGCGTGTTGTTCCAAGGCTGTGAAATAGTCATTTCAGAGGAGAAAGCGTTCTAGTTATTTGACAGCTTGGTTTTAAGTGCATGATAATTAAGTGAAAACAAGTGTGCGCATGCACATGCGAACCAGACTCAAGTGTAGAGTGATTAAGGGTGCAGTCCTAACCCCACTTACCTACGAGTAAGCTCCACTGAATTCAACAGGACTTACTTGGGAGACATGGTTAGGATTATGCTATAAGTGATATCCACACATGTGTATAACTGGCCTCAAGCATTCCATTTAGTGGAAGAGTTACTCTTTTTTTCTTCAGTTACATTCTCTTCTCCCATTCTCTCTGCATCCTATTTACATCCTGGACCTCATTTTTCCATTGTTTCTATCCCACAGAGTTAGTATAAATAACCTCAACAAGCTGTCATAAGACAAAGGGGGCTAGTCAGGCATGTAAACATAGACATATAAACAGCGTGTAAACCATGATTTGCCCTTTGGTTCCCGCCTGTATACACTCAGCAAGAAGGCAAGTCCAGTGTTCAACGTGGCATATGCTGGCATGCTTAGGAAGAACCCTCGTAATCAACAAATTGCTGTGTGGGTCCATCAGCAAGAGGAATCCAGAAGCCTCTGACGAAGCTTGCCATCGTCTTTACTTGTTTTTGCTCCATCGCCAGGCAATGTCAGTTCCGTCAAATCTGAAGACCAACAAACAACAGCAAAGGGAAATGCAGTTATCCTTCGTCATATAAAGCACAAACAAATAGTCTCGGTGCTCTCAAACTCAGTGACCAAAGATGGCAGCCAACCAACTCATTCCATCAGTGCAAGGATTTCAACTTGTGCAGTGGAACTTTCCCTCTGTTTCATTGCCCTGCAACCCCCCCCCAATCTGCTCCAGAGGGTTGGGGGAAGCCCCAGAAAAGATTTAAGGAACATGCAGCAGGGGGAGGACAGTTCTGTTGTGCAGGCAGAAATCCTTGCGCTAACGGAACAAGTTAGTTGGGCACCACCCCAAATACTTTCTTCTTTTTTTTGAGTGGTGCTTCCAATCCTCTAAACCAGAGCCATGCGAACATGCCCACATTCTCCAGGATAGCTGGGATGTAATACCAGCACCGGAGTAAGTGTGAAAGGAAGGATGGACAGACGGATGGAATACATGTGTATGAGGCCTATGTGGCATCCAGTGTTCCTTTCCCAAGGCAGAATTTAAAATTAAAAGACATTAGGGCTACAATCCTCTGCACATTTTCTTGGGAATAAGTCCCATTGAACTCAAGTGAAAATGTGCATGATCGGATGAGCACATGCATGTCTGATCCAGGACTTCAAATAACCAAAGCTACCCTAAGCCTAGAAACATGTTCCCCTAAAAACGTTTTACCAATATGTTCACAAGAACAGAATTGCTTTATTGCATTTGAAACAGAATTTTATATGTTTGCATTTATGGTATGTTTTTGTAAATCATCTGGAGACATTAGTATGCGACAATTAATGCTACTACTGATGATAATAAGCAAAATGCATAAATTTGTGTTTGGTTGTTTTTAGCTGTGGTGTTTGGGATCTTTAAAAAAGGAAGTGTTGTTTTATTGCTTTTAGTGTATTTTAAAATTTGTAAACCGCTGAGAGCAGCAATATCTATACATAACTTAAAACAAATAAAACAACTTTACCCTGCAATTCGGTTGCACTCTTTTCTGTTTCTGCTTCGGTTTCCTTTCTGCATTCCACTTTGGCAGTGGCTGATTTGTCATCTACGACATCCATTTTAATTGAGCCAAGATTCATCAGGAGTTGCATGGCGTCAAACCTCTCTCCGCTGCCTTTCAAGTTCTCCAGAACTTTGAGGCACTTGTAAGATTTAAGCTCACTGACATTTTCCTCGAGGAACAGGAGGTAGAGGCTTAAGTCATTGTAGTGCTTTGTTTTGACTTTGAGAACGTCAAACGTCGGCAGAAGTTCATACACTTGCAGGATGTCTGAGCTCTGCCTGAATGGGACCAGCAATGCATAGATCACAATGGGCATGAGCGACAGGTACACAATGATGTTGATAAAGCTGAGCAGCTGGAAGACACCGACGGCAACCAGTTTGCACTGGAACTGTTCAGGAACAGTTGTGTCGTTCTTTAATATCCCGGTTTTGATGTTGCAGATAAACTCATCGGTTATTGAGGAAAGGCTGATATAATAGCCCAGGTAAAGGCAAGCAAGCAGAATAATTGTCAGTGTCAGCAAACGGCAAACAATGTACTTGATTATGAGGCTCTTGGACCCCTTCTTTGTTTTCAGGTACTGTTCCACAATAGGGTACTTGAAGTGGCTTTCAGATATTTCCCAGAAACTGAAAAAACAAAAAGCCAATATCCAGTCATTAAATCAACATTTCATTTGCTTAGAAGCTGCACATACACAGGATACTGGGAAATGGTTCAGATTCCTAAGAACCAGCGTCATATTTTCAGATGAATGCTGGAAGAGCACCTGTGTTGGTCTATTACAACAACTAAAAGGCTTAACATGTGCATTTCACCATGCCCTCTTGCAGGACAAATCCAATGTGAAGACGATGATTGTGTGTGGGTTGCCCTGGAGCTGCAGAACTAAAGGGAAGAACACTCTGGCTTTTGTCACTGGCCAGAGGAACAAGGGGTACTGGGAGGCTGCATCCCCTCCCTCCACAGCAAGGGGAAGACCAAATTATGGGGACCTTCTCCTTCGTACTCTTACCAAGAACAACTCAATGCCGTTGGACTATAGAAGAGAGGGGACGGAAACTCTAGCTTCTGAAACTGGCCCGAGGATGTGTTTTTTAAATGTCATTGTAAGTTGCCTTGGAGATCATTTGATCAAAAGGTGCGGTATACATTTCACGCATACACACATCAGGCAGGGAGAACTATTTTGCAAGATGAGATTTAAAAAATGAACGGCCACAAAATGAACACAGAGATGCCGTACATGAGGCAATGAAGTAAATGAGAAGCAATGCAAAGAGGTGAATAAATCATAGATGTAGATGTTATCTGCATTAGGGATGGGGAACCAGTGGCCCTCCAGATGTTGTTGGACGGAAACTCCCATCAGGTCCAGCCAGCATGGCCAATGGCCAGGAAAGAATGGAGGTGAAGTGTCCATCCCTGATCTACATCCATTGTTGGATTTTTAAACGCTTGTGTCGTGCAGGGGAGAGGAAAACACCAATATTCTTAAGTAGTATCATTTTGTTAGAGAGATCTGGAATTTCCCCATCCCTTCAACTGACAATGGTGCCCACATACCATATACCACAGTCTGTCTGTGCTAGAACTGCTTTTTAATACATTGTTAAAGGAGTTTTTAAAATGTTTTTAAGAGGTTTGTTTTAATATGTTTTTAAAGATGTTTCATTTTAATATGTTTTTAAAGATCGTTTTAATATGTTTTTAAAGATGTTTCATTTTAATATGTTTTAAAGTCTTTGTTTTTGCTTGTTAGTGTTTTTGTTTGCCGCCCTGGGCTCCTTCTGGGAGGAAGGGCGGGATATATATAAAAATAAATAAATAAACGGTGCTAGAATATCACAGGAATATATACAATGCCATTCACATGAAAGAGGGCAAAACTTTCCCTCTTGAAGGAGTAATAAGAAAGGTTTTTTACTTGGGCCTTGACTGGTACAAAGAACTTGCTTTGACAATTTATTTTAAAATCCGATCTTTGGAGGACTGAAGTAATGCAATTCTTACTGAACCAAGGAAGAGTTTCAATGGATTTCAGCTATCACCTTTTCTAAATTCTACCAATTCTGCTCATATCTGTTGTAATTAATTTCCTTTTTTTAAAAAAAACCTATGCTTTTTAAAAACATGTAATCCTGGCCCTTATTTGGAACTAAGTTTTACTAGTAAACCTTTCATGTTCAACTCCTCCTACTCTCTCTTGAGAGAGGTGGGGAGAAGAGGGAAACCATGCACAGTGTCACTGGCAACTGTCAGAGCCAGCCCTTTTAACAGGCAGAGTGAAGCAGCTGCCCCACATGGCAGGTGCTCTGGGGCATGGAGTGATGGTGAAGAGTTAGAGGACAGAGATGTGCATGCCATGCAGCCTCATCTTGTGCTTCCTAAGCTAGCCTGCTGCCCTCACAGGTGTGATGGAGCATACTATCCTGTCACCAACATTTAAGAAAGATTTAATGGCCAGTTCAAGTCAGCTTCTGTACAGGGAACACGGGAAGCTGTTTTAACAAAAAGGTACAAAAAAGGAAGGTTAGGTGATCCTTAAGCATGGCTTGAGTTATGATGACACACCCACAACACAGAATCTTAAAACTAGTTAATCAATCATTCCTTCTTCCCAGGGACCCTGGGGATTGTAGTTCTGTTCATAGAAATCTATGGATTTCTAATGGAGAATTCTCAACACCCTAATCAAACTACAGTCCCCAGGATTCCTTTGGAGGAAACCGTAATAGTTAAAATGGTTTAACAAAGATATTTATTTTAAATTAAGGTGGTTTATACAGATTAAGTTAAAAACAGCAATAAACAAGTAACAACACTAAGGGTGCAATCCTATTATCACCAACTTTTCCCAACCTCTGAGTCCCACAACATCTGGGATCCCAACTCCCATCATCCCTGACTGGGCATGGCTTTCTACATATTTTGTAATCCAGATGCTAGTATCTTACCTATTTCTCACTTTAAGTGCATTTTAACCGAAATACGGCAAAGGATGTGACGTTACCTCTGAGCGATGTTCTCATTAATGGCTGGCGATGAGCCGGCAAACTCCCTCGTGTCTGCATTATGGCAGCTGTTTGCGGCTTTGATTGCTCTGTTGTAGGCTTTGTCAAGTTCTTCCATAATAAATTTCAGATCCGAACAAAGGTGGGGGGCCGAGGTGAAGCGCCAGAAGAGATATGGCAGGTAGAGCAAGATTGCAACTAGCAAAAGGATGTACGGGAAAAACTGAGGAAGAATATAATTGGGGTAGGGAGTTAGCTCAGATCGTGACCCATCTACAGCCAGCTAAATAATCCAAGACAACAGGACTGCTGTGACATTTTGCAACCGAATGTGTGGCTTAGTGGCAGAGCATCTGCTTTGCATGTGGAAGGCCCAGGTTCAATCCTCAGCATTTCCAGGTAGAGCTGGGAGATCCACTGCCAGAACTTGTACACAATACTGAGTCAGACAGACTGATGACAGTATAAGGCAGTTTCCTATATTCCTAGTGTAGGGTTTGTTTTTGGAATACAGGTGTGGAAAATGCAAAAATAATTCCCTGCATTCCTATACACCAGTGTTTCTCAACTGGTGTGCCTCCAGATGTTGTTGGACCACAACTCCCATCAGCCTCACCCAGCATTACCAATGGTCAGGAAAGATGGGAATTGTGGTCCAACAATATCTGGAGGCACACCGGTTGAGAAACACTGCTATACACACTTACCTGGGAGTAGATCCCACTGAACCTAAAGGGACTTATTTCTCAGTAGACTTGCCTAGGGTTGTGCTGTTGATGTCATGTCTAAAAATGCCCTAGAACAGTGCTTCCCAACTTTTATGAGTATGGGACCCCCTTTGGAAGATCAAAAAATTTCACGACGCCTCCCATGCTAATTGTAATTTTAGTCTCCAACTGAAAAAAAATGGTGTGTGGCAAAATCACATTTCCAAATATCCCTTTCCATTAAAAGCTCCCAGCAGACTGGGAGCTGTTGCTTTCTTTTCTTAATGCAAAGCTCCAATCAAATCCCCCTCCCCACAGTCTGAAGACATACAGTCCTGTCTCCCAACACTAGTGGGTTACAGTGCTGGACTAAGAACCAGGTTCAAATCCCCACCCAGCTATGAAGCCCACTGGGTGACCTTGGACGAGACACAGTCTCTCAGCCTGACCTATCTCACAGGGTCTGTGTAAGGATAATATGGAAAGGGGGAGGGGAACCATGTGCACCACCTTGAGCAACTTGGAGAAAAGGTGGGATATAAATGCAATAATTATACAGCCACGAGAGTGGCTGTATACTATAGTCAGCAGGGATTTTTCGCATTCCACAATGTTAAATGGAAAATACCCCTCCATGCCATTCTGATGCTTCCCATAAGCTCATTTCAAAACAAAACCTTACATAACTTATAGTCCTGAACTCAGAAATGCTTGCTTAACAACCCTGTCAATTTTCATGGCGATACACAAAACAGTCAGAGAGAACAGAGAGTTCAAAGTGTAAAAAGAGAGAGAAAAACCTCAGAGCCCTTTTGGACTTTTTTCTCTGAGAGTTGTAATCTGTTGTCATTCATTAAAAATCAGCCATGTTCACAGAGTACCTGTAATCCTAATACTGACGTTGCCCCATACTCTGACCTTCATCTGCTGCAGTTTAAAAGTTTTAAAAATGCCTGGCTGATTTTTAATTAATTTAATAATTTTGTCTGGGACCCAATCATAGCGCGGAGCATGCTCAGTAAGGACCAACTGTCAGTGTTCTAAAAACCTCATAGCTGCTGGCCTTGGCTAATAAGAGGGCCACACCCACACCAGACTTGATTTCACTTGAGACAGTCATGGCTTCCCTCAAAGACTCCTGGGAAGTGTAGTTTGTGAAGGGTGCTGAGAGAAGACTCCTATTCCCCTGGGAGAATGGTTAACAGTCAGCCACTCTGACTGAAGGTCTGTGAGAGAAACAGGGCATCTCCTAGCAACTCTCAGCACCCTTCACTAACTACACTTCCCAGGATTCTTTGAGAGAAGCCATGATTGGCTTTCAGCCATGGCTTTGAGAGAAGCCATGATAAATTGTTTTAAATTGTTTTTAAAAGATGTGTTTTTAAATTTGTATATTTGTTTTTAATGTTTTTATTTATTGTAAACCGCCCAGAGAGCTTCGGCTATGAGGCGGTATATAAATACACTAAATAAATAGATAAATAAATAATGATTGTGCAAAGTGTAATAGAGGCCTGGTGTGGATGTGGCCAGGGACAGCTTTGTTTTAAATTTGGGTGGGAGGTAGGGTTGCCAGGTTCAGGGCCTGAGACTGATCCTGTATCTTTAGGAGAAGAGAAAGTCAGCCAAGTGCTGGTGTTCTTGCAACATTGTAATGGGAAAAACCACAAGGTAGAATTGTCCCTTCCCCCTGCCCAACTGTGAAAGATACAGAAGACGTCTTGGTTGGCAGGCCCAGCCTGGTCACTTTTACCTATCCTAATCATGATTGCATAGGAGTATATCTGATTCAACTCAATAATCATACAAATGATCAGACCTGCCTTTTCCCTCCTTCCCCTTTCCTCTCCCTTTCTCCTCCCCTCTTCCTTCTTCCGCCTTCCCTGCCCACTCCAGCCCTCCGTCCCTCCCCCCCAGTCAGTTTTACCTATCCTAAGCATGATTGCACGGGAGTAAATCCCACTGAACTCAATAATAATAATAATAATAAAATTTTATTTCTTAGTCGCCTATCTGGCCGGGTCAGCGGCCACTCTAGGCGACGTACAATTTAAAATTGAATACAACAATAAAATACACATAGAAATCAGAACATTCAATCTAAAATTAATCAATAAACATGCAAACGACCACATCTGTCCTTCTTCTCCCCTTCCCCTCCTGCCTGCTCCCCTCCCAGTCCTCCCCTCTGCCTCTCCACCCCTCCCGCCTCCCTCTCCTCCCTTCCCCATCCCCTGTGGTCAGTTTCACCTATCCTTAGCATGATTGCCTGGTGTGTGTGTGTAAATCCCACTTAACTCAATAAGCATGCAAATGATCAATCCATTCTCAGCAAACTTGCACAGGATCCCATTTCTTACCTCCCGGATTAAAAAGCAGGGAAATTCACTAATAGGCAAAAAACCTTGCGGTTTAAGAACGTACCTATAGCCCACAGATATTTCTATCAAACTTTTAAAAGCAGGGAAATTGGGCAGCTATAGTGAATGCACCAGGGGAGCAGGAGACCTGAACTCCTCTCTGAGATATTGTACTGCCCTACAAAGTTGTCAAAATGCAAACACAATTTGGGTTGGTCTTTCACAGTCCAATCCACTTGCTGTGTAGCTTGGAAGAATTTGGTAACATGTGCCTCTGAGCATATGGTGAGTGGTGGCAACACCTGCAGTCAGCCCAAATAATAGAAGATATGTCCTGTGCTGATCTTGTTTTAGCCGGGAGGAAGCAACATTATTAAGACAGTTGATATAGTTCAGATGGTCACTTTAAATATGTCTGATTTACTTTGCAATTTTAGTGAAGTTTTCTATAGGAAATCATTTTCTTTTGCTTTTGTTTCTATGAATATGTGAAGTACAGCAACACTTTGCAAAATTTATATTAAAAAACCTCCAAACATAATTGTGGAATAATGGCACTGACGTCTGCAAAATAATCTCCAGTGGACCTCAGAAGTGTCTCAATTTGCACAAGATAAAACAGTGGGAGGTGAAATGTATTCTAGCAAAATTCTAGGTGTGCTCTATGTTTTTAATTGATTGTGAACACCTTGCCTTAAATAAAGTGCTTTAAACATAGCAGGCTGAAAACATGCATCCTCTTTTTCCCAACAACTAGAGCCATTGCTAAAGTAGCAGCATATTGGAATCAGTCTGATCTTACATTAAACTGCAGTTTCAGGTCCAACTGTTAATGCACCCAAAATAGAAATAGACCATAACCTCCAGTTCGAAACAAAAAAGGCTATCTTCACCATCATATGACATTAACCAATAAAAAGGCTTTGAAATTAATAAAAATAAATTTGACACAGATTTCTAGGATGAATAATGAGGGAAATAAAATTTTCTAGTTTAGATTCTCTGTAGAAACATTAGTAACACAGGAAAGAAGCAAAGTAAGAAGAACACCAACAAACATACAAAAATATAATTCTCCATCTTTGGAGATGGCAGGTGTTGCCACCACTCACCATATGCTCAGAGGCACATGTTACCAAATTCTTCCAAGCTACACAGCAAGTGGATTGGACTGTGAAAGACCAACCCAAATTGTGTTTGCATTTTGACAACTTTGTAGGGCAGTACAATATTTCAGAGAGGAGTTCAGGTCTCCTGCTCCCCAGGTGCATTCACTATAGCTGCCCAATTTCCCTGCTTTTAAAAGTTTGATAGAAATATCTGTGGGCTATAGGTACATTCTTAAACTGCAAGGTTTTTTGCCTATTAGTAAATAAATACATACATATACTTCAGTCGGAGTATGGGGGGATGCTGGCACACACAGCCTCAGAGATGGGAAGTGAGCAACTCCTGAGCATCCTCACTGCTCTTTGGCTCTATCTGGGCCAAAGGTGAGATTTGGGAGGCCTCCCAAATAAGAATAATTTTTAAAAGGAGGTGGCAGCAGAGCAGGAGCCAAGAAAGGCGGGCGGGCGGGCTGCCAGGAAGAGGGAAAGGAGCCTTTCCTTGCAGCCTTGCTGCTTTTGCTTCATGAAAAGCTCTCTCCTCTCCTTCTGAATAAGGGTGTTGTCAGCAGCAGCAGGGTGAGGAGATGAGTCAGTGATAGTAATCCCCTCTTCTTCCTGGTAGCTCCACCCTCAGCCTCCTTTGGCATCTGCCACGTGTTTTATAGGCAGACGCCTGCCCTCAGCACGCCTGGAAGACACTTTGCCACTTCAGCTAAAGTCCTCCCCTCTTATTTGGAGCAAGGGGGACGTGTGGTCTGCAGCGGCATTGGGGAGCAGATGGTGTCCAGGGAATGAAGACTTTTAATAAATAAATAAATAATTCATTTGTTTACTGTTCGCGGCCTCCCTGGGTTACTTCACTGCCCCCAGGTTGGGAATCACTGCCCTAGAACTTCAATGTTCAAAGTGCTTCAGAGAGTGCACCTTGGAAGCACCACTAAAGAGCAGTATGTAATTTTTTGTAAAGAAAGCAATCAAATCATAAGAGTAAGTCTGTGGGCTTTTTAGCTAATCCTGCTGCTGTGATTTTAACAGCAGCCTGAAAAACAGATATGAAGTGTGACTGGAGAAGCCAGGAAACTAGTCTATATCTGGAGAATGATCTAATCTTTGCAGCAGCCAGGAAATCAGATGAGTCTTGAAGAGCTTTTACAAAGCCAAGAGGACTTCTGTTTTTAAAGAGTGGCTAGAGCATAAAACTAGATAAAATTTTTATTTGCTCTTGACCTTTCTCTGGCTCTGGATACTCACCCATGTGCCTCTTCCATACATCTTCTAGGTAAAAAAAAAAGCTGCTTCTCTTTTGGCTTATCATTCTGAAGCACTGCTATAAACTTGCCAGAACAATGTAAAAAAAAGTGCACTCCAAAAGGATAGCCAGCAAAAAGAGAACAGTCCTATGACACAGTTCAAACACACATGCATTGCTACTTAAGTTTCTGTGGGGCAGAGCAGCTTCTGTTAAGCACAAACAATGGTCCCATGACATGTTGAGTTATCATCTCTCTCTCTCTCTCTCACACACACACACACACACACACACACACGTATCTGCTTTGCTCCATCTTTCTTGATATTATATGTAGCTGGGACACGGAACACTGCCTTTTATTATTTTTACATTTATTCCCCACTTTTCCTCCAAGGAAGTCGAGGCGGTATGCATGGTTCTCCTCGTCTCCATTTTATATTCACAACAACCCTTTGAGGCAGGTTAGGCTGGGAGAAGGTCACTGGCCCAAGGTCACACAATGAGCTTCATGGCTGATCTCTGACTTGAACTGCCAAAAAGGAGAAGGTTCCACAAAACAACCAGGAAAAGAGGGGGAGAAGTCACAGCCAGTATATGAATGAATGGGCAAAGAAGACAAGAGGCAAGCAAACAAATGTTACAAATGGTCAAAATGACAGTGAAGTACTCTACAGATACCAAAATACAGGACAAATCACAACAGACAGTAAAATATGCTGCCAATGCCAAAAGCATTGAAGTGTAACACTATGACAGCTATTGTGAATAGTAAAAACTGTTTCAATGCTTCTTCAAATACCACTACTTCTTAAAATCAGAGCCAGGGCAGATTTGATTTCTAGACAATCTTTGTTTTTCTTCTCTTCTTTGCTCATTCATTCATATAGTATGAGTGACTTCTCCACGAATTCGCATTTGAACCCTGGTCTCTCAGGTCCTAGTCCAACACTCCAAGTCCAGGGCTGTGGAGTTGGAGTCGTGGAGTCGGAAGCAATTTTGGGAGGAGTCGGTAGAAATGTACTGACTCCGACTTCCAAATAAATTTTGATTGACAAGAAGCAATTTTGGGTGGAGTCGGAGTTGGACAGTAGAAAAATAGAGGAGTCGGAGTCGAAGGTTTGGTGTACCGACTCCACAGCCCTGACTCCAACTACTACATCACACTGCCCACCCTTCAGAAATTTCTGCCCAAAATTATTGAGCCACATTCCTATTTGAGTGTTGACAATGACTGTTTACTACAGCTTTCCCTAATTACTACTTACTGTACTTTTAATCTTTTGTACACCGCCCAGAGAGCTATTTGCTATGGGCGGTTTAAAAATGAAATTAAATAAATAAATAAATAAATAATAACACTGTTGTACTTTTGTTTATATTTTAATGGTCCATTTTATCTTTAAGTTGTTTGTGTAATATTTGAGATTTGTTTAATAGATTGTATATTTTTAAAGACAAGCTATGCCATTAAAAAAAACACTTTACTTTCTCTCTCTCCATCATAAATAAGATGTGAAATTGACTAGAAAATAGCTCTAGCCAATGTATTAATTAATTATTTAATTTGTATCCTGCCCTTCCTCCCGGCAGGAGCCCAGGGTGGCAAACAAAGCGCTAAAAACACTTTAAAACATCATAAAAACAGATCTTAAAATACATTAAAACAAAACAGCATTAAAAACTTTTTTTTAAAAAAAAACTTTAAAAAAGGGTTAAAAACATTATTAAAAAACATATTAAGCAATTATAACACAGACACATACCGCGATAGGTCTCAACCTAAAAGGCTTGTTGAAAGAGGAAAGTTCACCTCTCTGTTAACCTTTCGGGAACCAGGGAAAACAGCTGCAATTAGGATAGGAATCAACACACCTCCCTTCCCCCTACCCAATATTCCCTCCATTATATTTGGACATTGACTGGATATCTATGTGGGATTTCAGCTAGTGCCACAGTAGCATTAAGAAAAAGTCATTTCCTTTGATGTGCGACAAGGTGTCCCTAAAAGGCTGTCACGCCCCTTGGCTCAGATGCCCCATCCTCAGGGGAGGAGGTCATAAATTCAGAGGAAATCTTGGGCTGGAGGGAGAACATGTCTTTTGAACCACCCTTTGATGTCCCTGCCTCCTCAGAAATTCCATCACCAGAGGAGTCCATGATGCCAGCTCCCTTTTGGCCTGAAGAGGCAGCATTGCCATCTACAGACTTTGGCCTCTCCCACACTGCTAGAGTCTATGGCAGCCTTTCCTAACAAGTGGGCCACCAGATGTTGTTGGACCACAATTCCCATCTTTCCTGACCATTGGCAATGCTGGCTGAGGCTGAAGGGAGTTGTGGTCCAACAACATCTGGTGGCCCACTAGTTGGCAAAGGCTGGCCTATGGCTTCTAAAACAGGCTGGGCCCCTTTAAAAGTAGAAGTTTCACGCACTGGGGTGGGGCTAGCTGCTCAAAGGAAGCTGCAGCCCTATTTCAGTGTGAGGTGGCTGGTTGTTGGGAGCACTGTCCAAGCCTGACCTTCATTTGGAGCTATCCAGGGTGCTAGCCATCTAGCTTACTTACCGTTGGACTTTGACTCCTGCTTTACCTGCCCTTGTTTATCTAGACTTACCCTCTGCTGTGTTTGACCTTGCCTTGCTGGAACCTGGCCTATGCTTGCATTATTTATTTATGGGATTTATATACCGCTTAATATTGATGACACTTTTGTTGTATGTGTCTTCAAGTCGATTATGACTTATGGCGACCCTATGAATCAGCGACCTCCAAGAGCATCTGTCGTGAACCACCCTGTTCAGATCTTGTAAGTTCAGGTCTGTGGCTTCCACTATGGAATCAATCCATCTCTTGTTTGGTCTTCCTCTTTTTCTACTCCTTTCTGTTGTTCCCAGCATTATTGTTTTTTCTAGTGAATCACGTCTTCTCATGATGTGTCCAAAGTATGATAACTTCAGTTTCATCATTTTAGCATACTGCTAAATCATCAGCATTTCTGAGCTTGACTTGATTCTGCCTCTTGCATTTGGAGCTGGCACTGTGTGATCTGGCGTCCCTGGACTGTGCCTAGTCCAAGCCCCCACTTGACTAGAATCCTGTCCCTCAGCTGGGACGACTGTCTCTGTGGCTTCCCATGCTGCTGGTTCAGTGTTAATCCAGATGTGCAAGAAATTGTAGCTGCATTTCTGTTCTCTAATGAAATCTACCAAATGATTCTGGAATATTGTTTTTCACGTTAGGCAATAGCTCTGCTTCTGCCTCACTAGGACTCCAGGCACTGCTGCTTGCCTTTAGTGAACCGCTCTTCATTTTTGGTCCTTAATCTACATTTGCCCAAAGCAGCCTTCCTCAGTCTTGGGTCTCCAGATGTAGTTGTATTCCAGCCCCCGTCATCCCAGCCAGAACAGCAAATGGTCAGGGGTGATTGGTCATGTGGTCCAATCATCATGATTGGTCATGTGGTCCACTTTTGGGACCTGAGGGTAGGGAAAGCTGACTTAATAGGTGGTTGTTGGTTTATGTTAGTTCTTCCTTAATTGCCACCAGATGTGTGGCTGAAAGATAGGAAGGGCTGTGTTGGAGCAGCTTGCTTTCTGCAATGAAGCTTGTGCAGAGTTAGCTACCTTCTCATAGCCAGCAGGCAACAGCTGGAAGGCGTGTTCTTCCTTTTCATGCAGCCAAGGTCTAGCAGAGAGTGTAATTCAGGCAAAGCCTATACAAATAGCAGATCACATCATAAAACTGCTCCACCCTAGGTGAAGAGTTCCCTGCAGACACTTTGCTAGCCTGGTGACTTTAGAAGCCTACACTTGCACTGAGGAGGAGTCGGAGTCTACATGTTATGAAAGGACTGCTGAGTGCCCAGCAAAAGCTTTGCTAGCCTGGTTGCCCCCTTTTACCACAAAGCCATTCCCAGATTGTGCCATTTCAGACAGCAGATGAGGTAGGAGGAGTGTTGCATATCTGGCTCCTTTCCCAAGGGGAAGAGGTGAAATGCTACAGACAAAATTGGTATTCCAGGAGGGAGGCCAGACTAAAGCTCTTGTTCCTGGCATTTTGTTTTCTATGGGAATGGAGGGTACTTACAGGAGACTATTTGATCATACAATGATTCCACCTGCAATGGCACAGATCAGGAAAGCTTCTACCCTACATCCTGTTGTCTGCACAGCTCCCAAATGGAAACAAGTAAAAATCCACTTTCAACAACACCACACTTAGATTTAAACAAGGCTGTGCTTTATCAAAACACACTGAAAAGATATGTTAACATGAGACAATCCATGAGTGGGGATCTGAGTGAGTGTTACACCCTCAGATGTCTGAGCTGGATTTTTGTTACCCAGAAGGAAAAGACAACATTGAAGACTAACAAATCTATACAAACTTTATGAAGCCAGAGTGGAAGGTGTCCCGAGTCGCTCTGCGAGAGTTGTTTTTGCTGTACTGCTGCCCAGCAGTAGGAGTCCACATAAGCAGCCTGGCGCCAGGAAAATGAACTTGGAGAAAAGCAGCTCATCTGGGTACCTAGGAAACCAAGCACAATGCCCGGTCAAAGGTGGCCAACATTTATTATTTATTTATTTAATTTCATTTTTAAACCGCCCATAGCAAATAGCTCTCTGGGCGGTGTACAAAAGATTAAAAGTACAGAAATACAAAATATCACAATAAATAAACTGAAACAAAGAGATTTAAAATTGTAACATTAAACGCTTTAAAATGCCTGGGAGCATAGCCAGGTCTTAACCTGGCGCCGAAAAGATAGAAGCGTCGGCGCCAGGCGTATTTCTTCGGGGAGGCTATTCCACACTTCGGGGGCCACTACAGAAAAGGCCCTAGATCGAGTAACTGTCCTCCGGGCTTCCCGATGGGTTGGTACCCGGAGGAGGGCCTTAGACGCTGAGCGAAGTGACCGGGTAGGTTCATAGCGGGAGAGGCGTTCCACAAGATACTGCGGTCCCACGCCGTGTAAGGCTTTATAGGTCAAAACCAGCACCTTGAATCTGGCTCGGAAGCAAATAGGTAGCCAGTGCAAACGGGCCAGAACAGGTGTTATATGCGCTGACCGGCTGGTCCTCGTCAGCAGTCTGGCTGCTGCGTTTTGCACTAGCTGAAGCTTCCGAACTGTCTTCAAGGGCAGCCCTACGTAGAGCGCATTACAGTAATCCAACCTAGAAGTTACCAGAGCATGAACAACTGAGGCGAGGTCATCCCTGTCCAGATAGGGGCGTAGCTGGGCTACCAACCGAAGGTGGTAGAATGCATTCCTTGCCACCGTGGCCACTTGCGCCTCCAGAGACAAGGAAGGATCGAAAAGAACCCCAAGACTACGAACCTGTTCCTTCAAGGGGAGTGTAACCCCATCTAGAACAGGGTAAGCATCCACCATCTGGGCAGGGAAGGCATTCACCAACAGTGTCTCAGTCTTGTCTGGATTGAGTCTCAGTTTATTAGCTCTCATCCAGTCCATTATCGCAGTCAGGCAGTGATTCAGCACATCCACAGACTCACCTGTAGAAGATGAAAAGGAGAAATAGAGCTGCGTGTCATCAGCGTACTGGTGGCAACGCACTCCAAAACTCCTGATGACGGAACCCAGAGGCTGCATGTAGATGTTAAAAAGCATGGGGGACAAAACCGACCCCTGAGGGACTCCACAATGGAGAGTCCAAGGAGTCGAGCAATGTTCCCCAAGTACTACCTTCTGGTGATGATCCGCCAAGTAGGAGCGGAACCACTGCCAAGCAGTGCCTCCAACTCCCAACTCCGCGAGTCTCCCCAGAAGGATACCATGGTCGATGGTATCAAACGCCGCTGACAGATCAAGGAGAATCAACAGAGTCACACTCCCTCTGTCCCTCTCCCGACAAAGGTCATCATACAGGGCGACCAAGGCTGTTTCAGTGCCAAAACCGGGCCTAAAACCGGATTGAAACGGATCCAGATAATCGGTCTCATCCAAGAGCACCTGGAGCTGACCGGCAACCACCCGCTCCAGAACCTTGCCCAAAAAGGGGACATTCGCCACCGGTCTATAGTTGTTCAGGTCATCTGGGTCTAAGGAAGGTTTCTTTAAGAGAGGTCTTACTACTGCCTCCTTGAGGCTACTAGGGACTACTCCCTCAGTCAAGGAGGCATTTATCACTTCCTTGGCCCAGCCGGTGGTAGTAGTCCTGCTAGCCTTCACTAGCCAAGATGGACAAGGATCTAGAGCAGACGTGGTCGCCCGCACCAATCCAAGTACCTTGTCCACTTTCTCAACCTGCACCAACTGAAACTCATCCAATAATGAAAGACAAGACTGTGTTCTGGACACTTCAATGGATTCGTCTGTCATAACATCGGAGTCTAGGTCCCTACGGATGCATGCGATTTTATTTTGGAAGTGCCCTGCGATGTCGTTACAGCGAGCTTCAGATGTTTCAATAGTATCTCGAGGACCAGAATGTAAGAGTCCTCGTACAACCCTAAAAAGCTCTGCAGGGCGGCAGAGAGATGTCCTGATAGAGGCAGTGAAGTGAAACTTCTTCGCCGCCCTTACCGCTTTTATATACGACTTAGTAGAGGCACTTACCAAAGCATAACTGCATCCGTCTGGAGTTCGTCTCCATCTGCACTCCAGCCTCCTTCTCTCTTGCTTCATCACTCTCAGCTCCAGGGTATACCACGGAGCTGTATGAGCTCTGCATCGAAGAGGGTGCGCGGGAGCAATCGTGTCAATAGCCCGGGCCATCTCCGTATTCCACAGTTCGACCAAGGCCTCGACAGGAGCGCCAGTACTATCAGCTGGAAAAACTCCCAGAGCCGTCTGAAAACCAATAGGATCCATAAGCCTCCGAGAGCGGACCAACTTAATAGGTCCCCCACCCTTGCAGAGGGAAAGAGTCGTTGTAAGTCTAAAACTCAGCAGGCGGTGATCTGTCCATGACAATGGAGTAGATGAAAAACACCCCACCTCCAGATCACCATTTCCATGACCAGTGGCGAAGATCAAATCAAGAGTGTGACCCGATACATGCGTTGGGCCAGTAACAAATTGAGACAGCCCCATGGTTGTCATGGAGGCCATGAAGTCCTGAGCCGCCCCAGATAAAACAGTCTCGGCATGAATGTTGATGTCCCCCAACACCACAAGTTTGGGGGACCTCAGCAATACCTCCGAGACTATCTCTGTCAGCTCAGCTAGGGAAGCTGTTGGGCAGCAAGGTGGGCGGTACACCAACAGGATTCCCACTCTGTCTCCTTGACCCAGCACAAGGTGGAGGCACTCTAGACCAGTCGCCATCTGGACAGGATGCCTCATGAGAGGGAAAGTACTCCTATAGACCACAGCAACCCCGCACAGGGTGTGATACAATAAGGGAGGATCTGGAACCTTTCTGTATGTGCAGCAGGATCAAGTTAGAAATGTTTGGCCTGGATTGGTACATTTCATGCTGCATGTTTGGGGTGTGTGTGTGTGTGTGTGCACATGCATTCATTTTGCACACATGTCTCCATGTCTGAATACACCCCCAAGTAGAAGGAGGACCTGCACCCAGAAAAATCAGAAAGCCTAGCCTTCTTACTGGCGTGTGATCTTTCTACCTGCAGAGAGTTTGGCACGGTTTACCCACTGAAACCCATTGCAAACCACTGAAACCCATTGCAAACCAGTATGGTTCACATGAGTGCAGGTTTAGCCACTGAAACCCATTGCAAACCAGTTTGGTTCACATGAGTGCAGTAGCAGCGGGTGAGGAGGGGTGGGTGGCATCCCAGCTTCCCAGCACCATGGGTGGCTGTTGCAGAGGGTCACGGGTGAGGTGTGGAGAGTTTGGCATGATGCACAGCAGTGGAGCTTATCTGGTGCTCCTGCCACCAAGTGCTGCCCCTTGTCAAGCACCCTGCACCTCCCCCTGTCAGGCAGCGGCAGCACCCGGAGGTATTGGGTTGCTGGGAGAGCAATGGAGCCCTGCCCATGCCCATCCCACAAGGCAACTTCTCCATAAGTCCCAACAAAGGTCTTGATCACAGTTAAGGGGATGAGGAGAATATGCTCTAGGGAAGGAGCTACCATGGGGGAACACATACTCCTGAGGCTGGGTTCTAATTTGTTATGGGAGCCTGTACTATGTCTGCACTCATTAAATCCATTCCTGTTGGGACATAATTCTGTGGCAGAGCACATTCTTTGCACGCAGAAGGTCCCTGGTTCAGTGCCCAGCACCTCCCAAGAGGGCTAGGAAAGACCCTTGCTTGAAACCTTGGAAAGTCACTGCCGGTCAGGGTTGGTGATACTGGACTGGATGGACCAGTGGTCTGACTCAGTATATGGCAGCTGCCTGTTACTGCTCTCTGTATTTTCTCTTTCCCTCTGTAGACACTGATAAGGAGTATTTAGTTCCCTCCTGCAGCTCAACGCCTTCTGACCCAAATTCCAGCTCCTGAGCTGTTATGCACTCTGGAAAAAAAGGAACACATGAAGCTGCTGTATACTGAATAATAATAATAATAATAATAATTTATTATTATTATTATTTATTGAATTTATTAGTCGCCCATCTGGCGGGCTGTCCAGCCACCATGGCCACGTACAAAATAGGCATACAATACCTAGACATTAAAAATCTAAAAACAATGAAGATAAAATCTAGCCAACCCCAAAAGCCTGCCTGAAGAGCCCGGTCTTCAAGGCCCGGCAAAAGCTCATCATAGAAGGGACATGGCGGAGATCATTTGGGAGGGAGTTCCACAGGGTGGGGGCCACAATTGAAAAAGCCCTCTCTCTAGTCCTCACCAGTTTGGCTGTTTTGACTGATGGGATGGAGAGAAGGTCTTTTGAGGCTGATCTTGTTGGGCGGCATAGCTGATGATGCTGGAGGCGCTTCTTTAGATAGATTGGGCCAAAATCGTATAGGGATTTAAAGGTCAAAACCAACACCTTGAATTGGGCCTGGTAAGCAACTGGTAACCAGTTCAACTCTTTTAGCACTGGAGTGATATGATCTCGCTGGCAGCTGCCTTTAATCAGGCGCACCGCCGTGTTCTGTACCAGTTGCAGCTTCTGGACCATTTTCAAGGGTAACCATTGGTCCATCTAACTCAGTATTGCCTACACTGAGTGGTAGCAGGTCTCCAGGGTTTCAGGCATGAGTCTCTCTCAGCCCTACCTGGAAATGCCGGGGATTGAACCTGGGACCTTCTGCATACAAAGCAGATGCTCTGCCATTGAGCTATGGCTCTTCCCCAAACCCTTCCTTCCTTTTTTACATCACAACACTAAGATGCCACCCTGAAAACACTCAAGTTTACAATGGAAATACCCCATTTACTTATTTAAGAGTAAGTTTCACAGAGGAGGAAAATCCACACTGACTTTAGAGTGGGGGCCATTTCCTGTGCCTGTTCCAGCTATTTTGTTAGCTTGTTTTGCAGTGTCTGGCGTTTAGTGCAGAAAAAATCACTCCAAATGATCATTGCCAGGTGTATTTTCTCAGTGAGGCTAGTCCAAAGAGTTTGGAGCTTTTTAATTTATTAAACTGGCACCTAACGAGGGGACATGAGACAGGTTTTTAAACGTATACATGGCATGCATATCTTTGGAAAGTAAGAAGATAATTATTGATATTTGTTGGATAATATCTATGTAAGCTATACTCAGAGTAAACCCATTGAAATCGTAATCAACAGGAGCATCACCCATTGTAAAGGTTTATGGGTGGCATCCAACTAACTTGTTTCATCAGCACAAGGATTTCCACTTGTGCAACGCAACTCCCCTCTCTCCTCCCCGCATGCCCCTTAATTGTAATTTTGTAAAATTATATGCATACACACACTTGGAATAATATTTCTAACATATATATTATAATTATGATGTGCAGAGTAAGTAGGCGTGCACAGGTGTTTTCTTCTCTCTCTCACAGAGCCACAACCCAGAGCTGTACAACAAAATTAAATGGCAGCAGATTCTTCTGTCTGACCTGAAAGTGAATTAATTAATCTAATTCACTGCCAGAAGATGTGGCAATGACCGCTAGTTTAGATGGCTTTAAAATGGGGACTAGACAAGTTTAGGGAGGGTAAGTCTACCAATAGCTGGCAGGTTCAGATGATGCAAGCTACAAAAGGACAGTTGCTGAGGGCCAAGAGTGGGGATGTGTGTTGCGTTAATGCCTTGCTTATGGGGTTCCCAACAGTATCTGGTTGGCTTACATGGGAAACAGGACGCCAGGCTTGATGAATGTTTGGTCTGACACAACAGGACTCTTATTTATTTATCCAAAATATTCCTAGGTTGCCTTTCAAGGCAAAAGCTCTCTCGAAGCTGCTTATATAAAAATAAAATAAATGACCACATCCCATTTCAATAAACTACAATAATTAAAATAAACAACATAAAAAACCAACAATAAACAGCATTTAAAAATATCTCATAATCCAGCTCATCTCTGAAGTTTTCAAGGCCCGTTTAAAAGCCAGGACCATCTGAGCCAACTGTAATCATCTGGGAGGAAGTTTCAAAGAGATGAGATCACCACTGAGAATAGCTTGTCTCACCACCAATCTGATCTTAAAGATGAGTCCACAAGCAGGACCTCTGAAGCCAGGCTCAAGGCTTGAGGACGTTCTTACGGGTGTAGGTGGTCCTTCAAACAACCTGGCCCTAAACCATTCTTATGTTCTTCATGCTTTGGCGCTACACCTCCATACCCAAGCACGTAGTATATAAAAACAGCGACACGCCGCCTTTCCACATGATTAGCGTTACCTAGTATTTATGGACAATCCTTTCATCTCTACAAAGCCTGGCAGCCCTGAAATAATTATTGCTGGCTGTGCCAACATAAATCCAGATTTATTTAAGTACAAGATGATCCCCTTTTTACAACAAAGGCTGAAGTCACAAAATGATGAAGCTTGTAATATATGTTGAAGTAAACCTCCAGCATCTGGAGAATACCAATGTTAACATCCAGAGTGTGAAACAAAGAATGTTTATGGGACCTATTGGCAATGTGAATAAAAAGATTTACCATGCGTCATGGCTGTCATCATTTCAAAGGCTGCTGTCATACCACTGTTGCAGTGGTCATAGGGCTTCATTATGAAAGCAATAACTTGTTTATCTGAGTTAGCTGGATCTATTTTAAACCTCTGTTAAGTTGGCATGGACCCCAAAAGTCCTTTTCTTTCAAAATGTCAGCCAGCATGGAGAAGGGGGCTTAATGAAGACTCGCTGCAAAAGCTGCTGTCATTCTGGGCATCAGTGTAAAAATTGGATGATCAGAGCTGCCAAATACCCATAAATCCTCTTGCTATTAATCAGTTGTGTCAAAATGTTAGCAGAATTAGGCATGATGGTGGGAAACTTGGGCTACAATTTCACACTGAATTATGGTGTTGTTTGTGCGCTGGAAGAAAAAAAGAACCAACATGTGTAAAGCTTTCCTAACAGGTTGCTTGTACCGGTGACCAGGCCAGTGGCTATTTACAAGCTAGCTATATGGTATGTAAAACAATTCTAGGTGCCAAAGAATTACAGAGACAGCTGCAGCTATACTATCAATTGCACTCTGTGCAGAGTTGGCTGTTAAATACAGACCAGAATAAGAATCTTAAAAAAAAGATGCTGTGGGAATGAGGGCAAGAACAAGCAGGACAAGCATGAGGCACAGGGTGGTGGTGAAGGAAAAAACAGCTTTTGTGAGCTAGGAGTGGGTGGATCTAATGTTTCAAAAAGCTGGGGCAGGGGGAAGGCAGAGAACAGCTGTGACTCTTAAGTCAAATGAAGATTCCAGTTTTGGAAACTGGAAGTTTACCTCCCCCATATGAAATATGATCTCTGGCAGCTGTGAGGCTCTGTTGGTCCTAATTCATGGAAAGTCCTGCTGCTTATTCTTGGAGCTGTATAAAGCCATTAGGCACGCCAGTTTTGCGTGCTTATATACGTCTCAACTGACAGGTCGGCTTTTGGAAGAGGCTAAAAGTTTACAGCTACTTTTCACATTCACGTCATTCCTGCTCCTCCTCCAAATTAGAAATTAATCTGAGAACTGACAGAAAATCTAGTTTTCTTTTCAAGGTGTTTCTTTCATTTTTCTGCCTGCCTAACTGCCCATTCAGTGTACATAAACATTCATGCCACACTTCTTCACACACATGAGGGTGGAGATGCCTTTTGGAGTCTCTCCAAGTAGGACATAACATCATGAATGAAGTGGCTGTGAATTGGCCTTGCCTTTTTTTTTTTTAATACTCTGTTAAGGACAAACAATGACAGCAACCTAATTCAAAGTTTCATGTTAAGCAGACTTTTAACTATTTTTTTAGGTTAAGAACATAAGAAGAGCCTGCTGGATCAGGCCAAGGGCCCAACTAGTCCAGCATCCTGTTTTCACAGTGGCCAACAGTTGCCCATGGGAAACTCATAGCAGAACCTGAGCACAAGAGCACTCTCCCCTCCTACAGTTTCCAGCAACTGGTATTCAAAGGCACACTGCCGCCAACTGTGGAGGTAGAGCAAAGCCATCCGTTTTTTTAATCCTCTTTTAAAGCCACCCAAGTTGATGGCCATCACTGCCTCCTGCGGAAGCGAACTCCATAGTTTATTTAGTTTATGTATTTTACATTTATTAATTTATTATTTAATTTGTATCCCGCCCTTCCTCCCGGCAGGAGCCCAGGGCGGCAAACAAAGTGCTAAAAACACTTTAAAACATCATGAAAACAGATCTTAAAATACATTAAAACAAAACAGCATTAAAAACATTTTAAAAAACAACTTTAAAAAAGGGTTGAAAACATTATTAGAAAACATATTAAACAATTCTAACACAGACGCAGACTGGGATAGGTCTCAACGTAAAACGCTTGTTCAAAGAGGAAAGTCTTCAAAAGGTGCTGAAAAGATAGCAGAGATGGTGCCTGTGTAATATTTAAGGGTAGGGAGTTCCACAGGGTAGGTGCCGTCACACTAAAGGTCCATTTCCTATGTTGTGCAGAACGAACCTCCTGATAAGATGGTATATGTAGGAGGCCCTCACCTGCAGAGGGAAGTGATCGACTGGGTATATATTAAAAGTATACAAAACGCATATTTTATGGAGGAAATCATTGAAAAATGCATATTTCACGTACAAGTGTGTTCAAAATATGTGCAATTTAAATGTGGACTTTTCATGCATTCTTTCAAAAAATTCCGCACAAAGTGGGATAGAACCGGCTTATGATTGAGCACAACCAAACCTGAAATGGGATGCTATTTTCTGCAAATCCCTTCCTCTTTTGTGTGCGCGCTTCCACCTCCCTTCTCTCTTTCTTTCAGCCATCCTCAACCATTTAAATTTCAGGTGCCTGTGTGCCATGTGTGTTTCCCTTTAGGTAAAAGGTGGCATATGTGTAAAAAATTATGCATGGCATGGAGTTTAGTTGTCATGGAGCTGTTGGGGGGTGAGTGGGCTTCCTTCCATAGGGCGTTTTATTTAAACTCCTCTAGCGCTGCGACATGACATCTCTCCTCATCTTCTACGCAGCTTTAAAAGTACAGGAGTGCTTAAACTGTTCTCTTCTCCTCCTAAGCTAAATGTAGGAGGGCCCAGATGGAATTGTTCAGACACTGTGAAATCCTGCTTGGACTGGATTTGTGATTCTTCAGTGATTGGTTGAGACTCATAAGTGGGACACTGGAATCTTGGGGGTTGGGTTGCTAAGGGGGACTGTGGACAATGGGGATATCGTGTTCAAATGATTTCTAGGTCACAGGGAAGGACTGACAGCTGGGCCCCAAACAAAGAAACCATTTTTTGGCGAACACTGGTCTGGATGAGCATCAGTAATCTTAATTTTTTCCTGTTTTTGTCCCAAGGGATGATATGAATTTTGTCTCCTGTCTCAATATGTATCCATTTCAGTATTTACAATATTGACACCTGCTTCTCCTTCCCTCAAAGTGGCTTACAATAAAGGAAAATAGCCATAGCCACCAATTGTCCAAACATAACCTTGAAAGGAAGAAGGCATGAGTTACACAAAAATCATGTGACAATATTAGCACTGGAACAATGCAGAACAATAATTATTATGGAACTGCAATAATGAGTAATGCAACAAGGGATGTTGGCACAGGCATACCCTGAAATATGAGAAGCACTCAAGCAATGAAATTGATTTTGGCTTCATCAAAATGTTGACATGCATCATGTCTTTTTCCCCCCATTTCAAAATGAAAATGCTGTTATTGTTACATTACATTCCATCTTTCCTCTAAGGAGCTCAAGGTAGCATAAATGATTGTCCCCTTCTCCCTGTGAGGTACATCAGGCTGAGAGGGACTGCGACTGGCCCAAGGACACTCAGCAAGCTTCACGGCTAAGTGGAGATTTGAACCCTCGTCTCTCAGGTCCTAGTCTGACACTGTAATCACTGGCTGTGTAATGATGTAAACTGAATATGACACTGGACCAAGCAAGACTTTAAGGTAAATGTGTGGCCATGGGCAGCGGCTGCCACTGGACATAGCCACCATGCCTAGCCCTCCCCCCCCCGTGCCATCTACTGAACTTACAACAGTCTGTATTTTCCTACTGATGCTGCTGCCAGCAATGTGGTATTCAGTATGGATTTGAGTTTTAGGGGAAAAATTAATAAATTGGAAAATGTAAGCTAATTTGCACAAGGTTATTTCATCAGAAGGTTTTTTGCTGCTCTAGAGCACCCTTTGCCAATGTGATGCTCTCCAGATGCTTTGGACACCACTGGCTGGGACTGATGGGAGTTGTAGTCCAAAACATCTGACAAAGGCTGCCCTAGAGCAGGGATGTGGAACCCTACCTGTTGCTGAAATCCAACTCCCATCAGCCCCAGCTAGTAGGGCCAATGGTCAGGAATGATGGGAGCGGTAGTCCAGCAACATCTGCAGGTCCAAACGTCCACTACCCAGGCCTAGAGAGTGATATAATTCAGCATGTTTTTTACTTTTATTTAGTAAAGAAACGCAAAAACTTTTAAAACTGCCAAGCTTGCCCAGTATTGTTTCTGCAATTGGCCATTCAGGGTTACTAATGAAGTTAAAGAAGTGGAAACTTTTCTGCAGGAAAAATTAAGCACTGGAAAGTTTTCCTGAAAGTTGTCCACCCAACATCACTGGTGTATTGGCAGGCATGGAAATGCAGAATGCTGCAAGGCAAATTTTACTATACACAAAATGTATACTAAAAAATAGTTTAAAAACAATGTATTTACTTGTTAATATATTTTTAAAGCTTTTTTAAAAAGATGTTTTGTTTCACAGTGTTTTTAAAGATGTTTTGTTTTAATGTATTTTAAAGTCTATTTTTAAGATGTGTTACAGTGTTTTTGTTTGCCACTCTGAGTTCCTACTGGGAGAAAGGGCGGGATATAAATAAAATAAATAAATAAAAGCTTAAAAGGATCCCTGCTGGATTAAATGCCAAAGGCCATCTACTCCAACACTCCACTGTAAGGTATGAAAACCCTCCCCCCAGCAACTGATGTCTAAAGAAATACTGCCTGTGAACCTGGAGATTCAAATAGTTAGCCTGGTTCACACATAAGCAATGGCTTGTTTTGCCAAAGTGTGGTTTGTTTGACTGACTGAACCTGAACTAGCAGACTAACCATCGTTTGTTTTATGGCAACTAACCACAATATGAAGCCATGGTTTGTTGCTGGCTTATAAACTGTGGCTTGTTTTAACTATGGATTGGCATTTTGGTTGAACTCTAAGCCTTGCTTAAACATGGCTGGTTTGGCAGTTCCACCCAGATACTTGCCAAGGCTATAGAGGCCTGAAGCAAGAACAGCTGGAAAACAAACCGAACTTGCTTGTTTGTGAGACAACCCATGGTTTGTTGAATAAACCATGGGTAAAACAAGCCATGGCTAAGTGTTATCTGCAAATGCAGCCTCTGACAGCTCTTACCTCCATTCATTCATCTAAGCCCATTTTAAAGTCATCTAAGCCCATCAACCCCATTATAAGGGATGCCACAATAACAACAAAGGGTCTTGAAGCAGCTCAAAGACTGAGTTTTTATGGCTTTCATGGATCAGAGTCCATTTCATGCAACTGACAAAGTAAACTCTGGTTGCTTCCAGACAACCTGTTTATTGAGCATCCCTCCTAATTTGTTTGCACAAAGTTTGTGGGGAGGTTTGATGGCATCACCTATTTATTGAGCATTCATTCTGAACTGTTTGTGGGGAGGTTATACTATGTTGCATCCAGCAATTTTTATCTCACACTTTCCAGTGTGTTTTCCCATCACTTTCTTTATGACAAAAAGTCATTTTGGAGGAGGGAAAGGGTTTTTTTTGCACAGGAAGGCCAAATCAAATTTAATTGTCTATCCTGAATATGCCAGTATGTGAATCCCGCATGAAAATAGCAAGTCTAGAAGCATCCACTATTCCACAAAAGTTTAAGCCACCATAACAAATTGGTTTTTCTTTAAGGTACCGCAAGGATTTGCAATAATATCCAGTTTGGCCCTAAATGTGCCTAACACCTGTTCACTCCTATGCACGATATATTTCCAACATGGCCCTTGGTGAAGACACTGCACATCCCTGACCTGTGTTATGATTGTAAGTAATTCACTCATGATTTGCTTAAAGCATGAGCAATTTTTGGAAAAAAGGTAAAGCCAGTACAAGCATGATGTAGTCAAAATGTCCTCACCTTCTTTTTAGCAAAATTTCCTCTAAAAAAAATCCAAATTACTGCTTCAGCGCATTTAAAATGCAGGAGAAGAAAGTGTTTTTGTCTTGTTGAGTCACGCGTTAGAGGCAGAACAGCCCGTTTCCACACCCAGATAACATGTAAACAGATAAAACAGAACGTTTAGCTGTCAGTGAAAGTATAAAAATGAGGGAGAGAATGAGAGAAAGAATGCAAACAATAACTCATTTAAGAGCTATTAATAAAATACTGCTCATTTTAAGTGTAATGTGTTTTTAACTTGATATTTTTATATGAAGTTGTGAGAACAATGTCAGAATAATGTGCTGTGAAAGGCTGTTTTTTTAAACAAAAATAAATGCAATAAATAAAATGCCCCCTTCATGGCTTGCCTATATGTCAGTTCACCTCTCAATTCCATCCTCAACATCTGCAAGCTAATCCACACCATACATTTAAAGCACATCCAGTGCACATTTAAAGCACATGACTTCTCCCCCCAAAAATTGGAAACTGTAGTTTCCCCCTCACAGAGGTACAACTTCCCAGCTACAGTTTCAATTATTCTTTAGGCAAAGTCATGTAGTTTAAATGTGCGTTGGATGTGCTTTATATGTATGGTGTAGACCTGTTCGCAGGGAGTGCAGAGCAACATGCATACCTGTAAACTCTCCACACCAGCTAAAACCCTCCAGGAGAGCCAAACTTATCTTCTGATGAAAGACGTAACACATTTTGGAACTTACATTCACACATCAATTCTTCTCCTTTATGGTATTTTAGAAGTGGTGGTGTAGGGGTTAAAATGCTGGACTAGGATCTGGATGACCCATGTTCAAATGCCCACTCAGCCATGAAACTCACTGGGTGATCTTGGGCCAGTCACTGACTCTCACCCTAACCTATCTCACAGGGTTGTTGTAAGGATGAAATAGGGAGAAGTCCGATGCATGAGCTCCTTGGTGGAATGTGAATGCAATAATGATGATTCCCCCTTCACTCTCACGCAGGAGGGGAATGTCTCTTCTCAGAGGGCTCCTGTTTCTTTCACTCAAAAATTTTAATTATTATTTATTTATTATTTGATTTATATCCAGCTCTTCCTCCCAGCAGGAGCCCAGGGCGGCAATTATATGCAAATTTGTGCAGATTGAACCAATGGCTTAATTGACTAGGGTGTACCTCTCACTGATCACAGCGAGGCTTATTCTGTGTGATCTCGGAATTGCACGGTAAGTCTTCTAAATAAGTACAGTCCTGTTTTTAATCAAGTGGATGGTTTGATCTGCAACTCTTAAAAAAAGGCACCAGCGGTAGTACAGTCCCTTCCCAGCCTGCCCTCCTGACGCAGGGTGGGTATATATACTACCTCTCAGCCTGATAGGGCCGCCATGTGTCGGAATCGACTATAAGGCAGTACATATATAAAGCCCCAGCCTTTGCTTAGGCGGGGCGCTACCCACAGACAGCCGATTACCTATGGAGATCTCCTGGGCGAAGGCCAACGAGATGAGGAGGAGGGGCAGCCCGACGGCGATGCAGGTGACCAGCTTGTTGACGGCCAGCTCCAGCCGCAGCCCCTTGTACTTGCTCTCCGACGGCTCCTTCAGCAAGAAGTCCGAGAAAACGTACTCGGTGGCGATGTGCGCGATGGCCATGGTGGCGGCGGACGGCGGCTAACCAAAAGCGCCTCTCACACACCCGCATGGGGCGCCGGACCGCTCTCCATTCTTCGGCCTCGCAGCTGCATTGGCTCTCGAGGGAGTCCCGCTGCCGCTGCGCCCTGAGAACGGCTGAGGGGAGGAAGAGAGTGGGGACCCCCGTGCATGCGCGCACAGCCGCCCTTTGTTTGGCGCCCGCACCACTCTGAAGGCGGCGAGGGTGTTAGCGAGGCGAAGGAGAGCGGCGCTCTTCACTCCTCCCCCGCCTGGCTTCCACTCCACGCCCCCGTTTAGAGGCGGGAACTCCTCGGCGGAGGAGTTTGTTTGGGGGTTTCCCAAAAGACGAGGGGGAGGAGGAGAGGAAGCGAGGGCGAAGTGGCTCGCACTGCCTCTGCTCTATCCTTTTTCTATTGTTACTGACGCAGGAAGATCCCAGGGGGCAGGGACTTGGCCTCTTGTGCTGCGTAAAAAGCGGTTGCTATCATTATTGTTATTTAATATATTAAAATAGCGCCTGAGGCTGCAAGCTAGTACATGTCTACTCAGAAGTAAGCTCCATTGGGTTCAGTGGGACTTACTCCCAGGTAAGTGTGTGTATTGTATACTCTATATATACATACACTATATATATAGTATTTTAATTATATACTCTCTCTCTCTATATATAGTATTTTAATTTATTTTAACTGCTTTTATTGGGTTTTTATTTCTTATGTTGTACTTTATTGTATTGCAACTTCAGTTCTATAGAATTAAAATTGTAACACAATAAAATGCAATATAAGAAATAAAAAAAAACAAAAACACAGTTAAAAATCATACAGCATCTAGGAGAGTGCATTACAAATGCTACAATGGGCAGAAAAATCATTAAGGGGGCCACCTTCAGCAAGTTGCAAGTGGTCCATGGGGAAAACCGTTTGGGAACCTGTGATGTAGAAGCATTATATACACATTTGGGTTAATAAAAGCATATATAACTGTGTGTCTAAAAGCGTCTGAAGAAGGTGTCAGGCATGCCTCCTTAGAGAGGGCATTGTAAATCTGGGGTGCCACCACAGGGGAGAACAACCGCTTTTGCCATTCTTACACACCCTGTTATGTTGCATGTACCTTAGGCGCTGTCTGGTTGAAGGGTGGAATCATACAGCCACAAGAGTGGCTGTATAATGTAGCAGCGTGAATTTTTCACATTTCACAATGTTAAATTTAAAATAACCCCATGCCATTCTGATGCTTCCCATAAGCTCATTTCAAAACAAAACCTTACAAAACTTATAGTCCTGAACTCAGAAACTCTTGCTTAACAACCCTCTCAATTTTCATGGCGGTACACAAAACAGTCAGAGAGAATAGAGAGTTCAAAGTGTAAAAAGAGAGAAAAAAACCTCAGAGCCCATTTGGACTTTTTTCTCTGAGTTCTCATAATCTTTTGAAATTCATTAAAAATCAGCCATGTTCACAGAGTACCTGTAATCCTAATACTGAAGTTGCCCCATACTCTGACCATCTACTGCAGTTTAAAAGTTGAAAAAAGGCCGGGCTGATTTTTAATTAATTTAATAAATTTTGGCTGGGGCCCTATGATAACGTGGAGCATGCTCAGTAAGGACCAACTGTCAGAATTCTAAAAGCCAGACTCACAGTTGCTTGGCTTGGCTTATCAGGGGGCCACACCCACACCAGACTTTGATTTCACTTGAGACAGTCATGGTTTCCCTCAAAGAATCCTGGGGAGTGTAATTTCTGAATGGTGCTGAGAGGAATTCCTATTCCACTGACAGAGCTTCAGTGGCCAGAGTGGTTTAACAGTCAGCCACTCTGATTGAAGCTCTGTGAGGGGAACAGGGCATCTCTTAGCAACTCTCAGAACCCTTCACTAACTACACTTCCCAGGATTCTTTGAGAGAAGCCATGACTCTCCAAAGTGAAATAAAGGCCTGGTGTGGATTTGGCCAGGGACAGCTTTGGTTTAAATTTGGGTGGGAGGCTTCATGTGCCTGCTGTAGAATAAAAAGGCAGGGGAAACACTGAAAAGCAATGATACTGTTCACAGTGTTTTTCTTTTGGAAAGGAAAGGTGCTTCCAAGCTACACAGCAAGTGGATTGGACTGTGAAAGACCAACCCAAATTATGTTTGCTTTTTGACAACTTTGTAGGGCAGTACAACATCTCAGAGAGGAGGTCAGGTCTCCTGCTCCCCTGGTGCATTCACTATAGCTGCCCAATTTCCCTGCTTTTTAAAGTTTGGTAGAAATATCTATGGGCTATAGGTACATTCTTAAACCTCAAGGTTTTTTGCCTATTAGTGAATACAGTAGGGCCCCGCTTTGTGGCGCTCTGCTTTACAGCGTTCCACCGATACAGCGGTTGTCAATTGCAAAAAGGCCCCGCTCCTACGGCACTTGTTCCAGTTTTACTGTGTTTTTCGGGCGTCGGGCGCCATTTTTGTCAATGTAAGTCAATGCATTCCGCTTTACAGCGGATTTCGCTTTACAGCAGCGGTCCAGAACAGAACCCGCTGAATGAGCGGGGCCCTACTGTATACATTTAATAAGGAGCAGGGCCTTGGTCAAATAGCTTAAGATGCAAACAGGTTGGTATGTTCAGTCATTTGGTTATTGTATGTGTGGGGAAATAGGAGAGTGTGTGTCTGAACAGATCTGTTCAGTGGTAGAGCGCATGCTTTGCCAGGAGACAATCTCAGGTAAAATCCCCCGCAGCTCCAGGTGGGGGCTGGGAAGGATCCCTGTCCAAAACCTTAGAGAGTTGCTACCAGTCAATGTATAGTCAAGCCTGGAGCCCTCCAGATATTTCAAGACTGCAGCATTCAGCCCCAGCCACCCTATTTATTTATGGCCTTTATACCCCACCTTTTAGCCGAACGGGCTTTCAGATCAGCTTACAAAAACTAGTACTAAGATGGTCCCTGGCCTCAGGCTCACAAAATCTAAAAAGACACGACACACAAGGAAAAAGGAATGGGAAGGACAAGGGAAAAGCAAGCTGAAGCACAAGTTCTTCAACTTTACACTACTGAGCTAGATGCACCAATGGTTTGACTTGGTATATGGTCACTTCTATCAACATATTTTCCTTGCCTCTTGGCCATGCTTGCTAGGGCTGATAGGAGTTCTAGTTCAGCATCTTCTGGAGGGCCAAAGGTTCCCTACCACTGCTCTAGAGCCTCCTCTTTCTAGTGACAATTCACTAATAAGCAAAAAAAAAAAAACCCTTGTGGTTTAAGAATGCACCTATAGCCAACAGATATTAAAGCAGTGAAATTAGGCAGCTATAGCGAATGCACCAGGGGAGCAGGAGACCTAGCCTCCTCTCTGAGAAATTGTATTGCCCTACAAAATTGTAAAAACACAAGCACAATTTGGGTTGGTCTTTCACAGCCCAATCCAGTTCCTGTCCTGCCCAGAGTATGAATCATGAAACGGAGGTGAGACTGGAATCAATTCTTGTTTTATTAAAGTAACATCAAAGGCAAGGCATCTCATAGAGGTCACTAACTAGCTCACTGTAATCCCTAACTAACTACTCAGGCTTACTCTGCAGCATGTAAGGGAAGTTGACTCAGCACCCACACCAGGGGTGTGTGGGCTTATATAGGGAAGGTTTTCACTCGCAACCTCTGACTCCTGCATGGTGCCTCCTTCTGGCCAAGCCTCTTTTCTTGGCTTTGCGCACGGGGTGACACGTCTGTTCATCGGACAGTCTAGACTCCTCAGGTGCCGGCTCCATTGAAGGGGGAGGAGGCATTTCTGACGGGGAGGCGTTTGAAGGGCCAGCCAAGGACTCCTGTGGGGGTGGAGTTGCCATGCGTGCAACGTCTTGCTCCAACGGCTCTTCTGGGATGCTTGGAGTCACTGTCTGGCCCAATTTTGTTGGCTGACTTTCTATTATTGGAGAATGTGGGCAAGGTGTTTGGTTGAATCCAGCAAACCATTTGTATGTTCATCCTTGCACATCATGGCTAATGGCAGGGAAGGAATGTCTGGCTGGGTCCAGAAAGGTGCAAATGTCTTGTCCTACTTGGACATGGAAGATGTCAACAATTCTAGACCTGTGGCTAATATTTGTTTTCTGGGCACAGTGCTCAGAAGAGTGGTGTCTGGCCAACTGAATTACTCTATATACTAGGTCCGTTTTAGTCACGTCTGATGCCTAGTTTTGGGACAGAAACTGCCATGATTGCATTGCGGGATAAGCTTTGCTGAGAGCCAGGGTGTGTGTAACCCTCTTGATTCTCTTGAACCTCTCAGTGACTTTCAGTACCATGGTGTCCTTCTTGATAGGCTGTCTGGTTTGGTTGTGGGAGGCTGCTTTGTGATGTTTTTGCTCCTGTTTTGTCCAGAAAGTGGTGCTAAGGAACCTGTGCTCCACTCTTGGCAGTTTTGCTGCTTAACATTTACATCAGTGGTTCCCAACCTTTATGAGTATGGGACCCCCTTTATAAGCTTAAAACCTTTTGTGACTCCCCTCCCCCCAGGGAGGCGGGCTGGCTGCCAGGAAGGAAGGGGAAAAGCAGCCTTTCCTTGTAGCCTTGCTTCTTTTTGCTTCACAAAAAAAGCCGTCTCCTCTCATTCTGAGTAAGGGTGTCGTCAGCAGCGGCAGTGCAAGGAGATGGGAGTCAGTGATAGTATTCCCCTCTTCTTCCTGGTAGCTCCGCCCTCAGCCTCCTTTGGCATCTGCCATGTGTTCTATAGGCAGATGCCTGCCCTTGGGGTGCCTGAAAGACACTCTGGCACTTCAGCAAAAATCCTCCCCTCTTGTTTGGGGCAAGGGAGAGGTGTCATCTGCAGCCTCAGTGGGAAGCAGAAAGTGCCCAGGGAGTGAAGACTAAAAAAAAAAATTCATTTCTTTACTATTCGTGGCCCCCCTGGGGGTCACAGCCCCCAGGTTGGGAACCACTAATTTACATGAAACCAATGGGAAAGTTCATCCAGAGATGTGATCTGAGCTGTCACCAGTACGCAGATGACATCCAGCTTTATATTTTTCATCAGATACAGGTACGGCAGTAGACGTCCTGAATCAGTGCTTGGGCTTGTTAATGGACTGGATGAGGTGAATGAACTGACACTCAATCCAGGCAGGATGGAGGTACTCTGAGTGGGTGATTTGTCCACCTAGGTGAATGGTGTTTAACCAGTTCTGGACGAGGAAGGATCACATCTGGGTATGCTTCTTGATTCAGCATCATAATAAATGGTATAGTGGCTCAAAGCACCTTTTATCAGCACTAGCTGATAAATAACAGCTGTGATCATATCTGGATGGAGATAGCTTGACCACAGTTACCCATCCTTGGAAATCTCCCATTTATACTTGATATCTGCAAGGCCAGCCCCCTTGCCAGTGAATGCATAGGGTCGAGGGTTCCTGCTTTCTCCCTTCCTCCATGTCTACATAGAGTCCTTGTATGTTGAACATTAATTCACCTAAGTTCACAGGTTATCAACAGCAGTTGTCTAGTGCAGGCGGAGAATGAGACGACCTTGTTCAAGAATTCTTGAGTCTTGGAAGGTACCAGAAATTTTCTATTTGGGAGTCAGACTTCAGACAGTCTTTATAATATATGCTATTTATTTATATCTTCCACACTACAACTAATAAAATGCATTCTACGTGGCCTTAGCCATCATTGCAGAAACAGAAAAACAGAAATATATATCGGCATGAAAGAAGTTGCTGGATATCCATTTAACATCAAGACTCTGAAGGCACATCTTAGTTAAAACAAGTTACGATAGATGAAAGACTGAGTTAAACTCTTAAGTCATATCACAGAGCCAAAGGTACAAAATACATGGAAATACATGTCATGATACATCATCCATCCGATGTCATGGATAGATGGATAGTTCTGTTTTCTTCACCTCCCACTCCAGCAGAGCTGAGGGGTCATGAGTGCTGTACCACCTAGCTTTTTCTCTTATCTAATAGAAGGCATGTTCCCATGGCCTTATCTGCTACTGCCTGTTAGAAGTTGCACTAACTGTTTCTTTGCTGTCTCTTTCTACCCTCTCTGTATTCAACCTCATCAGGTTGTCCATTGGGTCATTGGTCCGGCTCCTGGTAGGACTTCTATTCTCAATGCCCTGGAAAGTGTTTTGTCTGCAAGTATCAGCCATGCCATATAATGAGCTTCCTTTTACTTCATGTAAATAGTTATCATAATACATTGGCTGTCTGCCCAAACATCTTATCTCTATGTTTGTTCTAGCCTTTTTCATAGGAAAATTACAGCTTTAGTCAGGAGATGGACTATTAGGCTCATATGCATGAAGCAGACTTTATAGGCTATTTCAATAAATCATAAACATATTCTAAGCTAATCTCAAGCATATGTAAATGATTTCAGCACATTACATGCATATTTTAAGCCATTATCTGGGATGGCCTATTACATATTATTGCAATGTGTTGTATGTGGCGCTGCCTTTAAAAATGGTCTAGCACAGCCTTTCCCAACCAGTGTGCCTCCAGATGTTGTTGGACCACAATTCCCATCTTTCCTGACCATTGGCAATGCTGGCTGAGGCTGATGGGAGTTGTGGTCCAACAACATCTGGAGGCACACTGGTTGGGAAAGGCTGGTCTAGCAACTGCACTTGGTCCAGAACAGAATTGCAAGACTATTAACCACAACAGGATATTGCTTTACCAGCTGCATTGACTCCCAGTCAGTTTCTTGGCCTAAGTTAAAGCACTGGCTTTAACCAGTAGAGCCCAGTGTTGTTTGGGACCAATTGCCTTCTCCCATATATACGTTCTTGATCTTTACAATCCTAACCAGAGGCCCTGATCCTAGTGCTCCTGCCAAATGAAGTGAGGCTGTTGGCTACTGGGGAGAAGGCTTTCTCAGGGGTGGCACCCAGAGCTTGGAAAAGTTACTTTTTTGAACTACAAATTCCATCAGCCCAATCCAGTGGCCATGCTGGCTGGGGCTGATGGGAGTTGTAGTTCAAAAAAGTAACTTTTCCAAGCTCTGGTGGCACCCCAGTTCTAGGAGAGGCTCACCTGACACCATCCTTATGATCTTTCGGCACTAGGAGAAGACCTTTGTATTCACTCAGGATGTCTTAATTTAGAATTCATGTTTTATTGTATATCCGTGGCTTTATTTGTTTTACTATTTTCTCTGACAGAACCATTTTTATGCTTCTTTGTATTGGATTTGTTTCATGTCATATTACTGTTTATTGTCTTGTATTTTTAATATTGTATTTTATCCTTCTAATTTTTGTGTGTTGTTCAGAGAACTTGTTACTAGATTGCCATACAAATTCAGCTTATAATAAAAAAAAGTAGGTGTAGCCTCTCTTTGTGTAAAGTTAACATGTGGGTGCTTCCAGACTATTGCTAGTTTCAGGTGGAATTCAACCATATACTGGCAAATTCAGTTTGTGCAATTGCAGCTGATTGGGTGTTCTTCCACCACAAACCTGTTCCTCCACCCCAAAATGGAACTTTTTGCAATTAGGAAAGTGATGGGAAAAAGCATTGGAAAGTGTGGTACAACACTTGCTTGATGCAACGTTGTATAACCGCCCCACCAAGATATCAGAATAAATACTCTATAAATAGCTGATGTTGTTTAACCTTCCTGCAAACTTTGTGCAAACAAATTGTGATAAATGTTTGATAATAGGTCATTTTGCAAATAGGTCATTTTCCCTCACACCTCAAGATATGGCAACGACATTCCTGACAAATGCTATGAAGTCCTGCACAGGCATATCAGAGAGACTCCATTGGCATATTGCATTTGTGATCAATGGCAGTTGATCACTCAGGAGTATGTGATGTATGTGTTCCATAAAGACTGTGGAAAACCAGCAATTCTGGGGTTAATCCAGCAGGAGAGAATAGCCAAGGCCAAGGGAGCAGATGTTTCTGGCAAGGTCTTGGTTTGTGTATATAACACTGGGGGAAACTGAAACCAATCTGTGGGGGGTGCAGTAGAACTAAGTGAGAGGAGTGAGAGAGAGCTGGAATTCGTGTACTGAACAGGCTAGTGGAAATAAAGCCTCTTAAATCTTTCGACTGCCTTGGTTTGTCTGTTTTCTGGCTAACCTGATTCTAGTCTTATTCTGGGCACTGGGCAATGCTACGTATGCATGGCCAACACTATAACAGGCCCTTTTTTTCTGGCAAGCAACAATGTGCATAAGGATCAAGATAGCTACCAAAACCACAAGTCCCGTGAGAAAAAGAGCTTTGAGGACTGAGCTGGTGGCTCCCAGGCCCAGAGTTTTACCAAAGAATTCTATTCCTGCTCTGCCGTTACCTGTTGAAAGAGAAAAACATTTCTGAGAAATGTGTTCATTCTTTCTGGGGGTAAAAACATCAACTAAATAAAAAAAATACTAAGGGCCAATTTACACATTTTGTTTTTAGTTGTGCATCTAAGAGGTTTTAAATGCACACTTGAATATGCAAACTATGAACAAGAAGTGGGGTGAAACATGAGCCTCATACACACCTGCTCACAGCAGTGTTGTGGCAAATTCAGAAGTGTAGGGTCCCTATATAATAGTCAAAGCCATGCCCTCCCCCTTTTTTCGCTGCTGGGTTGAGAATGAGATCCTTGTTGATGCCTTTTCCCACAACAATAGACATCCCTAGGAACCAATAAGCATGAAAGGGAAGAGTGTTAGCTACTGAGAAGAGTTTTCTCAGTGGCTGATTCTCCTTTCACTCTGATTGGCTCCAATCAGCAGGAAAGGACAAGGAAGCATGTTAGAAGACTCTTCTCAGTAGTTGACACTTTCATGTGGATTGGTTCATAGGATGCTGGAGACATTGGGACCCTGCTCCCAAAAAAGTAAGCTGTCTAAGATCCCCTCAGTCCCTGGACGACGACACCCGTCTGCTCATTATAAAGCCTCAACTGGCCTGCTGAATGTACTTTCACAGGAAAACCTGGCCCTCAGTAGTTTTTATTTAGTTGATGTTCTTACTCTATGTAATGTAATGAATGGATCCGAAGTAATACCTTTTCCAGTCTCCGTGCGATTGACAGTAAAGGTATCATATCCTGTGGTTGTGGCTACATGTCCTACATCATCTGAGTGAATGAAAGAAATACTGGGTTTTATTAACAAGCACAATTTTACCACTCTGCTGTGCCACTTACAGCTTTGCTGTCTATCTTAGGCCAGTTTAATAAGCTGAGATATGAACAACCCATGTGCCTCTGCACGAAATCACTTCCCTCCTCAGGACACTAAAAGCAATGCTGAGGTTGTCAATTAATCATAGTTTCCTCTTTCGTCTAAATTACCACCTTCAGAACAAGCTAGGATCTTAAACCAACTTAGCTGTGATCTCAAATCCTTGTTCCAAAGCTGTCCTGGTTTGAACAAAAACGTAACGCTATGGTTAACTGGAGACTTTTGCATTACATTCAGGTGTGCCAAGAAGAGAAAAGGGAAGTGGCTACAGGTACAGGTATAAGAGTCATTCAAATTGCATCTTATTATGATATTCCAGTTGAGTACTGTCATAAGTAGAAATCCTAATTTGGTCAGCCTAGCTCTGTGAAGAACATTTGAAAAAGGTATTTCCCAGAGTCAAGCTCTGGGAAAAATGTGAGTCAACCAACATCGACGAAGGCCTTCTAGTTCTCATACGATGTCTCTATGAGAACACTAAACTTCGTATTAGGTGTAATAAAGTGGGTCATCTGACTAAGCCAATCCCCACCTATGTGGGCGTCAAGCAGGACTGCGTCCTAGCTCCAACTCTATTTAATTTCTACGTAAATTCCTTGGTTAGTTCTTTGGCGCAGATTTCATCACACCCTCCTAGTCTTGCCAACAAACCCTTATCTATATTACTCTATGCCGACGACGCAGTGTTGCTATCGTTGACAAGCATCGGACTGCGTCGACTACTCCGGGCACTGGCAGGCTACTGCTCCAAGGAATGGCTAGTTATTAACCACGCAAAGACGAAAGTACTATTGTTCACCAGGAAAAAGGTGAGGCACAGCTGGCAACTTAATGGTCTCCCAATTGAACAGGTTTCCTCATACCGGTACCTGGGAGTGCCTTCCACTCCTCTGGAGCATGGCATCTCCATGCAAAGAACGCCATCGGTAACGCCCAGAGGGACTCGAAGGCTCTTCTGTCGTTCTTCTACACCAAGGGAGGGCAACATGTCCCCTCCGCCATACAAGTCTTCGTGGCGAAAGGCATCTCTCAAATGCTTTATGGCTCTCAGGCACTGGTCTATTCCAAATCCGTTTCTTTTGAACCTGTCCAAACCAAATTTTTGAGGTCTGTTTTCGGGACACCGACATGTGTCTCCAACAACACCTTAAGACTGGAAGCAGGTCTTCCCACAATCGAGGCTCGCATTTGGAAACTTAAAGCGAGGCTTTTGTTAAAATTGCGGTTCTTCCCCATGGGTTTGGCCCCCCTAGTACTTTCCGATTCATATCAATCCAACTGGCATAACTCTCTGATCAGGAAATTTGCAAACCTCGGCTTTTCTCTCCCCGCTCTCTCTATGCTGGGCTTCTTTAAAGCGTGGCTGGCTATTTCACAACGAATCTTGGATGTAGAACTCCAAAACCGGATGTAGAGCTCGAAACCCCAAAAGAGGCAGACTCCTCCACAGAATCGTTGTGGGTGGTGATACCATACTGGGAACGATTATCGTCCCCCTGATCAAAATGCTCAGGGAGACCTTGAGATGAGATATGAAATTGAGGAAGCATCCAAACTAGGAAATGTGGTAGTAATGGGTGACTTCAACTACCCAGACATAGACTGGCCGCATATGTGTTCCAGTCATGACAAAGAAGCAAAGTTTCTAGATATTCTAAATGACTATTCCCTAGACCAGTTGGTCATGGAACCGACCAGAGGGATGGCAACCCTGGACTTAATCCTCAGTGGGGACCAGGACCTGGTGCGAGATGTAAGTGTTGTTGAACCGATTGGGAGCAGTGACCACAGTGCTATTAAATTAAACATACATGTAAATGGCCAATTGCCAAGAAAATCCAACACGGTCACATTTGACTTCAAAAGAGGAAACTTCACAAAAATGAGGGGATTGGTAAAAAGAAAGCTGAAAAACAAAGTCCAGAGGGTCACATCACTCGAAAATGCTTGGAAGTTGTTTCAAAACACTATATTAGAAGCTCAACTGGAGTGCATTCCGCAGATCAGAAAAGGTACCGCCAGGGCCAAGAAGATGCCAGCATGGTTAACGAGCAAAGTCAAGGAAGCTCTTAGAGGCAAAAAGTCTTCCTTCAGAAAATGGAAGTCTTGTCCGAATGAAGAAAATAAAAAAGAACACAAACTCTGGCAAAAGAAATTCAAGAAGACAATAAGGGATGCTAAAAAAGATTTTGAGGAGCACATTGCTAAGAACATAAAAACCAACAACAAAAATTCTATAAATACATTCAAAGCAGGAGACCATCTAGGGAGGCGATTGGACCCTTGGATGATAAGGGAATCAAAGGTGTACTAAAGAACGATAAGGAGATTGCAGAGAAGCTAAATGAATTCTTTGCATCTGTCTTCACAGTGGAAGATATAGGGCAGATCCCTGAACCTGAACTAACATTTGCAGGAAGGGATTCTGAGGAACTGAGGCAAATAGTGGTCACGAGAGAGGAAGTTCTAGGCTTAATGGACAATATAAAAACTGACAAATCACCGGGCCCAGATGGCACCCACCCGAGAGTTCTCAAAGAACTCAAAGGTGAAATTGCTGATCTGCTAACTAAAATATGTAACTTGTCCCTCGGGTCCTCCTCCGTGCCTGAGGACTGGAAAGTGGCAAATGTAACGCCAATCTTCAAAAAGGGATCCAGAGGGGATCCCGGAAATTACAGGCCAGTTAGCTTAACTTCTGTCCCTGGAAAACTGGTAGAAAGTATTATTTAAGCTAGATTAGCTAAGCACATAGAAGAGCAAGCCTTGCTGAAGCAGAGCCAGCATGGCTTCTGCAAGGGAAAGTCCTGTCTCAGTAACCTATTAGAATTCTTTGAGAGTGTCAACAAGCATATAGATAGAGGTGATCCAGTGGACATAGTGTACTTAGACTTTCAAAAAGCGTTTGACAAGGTACCTCACCAAAGACTTCTGAGGAAGCTTAGCAGTCATGGAATAAGAGGAGAGGTCCTCTTGTGGATAAGGAATTGGTTAAGAAGCAGAAAGCAGAGAATAGGAATCAACGGACAGTTCTCCCAATGGAGGGCTGTAGAAAGTGGAGTCCCTCAAGGATCGGTATTGGGACCTGTACTTTTCAACTTGTTCATTAATGACCTAGAAATAGGAGTGAGCAGTGAAGTGGCCAAGTTTGCTGACGACACTAAATTGTTCAGGGTTGTTAAAACAAAAAGGGATTGTGAAGAGCTCCAAAAAGATCTCTCCAAACTGAGTGAATGGGCGGAAAAATGGCCAATGCAATTCAATATAAACAAGTGTAAAATTATGCATATTGGAGCAAAAAATCTTAATTTCACATATACGCTCATGGGGTCTGAACTGGCGGTGACCGACCAGGAGAGAGACCTCGGGGTTGTAGTGGACAGCACGATGAAAATGTCGACCCAGTGTGCGGCAGCTGTGAAAAAGGCAAATTCCATGCTAGCGATAATTAGGAAAGGTATTGAAAATAAAACAGCCGATATCATAATGCCGTTGTATAAATCTATGGTGCGGCCGCATTTGGAATACTGTGTACAGTTCTGGTCGCCTCATCTCAAAAAGGATATTCTAGAGTTGGAAAAGGTTCAGAAGAGGGCAACCAGAATGATCAAGGGGATGGAGCGACTCCCTTACGAGGAAAGGTTGCAGCATTTGGGGCTTTTTAGTTTAGAGAAAAGGCGGGTCAGAGGAGACATGATAGAAGTGTATAAAATTATGCATGGCATTGAGAAAGTGGATAGAGAAAAGTTCTTCTCCCTCTCTCATAATACTAGAACTCGTGGACATTCAAAGAAGCTGAATGTTGGAAGATTCAGGACAGACAAAAGGAAGTACTTCTTTACTCAGCGCATAGTTAAACTATGGAATTTGCTCCCACAAGATGCAGTAATGGCCACCAGCTTGGATGGCTTTAAAAGAAGATTAGACCAATTCATGGAGGACAGGGCTATCAATGGCTACTAGCCATGATGGCTGTGCTCTGCCACCCTAGTCAGAGGCAGCATGCTTCTGAAAACCAGTTGCCGGAAGCCTCAGGAGGGGAGAGTGTTCTTGCACTCGGGTCCTGCTTGCGGGCTTCCCCCAGGCACCTGGTTGGCCACTGTGAGAACAGGATGCTGGACTAGATGGGCCACTGGCCTGATCCAGCAGGCTCTTCTTATGTTCTTATGTTCTTAAAACCATCTATCGTTGGCAACATTCAAGTTTGATTCTACCTCCTTTACTAGGGGTTTTGTTCCTGTGCACTACTTCAGCTCTCTCTCTAATGCTAGACTCAGAAAAGCATTTACATTGGCGAAGCTTGATGTGCTTCCGTCAGCTCTCCTCGAGGGCAGATATCGTGGAATTCCTTGTGTGGAGCGACTATGCCCTTGTGGGATGGGAAAAGTTGAAACGGTAACCCATGTACTTTTAACCTGTCCTTTTTATCACGATCTTCGTCTTTCTAACATAACTCCAATTATCCAATCGATTCTGGGCCAGGACTCTTCATTTTATACCAGCTATCTTTTATTGGACCAGCATCCTCAAACTACATACAGCGTTGCAAGATTCTGTGCCATGGCAATTACCCTCCGTAGAACATTGTTAGCTCAACCGCCTACACAGTCTTGATCCTAGTTACCAAATGTGTGATCTTTTAATTAGTTTTAATATGATGTTTGATGTTTTGTACTGGTCTCTGACCGCAAGAATAAACATTCATTCATTCATTCATTCATTCAGAAAAAGGTATTTCTGATTAATTGGGCATGAAGTCATCCTTGCACCTGTGTTATCTAGAACAAGATATATTTCAAGGCTGCTACAGTAGTTGTGCTAATTGGATTGGATGCCCCTCTGGTAAGATCTCATGTATGCTCTGTTTCTGGGAATTTATAGCTAGCTAGCCTTCTGATTGGCTAGGAGAGTTGATTCACTGTTACTAGGCATTTTCCTATAGGAGTAATTTTGCCTCAGTCTTGGTTCCTGACACCTGTGGATATCCCTGTGCTACTTGCTGGTTTCTGTGGAGTCACTTGCTCTATTTGGTTTGTATTAGGCAGTTTCCTAAATGTACTTTTGCACTCTTAATAGTATTTTCTTTCTATATAAGATTTTTGCAAGGCATTACACTGTAGTCACATGACAGCCTTTTAACTGCTGTGGGGAAATGGCAATGGTGGCAGCCGAGGCCAGTGACCGAGCAGGTGAGGAGGGAGGATGGGGAGGCAAGGCTGGCCAGAGACCAGGCAGAGGGCGGGAGGGTGACAGCAAGTGAGCCGCTGGCGGCAGCCTGAGTGAGCCGCAGGCTGGGGCAGCTCCTCAGCAAGCATCCTGCTTTGCTGCCATTGCCACCACCTACCTTACCAATGGAGGGTGAGGAAGGGGGAAGTGGCAGGAGAGCAGGACGGTTGCTGAGGAGCTGGCCAGGTTTGCCAGCCGCCGGCACCGGTGGGGCTGTCTTGTTGTACCAGCTTCCGAACAACTTGTGTTGCTGCCAGTTACCAGGAGGGGTAGAGGCAAGGCAGTGGGGAGCTTGGCACAGCAGCAGTGCCAATATGACACTGTTCCCACACCATGCCAAGCTTCTCGCTGCCTTGCCTATCTCCCTCCCCTTCCCAATAACCGGCAGCGACGTGAGGTGTTTGGAAACTGGGAAGGTGCCCTTGCACCCGCACAGCCTGCCAATCACTACTGGTGCCCTGTCTTGTGCAGCTCGCCTCCACTTCCCTCCTATGCTTCCCTTTTTCCTCTGCGGAAGAAGGTGGGGGAGGGAAGGTGCCTTGGCAACCTGAGGGAGGGGGCCGGTGTCAGGTGAGTGATGCAGTGGTGGCTGCATAGCAACATCTGGAGCCGTCTGATGTGGTGGGGATCAGGTGGTGGAGTTGGCACAGAAAGCACACAGAGGTGACGCTCCTAGTATAATCGTATTTCTCACTGGTATACAGTAGGGCCCCACTCATATAGTAGGTTACATTCCAGACCTCTGCCTAAAAGCGAAACCCGCCAAAAAGTGGAACTCTGTCAATAAAATGGCGCCCAACGCCCGAAAAACACCGTAAAAGCAGAACAAGTGCCGTATGAGTGGGGCCTTACTCTAATTGAAAGCCGCTGTATTAGCGGAATGCCAAAAAGCAGGGCCCATACTGTACTTTTATGCTGCTATTTTTAAATAAGCATTAATAAATATAGCATGCCTCTTACGTTTTTGATGTGGTTTCTTGGAACTTAGCTTTGGGTACTAAACCACAGCTGCTACTGAGTAACTTTTGAGGCTTAGGGCCCAAGGCCCAGAAAGCCCAACTTTTAGCTCTTGTCTTGTGGAATCTCAAGGATGGGTGGAGCACAGGTTGGGAGACTCCTGGCCCGAGATGGGTGTGTAAACAGCAGCTGAGTTGGCTAAATTAAAATTGCTTAGCCCTCAAGGATTGTGGGGAACATCTCACATGGTTTGCTGGGATTCATCAGGCTGGGAAAAATTAGGGCATCTCGCTAGTCTCACCTGAAGTTTGTTATTGCTGAGGAGAGGCAGCTGTGTTATCTGCAGTTCCTGGTACTCTGAGTACTTGTAAATTAGTTGGCCTGCCCTTGTGGTGAACTTCTGGACTGTTCCATCACCAGAAGGTATCATGATTAGCTAACTGGCCCACTTGCTGCTGCTGGGCAGATTCCCAGAAAAGTAGGGCTACCCTGTAGCCAGTTGCTCCATTCCTATCCTGTCTTATACCTACTGGTATGAGGAGCCCAAGGGGTCAGGCTCTTATACTTCTATGTCTGTAAGTAGGTAGATTAGGCTAGTTAGTTTTGTTATTTTATATGTGTTTGAATCTTTTCACTATTGTCTTGTATGGGCTTTGCTCATGCCTAACCCTTTGCTGGGTGCTTGGCTTAAAGGAATTGATATGCTGCTCTTTCTTATCTGCACTTATTTTTATTAATAGACTACCTAATATTTACCTGGTGTGTGTTCCTTGAAAACAGTGTGGCTCTAAGTCCTGTACCTTGACCACGAAGCTACCAGGTACTGAATGGAGTTGGGTCTGAGGCTCCAGGGCAGTGAGTGTAAGGTTTGGCTCTCGCTGTTTAGAACCTCTGCTAGTCTAGTGGCACCCTGGGTTTCCCTTAACTTTAGGTTTGAATTGACTAAGGGGTGGAGGTAATCTACCAGCTCCCTTGCAAGGTTGGTTGGTTTAGTCAGCCTTGGCAAAGGGGTGAGCATTGTGTGTGCTTGCTGGGATACTTGGATTCAGGTGAACCTGAGTGATCCCGGCGCAACCAAGGGCCAAAGGCCCTTTACACGGTGGACTTCATAAGTGTTCTACCTTGCAAGGTTGATTTTTACTCTGGTCATTTGGCACCTGCTACACCAAGACGACTCTGGATCCTGAGTTCTGGGGCCAGCAGTTCTTGACAAGAAGGACTCTTGAAACGAACATAAGATAAAAAGAGCTTGCTGGATCAAGCCAATGGCCCATCTAGTCCAGCATCCTGTTCTCACAGTGGTCAACCAGATGGCCATGGAAAGCCCGCAAGCAGGACCTGACCACAAGAGCACTCTCCCCTCTTGCGGTTTCCAGCAACTGGTGTTCAGAAGCATGCTGCCTTCAATTGTAGAGGCAGAGCATAGCCATCGTGGCTAGTAGCCACTGATAGCCTTATCTTCCATGTATTTGTCTAATCCTCTTCCAAAGCCATCCAAGCTGGTGGCCATTATTGCCTCCTGTGCGAGCAAATTCCATAGTTTAACTAATTTATACTGGAAGTACTGGAGGCTGCCTGCTGGATCTCTGAATGATGTAGTGCTCTGATCTTGCCTCCTTCCACACAGCCTCCACTAGGGATGGACCATTCTGCCTTGGCTCTCCATCAGGTGTGGTTGGATCATTCAGTCACTCCCAGTGTAGAAGAGCGAGCAGAACTACCAACTCTCAGAGGAGGACTTCTGTGTTAGTATGAGTCCCTGCTCTTTCCAATCAGCACACCTTGAACTCATGGAGAAACACAGGGGATGCCTCAGAACCTATGCCTGATGTGTTGACTCTGGTCCTGTGACTTCTCAGGTGCATAATTTACCCCAGCGCTTGTTGCAAAGTAGCCTTTATCAAAGATTGTTACCTGACTTGACGATAGTGTACGTTGTCTCCATCCCATTATGAATATGACAATGCACATGGCAATGAAGAAGCCATGTCCCAGGATTAAATGCAACAAGTTCAACAGTCTGAAATGTCGCAGGGAAGAGATCATACACATCTCCTCTGTGTTCGTGATCCATCTGTGTCAAGATGAAAGAGCATCATCAACGTTTTCCACTGCTAGCAAATCAAAACCTATTCCCAGATGGCAAAAGTAGCTCACACTCTGCTTTTTACAAGCCTCTGGAATCATCTGCTGTAGAAATTACAGGTTTCTGTAAACACCCCACTCTGAAAGGTGACTGTGCTGACCAAATGTTTAGAGGGCATCCATATGCAGGTCTTTAGGCACAGTAGTCCAAAACCAACCCACCATTTGGTCAGTTCTGGCCACTCTGACACAGCAGTACAGAAGCAATGCCAGCTTAATATGAGTATCCCCTATGGTTATTGCAAACAATACTTTTTGGTCAGAGATGATAGGAGAGAAAACCACATAAGAACATAAGAACATAAGAAGAGCCTGCTGGATCAGGCCAGTGGCCCATCTAGTCCAGCATCCTGTTCTCACAGTGGCCATGCTTAACACTCTTTCTCTTCTCTCCCCACCTCCATTAAAATCAATGGATGGCAGCGTGCTTAACTTTGACAGAATCATGACCTCTGTTTTGTTGGCTGTCTTGAATCTTGGAGAAGGCCAGCCCTGTTTAGGAATTGGTGAATCTGTCAATTTTGGTTCCCCTGTTTCTCATTTTTCCAATCTTAAGTTCAGTTCTCAACATTTCCACATCATCCTACTGTTTTCTTTTTAAAAAACAAAATCATGAAAATTCTTCAGCATTTTAGTGCAAATTTCTAAATTTGCACTAATATACATATTTTTGTGTGCAATTTTGCCTAATATACACATTTTACAAAGCAATTTCCCCTAATATAATGCCTTTTTGTATATGTTATTTTCATGCATATATGCATTTTTGGTCACATACTTTCCTGGAGAACTGCATTGCAAAATTCAGAGAAGTGCAAGTTTCAAAGGATGGCTGTGTTTTGGTTTGTGCAAAGTTGGGAAAGTTGAAATTTGGTAGGCTCACCTTTAAATGTGAAATGAATCAAATCTCTCCCTCTTCTTTACCCCTGTTACAGATTTTAAAACACAGTCTTTCAATATTTCCTTCAGTTCTAAGGCAAAATACTCTGAAGGTGGGGAACAGGCACAATAATTCCTCCAATCTCCATTTGCTTGCTTGATGGACTGACATGTGGCTGCAGCATAAATAACTGGACTTTTCTTTAAAAGCGAAGCACACATCTCACCAGGTGAAAGAATGAGAGACTATGACAGCAGCAGTGAGGCACTAATTATACAAAGAACTCTGAGGTCAAGGAGGAAGGAGAGGAAATGAATGGGCTGTGTTGTTGTAAAATTGTGAGATATTCTCACAGATGTAACTTTCTTGTAATCAAAGTAGAAAAGTCTACTGATACACTGAAGAGATAAGAATATGACCTGATCATACATATGATGACCCCATATCCTTTGATATTTATGCACTATGATTCTATCTTGAATGATCTAAAACAGCTATTCTTAGCACTTCCGGGAAGGGTGACTTCGCTTGTGCCTGCTTTTGAGACGGGCTCCCGCCTCAAAAGAAGCTTATTCAGATATAAATCAGTCAGAACATTTTTTTTTGACTGATGAAATTTCTCCCGGGCAGGGAGAAACGTAGAGATCAACCTCAAAAGCCTGCTTTTGTTGGGAGGACTGGATTTCATTAATTTATGAGAAAAGGTCCAGCCAGCAATGCCGGATGGACTTCCGAACAAGCTCTATCTGATTAATGCGATACGTTTATCTTTTCTTCAAAGAGAAAACGGACTAACAGGCAAGCACCCTTCTTTCTATTATTTTTTTTACTTGGTTTAAATTGTTGCAGCAAAAAGAGATTTGTCAAATGAATCAGCTTTAAAGAACTTCTGGGTGAGCTATAACTCTTCTCTGTTATTCACGAAATTAACAGCTTATCTCTGTTTCTATTGCAAAAAGCTGTCCTGGAAGTGCATTCTAAAGATATAAACAGAAGAGGGATTTCTATTCCGAGGAACATTATATTGTCTGGGACTATTCTCTTTTTGGTCTATTTTATTTTGACGAATCTGCTTCTTCACGACGCCACTAACTGTTTTGATGCTGGGAACTAAATTTGTTTTGTATTCTTGAACATAGAGAGATAAGGCAGGCTGCTCTGTTTGTACTGTGATGTCATCAAGCCTGGAATATTAACCCAATTGTTGCTGAAATAAGAAGTGGTTCTTCTTTATTTTTGTTTTGTTTTGTTTTCGTGGTTTTAAAAATGGCAATCAAGAAAGTGGCTGAGAATCTGGAAGTAATTATGTTTCAGAAAATAATGGATGAGATTGAGATAACGAAACAAACCCTGCGACAGGGCAGTAAGGAGCTGAAAATTGAACTGAGCAAAATGACGCAGGAGCTTAAAGAAATAGGGGATCCTGTGAGAGAGGAGAATGAGATCAGAGATGAGAAAAGAAAAAATAAAGGGAAGATACAAGCCCTGGAGATTGGAACAAATGAGGAATTGGAAAAAGATCTGGAGTTTATGGATATTAGAAATAAAATCTACTGTTTGGAATTTAACGTTATTAATGAAGATATTAGAGATAAAGTTATCAATGGCTTGTAATCTTCTAGACTGGAATGACGTGATGGAGCTTGATATAGAGAAAATCTATGGAATTAACTGCAGCCATGTGACAATGGAAAAATTCTCAAGAGATGAGCCAGTGCATTTTGTAAAAAAGAAGAACAGAGATATGACTTTACAACAATATTTCAGCAACTTATTCAGAATTGATGGCAAGAAAATATTTGGGATAGAGGAAATTCCCATCAGACTCTTATTATATGACTATGGCTATGACAGCAAGATTATTATGGAATACTGATAATGGAAGATTGGACACTGAAATTACTGGACTTAACAGGACTATTGAAGATGGAAGATGGAATTAATATGGATAATGGAATAATGGCTATTGAAATTATTGGACCTAACAGATTTTGATGAGATGGATTAATCGATATGTTTATTTGGACTATGGTTATGACAATAAGATTATTATTATTATTAACAAGATGGATTAATCGACATGTTTATTTGGAGGAAAATTGATAGATATATTTCTTAAAGAATTGAAACCTCTCGGACTTCCCGGAAGTAGTGCTGGCTGGTGGTTGTCTCTGAGGGAGCTCTGCCTCAGAGGAAGCTTTTTTCAGGTTAAAAGCCAGCCAAGAGGAATCTTGGACTGGCTTAAATGTTCTCCAAGGTATAGGAGAACCGATCAGATTTTCCACAAGACTTCGTTGAGCTGTCGGCGGCTGGAATTGATCAGGAAATTCCTGAGATAAGAAGGCATGCCGATCGGCTGAAGACGGAGTCAGGATTTCCACGCAAGCTGTACTGGAAAAAAGCGAAGCGTTCTTTTTTCTTTTTAAAAAAAACGTTCTTAACCAGCGAGCCTACTTCTGTCTAAATCTTATCATTCGGCTTAAATTACTGCAATAAAAGGGATTTGTTTACGAATCAGCAACTGAGAAACCTGGGTGAGTCATACTTTTTCTCTTTTAAATATAATTAAGGAAGAAAGAGAATGTAAACAACTTATATACTTTTTTTACGACAAAAAGCTGGCCTGAATTTGGAGTTTTAAAGTTTAAAAACGGATGAGAGGTAATTATTATATTTTGGACTATTTTTCTCTTTGGACTATTTCTCTTTGGACGAATCTGCTGCTCGTATATGTTACTAATTGTTTGGTGTTGGGAACCAGAATTGTTTTGCATTCTTGGATGTAGATAAGAACTGTGCTGTGCTGGCTGGACTTCAATAACAGGCCTGGAATATTAACTCTTTTGTTGGTGGAGGAAAAAAAAAAAGAAATAGACTGCCTCTAGGTTTTGAAACAGTGATTAATATCAGAAATTAAAGGCTTCTCTTGAAAATGACAACTAGAAAAGCAACTAAGGCCCAGGAGCGAAGAGGTTCTACTGATCCACAGGAAGGGGCTATACCCCCAGATATGTTTCAAAAAATAATGGAAGGGATTAATGATATAAAACAGGAAATGAAAACTGAACTGACAGATATAAAAGACTATATTAAAACACAAGTGGATGAGATCAAAGGGACAATTGGGCAAATAAAGGAGGATGCAAAAAACACTAAAGAAAAGGTACAAATCTTGGAGAATAGAACAGATATATTAAATCTGGAATTAGAAAAAAACCTGGATTATATGGCTGTGACTGAAATGAGAAATAAAGAACATTGTTTGAGATTCCGTGCAATTCCTGAGGAAACAGGTGAAGACATCAGAGATAAAATTGTTAATGCTCTAGTAAAATTTCTGGATTTGAATGAAGATCGGATGGAATTTGAAATAGACAAAGTGTATAGAATTAATTCCAGATATGCAACAATGAATAAAATTCCAAGAGATGTGCTTGTTCATTTTATAAAGAAGACGACCAGAGATATGGTATTACAGCAACACTTTAAAAATACCTTTAAAATTGATGGTAAGGAAATACTGGTGATGAAAGAAATTCCTATTAGACTTTTACGTAAGAGAAAAGAATATGCTTTCCTTACAGAGAAACTTAAGCAACGCAAAATTCAATTTAGATGGGATGTTCCAGAAGGAGTGATCTTTACATTCAGACAACAGAAATATAGATTGAATACTGTTCAAAAAGCAAGGGACTTCTTGAGAAAAGCTTCAAAAGACATGGATGAAGATAAACTCAAAGATATGGATATAATTCCTGGGAAACAAAGTCAACAAAGATATGCAGAGGAAGGGAAGGAAGATGATGGATTAAAAGGAGCATCAGGCACATTTTAAAATACACGCTTAAAGATGGATTACAAATATCTAACTTGGAATATAAATGGAGCCAATACGGCACAGAAGAGAAAGAAAGTGTTTCATTATTTGAAAAAATTAAAATTGGATATAATTTGTTTACAAGAAACTCATATTAAGAAGAAAGATTCCAAATATTTGATTTGTAAAAATTTGGGTGAAGAATTTATTTCGGCTGGACCAAAAAAAAAAAATGGAGTTGTTCTGTACATTAACCCACAATTGCTTCCTAAATTGGTATTACTGGATGATAGTGGTAGATTTGTGGGGGTTGAAATTACTCTACAGGGTACAAACATTTTGATAGTGGGTATCTATGCCCCCAATGAAGATAAAACAAGGTTTTACACAGGACTTATGGAAAAATTGTCAGAGTTTTCATATGACCATTGGTGTGTTATGGGTGATTGGAATGGGGTAATCTCACCAAAAATTGATAGGCTTTCTGAAAAAAATATCAAAGAGACACAGGGTAAATTACCGAAGATTTGCTTTGAACTGATGGAAAATTTAGAATTGGTGGATACCTGGAGATATATAAATGATAATGCAAAGGAATTTACTTATTTCTCAGAAAGACACAAAACATTCTCGAGGATTGATATGATTTGGATGTCTAAAATTTTAGCGAAGGATACTTTAAAAATGGATATATTACCAAAAACTTTTTCGGATCATAACCCTGTGATATTAACTTTAAAAAAGAAAAATCTTGGATTTAGATGGAGACTAAATGAATCTTTATTACAGAATGACAAAGTAGTACAAGAATGTAAGAAGAAATTAAAAGAGTTTTTTGAACATAATTTACATAAAGGAACAAGTGAAAATATCGTTTGGGATACAAGTAAGGCATTTATGAGGGGATATTTTATTAAATGTAACTCTGAATTAAAAAAAAAGAAACAACAGAAAATGCAATTAATTTTGGAAGAAATAAAACAAAAAGAGGAAGAATTGAAAAAGAATCCAACTAAAGTTTCTATTGTAAATCAAATTAAAATGTTACAGAAGCAAGTATCAATGCTGACAGTTAGAGAAATTGAAAGAAAACTAAATTTTGCTAAACAAAGGACTTTTGAATTTGCAAATAAACCTGGGAAATGGTTAGCATATAAATTAAGAAAAGAACATCAAAAAAATATTATTTTAAAGATACAAGAAGGAGATGAGACGTTGACAGATAATGTAAAAATTAAAAAGATTTTTCATCAATATTATTCAACATTGTACAAATGTCAGGAAATTCCATCTGAAAAAATAGAAGAGTATATATCTAAACAGAATTTGCCTAAAATTACAGACTTTCAGAGACAAGCTATTAATGGCCCTATTACGTCAAGAGAGATATCTGAAGCTATAAACAAAATTAAATTAGGAAAGGCACCAGGACCAGATGGGTTATCTGCAATGTATTATAAATGTTTGGAGGAAGAACTCTTACTACCTTTACAGTCTACAATGAATCTTATTCTGCAAGAGGGAAAGATACCGGATAGTTGGAAAAATGCTAATATAACATTAATACCTAAAGAGGAGCAAGATTTAACTAAAACAAAAAATTATCGACCAATATCTCTATTGAATAATGACTATAAAATTTTTACAATGATCTTGGCAGAAAGATTGAAAATAATATTGCAACAATTTATTCAGGAAGATCAATCAGGGTTTTTACCTAAAAGACAATTACGTGACAACGTCAGGAATGTCTTGAATGTTTTGGAATATTTAGAACAACGAAATGATAAACAAGCAGCTTTGATTTTTTTAGATGCTGAAAAAGCATTTGATAATTTGAATTGGAAATTTATGTTTCAGGTTTTGGAGCAAATGGATTTTGGAGACAATTTTATAAAATGGATTAGATCGATTTATACATCTCAGAAGGCTCAGATAATTGTTAACGGAGATTTAACGGATTCATGTGAAATACAAAAGGGTACAAGACAGGGATGTCCTTTATCTCCCCTTTTATTTATTCTGGTCTTAGAAGTGCTGCTTAGAGATATAAGGCAAGATAAAAGAATTTCGGGATTAAAGATAAAAAAAGAAGAATATAAATTGAGAGCATTTGCTGATGATTTGATAATTGTACTAGAAAATCCTTTGGAAGGAATTAATGTATTGATGGACAAATTAAAAGAATTTGGACCGTTAGCAGGATTTAAGATTAACAATCAAAAAACAAAGATGTTGGTGAAAAATTTAACTTTAAGGGAACAGAAAGTGTTAATGGACAAGACAGATTTTACAATAGAGAAAAAGTTGAAATATTTAGGTATCATTATGACAAATAAAAATTCAAAGTTGTTTCATAATAATTATGAAAAATTATGGACAGAGATTAAGAAAGACTTGCTAAAATGGGATAAACTACAACTGTCATTAATGGGTAGAATATCTGTGATAAAAATGAATGTATTACCGAGAATGATGTTTTTGTTTCAAACAATACCTGTAATATCCTCTGATTTACCTTTTAAACAATGGCAAAAAGATATCTCTAAATTTGTATGGCAAGGAAAAAAACCAAGAGTTAAATTTAAACTACTACAAGATGCCAAAGAAAGAGGAGGACTGGGATTACCAAATCTGAGACTTTATTTTGCTGCCTGCTGTCTAGTCTGGATAAAGGAATGGATCTTATTGAGGAATAAAAGACTATTGGATTTGGAGGGTCATAATTTGAAGTGGGGATGGCATGGATATCTATGGTATGACAAAGTAAAAGTAAATGTAGACTTTAACAATCATTTTATAAGACGTCCTCTGTTGAAAATATGGAATAGATATAAACCAAGGTTTTATTCGAAAATACCATTATGTGTCTCAAGCCAAGAAGCGTTTTATAGAAGAGAAATGGCTGGAAAAGAGAAATGGTTAACTTATCAAGAACTATTAGAAAATGTACATGGAGAATATATAATGAAAGAGAGAGAACAACTGACAAAGGAAGGATATAGTTTTCAATGGTTCGCCTATTTACAGTTGTTAGAAAGATATAAAATGGACAAGAAAATGTATGGGTTTGAAATAAGTAAATCTGATTTTGAAATAGGATTGTGTACAAATGATGAAAATATAATTGCGAAAATGTATAAACTCTTATTGAAAATGGATATGGAGGAAGAACAAGTAAAAGAGTGTATGGTAAAGTGGGCAAAAAATTTTGGTCATAACATACAAATGGATCAATGGGAAAATATGTGGAAAAAAGGTTTGAAATTTACACTATGTTATAATCTTAAAGAAAATTTTTATAAAATGATGTACCGTTGGTACATGACTCCAGAAAAGTTGTCAAAAATGTATAGTAATGTTTCTAATGTTTGTTGGAAATGTAAACAACAAGAAGGATCATTTTATCATATGTGGTGGTTGTGTAAAAAGGCAAAATCATTTTGGGCACAGATAGGTAGGAAGATGCAAAAAATTCTAAAGATAAATATTCAGTCAAAACCAGAATTTTTTTTATTGGGTTTTATGGATAAACAAATAGAAAAGAAATATGGAAGAATAATATTGTATATGATTACGGCAGCAAGATTATTATATGCACAAAAGTGGAAAATGGAATCAACACCAACAATGGAAGAATGGCTATTGAAATTAATGGACTTAGTAGAAATGGATAAATTGACATGTTTACTTAGAGAAAAATCGACAGATACATTTCTTAAGGAATGGAAGCCTCTCTTAGACTTTTTGTTGAAAGATCAAAATAAAATGATGATACTGGGATTTGACGATTAATTAAGACAGCTTATGGAGAAAAGGGATTCTGTATGTATACATTAAGGGACAGGTTTGATGTATATTATATACTTATAGCTGATCTGCGACAAATCGGAAGTCAACTATTTTATTTTTATTTTTTGTTGTTGTATTGTTATGTCTTTTTGACTTTGTTTTGTTTGTTTTTGGAAAAATTTGAATAAAAATTATTAAAAAAAAAAAGAATTGAAACCTCTCTTTGACTTTTTGTGGAAAGAATAAAGTAATGTTTATGAGATTTGATGATTAATTAAGATAACTACTGGAGGAAAGTGATTTTATAATATAATTTAAGAGACAGGATTGTTATACATTGTAGACCTATAACTGATTTGATCTGCGACAAATGGGAAGTCAACATTTTATTTTTTTGTTTAATCATTTTTGTTTTGTTTTGTTTTTTGTCTTTGAATGTTTTATGATTTTGTTTTGTATGTTTTATGAAAATTTGAATAAAAATTATTGTAAAATAAAAAATAAAACAGCTATTCTTAGCATGGTGCCCTCCAGATGTTGTAGTACAAATGCCACCATCCTAGACCATTGACTATGCTGGCTGAGGCTGATGGGAGGTGTCCATCAACATCTGGAAGGCATCTAAATACATGGACCACCAATCCAAATATAGCCACACAGATAACAATTCCTGCAGCAGCCTAAAGTAATTGAACTATGGATTCTCATCTACATTGAAGATACACATTCACATTCATTTTGTTTGTGTAACATCTAATTCAGCAGAGGGATTTACTTGTGAAAGCATCCTCTACCTGCTTATCTCACTTGAGACCGTAATGGGATATATTCCAAGGAGGGATGGAAAGATAGTTTTCTCAGTTTCTCATTTTTCCAATCTTAAATTTAGTTTTCCACATTTCTGCAGCAATTTGCATTTTTTTTTTAAAAAAACTTCATGAAACTTCTTCAGCATTTTAGTGCAAATTTATCCTAATAAACTCATTTTCATATGGAGTTTTAACTAATGCGCACATTTTGCAAGCAATTTCTCCTAACATAATGCAATTTTGTTAGTTATTTTCGCTAGTATATTCATTTTTATGCACACTTTCCCCTAATACATGCAATTGTAAAATTTGGATAAATATGCAGTTTGAAGGATGACTGTGTTTTGATTGTTATATTGTTTCATAAAGTGCAAATTTGAGAGATTCACCTTTAATGCGAACTGAATCACATTTCTCTCCATCCCTAATTGCAGGTGTATTGTGCTTAAGGAAAAGTAGCTAATTTTAGCAGTGTGACCCAAATGTTTTACATTATTTTACTAACATAAGTTATTCACCTTAATGCAAAAGTACCCTTTTGTTTATACCAACCTTGAACAGAAAGCTCTCTCCATGGAAATGGACAGTATGAATGTCAATTTCATTTCCCATTCCAATCAGGTACCAGTTTGTGTTTTCCCCTTCATTCATTGTGAGCCCATGGAGATTGTTATAGATCTTTCCATTGATTGCTGAAAGAATTAAGGCAGAGATTTGCAGGATTTGCAAGAAGCAAGCAGGTGTAGTAATGTGCTCCACTGCAGATTAAAGGAATATGTTATTCAAAATATTTGCTCTTGCTAGAATGATTGGCTTGGATCCCGTTTCCTCTGATCTCCTCTATCTGTGTTGCATCCCCCTGCTTTGCCACATGAAAACCTTGTCACACATAGTAAACATGGATGAGGGCTAGGCCAGAACCTCTGTACACTAGTTTGCTAAGTGCAGGGAATCTTTTTAACATCTGCCTCCCTCCCCCAGCAATCTGAAGTGGTACATTCTGAACAGAGCTGTAACACATCCGATTGTCTAGATTTCTTCTTGCTTTGTGAATGTTGCACTGTGGGCCGTTCAGAGGCAAACCTGAATGTTTCACAAAATATCATTTTTTAAAGACTAATTCCACAGTAAACATCATACCATGCATGTAGTTCCCTTTCACAAAGTCACTGGTGTGACTGAACTCCTTAGGATTCTTATGTAGATACTTCTCAATGTTTTCATTCAAATACCAGGACTCATTTTCATCAAAGACCAGGAACAGAACAGCAAATTCACGATCAATGTCTGTCCTTAAACCCTTCTCATTTAATACTCCTTTTCTACAAATTATAAGAGGTCCAATCAAACCACTGTACATATCCTACAATTAAAGAGAAACGTATAAAGAGCATTTTATATATTTATATCTCTAGATATATGCATTTTTAAAAAATGAAAAGCTCCTATAGCAACTTTGGTTGTGAAGATGCCATACATGTAATACACACTGCTCCCCGCAAAGAATCCTGGGAACAGAGCTACAATTCCCAGTTCCCAGGATTCTGTGGGGGAAGTCATGCACTTTAAATGTATGGTGTGTACAAAGCATCTGATAACAAAGAGCCATGCTATAAAACAAAATGTAGCAATGCATTAGAAGGCAATTTACTATATTAGTTCAATAGATCAACAGTACTATGTACTAGGATTGATTTGTAGCAATTTGTGCCACTCACAACACTATCTAAAAATGTCTGTCTCCAAAGTTAATTACAACACTATATAAGGAGAATGTCTGGCTGGGGAGAGGGGGAGGAGGGGAGCTTAGACTTTGCTCATTGACAGCTCTAGCTTCCAATCCAGAGTTAGAATCTCACCCAACAGTCTCCAGTCACAGTGCTTGGGAGAAGAGATGGTGAAGTCTTAAAATGCAGCAAGCTCACACTGCTTCACTCTTTTGCAAGTTCTATCTTGTAGAAAGAGTTTGGGAGTCTTAAAGTGCACTCTTGATTGTTCCTTGGCAAGTGGGACTTCCTATCAACACTAAGCAGCTGATTGGTGCTGACAGCGAGCTCTGCTAGGATTATCTGCACTAATCGGGAACTCTATAGGGCAGCCAATTCCTGTCAAAAGTGGGCTTTGCTATCAGTGCCAATCAGCTGATTGACACTGATAGCAAGTCCCACTGGGACTGGCAGCACTAGGGAATTCTTGATTTGGAGCACGCAACTGCAGCCAATGCTGCTGAAAGTGGAGTGTGCAAGCCCTACTTCTGGTAGGGGTCTTTCTTTGCAGCCTAACTTGAGTTCAACCTGCTATGCGAATAAAGGTTTTCCAGGGGTGCTAACAGGAAAGACGTTTAGATATAAACAGACACCTTCACTTTGATATCCCATTTACCTTTACAAAATGCGCTGTTGAGTAATAAACCCAAGTGATACAGTTAGGATCTGAAGCTCCAGGGCCTGACCTTTCTGGGACATTCCATCGGTAAGTGCTTATTTCTCCTGTTATGTATACATATATGTTTATGGAAAGAGAAATACATTTGAAACAAATTTTTGTCAAAATCCAAAATTGATGAAACTTGATAATTTGGTATGAAATCTAATCTTAAAAACAGTGACATGCTTATTACTCCCATGCTTACAAACCTAGTAAAATCCTTAAAATTCTTAATACACATACCCACTGCAGAATTAGGTTTCTAGTCAAAATTAGGTTTCTTTATAAAATGCACTGTTGAGTAGTAAACACAAGTGATACCTTTATTTAAAACATTTATATCCCACCTTTCTATGACACATTTGTTGTTATGTGCCTTCAAGTCGACTACGACTTACGGCGACCCTATGAATCAGTGACCTCCAAGACCATCTGTCATGAACCACCCTGTTCAGATCTTGTAAGTTCAGGTCTGTGGCTTCCTTTATGGAATCAATCCATCTCTTGTTTGGCCTTCCTCTTTTTCTACTCCCTTCTGTTTTTCCCAACATTATTGTCTTAAAATTTTCTAGTGAATCATGTCTTCTCATTATGTGTCCGAAGTATGATAACCTCAGTTTCATCATTTTACCGTCTAATGATAGTTTTGGTTTAATTTGTTCTAACTCCCAATAATTTGTCTTTTTCACAGTCCATGGTATGCACAAAGCTCTCCTCCAACACCACATTTCAAATGAGTTGATTTTTCTCTTATCAGCTTTTTTTACTGTCCAACTTTCACGTACATACGTAGAGATCAGGAATACTATGGTCTGAATTATCCTGACATTAGTGTTCAGTGATACATCTTTGCATTTGAGGACCTTTTCGAGTTCTCTCACAGCTGCCGTCCCCAGTCCTAGCCTCCTTCTGATTTCTTGACTATTGTCTCCATTTTGGTTAAGGACTGTGCCGACGTATAATCCTTGACAAGTTCAATGTCCTCATTGTCAACTTTAAAATTACAGAAAGTTAAGGTGGCTTACAAGGAATGGCTTAAAATCACAATAAAACTAAACACAACAAAACTAATTAGGAGGAAAAAACAAAACCCTTCCACCAATTTATATATGTCCACAACTCAGAAAATTTATTTATTTATTTGTTAGGACTTCCGGGAAGGGTGACTTCGCTTGTGCCTGCTTTTGAGACGGGCTCCCGCCTCAAAAGAAGCTTATTCAGATATAAATCAGTCAGAACATTTTTTTTTTGACTGATGAAATTTCTCCCGGGCAGGGAGAAACGTAGAGATCAACCTCAAAAGCCTGTTTTTGATGGGAGGACTGGATTTCATTAATTTATGAGAAAAGGTCCAGCCAGCAATGCCGGACGGACTTCCGAACAAGCTCTATCTGATTAATGCAATACGTTTATCTTTTCTTCAAAGAGAAAACAGACTAACAGGCAAGCACCCTTCTTTCTATTATTTTTTTTACTTGGTTTAAATTGTTGCAGCAAAAAGAGATTTGTCAAATGAATCAGCTTTAAAGAACTTCTGGGTGAGCTATAACTCTTCTCTGTTATTCACGAAATTAACAGCTTATCTCTGTTTCTATTGCAAAAAGCTGTCCTGGAAGTGCATTCTAAAGATATAAACAGAAGAGGGATTTCTATTCCGAGGAACATTATATTGTCTGGGACTATTCTCTTTTTGGTCTATTTTATTTTGACGAATCTGCTTCTTCACGACGCCACTAACTGTTTTGATGCTGGGAACTAAATTTGTTTTGTATTCTTGAACATAGAGAGATAAGGCAGGCTGCTCTGTTTGTACTGTGATGTCATCAAGCCAGGAATATTAACCCAATTGTTGCTGAAATAAGAAGTGGTTCTTCTTTATTTTTGTTTTGTTTTGTTTTCGTGGTTTTAAAAATGGCAATCAAGAAAGTGGCTGAGAATCTGGAAGTAATTATGTTTCAGAAAATAATGGATGAGATTGAGATAACGAAACAAACCCTGCGACAGGGCAGTAAGGAGCTGAAAATTGAACTGAGCAAAATGACGCAGGAGCTTAAAGAAATAGGGGATCCTGTGAGAGAGGAGAATGAGATCAGAGATGAGAAAAGAAAAAATAAAGGGAAGATACAAGCCCTGGAGATTGGAACAAATGTGGAATTGGAAAAAGATCTGGAGTTTATGGATATTAGAAATAAAATCTACTGTTTGGAATTTAACGTTATCTCTGAAGAAATTAATGAAGATATTAGAGATAAAGTTATCAATGGCTTGGATAATCTTCTGGACTGGAATGACGTGATGGAGCTTGATATAGAGAAAATCTATGGAATTAACTGCAGCCATGTGACAATGGAAAAATTCTCAAGAGATGAGCCAGTGCATTTTGTAAAAAAGAAGAACAGAGATATGACTTTACAACAATATTTCAGCAACTTATTCAGAATTGATGGCAAGAAAATATTTGGGATAGAGGAAATTCCCATCAGACTCTTATTATATGACTATGGCTATGACAGCAAGATTATTATGGAGTACTGATAATGGAAGATTGGACACTGAAATTACTGGACTTAACAGGACTATTGAAGATGGAAGATGGAATTAATATGGATAATGGAATAATGGCTATTGAAATTATTGGACCTAACAGATTTTGATGAGATGGATTAATCGATATGTTTATTTGGACTATGGTTATGACAATAAGATTATTATTATTATTAACGAGATGGATTAATCGACATGTTTATTTGGAGGAAAATTGATAGATATATTTCTTAAAGAATTGAAACCTCTCTTTGACTTTTTGTGGAAAGGATAAAGTAATGTTTATGAGATTTGATGATTAATTAAGATAACTACTGGAGGAAAGTGATTTTATAATATAATTTAAGAGACAGGATTGTTATATATTGTAGACCTATAACTGATTTGATCTGCGACAAATGGGAAGTCAACATTTTATTTTTTTGTTTAATCATTTTTGTTTTGTTTTGTTTTTTGTCTTTGAATGTTTTATGATTTTGTTTTGTATGTTTTATGAAAATTTGAATAAAAATTATTGTAAAAAAAAAAAGAAAATTTATTTATTTATTTGTTAAATTTATATTCCACTTTTCCTCCAAGGAGGGCAAGGTGGTGAACATGGTTCTTCCCCATTTTATCCTCACAATAACTCACAATAATAAGTAAGGTTAGGCTGAGAGGCGGCAACTGGGCCGAAGTCATCCAGTGACCTTCATGAGTGGGGATTTGAACCCTGATCTCCCAAGTCCCAGTCTGACAATTTAACCACTACACTATGCAGGTAAGGCCAGAAGCAATAACAAGAATATTCAAATTGTTTTTTCCCCATACTCTTCAATTCTACCTCTATATAAGATTTTAATCCCATATTTTTAGCATTTGATGGGACAGTTTCATAACAAGAACTCTGCAAATGTAGGGTTCTCAAAGCCTGCAACAGAAAAATAAAAAGGGGGAAAGGAGGCTTCTCTCCAAACCTATGAGGTATTTTTGATCAACAGAAGTTGCACTGTAACATTCACAAGAGGTAGACCCATGGAAGGAAAGGAGAAAGACTGTAGTAAAATAGGCAATTTCTCACTGGCCCTTAGAGTGTTTAGCAAGTGGAAAGGTCTAACAGGCTAATTAGTCATTGACTGAGAAGGGCTGGGTTCACACTTTCACTTCCCAACACGGCCAAGATAACACACAAGGACACATTGAGGCTGCTATCCTATATACACTTACCCAGGAGTAAGGCATATTGAACTCTATGGAACGTACTACCTCTGATTTCCATGTGATTTCACTGTTAACTTGGTAAGGATCCAGAGCCTATGCCTCCCCCGGGGAAGGCGGCCTTCCAATTTGACAATCTTTCCTGGAATACGTACATAAGCTTTTACTCTGATAGTTAGAGTGACATGGAAATTTCCTTAACTGCATGCCATTAACACAGTCTTGTATTTAAGTACTCTAACAGGTAGCCACAGGCAAGGCAAGTGAGTGGACTGGAAGAAGACAGGGTTGTCTCCTAACCTGCTAATTGAATCTGAGACCTTCTGCATGCAAAGCAGATACTCTGCTACTGAGCTATGACCCTTCCTTGCAAGTGGCTGTTTCCCCAGCTAAAAAAGTGCATCTATCAAGTGTGTGGCAAGCTCCAGTTAATACAGGCAAGTTGGTACCTTGCATTGGCTCACAGACTGCAAAGTTATGCTGGTTTTATTCTAAACCCAGTATGTCAGCATACAAAAACATACATTTATGCTTCTATTCCATCTATATATGTAAGGACTCCTTTAGGATTCTTTCACCCAGCCACCAGAATTTTTTTTCTGGACTGCAACTGAAGGAATGTTGTTGGCTCTATAGTTAATATTGTGGTATGATAAAAGGTAATTCTGAGCATCAAGGCACAGCGCTCTATACAATATTTGAATTAAAAAAAACATTTTTCTATGGTAGATTACAGTTTGCATAGATAAAAAAATAAAAAAGATGCAACGGTTTTAAATAATGTATAGTTGCAATCATGTGTTTGAATTTAAACCAAGACTAGGGATGTTGATCAAAAGGGGAACACACTGACTGACCAAGATAAAATAAAAGAAAGATGAAAGCAATACACTGAAGAACTCTATAAAAGAGATGCAAGGATGACATTAATTCATGGAGGAACCGTATGATGAAAAACCAGAAATTTTAGAATGTGAAGAGAAAGCTGCTTTAAAAATACTTGGAAGAAACAAATCACCAGGAACAGATGACATACCAATAGAGTTGCTACAGGTTGCTGAGACTGAATCTATCCACATTTTGACAAAAAATTGTCAACAAATATGGAAAACTAATTAATGGCCCACAGACTGGAAGCATTCAATATACAACCCAATTCCAAATAAAGGGGATCCCAGGGAATGCAGTAATTATTGAACTATTGCCTTAATATCCCATGCAAGTAAAGTAAATGCTCAAGATTCTACAACAAAGGCTCTTACCATATTTGGAGCAAAAAATGCCAGATGCCCAAGCTGGATTTAGAAAGGGAAGAGGTACCATATTGCAAACATATGTTGGATAATGGAACAGACCAAGGAATTTCAGAAGAAAATCACCCTATGCTTCATAGATTACATCAGTGGTTCCCAACCTTTATGAGCACGGGACCCCCTTTATAAGCTGAAATTTTTTTGTGACCCCCTCCCCCCAGGGAGGCAGGTTGGCTGCCAGGAAGGAAGGGGGGAAGCAGCCTTTCTTTGTAGGCTTGCTTCTTTTTGCTTCACAAAAAGCCCTCTCCTCTCATTCTAAGTAAGGCCGTTGCCAGTAGCGGAAGTGCAAGGAGACAGGAATCAGTGATAGTAATCCCCTCTACTTCCTGGTAGCTCCACCCTCAGCCTCCTTTGGCATCTGCCATGTATTTTATAGGCAGATGCCTGCCCTTAGTGTGCCTGAAAGACGCTCTGGTGCTTCAGCAAAAGGCCTCCCCTCTCATTTGGAGCAAGGGGGAGGTGTCATCTGCAGCAGCAGTGGAAAGCAGACAGTGTAGAAGGAGTGAAGACTTTTTAAAAAATAATAAATAATTCATTTCTTTACTGTTCATGGCTCCCTCTGAATTACTCAGCGGCCCCCCTGGGGGTCCCGGCCCCCAGGTTGGGAACCACTGGATTACAGCAAAGCCTTTGATTGTGTAGATCACAAAAAACTAGGGAATGCTTTAAAAGAAATGGGGGTGCCACAGCATCTGATTGTCCTGATGCGCAACTTATACTCTGGACGAGAGGCTACTGTAAGGACAGAATATGGAGAAACCGATTGGTTCCTATTTGGAAAGAGTGTGAGACAGGGGTGTATTTTATCACTCTATCTGTTTAATCTATATGCAGAACATATCATACGGAAAGCAGGATTGGACCAAGATATAAAGATGTGAAAACTGGAGGGAGAAATATCAATAATTTAAGATATGCAGATGATACCATACTACTAGCAGAAACCAGTAATGATTTGAAATGAGTGCTGATGAAAATTAAAAAGGAAAGCACAAAAGCAGGACTACAGCTGAACGTCAAGAAGACTAAAGTAATGACAACAGAAGATTTATATAACTTTAAAGTGGTCAATGAGGACATTGAATTTGTCAAGGATTATACCTTGGCACAGTTATTAACCAAAATGAAACCAATAGTCAAGAAATCAGAAGAAGGCTAGAACTGGGGAGGGCAGCTATGAGAGCACTCGAAAAGGTCCTCAAATGCAAAGATGTATCACTGAACACTAAAGTCAGGATCATTCAGACCATGGTATTCCCTATCTCTATGTATGAATGTGAAAGCTGGACAGTGAAAAAAGTGGATATGAGAAAAATCAACTCATTTGAAATGTGGTGTTGGAGGAGAGCTTTGCGGATACCACGAACCATGAAAAAGACAAATAATTGGGTGTTAGAACAAATTAAACTAGAACTATCTCTAGAAGCTAAAATGATGAAACTGAGGTTATCGCACTTTGGATACATAATGAGAAGACATGATTCCCTAGAAAAGACCATAATGCTGGGAAAAACAGAAGGGAGTAGGAAGAAAGGAAGGCCAAACAAGAGATGGATTGATTCCATAAAGAAAGTCACAGACCTGAACTTACAAGGTCTGAACAGGGTGGTTTATAACAGATGCTATTGGAGGTCACTGATTCATAGGGTCACCATAAGTCGAAATCTACTTTAAGGCACATGACAACAACTAATTATACAACCAACTTAATTCAATATTTTAAAAGGGTGGCTGCATTTATAAGTTACTTTACATCATTACATCTTCATATTTCCTTATTCTATAATTCTAGATTAGTGCATATTTTTAACCAAACCAAAGTAATTTAAAACAAAATTGAAATCAGGTATGTGAGGGGGAACCTTTGGCCCTTCACATGTGGCTGAACTAAATCTCCCATCATCTCTGTTCATTGGCCATACTTGCTGGGGCTGATGGGAGTTATTATTATTTCTTAATTTTATATCCCACCCTTTCTGCCCAGGGTGGCAAACAAAACACTAAAAACAACTAAAACATATTAAAAACAGACTTTAAAATATGTTAAAACAAATCATCTTTAAAAATATATTAAAACAAAACATCTTTAAAAACATCTTTTTTAAAAAGCTTTAAAAACATATTGAAAATCAATTCCAATAAAGATGCAGACTGGGATAAGGTCTCTACTTAAAAGGCTTGTTGAAAAAGGAAGGTCTTCACTAGGTGCTGAAAAGATAACAGAGATGGCTCCTGTCTAATATTGAAGGGGAGGGAACATTCTGAAGGGTAGGTGCCATTACATTAAAGGTCCACTTCCTATGTTGTGTAGAACAGACCTCCTGAAAGATGGTATCTGCAGGAGGCCCTCACCTGCAGAGCGTAGTGATCGATTAGGTATATAAGAGATTAAATGGTCTTTCAGGTATCCTGGTCCCAAGCTGTATAGGGCTTTGTATACCAAAACCAGAACCTTGAATTTAGCCTAGTAGCTAATGGGCAGCCAGTGCAATTCTTTCAGCGGGGGGGGGTGACATGTTGGCAATACCCTGCCCTAGTGAGCAGTCACACCGCCACAGTTTGTACCAGCCGCAGCTTCCGGACCAATCTCAAGAGTAGCCCCACATAGAGCACATTACAGTAATCCAGCCTGGAGGTGACTAGTGCATGGACAACAGTGGTCAGTCTATCCTGGTCCAGAAATGGCTGCAGCTGTCTCACCAGCCAAAGCTGATAAAAGGCACTCCTAGCCACTGAGGTCTAGCAACAAAGATGGATCCAGGAGCACCCCGAGACTACAAATCTGCTCTTTCAGAGGATGTATGATCCCATCCAAAGCAGGCAACTGACCAATTATCTGAACTCGGGAACCACCAACCCACAGCGCCTCTGTATTATTATGATTCAGACTCAGTTTATTGATCCTCATCCAGCCCACCACCAAGTCCAGGCACCAGCCCAGGACTTGCATGGCCTCTCTTGATTCAGATGTTACAGAGACATAGAGCTGGGTATCATCAGTGTACTGCTGACACCTCACCCCAAATCTTCTGATGACCACTCCCAAGGGTTTCATATAGATGTTAAACAGCATGGGGGACAAGATGGTACCCTGTGGCACCTTATAGCACAACTGCCAGGGGGCCAAAATACAATCAGCCAATGCTATTATCTGCAAACTACCCTGGAGATAGCGTAAAACAGTGCCTCCAATGCCCATCTCACCGAGTCAGCCCAGAAGGATACCATGGTCAATGGTATCAAAAGCCACTGAGAGATCAAGTAAGAATAACAGGGTCACACTCCCTGTCCTTCTGATAAAGGTCATCCATTAGGGTGACCAAGCCCAATTCAGTCCCATAACCAGGCCTGAACCCAGACTGGAATGGATCAAGATAATCTGTTTCATCCAAGGGTACTTGCAACTGCTGCACCACAACCCTCTCGATCACCTTCCCTAAAAGGGGGTATTTGCGACCAGGCAGTAATTGTCACAAACCATTGGGTTCAGGGTGGGCTTTTTCAGGACCGGTCGGATCACTGCCTTTTTCAGGGTGGCTGGAACCACTCCCTCCCGCAATGACACATTGTCCACATCCTGGATCCACTCGGTCAAACCCCTTTGGCAAGCTTTAATAAGCTAAGAAGGACAAGGGTTGAGACGATACGTTGCTGGCTGCATCATCTCAAGCACCTTGTCCACGCTATCAGGCTGCATCAACAGTATCTGGAGGGCAAAAGGTTCTCCACACCTGATCTAAAGGCCTGGAAACATGCAGGGTAATTTCCCCCCACCCCCATTACCTGGCATAGTAATGTGTACTTTACTTCCAGCTTCTTCTTCGACACCATGTGCTGATACTGAATATGGCCTGCTAGCTTTGTTCTTAAATACAATTAATATTGAGTTGCCAACCTCTGCATGGATTAAGGGCCCTAAATTTAAAAAAAACAAAAACAAAAAGCCAACAAGTCATGGAGAGGCATGCAATGTTAATGTGTATGAAATGAAAAAACAAGCAAGCAAGTACTATCATCTCCCATGTTGAGTGTTTACCATTTGATGGAAATTTATGCTTTTGGTGGTTATAGGACGATTTTGAGCTTTGAGTCTGTTTTATTCTATAGTACTGATTTTATGGTTTTATTATTGATACTGATGTTGATATTTTACTGTTGTCTTAATTGTGTTCTGTGATTTGTAATGATACGATTTTTAAAATGTAAATCACTTTGAGGTCACTTGTGATGACAAGTGATATATAAACACATTAAGGGAGCAATCCTAATATAAGATCCACTGGGATGAGCGAGTTAGCATCTGGCAGATCTTTGGCTCAGCCAGGGCTATGCCTGCATAAATCCCCAATCCCGGCTCAGCCAGAAATACACTGATGTAAATCTCTCATCCCAACTTATTTGGGGCACAGTAAGTCCCAAACAGGGGTGTGGTGGGGAGTGGGACTGGGCAGCGGGGGGCTTATGCTGGATCCTAACTCTGTTCAGCTCAGCCACGTGAAACTTACACCAGCAAAAATGGTGGTGTAAGTCAAACTCTATTTTAAAACTTCCTTTCCCTTCTGCCAGTGTTGAGTCAGTTCAGCCAGCAGTAGCTTCGCTCCTAAATGTTCTGGTGTATTTTACGCCATCTTAATTTAAGCTGGTGTAAATTACACTGATTTCCCATAGTTAGGACTGAGTGTGTTTAGGATTCCAACCTAAATTTGCATAAAACAGAGGTAGCCCCTCCCATTCTGTGGATTACAACTCCCATCAGCCCCAGCCAGCATGGTCAATGGTCAGAGATGATGGGAGTTATAATCCAAACATCTGGAGGATTCCATGTTGGCTACCCCTGGAAACATCTGCATAAAACCAGTAGTTCTCAAGGGAAAGTAACATGATTTCTTGGATCAGACTATTTGGTAGTCAGTTCAATGGAACTTACTCCTGAGAAAATCTGCAGAATTGCAACCTACTTGTAAGAGCCTGGTGTGATGTCTTGCCTTTGGGGAGGAGTAAGACAATTCTTTGCTGAGTTGATTTCTCCAAGAGCAGAAGTGTTAAGCACTCTTTCAGTCTCCATCCCATCCCATCCCCTGCAAACGTCCTCTTCTTGCTCCTTTATAGCAGAGAAGGAGTGAAAGGAAGTCTCCTCATATCAGGGGTGAGGATCCTATAGACCTTGGCCTAATTTCATGTGGTTGGCTGGGGCTGGGGAAGGAGATGGCAGAGAGAGGGAGAAGAAAGGGAGTGGCAGAAAGAGAAAAACAGGGTGCCCCTCCCACATTTGGCTCTGGCTTGCCAACCGGTGGCTCTAACCCTGTCCACTGCTGTTAAGCGGCCTCTGACAAATTACCTCGAAGAGAATGTTGTCCTTGATGGAAAAAGCCCCCCTCCCAATATGTTAGAAATATGTGTGAGCAGACTGATTTCCAAGGCTGCTGTAGGGCAGCTCTTGTTTGACATGTTCCCATTCTCTTGGTTGAGTGTGGCACAGGAAAAAGCAGGCATCTTTTACTGGGGCAGAAAGGCAGCTCTGTGGATGGCATAGCTTACTCTGGTTCTTCTCTGGGGACAAGCACAGTTCAAAGCACTTTCCCTGTATATACTGCAGTGCCTGGATTTATTTTTGTGTTTGGTTCTCACCATTAGAGCAACTTAGATATTCTTGTATTTAGCATCAACAAGTTACTTATTTTTAAAAAATATTCATTTGCATATACTGTTTGTGCAAGTTTCGTGTTGATATTAGTAATATCTCTCCCCCAAAATAAATAAGTTAGGAGCTTAATATGTAAACTTCTAGAACATGCATCCTCTGAGCCAGTAAAGGGAGGTATTCGGAGAGTTAAGGCTCATTATACCATCCTAAGAAGAGATTGTTGCAGCCATGTGTTTTGACAGCCACACAAGCAACTCGCCCAAAAGTTTCAACTTTGTAAATGACATTTGGTTTTCAATGAAAAATTTGTTAAGAAGGTTGCACATAGTCTCTCTCAAAATGTGCCAGCAGCCTTTAAAGCAGGAATGGGGAACCTGTAGGCCTCCAGAATTCATTGGTCTCCCAACTCCCCTCAGCACCAGCCAGCATAGCCTATGGTTAGGGGTGATGTGAGTTGTAGTCCAGCAACATCTGAAGGGGCACAGGTTCCCCATCCCTGCTTTATCTATCAATCACATTTTATTGAGTAAGTCTTCAGACCACATCACATATTTAACAACAAATGGTGAATACATGAATCTTAAAATGTATGACTAAAATCTAAAATTAAAATATTACATTTTAATAAAAAAACTTTTCTGAACCCATTAAGCCCCCACTTCCCTGCTATAAAGGAAAGCTGTACAAAATGTGTCCTTTACTTTTAATTCCTTGCTGAAGTGAAGTCACTTGAATTAGTTTTAATTAAATATTTTAAATAAATAATTTATCTCTAAAAAATAGCATGTACACTTTTAACTCAACCCAATAATCTGACTGTTCAGGGAGACTCTAATGATGCTGCTCCCTCTCCTGATGAGAAGCTTGATTTGCATCTCTTTGCCTGTGGTACAAAACTTTCTCAGAGTGGATGCATCCAGATGGCAGCTTGGAAAAGGGACAGCTTTCGTCACATGCTGATCTCTTGCCTTTCCCCACAAGTTGAACCAAGTACCAATATATTTTAAAAGAGTACTTAACATGCTTATAGTGCTTTCAAGAGTTCAAAGAGCTTTACATGCATTATAATCCTTTCAACAGCCCCCAAAACAGTGGATTGTAACCAACTAAGTTACTAAGGTCCATACATTTCAATGGGTCTACGCTATGATTTACACTGGATGCAACCCAATAATTGCATAACAAACTGTAATTTGTTAAGGGTACTGAGATTTGTGAGGAGATTCCTCACAGAGCTACAATTCCCAGTGCCCCTTAACAAAGGACAGTTCCCAGGATTCATTGGGGGAAGCCATGTGCTTCAAGTGTATGGTGTGGATGTGACACATGGTTCCTGTAACATAAGGAAATGGCTACTTGTGCTGGCTACTTGTAAAAAACAACAACCCAAACCACACAAGGCCAGACAATGTGAATAACATCCCATCAGCTTGGCGCAGAGCTATTATACAATACAGTAGCAGCTTGAAATAAAGAATGTATTTCTTTGGAGTACAATAACCCCAAGATGATCATACCTGTATTCCCCCTTCTCTTCACATTAAGATAATCATTTTGAAAGATCTACTGGCAAGGAAGAGGCTTTCCACTGATTTTCACGGCTCATCTGAGTTTCTTACCTAGAATTTGCAGGTGGTGCTCCTTTGCAGTTCTCGTTTTGTACTCTGTGAAATCTCCACTTTTGAATTCTCTATAAACCACTTTCTTGTACTTTGAACCTATGCGATCTTCACCTTGGCTCACAAATACATGTCCGCAACTTGAAAAGCATTTTACAAAGTAAGAAAACAAGTTTTAAAAGCCCAAAAATATTTACAGTTCTTATACAGAATAATAACAAGAGGTGATGATTAAAAGATGGTGAGGCACGGATGTGCAAACTGTGCTTTGAATATCTTGATAGGTAAATTTGTTAGCATTGTTGATCCCCTAATATGAGATAACAACAAAACAAATAGTGGCCTCAGTTCAGCTGAAGTGATGCATAGTACAATCCTCTGTGTGTTTACTGTGTTTGGCAGGGTTTACTCCCAGATAAGAGTACTTTGGATTACAACTCTGTTCAAAACTACTTGGAATTAAGCCACATTGAATAGCGGAGCATACTTCTGAGAATACATAAGCTCAGGCTGCAAGTCTCTTTGAAAGAAATGGGACATGTTAGGGATTATCCACATGGGAGTATTACTTTGCGCTAAAGACGCTGTTTTTACCTCCATTTTCTATTTGCACCATCCACAGTAAGGACTCAATGCCAGCTGCAAACATGGTGTTTTCTATTCACACTGAGGAGAAGGATCAATCATGCCGTTTCCTAATGACCACGACCTCTAATTTAACATTTCCACTCCCTCTGGTTACCTGGCAACCGAGCATGCTCCGTTTGTTCTATCAGTAAGTTTCATTTAAAAAACAACCTGGAAGTGCAATTATTTGTATTTTCCCTGTAGCTGAATACAATATAGCTATAAGTACAATATAGCTGAAATACAAATCTTTGTTTGAGCAGTGTTATGCTTTTGCGCACAAGTTAGGAGAAAAGAAAAATAAGGCACCATTTGCAGCAACATAAAAAAGGCTAGCAGAACGGGGGAGAGCAGTTGTTTGTCAGCCGACAAGAAATGAAATGAATCAAGGGAGGAGGAGGGAGTGGGCGTGGAGAAGGGAACGATTGACACACTCACCTAAAAGCATTGGAGCAAAGCATCTGCAAGCACTAGAGATATGAAGACGTTTTTTCTTTCCCTTTCCATATTATCAGAGGATTGGGTCAGTACGGATTTACAGGGGGAAAACTGCATGATAGTTTTTGTTTGCCAGTAACGTCATGTGAACCAGGGGATGTGAGTAGCACCAAAGACATACTAAATCCCTGTGTAGATGAGTCCTGAGTCACACAGCTAACTGATTCCATTTACTTTGCAAGCAACAGGTCCCATGTTCAGTCTCCAGCATCCCGAGGTAGGGCTGGGAATGTCTCCTGTCTGAATCTCTGGAGGGCTGCTGCCAGTGAGTGTGAACACCACTAAGCTAAATGGACCAATGAGAAGTAGGCACCACTGAGTTAATGGGACTTACTCCCGGTAAGCGAATTTATGATTGCAGTCTTAGTTGTGACTTGGGATCCTTGAGGGATTTCTTTGAATACCATAAGAATAAGAGAGGAGCCCTGCTGGATCAGGCCTAAAGGCCCATATAGTCCAGCATCCTTTTCTCACAGAGGCCAACAAGAATCCCATAGAAAGCCCAGGACCTGAATGCAACAACACTTTCCTAATATGTGATTCATAGCAACTTCTATACAGAGGCATACTGTCTGCAAATTGAACTGACCAGAGCCACACTTCTGAGACTAATGTGCAAAGAAGAACATAATTATTCTTCCAATTTCACACCTCTGAATTTTGTCATACAGTTCTCACCTCAAAAATGTGTCAACATGCATTACAAATGCACTTTTAAGATAAAATAAATTTAGAAATACACACTTTAAGATAAAATATCATAGAATAATAAGAGTTGGAAGGTACCTATAAGGCTATTGAGTCCAAATATGTTTATAAATACTATTTTGTGATAAAAGATTTATTTAAATGCTATTTTGGTTGCAGATTAATGTGAAAACAGGATAGAAAGGACTTACGAATTAACCCATGTAAAACTCCTAATTTTGTGACTACCTGGACTGGGACCCTTACTTTTTACTGTTGTTGAGGATGATTTCATTTATCACCATAACTTTCAAATATCAAAGATTCCCCAAGAGCACTCACAAGTTCTGCTGTCAGGTCTCAGCTAGGGGAGTTTTTGTCAGAAGAACAGGAGGCTCCGGTCTTGGACCCAGCCCTGGCTCAGATTCCATCCGAGGGCGAGAGGCCTGGATCCTGTGATGAGGTCCAGGATGAGCCATCTACACCCAGGGCACGTTTGGCCTCTGACATCGAGGGGAACAGCCCCCGAGCCCAAGGGAGAGGCATCTCCTCCGATGCCAGATGGAGACCCAGCCCATTCAGAGGACTGCCTGACTACAAACCCAGATGTCTTGGGAGTAAAGGGCTCCTCAGGAGTAGAGGTCTGGCTGCAGGTGATCAGTGGGAGTCAGCTGAGGTTTGGGGTGTGGTTCAGCAGCTCCAGCATAACCCCCCAGTGCTATGTTAGAAGGGCAGCTAGAACAATGTATGTATGCTAGCCAGCGAAACAGAGGAGGTATGACAGACACCTGCATATTTTGAGATATCACCAGTGTCCTTCCTAGTTAGGGTTGCCAGGTTCATGGCCTGATCCTGATCCTGATCCTGTATCTGTAGGAGAAGAGAAAGTCAGCCAAGTGCAGGTTTTCTTGCAACAGTGTAATGGGAAAATCCACAAAGTAGAATTTTTCCTTCCCCCTGCACAACTTTTAAAGATACAGAAGACCACTTGGTTGCCAGGCCCAGCCTCCAAGAGGTCTTCCGTATCTTTAAAAGTTGTGCAGGGGGAAGGGAGAATTCCACCTTGTGGTTTTTCTCATTACAGTATTGCAAGAACAGTATTGACTGACTTTCTCTTCTCCTAAAGATACAGGATCAGTCTCAGGCCAGGAACCTGGCAACCCTATTCCTAGTGCTTAATTTCTAGAGAGAAGCATCGAGGCCCAAATCTCCCAGGAAGCCATGACCTTTCAGCTGGGAAACCATTCACAGTACTAGGGATTGACAAATCTCCCAATTTTGCTTCTCCCATTTTTTTTTCATTCTTAAATTCAGTTTTCTACATTTCCACAGCAATTTGTAATTTTTTAAAGAAATCTTCCTGAAAAATTTGTCAGCATTTTGGTGTGAATTTATCCTAATAAACACATTTTGCTGTAGTTTTGGGAAGAAGGGTAGGATATAAATTGAATCAATAATATACACATTTCCCCCGATACAATGCAATATAATTAATATATTCCAATACAATTAATTCATTCATTAAAAAGCAAACAAAATTGAATTTCTTGTCTCCCCCATCCCTTAGTCATTACCTTTTGTTCATGGCTTCCCCCTTCTTCTCTGCTCGGCTCTTGTCAGGAGCATAGTCCCACTCCATTTCTTCAGCAGCAATGTAATATGTTCTCATTGTCCCATAGCGTGTCCCATTATGAGACATCTTGCCACAGGGCTTAACTTTGTACAGCTGCTTCATCCCACCAGTAAAGTGATCAAATGTTCTGCAAACAACATGGAAAGTCCCTGGAAGGAAATTACGGCATTTATTGTACAATAGTAGGTGCTCAAGAAATGGTTGTTATTGTTATGATTGCACCTTACATTGCAAGGCACCATACAAAAATTATTAAAACAGGCCTGCCTGCAGGCTGATAATCTAAATTCAAGAGTCAAGGTATATTAGGGTGGGAAATAAAAGGGAAGGGGATTCAGCTGGGAAAAGCAAGAGTGAGTTGAAGAATCTTAAAGAAGTGCTTGAATGTAATAACAGAGGAAGAGTGTCAGGGGGAAGGACACTGCAATGGTGGGGAGCTACAAAAGAAAAGGGAAGGATGTGAGAAAAAGAGATGGTTTTCTTATGTTCAAGAAGAAGATTGCTACCAACAGAGTGAAGGATCCAAGGAGGAACATATATTATTGGTTTTTTTATTTACAATTTAAATGTTTACTCCTGTTGTAAACTACGCTGGGAATATGACCAAACGGTAATATAAAAAGACTTTACATCCATACTATAGAGAAGGAACATGCTACAGTGTATTCTATAGCACTCTGTCCCAACTAGGTGCCCTCTAGATGTTTTGGGTGATGATAGTGATGGATGGAGCTGTTTGGGAGTTGTTGTCCAAAGCATCTGGAGGGTACCAGGTTAAGAACATAAGAAGAGCCTGCTGGATCAGGCCAATGGGCCATCTAGTCCAGCACCCTGTTCTCACAGTGGCCAATCAGATATGCCTTTAGGAAGCCCACAAGCAGGACCTGAGCGCAACAGCACTCTCCCTTCCTGCGGTTTCCAGCCACAATATTCAGAAGCATACTGCCTCCTGCCATGGAGATAGGGCATAGTTAACATGGCTAATTGATAGCCTTATTCTCCATGAATTTGTCTAATGCTCTTTTGAAGCTATCCAAGTTGGTGGCCATCACTGCCTCCTGTGGGAGTGAATTCTGTAGTTTAACTATGCACTGTTTTTTAAAAGATGCCTGCAAGATACATCTAGGTGTAGCTATCTGTATCTGCCCTATCTGGCAGAAAATAGGCATATCCAAATCAATTAATCCTTGCTGCAGTGGTCATGTGGAATGTTGTTTTTGGCTGTGGACTAGAGTGTTGACAGTTATTTAAAGTTTGTTTCCAAGGGCCAAAGAATGCCAACCGTGTTTCTCTTCTGTGGATCTTGATGGACGGAGAGGCACATGTGCAGAAAGGGCTCCCTTAGGACACAGTACAGACAATAGTATTATTGTACTGCTGATTAAAGGATAGCAGTGTCTTACATTTATTTTGGTTTATTACTGTATTCCCTGGGTCAATCCATAAAAATAATCAATTGATTAACTGATACTTCAAAGTGGAGGTTCAACAAATGGACAATGTATGGACACTAGATCAACATTTACAGTGTTTAAAAAAGATTTATAACCAAGCAAAAATCCTGATTTAATTTATAAGTGAGCACACGGAAACAGCTTTGAGGCCAGGTGGGGAAATGATGCTAGAGTTCTGTTCCCAAAACCTACCTACTCGGTCTGGCTGCATTAGCACTGTTTTTGATGTGTGAGGGAACAAGGCAAGGGTATCCCTCGTTGTGCCACCCAAGTGGATGGTGTTCCCTTGGAAATGAACACCATGCATGTCTGCAGAGGTGCCTAGTCCAATCATATGCCACGAAACATTGTCATCCTTGCACATGGTGAGTCCAGGCAAGTTCCCAAACACGTAGCCATTGACAGCTGAAAGGGCAAAGGAAAAATACACATATTCTGCATTTGCAGATTACAACTGAATTTGTTCATAACCACCCTCTTGTTACCCTTGCTTCTCACCCACTATCAGATTTTAGGGCTCAGCTATATATTAGACACAAGCAATACAGTCCTCTTCTGTGCTTTAAAGCAGTATCAGGACGGGTCATTTGAAGAGGGGAAGTTGCTTCCTCCACCTGTTGCTTTCAACCTTCGCCCCTTTTCCACCTGAACTGCAGGGCAAATTTCAGAGAACTGGCTGGGTGCTGTTTCCTGTATTGTTTTGGAAAGTGTGAATTAAGTAGGCCTTAAAATGCAAACTGAACTGAATCTCTCCTCATCCCTAGGCACAAATAGAGATAGAGTTTTGCATTCTCTCAATTTCCCATTTTTCCAGTTTTCAGTTCAGCTCTCCACATCTGTTTGCAATTTATTTATTTTTTTAAAGTCTTCATGAAAAGTCACTAGCATGATAGTGCATGTTACTTGGCTGGAAAACTGCACTGCAAATTTTGGAGAAATGTGAATTTCAAAGGACTGGCTGGGTACCGTTTCTTGAATTATTTTGGAAAGTGTGAATTAGGTAGGCCTGTAAATGCAACCTGAATTGAATCTCTTCCCATTCTTAGGCACAAACATATGTCTGCAAAGAGGACAGCAGCTTTGGGGGAGAGTTTTCAGGGAGGAAAGCAAGGGACAAGGGATGGGTTAAGCACAAACCCACTCACTGCTTCTTCATCCTGCTGCTCCATCCTGCTGCTGCTTTGCAATGAAGTGTGCTTTCTTACATCTGATTGTCTATAAAGTGACGTTTTGGGGGAGAGAGAGCTGTCTCCCTCTCTCTTGCTTATTCAGAAAAGTGTCATATACACTGATGGTACATTTATTTATTTTATCCTAACAAATATGGCTAATGTTTGTTGGGACACAGGTGCACCCAATTCTTTCAATCTAGATTGCAGCTCTGTCAATCATAAGAAGTTTCCTGCTGGATCAGCCTATCAAGTCCAGCAACCTGTTTTCCAAAGTCACCAGTACCATATGGCTATGGGAAGCCCATAAGGAAGGCATGAGCATGATAGCATTTTCCTGCTTGTGTTTCTCAGCAACTGGTATTCACAGAATAATGTGTCTGATAGCTGAGGTAATATATAGCCATCATGACTAGTAGCCATTGACGGCTTTATCCCCCATGAATTTGTCTAATCCCCTTTCAAAGCCATCCAAGTTGGTGGCCATCAAGAATTCCATAGTTTGACTGTGTGAAGAATTGTGTCTTTTTCTCTGTCTTGAATCTCTCACTGTTCAGCTTCATTGGATAACTCCAAGTTTTACTATTATGAGAGGAGAAAAACATATCTTGATCAACTTTCTCCACACCATGCATAATTTTATCATATCCCTCTCTTACTTACCTTGCTTTTTAAAAAAATCTAGAAGAGTCTTAAAAGTTGCAGCCTTGCCAAATGTTGTCACTCTTGCCTCTGATCTTCATTGTGCCACATGGTAGACCAGGGGAATTAAGAGTGTCAGCTTAGGTGGCAAAGATCAGACTCTATTTAACAGAGGAAGTGTGAGCAAATCTGTTTGCAGCATAGTGTTTTCCCACCCCATACTGCCTCCCCTAATTCTAGTTTACTGAAGAAGTGCTATCAGCCATCAGCTAAATATAACCTCCAAGCTCAATAGATTACATCCAACAAGAATAGAGATGGGAAAAGATCTGTCAGTTTCAGTTATCTCAGTTGCTCATTTTTCCAATCTTAAATTAAGTTCTTCACATTTCTGCAGCAATTTGCATTTTTTAAACAAATCCTCTTGAAAATTCTTTATCATTTTAGTGCAAATTTCTTCTAATAAACACATTTTTGCATGCAGTTTTAACTAACACACATATTTTTACATGCAATTTCTCCTAATATAATTTCTGTATGTTATTTCATTTTTATGGACATTTTCTGCTAATATGTGCATTTTTGTAAAAATTGGTTGGAGAACTGCATCACAAAATCTGGATAAGTGTTAATTTTGAAGGATGGCTATGTTTCAGTTCTCATATTGTTTCAGAGTACGGTATGTTAATTTGGTAGATTTGGCTTTAAATATGAATTGAATTGAATTTCTTTCCCCCTCCCTACTTCCCACTGACATCAAATATAACTCTGCGTTATTGGGATTACATCACATCCAGTGGGTACAATTAACATTAATTCAATTACATGTGTAAGCTACTCTGAGTGCATGATTATTAAGATAATGCATTATTATTAATGTGCCATTTCAGCTCACAGGAATGCAACTATTCACAAACTCAATGTGTAAGTAACTTAACTTAAATCATGTCCTAGGAAACTGGCACCTAACTGCTTGACGCCCAACTTCATTAAAGCTTGCCTCCCTGATAATTAGTAGATCCAAGTCACGTATGCACTTCATAATTCTAATCTTGTAGCCGATCAAATCTTGACTGACCACAGTAGCTTGGATTTATCCAGCAGAGTGCTTTGAACCTTCTGTGTTACAGCACTTAATGCCACCATACAAGTAAGTTCACACAAGTTACTGGTTCACATTTCTTACCAGCCTGCCTGTCCACATATACATGTCTGCCATTTATGGCCTCCTTGAAGAAAAGAACCAGCCTTTGTAAATTTTCCCTGCCTGGTTTCCTAGGAATGATTCTTATTAGCCCTAGGCAGGTAAGCCTGATTTAATTACAAGCCTGATTGGCTACGGGGAGCTTCATGTGTTTCATAAAGATTTTATACATCTGAAGAGTGTCTGTCAGCAATCAGATACTGCAGCTTGCTCTGCAAAATCCAGGAACAAACGTGATTTTCATCTACTGCTTAATCACAATTCCATGTTTAGCATGTATTTTTAGATAGGCAGGAGATTCACATACAAAGCTTGTCCTGTTCATTTGTAAAACGGGTTAGGTGGGGTCAACTCATGACTGAAAAAGGAATGTGAGATTCACTTTTAATTCTCATGCTCCTTTTTTCCATAGTGAAGTCCCACAGGTAGGGATGGGAGAGAAATTCAATCAAGTTTGCATTTAAAGGTGAACCTACCAAATCCACACTTTCTAAAACACTATGGAAACTGAAACACATCCTTCCTTCCAAAGTCACACATCTCTGAATTTCTCCAGCCAAGTAATGTGTACAAATACTAGGGTAACATGTGCATAACGTGCATATATTAGTGAAAATAATGTAAAAAAGCATTATATTAGGGAAAATTACTTTGCAAAACTGTATGTTATGCAAACTGCATTAGAAATACGTTTCTTAGAAGAAATTTGCACTAAAATTTGACAAATTTTCATGAGGTTTTTCTGAAAAATAAAAATAGCAAATTGCTGCTGAAATGTGGAGAACTGAATTTAAGACTTGAAAAAAAATGGGAAGCAGAGAGAACCGAAATGGATAGATCCATCCATTCCTAGGTCCACTGGAGGAGTAAATCTACACTGCACCATGAGAAATGTGCGGTGGAAATAGTAAAGCAGGTAGTCCATTTAATAGTCTGGATTGGCAGCAGAATTCTGGTGGCAACACAAGGTAAGCAAGCAGATATCTTCGGTGGCAGTGAAAAATGGGGAAATGGAAGGGAGGGGAGACCTTCCCTCTTCTTTCTCTGGTGTCTCCTCTGCAGCAGGATAACACCCACATGAACCCTATGGGCACCTCCAGACTCTCAGTATTTTGCATGAGTGTTTCATGTGCATATCAAAACATTTAGGGTGGTATTTAATGGTAATCCTGCTCAGACTAGACCCATTGAAGGTCATAGAAATGGCTAACCTAGGTTCATTGGTTTCAGTGGGCCTACTCTAAGTAGGACTTAGTTGGATACAACCTTTAGTTTTGTGTAATTAAAGTGCTCTGTCACCCTAGTGCAACAAATGGCCTTTAAAAAAAGAAATGGCCTTTTTGCGGTTAGGAAAGTGATGGTGAAATGCACTCTGCAGGCAAATCAGGATGAAGGATGCTCAATAAACACCAGATATAATGTAACCTCTGTGCGCTTTGTGCAAGCAAACGAGGATGAATAAATAGATTTTCTGGAGAAGCCCCTGCTCCTCTCCTAGCATCTAATTCTTCCCTAATTCTTTTTTCATGATGGAAGCATCTGCTATAAACAAATACCCAAGGATGATTTATTTAATTTTACTATACCCTTACCATACCATGCATTTTGTTAGATTCCTGGAAATCCTCATCTTCTTTATTGACCTTGGAGGGTTCACCAGTAAATGCATCAATATTTATGTCAAGATAGAAACTCAGGTTCTCATCAAAGACTGTAAAGAGTAGATAGAATTCTCTATCTACTCCTTTCTATGGTAAAAAAAAAAAACCAAATATGCATTAAAATGAAAACATTTCCAGTTTGTTCTTTAAATAGGAGATTGGAACCATTGTTTTTGTTTTAAATTTTTTAATTGAGTTTTAAATTGTTTTTAAAAGATGTGTTTTAAATTTGTATTTATTTTTTAATGTTTTTAGTTACTGTAAACCACCCAGATAGCTCTGGATATGCGGCGGTATATAAATACAATAAATAAATAAATCTTCCATCAGTAAAATAATATTCTAGTGCTAAAGTTTTGAACTCTATCTGGAATCAAGTCCCCCTGCTATAAAATACTCTCTAGTAGCTTCAGGATCCTCTACGATCCAAACTAAAGAAATTTTGGGTGGCCCTCCCTCCCTGGAAAGTACTCACAATTTAGGTCTAGATTTTTTGTTTTACTCTGGTTCTTACAAACCATTAAAGAACAAGTTTATCCATTATAGATATTCTGTGCTATAGATTATACATAAGCCACATTTTTGTATTTAAAAACAAAATTGGAGCATGTCTCATAACATAATGCAGTTCTGCAGGTTTAACCAGCTGATAAGGAATGCCAATGACAGCTATTCAAACAGCTGCTAATTCTGCATCCTATTTTAAAAGGATTAACCAAAATTTAAAAAAGTATCCCTTTGAAAGAATTACTAAACTAGTCCAAGAGGTTTTAGTTAAAAATAAGGGAGCTGCCCTACACCTCTGGTTCCTCTAGCTCAGTGTTGTCTGCACTGATCAGCAGCATCTTTTCAAGGTTTCAGAGAGGAGTTTTTACCAGCCCTAGCTGAAGATGCCAGAGATTGAACGTGGGACCTTTGTGCAATACCACTGAGTTAAAGCTCTTCCTCATCTAGTTATGCTGCAACTCCAACCATCCCTGGCAATTGGCCAAACTTGCTGGGGCTTATGGGAGTTGTAGTTCAGCAACATCTGGAAGGCCAAAGGTTCCTCACACATGCACTAAGCCATTTTTATGCACACTCTGGCCTACTCCAAAGGAGTGTTTGTAAGACTGGAACTACAGATACAGAGGCCAAAATTGCCCAAAGGATCATATTTATAAGAGCAATACTAGCCATCCACTTTATGCTCAGAAACTGAAAATATAATGTTTATGGATCTGCTCGTCCCTCTGCAGCCCTCAGCCTTCTAGGTTAAGTACCAACAATAGATACACCTGAACATCAAAAGCAAGAAAACACTATCCTCTGCTAGAGACTGCTGCTCAAAGCAGCTGCATCATATGGCTTTATGCATGGGGAACTTGTAGCTCTCAAGATGTTGCTGGAGTCCAGCTCCCATCAGCCCCAGTCTACATGGCCAATGGTCAGGAATGATAGGAGTTTGAGTCCAACAACATCTAAAGAGCCATAGGTTCCCCACCCTACAGTAGAGGATAGGCTCTTTCTATTGTGCTCTTTTTGTGAGCTTCCAAGGGACATTTTATTGGCTACTGTTGGAGACACAAAGTAGAACTAGATCAGGCTTCATCTGATCCAGGAAGGCATGTCTTACATTCTTGGTAGTGGGCCCAATCAATGGGTTGTATTCAATGCAGCATTAAGGTGAATGTTTCATCTACACAAGGATTTTACCTTGCATAATGGACCATTTTCTCTCCCTCCTTCCCCCATACACCTGCTAAACCTGTTCTGTGGGTTCCTCCAACCTTCCTGAGCAGATCTGGGGACCATGCCGGGGGGGAGAAGAGGGTGGGAAAATCCCCTTGCGCTAGAAGTAACTGTTGTACTAGTGCAAAGAGTTCATTGAATACCACCTAAATACAAATACTAAATTATAATTATAATTAAATTATATAATTTATAATTAATTATAAAATATAGTTATAATTATAACAAAATTATAAATAAATATAATTATAACTATATTAAACGGTACCCTTTGGTTCACCATATGCTCTAATTCATTAAAGGGCATGGACCAATCATATCTTGTACCTGTGTTCCATCAGGTTTCAGAGTATTCTTCTTACAGATTATTAGAGGCCCCACAAGACCAGACTGGCTGTCTATCATTGGATCAGTTGCTGAATAATATAGGTAGGTGAGACATGGAGGATCATCATCTGTTGGGCTGACACTTTCAGGAACTCTCCATTTGTACTGAAAGGTCTCACCAGGTTTAACACAAGCTCCCAGCTTCTGATGCCCTTAAAATAAATGGGAGGTTAAAAAGCACCCTTCATAATGAAATTGTTACTAATGCTAAAGCACATACTGTGATAGCACACTTACAGGATACTAAGACAATCATTTAAGTAAATCTTCCTATGGAAATCAATGACACTTAAATACATACCTTTGGTTGGATGAAAGCAATTTTTCTATGTGACTTTACTTGGTGTTAGGCCTTATGAATGATCTTTTTTCTTACTGTATTTTACTGCTAGAGTTTTAGGCTGTTCTTCATGCTGCTGTGTTTTGTTTTTTTAAAAAGAAATTGTACACTACTTTAGGGTGGTTTTTCATGGAAAAAGAGTGTAAAATGTATATTTTGTATTGATGTGCGTTGAAACTGCAGCTCATCTAGGAGGATCTCAAATGCTAGGTAAGATTGGGGTAGTGAGTGGCTTCACCATGTTACCACAGTGTAAAAAACAGACTAAATCATGGGTTCCCAAACTGATCCATGGACCATCAGTGGTCCATGAACTTTATTCAGGTGATCCATGATGTGTCTGTGAAGAACACCTACAATTTGAACCGAAGAACTCTATAAAAGAGATGCAAGGATGACAGATTAATTCATGGAGGAACTGTATAATGAAGAACCAGAAATTTTAGAATGTGAGGTGAAAGCTGTTCTTAAAATACTTGGAAGAAACACATCACCAGGAACAGATGGCATACCAATAGAGTTATTACAAGCTACTGAGACTGAATCTGTCCAAATTTTGACAAAAATTTGTCAAGAAATATGGAAAAGAAAATAATGGCCCACATACTGGAAGTGTTAATATACATCCCAATTCCAAACAAAGGGTATCCCAGGGAATGCAGTAATTACCGAACTATTGCCTTAATGTCCCAAGCAAGTAAAGTAATGCTCAAGATTCTACAACAAAGGCTCTTACCATATATGGAGGGAGAAGTGCCAGATGTCCGAGCTGGATTTAGAAAGGGAAGAGGTACCAGAGATCATATCGCAAACATACGTCTCAGAAGGAATCTCAGAAGAAAATCACCCTGTGCTTTATAGATTACAGCAAAGCCTTTGATTGTGTAGATCGTGAAAAATTATGGAATGCTTTAAAAAAATGGGGGTGCCACAGCATCTGATTGTCCTGATGCGCAACCTACACTCTGCACAAGAGGCTACTGTAAGGACAGAATATGGAGAAACCGATTCCCAGTCGGAAAGGTGTGAGACAGGGGTGTATTTTATCACCCTATTTGTTTAATCTATACGCAGAATATATAATACGGAAAGCGGGATTGGACCAAGATGGAGGTGCGAAAATTGGAGGGAGAAATATCAATAATTTAAGATATGAAGACAATACCATACTACTAGCAGAAACCAGTAATGATTTGAAACAAATGCTGATGACAATTAAAGAGGAACGCACAAAAGCAGGACTACAGCTGAACGTCAAAAAGACTAAAGTAATGACAACAGAAGATTTATGTAACTTTACAATTGACAATGAGGACATTGAATTGGTCAAGGATTAGCAATACCTTGGCACAGTCATTAACCAAAATGAAACCAATAGTCGAGAAATTAAAAGAAGGCTAGGACTGGGGAGAGCAGCTATGAAAGAACTAGAAAAGGTCCACAAATGCAAAGATGTATCACTGAACACTAAAGTCAGGATCATTCAGACCATGGTATTCCCTATCTCTATGTATGAATGTGAAAGCTGGACAGTGAAAAAAGTGGATAAGAGAAAAATCATTTGAAATGTGGTGTTGGAGGAGAGTTTTGTGCATACCATGGACTGCGAAAAAGACAAATAATTGGGTGTTAGAACAAAACAAATTAAACCAGAGCTATCACTAGAAGCTAAAATGATGAAACTGAGGTTATCATACTTTGGACACATAATGAGAAGACAAAAAGAGGGAAAAGAGTAGAAAAAGAGGAAGATCAAACAAAAGATGGATTGATTCCATAAAGGAAGCTACAGACCTGAACTAACAAGATCTGAACAGGGTGGTTTATAACAGATGCTATTGGAGGTCTCTGATTCATAGGGTTGCCATAAGTCATAATCATCTTGACGGCATATAGCAACAACAATGAAATTAACATTTGAAATGTGGTGTTGGAGAAGAGCTTTGCGGATACCATGGACTGCAAAAAAGACAAATAATTGGGTGTTAGAACAAATTAAACCAGAACTATCACTAGAAGCTAAAATGATGAAACTGAGGTTATCATACTTTGGGCACATAACGAGAAAACATAATTCATTAGAAAAGATAATAATGCTTGGAAAAACAGAAGGAAGTAGAAAAAGACGAAGGCCAAACAACAGATGGATTGATTCCATAAAGGAAGCCACAGTCCTGAACTTACAAGATCTGGACAGGGTAGTTCATGACAGATGCTCTTGGAGGTCACTGATTCATAGGGTTGGCATAAGTCGTAGTCGACTTGGAGGCACATAACAACAACAAATACAGTAAAAAAGAAGACATGAAAGAAGACATAAAAATCATACAGGATCTGACACAGCACATTGCAATTGCTACAACAGGCAGAAAAATCCACCAGACCTTCAGCAATATTCAAGTGGTTCATGGGGGGAAAAGGTTTGGAAGCACTGAAGTGGGCCTCAACTATTTGATTGACTGACTGACTGACTGACTGACTGACTGACTGACGGATTGGCATCCTGCTCTTCCTCCCAGCAGGAGCCCAGAGCGGCAAAACAATGGAAAAGATTGTGATGACGATCATGAAACCCAAACGAAAACCTGGCTATGACTAAACAAAGCCAAGTGTTGCAGAGTGGATGCAGGGTGTTGGACTTTTACCAGGGTGACCCAATCATGAAACTGACTATGTGACCTTGGTCACTGTCTCTCAAAGTATCCACCCCCCCTTTCAATGCTATTAGACCTGGATCCAAAATACTGCACTACTACTTCCATGTGCCTAAAGGAAGGTTATCCTATGTTATGTTATGGTTTATTTCTAGGCTGCCTTTTGGCCAAAAAGGTCCCCAAGGCGGCTTACAGACAAACATACACAAATACAAAATACAAATAACAACACAATTTACAAAAATTCAAGCCAACAAAATCCTAGCATTTCTAAATAGCAACAACAGCTAAACACCAAAAGCACTCATCTTCCTGGTAAAGGACAGTCCCCAGAAAAATGTCACTAAGAGCAGGGGAGAGGGGGCCAAGCAGTTGGAAAAGCTTGCCCCTTGATGGTCCCAGCACAGTCTTACCCCTGCAGCAGGACCTCTCAGGGTTGGAATTGTTTTAGCAGCCCCCCCCCCCCCGCTTTGCCAAATGCCACATGACATGTGTTTTGAAACTGAGCGGAGTTTCATAAGCAGTTTGAGATAGGACATGGGGATTTGCTGTTCAAAAGGGGGGAAAGTCAAAAAAATTGACTGGGTGTGCCCAAGGCTTTGGGTACACATCTCCAGTAGCTCTCTGAATTCTCTTTTATGTGTATCATTTGAGTCCCTTGGAGGATGGGTGGAATAAGAATGAGAGTGGATGAGCAGTATCATAGCTGGAAAAGGCCTGGGAGTTCAAAGAGCCATTATGGTGCCCAAAGCCTTGAGCATGCCCAGTGGAATGTATCTTTTGTATAACACTTTGGGATTTAAAAAGTTAAGTAGTCTATAAATGTTTTAAATAAATAAATAACCTTACCATCTGCGTAAGGGGCTCCTTCGGACGATTTGTCGAAAGCTACACCATGGGGCATAATGCTGTAATTCTTGTCAGCTTTATTGGCAAAAGTAACCAAAATTGTATCTTCAACTTCAGCTTTGATAACTGGGCCTTGAAAACAGAGGGGAGACAAATGAATTGTTTTTTTGGGGGGGGTATGCTGAGTTTAAAAAAACTCTTCCTACTTGCCCCATCAGAGAGTTTATTTATTTATTACTTATTTCTTTCTCAGATCCTCTCTTCTCTCTTTTTTAAGGAAAAGTCAGCGAGTATTACATGAGGCTCTTAGTGTTTTCCCCATCTAGCCACTGCTCAGGTCCACATTGGCTTAACTTCAGCAATGCTACATGAACACTCAGCCTGGGCTAGAGATAGACAATAGTTCTGAGGAGAGTTGAAAGTGATTTCAAAGAGACATCACTTCCCACTTGGTCCACACAGATTCCCCACCCCCACCCCATCTGCCTTATTTAAGCATCACCCAAATGAAAATGCCACAAGACGTAGACCTTGCATTGCCAAGAACTACAGGGAAGGTGCTCTGAATGGCAGAAAAAGCATGGTATAAATCGGGAACAGGGAACCTGTGGCCCTCCAGACGTTGTTGGACTCCATATCCCATCAGCCCAAGCCAGTATGGCTTCTGGTCAGGGATGATGGGAGTTGTAGTCTAGTGACATCTGGAGGGTCACACTGGTTTCCCTCTCCCTGGTTACAGCCTCAGTGAGAATTAAGCCAGAGTTTCACCATGGTTGGAGAAGTGCTCTCAGGGTGCCTCCCTACAAACTCTCTTTATGAGAGTGGTTTGACTGAAATCAATGCCATGAAAAGACTCAAAATCTGAAATTATAAACCATACCAAGTATGCCAAGGTGAGTGTCATCAACAGGTTGCTTCTTTCTTTGGGTAAACGTTCCATCAGTGTAAGACACGTAGTGAGCTTTCCAATACCGCCCTCCAATTCGATCATCCCCTTGGGTAAAGAAAGGTGCTGAGTCGCTGTCAGAGGACAAAGCATTGATGCTAGTTAATACAGATGACAGCTTTGTAATGCTCAGTTTAAAGCAAAATGTTGACCCTGCATTTTGGATCAGACAAGATCTTGTGTAACCCACTGGTGCATTTCACTTTAACAAGGCTCCATATGCTCATTGGGAGTGTTGAATCAGGGAGTGACCACCATTACAGGCAGGTTGTTTATACTGACACACACACACGCTGAGCTTTGTAAAGGTTTCTTACATTCAGGCCGATCACTCAATCCACTATTTGATGGCTGAAGGGGACTGTTCCTGGCAACCCAAAGATCACTAATGAATGTTTTAAACTGTATTTTAGAATGTTTTAAACTTTTTTAAAAAATGCCTTTCTTTCTTTCTTTCTTTCTTTCTTTCTTCCTTTCTTGTTAAATTATTTTGTTGATAAGTTTGCTGCCCTGGGCTTCTTTGGAAGAAAGAGATATAAGTATTATATCGTTGTTGTTCCATACAGGGTTAAAAACAACAGCACAACTGGTGCACATATCTGTATAAGTTATCTCAGAAAACATTTTTAATATACGTCAGCCCTCATACTTCAGTTTCAGGGGCTGAGGCTGTGAAATAGTGGCTTGCCCAGTGACAGTGAGTGAGTTTATGTCTAAGGATGCCTGTAAACTGGCTGCTGCATTTTGGACCAGCTAAAGTTTTTGAGTCATCTTCAAGGGTAGGCCCACGTAGAGCGCATTGCAGTAATCCAGCCTGGAAGTTGCTAGAGCATGGAGCACTGTGGCCAAGTCTTCTAAGTCTAAAAGGGGCCAAAGCTGGAGAACCAGCTGGAGCTGGAAAAAGGCACTCCTAGCCACTGAGGCCACCTGAACCACCAGTGACAGTGTTGGATTGAGGAGTACCCCCAGGCTGCAGATCTGCTCCTTCAAGGAAAGGGCAACCCCATCCAGAACAGGCCATCTTCCCACCTCCAGGACATGGGAACTCTGGATACAACATCTCTGTCTTTTCAGGATTTATCTTCAGTTTAGAGGGCTGGAGGTTGGAAAGGATATGGAATTGGAATAGAAGATGTTCTGGGATGTTAGTAAAGGATAGTGTTAAGCAAGACACACAGAGAAAGAGAAAGTCCAGGGAAAAGTCAACAATTATAACAGTGTCATTCAAGCCTATCAGCCAGCTATGCCTGTTTGTTTATGAAATGGTTTGGGTCTAAAAATAATTCCCCCCCCTTGAGTTATCAAACTGCCTGGATCTCTTGAATGCTGAGGGAATACAAGGTATATTATTACTGTTATCCTTATGGTATTGGTGACACATCTAAGAGAAAAACTGGGACACACTTCACTCATTTATTTTGTTGTTGTTTTTGGACAGTTACCTCATGGTCTGCCTGTAATCTGAGGGGGGATTACAGAAGCAAGGGAGGTGGGACAGTTAGCTCCAATTAAGAGAAATAAAACAGGCGAGTATATCTGGTTACTTGGAGGCTGTTAAAAGGGCTGTCACCCAAGGTTGTTCTTTTTCTCAATTCAGATCGAAGGTGGTTTGGGGGAAAGTGCATCAAAACAGTATTTCATAAGAAATGATAGGATTGATACAGGATATGTATGGATTGTGGCTGATGTGTGTAGTGAGAGTGCACTGGATGCACAGTAAACAAGAGTGCGTACACAGCCTAGGCTTGCATAATTAAAGCAGATTAAATGGCTCTGCCATTAAAAAAAAAAGAAACAGCCTTTTTCAGTTTGGAAAGTAATGAGGAAATGTTTTGAAAAGTGTGGGATGCAGGAATGACTCATGGGAAGACATGTAAACACTCTAGAAGCAAATCAGGATGAATACAAGATGAATGCTCATTGCCATATAGTTGCCCCACACGCAAATAAAAGCGAATGCTCAATAAAGACCAGGCAAAATCTAACCACTTGATTTGTGCAAGCAAATCAGGATGAATACTGAATAAATATTTCATCTGGAGAAACCCTAAACTTGGATTTGAACCAAAAACTTCTAATGTCACAAGGTTGTTGTGAGAATACTATGACATAACCATATGTATGCTGCTCTGAGCTGCTCACTGGGAGAAAAAAATGGGATTGTATCCAGCTAATTTCCCCTCAGAGTAGATCCACTGAATTTAAAGGGCCTAAGTTAGCCATGCTCATTCATTTCACTGAGTCTACTCTGAATGTGACAAACCCTTGATGTGCAGAAGTGACAAATAAATATAATAAGCACACTGACAAAACTAATGCTCCTTAACTGCATCTGTGGCATGTAATTTGTGTTAATGAAAATTTCAATTTTCAGCTAAAAGAAAAAAAATGGAACAAACTGGTATCAGGACACTTACCTGCCAGTAGCATTTAAAGCTTGCCCTGTGAACTTATCAATGCCACCAGGGCCATAATCCCAAAGAATTCGTTCAGCAGCGATAAAGTATCTTCTTTCCTGACCACTCCGTGAAGGCTCAGTAATGTTTTGACCACAGACCTTGATGTTGTATAAACCCGTCATACCAGCTGCAGTGCAGAAAAGCAAACATAAGAAGTCATTCATTTGAGCTGGTTTCACCACACAACCAACTACTATAATTTCCAAACTGGGTTGACAGGGCACATTAGCATGCCAGAAGAGAACAACCACAATGAAGGGCAGCCAAAACAATCAAAGGGTTAGAGCAACTCCCCTATGATGGAAGGATACAACATTGAGGCCTTTTCAGCTTAGAGAAAAGGTGAGTGGGGGGACATAATAGAGGTGTATAAAATTATGCATGTCATGGAAGATGTGGATAGGGACAAGAATTACTCCTTCTTGCATTATACTAGAACTTGGGGACAACCAATGAAGCAGAATGTTGGAAGATTCAAGGAAAGTTTCACTATGAAATTTGCTCCCACAAGAGGCAGTGATGCCACAGACTTGGATGGCCTTAAAAGACAATTCATGGAGGATAAGGCTACTAGCCATGATGGCTATGCTCTGCCTCCACTGTTGGAGGCAGTATGCTTCTCAGCACCAGTTGCTGCCGATCACAAGTGAGGAGAGCACTGATGCATAGGTTTTTCTTGCAGGCTTCCCATGGGCATCTGGTTGGCTACTGTGGGAACAGGATGCTGGAATAAATAGGCCTTTCACCTGATCAAGCAGCAAGGCTCCTCTTATGTTCTTAACTGCTTGTGTATCACAAGAAACAAATAAATTATATAATTAAAGGCTCCAATGAGACTGAAGCAACAATCCAACAAGATTCTGAGCAGGCATCTCTGCATGATTTATTGTGCTGGTCTTGCTTCCTTCCAATGAACTTCTGTTTGGGGTAGCTAATGTCTGAATGACTGGATCATTCAGACACTCACATTCAGATGTAACAGTGCTTGTAGCTCTGAAAAAGGTGAATTCCACGCTATAGACCATGTTAATTTTTTTAAAATATATCTTTTAATTACCACTAAAATGCTTTTCCAGTTTATTTTTAAAAAAAATATATTTGCTCACTAGCACTCAAAGAGTATTAAAGAAATTATTAAAAATGATTTCTAAGAATAGTGAAATTTTGTAATATATAATTACAAAAAGAAGTGGAAAGTCAGAGGCTATTAAACAGTAAGCTCTCAGGGTGATATTCAATGCTAGTCCTACTCAGAGTAAACCCACTGAAGTTAAGACACATGACTAACTTAGATTGATGAATTTCAGTGGGTCTGCTCTGAGTAGGACTTAGTTGAATACAACCCTCAGCCTGGATCAATAGAATGCAAAGATAAAGAGTTCAATTTAAAGATAGGAGAACCTCGAAAAGCCATAAAAGTACTTTGCCTATCTATACTGGAAAGGCTGGTACTGTGGTTGGTTTTATCATCCCCCAGATGCCACAAATCAGGTCTGAAAAAAACACTGGAGAACTGCTGCGGTGGGCTCACAATGATGCCATGTGGATGCTCCACAAAAAACGAATGAACAAAAGATGGAAACACTTAAATTAGCTTTGGGCATAAGTTCTGGACCATGAGCCACCAATTGGCCATCCTTGACTTACTCATAGTTGTACCTCCAACAAAAGGTACCGGGTAGCACAAAAGGAGCAGGTTTACCCAGCAGTGATCAGCACCAAGGACAGCTCTCATGCAACTCATTCATTGCAATAAGAATCGAGGCTTGAGAACTCTAGGGTCACATCCACACCATACATTTAAAACACTTTTACACCACTTGAACAGTCATGGCTTACCCCAAATAATCCTGGGAACCGTAGCCTATCCTTCACAGAGATACAAGTCCCAGCACCCTTAACAGACTACAGTTCCCAGAATTCTTTGGGGGGAAGCCATGACTGTTAAAGTGGAACAAGAGTGCTTTAAATGTATACTGTGGGATGTGACCATTCTGAAAAAGGGGATGAAGCCTAGGAGAGGTGGACTGCAGGCAGAGGCTCTCAAAAGGCCTCGGTTCACTTGTATCCCTTATCCAACAAGTTGCTCATTCAGAGCTCTCTGTGGCACTGCATCAACCAGACCTGCCTTGCCACTTTGCCCCTTGGGCTCTTCCAGGAATCAGAACAGGACATGCGTACTGAGGCAGGTTGTGTAATCTGCTATTTAACTTGTGCTTTTATTTGTTGTTTATGGCTGCTCGTATTACTTTTTTTTTGTAATTGTGCTTTTTAAGGAACCTGCTGCAGATGCTTGCTTGCTTGTGTTTAAAGTTACTGTTTGCCACTTTGACAACTTTTAAATGTAGAAGCAGCCATAAATTCCTCAACAAACCAACCAGCCATTGGACTATATTGCCTCCCCTTGCCAGCCATTGGAAGTAGCAATGTTATGAGTGGAACATAGCCTGTTATCTCAGTGTGGCTTTACTTATGGCCTATACAATATTCCCAAAACCATTTTGATGTTGGCTCACTATGTGGCATTTCTATTTCTTTGCTTAGATACCTTCACTGACATTTGGCTTTTGGATGTTATTTTCCTCTTGCTCCCACACCCTAATGTAATTCCTACAGTAACTAAGCTGATGCACAATATAACTGACATAACTGCATATTGCTAACCTGTTTATCCCTCTTTTCTAGTTCCTTCCCCTTCCTCTGTTGTTTCCCCTGTATCAGATGTGAGAAACTTTGGCACTCCAGATGTTGCTGAACTACATCTCCCATCATCCCCAACCATTGGCCATGCTTTCTGGGGATGATGGGAGTTGTAGTTCAGCAACATCTGGAGGGTCAAAGGTTCCCCACTCCTGCTCAATGTTGAATTTTAGATTTTAAGCTCCTTGGGCCAGGGACCTGACCTTTGTTCGTTGTAAAGCACCATGTACCCTGATAGTGCTATATAAACAAAAAAAATTGAGTCTGGCTGCAGTACTGAATATTCAGTGCACTGACCTTTCTTGAATGGTATGTAAATATATCTGTACCTTGCATGTGATGATCTACTTGACAAGCCAAAAGCCACTTCCCAGCATTCTCTGCCATCATTTCTGCTGTAATAAAAGTGGCAGGAAAGAGGCTGATGACATCCATTCTGTATCCTCTGTTAAGTAGAGTATGGCCAAAGAACTGTGCAGAGTGAATATCGATCATGGTCCCCATCCCAAACAATTGCCAGGACACCAATTCACCAGCACACATCTCCAGTCCAGGGAGGTTTCCAAAAACATAGCCGTTAATTGCTATAAATGCATAATGCAATATAAGAGAAGACAATGCATTAGTTACCAGGATATGAATGACAAGGACATTCATTTTAAAAGAGCTAACGTGTGCTTTTCAAAATGAATCCTGAAAATATACACGTTATGTACTTAAACTTGATGTTTAAAAATGTAGCTACCCCATTGGGAGTTTCTTTATGCAACATCTTTCAGATTGAAATAAACACCTCTGCTTCTCCTTTTGGTGTCGAAGAAGATGGTTGATATTAGCTCCAGGAATATAGTTACTCCCTGTTCATCATTTATGTTCCAGTGTGCAAAGCGTATGATGTAGGGACTTATAACAAGGGTGGCTATGCTCCTGCCTATGAGCATATGGTGATTAGTTTCAGGAGAGAGAGTGCTAGGCTTGAGGGCCCTTCGGTCTGATTCAGAATGGTGATGCTGAAGCCCTTATTTGTTATCTTTAGTCTTGTCCACCAATTTTGTGCATTACCAACATCTCAACTGGTTTATTTATGCATTACCAAAACCTCAGTAGAAGTGCCTTTTTGCAATGCTAAAGGAAGAGTAAGTTAACTTACAACAAATGCCATTGAGCATTGCTAGAAATAAAGGCAGAGCAAAGCAGTTGTTTTAAAAAAACTGGGGCAAGGGCCAGTAAGGATACAAATTGGATTCTGGGTCTAAGTGCTCTAAGCACTGTCGGTAGAAGTCTGAGAGGAGCCAGGAGCTGTGGAGCAAGCCAGAAGTCAGCACTGAAAAGAAGTGGTAGACTCTCCTTCATTAAAGTTTTTTAAACAGCAGCTGGATGGCAACTTATCAGGGATGCTGTAATAGTGAATTTTACTGCATTGGCAGGGGTTGGACTAAATGATCTTGGAGAGGCCTTCCAATTCTATGAGTCCATCTCAGTACCAAACCAGGACACAGAACTGAGGAGCAAGCCAGCAGTCAGGACCCAAGGATACAGGAAGAGACCACAGCTCAGGAAGACCCTGTTGCTCAAGAAAGGCTCAACAGCAACAGGATGCTCTTTATACTCCTTCCTGCCCAGGAGGATCCAATAGCCAGCCTGGGTGATGGGATCAGTCCAGGGCTGATACTAAACTGCTCAGATAAATACTGCAACATGCAGTTCAGTGGCTCACCACAAGGAGCAGTTTCACACAAACCCAAAGGCTGCTGACAACTGCTGCTGAAAGGAATTTCACAATGGATTGCTTGCCTAACCTCTCCTTGCCATGCTGGAATGGCAGAGTTAAGCAAATTACCTCTGGGACTCATGTCAAGTGACAGGTTCAGCTCAAAACTGAAGGCCCCTAGTCCTTCATGGCTTGTGTTTCAAGCTGTGGATAAAGGGAAGGCATTAATATTCTGGCACAACACCAGGTTATGTTAGCGAGCTTCTTGAATTAATAAGGAAAGGTGGCAAAACCACAGGAAAGAGAAGTCACACCCAAATCTAGTGACAGTTGTAAAACAAGTATTGTGGTTCTGTCCTATAGTATCCACTCACCATGCATCTTATTGCTGGACTGAAAATCTTCATCCTCTTTATCGACAGTGCTGGGTTCTAAGCAGAAGGTGTTTATATTCTCATCCAGGTACCAGCTGAGATTTTCGTCTATAATGCTGAACATCAGGGCAAAGTTTTTTGTAACATCGGTTGTTGACACTAAAGTATCGTCTAATGTTCCTAAGAAAGCAAACAAAGAAAGTTGGGTTTGTTTTAAAACAAAACAAAACACCTTTGCCTTAATTTATTTGGAGCCATTTCAGATGTGTTAAAATTCCTGTCCTGAAAGCAGTCCAAAGTTAGGAACTAAGTGTACAGACTAAAGGCCTAACATCATATTATGTTAATGATGTCGTTAGCAATCACTTTGTCAGGTTTTTTTTTTAATTACATACAAAGTGTATGGCACACGCTCTGCTTGTGATCAGCATCACAGTGCATAGGGAAGGGTGATTTGAGCTTCCCCTCCCTAGCTGCTGTCTTGGTAAAAAAAATGCCCCATCCCCATGCAGCAATTAGCGTTAAGAAGAAACTTTCCATTGACGCCATTTTTTCCTAATGCTAATGCTTGGCTGGTATCCTAATTGTGGGCCCTGCTTTACAGCACTTCGCTAATGTGGCAGCTTTCAATTAGGGAAAGTCCCTGCATTAAGGAGCTTGTTCCGATTTTACGGCGTTTTTTTCCCATCGCGCGCCATTTTGATGTCATTTTGGGGCGACGCGCCCCATTATCGTCAATGGGGTTCCACTTTACGGCGATTTCCGCTTTACGGTGGGGGTCCAGAACGGAACCCGCCATATAAGCGGGGCCCACCTGTATGCTTTAACTTGGATTCCTGCATTGAGCAGGGGGTTGGCCTTGGTGGCCTTATAGGACCCTTCCTACTCTACTTTTCTATGATTATATGAACTAAAAACAAAACTTATTAATGAAAAAAAGCTTTTATTTATACTCCCCCCTTCTGTTGTTTTTTTAAAAAGCTCCATGTGGTTTACAACATTTAAACCAGCATCATCATTTGTAATAACTGCACACGTGTGTATCTGCTGTAGCTTTAATTAAAAATTGCAATGTAAAGGATACTGGTATAATGGCTGAAACAAATATGGATTCTGGGGTGCAGTAAAAAATCTTTTAAGTTGGCTGGTCAAAAGCTTCCTGAAAGAGGCAGCAGAAAGAGGGATCAAGATAAGCTTAGTATCAGGGTAGTAGCCACTGAGAGCTCTTTTTCCTAGTCCCTCTGACTCAGTCTATACCTCAACTATCAATGGGACAGGGTTAATGAATGGGCAGGCTCATATGGGAGGAGATGGTCCTTTAGGAATCCTAGTCTAAAGTTGTTTACAACTTTAAATGTAATAACCTGCACTTTGAATTGCTCCTAGAATATAGGAACATAGGAAGCTGCCTTATACTGAGTCAGACCATTAGCCCAACTAGCTCAGTATTGTCTACACTGACTGGCAGTGGCTCTCCAGGGTTTCAGGCAGGGAGTCTCTTCCAGCTCTACCTGGAGATGCTGGGGATTGAACTTGGAATCTTCTGAATAGAAGGCAGATGCTCTACTACTAAGCTATGGCCCTTCCCCAGAAATGGACGAGACTACCCAATTGCCATGCATACAACTACTGTTGCTAAATATCAACATGCATCAGAATTTGCTAAGCAGACCTGCATTATTTTATGACCCACCAACACAAACATCACCACAAAGACTGTTGGCATTCTACATTCCATACCTTTCTTACAAACCAGCAATGGTCCAATTACCCCAGTGCTGATATCTTTTGGTGTGTCAATATGTGAATGGTAGATCCAAGTCAGACACCGAGGATCTGTCGAGGTAGGTGCAAACTCATAAGTGACTGGCCATGTATATGTATAATTGGTACCAGGTAGAACAAAATCATCTGCTTTGCTTTTGCCACCAGTTCCATCAGGGTAGAGGGCTCCTGAAGTAGAAATGTAAAAAAAAAACACAACCAGCTTTAAGACTAAGTTCAGAGGTGAGCATTTACACTTATGTAGCCAAAATGACACTTTCCATGTACAAGACAGATATATGAGCACATCTGGGCAACCCCCGAAGTTTGCAAAAGTACAAAAAATCCTTAGGGAAAAGCCCCTAAGTGATGGAACCCCAAAACACCCCAAAAAGGACTCAACATGCTCTGTGACCACAGAATGCTGACTCATCGCTGGAGGGTGTGTCTGTGAATTAAAACAAGGACAAAAGGAATCTGGAATGGAACATTCTGGAGGCTTGCATGACTGACTTACTGTAACAATGAACAGGAGCAATCCACACTGCAACATTTTGTTGCAGGTCCTATTCTTTCTTTTTCACCAGGATCTACATATGTACATGTATATGACAGACAGAGACTTAATCAGTTCTGAGATAACTTTTACTCAAAGTCTCTTCTTGCTGCGGTGGAAGTGACAACAATGATAGAAACCAAGAGGCACAGGCAGCAATTAAAAACACAGACCACGGTCCATCTAGTCTAGTGCTGAAGAAGGTTCCTCACTGCTGAAGTAGATGGACTTTTGGTCTGATCCAGCAGGGCTCTATTATGTTCCTCTGCAGATACGTGAGCACAGACCTGAACCCAGGTCTCCTCAGTCAAATTCCAACGTTCTGTCCTTACGATCATACTGGCTCTTAAGGGTAATGGAGGAGGAGACAAAATCTGAAATAATAAAAAGTAGGCCTTTGTTCTACCTTCAGAATCTTTCTTATAGAAGACTCCATGTGGGTGTAGAGAATAAGGCCGGGAAGCAAAGTTCTTTAAATGAACAATGAAAGTATCATTTTCCTCAGCTATCAGCACAGGACCCAGAAAACCCAGCCAAGATGGTTTGGTGATCTCCTGAGAGTATGTCTCGTCTGTGAATTGTTTGTAAATTGCCTTCTTGTAAATACGGCCTATCCTGTTGGCTCCTCTTTTCACATACACAATTGCTTCTCTGCAATAAAAAGGGGTAATGTTAATGCCAATTTTCTTTTCTTTTCTTTTAAATGATTTATTTTTTTAAAAGCAGTAGGATGACATTACACATATCAAAACAGCGAAGTAAAAATAAAATACACAGCATTAATAATTCTGGCAAAGAAATGTGGTAGGATTTTCCATTTTTGCAACAATTCTGTCTCCTATTCTAGTCCTTGTCCCTGAGGAATGCCCCCGACATTCCTGTTGCAGCTCAAAGGAGATAGCATGTGTGCATAGCCCAGGCATTTCTTTCACAAATAGTTGGAAACTGCCAGGGTAATTATGAAAAATCTGCTTCTGCAGTGCTGGATAGTGTTTTACTTCCTTTTAAATTAAGAGGAGTTCCTAGCAGAATTGAGTGAGTGAGCCCTGACTTGACTGAATGAGTTTTCCCTCCCCATTTCCTTGTGTTTCACCAGTTTATGAGCCAGTTCTAACTGTGGGGAAATGCTCTTGTGCTGCCGTCTCACAGTTGCCTCTGCGCATTAAGTGGATGTTGCTGTGCCGTGACAGACCCCACAACCAGAACTGGACTTCCCAAATCAGCTTTTCCTGTGTGAGTTCCCTCTCGAATGAGCCTTGCCTGTGTGAAAGACCTGTATGAATTGTGGTGTGTGTGTGTGGAGGACCCTGCAAGAGAGAGAGAAAAGTAAAGGAACACCAACTTAAGCAGCTTTGAATGAATGGATTTTTTTTTAAGAAATAGTCTGGACTGCACCTCCTCAGAGCATTTGAGTTTAGAATCAAAATAGCTCAAACTCAATGGAATTCCTATTTTTGATTGATATGAGGAAACTAGTAAGAGTTACATTATCCTGGGAAGGAGTCTTATGGACTGGTCATTCCAAGAGAAAAAGATTTGTTGCTGTTGTTGTTGTTTTAAGTCTAAGGAATTGAAAGAAAAGAACCCAGAAGATGTTATAGATTCTTTCACTAACACTGAAATGAAATCTTGTTTAAATAATGAAAGTTTTCTGTCTGACTCACAAACTCAGTTTGCCTAGATACTTTGAGAATACAGCTGAGGCAGTAGGAGTGGAAAGAGACTGACAGTGATCGATTGACAGTAAATGCCACTAAAAAGCTGAGGCATGGTGGAGAGTTTTCGCCTCTCCAGAGAAAAGGGACCAGAGAACTGTGTTAAAAACATTATCTGAGAAGAATATAAGGCACAGCATAAGTTACAGGATTAGGAAATGTAATTTTTGCTTATTTTACTTTGGGGGTAATAAAGGTTTGGAAGGGTTAAAATTGTTTGAGTGCCATACATTGACTGAAAAGAGAGAAGGCAACCCCTCCTCTTCCTCCGCTTTGAGGGGAGGTTTGAGATCAGGGAATGATTACACATGCAAGACTGAGAGAAAGTGGGGAGCCCCTTTCCACCAGCTACCCCTCCTTTTCCCAGCCCGTTTCTAAACAGTATGATTGTATTTTGAACATTTGGGCATACAAATTGAAAACATTTTTGCATTGAACTAGTCTTGGACTGCAAGTGAGCCAGAGGCTGGCACCTTGATATGGGAATTTCATAGCAACTTTTCATGTGCCTTTCATGTGCTACACTATTCTAGAACAACTTTCATGCGCCACACTTTGTACATGGTTAGAAGTCTGTTCTTTTATCACACTTAGTATTCAATTACAGGATGGAAAAACAGAAGGTCATAACTCCAGCGCTCTGGTGTTAAAGAACAAAAGTGCCTAAATGGGTCTGTGTGGGAAAGCCAACTTTTCATTTCCAGAAAATAATGCAATCTTCTTAACTGTGCTATTTCTTTTCAGCAAAGTCATGAACAACAAAATTTGGGGTTCTGTAAATACCTTATTAATGTTTTTGTTTGTCTGTTATGTAGAAAGAAAATGTTTTACTTAATGTTTGCTTGTTTGTTTTTACCACTGGTGTACAAGGGGGACGGAGGCATTTATTGTTCTTCTTCCTCCTTTCTTCTACAGAAGACATTATTTTACTGTTTTTAGTTCTTCTTCCTCTTAGCACTTTGCAAAGAGAGGCTTATTTTTTTCCCCAAAGCATTTTTTTTATTCAACCTTTTCAACTTTTAAGACTTTTTGGAGCTCCTCCTTATTTTTAGTATTTAGCACTGAAAAAACAGAATTAAAAATGAAATAGAGTGACAAATAGTTTTCTTTTCTGTGCTGCTGCTGCTGCTTCTGCTGCTACTTTTTGCTGTTGCTACCCAAATTGCTATTCCTGACTGTTATTCTTGCTCCTTGCTGCTAAAACTTATCTACCTCATAATGCTGCTAACCCCTATTACCCAATTACCTTCCAGCTATCCTTTGCAGACTTGCAGAACAAGGGTTGACTCCAACTACATCAAATGGGAATGCGCAAGAAATAGCCCGGGACTTGATCCTACTTGATCCCACTTTGTCTGATCCTACTGTTCCTGTTTTTCTCCCACTAGCATCTAAACCAACTTCCTGTTTCCTACCCTCATGGGCCCCAACGTCTTCAATTTCAGGATGCACTCCAATGTAGTGTACCTCAAGGGTTTTGGGAATCTCCTTACTAACCCTCGACTGCTCCTTATGTTATCTCTGGACCGACTAACGTTAATGGAAAGACTGTACCTTTTGGTGGACGCTGTCAGGATGCAGGATTGGGACCATGGCACTTCAGAGGATGAGGAGGAGATCACTTTCTCAGAGCTGGGTGAAGAGGGGGAGGGAGAACTCTCAGAGATAGTGTTGCCCAGCGAACGCAGAGGCCTTGAAACTCCAGCAGACGAAGTTACAGACACTACTCAGGAATTTCCCACGCTCACCCCCCCGCCGAGTCAGAGCCGTTAGACCAAGAAGGAGGGGGGATTCCACTCCCTCATCAGCCAGGGAAAAGTCAGCCTGATGGGCATGACGCTCACCCCCCCTTTCTCCAATCCCAGAGACAGAATCTTCAGAGGAGGAGGGGGAGGCAGCACTTCCCCCATCACCACGAACCCGGAGAAGGGAAGAACGAGCCAGGGGGAGAGAGAGGAGGGGCGGGGAAGAAATTGTCCTAAGGCGGAGTGAGAGAATTTGCGCCAAAAAGCCCCCTTAATAAGGAAAGGGCGGGCAGGAATTCCTTGTTCTGTCAACTCTCTTGCATGTCGCAGGACACGTGTATTGTGTTGCTTCATGAGGAGACGTAGTCTCTGTTTGGATATTACATTAATAAAGACTGAATTGCTTTCGACTGGTGTGATTTCTGAGTCCAGCCCTGGACACGACAGATTGACAGAACCACCAACTTCACCCTCAACGCTCCCACTGCTTGAACACGACAAGATGGAGAAGGGAGCAGGGGGAACAAATCCCACTTCTGAGACGGAAGAAGTGAGACAGCTGAGGACCAATGTGGCGGATTTACAGGCAGATGTTCAAACCTTGTTAGCGGCTGTCAGAACTTTGAAAACTGACAATCAGACCCTGAGAACCACAGTAGATCAGATGCGAGCAGCCCCTCCGGCAGCTGTGGTGAAGATCCCTATAGGATTACCACCAAAATATGCGGGACAGAGTGAGCAGCTCTCTACCTTCGTGGCTCAGTGTGAATTGTATTTGGACATCAGAAACGCAGAGTTTCCTAGTGATGTGGCCAAGGTGGCGTTCGTGATTAGTCTCTTGGAAGGAGAAGCTGCCAAGTGGGTAACTCCTTACCTGGTCAGAAAGGATGGCCTTCTGGGAAGGTATAGAGACTTTATGCGAGCCATGACTGAGATGTTCCAGGACCCTCAAAGAGCGGCGACGGTGGCCAGGCGGTTGGGGGCCTTGAAGCAAGGGAAAGGAACGGTGTCGGAGTTCACCAACGCTTTTAAAATTTTGTCCCAGGAAACTGGTTATAATGATGCAGCCTTGATGTTCATGTATAGGAGTGGACTGAGCTCTGAAGTCCTGGATGAATTGGCTAGAGCCTCCCCCCCCCAATAATTTGCCTGGACTGATTCGGCGATGCCTACAGATCGACCATCGGTTGGAAGGAAGCCGCCTGGAAAAGAAACAGGAGGTTCAGAGATATTCGGTTTCAGCATCTCGCAGTAAGACCCTTCCGACCCCAGGAACATCAGGCAATGTGACTGAGGGACAGGGAGGGGCCAGGCCGAAGCTGTCGGAAGAAGAAAGGGAGAGGCATCGTAAAGAACGTTTATGCTTCTATTGTTCAAGACCGGGCCATGTGGCTAGAGATTGTGGACTAAAAGGGGGAAAAACCGAGCCGGTGGGAAACTAGAGAACCCAGTCCATGTACAGGCCTGTGGACTGGGGGCTACGTTGGACAAAGGGCCTCAGGTGGCAACACCTCCTTCAAGAGGAGTCTTAGTACTGCCAATTCGGATTACAACTTCCAAAGGAGTAATGTTTAATTCCACTGCGTTAATTGATAGTGGAGCAACCACCAATTTCATTGATGCAGAGCTAGCAAAGCATTATGGAATTTCCCAATGGAAACTGGACACCCCCTTGCTGGTGGAGACCATAGATAGGAGGCCCCTGAAAGGAGGGGGGGTAACGAGAGCAACAGAGAAATTGAAACTGCAAATCCCGGGGCACGAAGAGTTCATTTCGTTGTATGTAACAGACCTTTCGACCTTTGATGTAATCCTCGGAATGCCCTGGTTAGTCAAGCACAACCCACAGATAAAGTGGAAGGACGCTGTGGTGTGGTTCATTTCTCAGTATTGCCAGGAAAACTGTCAGGCAGAAGAAAAACCCGACACATTGGCTGGAGCAGTGCAGGAGATCGAGCAGATAACCCTCCCCTCGAAGTATGGAGAATTTAGAGATGTATTTGATGAAAAAGAGGCAGAGACGTTACCCCCCCACCGTCCTTATGACTGTGCAATTAAATTAGTGCCAGGAGCCAGCATTCCATCGGGAAGAGTTTACTCTCTCACAGAGAGAGAGAGAGAGGCCCTGAAGGAATTCCTGGAAAAAAACCTGAAGAGAGGATTCATACGTCCCTCACAGTCCCCCGCTGGGGCGCCCCTGTTGTTCGTGAAGAAGAAGGGGGGGAGCTCAGGCCTTGTAATGATTATCGTGCATTGAATCAAATCACCATCCCTAACAGCTATCCGCTGCCCCTGATCTCAGAGCTGCTAGACCGACTGAGCTCTGCAAAAATCTTCACGAAACTGGACTTACGGGGGGCATACAATCTGATCAGAATGAGGGAGGGCGATGAATGGAAAACAGGGTTTTTGACCTCTTGTGGTCAGTTTGATTATCTGGTGATGCCATTCGGACTTTGTGAAAGTCCAGGCGTGTTTAGAGACCTTTTGGACACGTACGTAATCTGTTACTTAGATGATATCCTGGTGTTCTCAAAGAACCAAGACGACCATGATCAGCATGTGAAAACTGTGTTGAGAAGACTGAGAGAGAATCATCTGTATGCTAAGCTAGAGAAATGTGGATTTGACCTCAAGTCTTTGGACTTCCTTGGGTATCGCATCTCAGCTGAAGGAGTGGAAATGGATCCAGAAAAAGTGAGTTGTATACTGGATTGGGGACAACCAGCCACGAAAAAGGATGTACAATGTTTTTTGGGATTTGCCAACTACTACAGAAAGTTTATTCCAGGTTTCTCCAAGTTAACATCCCCTCTCACTGACTGTTTAAGGGGGAAGAGAAAATTTCAATGGACAGAGGACGCTGCAAGAGCCTTCGAGGAGCTGAAGGTAAAGTTTTCCTCTGAGCCCATCTTGCGCTTCGCTGACCCTACCCGCCCTTTTGTTGTAGAAGCAGATGCTTCAGACTTTGCCATCGGGGGGGTCCTCTTACAGGGGAATGGGGAAGGAATGGAGCTACACCCTTGCGCGTACTTCTCCAGAAAGACCTACCTCTTTGCCCAGGCATTTTAAAAATTTTAAAATTGAATTTAAATTTGGAAATTTTTAATTATGTTTTATTGTGTACTGTATTGTATTTACATCCGCTTGTATTTTAATCTGTTTTATTATGCTGTACACCGCCCTGGGAGCTTATTGCTATAGGGCGGTCTAAAAATGTAATAAAATAATAAATAAATAAATAAATAATAAAATTGAAGGACGCTGAGAGGAACTATACAGTATGGGAAAAGGAGTTACTAGCCATTAAGGATTCTTTTCAAAATTGGAGGCAATATTTAGAGGGGGCTCAACATCAGATAGAAGTACGTTCAGACCACAAGAACTTGGAGAGTCTACAGACGGCCCGGAAGTTGAACCAGAGGCAGATACGTTGGTCGCAGTTTTTCACCAGGTTTAACTTCAAGATTACTTACCATGCCCATGCAAAAAATCAGAGAGCAGATGCCCTGTCCAGACAGCCACAATACAAAGGAGGTGAGATTGACAACCAACCCCAGTACGTGGTTCCGCCAGAGAAACTGGTGTTGGGATCATGTCAACCTTCTTGGGAAGAGGAGCTCAGAAAGGCACAAAAGGAGGATCCATGCACGCAGCAGTACATTCAGGAGATGGAACAGAGCCAGGGACCAGAAGTAAACTTCCATTGGAAAGATGGGCTGTTGTGGTGTAACACCGCCAGATATGTGCTGAAGGGTGAGCTAAGACTCAGAATCCTGCGTCAATGTCATGACTCCGTCACAGCGGGACACTTTGGCATCTTTAAGACCATACAGAATGTAGCCAGGGACTTTTGGTGGCCTCAAATACGCAGAGACATTGAAAACTACGTAAAATCCTGTGCTGTCTGTATGCGAACAAAAACAGACATGGGAAGGCCTACCGGATTGCTGGAGCCCCTCCCTACTCTGAATGAACCCTGGAAAGATCTATCCATGGATTTTATAACTGATTTGCCGAAGTCCCAAGGAATGACGGCCATACTAGTCATAGTGGATTCTCTCACAAAAATGGCGCATTTCCTCCCTTGCTCAGGGGCTTTAGAAGCTAAAGAAACAGCCAAGTTGTTCATAAAGGAAATTTACCGTTTACATGGGTTGCCAAACAGTTTAGTCTCAGATCGAGGAACCCAGTTCACAGCTAAGTTTTGGACAGCAGTTTGGAAGCAGTTGCAGACGGAGTTAAAACTTTCTTCTGCTCATCATCCTCAGACGGACGGGCAGACGGAAAGGCTGAACGCTGTCTTGGAAAGGTATTTACGCTGTTATGTTTCATATTAACAAAATGACTGGGTTTCCTATTTGCATTTTGCAGAGTTTGCCTATAATAACTCCTTGCATACTAGCACTGGACAGACACCCTTCTTTGCTAATTATGGGTTCCATCCTAAGACATTCCCTAGTAGTACATCAAATGTGCTGGTGCCTGCAGCAGGAGAATTTCTGCAGGAATTACAGGCCGTGCAGCAGGTGCTTAAACAGCAATTAAACGAGGCCAAACTAGAGTACAAACGAATTGCTGACTAACATCGAAGAGAGGGGGCCTCCCTCCAGCCAGGAGATCAAGTGTGGCTGTCCACCCGCTTCCTCCAGATGCCAGGCAAGTGTAGGAAGCTGCAAGACAGGAAACTGGGGCCTTTCGAAGTGGAGGCACAAATCAATCCCGTGGCCTATAGACTGAAATTGCCTGCTACCTTCAAAATCCATCCCGTGTTTCATCGCTCTTTGCTAACAAAAGCAGCCCCTCCCAGCGATTTACGGCCACTGGAAGTTCCGGGAGCACCCATTCTAGTAGGGGGAGAACCAGAATTCAAAGTGGAACAGATTCTGGATTCCAGAAGGAGGCGTAATCAATTACAGTACTTAATTCACTGGAAGGGTTATGGGCCAGCTGACAGATCTTGGGAAAATGAAAGGGATGTGCATGCCCCAGATTTAGTGGAAGAATTCCATAAACAGTTTCCCCATCGCCCGAAGCCAACAGGTGGGGGGGGCACAGCATGAGAGAGGGGATGGTGTCAGGATGCAGGATTGGGGCCCTAGCACTTCAGAGGATGAGGAGGAGATCACTTTCTCAGAGCTGGGTGAAGAGGGGGAGGGAGAACTCTCAGAGATAGTGTTGCCCAGTGACCGCAGAGGCCTTGAAACTCCAGCAGACGAAGTTACAGACACTACTCAGGAATTTCCCATGCTCACCCCCCCCCGCTGAGTCAGAGCCATTAGACCAAGAAGGAGGGGGGATTCCACTCCCTCCTCAGCCAGGGAAAAGTCAGCCTGATGGGCATGACGCTCACCCCCCCTTTCTCCAATCCCAGAGACAGAATCTTCAGAGGAGGAGGGGGAGGCAGCACTTCCCCCATCACCACGAACCCGGAGAAGGGAAGAACGAGTCAGGGGGAGAGAGAGGAGGGGCGGGGAAGAAATTGTCCTAAGGCGGAGTGAGAGAATTTGCGCCAAAAAGCCCCCTTAATAAGGAAAGGGCGGGCAGGAATTCCTTGTTCTGTCAACTCTCTTGCATGTCGCAGGACACGTGTATTGTGTTGCTTCATGAGGAGACGTAGTCTCTGTTTGGATATTACATTAATAAAGACTGAATTGCTTTCATCGACTGGTGTGATTTCTGAGTCCAGCCCTGGACACGACAGACGCAGGAGCTTCTCTCTCTCTCTGCCATCTAACAGATTGTTGCCACTACCCTCAGTCCGTCTCACCAAGTGTTTCAACCTGTGGAGGTGGGAGGAGAGGCTATCCCTCATCCTGTTAGCGAGCCTGGACGTTTGACTCACGGTCTTTTAACATGTGAACATGCTTTTTTTTTGTCTCCCTCCACACCTGTAAACCTGATGGGTGGGAATCTGTTGTGCAAATTGAATGCTACCATTTTCTGTACTCCTGGTGGGGTATATGTGGAATTCCCTCAGGATTTGACTCCAAATCTGCTCCTGCTGCTGGTGACAGACCAGGGCACTGAGAGCCCAGAGGAGGCACCCTCTTACTCTGAACTTTCAGATGTTCCAGAGTCCTTGTGGGCTTCCCATGCCAAGGAAGTAGGGAAGCTACTGAGCCAGGATAACTACACTACAAACACAACAGGCCCTTCCCTATGGTACCCCTGTATCCCTTAGCCCAGGAGGTGGAGGAGGGCATTGCCATGCATTGCCGTGTCATAACCCCGCTCTTGGAGCAAGGAGGACCTGTTACCAGGGCTGTGGAGTCGGTACGCCAAACCTTCGACTCCGACTCCTCTATTTTTCTACTCTCCAACTCAGACTCCACCCAAAATTGCTTCCCGCTCCACAGCCCTGGAAAGGGTTGTAAATATCTTTTTAAATTGAAAGCTCTCGTAGGAGTATTTTTATCGCTGCCTGAATATGCGCTGATATTGGCATCACAGCATTTGTCTTCATCTGGGTCCTGTGTCATACACTGACACACAAAATGTTTTCCATCTTGAGTTATGGTGAAATGCTGAACTACAGGTGACTTCATGGGAAGCTTCTTTGACATTTTGAATTTATGTTTTTTAAAATTTGTCAACCAAAATTTATTTTGAAGCTGGAGTTGGTACATTTCTACCGACTCCACCCAAAATTGCTCCCGACTCCGACTCCGACTCCACAGCCCTGCCTGTTACAATTGAGTTGTTGATGACAGAATTAACTGTATTGTCTTCAAAGCCTGTCTCTTCCTAGGCCACCTACTAAGAAGGAAGCACCCCCTTACTGTTCTTGCCCACAATGATATACCTAACTGCATTCCATGGGGTACTGATGGTGCCATTGCTTTTGTGAACCTTAAGGCTGTTCTTTTTACACAGATGGAGAATCTCATGACTTGGACCCTCACGATTGTCTTGCCTTAATGGACATGACTACTACACCCAGAACTGATCTTTCTGATGTTCCTTTCCCAAATCCTGATTTGGTACCATACACTGATGGGTCTTGTAAACGCAACAAACTTGGAAATTTGATTACTGGTTATGCTGTTGTCTCTGACCATGACATTCTTGAAGCTTACTCTCTTCCAAGCTTTCAGGAGCGCTCAAGCATTTGTCATTTAGTGGGACTAATTTGGTGTCTGTCATTTAACGGAACAAATTTGGCATCACAGAGGATTCCTCACCTCTTTGGGTTCCACTGTACCTCATGGACATTTGATTCATGCTCTTTTGGATGCCATTCTTCTTCCCTCTGTTGTTTCCGTTATTCACTGTGAAGCTCATTGCAATCCTCACCAGACTCTCTGGGAGGCTGACCCTGCGTATGCTTGTAAAGAATAAAGGCCTACCTTTTTGCTTCAAGCCTGTGTCTTCAAATATCTTCAAGGACCCTCAGTCCAAGATCCCAAAATTCCCCAACATCTATGCTTTGTAGCATAAATTACATTACAAATGTCTCCCATACCACAGAAAAGTCCAATGCTGATTATTTTCCCTTTCCTAATTATAATTAAAAAATCAGTTTCTCAGCCACACCAACATGCCAGAGGTGGCTGATCCAATTTTCTGTTCTTAAATGATCCGGCTATTTCCAGATCTTTGCCATCCCCAGCCTAGTAGCTACCAAAATGAAGCCAATCAGCTCCACATGTGGCAACCAATGAACTTCTAGAGGGACAGAGAAATACTGGATGTCATGACACCAGGTCATGCATCTGCTTTGACTAAACATTGCTGGGCAGTGTAGACAAGAAATATGAAATGGTGGCAGCCATGAGTTTAAGGCAATATTGACTATGGACTTGAGCATAAATTCTTGGAGCCATTTTTCACATTTCACAATCACTTTTCCTTCATAGCCTCATAATGTAAACTAGATCTTGGGAAGCAGCATCCATCTCTTGTTTGTCTCCTCAGCCCCCACACACCTGGCTAGCATCAAATACAACTTGGCATTTACATGATGGATGGACTATTTTGCAACACCCAGCTCCATAAGGATCTAACAATAGTGTGTTGGAAAGAAGCACTGGCCACTGGAAGGAAGAAAGAGGTTATTATTAATTTGTCTACCACAATTCAGTTCCAGAGATTTTACACGACATTTTGGCTTGATAAAGCATTTTGACTCCTGTAGTTTAGATTAGCTTGCTTAACAAAGGGTCCTTCCAGACATCCTTTGTATCGCACATTCAGGATGATTTCTGCTCATGATACGTGAACCTGCTTCAACTACTGTTTGCACCTGCAAAGGTTTTGGAGCAGTCATTTCTAACCACTAATCTAGGGCATTTCATTTTTAATCACTGCATATCCTGTAATGCCAGCTGAAATCCTGTAATTGTCATATCACAAATGTTCTGTTGGGATTTTTTGTATTGCTTTTGTAGTGATTGTTGTTATATGCCTTCAAGTCAATTAAGACTTATAGCGACCCTATGAATCTTTTTTTATATATATTCATAGGGTTTTCATGGTAAGAGGAATTCAGAGGTGATTTACCATTGCCTTCCTTGAAGCATACGGCACCTGGTATTCCCAGGCCATCTCCCAGCCAAGTACTAACTAGGCCTGACCCTGCTTAGCTTCCGAGATCAGACGAGATTGGGCGTGTTCACGGTAGTATGGCCGTCTTTTGTGGTGATATAGCTTACTAATTAGCTATAGTGTAATACAGGCATACCCCACTTTAACATACTTAATGGGACCGGAGCGTGTATGTAAAGTGAAAATGTACTTAAAGTGAAGCAATTATCTATGCATGTACTGCACTGCAATCGCCACTAGATGGCAGCAGCGTCATGCCATTAAGTGTCCGTAATTGTGAAGCACGCATATGTTAAGTGGGGTACGGTGGCGTATGGAGCATGTATGTTATAGTGAGGTGACGTTAAGTGAAGCGACGTTAAGCAGGGTATGCCTGTAATGTGGTAGCATCAGGGAAGCATCAAACAACAATTAATAAAGCAGAATAAAACCACCACTAATGGACTATTGGCTATGGCCATGTTACCCTGAACACACCCGATCCCGTCTGATCTCGTAAACTAAGCAGGGTCAGGCCTGGTTAGTACTTGGATGGGAGATGGCCTGGGAATACCAGGTGCCATAGGTTTAGAGGAAGGCAATGGTAAACCACCTCTGAATACCTCTTACCATGAAAACCCTGTGAATAATAATAATAATAATAAAATAATAAAATTTAATTTCTTCGTCGCCTATCTGGCCAATGGCCACTCTAGGCGACTTACAAAATTATTAAAATACAATTAATAAAATACAGTAATACATCCAAATATATCCAAAAAAGATTCATAGGGTCACCATAAGTCATAATCGACTTGAAGGTATATAACAGCAACAAAATACACTATTATTGTGTCAAGAACATGTTATTATTATTATTATTATTATTTCCATTTATAGACCGCTTACTTTCTAAAAGATCTCAAAGTGGTTTACAATAGAATAGACAAGATACAATAAAAAAAATATCAAATTAATTTACAAAGCAAAATACATAAACAATATACATAAACATACACATAAACACAGTATAAAAGTCAGAATTCACCAAGGGAAGCCTGTAAGCTGCCCTCCGCACTCTATAAAAGTGTCAGAAAACTGAAATTATGTTGACCATGGAGGAGGGTGACAAGCAGGTAAAAGGTTATCGCTCCCCTGCTGCAGCTTGCAGAATACACACACAATAAAACACTAGTGTGGACTGGAGGAGCCCTAAGTAGAACTGGCAGGTCTGCATTTCATCAATAAATGCCTACAAAGGACTGGTTTTTGTATGCTACTGCTTTGGAATTTGAATAATTTGTTCTGCCCAACACTTGTTGATCATTAAAAATCAGAAGCAAACACTATGCAACAACAACACTTAAAAATGTAACAAAGAGCAAGAATACAACTTACAAATTCAGCTTTAGTTGCCCATTTAATTAAAAAACACAAAAAATGTACTGAATTAGGGCACACAATCTACAATCACATATTCGTATTCTGTTTTATTATCTCAATTGTAACTGCCCAAATGAAACCACATTTCATAAGAACATAGGAACAGCCTGTTGGATCAGGCCAATGGCCCATCTAGTCCAGCATGTTATTCTTACAGTGGCCAACCTGTTGCCCATGGGAAGCCCACAAGCAGGACTTGAGTGCATAGAGCAGTCTCCCACTTCAAGAATCTATTTCATTGCCCAAACAAGCTTCTTTGAAGGAAACAGACAAACAACTTGGAAACCACTGAGCCAAATATGCATCTCAGTGGTGTGCACTGAATGAAGAAACAACCTTAAAAGCAAAATTAAGGAGTCAGTGGCCAACAGGGAGCCCTGCTTTAACTTACTCATCCTTTGTCAGGTTTTGTCCTGTGATCAGATTCTTCCCAGTCGGTGCATAGTCCCAATTATCTTCCACAATCCCAATATAGTAAGTTCTGGTAGCTGCTTCAGCTAAAACGAAATAGAGGATTAGACTAGCGAGAATGCAGGCAAATTGGTTTATGAAAGACATTTGTGTGTTTGTCTGTCTGTGAGTGCACCTCATCACAGAGGCAGCCCAAGTGTGCTCACTTCAGCCCTGCCAGCTCACATGAGTCAGATGGGAGGTGCTGAGCAAAGCAAGGCCCCGTCCATCTAGCAATTTGGGACTTATGAGAGGACAGGCAAGAGAATTTGGGCAAGCCTGGAAAAGACCCTGAGGTCTAGGGTTGCTTCAGCAACAGGCCTCTTGCCAGGCTTTGATGGCTGGTGTGTGAAACTGTGACTTACTGTTTGTCCCTCAGGCTCAATGAGAAGAGTGTTTTATTTGTCAGTCTGGGGTTTTTTCAGCCCTTCATACTTTATGGAAAGGACGGTGCAGTAGGGTTTTATGAGGGTGACTCTTTTTTCTTTTGGGTCCTAAGTTTGGCTACAGGATCTCGCATGTTCAGATAAGCATCTGCTCCTCACTCTGCTTTTGTTAAGACGAGCCAGTATATTGTTCTGTGTGACAGACTACATACAAATATATCTATTTACTGACTTATTACTTTTATATCACATCTTTTCTCCAAGGAGCTGAAGGTGTCATACATAGTTCGCTCCCTCCCTCTGCCCAATTTGGTCCTCATAACAACCCTGTGGGGTAGGTCAAGCTAAGAGAGTATGACAGGTCTAAGGTCACCCAGTGGGCATCATGGCTGAGCAGGGACCCCTTAGGTCTCAGACCTTCCTGAATCCAAGCCTGTATATTCAATCTCCTCCATTCTCCTTCTCTGTTTAGTGTCAGCACCTAGAGCTACTTTTTAAAGAAGGGTACAGGGGAGGTACAACCTGGCTAAAATGGGTAGGAAGGTTCAGGAGACATTGCTTGTGGATTTCATTAAGCCCTTACTCCAACCTTTCCCCCATTATTAAAGTGTTGCCTCTGTTGTTTAGGATACTATGAATGAATGAATGAATTTATTGTTACAGTCAAAAGACCATTTCACACAAAAAATCATTTCACAGAGTATACAAAATCATTAAATGAATGCTAAAAAAATTTTTTTTAATTAAAATTTGACCCTAAAGGGATTAATTAAAATCATTTAAAACAGTAATACAAATTATCTAGCAGAAGGATAGTTCATCATTGTTTTCCTATAGTGGATGGCTGCCGCACTAAATTTAGCAACTGCGAATGTCACCTCCGGTGAATGGTCACCTAATAGGTAATCCAGATAAAAGGATTGGGACCGACCAGGGAAGGGCAATAAAATAGGTAAGATTAATTGAGTTCTTAGATCACGACAGTATATACATCGGAGGAGAACATTTGATTCAATATCTCCCTCAGCACATGGGCAGAGTCTCTCTGAATAGGGAATTTTATTGTATCTATCATAGAGAACCGCAGACGGCAGGATATTTAATCTCATTAACATGAAAGCTCTACGATAGTTAGGGAGCTCCAAAGTCAAAAGATAAGACATTAGGGTACCAAATTTAGGGTTGTATCTTTGGTTCCTAATCAGAAGTAAATGGTGCTGAAAATCAATATCTTTTAGCCGTTGTTTGACTAAATCACAAGCCGATTCAAAACCCAGGTGTAAGATATATGGTAAAGAGAGACCTAAACTTGATATCTTATCAAAGATTGATTTCTCCCAAGAGGAGTAATGATTATCTGAGAGAACATGGGGGACCAAACCTAGAGGATTAAATACCAATTTCAACCAGAAAAACAATCTCAGCTGCCATACACGGGACTCTATGGATTGGAGACCACACTCTAGTCTCAAGATATGATTTGGAACGCAGGTGGGAGTACCTAATATAGATCTTAGGAAAGAGTTTTGAATGGATTCTAGCTTTGTAAAATTCGTGTATGTAGTAATTTGAGCACCATATAAAAGTTGCGGAATGATTTTGGCAACAAAAACTTTCCTAGCCGCGGGAATAAGTTGTTGGTCAGTGATTGGATTTCTTCCTTGTATGATCTCTATACGCACACGCCGACATAAGTTGGGCTCCTTTAGTATAATAGAAGGATAGCAAAGTCTTTATTGTATGCCTGGCGTTTAAAAGGCAGGCGTTAATGTGCTGCTGTTGGGAGCCAGATGATTGGAAGGTAATACCGAGATATCTGAAGGTTTTAACCTGTTCTATTGGAAGTTTGTCAATTCTCCAGACATGTTTTATCTTCTTTTTTGTGAAGACTACTACCTTGGTTTTCTGGAGGTTAATTATTAGCTCTTCCTCTAGGCAGAAAGAGGATAGGGACGCCATCAATCTTTTAAGCCCAATAGGAGTCTGAGAAAGCAAAACTATATCGTCAGCATATAGTAGGCAAAATCTCGGAGTATGAGACAGCATCAGAGGATGGGGTGAAATAGGAGCAAGAGTAGTCACTAGGGTGTTTATATATATATTGAATAGTAAGGGTGCAAGAATGCACCCTTGTTTGACACCCTTAAAAGTGAAGATTTGTTTTGTTAGGTGGCCTTTATTGTTGCAATGAATTTGCAAAGATGTGTTTTGATAGAGACCTTGAATCAAAGCTAATAGGCGCCCATCTATTCCCAATTTTTTTAATTTCAACCAAAGTCTTGTTCTAGATATTGAATCAAAGGCCGCTTTTAGATCCACGAAGGCGGAAAATAGAGCGTTGCCTTTGGAATTGCTATATTTGGAAATTAAATGTTGTAAAACCAGGGCATGATCGCAGGGAGAACGTCCAGCACGAAAACCTGCTTGTTCCGGAGCTAAAAGATCCATTTGGTTAACCCAATCTAATAGTTTCCTATACAGAAAAGTGGCATAAAGCTTACTTATTATATTGAGCAAACTTACAGGTCTGTAGTTTGCTGGGTCCAAATGGGAGCCATTTTTTAAAAATGGGAATTATTATTGCAGCCCCCCCAACCTTAAGGAATAACCATGGAGGAGTTGATGTCAATAAACAAGGCAGCTACAAAGGGGGCCCACCAATTTGCGTTTGACTTGAAAATCTCCGAAGGTATATGGTCCAGCCCTGGTGCCTTATTTGGTTTAAGGGAAGTTATAATGTCAAGAGCTTTGGCGATGGAAACAGGTGGCCATGTGGGGAAATCCATAGAGGAATCTGATAGAGCCTCGGCCTTGGGTATATTGCTTTGAAACAGGTTGGTATAGTACCTTTCCCAGACGACTGGGGCTATGGCACATTCCAATTTAGAGTTAGATTTGGGCCACTGTTGGGCTATTATGTGCAAAAAAGTAGTAGAATTCCTCAGTTTAGAGGCCTCAATAAGCCTTTCCCACGTTTGTCTCAGGGCCAGATTCTTTTTTATTTTTATTAACTGCTTGAAATTTTTCCTAGCGTCTCTAAATTTTTCTAGATAATCCAAAGTCCCATGCAGTTTAAATGCTTGATGGATAGATTTTACGTGTTTTTTAAGTTCAAGGCACTCATAGTCAAACCAGAGTTTCTTTCTATTAGTGGGTTTGCGTAATGTATCAAGTGGAGCTCTCTTAAGCAGGCCTTGAATATTATATAAAAGTTGGTAAAAGTACTGATAGGAAGCGGTATCGCCAGAGGCTGATATGAGTTGGTTTTTAATAGTCTCAAATTCTAAGGAGTTTAATCTATCTGCAATCTTCTTCTGAAGTTTAGGAGCCCATTTTATTCGAGATGGGCGAATTTCTACTTCATTTACATCAAAAGTAAATTGGTCTAAGAAAGGAGATTCATTGGTACCCTGAATTTGAAAGATCACCGGAAAGTGGTCATTTTCAGGTCGAGCTAGAACTCTACAAAAGTCAATTAAGGTGAAGAGTTCCTGGGCAACAAATATCAGATCTATAGTGGATGCTCCTCTGGACATTAAATAAGTTAGCTCACCCTCTAAATCACCCCTTGTGCAACCATTCAACAATAATAAATTTAATTTCAGTGAGAGATGCATTAAATACATTCCCGCATAATTTATGCCCTTGTCCTTAGATTTTCTTGTGGGGAAATTTATTGGGCCATCAAACACTAAAGGTTCTAAACAAAATTTAGTGTAAAGATCTTTATCTGAAGGGCCCATTCTGGCATTAAAATCTCCCACTAAAATTAACATAGCTTCTGGGAAGGAGTTAATCAAGTTGAAGATATAAGTTTCCAAATTTTTAAATTGTTTTTTGGTCAGGTTTTTATCTTTACTAGGGGGAACATAGACATTTACAATTAAGTAAGTGAAAGATGAAAATTTTAGGAGTATTGCGTTTGCTAAAGGACACAGAGGGCGCATGGCAAGCGCATCAGCTTCTAGTCTGGTAGTGACTAAAATACTTACTCCACCTTTAGCTCTTCCTCTGCTAGAGCTAGGCGGAGCATCTAGTGAAAAGGCAGTAAATCCATCCAAATATATTTCGCCTATTGACCAAGATTCCTGAATTAAAATGATTTTTATTTATTTTATTTATTTTATTTAATTACATTTCTAGACCGCCCTATAGCAGAAAGCTCTCAGGGCGGTGTACAACAAATAAAATCACAATTAAAATATGAGCAAGTGTGAAAAATATAGTACAATTATAAAAACATTAAACATGATAAAAATCTGAAATAGAATTGCCATTGAGTTTATAAATTAAGATCCATATTAGGTTTAAAATATTAAATTTAAAATGTTTAAAAAGCCTGGGCGAAAAGGTAGGTTTTTACCTGGCGCCGAAAAGATAACAAAGAAGGCGCCAGGCGTATCTCGTCTGGGAGGGCATTCCATAGTTCGGGGGCCACCACCGAGAAGGCCCTAGATCTAGTTGTTGATCTCCGGGCCTCTTTATGAGTTGGGACCCGGAGAAGGGCCTTCGACGTCGAGCGTAGTGAACGGGTAGGTACATAGCGAGAGAGGCGCTCCACCAGGTATTGCAGTCCGATGCCGTTTAGGGCTTTATAGGTAAGAACCAACACTTTGAATCTGGCCCGGAAACATATCGGTAGCCAGTGCAGCTGCGCCAGGACAGGTGTTATATGGTCAAATTTCTTTGTCCCAGTGAGAACTCTGGCCGCAGCATTTTGCACTAGCTGAAGTTTCCGAACCGTCTTCATAGGTAGCCCCACGTAGAGTGCATTACAGTAGTCCAATCTAGAGGTTACCATAGCATGGATAACTGAGGCGAGATTCTCCCTGTTCAGATAGGGTCGTAGTTGGGCTACCAGCCGAAGCTGGTAGAATGCATTCCATGCCACCGAGGCTACCTGAGCCTCAAGTGACAGGAGCGGATCTAATAAGACCCCCAAACTACGTACCTGCTCCTTTAGGGGGAGTGTAACCCCATCTAGGGCAGGTTGAACGTCAACCATCTGGGCAGAGGGCCCTCCCACCAACAGCATCTCAGTCTTGTTAGGATTGAGTTTCAGTTTATTAGCTCTCATCCAGCCCATTATCGTGGCCAGGCAGCGGTCTAGTACATCAACAGCCTCACCTGACGAAGATGAAAAGGAGTAGTAGAGCTGCGTATCATCAGCATATTGCTGGAAACGCACTCCAAAACTCCTGATGACCTCACCCAGCGGCTTCATATAGATATTAAAAAGCATGGGGGACAGAACTGAACCCTGCGGGACCCCATATTGGAGTACCCAGGGACTCGATTAATGTTCCCCCAGCATCACCTTCTGGAGACGATTCCCAAGATAGGAGCAGAGCCACCACCAAGCAGTGCCTCCCACTCCTAAATCCGTAAGTCACTCCAGAAGGATACCATGGTTGATGGTATCAAACGCCGCTGTGAGATCAAGGAGAACCAACAGAGTTACACTCCCTCTGTCTTTCTCCCGACAGAGGTCATCATACAGGGCGACCAAGGCCGTTTCTGTACCAAACCCCGGCCGAAAGCCCGATTGAAATGGGTCCAGATAATCAGTTTCATCCAAGAGAGCCTGGAGTTGGTGAGCGACCACACGCTCTAGGACCTTGCCCAGGAATGGAACATTTGCTACCGGCCTATAGTTGTCCAAATTATCAGGGTCCAAGGAGGGTTTTTTTAGGAGCGGTCTCACCACCGCCTGTTTCAGGCAGGGTGGGACCACTCCCTCTCGTAAAGAGGCATTAATCACCTCCTTGGCCCAGCCGGCTGTTCCATTCCTGCTAGCTTTTATTAGCCATGAGGGGCAAGGATCCAGAGCAGAAGTGGTCGCCCGCACCTGTCCAAGCACCTTGTCCACATCCTCGAGCTGTACCAACTGAAACTCATCCAGTAAAACAGGACAAGACTGTGCTCTGGACACCTCATTAGGATCAACTGCTACAATAATGGAGTCAAGGTCCCGGCGGATGTTCATGATCTTATCACGAAAGTGTCGCGCAAACTCATTACAGCGGGCAATTGATGGTGTTATTGGGTCCTGGGGACCAGAGTGTAAAAGTCCCCGGGCAACTTTATAAAGTTCCGCTGGGCGGTTAAGGGATGACTGAATAGAGACAGCAAAGTATTGCTTCTTTGCTGCTCTCACTGCCTTCACATAGAGTTTGGTAGAGACCCTCACAAGTACATGATTACAGCCGTCGGGAGTTCGCCTCCATTTGCACTCAAGCCGTCTCCTTTCTTGCTTCATCACTCTTAGCTCCGGGGTAAACCAGGGAGCCAATTGAGCTCTGCAACGGAGAGGGCGCACCGGGGCGATCGTGTCAACTGCCCGGGCCATTTCCATATTCCACAGCGTGGCCAGGGTTTCGACAGGACCGTCAATTCTATCAGCCGGAAAATTCCCTAGAGCCATCAGAAAACCCTCAGGATTCATTAGTCTCCGGGGACGGACCATCTTAATTGGTCCTCCACCCTTGCAGAGGGGAGAAGACAATATGAGTCTAAACCTTAATAGGCGGTGATCTGACCATGACAAAGGAATAGATGTAAAATTCCTCACTCTCAGATCACCATCCCCTAATCCAGTGGCGAAAATCAAGTCCAGAGTGTGCCCCAACACATGCGTAGGGCCAGTAGCAAATTGAGACAGCCCCATGGCTGTCATGGAGGTCATGAAGTCCTGAGCTGCTCCAGATAAAGCGGCCTCAGCATGAATGTTGAGATCCCCCAATACCAAAAGTTTGGGGGAATGCAACAATAGATCCGAGACCACCTCTGTCAGCTCAGTTAGGGAGGCTGTTGGGCAGCAGGGTGGACGGTACACCAACAGTATTCCCAGTCTGTCTCGCTGACCCAACGTTATGTGCAGACACTCTAGACCATTAGCCACCTGGATAGGGTGCCTAACAAGAGGGATGGAACTTCTATAGACCACAGCGATTCCCCCTCCCCGACCCTCGGATCTACCCAGATGCTGAACCGAATACCCAGGTGGGCACAACTGGGAGAGATTAATACCTCCCAGATCGCTCACCCAGGTCTCGGTAATACATGCCAGATCGGCCGCCTCATCCACAATTAGGTCATGGATGAGGGAGGTTTTATTATTTACCAATCTGGCATTGAAAAGCAGCAACTGGAGATCCGAGGGTTGGCTGATAGAACTACCAGCAATCCTGTGGGTGTGGGGAGGACCGGAACACGTCACAGCCACCAGTTGTCTGGGGCGAGTTCCCCTTAACTGGCATGTCCTACTCACAGCGCCATACCTCCCATTACCCGTCACTACACTAATAGGGGCCCCCTTTGGTCCTCCCTCCCACAACACTGTCCTCTTGCCCAGGCACATAATAAAAATAAAATAAATAATAAAACTCATGGCATATACACACAATCACACACTCACTCATACAACCCACTCATACATTCAGACAACACAGCAGCATCCGAGGAGCTTCAGCAACCGGCAGTCCGTAGTAGCTGATGTAATAGGGGCCCAAGAGCGATGGACAGCAATGTCCCCCAGCCTGATGACAATGACAGCAGCAACGGTGGCGTACACCTCAGAAGAGACAGCAGCAGCACTACAGTCTCGCATTCCAGGACAGCCCAACGGCAGCAACAGAAGCGTCCACGCCCCGGGTAAGCAGCAACGGCCCAACCCGTCCCGCAACGCCACGGGAATTGGCTGCAGCAATGGCCGCGTCCAAATCGACGGCAGCGGCGACAGCCACAATCCAAAACTTTCTATAGTTAGATAGAAAGTCCTTAACAGATGGCTATATTCCAGGAGACCATTTTCAAGTTCCAGATTGAGACAGGTGTTCTGGGTCAATTTACCAAGGTAGAATGAGGACTAAGATTAGTTAAGTGCCTTGGCTGAGATTTGTCGTCCAAGGAATCTTTAGGGAGATGGGTATTAGTGGATTTCCGAATAGTAGACCTATCTTTGGTTTGACTAATAGGGTCCAAATTAATCTCCTGGTTTCTTAAATCACTGTCAGCTTTGTTTAGTGGTTGGGACTTTACAGTCGATAATAATATTTCAAGTTTCGTAATTATCTCTATTTTGGCATCCACCGACAGGGAAGAGAATGAGTCAAGTAACAGTTGCTCTTCTGGGGTGAAATTCTCATTGTTTAAGGTATCTATATCTTGTGTTTTACACAAGGAAGATAGAGTCAGAGGATTTTGATCAGACAGTGTTTTTGATTTATCACCAGATTGTGCTTTTTGGCAGTCCGCAATTACAGGGTTGTTCAGCAAGGCATGGCAAGTTTTGGCCGAAGCAACTGATATCAATCGTTGAGGGGGGGCGCAGTTTGTGAAAACCCTGGAAATTAGTAAGTTGTAATGTAAAAGGGTCTGTCTATTGCTATAGAGACGTTTCGTTAAGTTCTCATCCTGGAGTGTTATCAAAGCTCTGGCAGATATATAATTATGAAAAAGATATTCTACCGAAGTGATCTGATGTATTTTTAGAATCCCGGGGATTATATTTCCCAGGGTGTCACATAAATGTTGTTTCCGTGCAGATTGGTTTAGTAAACCCCCGGGTTTAGGGTAATTTGTTATTGCTATCATATTTCTTTTCCATATCAAATTCCATCCATTTTGATTATTTTTAGGATCGTAACGTTGTTTCTCTTCAGAGCCATGAGGGAGAGGTATCATTGAGTTGACACTATCTGAGTTGACCAGGGAGATAGGTTCAGATGAAGTTCTTTGTAATGTCATCTTAGTTTCCAGGGTTGTTTCGTTAGATTTTTTTTAGTATTCTTCTTCTTCTTCCTCTTTTGTTTTTTGGTCTTTGACCTCGGTGGATCCAAAATTTTGTATCGTTTATTAAAGTTCAATGTGTTATTGTGGTGCGTTTTGGGAGTTTTTTGATTTTTAGATTTCTTGATATGTTGACAATTCTGGGACTTTTTTGATCTCTTGGAGTTCTTGTTTGGAGTCACTAGATGGCGATGCGGAGCTTCCGTGGTTTGCGTTGATCCGGTAGCTGTAGTTAATGAAACGTTACTATTGTTTGTTGTGGCAGCTTTGTTCCGTAACAAGTCTGTTAAGGTGGTAAGTAGTGAGTTTGATTCAGCCACAAAATCTGCAATCTGTATTAACATTTGTGTGGTTGTGTGGAACCAATTTTCATTTAAAGAGGAAGACTTCTCATAAGATTCCCGAAGGATCTCTTTCCCATGTTGGTATTTGGGTTCAGGTGAAAAACTTAGTTTGCCTGAGTCGTCACAGTGAGAGGATTCAGGAGAAGGCATTGATAGTGAAAGATCACAGATAGAATCGTCCTGCACATCCTGCACATCCTGCAGTTTACTTGAAATCAATGAAACATCCTGAGAGGCAAAGCCGACGGCTTGGGCTAGTTCTTGTGCTAAATTTAAGGAGCCCTCTTCCTCTTTCAACATCAGATACGAAGAATTAGAAATTGTCCAGTCATGTCCAGAAGGAGGAGCTATCAGCTCAGAGTTTGGAGTCGTAGCAGAATTTGAATCCACCTTGGGATGGCAGAAGTTTGTTATTTTCGTCTGCCTTGTCGACCTCGTTGAAGTTGTAGTTAGATTTACATCACTAACTGGTATAAGACCCAAGTCTCTGTAACTCTTTCTGGTAAGAACCATATTTGTATAATATTTATAGGTCTTTATAGAGTCTTTATAGGATCTTATTCAGTCTTATTGGGATCTTGCACATGGTTCCAATGGCTCTAGATAATAATGGACGTTGCTCAAAGGAAGTTTTCCAGAGTGATATCTAGAAATAAGGCTTCCCTGGTTTTCGTTTTGTCTAGGGTTTAAAGACTCCAGTAAAAGTCCCCAACAGTCCCCAATTAGCAATAGTAGTGGTAGGAATATTATTTCCGTATAGAGAATTTTAATCCTTAGGTCTGAAGTCTGAAGTATAGGAACAAACAGGGAGCAAACTTACTGGAGTCAGCTTGTTGCGGCCATCTTTTTTCTCTGTTTAGGATACTAGTGTTGTGTGCCCCTGTTTTCAGAAGAGAGAGGTGGAGACGCACTGGAACCTGCAGAACAGTGAGTGTGTTTCTAGTTCTACCCATAGTTACAGGCATCCAGCTTCCACTTAGAACACACCACTAAATCTGTGGCCAAATCCTACGATACAACCACGTTTGATCAGTCTCATTAGACAGAGATTCACAAGTTAAGAATTTATATCCCTCAAACTACAATACCCACCCAACTAAAAATAGATGAAAAAGTTCCGACTGATATGCAGGAACAATCACTACAGAGGAGATCTAGAAGGGAAAACAGAATCCCACTTCTTTTCGTTTATAGTTCTGAGCTTAAACCATTAATTAATTAATTAATTAATTGATTTATATCCCACCCTTCCTCCCAGCAGGAGCCCAGGGTGGCAAACAAAAGCACTAAAAACATTTTAAAACATCGTTTGAACGAATAATTGATCTACAGCCCATCCTGGGCAATGACATTTCTCTCTACAGGCCTTAGACTGTAGGCCTGTAGTTGCTCAGAGACATCCCCCCAGCCTTAAACAGCTACTCACCACCAACAACAGGTCACATTACACATATTATACAGCCATGAGAGTGGCTGTATACTATAGCCAGCGTGGATTTTTCACATTCTGCAATGTTATATTGAAAATACCCCCATGCCATTTTGATGCTTCCCATAAGCTCATTTCAAAACAAAACCTTACAAAACTTATAGTCCTGAACTCAGAAACGCTTGCTTAACAACCCTGTAAATTTTCATGGTGATACACAAAACAGTCAGAGATAACAGAGAGTTCAAAGTCTAAAAAGAGAGAGAGAGAAAATCCAGATCCGTTTTGGACTTTTTTCTGTCAGAGTTCTCATAATCTGCTGAAATTCATTAAATATCAGCCATGTTCACAGAGTACCTGTAATCCTGATACTGACCTTGCCCCATACTCTGACCTTCATCTTCTGCAGTTTAAAAGTTTGAAAAATGCCTGGCTGATTTTTAATTAATTTAATAAATTTTGGCTTGAACTCAATGATAATGTCGGGCATGCTCAGTGTCATGGCCCCGTCAGAGGACTCATCAGACGAGGATGACTCAGGAGTAACAGCAACAGACCCAGAAGCAGCAGACCCAGAAGGAGAAATGGAGGAAACTCCTGAGAACCCAGCTCCTTCTCCCCCTCAGCTGCAGAGCACCCCAGACACAGCTGAAGCCCTTCAGCCAGACGCAGCCAGTGAACAGGAGACTCCCCCCTCACCTGCAGAACGTAGACAACAGAAGGTCAGGCAGAAGAGGGGCAGGCCTGTCCACTTAAGGCCAAAACACTGATGGCTCACACCTGCTGACAAACCTGCTCCTTAAAAGTCAAACCTTGGGTTCAGCTTGTTGCTAACTACAATGTCAGGTGTGACCACTGTATGTCTTCCTATCCCCTGAACCTTGACTTGGACTGATCTCTCGGCAAACTAGACCCAGACCTTCACTGACATCTCTTCTGGATTTCTGGCTTGGCACGTAAGCTTTGAACGGCCTCTGCCCTTATCTTGCTTTCTCCTTGCTAGCCTGGCAGATTTATAGCCAAACTGCCGGCTGAGGACTTATGGCCTGGCAATTACCAAGGAATCTCCAGCCCTGCCTGCACCCCCACTGACACTGCGGTCTCAGTGAAGAGCTGACACTCAGTAAGAACCAACTGTTCTAAAAGCCAGACTCACAGCTGCTGGGCTTGCCTAATCAGGGGGCCATACCCACACCAGACTTTGATTTCACTTGAGATAGTCATTACTTCCCCCAAAGAATCCTGGGAAGTGTAGTTTGTGAAGGGTGCTGAGAGGAAACTCCTATTCCATTGACAGAGCTCCAGTGGCCAGAGTGGTTTTACAGCCATCCACTCTGACTGAAGGTCTGTGAGGAGAACAGGGCATCTCCTAGCAACTCTCAGCACCCTTCACTAACTACACTTCCCAGAGTTCTTTGGGAGAAGCCATGACTGTCTAAAATGAAATAACAGTCTGGTGTGAATGTGGCCAGGGACAGCTTTGGTTTAAATTTGAGTGGGAGGCTTCACATGCCTGCTATAGAATAAAAAGGTGGGGGAAATACTGAAAAGCAATGATACTGTTCACAATATTTTTCCTTTTGGAAAGGAAAGGGGTTTCCAAGCTACACAGGAAGTGTATTGGACTGTGAAAGACCAACCCAAATGTGTTTGTGTTTGCTTTTTGACAAATTTGTAGGGCACTACAATATTTCAGACAGGAGGTCAGGTCTCCTGCTCCCCTGGTGCATTCACTATAGCTGGCCAATTTCCCTGCTTTTTAAAGTTTGACAGAAATATCTGTGGGCTATAGGTACATTGTTAAACCACAAGGTTTTTTTTGCTTATGAGTGAATATTGGTCACATCCACACCATAGGAGAGGAGGAAATTCCTACTGAGCGAGCAATAATACTTCTGTTGACAGGCTGCTTATTTAGCCTGGCACTGGATACAACTCAATAAATTTAAAGTACATTTATAACCTTTTAAACAGTCATGGCTCCCCCCCCCCAAGAATCTTGGGAACTATAGTCTACCCACTCACAGAGCTATAATCCCCAGCACCCCTTACAAAATACAGCTTAAAATGTATGGTATGGATGTGACCATGGACAAAAGAACCCTCCCCTGTGGCAGACCCAGATGCCAACTCTGTTTCCATGTTTACTCTGACAATACTGCTACTAATAATACCATCCATAACATCAGGAGTTTATTCACCTGCTCTTCTTCCATTGTGATATATGCAATCATCTACCATCAAAGCCCTTCTGCATTCTGTGTAGGACATCCAGGCCAGGCTCTGTACAAAATAATAAATGGACACAAATCTGACATTAGAAATGGCAATATTCAAAAGATGGGTGCAGGGGCATTTCAATTTCCTCAGGATACTCTGCAAGTGAGTGGCCTTAGAGTGGCCATCCTGGAGCAAAGGAACTTCAAAGACAGGCTGTAGCATTAAACTCTAGAATTATGCATCAGGAAGTTCAGTGTTATCACTTGTGGATGAACCAAGACAAAGAGATTTCAGCACATTATTATGTGTTAGTTGAGTTACCAATGCCAGGATGTCTGTGCTCCCAGCAACAGTTTTGTTAATTATAAATACCACTGTGTATTTTTCATTTCCCTCTGACATCACAGTTTACAATCCCGCTCCCACCAAACTGTGTCTTATATACAGTGTCTTCTTGTTGTTATGTGCCTTCAAGTCGATTTCAACTTATGGAGACCCTATGAATCAGAAACCTCCAATAGCATCTGTCATGAACCACCCTGTTCAGATCTTGTAAGTTAAGGTCTGTGGCTTCCTTTATGGAATCAATCCACCTCTTGTTTGGTTTTCCTCCTTTTCTACTCCCTTCTGTTTTCCCCACATTATTGTCTTTTCTAGTGAATCATGTCTTCCCATTATGTGTCCAAAGTAGGATAACCTCAGTTTCATAATTTTAGCTTCTAGTGATAGTTCTGGTTTTATTTATTCTAATACCCAATTATTTGTCTCTTTCACAGGCCATGATATCCACAAAGCTCTCCTCCAATACCACATTTCAAATGATTTTTCTTTTGTCCATTCTTTTCACTGTCCAACTTTCACATAAATAGAGATTGGGAATACCATGGTCTGAATGATCCTGTTCAGTGATACATCTTTGCATTTAAGGACCTTTTCTAGTGTGGTGTAGTGGTTAAGGTGTTGGACTACAACCTGGGAGACCAGAGTTCGAATCTCCACACAGCCATGAAGCTGACTGGGTGACTTTGGGCCAGTCACTGCCTCTCATCCTCAGAGGAAGGCAATGGTAAACCCCCTCTGAATACAGCCTACCATGAAAACCCTATTCATAGGGTCGCCATAAGTCAGAAACGACTTGAAGGCAGTCCATTTCATGTTTTTCTAGTTCTCTCATAGCTGCCCTCCCTAGTCCTAGTCTTCTTCTGATTTCTTGACTATTGTCTCAGTTTTGGTTAATGACTGTGCTGAGGTATTGATAATCCTTGACAAGTTCAATGTCCTCATTGTCAACTTTAAAGTTATATAAATCTTCTGTTGTCATTACTTTAGTCTTCTTGACATTGAGCTGTAGTCCTGCTTTTGTGCTTTCCTCTTTAACTTTCATCAGCATTCGTTTCAAATCATTAGTGGTTTCTGTTAGTAGTATGGTATCATCTGCATATCTTAAATTGTTGATATTTCCCCTCCAATTTTCCCACCTCCTTCATCTTGGTCCAATGGCGGTTTCTGTGTGATATGTTCTGAGACATCATTAAAAAAAATCAGCCAATCTACATCTCCTTTCAAATGCTTTGATGTCATTTATATATACTAATTTATTTCATATATCAGTCTTTTTACACTTAAATGGTCCCAATGTGATGGACAAAAGCAAAATCGATACAAAGAAAATGAAACATTAAAAGTTATTAAAACATTGGAAATCTGAGGAAAGTTTGCAGCATTAGGAAATTTTTAATTTAGAGATTATGCATGGTATGGAGAATGTGGGAAGAGAGAAGTTTTATTTTCTTGTGTTGTAGTGGTTAAAGTGCTGGACTATGACCTGGGAGACCAAGGTTCGAATCTCCACACAGCCACGAAGCTCACTGGGTGACCTTGGGCCAGTCACTGCCTCTCAGCCTCAGAGGAAGGCAATGGTAAACCCCCTCTGAATACCGTTTACCATGAAAACCCTATTCATAGGGTCGCCATAACTCAGGATCGACTTGAAGGCAGTCCATTTCCATTTTCCTCCCTCATAACGCTAGAACTCAGGGACATCCATTTATGAAGCTGAATGCTGGAAGATTCAGGAGAGACAAAGAAAATACTTCTTCACACAGCACATAGTTAAACTATGGAATTTGCTCCCATATGATGACCACCACCTTGGGTGGCTTTAAAAGAGGATTAGCTAAGATGGCTATGCCTCCATAGTCAGAGGCGGTATGCTTCTGAATAGCAGTTGCTGGAAACCCGCAGGAGGGGAGAGTGCTCTTGTGCTTAGGTGCTGTTTGCAGGTTTCCCATGGGTATCTGGTTGGCCACTGTGAGAACAGGATACGTGACTAGATGGGCCATTTGCTTAATCCATCAAGGCTCTTCTTATGTTCTTATCAAGTAAAATCAAACTACTTAGTTTGTTTGGGTGCAAGGCAAGCCAGTCTTTCCTCTCCTCCAGCCAAGAAGATGACTGGTTTATTCAGCATTCATCCCGATTAGCTTGCACAAAACATACAGAGTGGTTAGCTTATATCTGGTCTTTATTGAGAGTTCTGACTGGATTTGCGGGCAGTTATATAACAATGAGCACTCATCCTGCATTCTTCCTGATTTGCTTGTGGGGTGTTTACACACCTGTCTGTTAATCATTCATTCATCCCACACTTTTCAAAGAATTTCCCCATCACTTCTTCAACTACAAAAAGTCAGTGTAATTTTTTAAAGTAGATTTGTTGTGCTAGGGCAACAGATCCCTTTAATCCACTTTAAATGCGCCAACCTAAAGTTCTGATATGCACTCCAATCCCTTCTGCAAAATACTGATAGTCTAGAGGCACCTTCAGAAATGGAGGGTGGTTTGTAGCAACTCAGCTTCTCTGATAAAATTACAAAGAAGCATTTCCAGTGCAGGTGGCTCTGATGGTATTTGCATGTGGCAGTTTTTTTATATATTGATCCAGCTAGGATCTATATGCAGGGAGAGCAGGCTTCCACAGGAGCATCCCTAGTCACAGAATCACATAAAAAAATAAACAGATGTTCTCTGTGTGATGAAATCCCTTGGCTTCACTGAGCTGGAGAGGCTGCACAGGCATGACTCCTTTGGGGGTGTGTGGAAGCCTCTAATGAGCTGTTCAGAAGTGGGAGCAGAGGGCTGGATTCAGTCTTCCTTCCTCTTTTTTGTCCAGTCGAAGTGTACTTATCATTGCATCCTGAGTAAATATAGCAGCAGAAAACAATATACGAAAAGAGAGATGAGCTAACCTGCACATACAAACCAGTATCTAATTATACAACTTACCTTTTGTTGTTGATGCTGAGGCTCCCTCCCATGGTCAGGAATGGTCACCGTTGTCATATGCTTGGGTTTTTCAAATGCTGTTGGAGCAAACTTCACATTATATCCAGATGTGTAGTTGCAAATTCAGAAGTCCAGGGTCCCTTTATGTTAGTCACAGCTGCTCCTACTCCCCCCCCCCTTATTTTGCTGCTGGGTTGAGAATGAGATCCTTGTTAATGCCTTCTCCCACAACAACAGACATTCCTAGGAGCCAACAAGCATGAAAGGGGAGAGTGTTAGCTAGTGAAAAGAGTTTTCTCAGTGGCTGACTCACCTCCGTTCACTCTGATTGGCTCCAATCTGCAGAAAAGGACAAGGAGGAATGTTAGAAGACTCTTCTCAGTGGCTAACACACTCCCTTTTCATGCTGATTGGCTTGTAGAATGCTGGAGATATAGGGACCATGCTGGGACCCTGCTCCCAAAAACGTAAGGGGTCTAAGACCCCCTGAAACACTGGATGGCTACATCCTTGATTATATCATTGCACACACCAATTTTCAAGTGGTGAGAGACTTCCAGATATTCCAATGCTTATTCGGAGTTCAGTTTCCTTGGAATGAAGATGACTGGAGACTGTGGTGTTCTTATGATATATGGTTTTCATTACACATATATCCAACCTGAGCATAAAATGGCTCACAGCATTAACACTCCAACAGATCTTGCTTCCTCATTAGGTTTCTAGGGGAGTCTCCAAAGCTTGGGATTCAGTACAGAGAGCAAGCCCCCCCCTCTTTCCAGCTCCCAGATCAGACTAACTCAAAAGCATACAAGTTACCTCTTGGCGCTAGTGGGATGGGATGGTAGGATGGCTAACCTCAAGGAGCATCCTAGGCCGTTTGGTCCTCTGGCAACACATCTGCTCTTGATGAAGTCATTAGACATGTTAATGGAGACACTTGACTAGGGATGGGTGAGAATTTCAATTCAGTTCTCATTTGAAGCAGAATTTATCAAATTTGCAATTTCTGAAACACTATGAGAACCGAAACACAGCCATCCTTTGAAATTCACATTTATTAGAATTTTGGGATGCAGTTCACCAACTAAACATTTACAAAAATGCATATTTTAGGGGAAAGTGTGCATAAAAATGAATAGATGAGTGAAAATAACAAGGCTTGCAAAAATGTGTACCTTTGTCAAAACAGCCTACAAAAATGTGTTTATTTGGAGAAATTTGCACTGAAATGGTGGAGAATGTTCATGAGGACTTTTTTTAAAATTAAAAAATCGCTGCAGAAATGTAGAGAACTGAATTTAACAATGGAAAAATGAGAAACTGATCAAACCTAAACTGACAGATCTTTCCATCCCAATACTTGACAGACTTGGACCTATTAACTTCACAAGGAAACTGGCTTGACCAGTTCAGCAAGAGCCTTCCAGATACAGAATTACAGGCTTAGGCGATACCCACAGACATTATTTATTTATTTATTTATTTGTTAAATTTCTATACCGCCCGACTAGCATAGCTCTCTGGGCGGTGTACAACAGAGAAATAATACAACAGAGAAATATAAATATACACAGTATATAAGTAGCCAAACAATAATCATAAACAACAAACTAATAAAAACATCTCAATAAATATACAATTAAGCAATCCCCACACACTTCATAACAGTGTCTAACAAAAATATGCTGTAGTCCAAATAACAGCAAAAATGGATCTCCAAAATTAAATCTTGACCTCAAAAACAACTAACAAACAACTAACGCCAGTAGTCTATAGACATCCTGAGCAGCAGGTTCACACGCACATACACACACACGGTCTCTGGCCCCTTCAGCAGTTGCTGCTTTTGTAGCTGGAGAGAGACAGGGCCCCACCCTTCCAGGCCAGGTGGAAATTAGCCAGAAATGCAGGGAGCAGGTCTTGCAGAAACTCACACAGGTAGATGGTCCATCCAATCCAACCAACCCCTTTTGATATAATGGTAACTTTAACAAAAAGACAAAACAATGAACCATGTGCGCCTGTGTTCCGTGGCTCCGGGCGGGACACTGTGAGAACAGGATGCTGGACTAGCTGGGCCATTGGCCTGATCCAGCAAGTTCTTCTCATATTCTTATTAAATTCTTTGTCTACTGTTCTTACTCCAATCCAAGATACATATTCTATTGTATCAATATGCCCATCACCCATTGGTGCACCTTTACTCTTGTTTATTGCACAATTTTTATTTATTATACTGTTTGAATTTAATCTATTGCTTTCTACACTGTGAATGGCTACACAAGAAAATGCAATTTAAAAAAAAGATGGAGAGATAAAATAAAAAGGTGGATTAGGTTCACAGATATCAAAATCGAATGGGACAGAGAAAAATGATCAGAAGCACCTATGTTTATGGTATGGATTGAAGTTTTGTGAATTACAGTTCTTTCAGTTTCTAATTTTTCCAATTTTAAATTCAATTCTCCGCACTTCTGCAGTAATTTGTGAAGTTTTTGAAAATCCTCATAAAAATTCTCCAGCTTAGTACAAATTTATTCTAATAAAACACATCTGTATAGGTAGGTTTGACTAATGTACACACATTTGCAAGCAATTTCTCCTAATATAACATATTTTTGTATTTTTATTTATTTATTTATTTATTTTATTAGATTTATATACCGCCCGACTAGCATTAGCTCTCTGGGCGATGAACAACAGAATATAAAAATACAAAACATCACAGATCTCATAATAAATACAGCATAAACATATATAAAACAAGAAATCAAAAACAATTACAACAAAATTTAAAACTAAAACGAGTTACATATTAAAACACCATAGCAAAGAGGCAAGTCTTAACCTGGCGCCGAAAGGAGAGCAATGTCGGCGCCATACGCACCTCTTCAGGGAGACTGTTCCACAGTTCGGGGGCCACCACTGAGAAGGCCCTAGATCTTGTCACCGTCCTCCGAGCCTCTCTATGAGACGGAACTCGGAGGAGGGCCTTCGATGTGGAGCGTAGTGTACGAGCAGGTTCATATCGGGAGAGGCGTTCCGATAGGTATTGTGGTCCCGTGCCGTATAGGGCTTTATAGGTCAAAACCAACACTTTGAATCTAGCCCGGAAGCATATTGGCAGCCAGTGCAAGCGAGCCAGAACAGGTGTTATGTGTTCCGACCGCCTGGTCCCCGTTATTAATCTGGCCGCCGCATTTTGGACAAGCTGTAGTTTCCGAACTGTCTTCAAAGGCAGCCCTACGTAGAGCGCATTGCAGTAGTCCAGTCGTGAGGTTACCAGAGCATGTACGACTGATGTTAGGTCCTCCCTGCTCAGATAGGGACATAGCTGGGCTACCAGCCGAAGCTGGTAGAAAGCATTCCGTGCCACCGATGCCACTTGGGCCTCAAGTGACAGGGAAGGATCTAAAAGAACCCCCAGACTATGAACCCCGTCCTTTAGGGGGAGTGTAACCCCATCCAGGACAGGGTGTATATCCACCATCCGATCCGGGAAACCGTTCACCAGCAGCATCTCAGTCTTGTCTGGATTGAGCCTCAGTTTGTTAGCTCTCATCCAGTCCATTATCGCAGTCAGGCAACGGTTCAGCACATCAACAGCCTCACCTGAGGAGGATGAAAAGGAGAAATAGAGCTGCGTGTCATCAGCGTACTGGTGGCAATGCACTCCATAGCTCCTGATGACCGCACTCAATGGCTTCATATAGATGTTGAAAAGCATGGGAGACAGAACCGAACCCTACGGGACTCCACATTGCAGAGCCCACGGTGTCGAGCAATGTTCCCCAAGCACAACCCTCTGGAGACGACCCGCTAAGTAGGAGCGGAACCACTGCCAAACAGTACCCCCGACTCCCAACTCCGCAAGCCTCTCCAGAAGGATACCATGATCGATGGTATCAAAAGCCGCCGAGAGATCAAGGAGGATCAACAGAGTTACACTCCCTCCGTCTCTCTCCCAACATAGGTCATCATACAGGGCGACCAAGGCTGTCTCAGTGCCGAAACCGGGCCGAAACCCCAATTGAAACGGATCTAGATAATCAGTTTCATCCAATAGCGCCTGGAGCTGGCCAGCAACCATTCGTTCCAAGATCTTGCCCAGGAATGGAACATTTGCTACTGGTCTGTAGCTGTTGAAATTTTCCGGGTCCAAGGAAGTTTTTTTCAGGAGTGGTCTTACTGCTGCCTCCTTCAGATAGCCCGGGACCACGCCCTCTCGTAAAGAGGCATTTATCACTTCCCTGGCCCAACCAGATGTTCCATCCCTGCTAGCTTTTATTAGCCAAGAGGGGCAAGGATCTAGTACCGATGTTGCACGTACCTGTCCAAGCACCTTGTCCACGTCCTTGAGCTGAACCAACTGAAACTCATCCAGTAAAACATGACAAGACTGCGCTCCGGACGCCTCACTCGAATCATCTGCTATAAACTGGGAGTCTAAGTCCCGGCGGATGCATAAGATCTTATTCTGGAAGTGTCCAGCAAACTCATTGCAGCAGACCATCGATGACCCTACCGTGTCCTGAGGGCAAGTATAGAGTAACCCTCGGACAACTCTGAAAAGCTCCACTGGGCGGGAAAGAGATGCCTTAATAGTGGCAGCGAAATATTGTTTTTTCGCCATCCTCACCGCTTCCAAATACTGCTTAGTGGAAACACTTACCAGCACATGATTGCATCCATCGGGAGTTTGTCTCCACTTCCGCTCAAGCTGTCTCCTATACTGTTTCATCGCTCTCAGCTCAGGGGTATACCAAGGAGCTGTATGAGCTCTACACAGGAGAGGGCGCACAGGAGCGATCGTATCAACAGCCCGAGTCATCTCCGCATTCCACAGTTCAACCAGGGCTTCAATAGGAGTGCCAGTCTTATCAGCCGGAAAATCCCCCAGAGCCCTTTGAAAACCTTCAGGATTCATTAGTCTCCGGGGTCGGACCATTTTAATAGGTCCCCCACCCTTGCAGAGGGGAAAAACCACTGTAAGTCTAAACTTCAGCAAGCGGTGATCTGTCCATGACAACGGGAGAGATGTAAAACTCCCCACATCCAGATCACCATCCCCATGTCCAGTTGCAAAGACAAGATCTAGAGTATGCCCCAACACATGTGTTGGGCCGCTGATATATTGAGACAGCCCCATGGTTGTCATGGAAGCCATGAAGTCCTGAGCCGCCCCAGATAAAGTAGCCTCAGCGTGGATGTTGAGATCCCCCAGTACCAATAGTCTGGGGGATCTCAACAGCACCTCCGAGACCACTTTCGTCAGCTCAGTTAGGGAAGCCGTTGGGCAGCAAGGTGGGCGGTACACCAACAAGATTCCCAGTCTGTCCTCTGACCCAACACTAGGTGCAAACACTCCAGACCAGTAACTGCAAGGACATGGTGCTTGATGAGTGAGATGGAACTCTTATAGACCACAGCGACCCCACCTCCCCAACCCTCGGATCTACCATGATGCTGAACCAAGTACCCCGGTGGGCAAAACTGAGAGAGACTAACTCCTCCCTGCTCACCCACCCAGGTCTCGGTTATACATGCCAGATCGGCTGCCTCATCCACAATCAAATCATGGAAGAGGGAGGATTTATTTTGTACTGACCTGGCATTTAAAAGCAGCACCTGGAGATCCGATAGGACAACGGACAACCCTGCGGGTGTGAGAAGGACCAGAACAAGGCACAGCCATTACATGTCTGGGCCGCATTCCCCTTACCTGGCATGTCCTTCTCCCAACGCCATACCTCCCTCTGCCTGTCACTACACTAATTGGGGCCCCCTCCAGTCCCCCCGATGGGCGAGAAAACCTCTCTCCTAGGCACATGATAGAACTTAAATACCCAAAAACTTAAAAACAATAAAATGAAACAATATACACACACACACTCTCATACACATCAAACGCACTTACATATACATAACAAGGACCAAACATACATATATACATTCACACATCATCCACAATCAAGCGCCTCCACACAATCCCACACTCAGTACAACAGATACTGATGCCAAAAACCCTTCTTCTTCGAACGAGAGGGCCGCGTCGTCAGACAACACTAAAGATGGTTGGAGCGTGTCAGATGTATCAACTGTGTCAGCTAACCTCTTCGGCGCAGTGCCATCATCAGGAACCAGGCTCCCCCAAAAGTTACTCGTGTCTCTCTTGATCCGAAAAGCGAAGCTGGAGACACCCAAGATGCCCGGCAACGGCAGCGACAAAGAAGCGCAAGCCGCAACGCAAAGCTGGAACAGCGGCAAGAGAACACGAATCCACAGCGACGAAGCACAGGGCCACAGCGACGGCGACTGGAACAAGCTCCGAAGGGAAAGCAAAACACAGCAGCAGCCAAACGGAACAGACCGCACGCCCAGCCGCACGACAGCGACGAAAGAAGCACAGACCGCAGCGGGGAGCAGCATCAAAAAGAAAAACAGCGGCAGCGACAGAGCGCCGATGGAGAGCGCACACGCCGCCCAAAGAGGCATAGACCACAGCACCAGCGGCAGCAAAACGACTCCAGCCACCAACAAATCCAAGCACAGAGCCAGCAACAGCTGCAGCGAGGCGCACAGCAGCAGCGAACGACGGCGACAGCCAGAGACGTAGGGACCCAACAGACAGCCAAGAAGGCAGGAGGCTGTCCTCATCCCCAGCCTCAATTTCTGCACCTCGCAGTTCGCAGCTCGCAGCTCGCAGCTCATGCACAAGTTCTTAAAGTCACAGTTCTAATAGTCTGTTTATGCAGATTCTGGTTGTCTAGAAGAGCAGCAGCTCCCTACCAATTTCAGTACTTTCCTGGAAGCACTCTTTCCACCCAGGGTAGCTCCTGCCACACAGGCAGATGGCACTTGGGATATGTTAGTTTCACTTATATATTCATTTTTATGCACACTTTCCCCTAAGATATGCATTTTGTAAACACTGGCTGGTTGGCGAACTGCCTTGCAAAATTCAAATAACTGTGGATTGTGAAGGATGGTTGTGTTTCAGTTCTCATACTGTTTTGGAAAGTGTGAACTTGATAGACTCAGCTTGAAATGTGAACTGAATTGAATTTGTCGCCAATCCCTAGTTCACGGTGTGTGCAAATGTACTGTGAAAGGGACAGAGCCAGTGTCACTCATTTGTAGAACAGAGGCAATTCTTCTGTTCTGCGGCAGGGATGATTGGAGGGAGTGAGACCCACTGGCTGTGCCCTCAACCTGCTTGCATCCAACAGAGCTTGCAAAATATCATCTGCACGTACCAACTATGTGCATAGGCTTTATATATGCAATCTGTGATTGTGCAAACAGTAGGGTCCCGTTTGCATATAAAACTTTGACTTTACAACTGAGCTGATTTACTCAAAGGGTCTGATCCATTGATAGTACAAAGAGCTGGAGGTAAAAATCCCCCCCCCAAAAAACCCATGGCGTGTTTTTCTATACAGAGGTTCACAAAGTGCAAGAGACAGATTTATTGATAACAGTGGTATAAATCTAAACATGTTTCAAGCACACAGCTCTTCATCAGGGAACTTTATCAGTGCTAATTTCTTAGTTCACTTTCTCTGTAAAGAGGCAATAATAGCAATCTCAATTCTGTCTGGGACAAATCCACACCAAAATGCTGAAGCTTTTTCATGATTGCAAGTTGCTGCAGAAATGTGGAGAACTGGTTTTAAAAATGGGAAGCGGAGAGAATCGAAATGCACAGATCCTTCCATCCCTACATCCAAGTCTCCTCCTTTTCTGCTCTTAATGCATATGGAGGATCAAAGGCAGGAGGTGTTCTGTAAGTAGTGGAGACTGGCGGCTCCGCTGTCAGTGGGGCAGTGAATCCACTCTGGGTTTTAGTCCAAACTTTTAAGGAGCTGTCCGAGGTGCTGAGCACCTGGGATAGCTCCTTGAAAGTTCAGACTAAAACCCGGAGCAAATTCACTGCCCCACTGACAGCGCTCCACCAGCCTCCACTGTCTGTAAGGTAAGCTGGACCCAGTTTGTACTGGAGAAAGGCAGAGAACCTCAGTCCCGCAGGCCAAATGCAGCACTCCAGACCTCTCTATCTCACCCTTGGGACTCTCCCCAAGCCACATCCCTCACCATCCACACCCCCTCTCCCCATGCCGCGCCCCTTGCCAGCCTAAAGTGTTTTTGCCTGGCTGGAATGTGTCCCTGAACCCCGATAATGCATCTTGCTTGCCTAGATGGAGAGCAAAGAGGGATGTCTGTGTGTGCAGAAACTAGTCTACTGTACAAAGGTAAAATTTACATCCATTGCTCCACCCACTTTTGCCTCTGGCCCCACCCACCACTGGCATGTAGCCCTCAAGACTGCCCAGAAGAGAATACAGCCCCTGGGACGAAAAAGGTTCCCCACCCATGGTATAGGGCTTCAGAGAAAAACACTTCCTTGAAATGGGCCTGAGGCCAATGGGGTGTGCATGTATATTTCCTTCCCATGCATATATTGATTGGTTTCAGGGAGGGAGGGAGATCGTACCCACTGGCTGTTGGAAGTGGGGCAAGAGCAACTCCTGTTTTGTTCTTTTGTTTATGTTCCAGAAAGGAGAAAGAGTTAGGGTCCTCCAGATGGATAAGCTTGATTACCTTTACCTGTGATGCTCTGACTTCCTTCCTTCCGTTGTTAGACTGATACGTCTTAAGGGTAGCTTATCTGCCCCTCCTCCTTCCGCCCTTTTTCTTCCTCTTCTCCGACTATCTGGGAGAGAGGAGACACCTTTTGTCTCTGCTCTCTCTCTCCTAGCCATGAGGGCAATTCCCACGCCTGGGTGTTGCGCCTCCAACTTAGTTAGTTAGAACTAGGAATGCCTTTCTATCTACTGTGTATTTCTATAAATAAAGTAGCTTTTCTTATTTTACTAAGTCTCCAGTCTCAGTGATGCTGATGCAGGGTAAAAGCCTGCTTTCTTAGGTAAACGCACACACACGCTGGCACACTCACATTTCAGACCGCTATTCCTCTCTGTTTAACTAATTTAACACCACAACACTGGCCACACCTCCCACCACCCATGCAGTCAGTGTAACTGTGAAAGGGGCCTCTCCTCCACATGATGGGGAGCTCTCATTGCCCCAGGGTTCCTGATCATGTGGTGGAGCTCTATGGAGATATAGCTGTGTATGCATCATAGTTCCTTTTTATACTAATGCTGAACATGTGGACAATTGGGGATATGGCCAGCAGGACCAGCGTGCACTGCCTTGTTCTCCCTCTTTGGACTCTTAGGGGAATGTGTGAAGAAAAAAACTAGCGTAGTTTTCTTGTAATATTTAGTTCATTCTCCACCAGCCATAGCTTCCAAACACTCAAGATCTTTTCTATGCAGGGATCCTCCAGACAGGGCCTGTCTCAAAGGGCAGCCAGGTTGGGCCCTGGCTGAGGGCCCCTGGAGCCACAGAGGCCCCTGAGGGGCCTCTTGATAGGGTGAGGGAGGAGTAGCACTCCTTTTCCATGATCTGCAGCAGAGTATCTGCCGCTGATCGCAGGGAGCTTCTTCCACCCGCCTGTGTGCTGGCTCCATCTACCCATCTCTCCTGTCTTTTGCGGCCGCACGGGCTGCGTGCACAGGACTGCCATTAACCAAGATGGCAGCCGAGGTTTCCTTAAGGGGCTGAAGCCTCCAGCACCATCTTGGTTGATGGCAGTGATGCGCACGTGTAGCAGCCCGCACAGCTGTAAAAGACAGGCAAGACGGAGCCAGTGGATGGGCAGGAGGAAGAAGCTCCCTCCCTGTGAGAGACAGGTAGGCGCATGTACGTGCATGTGCATGTGTGTGTGTGTGAGTGTGCACACATGCCGGGGCCTGAGGCTAGCTGGTGCCCAAGGGCCCCGGCAGGTCTGGCACCGGCCCTGCCTCCAGACAACCTATTTATTGACCATTCATTCTGATTTGTCTGCACAAAGCTTGAACAGTAGTAGGGATGGGCAAGAATTTCGATTCAGTTCGCATTTCAAGCCAGTGTTGTGTAGCGGTTAAGGTGCTGGACTACAACCTGGCAGACCAGGGTTCGAATCCCCACACAGCCACGAAGCTCACTGGGTGACCTGGGACCAGTCACTGCCTCTCAGCCTCAGAGGGAGGCAATGGAAAAACCCCTCTGAACACCGCTTACCATGAAAACCCTATTCATAGGGTCGCCCATAAGTTGGGATCGACTTGAAGGCAGTCCATTTCCATTTTTCAAGACAAATTGTTCAAATTCACACCTTCCAAAACAATATGCGCACCAAAACACAGCCATCCTTCAAAATTCACACTTATTCAATTTTTTTGATGCAGTTTGCTAACCAGTGGCTTTCCAAGGTAAGGAGATCTTCTGCAGTACTATTACCTGCAAAGTTTGTAGCTGGAGATTCCACTGACTGAACCCAGGACCTTCTGCATGCAGTGTATACATGTTGAACTATGCTCTTATTTCTCTCATGTTAAACCATTGCTTCCAACTTTTCAAGCCATCCTTTCTGAATAAATATGCAGCAAATTGTTTTTCTTCTCTGAGCCTGGTTCTAATAAAACTAAAAAGGCTATTTAAGTGGCTATTTATGCAACAATCCTCAAATGACTTCACCACAAGGTCACTGCAGCGAACCCAGGGATGCTTCCAAATATAAAGCAAATCGATAACTCACCAATGTTTTCTATCTTGGTGGTGACACTTGCATTCAGAAACGAGTCTCTCCTTTGTTCCAAATTCCAAAATCCTGTAATCCACACTAGTCAATTGTTTCCCTAGAAAGATCTGTTATGGGACTGAAATAGCAATAACAGAGGGGATTTTAAAAGACTGACATCATGCATTGGTGTGTGTTATTCTAACAACTTTGCCAAAACATGCTTGGTTAGTTGAGTCACAAGTGACAAAAGGGGTTGCACTGTGACTGCAGTTAGATTATACAGTTGTATAGTAAAAGGGTACTATTTTTTAAAGATCAGTAAGAATCTGTGAAATTGTTTTGACTCCTTATTTACACAGCAATATATTGTAACAGACATATTCTACTGTAGTTGAATGTGTGCTTAAATTCACATTGCTGCATTTTTATATGATATAGTCTAACCCTTCATTTAAAAAAAAAACTATGGGAGCTTTTCTGGTCTTACCACCAACATCAGCATACATGCTTGGTTCTTCTAAACATTACTGTGCTTTAAAGCTATGCTTTCCACAATTCTAAAAGCTCATTTCTTCAGTGTTTACCAAACTTTCTTGTGAGGCACTGAAATTTTCACTTTGCAGTTTGCTAACCAAACAATGTTTACAAAAATGCAAAATAAGCATGCAAAAATGCATGACATTATGAGAAATGGGTTGTAAAAATGGATACATTAGTTAAAACTGCCTGCAAAAATGTGTTTATTAGGAGAAATTCACACTAAAATGTGAATGTTTTTAAGGATGTTTTGTTGTAATATATTTTAAAGTCTGTTTTTATGATGTGTTAAAAGTGTTTTAGTGCTTTTGTTTGCTGCCCTCCTACTGGGAGAAAGGGTGGGATATAAATCTAATAAATAAATAAATAAATAAAATGCTGGAGAATTTTCATGAGGATTTTTTTTTAAAAAAAGCACAAATTGCTGCAGCAATGTGGAGAACTGAATTTAAGACTGGAAAAATGAGAAACGGAGAGAACTGAAAACTGACAGATCTTTCCATCCCTAAAGTAGTTAAGATTATATCCAGTCTCTATTGAGGATTGGCTCTGATTTGTTTACAGGATGGTTATATGACAAACAGCATTCGAAGGTGGGGTATAAATGTGATAAATAAATAAATAAATAAAATTTAACCCACTTTAAATGCAGAGATCTAAAATTCTGGTAGATGCTTGATTCTCTCTCATAAAATGCTGTCAGTCTGAAGGCACACAGTGTTTATTTTGAGTTGCTCTCCCTCCCCTGTTATTTAGTAGGTGACGTTCTTGCTTCCCTGAGCTCTGAAGTTGAAAAGCATTTCAAACCTAATGGCAGGGGTTGGGAGGGGGTGGAGGTCTGCAGAAAGTCAATGTGACCTCAATATGGCCAATGACCAGTGGAACAGTCCCTGGAAAAAGTCAATAGTGCAGAGTGACACATGGCCTCAGTGCCTTGCCAAATTTTATTTATTTTGGGGTAATTTCCTCATTCTTTCACTTATTTGATTAATGGATATCCTACCTCCAAAAGGCTTCTATGCCTTCCTATGGCTGTTACAGAGAGAGGGGAAAGTATAAATCCTGAAGTCAAGAGCAAGACAGTTTCCCCACCCCACCCCCCAACTGGAGATCTAAACAGTTTAGGAGCCATTTGTCATCCATTACAATAAATATGGTAAGACTGATACTGTCCTTGGCCTTGTATTACGGAGGAATCCAAATCGTCACCTAAAGTAGAAATCCTACCAAATGCCAATTTTGGCTTACAGATGCGTAAATATTTGGTCTTGCCAGCTTCTTAGTGAGGTTAGCTTTTAGCAGTCTCTGACTTGTCAATCTGTTAGTAGACTGGTTTTTTTATAAATGAAGAAGTATAAGGAAGATGCATTCACTTATTATTGTTTGGATTGTCTATCTTTACATTTTAGATTGAAGTCTAAATCCTTTTTCTTGCAATGTGAGCCCATTGGTTTGAGGTCAGGCCCTTCAAAAATGGAACTAGTTGTTAGACATCTTCCTTTAGTCTGCTAAATGAAGTGGTAGAGCATCTGCCTTGCATGCAAAAGATCCCAAGTTCAATCCCTGGCATCTCCAGGTAGGTCTGGGTGAGTTACTGCCTGAAACCCTGGAGAGCTGCTGCCTGTCAGTGTAGACAATACTGAGCTACATGGACCAATGGTCTGGCTCAGTATAACGCCGCTTCCTATGTTCCTGTGCTGTTTAGATGTTTGGACTACTCAATCAGCCCCAGCCAGCACAGGAAACCTGGATGAAGCTATGCCCCACCTATTCTAATGAACTCAACTATGAAAAAATACCCTAAGCCACCATGACTTCCTAAGGATATTAAACCTGGATAAGAGCTGCATTCCTAGAATTGCTCACTACTAGGAGGTGGGATGAGCGTAACAATATTGTACTTTCATAGAATCATAGAATAGTAGAGTTGGAAGGGACTTATAAGGTCATCAAGTCCAACCCCCTGAGCAATGCAGGAATCCAAATCAAAGCATTCCTGACAGATGGCTTTCTAGCCAATGGTCACATTACAGAAAGCAGCAGTGCTCAGGGCAGAGCCAGACAAATTGGAAAATACATAGCAGGCTTGGCAGTCAGTAAAGACACCAGCCTCGTGTCAGCTTCTCCTTTTCTCTCTCCCCTTGGGACATCTACAAATACAAAATATGTGATGTGACATCATTAGGTTCTCTGCCCTACAAGGGGCAGGCAGCTAATGAAGTGGAACGTTGTGTATAAACTTGCTGAACAAACCATATCCTATTTTATTGTGTATTGAAAGAGGGATGAGCAAATGGATGCTTATTTTTCCAGTCTTAAATTCATTTCTCCATATTTGCATATCAGTTTGTGATTTTTTTTTAAAAAAAAAGTCCTCATGGAAGTTCACCAGCTTTTTAGTGCTAATTTCTCCTAATAGGGAAAATTGTTCGTGAAAGTGTATATGAAAGATACACATTTTTGCAAAACAAGTTTCCCTATCATAATGCATTTTATATATTATTTTCACTAGCATATCATTTTTAGACACATTTTACCCTAGCATATGCATTTTTGTACACAGTACTTGGCTGGAGAACTGCACGGCAAACTTCAGAGATGTGCAAATTTCAACAAATGGCTGTGTTTCGGTTCACATATTGTTTTTCAAAATGCAAATTAGATAGGTTCACCTTTAAATGCAAACTAAATCTAATTTCTCCTCCATCCCTAATCTGAAATGAAGAGGAGAAGATGCAGGCTGCTATTTCTGGTGGTGCACATGCAAACTGGAGAGTTCCTATTTTCCACAGCCTTTCCTGCAAACAAGCAAACAAACAAATGTGGCCTGCAAGTTACAAGGTATTGCTGTAAGGAACACCTCTGGCAACAGATGGTGCTTTAGGATTTTCTTGCTGATGCTGGTTTGTTTCACACTCTCTCCTGAAATATAAGAGTATGTAGATATTAGTGTATATGCTCCCAAGCTCAGTTTTCTGTAGTGGTGAGAAGTTCCAGGGTGGCACTACCTGAGCTGGGTTTCTTTTGACTAAGAGAACACTGGAAACTGGAGCATGTTTTTGCAATCTTTGCTTAAAAAATGTAAATGGACTGCTGTGATGTTCCTATATATTAGTGTATATATGGTAAGTGCTGGTTGTTTAGAGTATACATGGTAAGTAGTGAAAGAGGAGGGGGAGTGAATGGGCAATAGAATGCTTGATGATTGGCTGAATGTTAAAAAATGGCTGACAGTATAAATGAAAGGATGACAGGTAAATCTGGGTGAATGTGAGGTGGTAAATTGTGGAATCTGGGGGGAGAAGAGAAAGAGTGGATTGCTTGGTGGGGTTTGAGAGAGTTGTTTGTCAGGAGAGAGTGAAGAAGGAGGGAGGTGGAGTTCGGATTAGTATTGAGTAAAACCATATGCTTATGTGCCTTAAGAAGAAATCCTGTTAATCTTGTTAGTTTTGTTATCTGTAATAAATACTTAATTTGGTTTACCAAAGGCCTGATCCTTGGCTGGGGTTTCACAGACCAGAAGGGAGGGTAAGGTAATGACCAAGGCTGAAGGGGAACTGTAACAAATGGTGGCAGCGGTGAAGAGAATAACAATACCAGTATTCAGAGTCTCTGGGAATACTAGTATTGGGACGTTACTGGTGGTTGCCTAGCAGGGGGATCTGTTGAGATCTGTGCTAGAGCGGATAGGTAAACCATAAGAGAGTGCGGTCCGGGCTGGTGGAGTCCCTGGTGGTGCCTAGAGACAGGCAGTAACCACGAGCAGGTAGGAACCTGACAGGGAGAGCCAGGGAAGGACGCAGCACAACTGCCTTCAAGTCGATCCTGTCTTATGGTGACCCTATGAATAGGGTTTTCATGGTAAGCGGTATTCAGAGGTGGTTTCCATTGCCTTCCTCTGAGGCTGAGAGGCAGTGATTGGCCCAAGGTCACCCAGTGAGCTTCATGGCTGTGTGGGGAATCGAACCCTGGTCTCCCAGGTCGTAGTCCAGCACCTTAACCACTACACCACACTGGCTCTCAATCTTTGCTTACTTTACAAATATACAAGTGGAGCATAAATGGAGGGAAAGAACAGGCACGCTGACATGGCAACAGATCTGCTAACCCCAAAGAAAAGCCTGGTGCCATCAACCTTCCAACCAAATCACAGCTCGCCCACTCTCTTCCTTTGTGTCTTCAGTCACAAAACTGCTACTCCTTCTCTCTATCTCTCTTCGCAATTTGCCTAACAAAAGAATAATCAGCCAATAGGCAAAACACAAACATGGAAGGGGCTGGCTCATTGCTAGAGCATCCGCTCTGCATGCAAAAGGTCCCAGGTTCAATCCCCAGCATCTCCAAGAAGGGTTGAGAAAGACCCTTCTCTGAAGCCACAGCTGCCAACCTGCATAGAGAAGTGATAGGAAACCTGCACCCCTCCAGATGTTGGATTTCAGCTTCCATCAGCCTCAGCCAGCATGACCAACAGCCAGGGATGATCACGGTGATTTATTATGTTTGTATCCTGCCTTTCCTCCCAAGGGACCCAAAGGGATGGTGACAGCTGGACATCTTGGAGTTGAGCAACATCTAGAGGGCCACAGGCTCCCCATCACTGGCTTAGGTGAACTCGGTGAAGAATGGTCTGATTCAAAATGAGGCAGCTTTTTATGGTCCTTTTTATCAGAAAGCCTCTCATTTCAATAGCAGTTATTATGATTATTTATTATGCTTATTGGTCGCTTTTTGTTTTCAAAATGAAACTCCAAGTCACTTACCACACTAAAAACAGATATAAAAACAAGAATAAAAATGTCCTAGATTATTATTAGTAGTAGTAGTAGTAGTAGCAGCAGCAGCAGCAGCAGCAGCAGTAGTAGTATTGGTATTATTATTATTATTATTATTATTATTATTATATCCCGCCCTTCCTCCCAGTAGGAGCCCAGGGTGGCAAACAAAAACACTAAAAACACTATAGATCATAAAAACAGACATTAAAATATATTAAGACAAAACATCTTTAAAAACATATTAAAACAAAATGTCTTTAAAAATAATTTTTAAAAAGCTTTAAAAACATCTTAAAAAGCAGTTCCGCTTTCCATATTACTTGTATAAAGTAGAAGACTAAAATAGATTTGATGTGTAGATCTGCCTTTTGATAAGTACCCTTTTAGGTACCTTTCCCATAATGCTGAACACATGAATTAGAACAATGAAGGCTGTTTCTTACCAATATTCCAGCTCCTAGAATGCCATGGAAAAACCAAACCAGGTTGGTGATCCTACGGGCTTCTAACACTTATTTATTTATTTATTATTTGATTTATATCCCGCCCTTACTCCCAGCAGGAGCCCAGATGCTCCTCTGTGGGGAGGGAATTCTATGACCCAGGGGCTGCCACAGATAATGCCCTCTCCTGGACCACCATCCCCCAAACCTCTGGGCTACTGAACCTCCTCCCCCTCTGCAGATCTCAACATCCGAGAGGGTCTGTAGGGAAGGAGGCACTATTTCAGATATTTGGGGGCCTATGTGGTCATGTTGATGCCTATATGCTACTTCCAGGATGAGAGACAACATACCTCTGAATACCATGCTCTAGAGCAGCCTTTCCCAACCGGTGTGCCTCCATATGTTGTTGGACCACAACTCACATCAGCCTCAGCCATTGGCAACGCTGGCTTAGGCTGATGGGAGTTGTGGTCCAACAACATCTGGAGGCACACTGGTTTGGAAAGGCTGCTCTAGAGAACAACAGCAGGAGACGGTGACTGTTTTCAAGTCCTGTTTATGGGCTTTCCATAGGCATCTAGTTGGCCACTATGAGAAACAGCCTGCTGGCTAGGAAGATTGTTCTTTGGTCTGATCCAACTAGGCTCTTCTTCTGTTTTTATGTTCTTGACAGTTGGTATTGATTTGATTTCATTTTGCAAAAGCCAGTATATATGTAAGTATTTAGAGCAGGGGTGTTGTTGTTATGTGCTTTCAAGTCGATTACGACTTATGGAGGCCCTACGAATCAGTGACCTCCAAGAGCATCTGTAACCTTTTTCAGTCCAGCCTACATGCCATCATGGGGATCCCTCCAGGAGACACACACCTGTGGTGAGCACAGCCACAGGCAAAACTAGGCAGAATGATGGATGTGGCTTTGAATGGCTGTCTACATTCCAGCCATGATCACAGTTCAAGGATACCATCCAGCCAAGGAAAAGCTCCTTTGGAAGGGGTGGGGCAGGGCCAAGAAGGGTTGTTACCTGAGAAGACACATGGCCTAGGGCAGCCTTTCCCAACTAGTGGGCCACCAGGTGTTGTTGGACCACACCTCCCATCAGCCTCAGCCAGCATTGCTAATGGTCAGGAAAGATGGGAATTGTGGTCCAACAACATCTGGTAGCCCACTAGTTGGGAAAGGCTGGCCTAGGGGAAGTCTTGAGGACCAGACAGAACAATCCGGAGGGCTGCATTCAATCCCCAGGCCTGTGGTTCCTCTCTCCTGCTTAAAAAAAACAAAAAACAGAACAAGGCACTTTTTAATGCATTGCTTTTTTAAAAAGCCATCTAGTCATAAACACATATACGTAAAAGCATGGGTTGTTGTCTTCTCATTCTTGGGAAATAACTAAGCAGAAATTGCCTAGGGTCAGATTGGTTGGCGTCAGACACACACACAAAGAACAGTGAAGGAGGAGGAGCATGCATTGATCTGCCAAATAGTAACAGCACTTGAGTGTCGTTATTGACCCTCAATGCAGACTACTGCAATTAAAGTGTGTGTTTTCCTGTGAAATGATATGCACATTTGCAGCACTGACAATTTACTGCTAGTTTACTCCTGCAACTGCTATATTACTGTTTGCATTTGGACACCATCAGTTCAGTATTAAATAAACTCTGGAATTTTACTGCTGTTTCTCCTGGGAACCTTTAAAATATTCCAGGCGTAAGCTCTTGACTCTCCATTCATCATTTTGTTGTTATGTGCCTTCAAGTCAATTTCGACTTATGACGACCCTATGGATCAGTGACCTCTAATAGCATCTGTTATAAACCAGCAAATCATTACTGAGTATACATACACTGCACTGAGAAAATCTTGATTCAGATCCAGAAGAGTAGCTCAGAGCATTGGGCTGCTTGTTAAGGTACCCTTGCTTATTTTGCGAGGCTCCTTTGGTTCTGGTGTGCTACGTTTGAAGCTGTTTTGGTACTGATGTCTTACCATAATAGAATGAAAACAAAAATTATTAAAGATAGCCTCTCCATCTTACATTGTATCCGGTAGCCTTTTTGAAAATTAAATGGAAGGTTATCTTGTCATTTCGGGCAAAACACAGATTTATTTAAACAAATTCATCAATTAATTGTTTAAGAGCAGCTGGTTAATAGACTAAAAACTCTTAAAATGGTGGCAACTTTAATAGATTCAGGTGGAGGATATAAAAATAGCTACTGTTAGAGAGTATAAAAATGTCCTTAAAACAGATGGAAGATTTTTTTAAAAAAATAAACAAAACACTTCAGTATTCCTCCCCCCCCCCAGTTTCCATTCAAAATGTTTATAAAAAGGAAAAATGATACATCACTGATATTAAGAAGTGCTTTCAGTTTCTGGGCTAGTCAGGAAGTTGAATCAGCGGCCACCATCCTGTGCTGTGCTAACTGTCTGAACCACTGAGAACATTTCTCCATTATACCAGCCTTCTGGCAAAGTTCCATTTTAGCTACAAAACATAGTCTGCAGCACTTAGAGAGAGAGAGAACAAGTAAGCCATGTTCTTTATAGCACGCAATGTCCTTGGAATGAGGGTAGAAATAAAAGCTAGCTTGCAGACGTTATAGAACAGAGCCACAATTCCAAGTGTGGTTTAACCATCAATGCCTCTTCCTTCCCTGGGAACTCTGGGAATTGTAGTTCTGCGTGGGGAATAGGGGTCTTCTAACAACTCTCAGTGCTCCTAACAAACTAGTTTCCGGAAGAACCCACAAATGACTATTCAAAGTGGCATGATACTGCTTTAATGTATAATGCAGATGGGACCTCAGTTAACCATCCCCTTTCCTCACCCCAGAGTATATGGGTGTTTTCATACATCAGTTTATTGTTGACTCATGTATGGGAGTTTTATGCAGTGTCTGCATTGTCCTCTTCAAACTGATATTATTTTCCTGTTTAATCTAGATTTACTGTTTCTGCAGGAAAATCCGGTAAGTAAAAAGAACCCACAAAAACAATAAATTTGGGTTAAGAGTGGGGGGATAGGATGGCACTTTGATGGGGGCACAGTGAAGAACTTGCAAGTATAAGGAGCACTCTGTCCACAATAAACTGCTGCATAGAAGTGCCCTATGTCAAATAGGTACAAAAACTGCTCTAGGAACGCAGGGTAGGGAGATGTTTTAGCCAATCCTTCACATCTGGCTTTCCTCTCTGACCATATCCATCATGACTAGAAGCCATTGGAAGCCTTATCCTCCATGAATTTGTCTAATCTTCTTGTAAAGACATCCAAGTTAGTGGCCATCATTATCTCCAGTGGGAGCGAATTCCATAGTTTAACTATTATTTATATATTAGATTATTTGTTGCTTATTACCCAAAGGTCTCCAAGTGATTTAGGAGATTATTAAAAACCAAAATACATATATCACAATATAAAACTAAATAATGAAACAATAACCACCCCCATATAGCCATAGACAGCCCAGGCAGCACACTAATAGAAACAACATCATCTTAGCCTATCAAATGCCTGGGAAAATATTATGCACTGCGTGAAGAAATGCTTTCTTTTGTCTGTCCTGAATCTTCCAACAAGCAGCTTATTTGGATGTCCATGCGTTCCAGTGTTATGACGTTCTCCATGCCATGCATAATTTTATACACTTCTGTCATGTCACCTCTTACTCGCCTTTTCTCTAAACCACTGGTTCCCAACCTGGGGGCTGGGACCCCCAGGGGGGCCGCGAAGTAATCCAGAGGGGGCCGTGAACAGTAAAGAAATGAATTATTTATTAATTTTTTTAAAAGTCTTCACTCCCTCTACACTGTCTGCTTTCTGCTGCAGCTGCAGATGACACCTCCCCCTTGCTCCAAACGAGAGGGCAGGCCTTTACTGAAGCACCAGAGCATCTTTCAGGAGCACTAAGGGCAGGCATCTGCCTATAAAATACATGGCAGATGCCAAAGGAGGCTGAGGGTGGGGCTACTAGGAAGAAGAGGGGATTACTATCACTGATTCCCGTCTCCTTGCACTGCCGCTACTGGCAACGCCCTTACTTAGAATGAGAGGAGAGGGCTTTTTGTGAAGCAAAAAGAAGCAAGCCTGCAAAGAAAGGCTGCTTTCCCCCTTCCTTCCTGGCAGTCAGCCTGCCTCCCTGGGGGGAGGGGGTCACAATTTTTTTCCAGCTTATAAAGGGGGTCCTGTGCTCATAAAGGTTAGGAACCACTGCTCTAAACTAAACATTGGCCTGATCCAACAGGCTGTTCTTATAGTCTTAAATCCTGAAGGACTATTTCTGTGTGCGCTTGTGCATGCACACACACACCTCTCACTGTGCCCATAGCACTGCTATGCCTGGAAAGGAAAAATGTATTTTCATTTGCAGAGCAGCAGAGCAGTTATCAGCACAACCAGCACATTTAGAATGGTACCTCTTGACGTCACCCTGGTATCTCATTCCTTATATGCCTTAACACCCCTTAGGTGCCCTCAGCATTGAACATCCTTTTGGTCTCCTTGGCAAAAGTCCCACCCACGGCACATTGTAATCAGCCTTTATACCTCTAGTGTTGTGACACCTACCCTTTGGAATTCATTCCCATTAAATATTAAGACAGGCACCATCTTCGTTCGATGCCTACTGAAGATCTTCCTCTTTCAACAAGTAGAGACCTTATCCCAGTCTGCATCTGTGTTGGAATTGTTTTAGAGGTTTTTTATAAAAATATATATTTTAAAGATTTATTTTTAAATATATTTTAAAGGTGTTTTTAAATATGTGTTACTGTTTCTGTTTGCAGCCCTGGACCTCTAGGAAGAGGGCCAGGATGTATATTTAATAATTATTTATAAATATATCCTGCCCTTCCTTCCAGCAGGAGCCCAGGGCAGCAAACAAAAGCACTAAAAACACTCTAAAACATCATAAAAACAGACTTTAAAATATATTACAACAAAACATCCTTAAAAACATATTAAACAAAACACCTTTAAAAATATCTTTTTTAAAAAAGCTTTAAAAGCATTTTTTTAAAAAGCTGTAAAAACATATTAAAAGGCAATTCTAACACAGATGCAGACTAATAATGATAATAATAATAATAATAATATAATACAAGCTTGTATAATAACTGCTTTTCCAATCATTTAATTTCGTGGTTCTTTTTCAGGTTTTCTTGCCAGCATTTATGATGCTGGGTGCAGGTGAAGCAAAATGCAGCACTAACAGATGTGGGGTAAGCAATGCCTTATAAATTAGGGAAAACCAATGCTCCATCCCATCTCTCCTTCATCCCAGTTTTCAGTCACCAGCACCACCATCCATGGCTACTCAGCATGCTCAGTTCTCAATGGGCTGTTTTGGATTTCCGTCCCCCCGATATTTTTTCTACTTCTGTCCACTTTGAAGTTACCCAAAGACTGCCAGTACCTCTCCTTTCTGCATGGGTTACAGTGTTTTGGCTACATAAGCAATGGCACTCATGCCTGAACATCGACAATAGATGGAACTATGTGAGGCTCCACCTGGCCTCCATTTCCTTGCCTCAAACAATTATGGATGAATACAGACATCAAACCTACCATATGATTAAGCCATGCCACTAGAGATGGAATGATATGTCAATTCCAGTTCTCTCCATTTCTCTTTTTTCTATCTTAAATTCAGTTCTGCAGCAATTTGCAATTTTTTTAAAAAAAGATCCTCATTAAAATTCTTCAGCATTGTAGTGCAAATTTCTCCTATTAAACACATTTTTGTATGCAGTTTTGTCTAATGTACACATTTTTGTGAGCAATTCCTCCTAATATAATATATTTTTGTATGCTATTTTCACTAATATATTCATTTTTATGCACATTTCCCCCTAATATATATTTCTTTTAAAACACTAGTTCTCAAAATAGGTTCAGCACCTTGGACAGCTCTATGAGAGTTTGGACTAAAACCCAGTGCAGATTCCTCTGCCACTGTGTGCAAGCGCATTTCACAAAACCCAGACTGCCAGTGCTTTAAAGTAAACACAGCTTGAGCAAGGTGGGGGAAACAGGGAAGTGTATCCTTTAGAATGGAGAGATAGCAGAGGAGAGTTCATTAATTCAGGGCCCCAATTCAACACTGGTGCATACCCTGCCAATTCCTGGCCAATGTGCTAACACTAACTGGGTCCTTCAGTCAGAGTTCAAATCTGCTCAGCAGCAACCCAGGGCACTTTCAGACATTCAGTATTTTTGAGTGGGATTCAATTTCATACCGGCAAATTCAGATTGCGCAGTTAATGTTGATTTGGTGTTCTGCTGCAGATAACCTGCTTCCCACAAAGCCGGCTCTTTTTGTGATAAGGAAAGTGATGGGGAAATGCACTAAAAGTGTGGGATAACACGCTTGATGCAACAACTCGTAACCTCCCCACAAACAAATCAGGATGAATGCTCAATTAAGAGTGCCACCAGAGAGATATAGGGAGGAAATTCTTTGTGGTAGAGATGGATGTGTTGGACATGGCCATTGGCACAGTGCTTTTACAACCAGCCCAGAGCGGGAAGGACTGAGGCCATGTGCATACTTTTCATGGAACTTGACAAGTTCCAAACAAAACTATACTGTGTGGGGAAAAGAGTTGCTAGCCATCTGCGATGCTTTTGAAACTTGGCAACATCTTTTGGAAGGGGCGCAGCACAAGACAGAGGTGCACACTGATCACCGAAACCTGGAGAGCCTCCACACCGCCCGTAAGTTAAATCAGAGACAAGTGCGCTGGGCTCAGTTCTTTGCCCGCTTCCATTTCAAAATCCATTACATTCCCGAGGCGCAGAACAAGCGGGCAGATGCTTTGTCCCGCAAACTGGAATATCTAGAGAACCCCTCCCTGAGAACGCTGCAATGGATTATACCCCTCGAGAAGATGGTGTCAGGATTCCTGGATGGAGGAACTGCAGTCGGCGCAAGAATCAGATCCATTTGTCGAGGAAAAGAGCGCTGAACTGTTTCTATTCCTGTAAGGCTGTTTTCATCGTTTGCTAAGTACTCAAGAAAAAGAAGAAAAAATAGCCACTTATGATCGTGAGAACAGTGAGTGCTTTAAAAAAGTAAAGGGTAGCCATTTTTTAAGCTATCTCTTTATTTCACCCTTTAGTAATAAGCACCTAATCCTGCTTGACTCATCATAATAACTGCAGAATAAACAAACTCTTACTTCTTACTGCATGGAAACAAACGTGCTTCCTTATTGCTGACTGTGTAGAGAACACAACCGAAACTGAAACTGAAACACAGAGCAAAGGAAGGTCTAAGCACTGGAGTCTTAACTCTAGCCCATAATGCAAAGTTCTACTATTTAACCCTTCAAGGATCATGTTACTGTGTCGGCTGTTTTCCCCCCAGAATCACTTAAATATCTATAGGGTGATTGTGAGCATCAGTCAGGGAAAATCTGAGTGAGCAGGCTTTGGGGGGCTCTTCCAGTTGAGGCTTTTGTTGTGCACATGCCCTGTCTTACTCAGTGAATTTTTCAGTGTCCTATTCTTAAATTATGCCTGTTCTTAAAACAATCTGTGATTCTTTAAATGAGGATATCATGTCACAAATGAAAAAGACAAAGGACCTCCCCAAATCCTGGGTGTGTGTGAAACACAGCTCTAGGGAGCAGTGCCCCCACCCCAGTTACAGGGCTGCCCTCAGCTGGAAGGGAGCATAGCAAGAAGAGTTGGATAGGCAGCAGGTGACAAGAAGAAGAGGGAACACCCCACCCTAAAAGCAGGTTCTCTATACATTATTTATATTGGTCAGGAACTAGACATGGGGATGGAATTTTTCCATCTTTTGCATTAATTTCATTACTTATGTGGGCAAGCCAATGTAAGGAATAGAGTATGAATCACCATAATAGATCTTGGAGGGGGAACAGTGGACCCGGGAACCTTGCTTCATCTGTGGTTGTTCATGCAGGCACTGTTGACGGCTTGACACACTCCAACACCTGATGTCCTAAATATGCTATGGTTTCACATTTGTTTTGGCTCCTTGGCTGTTTTCTTCACATTAGGAACATCTTGTTCTGCTGATGGCATAACACTTCCTACTAATCTTATCATCCTTCAGAATGCCAAGGACTCACATAGCAGACAGCGAAGTCTAGCACAAAGTTCCAAGCACCTTGCATAGAAATGACACAGAGTTGTAGATTTAGTCTGTCTTTGATCCATCATGGCTTCTATAATGTGTGCTTGGAATTTGTTGTAGGGTGCTTCCAGATGACTTATTTATTAAGCATTCATCCTGATTTATTTGCAGGGAGATTAGACAAAGTTGACTATTTAATGAGCATTCATTCTGATTTGGTTGCAGGGAGGCTAGATGATGTTGCACCAAAGCAAGTATTATCTTATACATTCAATTGCATTTTCCCATCATTTTCCTAATCCCCAAAAGTCCAGTCTTTTGGAGAAGCAGGTTTGTTGCACAAGAGACCTTCAGATCAACTATAATTGTGCAACCTGAATTTGCCACTGTGTAGTTGAATCCCACCTGTGAAAATAGGGACGATCTGGAAGCGCCCAAGTTGCTGGTTCTGTAGGCCTAGCAGGGTCCAGATAAATAGAGGAGTGTTTAACCCTTTCTCCACCTATTATTTTTCTGGTCCAAGGATTCATCTGCATGGGAGCATTTCTTTGTAGCAAACATACCTTCGCTATTTATTTGCATCGTCTGCAGTTCCTGCACAATGGTACCTGTCAATCAGTTTTTCCCATTCACACAAGTAGGCATTTCTCAGGGAAGGATTAGTCTCGCTGTTTCCTTCTGGCCCTGCCCTCTGTTTATACATTTCCACTCCCTCTGGTTGCTAGGTGACTGAGCATGCTCATTCTGTTCTACCAGCTGCAGTAGGTTCCTTTAAAAAAATTCTTAAGTGTGAATATCTGTGTTTTCCCTGCCTAAGACTGGTAGGATACAGCTGGAATATAAATATTTGTTTGAGCCGTGTTATGCTTTTGCACATAAGTTAAGGGGAAAAGAAAATAAAGGCACTGTTTGCAGCAACATAAAAAAGGTCAGCAGAATGGAGGAGAGTAGCCAGAAATTGCTTGTCAGCCCACAGTAAACAAAAAGAAAGAAAGGAGGAGATAGTGAGTGTGGAGAGGGGAATGATTGACACACCCACCTAAAAGCATCAGAACAAAGCATCTGCAAGCACTAGAGAAATGGAGTGGAGACTTTTTTCCTCCCCTTTTCCTATTATCAGTGGATTGGGTTAGTATGGATTTACAGGGAGGGAATCTGCATGATAACCTCTCTTTGCTGTTACCATCATATGAACCATGCACATTTAAAGGAGATGTGAGTAGCACCAAGCACACAGTAAACCACCGTGTAAATAGGCCCCAAATCAGATTGACCTCAAACTTTTTACCCTTTAGAACTTGAAAGGTAAGTTTGTCCCTGACATCAAGGTGTCTGTTGCCTTTCAGATGCTGCTCTCTGTCCTCTTTGCTGTGCTGGGAACTTCTGGAGGAGTGTGCTGTGTGATCATCTCAACCCTGGGGTTAATTAGTGGTCTTCCTTGTGATACTGGTGATGAGGTATACATCTATTCTTTCAAGAATGACACCTTAGTGTGAGTATAATGGAGCACCTCCTCCATGAAGTCTGTTCAAAGAAGTGGTAGACTCTGCAGAAGAGGTAGACCCTACAAAGCTGCCAAGTGACCCAGCTTCCCCCTCCCCCACTTTAGCCAGAAGTGGGCTAGTGAGGGAAGCTTCATGGAGGGACAGGGTCAGCAAGCAGGGCCTGTTCTTCCCCTCACATGATGTGAGCTACAAATGTCTGGAAAAGGTCTAATATAAGACTCCAAACTAGAACTGGAAGCCATGGTTTGAAGTGAGGTTTTGTTTTACTCTGTTTTTAAGATGATCCACATCTCTGTTGCGGAACCAGTATTCCATACCCTGTATCTCTCTCACGGTATCAGGGCTGGAAGGTGGCCAGCAGCTTAGGGTGAGCCAGGAGTTGGAAACCAGTTAGTGGTCTGGACTGGAGAACAAACCAGGAGGCAGGGGAGATGCTAAGGATACAGAAATACATCAGAATGCAGGAAGACCTTGGTCACATCCACACCATACTTTTGAAGTACTCATATGCCACTTTCACAGTCCTGGCTTCCCCCAAAGAACCCTGGGACCTATAGTTGTTGGGAGACCCCTAATCTGCTCACAGAACCACAGTATGCAGCACTATTAACAAACTACAGCTTCCAGGATGCTTTGGGGAAGCCATGGGTATTAAAGTGGCATACAAGTGCTTTAAATGTATGGTGTGGATGTGACCCTTGTTGCTGAAGAAAGGCTGAATTGGGATAGGGAGTCCTCTTATATTCCTTCCTGTTTAAGGAGCCAATGGACAGTTTGGGTGGGCAGACTCAGACCAGTAACAACTTCATTAAACTGCAAATTTCCCAGGGGGTGGTGGGCAGAATTATCTCTCTATCTAGCCTCTGTTTTGCATTTCTCACCTTCTGGAGCTGGTCAGCTTGACTACAGCACTTTGACTCTGTTCAGATGACAGAATAAACTGTAGTTTATCATGACAAGAACAAGCCTAGCCTTCCCCAGGCTCACATGCTGCCCACTACCCTTTGGTGTAGCTGTAAGGACATTTGAAGATTTCACTTCTGAATTTGGTTAACCACAGTTTAGCATTATATTTGAACCCTGAAACTGTGATTAGTCTTAATTATGGATTGTTGAAACAAGCTGATTTCATTAAGCAGTTTGGAGCTGGTTTGTTTTAGATAAGCAATGGTTAAGATCAGCCACAGCTGGTTGGGTTCAGAAAATATGGCAAGCTGTGGTTAACAAAAAATGGAAGCAAAAGTGTCTGAACTCTTCATACTGCACTGGGGGAGAGGGAAGAGTTTGTGAGCCCCACGTAGGCTGAGCTCATTCCCTTCCCACTAAACCATGGTTTATTGTGACTAGGGATGGGTGAGAATTTAGATACAGTTCGCATTTTAAGCAGAATTTATAAAATTCACACTTTCCGAATCAGTATGAGAACCGAAACACAGCCATCCTTAAAAATTTGCATTTATTAGAATTTTGTGATGCATTTCACCCACTAAACAATATTTACAAAAATGCATATTTGAGGGGAAAGTGTGCATATAATTGAATACATAGTGAAAATAACAGGCAAAAATGCATTAGATAATGAGAAATGGCTTGCAAAAATGTGTACCTTTGTTAAAACTGCTTACAAAAATGTGTTTATTAGGAGACATTTGCATTAAAATGTTGGAGAATTTTCATGAGTCAATTATATAAAATATTGGAAGCAACAATCAGAGGTAATCTAGATTCAAAATTAATCAAATTGTGACGAAGAACAAAACAATGTTGCCCTCTCTCCCTTTGTTGTTTGTACTAGCTTTAGAACCCCTAGTCTGCTGGATCAGGGCCTACCCAGAGATTACAGGAGTACAAATATATGGGCCTGAATATCAGTTAGGACTATATGAGGATGATGTGGTCATAACCACATCCAAACCCATGGTATCCACATATCACCTCCTCCAGGAATTGGCCGTTTTTGAAGGGTGGCGGGTCTTAAATTTAATTTTAGCGAATCACAACTACTGTGCTTTAACATCCCGCCTCCCATTCAGACACAGCTATCTAGGTCACTGACCATCCCAGTTAGTCAGAATGGATTCTGTTACCTGGGAGTACAGATCACCAAAAATCTTAATAAACTGTATAAGGCCAACTATGGGTGAATCTGGAGCACTGTAAGCAAAGAGGTGAACAGATGGAAAAAACAAAATCTCACCATAATGGATAGGTTGATTGCCATAAAGACAATGGCGGCCCCAAAACTTTTATTTCTGTTCCAAACCCTGCTGGTGTGGATTCCAAAACTGCAACTATCATGCTGGCAAAGACAATTAAATAACTTTATTTTTGATACAAAAACTCTAAGAATCTGTGAACCCCTGTTATATTCTTCACAACAGCAAGGAGGGTGGGGAATATCCAAACCGGAGTTTTACTATGCTGCCAGTCAATTGGCTCACCTCATTCCCTTTATGGAAAGAGATCCCCTAAAAAGCTGGGTGTCCATAGAATCAACAGAAGTGGAGGGAGCTCCTATTAATGTACATCCCTCCTGGGAGCATAAATTCCATTCCCTGGGGTGGATTAAAAAACCCTTTACCTTAACCACGTTTAAAACTTGGACTATATGGGCAGGCACTCTGGCTCCAGCGTTTTCACCAGCAATCCCCATTGCCTATCATCCCCCCTGCTTGGAAAATGCACCCTGGAGGAGGAGGAGATTTGGAAATGTTAAAGGCTTATACTGACTATGTGATTTTTACAAATCTAATAGATTGATAACACAAGAGGACATGAGGGGAAGATTGGTTCCACATAGCCCTAAGAGGATGGTGTGGACACAACTCCGCTCAGTACTGATGAAGCAGCAGCAGAGCTTGGAAGATTCCTTTTAAAAAGTAATGAATTACAGTTATAGTTACATGGCCCAAAAAGTAGTAGTTACTGTTACAATTACAATTGCTCTGGAAGTAACTGATTACTTTACTTTTGCTCAAAAGTAATCACTACAATTACATTTTAGTTACTTTTTAAAAAATTGCCTGCAAGGTGCTGGCCTTGGCTGCTGCACATCTAAGTAGCCTAAAACAACATTAAAAACAAGAACAGACACACAGAGGTTAGTAGAATTTTTTTTTATCTGTAAGATTAACAGAATCTCACATCCTCCCACCCCACCTCCAGCAATGGTGATACCCCAACACACACATAATTCACTTGAAACCAAATTTTACACTTGAAATGCTGCTTTTACAATACATTTCTGTTATGTTTCAAAAGAACAGGATGCTCAAAGAGCACATCAGACAAAATCTGCTCTGGGCCGGGACAAATCATACACCCCAGGAAAGAGGCAGGTGTCCTCTATGAGATGCCAGTACGTCCCGCCTGGCCCACAGCGTTTGCTGGGTGCAGGGCAGGGATAAGGGCATCTATTCACAACCAAAATTGACAAAAAGATGTGGAAAAAAATAAGAAACTGAGGGTGCCCACCCCACAATCTGCTCTGGGCCAGGACAAATCATACACCCAAGGAAAGTGGAGGATATCTTCTACAAGATGCCAATGCTTTCCACCTAGCCCAGAGTTTCTGTTCGATTCTGGGCGTGTATAAGAGCATCTATGCACAACCAAAAGAGACAAAAAGCAAAGCAAAGAATAAATATCTGGGGGTGTTCACCACAAAATCTTCTCTGGGCCAAGATAAATCAGACACCCCAGAAAATGATAGGGTGTCTTCTATGCTATGCCAGTGCTTACAGCCAGTGCTTATGATCTATGTGGATTTTTTTTTAAATTGTATTGGTCTTCCCTGTTACTTACTTTGTTATAGCTCAATTATTATTATTTTTAAAAGCCACTGATGTTGGTGGCAGAAGGACTTGCGGCAGGGTCAACAAACAATGATTTCTTGAAGAAGATGTAATTTCATAGATGATGCTCTAAAGTATGCATGGATGGCATCTCATAGAACACACTCTCCCAGATGCATGGAAGTATGATATGTGGTGCCCCAAATCATCTTTTAGGATGGGCAGTCCCGTTTCTTATTTTCTTTCCTCTACATATTCACTATTTTTCTAATACATATATGCCTTTGTCTGTAGCATACATACAAAAGAAGCTCTGAACTGGGTGGGAACCCTCTCCTGCATGCATGGATGTATGACTTGTAGTGCCCAAAGCAGGTTTCAGGGTGGGAACCCGCAGTTCCTTGTATACGTTCTACATTGCTTGTTGTGCATAGATACACATAGCTGTTTCGTGTGTCCACAAGAAAATCTATTCCAGGCAGGATGCAGTGGCATCTCGTTGAGGACACTCTCCCCTTTTCTCAGGTTAATGATGTTTCATGGCCCACAGCAGATTTTGGAGTGGTCACCCCAAATTACATATTTTTCTCTACTTACTCTTCATTATTTTAGTTCTGCACAGATGACCTTATGGGTGCCCTGCACCCAGCAGAAACTATAGGCCAGGTGGGAAGTACTGGCATCTTGTAGAGACCACCCTCCCGCTTCCTGGGATGTATGATTTGTCCTGGCAGCAGAGGTGTAGTTGTCCAGTATGTTGCCCCTTACATTTTTGGGGGGAGCAGGGTCCCTATGTCTCCAGCATCATATGAGCTGATTGGCATGAAAGGGGAGTGTGTTAGCCACTGAGAAGAGTCTTCTAATATACTTCCTTGTCCTTTCCTTGGAGCCAATCAGAGTGAAAGAAGGAGAGTCACCCACTGAGAATACTCTTTTCAGTAGCTAATACTCTCCCCTTTCATACTGATCATCTCTTAGGGACATCAGTTGTTATGGGAGAAGGCATTAACAAGGACCTCATTCTCAACCCAGGAGCAAAATAAGGGGGGGGTCTGGCTGTGGCTGATACTATCATGAAGGGACCTTGCACTTCTGAATTTGCCACTACACTACTGCCTGGCACAGTGCAGATTTTTGTGTGGGCACCCCCAGTTTCTTATTGTTTTCTGCATATTTTTGTCGCTTTGGGTTGTACATATATGCCCTTATCCCTGCCCTGCATCCAGCAAAAGCTCTTGGCCAGGCAGGATGCACTGGCATCTTATGGAGGACACCCTCCCCTTCTCTGGGGTATATGAGTTGTCCTGGCCCAGAACAGACTATGGGGTGGGCACACCCAGTTCCTTTTTTATGATTTTATGACATCATTATGCATTTATGAGCATTTCAGAAGCCTGATAATTCTTATTGATTAAATGTGTTGTTATTCTTGACGGGGAGAGTCCCCAGATCACTGCAATATATGATATGGGTTATTTTGGGGTTCAGAGACATGTTAACTTTGGCTTGGAGTTACTGTAGCTGTGAACTTGGAACTGGGAACTAGGAACCAACTTCAGCATCATTATGTTATCCCAGACTGATGGGAGTTGTAGTCCAACATCATCTGGAGGGCACTATGTTGAAGACCCAACTCTCTTCCCACCTACCCATCTGTTTCAAACACATCCAGAAAACGTCTGACAGTGCGTTCCTTTCAGAGGTAAAAATTAATCTGCAATCCTATATCCTTATCCATTTAACCCAAGGAGGCTTAATTTGGAGCAGACATATATAGGACTAGACTCCTACAATGCCACCCCTAAACCATGCAAAGAACTCAAGTTAAAAAATAAACACCACAGAATGTGGGCAATTTTTTTAAAAAAAGAACATCTGTAACAGTAAGAAATATGACATTCTCAGGCAAAAAGAAGTTATGAGACAGTAGACATAAAAACCCACACACAAAGCATTGACAAAGAGCAACAAAAATACTCTGAGCATGAGCATTTTCACATTTTAATTTTTTACTCATTATTGCTTTTGCTTATTTGTTGCCTTGGGCCAGTCCCTAACTCTCAGCCTAACCTACCTCACAGGGCTGTTGTGAAGATACAGAAGGCAGAATTAAAATGGGAGAAAAAGGAAACCAAGGCTGCAATCCAATACATGCCTACTCAGAAGTAAGCTTTATTGGGTTCAATGGGACTTACTCCCAGGTAAGTGTGTACTCACTTGCCTGAGAGTAAGTCCCATTAAACTCAATGGGACTTACTTCTGAGTAGACAGGTACTGGATTGCAGGTTAGTCCTTGTATTACATGCATCAAATTTTACTTGCCTTAACCAGATTGATGCATCTTTGTACTATAAAGGGTCATATTTTTTCTCCCCCACCCCGCAAATTGGTACAGCTTCATGCAGTCCTCATGTAGCCTAATTAGTCCAATCCTATACCCAATTTGATTTACCTGGGAGTAAGCTGCATTAAACATAAAGAGACTTACTTCTGAGTAGACTGGTATATATTGTACTGTAAGTCGGCTATACAGTCATTTTTAACAAGTGCCTGTTTGGAACTCTTTGCATTTGCCATGGGGAGAAGGATTTACACAAAAGAGCTTCCAGGGAATATCTCCCTCACAAGACGAAGATGCATTCTGCTTGTTAGGAAAAGGAAAGGCAAGAAACAAAACAGCAGCTCTTTAGGACCCTGCTGCAACTTCTGCCTGCCACCCTGAAGCCACTGGTAAGAGAGGGAGCTTTGCCAGCCAAAACAAACACACACAAGACAACACACATTGTTGTCTCTCACCTCTGCAGCCAGTTCTTTGTGCCCATATTACTGATGCCTCCTTGCTCTCCAGCTCTTTTCTCCCCCCACTCCTGTCCATTTTTAAACAATTGTTTTCTCCATCCCGTCTTGCTCTCCACCTCCTCCCTCATGTCCTCCTATGCACAGAAGCCCAATTGGAAGCACATGGTTTTTATCTACTGTGTAAATGGGGATGTTTGTTTAGGGCCCCAGAGCAAGGAGGCTCTGAGCTTCCCCTTGCCTCAGGGTGATTAACCAGATAAGGGCTGTTGTGAGTGTGCACAGCCATGGCAGGGAAGGATATTTGCCAGGATCAATTGCCCAGGGTGGGGAATTGGCTCCTTGGAAGGTGAAGGGTGGGGGGAGGACCCACGTCAGTCATCACAGCGCCTGTCTAATATTTAAGGGGAGGGAATTCCACAGGGTCGGTGCCATCACACTAAAGGTCTGCTTCCTATGTTGTGCAGAACGGACCTCCTGATAAAATGGTGTTATTATTATTATTAATATTATTATTAATATTCATAATAAAAGGTTACACCACTTTAAAAATCAATTTGAAAATAACAAAACAAATTAGTTATGTCTGTTACCTTTAATATCTCTTTTAGTCTCTGTTTTTAAATCAATCTTTTGATTATATTTCTTTCTTTCTTTCTTTATTAAATATATACCCCACCTCAGAAGAGCCAGGCTGTTGCTGGGTCAGGCCAAAGGGGACCCACCCTGTTTTCACAGCGGCCAAGCAGATGAGCCAGCCAGAAGCTCACAAGCGGGGCAGCCCTTCCTCCCACAGGAGCCAGGGCAGAAGTGATAAAGCAATTAAACCATTGGAAAACATGATCATTTGGAGATCTAAAGAGTGAGACAATCTTTGAGGTATCTTTTCAGATATATTAAACAGTTTTAAGTAAACCACTTATTCTTTTATTAACTGGTATATAAGTCTTGTTAGATAAAATAAATCCTGCCATGTAGTCTAGTGATCTTAGCCCCACATTGCACATCGGGGGGGGGCGTCTATGTTTAGCGTTTAGGTCTGAGTTTGGTCAGAGTGGGGCGTACACAATGACTCTCATTAAGACCTTCAGCTCAACTTCAAGACTCCAGCTCAACCCTTCATTGGTTGAAACTCAATTAATAAACAAACCAACCCTTTCTGGTTTTACATGTTGTGTTAAGGCCTCCTTCCATCTTCAGTCAAGCACCAAAAAGCAGCCGGGAAATTGCAGCCACTAAGTCTGATTAAAAATAGCTAAACCCATGGCAGTAGAAGGTGGAACCTCGCTCATTTTCTGTGCTCTTTGGGATTTCCAGCAAAAGATCCCTGAGACCTCCACACTCCTCCTGTCCTTGGTGGCCAGGTTTCTGCCCCCCTCTTCAACTGCTGAGAAAGAAGGGGGTTACAACAACCCTGCAATGTAGCCCAGTGTTCTTGTAGCCCTTCATTGCTGTTGGAAGTGGATGGTGTGAGGCTAAGGGGGTGGGCTATAAGGGAGAGAATGGCCAGTATCCTTACAGCCACATGTTGCTCAGAGGAGAGGTATGGATCTTGCTGAGAATGACCCAAACTTCTCAAAGGGGACACTTCTCCTGGCTTACTGATGGCCTCAAACCTCTCATTAGGTTCTCTTTTGTAGCCCACTGACCTCTTTGGACAAACCTCTCAAAACATTATCTTTTTCTGACACATTTGAGGAGTGGACTTCTCACACGGGAGGGAGGGGGAATTCAGATAAATGTGGAGATGTAAAATAGCTCCCACAAATTATACTCCAAATGAAGGCTTTCTGGAATTTGTATTGATCCAGTTTTCGTTTTTGGAAGACTTTAAGAGGTGGGTGTGTTTCAACCTTATATCCCTATAGATCTGTAATTCCATCATCACCACTACCACCACCATCATTATGATTTTCTGTAATTTATTCATCTTTATTGTCTTTGGAAATACGATATTCTCTGTAATAGGGACTGGGCTCCCACTGGGAGGAAGGGCAGGGTATGAATGAATGAATGAATGGTAAACATGAGAGGGGGCAATAGATGTAGCTACAGACTATCCATCTGACCAGATGAGGCAATGCCCAGTCACATGGGGACCTAAACATCTGGTGCTATCTGGGCTGGCTTGCTAGGTAGCACACTTCCAGGGGAGAAATGTGCAGTTACCACAATAACACACGGAACCTTCAAAGAGCAGAACTTTGTGTTCTCCTGTGCGGTTGCCGCAGAAACTTTGAACAGCCACAGGAGTCTCAGCTGCACATAGAAGGGCTGGGCTTCAGAGCGGTCATTTCGTGTCAGAGTCCCTGCAGTGCCTTCTCTCTCAACTTTGCCTTTACACACAGGTCATGCATTGTGCATTAATTTCAACATTCCCAACTGGGGCAAACGACCTCATCGACTGCCAACTGCAATCTGGCAATTATTACATCACCAGTGATGTCTCTTCTGTGAGGTGCTATCCTTCCCTGGCCCATAAGTCAGGACCATCCGGCATGGAGGAGGAAGGAGCAGGCAGGCTTGAAAGGATCACCTGCTCAGGAAGAAGAGATTGTTGCAGAAAGAGGATGGATCTCTCTTTTCAGGGAATGGATGGATTTTCTTCTCCTGACCCAGTAGCCTTCTGACCATCGACCAGGGCAGAGCTTGGAAAAGTTACTTTTTTGAACTACAACTCCCATCAGCCCAATCCAGCATGTGCTGGCTGGGGCTGATGGGAGTTGTAGTTCAAAAAAGTAACTTTTCCAAGCTCTGGCGCCGGGGGAGGTCATTTGCTTCCATGCCTGCTGGCTCCCTCAAACCGCACACTGGGATGGGGATCTCTTATTTGCTGGCCCACTGCCTTCCTTCACCTTAACTCTCTTGTGTGTGTGTGTGTGGTTTTTTTTTTAAGCCCTGGCCCGGTGCCTCCTTCATTGCAACTCTGGGGGGGTGTGTTATATTTGGTATCTCCTCTTCCTTCGAGGCCTGCTGGCCATGTTCAGCCCAACCCTAAGAGTCATCCCTTCTCTTACTTCCTGGCCAACGGGCTTCCTTTACCCTCACCCTCGAGGAGGTCTCTTCTCTTAATTCTCGGGCTCCTTCTATCTGATCCCCTGGCGGTTCTCTTCTCTTGCTTCCTGGCCCGCTGGCCTACTTTACCCAACCTCGGGGCTGTCTCTTCTCTTACCTTCTGACCCACTGGCCTTCTTTACCCCAACCTCGGGGTTGTCTCTTCTCTTGCTTCCTGGCCCGTTGGCCTCCTTTACCCCAACCTCGGGGCTGTCTCTTCTCATACCTTCTGACCCACTGGCCTTCTTTACCCCAACCTCGGGGCTGTCTCTTCTCTTACCTTCTGACCCACTGGCCTTCTTTACCCCAACCTTGGGGCTGTCTCTTCTCTTACCTTCTGACCCACTGGCCTTCTTTACCCCAACCTCAGGGCTGTCTCTTCTCTTACCTTCTGACCCAGTGGCCTTCTTTACCCTAACCTTGGGGAGGTCTCTTTTCTTAGTTCCTGGCCCGCTGGCCTCCTTTACCCCAATCCTCCTTAGAGGTCTATTCTTTTAATGCATGCTGGCTGCTCTCCTCTTCCCCTGGTCTCTTAATTTCAACTCCACTGGCCTCCTTTCCTGACTCCCTGAGGTCTCTTCTCTTAGGGGATGGCATGACTCTTACGGTTGGGCCAGCAGGCCTCGAAGGAAGAGGAGAGATACCATGCCCAGAGTTGCAGTGAATGAGGCGCCGGGCCAGCGCATCAAACCACACACACACATACAACAGAGTTTAGGTGAAAGAAGGCAGTGGGCCAGGAAATAAAAGAAGAGATCCCCATCCCAGTGTGCGGTTAAAGGAATGGCACGGAAGCAAATGACCTCCGCGAGTGTGGGGTCAAAGCGGAGAAAGAAATGAGGTGCCAGGAGTCATCTCTTGAGAAAAGTGCCATGGGTGCCAGCATAAAATGGTGTCCTTGGGCAGCAACAAAAGAGGTGACGGGACTCTGCACCGGTAAGTAGCATTTCAAAGAAAGCACTGTAGGAATGACAATATATTCATCCCACATATCTCCTTCCTGGCCTACTAGCCTACTTCATCCCCACCTTCGGGTAAGTCTCTTCTCTTGCTTCCAGGCCCACTTGCCTCCTTTCACCCATACCTTTGTGTCTCTTCCCTTACCTTGAGGCCCAATGGCTTCCTTTTCCCCTACTGTGGGCTCTCTTCTCTTCTTCGGGTCTCCTCCTCCCCTGTCCTGGGGTTGCTTATCTTGCTTCCAGGCACTCCGGCCTCCTTCATTCTGCCCTGTGGTCTCTTCCTGTACTTGCTATCTCTGTTCCATAGAATAAGGTCTCACACCAATGTCCTCTACCATAGATTCCAAAGAACAGCCATGGATTCTGCAGTAGTGAAGACATCTCTGTCAGAGTCTGGGGATTCCACTGAGATTGTGAGAGAGTCCATTTGAAGCTTGTTTCCTGAATTATCTTTGGAATCTCACCTTCCCTGAAACAAATCAAAGGTGATCCTGCAATTGCGTGGCATCGGAAACCTGTGATATCATCATCGCACATGCCAATGAACAATTTGTATTCACCAGTCATCTTTCAAGTTCATCACTGATACAGGGGACTTTGATTCCAACACACAGCCAAAGATTTCCACAGCAGGCATTTATTGCTGGAGAAAGATTGGTTGAAGACAGAGCTCTTCATCCTACACCAGACAACAGAACTGTACAAATGTAGGGATGTTTCCATGCTCCTATACCTTCTTTTGGAGAACAATCTGGAGCCAGCATTGGAGCAAACGTTACTCAGAATCCTCATGACTATACCTATGACAACAGCAGAAGCAGAAGAGGATGAAGCTCTGAAGAGGATGAAGACGATGAAGCTCTGAAGAGGATGAAGCTCTGAAGAGGATGAAGAGGATGAAGCTCTGAAGAGGATGAAGCTCTGAAGAGGATGAAGACGATGAAGCTCTCAAGAGGATGAAGCTCTGAAGAGGATGAAGACGATGAAGCTCTGAAGAGGATGAAGAGGATGAAGCTCTGAAGAGGATGAAGACATTCTCGAGGAACGCTGTTTCAGATGACAGCCTTGGTAATGCTGTCAGTTGAGAAATGACTGAGCAAACTTTGTATATATGACATCATGAGAAATCTTCTGAAGAATTGGAGGATAGAGGTGGCTGTAAGGGGTGGTGGAGGCCACAAACCAATAAATAAATAGCCAAGTGCGACAGCATGGAAACCTTCTGAACCAATGCTCCAAATAGTGGAAAACTTGGAGGAAAGGGGTGGCTGTAAGGGGAGGTGGAGGCCACACACAGTTTCTCCCAGCAGAGAAGCAGCTGTGACAGGAGGGACCCCTTCTGAACCAAGGCAAGACTCTTTAAGGAACCTTGAAAAGAAATGCTAAGCAATTGTACTATTGCACTACTTGTCTACTGTTTCTTGAGAAGGGAGAAGGAGGATAGCGAGAGAACCAGAAGAGGTAGAAGCCACACACACTTTCTCCTCAAATATCTCCTCAAAAAATGTTAATAAAAATAACCAGGATTAAATTAACCTGAAAAAGAAATAAATGTATTGATAAATACTTTTTGACTCCTTTGGCTTTTTCATTATATGATCTGTACAAAGTCTGGGTTTATTTATTTATTGCATTTATATACCGCCTCATAGCCGAAGCTCTCTGGGCGATTTACAGTTAAAAACATTAAAAATAAGTATACAAATTTAAAACCATACCAAATTACAACCCATAAAAACCGATAGGCAAGTTAAAAACGTGCTATTTAAATGCTGTTAAAAATGCCTGGGAGAAGAGAAGAGTCTTAACCTGGCGCCAACACTGTTATCTTTTCGGCGCCAGGAACACCTCATCAAAAAGATCATTCCATAATTTGGGGGCCACCACTGAGAAGGCCCTGTCCCTTGTTGCCAGACTCCCAGCTTCCCTCAGAGTAGGCACCCGGAGGAGGACATTTCATGTTGAGCATAGTGTACGGGTGGGTTCGTGTCAGGAGAGGCGTTCCATCAGGTATTGTGGTCCCAAGCCGTGTAAGGCTTTATTGGTTAAAACCAGCACCTTGAATTGGGCTCGGAAACATACAGGCAGCCAATGCAAGTGGGCCAGAATCGGTTTTATATGTTCCAACTGTCTGGTCCCTGTTATCAACCTGGCCACTGCATTTTGCACAAGCTGCTGTTTCCAAACTGTCTTCAAAGGCAGCCCCACGTAAAGTGCATTGCAGTAATCTAACTTGCAGGTTACCAGAGCATGGACAACTGAAGCCAGGTTATCCCTGTCCAGATAGGGGCATAGCTGGGCCACCAACCGGAGTTGGTAGAAGACACCATTCTCCCAATGAAGGAATGTAGAAAGTACCTCCCCCAAGAATTAGAATTTGCACCTGCACTTTTAAACTTGTTCATAAACCACCTGGAGTTTGGAGGCAAGCAGTGAAGTTTCTTTCTTTGCTGGTGACAGCAAATTGGTCAAGGTGTTTAAAACAAAAATTGGAATGTGAAAAGTCATAAAAGGATTCTTCACCAAACTGGGTGAATGGGAAGTAAAATAGAAAAGGCCATTCAATGTAAGCAAGTGTAAAATGAAGTATATCAGGGCAAACCCCCCAATTTCCAGTATGAGCTTATGGCAACTGAACTGGAGGCAACTGACTAGGAACTAGACTTTGGGATCATAGTGGATAACTTGATGAAAATGCCCACCCAGTGTGTGACAGGTGTGAAAAGGACAAATGCCACATGAGGGAACATTAGCAATAGGACTGAAAAGAAAACTGCCAGTATCATAATACCATTATTCGAATCTATGGTGAGCCCTCGCAAAGGATGGAAAGATCGGTCATTTTCGGTTCTCTCCATTTCTCATTTTCCCAATCTTAAATTCAGTTCTCCACATTTCTGCAGCAATTTGCAGGGTTGTTTTTTTTAAATCTTCAGGAAAATTCTCCAGCAGTTTAGTGAGAATTTCTCCTACTAAATATATTTTTGTAGGCATTTTTCACCAATGTACACATTTCTGCAACCAGTTTCTTGTCATATAATGCATATTTGCATGTTATTTTCACTCCTGTGTTCATTTGTATGCACACTTTCACCTAACATATGCCCTTTGGTAAACATTGTTTGGTTAGTGAACTGTGATGCAAAATTTGAATAAGTATGAACTTGGAAGGATGGCTGTATTTCAGTCCTCATATTGTTTCAGAAAGTGTGAATTTGTTAGAAATGCAATCTGAATTGAATTTCTCACCCATCCCTAGCCCTCCCTTGGAATACTGTACACAGTCCTGGCTGCCTCACCTCAAAAAAGATCTTGCATTGTTGGAAAGGGATCGGAAAAGGATAACCATGTTGGTCAAGCGGTTGGAGCAATTTGCTTATCAGAAAAGGCTATAGCATTTGAGGCTTTTCAGTTTAGAAAAAAGGCAACTGAGAGGGGACATGATAAAAATGTATAAGATTATGCATGGAAAAGCAGGTAGGGAGAACTTCTCTCTTTCTTACAAGACTAAAACTCATGGACATCCAATGAAGCTGAATGTCAGAAGATTCAGGACAGACAAAAGGAAGTTCTTTTTCATGCACAGCCCAGTCGAACTATGGAAGTCACTCCTACAGGAGACAGTGATGGCCACCAACTTGGCTTCAAAAGAGGATTAGACAAATTTCTGGGGGATACAACTACTATGAGCCACAATGGCTATGTTCTGCCTCCATTGTGAGAGGCACTTTGTCTCTGAATACCAGTTGCTGGGAATCACAAGCAAGGAGAGTGTTGTTTCACTCAGGTCCTGCTTGTGGGCTTCCTATTGGCTTCTGGTTGGCCACTGTGAGAACAGGATGCTGGACTAGTTGGGCTATTGGCCTGATTCTTATGCTCTTATTAGCCTATGCAAATTCTATGCAGACCTGTGTCTCCTTTTGGCCTCTTTATGCGCAAGTGACCACACTATCTACAGCAGGGATGGGAAGCCAGTGTCCCCAGTAGTGTAGTGGCAAATTCAGAAGTGCAGGGTCCCTTCATGATAGGCACAGCCACACCCCCTTTTCAGATTATCCATCCTAAATTTATAGAATAATCTGGCTAGGCTTGACTGTTGCTATCTGCTTCTCTACCACTGTCACCATTTGACTGTCCTTTCTCACTGTCAAAGATATTGCTTGAATTACTGAATGTACTGGTAGCTGAGATTTACTTCCACACTGACAATGGGCAGTATCCTCCAGTTCACTTGAGGGCACTTGATTAGCCTTCTCCCACAACAGCAGACATCCCTAAGAGCCAATCAGCATGAAAGGGGAGAATGTTAGCTACTACAAAGAGTCTTCTCAGTGGATATCTCATCTTCTTTTACTCTGATTGGCTCCAATCAGCAAAAAAGGACAAGGAAGCTTGTTAGAAGACTATTCTCGGTGTCTAATTGACTCCCCTTTCATGCTGATTGACTCGTAGGGTGCTGGAGATGTAGGAACCCTGCTGGGACCTGCTCCCAAAAAAGTAAAGGGTCTAAGACACCCCTCAAAGACCCTGAATGACTACACCGCTGCTTAGGGGGTACAGGACAGACCATGTGACAAAAATAAATGTCCTCACAAGAGAGAGGAATGGTTGCTGATCTCAGGAGGAATGACCAGAGCCTGGGGAGTCAACATGATGGTTCCCCCAGATGATGTTGAATTACAGCTCTCATTACCCCTGAAAACTGGCCAAGCTGGCTGAGGCTGATGAGAGCTGGAGTCCAACAACACCTACAGGGCACCACACTGGCTACCCCGGGCTAGAAGGTGGCTGCCAACACTACCCTAACATCTGCCACTTGAGATGGTTGCCTCACTTTGGCTAAGGGCAGGGCCAGCCCTGGAGATAGGAAAGCCTATGATTGGATCTTCTAGATTTCCCCCCACTTAAAAGCAACCATAGAGAATGGAGTTCCCATTTAATTGGAGCAGCAGCACTAGGAGGGGAAGGGAGACTAAATCCATCTCCCATGGACCTTTGCACCCTGCATGCTAATTTATTTTATTTTATTTATTAATTAAATTTATTTATACCCTGCCTTTTGGCCAAAGGCCCTCAAGGCGGCTTACAAATATATATAAGACGTCATATCCAATACGTAGGAAAGACCACAACTGACCTACGCATGCGCTTCAGGAACCACAAGTCGGCTATCTTGACAAAAAAAGTGGAGCAACCAGTTGCAAAGCATATTAACATCGAGGGTCACAGCCTGTTGGACTTTTCCATTACAGCGATAGAGATGCCAGCAGATCCAGCAGTATTGATCCAAAGGGAGAACTTTTGGATTTACTCTCTGGACACATTGGCCCCACATGGCCTGAACCTGGAGGACAGTACCACCACTACTTAGCTTCTGCAAATGAAGCCCCTCTGAGCATTCCATCCTCAAAGCTCTATGACTGCCACCTTGGGAACAGCATTTGTTTTTTTTTTATAATATTTTTTTTATTATTCAAATTTTTATAAAAACAAATACAAATACAACAAAAACAATACAACAGAAAAAAAATAAAATAAAAAGGAAAACTTGACTTCCGATTTGTTACAGATCAGCTATAAGTATATAATATATATCAAACCTGTCTCCTAAAACATACGAAATTCACTTTTTTCCAAAGTCTATCTTAATTAATCGTCAAATCCCATTATCATCATTTCATTTTTTTCTTTCAACAAAAAGTCCAAAAGAGGCTTCCATTCCTTAAGAAATGTATCTGTCGTTTTTTTTCTAATAAGACATGTCAATTTGTCCATCTCAACTAAGTCCATTAATTTCAATAGCCATTCTTCCATTGTTGGTATCGATTCCATTTTCCACTTTTGTGCATATAGTAATCTTGCTGCCGTGATCATATATAATATTCTTCTTCCATATTTCTTTTCCTTTTGTTTATCCATAAAACCCAATAAAAAAAATTCTGGTTTTGACTGAATATTTATCTTTAAGATTTTTTGCATCATCCTACCTATCTGTGCCCAAAACAATTTTGCCTGTTTACACAACCACCACATATGATAAAAAGATCCTTCTTGTTGTTTACATTTCCAACATACATTAGAAACATTACTATACATTTTTGACAACTTTTCTGGAGTCATATACCAACGATACATCATTTTATAAAAATTTTCTTTAAGATTATAGCATAATGTAAATTTCAAACCTTTTTTCCACATATTTTCCCATTGATCCATTTGTATATTATAACCAAATTTTTTTGCCCACTTAACCATACACTCTTTTACTTGTTCTTCTTCCATGTCCATTTTTAATAAAAATTTATACATTTTTGCAATTATGCATTCATCATTTGTACACAAACCTATTTCAAAATCAGATTTATTTATTTCAAACCCATACATTTTCTTGTCCATTTTAAATCTTTCTAACAATTGTAAACAGGCAAACCATTGTGAACTATATCCTTCCTTTATTAGTTGTTCTCTCTCTTTCATTATATATTCACCATGCACATTTTCTAATAGTTCTTGGTAAGTTAACCATTTCTCTTTTCCAGCCATTTCTCTTCTATAAAATGCTTCTTGACTTGAAACACATAGTGGTATTTTCGAAAAAAACCTTGTTTTGTATTTATTCCATATATTCAACAAAGGACGTCTTATAAAATGATTATTAAAATCCACATTAACTTTTACTTTATCATACCATAGATATCCATGCCATCCCCACTTCAGGTTGTGACCCTCCAAATCCAATAATCTTTTATTCCTCAATAGAATCCATTCCTTTATCCAGACTAAGCAACAAACAGCAAAATAAAGTCTCAAATTTGGTAATCCCAGCCCTCCTCTTTCTTTGGCGTCTTGTAATAATTTAAATTTAACTCTTGGTTTGTTCCCCTGCCAAACAAATTTAGAAATATCTTTTTGCCATTGTTTGAAAGGTAGATCAGAGGATATGACAGTATTGTTTGAAACAGAAACATCATTCTCGGCAATAAATTCATTTTTATTACAGATATTCTACCCATTAATGACAACTGTAATTTATCCCATCTTAACAAATCTTTCTTAATCTCTGTCCATAGTTTTTCATAATTATTATGAAACAACTTTGAATTTTTATTTGTCATAATGATACCTAAATATTTCACCTTTTCTTCTATTTTAAAATCTATCTTCTCCATTAACTCTTTTTGATCTCTTAAAGATAAATTTTTCACCAACATCTTCATTTTTTGATTATTGATCTTAAATCCTGCTAATGGTCCAAATTCTTCTAATTTATCCATCAATACTTTGATTCCTTCCAAGGGATTTTCTAATACAATTATCAAGTCATCAGCAAATGCTCTCAATTTATATTCCTTTTTTTAATCTTTATTCCCGAAATCCTTTTGTCTTGCCTTATGTCTCTAAGCAGCACTTCTAAAACCAGAATAAATAGAAGGGGGGACAATGGACATCCCTGTCTTGTACCCTTTTGTATTTCACATAAGTCCGTTAAATCCCCATTGACAATTATCTGTGCCTTCTGTGATGTATAAATCGATCTGATCCATTTTATAAAATTATCTCCAAAGTCCATTTGCTCTAGAACCTTAAACATAAATTTCCAATTCAAATTATCAAATGCTTTCTCAGCATCCAAGAAAATCAAAGCAGCTTGTATGTCATTTCGTTGTTCTAGATATTCCAACACATTCAAAACATTCCTGACGTTATCACGTAATTGTCTTTTAGGTAAAAACCCCGCTTGATCTTCCTGAATAAATTGTTGCAATATTATTTTCATTCTTTCAGCCAAAATCATTGTAAAAATTTTATAGTCATTATTCAGTAAAGATATTGGCCGATAATTTTTTGTTTTAGTTAAATCCTGCTCCTCTTTAGGTATTAATGTTATATTGGCATTTTTCCAACTATCCGGTATCTTCCCCTCTTGTAAAATAGAATTCATTGTATACTGTAAAGGTGGTAAAAGTTCCTCCTCAAGCATTTGTAATACATTGCTGATAGTCCATCCAGTCCTGGCGCCTTTCCTAATTTAATTTTACTTATAGCCTCAGATATTTCTCTTGACGTAATAGGACCATTAATAGCTTGTCTCAGAAGATCTGTAATTTTAGGCAAATTCTGTTTGGATATATACTCTTCTATTTTTTCTGAGGGAATTTCCTGACACTTGTACAAAGTTGAATAATATTGATGGAAAACCCTTTGGATTTTTAAATTGTCTGTCAACATCTCATCTCCTTCTTGTATCTTTAAAATAAGATTTTTTTGTTGTTCTTTTCTTAATTTATATGCTAGTAATTTCCCCGGTTTATTTGCAAATTCAAAAGTCCTTTGTTTAGCAAAATTTAATTTCCTTTCAATTTCTCTAACTGTCAACATTGACACTTGTTTCTGTAACATTTTAATTTGATTTACAGTAGAAGCTTTAGTTGGATTCTTTTTCAATTCTTCCTCTTTTTGTTTTATTTCTTCCAAGATCAATTGCATTTTCTGTTGTTTCTTCTTTTTTAATTCAGAATTACATTTAATAAAATATCCCCTCATAAATGCTTTACTTGTATCCCAAACAATATTTTCATCTGTTCCTTTATGTAAATTGTGTTCAAAAAACTCTTTTAATTTCTTCTTACATTCCTGCACTATTTTATCATTCTGTAATAAGGATTCATTTAGTCTCCATCTAAATCCAAGATTTTTTTTTTTTAAGTCAATATCACTGGATTATGATCCGAAAAGGTTTTTGGTAACACATTCATCTTGGAAATATCTTTCACTAAATTTTAAGACATCCAAATCATATCAATCCTCGAAAATGTTTTATGTCTTTCTGAAAAGTAAGTAAATTCCTTTGCATTGTCATTTATATATCTCCAAGCATCCACCAATTCTAAATTTTCCATCAATTCGAAACAGATCTTCGGCAGTTTGCCCTGTGTCTCTTTAATATTTTTCTCAGAAAGTCTATCCATTTTTGGTGCAATTACCCCATTCCAATCACCCATGACACACCAATGGTCATATGCAAACTCTGATAATTTTTCCATAAGTCCAGTATAAAACCTTGTTTTATCTTCATTAGGAGCATAAATGCCCACTATCAAAATTTTTGTACCCTGAATGGTGATTTCAACTCCCACAAATCTGCCACTATCATCCAATAATATCAATTTAGGAGACAATTGTGAATTAATATAAAGAGCCACACCATTTTTTTTTAATCCTGCCGAAATAAATTCTTCACCCAAATTTTTACAAATTAAATATTTAGAATCTTTCTTCTTAATATGAGTTTCTTGTAAACAAATTATATCCAATTTTAATTTTTTCAAATAATGAAATACTTTCTTTCTCTTCTGCGACGAATTAGCTCCATTTATATTCCAAGTTAGATATTTGTAATCCATTTTTAAGCATGTATTTTAGAAAAGTCTGTGCCTGTTGCTCCCTTTGATCCATCATCATCCTTTTCTTCCTCTACCTGTTTCTGTTGACTTTGTTTCCCAGGAATTATATCCATATCTTTGAGTTTATCTTCTTCCATGTCTTTTGAGGGAACAGCATTTGTATGTTGGCAGCTGATGAAGGCGGAAGCTGAGACATTTTGTTAATACAATAAACACCTCTGTTTGGTTAATCACAATTACGTTTATATATATATATATATATATATATATACACACACACACACAAATATAAAAATACATCAATGAAAGCAATACACTTTACAAAAATTAAACTAAATAGCAAATAACATTATTAAGAAAATTATACAAATATACAAATGTATACAAATTCACATAAACATTCATTGGTATACTCATAGTCAAACCAGATCAGTTCATTAATGGTCTCCAGCTTGGGTGATGTGGGCCCCAGAGTGGAAAAGGAGGAGGCTGGTACAGAATCTGCTTCTCCTCCACACCCTTTCTGGTGCAACTTCTCCAGGCAGGCTGGTCCTGGGCCACCATAGTGCAGGCACATGTCTGGATCCAGACTGTCCAGAATGCCCAAGAGGAGATGGGACTCAGGAGCTGAAGAGTCAAGGCTGTCTGAATCCAGGTGGAGGCGGAGGCTGCCACCACCGAGGCAGGCGGCTGCTGGGCCTGTCCCTGCTTCAGCACTCCCACCGCCGGTGTCGCTTCGCTGCCACCGGTTCCTTCCAGGGCGGGGAGTCCAAGGGCATCAGACTGGTAATTACCCAGGGCATCAGACTGGTGAAGAGGACAGAGGAAAGGGAGGCAGGAAAATCCCTTAGGACTCTGTGAAAGTGACTTCCCATGTTATTTTAGTGAGCATTTCTTCTTACACAATTTGCAAGATTTTGTTTTCCTGATGCAATGCAATTACTTCTGCTATTTTCACTGATCTGTGACTTTTTAGGCACACTTTCCCCTAGTGTGCATGTTTGTGCACATAATTTGCTTTGCAGAGAATTGCAGTGTAAAATGTGAAGAACCATGAATTTCAAGGGATACCTACTTTTCAGCCCACGTAGTGCTTTGCAAAGTGTGAATTAGATAGGTTTGCATTTGAACCAAACTGAATTTCTGTCTGATCCCCAATCACTGTGTGCTTCTGCTGCAACTTATACCACCTATTTGAAAAGTTTTGGGGGTTCCATGGTCCTCCGAATTGCCAGGCCCGACCTCCAAGAGGTTTTCTGTATCTTTAAAAGTTGTGCAGAATGAAGGGAGAATTCCACTTTGTGGTTTTTCCCATTACAGGGTTGCAAGAACACCTGCACTTGGCTGACTTTCTCTATTAGTGACCTAAGGAATCAAGTGGTCCTTAAGATATATCACATATATGAGTCTCCCCCCTCCCATCTTACCTTCACAACAACCCTGTGAGGTAGGTTAGAGCAAGAGATGAGGACAGCTACATTGCCGGGCAATTTGCCCCTGGGTCTAATTACTGCACCATACCAGATGTCTCCCCAACATCCTCTGCTGGGTGCAAGGGTTCCTTAAATTGCTGTGCCCAACTTCCATATAGCTTTAGCTTGGTGTTTTCTGGCGCATTTCTGTTTATTCCCTTGTTCTTTTTCTGGCTTGTCTCCTGTGTCTTGGAAAACAGGCCCTGGTTCTGATTTTCAGGAATCTCCCAAACGTGGGGGGGGGGAGGAAATAAATTAAAATAACCATTGTGACAGATCAATTCTATGTGCGCTATATAACTATCCTGCCCCCAGCTCTGTCTTTTATGTATCATGGTTTTATCACCCTGCAATATATTAGAAGATGTACTTATAACAAGATGTGTTGTGTATATAATAGATCTGTCAGATGGTTGATTGATTGCTTTTCTCTGCTGGGTTGACTATTCAACATCGGGACTATTTTTATTTCACTTCTTGCAGCACTGGGAATTGCCATTTCCTTCTCTGTGTCTTCTGTTTTGCGTGGCATGCAAAAATTCAAGCGGTGTCGCTTAACCGTACTGACAGTCTGGCCACATTTGCACCATGCATTCATCCCACTATTATTTCACTTCAAACCGACAGGGCATATCCCAAAGAATCCTCGGAAGTGTAATGGGTGAAGGGGGCTGAGAGTTGTTAGGAGACCCCATTCCCCTCATAGAGCGACAAGTCCCAGAGTTCTCGGGGAAGAGGGATTGACTGTTAAACTACTGGGGGAATTTTTTCCACCCAACACGGAAAGGTCGGGGACTGAGTGGCAGAGATGGTGATGTTGCAGGCGGGGCCCTTTCTTTGCTACTGATGTTAATATTTCTTGTTCAGGCATCATGAGTAATCAGAGTCCAGTCCCGGCATCCAAAGAAGGCAGATCACCCACTTCTCCCTCACTCCTATGGTCAGGTGTGTCTGTCTCCATCATTCTTGGCTTTTAATAGGGATTGGAAAACATCCCTGTTTACCCAGGCACTTGATGGCTGAAGGAGACTATTCCTGACAACCCGGAGATTGCTGCAACTGTTTTTAGAATGTTTTAACAGTAACTATTTTTAGAATGTTTTAAATGGTCTTTAGCATGTTTTTGCTGCCATTGTTAAAATGTTTTGTTGTAAATGTGTTTGCTGCTCTGGGATCCTTTGGGAGGAAAAGTGGGATATAAATTTAATTCATAAATTAATAATACCTGACAGTTATTGTTGTTATGTGCCTCCAAGTCGACTGTGGCTTATGGTGACCCTATGAATCAGTGAGCTCCAAGAGCATCTGTCATGAACCACCCTGTTCAGATCTTGGAAGTTCAGGTCTGTGGCTTCCTTTATGGAATGAATCCATCTCTTGTTTGGCCTTCCTCTTTTTCTACTCCCTGCTGTTTTTCCCAGCATTATTGTCTTTTCTAGTGAATCCTGTCTTCTCATGATGTGTCCAAAGTATGATAACCTCAGTTTCATCATTTTAGCTTCTAATGATAGTTCTGGTTTAATTTGTTCTAGCACCCAATTATTTGTCTTTTTCGCAGTCCATGATATGTGCAAAGATCTTCTCCAACACCACATTTCAAATGCGTTGATTTTTCTCTTATCAGCTTTTTTCACTATACCTGACAGAGGTGGTGACAAAAAGTAGCAATACAGGACTCTTTTGAATCTAATGAGTGTATCTGGAGGAAACACAATTGAAACCCTGGAATGAGCATCCATTGGAGTGCATGACTGGGGCCAACAGGTAAAGGAGCTCTACCATTTGAATTTTGGCTGATAAAGGCAGCGGAACCCGTTCTAGAAAAATGGGGTGGCTATCCTAGTCCTTTCCCCCATGCCCAGTGGCTGCACATGGACTTTTAATGAAAGGGCCAAGCAAAAAATGGCAAAAGATTGATCTGTGATGCTCAGGAGCGAGAGAGCTGTCACCCGTGCAATGAAATCATGCATTTTGTTAGGGTGAGCCCATCTCTAAAAGGGCCTTGGATGTTTCCCTACAATTCATGAGCATTTAAGCAGTGCTGGAACAGAGGTAGCCAGAGGTGAGACGGGGAGTGGGGTGGGCGGAGGCAGTAATCCTGAGCTATTCATTAATCTCCTGGACAGACCTGCAGAGGGTCACAGGTGGAATTGCTTCACAAGCCCTTTCCTTGCAAAGCTATTTTTAGTTGTCAGGATTTTGGACTCGTTAGAGACTTCAGTTTTCTATATCTTCCCTTTATCTATTCCACAGTGGTGCTGGTGGAGGGCAAGGCGAGGAGACAGCCAAGGACCCGCTCCCCCGTTGAGATCTTAAGGAGTTACACTCCTGAAGATCTTTCTCCCACGGATGCCAAACAGCTGGAGAAGAAGGTTTTAATTACAATTACAAAGGTGAACAATGCATAGGGATTTCAAGTGCTTTTTGGTCCAGGGATATTCCATTTGTCTAGTTGTCATTTCATGGAAATCAGCACTGAACAAACCACAACCTCCACCAAAATATTTATATTTTGCTGATTTAAACCACCACCTTTTCAAATGGTTGAAGATGGCAAACGGGGGTGTAGTCATCCAGGGTCTCAGGAGGTCAAAGACCCTTTATTCTTTTGGGAGCAGGGTCCCTATATCTCCAGCATCCTATGAGCCAATTGCATGAAAGGGGAGTGTGTTAGCCACTGAAAAGTGCCTCCTGACATGGTTCCTTGTCCTTTCCTGCTAATTAGAGCCAATCAGAGTGGAAGGAGATGAGTCAGCTACTGAGAAGACTCTTTCCAGTAGCTAACACACTTCCCTTTCATGCTTATCGGCTCCTAGGGACATTTGTTGTTGTGGGAGAAGGCATGAGCAAGGATCTCATTCTGAACTCAGCAGCAAAAATGGGTGTGTGTGGTGTGGCTGTGATTATCCTGAAGGGACCCTGAACTTCTGAATTTGCTGCTACACTACTGGTGGCAAACAATCAAGAGAGAGATGGAAAGGATCACACACACATAAGTAATAATCCTGAAAACAAACTATGTTGAAACAAAATAAACCTACAAAATATCATCAATTAAAATAAAAAGAAGCATCAGAAAACATTCACTGTAAACAAAAGGGGTTGTACCCAATGCTAGCTCTACTCAGAGTAGACCTGTTGAAGTTAATGAACATGATGAGCTTAGTGTCACTCACTTCGGTGGGTCTCGTCTGTGTAGGACTAGCATTGGAGACAACCCAAGAACAGCACTGCCTAATGAGACCAAAGGCTTATCTAGTCCACCATCCTGTTTCCCGCAGTGACCAACCAGATTCCTATGGGAAACACATGAATCTTTTTCAGCTTGAAGGCCAAGTTTGCTTCTGAACAACCTTCCAATCAAATAATCCAGGGATTGGGAACCTGTGACCCTCTAGATCAGTGCTTCCCAAGATCCCAACCACTTGAAAATTGTGGAGGGTCTTGGCAGACCACGTAATGATTTTCCTGACTGTTGTTTAGCAACTGTAATGCACTGTGCTAGATACTAAAGTATGTATTGATTCTCAAGTGCCTTGTCAGCCTCTTTTCCCCGCGTGGGACCTTCCCTCGTTGTGCTGCCAACCACAGCTTTATTCCTTTGACGAAGGCAATCCTTCCACCTCATCACTTCATCCTACTCACTTTCTGGATGGACCACCAGGTTCCAAGAATGATGGAACAACCACTGTGCCCACTGATCTTCATCCACACACAAATCCACACCGTTCTTTACACACATGTAGCTATGCTGCTCTGTAGAGTTGCCATTGCAGACCACCTGCATGAGTCTCATGGACCACTAGTGGTCTGTGGCCACACTTTGGGAACCCCTGCTCTTGATGTTGTTAGACTAACCATTCCCCTCATCTCTGACCAAAATTAATAAGACGTTTTTACACTCGATCAGTGAAACACATATTCAGATCCTTTCCAGTAAATAAGGCCACTGGTCCATTTAACCCTGCACTATCTCCTTTGACTGGCAGTTCTCCAGGGCCTCTGGCAGAGGTCTTTCCCACCACCTTATGCCTGATCCTCCTTTTTAGCAGGAAATGCCAAGGATTGAACCTTAAGCCTTCACTATGCAAAGCTGGTCCCTGCCACTGACTAGTGGTTCTTCCCTAACAAACCAGGTATGTTAAAAAAAAACAATCTAGGATTCAGGTGTGCTCTTATTCCATCCTACCTACATAACCAGCTGCCTTATACTAGATCATGCTATTTGTCCATTTACCTCGGTATTGTTTCCTTGGATTGGCAGCAGTTCTCTAGGGCTTCAGACAGAGGCCATTGTCAGATGCTTTTGGAAATGCTTGATAGGGATCAAACCTGAGCAGGACTCACCCAAGACATTCTGCTGCCTGACGCCAAGGATAAGTTAGTGCCCACTACCATATCATATACGGATGCTGACCAGATCAGTGGTTGAATCTTATTTCAGCACTGGTGAGTGGACAGCGCCTTCTTCCACCACAGCCGGGAGCATCAGGTTGGCTTAGAAGGCTTAGATCTGACCTCCAACATTTTGCTGCCATTCCTCATCCCCAACATCTTCTGCCTAGGTAGCCACCTTGTTCTGTCTAATGGCAGGGCCAGCCCTGAACGTAGGCCTCTAGGCAGTGGAGGCTGGTCCATCAAGGAGAATGGGGTGCGGTCCCACCAACTTTTGTCTGGCCTCAGCTGGCCTCCACCGGCTTGCCTTACTTATGACCAGTGCAGGGGGTGGCCACAGCTGTCAGCTTTCTCCTCCTTAGTTTCAGTGCTGCCCTTGTACAACTCAGCAGGGGGAAGGATGGAGTCACAGAACCAGCTAACTCTTCCTATCATCAGCTCTGCTCTCCACCCTACCCATCCCAATGGGCACCAGTGTTTCCAGAATGCAAAGAATGTGTCGTACCACTGACCTACAAGCCCTCCCCTGGAGACTATGAAGTGCCCGTACTGTTAAACTGTTAGTCAGGCCTGGCGCTAGCATACAGCTAGGTTGGGCACTGGCCTGAGGGCCAGGATCTCACGCAGGGCCCCAGGAGACCCTACTGGGATAAGCACAGGCCAGCAGCGGGCAGCTTCACAGCAACAAAGTCTATCCTGCAGAGCTTGGAAAAGTTACTTTTTTGAACTACAACTCCCATCAGCCCCAACCAACACCATGCTACCTGGGGCTGATGGGAGTTGTAGTTCAAAAAAGTAACTTTTCCAAGCTCTGATCCTGCTCAGCTGCATAGCTACTGCGCAAAGATAAGGAGTTGCTAAGGAGCTGCCCCAGTCTGTCCTGAGTTTCAGGCATGGGAGGAGGGGCGGGGCTTAGTGGCCTGTAGCAGCTGGAGAGAGGCAATGCTGAAAGGAGGAAGCATCTGAGAAACCATCTCTCTTCTAATGTAATCCCTGCTGAATTCAAAAGGACTTCTTCCCAGGAAAATGTAGCCTAAGGTTGCAATCCAATACATGTCTACTCAGAAGTAAGCTCCACTGGATTCAAAGGGGTTTACTCCCAGGTAATTGTGTATTGGACTGCAGCCTAAGAATGAGATGCGGAGCTTGGAAGGAAGGTGAGAAGGCTTTCCTGGTTTTCTTAGGCTGCAATCCAATAATGCTACTCAGAAGTAAGCTCCATTGGATTCAATGAGGCTTACTCCCAGGTAACTGCATTGAATTGCAGCTTTAATTACACAGTAATTATTGCCTCCCCACCCCTTTGTTCCATTCACCCCACTGATCTGATAGTGACTGTGTGTGAGGTGTGTGTGTGAATACATGTTAAGACCTTTCCTCTCCTTTTACAGGCAAGCTTCCGTTGTTCAGGCTTGTCCTGGGGCTTTTGTACATTAATTCCCTCTGTCCACCCTCGCCTTCCCACAACTCCAGTTGTAGCTGGGAAGCTCCTGTTATTAGTTTCATTTATATTCTGCTTTTTATGTAAGGAGCACAAAGATGGTTCTTCCCCTCCCCATTTTATCCTCTCAACACCCCTGTGAGGTAGGTTAGTCTAATGACAGTTACTGACCCAAGGTCACCCAGTGAGTTTCAAGGCTGCGCAGGGATTTGAAACCAGGTCTGGCAGGAGGTCCTAGTTATCATGTGTCTCTTTAACTTGGAAACTTGTACGTTTGTAATGCCTGATGGTAACAGTTCAGAGACTAATAGCGTTCCCACTTTTTCAGGCAGGAGAAGACATACATGCGTATTTCCAGGTGTTTGAGCAGGTTTGCCGAGACCAGGATTTGGAACAGCGCTACTGGATGCATGTTCTCCGCGCTCAAGGGAATGGAGAGCTACAGGAACTTCTGAGCATTTTACCCCAGGAACACGCAGACTACCCGGATTTCCTGAAATTGGTAAAGGAACATTTTGCGTTGTCAGCTGAAGCGTGCTGCCAGAGGTTTGAAGCTTTACACAGAAAACCCAAAGAGAGTTTTTCAGCGTTAGGCACACGCACTGTAAGAACTGTGGAGATGTGGCTTGCAGCTGCGGAAGCAACGACGCTTCAGCAGATCCAGAGCGTTTATACTCTTGAGCTTGGAAGGTTACTTTTAAAAAGTAATAAATTACAGTTACAGTTACGTGGCCCAAAAAAGTAGTAATTGCCGTTACAATTACAATTGCTCTGAAAGTAACTGATTACTTTACTTTTCCTCCAAAGTAATCACTACAATTACATTTCAGTTACTTTAAAAAACGCCTACAAGGTGCTGGCCTTGGCTGCTGCACATCTAAGTAGCCTAAGACAACATTAAAAATAAACAAACACATACAGAGGTAGTAGAATAATTATTTTCATTCATAAGATAGCAATGGTGGTCTCTCTGCTGGTAAGGGTGGTGGGGAGGGAGGCTAAGGCCACTACTCAGATCGTTGCACGTCAAACCAAGTGCAACCCCCCCACTCAGCCAGCCAGCATAATCTCTCTCACTTAACCACCTCCCAGACCCTGCTCTGCCACCAACTAAGGGACACTCACTCAAGCAAACATTTTCCCCTGAGATGCAAAAAAGTTAAAATACTGCAAATACAGCACAGTAGCCAGAGAGGGTGGGGGAGGCCACTTTGTGTGCCAAGTGCAAACACAGTATTCACACACACAACCACCTCCACTCCAGAACATTTTCCATCTAAATTGCAATTTTTGTGATTAATTTGTATCCACTCCTCCTAGGGATGGGGGAGAAATTCCATTTGGTTCATGAACCTCTCTAATTTGTACTCTCCAAAACAATCCACAAATTGGAATGCAGCCATTCTTTGAAATTCACACTTCTCTGAATGTTGCAATGCAGTTCTCCAACCACTACAACGAAAGTATACAAAAAGGCGTATATTAGGGGAAAGTGTGCATAAAATGCATATATTCGTGAAAATATCACACAAAAGTGCATTGCATTAGGGAAAATTGTTTGTAAAAATGTGTATACGAGGAGACCTGTACACTAAATTGGAACATAGGAAACTGCCTCACATATATATATATTAGGGATAGGGGGAAATTTGATTCAGTTCATAATTCAAAATGAATCTATCAAATCCACACTTTCTGAAACAATATGAAAACCAAAACAGAAGTCATCCTTCGAAATTTGCACTTATTCCAATTTTGTAATACAGTTCGCCAAACAATGTTTTCAAAAATGCACATATTAAGGGAAAGTGTGCATAAAAATAAATATGAGTGAAAATAACATAGAATTATTATCATTATCATTATCAAATTTATTTATACCCCGCCTTTTGGCCAAAGGCCCTCAAGGCAGCTTACAAAGAAAAATAAACACATCAATGAAAGCAATACAATTTACAAAAATTAAACGAAATAACAAATAACATTATTAAGGAAAAAAATATCCAGGAGGGAAACTCAGAATTGAAGACCGTGTCTTAAAAAGACATCCATCTTTTTTCCTGCAGTGTTTTGCATCTCAATGTCACAATTCCGGCTCCATGGTCTTTTTGGTGGCGCCAGCTCCTGCAGCTTGAGTCCTGATGCCTGCCAGCGTCGTGTCGTGGGAGCCAGCGAGGATGAAGCTGCGGCTGGGGGAGGATGTGGAGCTGCCAGGGGAGGAATGCGGCACCATGGGCGCAGGCCGCACCACCAAGGAAGAGGAGGTGGTGTTAGCGGGGGTGGCAGAAGTAGCGGTGAGAGGCAGAAGGGTGACTCTGGGCACTCTGCGGGCTCCGGCAGCCCATCGAGTTCCACGCTCCACACTTTGTACAGCTGCTTCTGCCTCCAGTCTGGATGCGGCTCCCTACCGCTGCCACCCGAATCTCTCGCCAGAAGCCCTCTAACAACGCTGCCACTGCATAATATAAATGCATAATATACCCATGATGCATAATATAAAATGCATTATATTAGGAGAAATTGCTCACAAAAACATATACAGTACTCAAAACTGCCTACAAAGATGTATTTATTAAGAGAAATTTGCACTAAAATGTGGAAGCATTTTCATGAGGATTTAAAAAAAATCACAACTTGCTGCAGAAATATGGAAAAAAGAATTTAAGAATGGAAGAATGAAAAACTGGGAGAATTGAAACTGACAGATCTTTCCATCTCTAATTATTGTTGTTGCTGCTGCTGCTGCTGCTGCTACTATTACTATTATTACCCCTTGTTCACCAGCAGGTCCCAGGGGGTTTACAACAATTTAAAATTCAATATTAGAAACAGTTAAAACAAATTACAGTCATAGGAATAGGATGGATCCTAAAAACACATATCTCAGATTTCAAGGGTCAGGATAAAGAAAGGGTGGGATGTCCATGAGCACTTCATGTGGCCCAGAGGGGTAAAAAGACTACCCAAATAAAGACTACCAGCTCTACACTATATCATTCTCCATGCACTCATTTGGCAACCACAGTGTCTACACTGGCTCTTTACTTATTAGATGTGAAATTTGTAAACCAGAAAGTAAATGAACATTTATTTTTGTTCCATTAACCTCCCTCCCCCTGTATTTAAGGACAGAGTTGAGATTGTTTTGTCTGGCTGGAGAGGGGTAGAGTCCTGTGCCTTGACTACAAGGTTGTGGCTGTTCTGTTTCCACTTTTCACACACCGCAGTTCAGATACTAGCTGTTCATCAGGTTTTGGGTTTTTTGGCATAAGATTATTTTCACAAAACACAAACTTTCAAGGCTTGAATTGTGCTCCACAACCAGAAATTTGCAGCTGCTGAGATCTGAAGAAAATGGCTTTGAACGTGAGTGGCTTGGTGGCTCTGATTGTTTTTTATGCCATTACTTTAGCAACTGGGATATGGGCTTCCCGGAAGGGCAAGAAGGAGGAAAACACAAAGCCCAGTGAAGTAGCCATGGTGGGACACAGGAAGATGAACTTTTGCATTGGACTGTCCACAGCAACTGGTAAGTACAAACATTTCAAAAAGGATGTAGAATAGGGGCCTCCCACAGTTTTGGATCTGAGGACATATTTGGAAATCAAAGAAAGAGTTTCATGGGCACCACAAAATGCCTATTTCAAAGCAGAAAAGCTGGTGATACTATCCTATAACCCCCGAAGGATCCAAACACAAACAAAAATAACAGGACCTCCTCCCCCCAAAACCAAGCCCTGCAAAGCAAAAATATATATTTTAGAAATAATATTTGGAAGGGGCAGGGGACCATGGAGGTCACCAAAAAGGCAGTGGAGGCTGGTCGTTTGGGGCAAAGGGGGCACTGCCCCAGCACCCTTCAGTCTGCCCTCAGGCAGTTCCCATCTGCCTGCATTCTTACTTCTGACCAGCTCAAGGAGTGGCCTGACCTGTCAATTTTATTTATTTATTTATTTATTGCATTTGTATACAGCTCCATAGCTGAAGCTCTCTGGGAGGTTTACAACAATTAAAAACGTTAAAAACAAATATACAAATTTAAAAACACATTTTCAAAAAGCAATTTAAAAACACATGCTAAAATGCCTGGGAGACTTTCTCCTCTGTAGTCTGAATTTTGCCCTTGTGGAACTCAGCAGGGAGGAAGATGGGGACAAAACTAGAGTTAGTTATCATTGCCTGTCATTGGCTCTGACTCCGCCTGCTGTTGGGCTCCCTGGCTTCCGCCCTACCATTCCCAGTGGGAACCAGCCACCACTGCAATGGTTCTCATGAGTGCCACACAGGGTATTTCAGATGTAAAGCAACATACATCAACATCATCATTCGTGCATCTAAAAGCTAGTGCAGGAAGTGACTGCTGATAGAAATGGAGAGAAAGCCAGGCCACTGAGAAACAAGAGGGTCATATCAGCATGTTTTGAGAGGCCTGAGGTTTGCAAAAATACAAAAAGAAAATTCCTAATGGGACAATCCTCCCCAAACAGCCCAACAGGGTTTGAGCTCATTCAGTAGCCATGAAATATGGACTGTCAGTAGGAAAAGAAAATCAGAAAAGGGGGCCATGGGACACCTTGCTTCAGCTTTATACAGATAGTATCCTGGAGGAAGAAAGTTGGATGGCAGGAGTTGAGTATACACTGCAGCATTGTATTGCAGGTCCCGCTTCATTTATAGTTTATGAAAGCATTCAAAATTATTTATGTAATTATTTATTATTTGATTTCTATCTCGCCCAGTTCAAGGAGTGCCCTGACCTGTTGCCAGGCCCACCCTCCAAGAGGTCTTTTGTATCTTTAAAAGTTGTGCAGGGGAGGAAGGAGAATTCCACCTTGTGGTTTTTCCCATTACAGTGTTGCAAGAATACCTGCACTTGGCTGACTTTCTCTTCTCTTAAAGATACAGGATCAGTCTCAGGCCCTGAACCTGGCAACCCTACATGTAACCCTTGCACCACTCACTATGGGGGTGATCTTTAGCTGGCCCTTGACACCCAGGAGACATGAGTGGGGATTTGAACTCACAGACTCTGGACTCCCCAGCCAGGCTCTCCTCCCCACTGTGCTATACCAGCAGATAGGAATAGGAGCTAAAAGCAAATGTAACACAGTTGCTTTTACTGGAAAATGAAAATAGTGTTTTTTAGCTGGATTATTCATTTTGCGTGAATACCACCTTTAAGCATGTTTCTTCTGCTTTCTTTCAGCCACATGGGTTGGAGGCGCATATATTAACGGCACCGCTGAAATTGTCTATCTTTCTTCAAGAGGGCTAGTGTGGGTTCAAGCCCCAGCAGGATTTGCTTTGTCCCTCCTTCTTGGTAAAAATTTCCAAAAGCTTAAATATGCAATAATTTATTTGATAATCTTGTGGATTTCCCCCTCAGAATTTGATAATCTTGTGGATTTCCCCCTCAGAATTGGGAATACTGAAAAACCTAACCAAGGGAAGTACAAAAATTTGAATATGATTAACACTGCTTTCTTCATGAATTGCCTTTTATCCCACATGAAAGGTCCCTTAATCTAGCTATGCAACCATACAAACTCCTTTCCTTTCTAGTGGTTTAGAATTTGCTGCCAGTTTTTGAGAAAGTCAAGGAAGCTCTTAGAGGCAAAAAGTCTTCCTTCAGAAAATGGAAGTCTTGTCCAAATGAAGAAAATAAAAAAGAACACAAACTCTGGCAAAAGAAATTCAAGAAGACAATAAGGGATGCTAAAAAAGAATTTGAGGAGCACATTGCTAAGAACATAAAAACCAGCAACAAAAAATTCTATAAATACATTCAAAGCAGGAGACCATCTAGGGAGACAATTGGACCCTTGGATGATAAGGGAGTCAAAGGTGTCCTAAAGAACGATAAGGAGATTGCAGAGAAGCTAAATGAATTCTTTGCATCTGTCTTCACAGCGGAAGATATAGGGCAGATCCCTGAACCTGAACCAACATTTGCAGGAAGGGATTCTGAGGAACTGAGACAAATAGTGGTAACGAGAGAGGAAGTTCTAAGCTTAATGGATAATATAAAAACTGACAAATCACCGGGCCCGGATGGCATCCACCCGAGAGTTCTCAAAGAACTCAAAGGTGAAATTGCTGATCTGCTAACTAAAATATGTAACTTGTCCCTTTGGTCCTCCTCCGTGCCTGAGGACTGGAAAGTGGCAAATGTAACGCCAATCTTCAAAAAGGGATCCAGAGGGGATCCCGGAAATTACAGGCCAGTTAGCTTAACTTCTGTCCCTGGAAAACTGGTAGAAAGTATGATTAAAGCTAGATTAACCAAGCACATAGAAGAACAAGCCTTGCTGAAGCAGAGCCAGCATGGCTTCTGCAAGGGAAAGTCCTGTCTCAGTAACCTATTAGAATTCTTTGAGAGTGTCAACAAGCATATAGATAGAGGTGATCCAGTGGACATAGTGTACTTAGACTTTCAAAAAGCGTTTGACAAGGTACCTCACCAAAGGCTTCTGAGGAAGCTTAGCAGTCATGGAATAAGAGGAGAGGTCCTCTTGTGGATAAGGAATTGGTTGAGTAGCAGAAAGCAGAGAGTATGAATAAACGGACAGTTCTCCCAATGGAGGGCTGTAGAAAGTGGAGTCCCTCAAGGATCGGTATTGGGACCTGTACTTTTCAACTTGTTCATTAATGACCTAGAATTAGGAGTGAACAGTGAAGTGGCCAAGTTTGCTGACGACACTAAATTGTTCAGGGTTGTTAAAACAAAAAGGAATTGTGAAGAGCTCCAAAAAGACCTCTCCAAACTGAGTAAATGGGTGGAAAAATGGCAAATGCAATTCAATATAAACAAGTGTAAAATTATGCATATTGGAGCAAAAAATCTTAATTTCACATATACGCTCATGGGGTCTGAACTGGCGGTGACCGACCAGGAGAGAGACCTCGGGGTTGTGGTGGACAGCACGATGAAAATGTCGACCCAGTGTGCGGCAGCTGTGAAAAAGGCAAATTCCATGCTAGCGATAATTAGGAAAGGTATTGAAAATAAAACAGCCGATATCATAATGCCGTTGTATAAATCTATGGTGCGGCCGCATTTGGAATACTGTGTACAGTTCTGGTCGCCTCATCTCAGAAAGGATATTCTAGAGTTGGAAAAGGTTCAGAAGAGGGCAACCAGAATGATCAAGGGGATGGAACGACTCCCTTACGAGGAAAGGTTGCAGCATTTGGGGCTTTTTAGTTTAGAGAAAAGGCGGGTCAGAGGAGACATGATAGAAGTGTATAAAATTATGCATGGCATTGAGAAAGTGGATAGAGAAAAGTTCTTCTCCCTCTCTCATAATACTAGAACTCGTGGACATTCAAAGAAGCTGAATGTTGGAAGATTCAGGACAGACAAAAGGAAGTACTTCTTTACTCAGCGCATAGTTAAACTATGGAATTTGCTCCCACAAGATGCAGTAATGGCCACCAGCTTGGATGGCTTTAAAAGAAGATTAGACCAATTCATGGAGGACAGGGCTATCAATGGCTACTAGCCATGATGGCTGTGCTCTGCCACCCTAGTCAGAGGCAGCATGCTTCTGAAAACCAGTTGCCGGAAGCCTCAGGAGGGGAGAGTGTTCTTGCACTCGGGTCCTGCTTGCGGGCTTCCCCCAGGCACCTGGTTGGCCACTGTGAGAACAGGATGCTGGACTAGATGGGCCACTGGCCTGATCCAGCAGGCTCTTCTTATGTTCTTATGTTCTTATGAGATTCACTGGGTTCTTCATCAAGCACAGGTAAGAGCAAAGCTAAACAAAATGATGGTGAAGTACAAAAGCCTGCAGCAACTTCTAAACCACTAGAATTAATCCACTACAAGATTGCACTTTCCTAGAACATATTTTGGTAAGTTGACCAGAAATACAGATATTCCTGAGAATTGCCAACCAGTCATATGCTGATCTCTTGGGGATGCCATTTAGAGACAGCCAAGTGCAATGTTCAGTTTCCAGTGTACATTGGCAAATGCTCAAAAGTGCCTCTTGTGCTACCAAAATCTGAAGGCGACACCAGATGGCAGCGAATGTGTGCAAGACTCATTTGCCATGAGTCAGGAAATCAGCATGTGCAGATTTTTCATCCTTCTATGCACCCAAATATCTTTGAATTGGTCCTCATAGTGGCATGTTTGTTTGTTTGTTTGTTATTCTTATACCCTGTCTTTCTTCCTGATGGTGTCCAGTGGGACTAACAACAATCTTAAGAACGTAACAATTAAAATAACAAATTAATCACATCTCAAAATCAGAGCAGCAGATGAAAAACACTCTCTGTTGAATTATATAGCTAACCACCAAAAGCCTGACAAAATGTGTGTTTTAATTTAATGCCTAATTGTCGACAATGTGGGGAACAACTGAATCTTAATCAGGAGGAAGTTCCATAGACATGGACCACCACAGAGAAGACTGTATCTTATGCCACTGTCCCATGGATCTTAGCCATTGACAGCATCATGAACAGGGCCTCCTATCTAGATCTTAAGTCATGGGCTGGAAGGTATAGGGGTCCTGTTAAGTACTTGGGTCCCAGGTTGTATAGGGCACCATTACTAACCCCTTGAATTGGGTCCAGTGACTAATGGGCAGACAGTGTAAAGTTCTCTGGATCTGTGTAATATTTATTTTATTTATTTATTTATTTATTTAATTACGCTTTTAAACCGCCCTATAGCAACAAGCTCTCAGGGCGGTGTACAGCAAAATAAAACCACATTTAAAAACAAACAAGTGTGGATTAAAACATACAATATAAAACTTATTTAAAAACAAAATTAAAATACGAATAAAATAAAAATACAGTTACAGTTAAGTTTAAAATAAAATTAAATTTAAGTTTAAAATGCCTGGGCGAAGAGGTAGGTTTTTACCTGGCGCCGAAAAGATAACAAAGAAGGCGCCAGGCGTATCTCATCTGGGAGGGCATTCCATAATTCGGGGGCCACCACTGAAAAGGCCCTAGATCTAATTGTTGTTCTCCGGGCCTCCCTATGGGTTGGGACCCGGAGAAGGGCCTTAGATGTCGAGCGCAGTGAACGGGTAGGTATATAGTGAGAGAGGCGTTCCATCAGATATTGCGGTCCGATGCCGTTAAGAGCTTTATAGGTAAGAACCAACACTTTGAATCTGGCCCGGAAACATATAGGTAGCCAGTGCAGTTGGGCCAGAATAGGTGTTATATGGTCGAATTTCTTCGTCCCAGTAAGAACTCTGGCCGCAGCATTCTGCACTAGCTGAAGTTTCCGAATCGTCTTCAAAGGTAACCCTACGTAGAGTGCATTACAGTAATCCAATCTAGAGGTTACCAGAGCGTGAATAACTGAGGCGAGGTTCTCCCTGTCCAGATAGGGTCGTAGTTGGGCTACCAGCTGAAGCTGGTAGAATGCATTCCGTGCCACCGAGGCTACCTGAGCCTCAAGTGACAGGAGCGGATCTAATAAGACCCCCAAACTGCGGACCTGCTCCTTTAGGGGGAGTGTAACCCCATCCAGGGCAGGTCTGACATCAACCACCTGGGCAGAGTACCCCCCCACCAACAGCATCTCAGTCTTGTCAGGATTGAGTTTCAGTTTATTAGCTCTCATCCAGTCCATTATCGCGGCCAGGCAGCGGTTCAGTACATTGACAGCCTCACCTGAAGAAGATGAAAAGGAGAAGTAGAGCTGCGTATCATCAGCATATTGCTGAGAACGCACTTCAAAACTCCTGATGACCTCACCCAGCGGCTTCATATAGATATTAAAGAGCATGGGGGACAGAACTGAACCCTGCGGGACCCCATATTGGAGTACCCAGGGACTCGAGTAATGCTCCCCAAGCATCACCTTCTGGAGGCGATTCCCAAGATAGGAGTGCAGCCACTGCCAAGCAGTGCCTCCAATTCCCAGGTCCGTGAGTCGCCCCAGAAGGATACCATGGTTGATGGTATCAAAAGCCACCGAGAGATCAAGGAGAACCAACAGAGTTACACTCCCTCTGTCTTTCTCCCGACAGAGGTCATCATACAGGGCGACCAAGGCCGTTTCTGTACCAAACCCCGGCCGAAAGCCCGATTGAAATGGGTCCAGATAATCAGTTTCATCCAAGAGAGCCTGGAGTTGGTGAGCGACCACGCGCTCTAGAACCTTGCCCAGGAATGGAACATTTGCTACCGGTCTATAGTTGTTAAAATTATCAGGGTCCAAGGAGGGCTTTTTTAGGAGCGGTCTCACCACTGCCTGTTTCAGGCAGAGTGGGACCACTCCCTCTCGTAAAGAGGCATTAATCACCTCCTTGGCCCAACCGGCTGTTCCATTCCTGCTAGCTTTTATTAGCCATGAGGGGCAAGGATCCAGAGCAGAAGTGGACGCCCGCACCTGTCCGAGCACCTTGTCCACATCCTCGAGCTGTACCAACTGAAACTCATCCAATAAAACCGGACAAGACTGTGTTCTGGACACCTCATTAGATTCAACTGCTACAATATTGGAGTCAAGGTCCCGGCGGATGTTAATGATCTTATCTTGGAAGTGCCTCGCAAACTCATTACAGCGGACTATCGATGGTTGTATTGCATCCGGAGGACCAGAGTGTAGAAGTCCCCGGACAACTTTATAAAGTTCTGCAGGGCAGTTACAAGATGACTGAATAGAGGCAGCAAAGTACTGCTTCTTTGCTACCCTCACCGCCTTCACATAACGTCTGGTAGAGGCCTTCACAAGAGCATAATTACAGCAGTCGGGAGTTCGCCTCCATTTGCACTCAAGCCGTCTCCTTTCTTGCTTCATCACTCTTAGCTCCGAGGTAAACCAAGGAGCCAATTGAGCTCTGCAACGGAGAGGGCGCACCGGGGCGATTGTGTCAACTGCCCGGGTCAATTCCGTATTCCACAGAGTGACCAGGGTTTCGACAGAATCGTCAGTTTTATCAGCCGGAAAATTCCCTAGAGCCCTTTGAAATCCCTCAGGATTCATTAGTCTCCGGGGACAGACCATCTTAATCGGTCCTCCACCCTTGCAGAGGGGAGAAGACAATGTGAGTCTAAATCTCAATAGGCAGTGATCTGTCCATGACAAAGGAATAGATGTAAGATTCCTCACTCCCAGATCACCATCCCCTAACCCAGTGGCAAAAATCAAGTCTAGAGTATGTCCTGACACATGCGTAGGGCCAGTAACAAATTGAGACAGCCCCATGGCTGTCATGGAGGCCATGAAGTCCTGAGCCGCTCCAGACAAAGCGGCCTCGGCATGGATGTTGAGATCCCCCAATACCAAAAGCTTGGGGGATCGCAACACCAAATCCGAGACCACCTCCGTCAGCTCAGTTAGGGAAGCTGTTAGGCAGCAGGGTGGACGGTACACCAACAGTATTCCCAGTCTGTCTCGCTGACCCAACGTTATGTGCAGACACTCCAGGCCATTAGCCACCTGGATAGGGTGCCTAATGAGGGGAATGGAACTTTTATAGACCACAGCGATTCCCCCTCCCCGACCCTCGGATCTACCCAGATGCTGGACCGAATATCCAGGTGGGCACAACTGGGAGAGATTAATACCTCCCAGATCGCTCACCCAGGTTTCGGTAATACATGCCAGATCGGCCGCCTCATCCATAATTAAATCATGGATGAGGGAGGTTTTATTATTTACCGATCTGGCATTAAGAAGCAGCAACTGGAGATCCCTTCTTATGATGATATGATAATGATATGATCCCTTCTTGCCAGATTTTATAACTGGTGGCAATGTTCTGCGCTAGCTGCAACCTCCAGACTGTCTTCAAGGGCAGCCCCATGTACAACACAGTGCAATAATCAAAATCTGAGCATTGGTCACTGATGCCAGTCTGTCCTGGTCCAGGAGCTGATGTAGCTGATGAGCCAGCCATAGCTGGATATAAGCACTCCACACCCCTGAGGCCACCTGGGCTTCCAGTGACAACTTCAAGCTGAGGAGTGCTCCCAAGCTAGGCACTTCCTTAAGAGGAATGCTACCCCATCCAGAACATCTCCCTAATTTCTGGACCTGGGAACTACTTATCCACAGCACCTCTGTCATCAGAGTTCAGCCTCGGTTTATATGATATCATATTAACCTTTGAGAATGGCTCATTTCACAGTGGGGCATAATGGTTAGTGCTGGAGTCATCAATGTAGTGCCCTCCAGATATTGTTGGACTGCAGCTCCCATCATCCCTGATCATTAGCCATGCTATCTGGGGCTGATGGGACTTGTAGTCCAACAATCTCTAGAGAGCATCATGTTGGCTACTCCTAGGTTAGAGTGCTGGGTCAAGACTGAGGAGACTCCGGTTCAGATCTCCACTCAGCTATGAAGCTTACTAGGTTATCTCAGGCTAGTCACACTCTCACCCTAAGCTATCTTACAGGCTTGTTGTGAGGATTAAATGGGAGGGGATCTATGATGACGATGATGATGATGTTGTTGTTGGCTACCCAAAGGTCTCCAAGCAACTTACAACATTCTTAAAACAAAAAGTAAATATACCATACCATAAAAACGGAACAATAAAACAACAACCGCCCCCCATATAGCCACGTAAAATGTTGGCAGCACACTAATACAACCAACCATCTCAGCCTATCAAATGCCTGGGAAAAAAGATGAGTCTTCACCCGGCATCAAAAAGATGTCAAGGAAGGCGCCAGGTGGACCTCACTGGGACACAAATTCCACAGGTAGGGAGCCACAACTAAAAAGGCCCTTTCTCTTGTCACTGTCCTCTGCGCCTCCCTCAGAGGGGAAACCTGGAGAGGGGCCTCAGAAGAAGAACTAAGGGGCCAGGTATGTCACCTTGAGCTGAAGAAATGTAGGGTATATAAAAATAATTATTCCATCCCCTCCCCAAATGATTGTGATACAACTGGTTTTTAACAGGTGGGCTCTTCTTTGTCAATCCAATGAGATCAAAGAATTACGTGACAATGATGGATCCAATCCAAGAAGCATATGGGAATGTGATGGGAAGCCTCCTGTTTCTTCCACCTTTGATAGCGGACGTATTCTGGTTTGCAGCTATCCTTGCTTCTTTAGGTAACTAATCTTTTGCTTCATTGTCTTAAAGAATGAAACTTAAATATAGCCACTATGAAGTCAAGACAGTGGAGACAGGGCTTGCATCATTGGTGGCTGGTGCCCATTGGGACTAGTGGGGCGGAAAGCAGGGAGCCCAAGCGTAGGTGGAGCCAGAGCCAATTATAGGTGGAGCCAACTTCGAGTTTTGTCCCTGTTCTCCTCCCTTCTGAGTTCTACAAGGCACAACACAGAGAGACTAAGGAGAAGGAGGGTGACAGGCAGGGCCACACCCTGGTCTAGCTGGAAGTAAGAAGGCATGGAGGAGGGGCTAGCTGAGGTTGGTGGGGCAGTGCTCCAGTCGCCCAGTTGAACGAGCCTCCACTGCCTTTCATCCGATCAGTGATTTATTGATCTCTGAAGGCATTTTCAGACATGACGAGTTCTTTTATTATGGTGCAGGAATCTTTGCAGCTGACATTCCCACTCCATCTGACTTAACATTTCTACAGCTGTGAAAAGTGAGAGGCGGAAGATAGGTGAAGTGATTTGCCCTAAATCAGGGATGAGCCACCTCAGGCCTGGGAGCAAATGTGGCCCTCCCGGCCTCTCTATCTGACCCTTGGGTCTCTCCCAGGCCACACCCCATCTTAAGCTACATCCCTCACCAGCCCTACTTCATACCCTCCCTGGAGTACAATCAGAATTGATAGTGGCTGCACATCTGAAAGTGCTGATTATGTCTAGAACAATCTTCACCAGCCTGTAGTCCTCCAGATGCTTTGGACTACTACTCCTGTAAGCCCCAGCCAGTATGGCCAGTTGTCACAGTCTGATGATTAGAATTGTAGTCTAGCAACATCTTGTAAGACAGCAAGTTGCAGAGGGCTGGTCAGTGTTTATGCTTGTATTTCTAAAGAAATGATACTTTCACATGTGCTGTGCACTAATACAGATGTGGGGAACCTTTGGTCTTCCAGATTTTCCTGTACTATAATATCCCTAGCCATTGGGAATGCTTGCTGGGGCTAATGGGAGTTGTAGTTTGTCAATATCTGGGGGGCCAAAAGTTCCCCACCCCTGTGCTAGCATAATTATGTAAGGGAAATTGTATAGCACTATATTTTCTGCTGTAGCTCAAATTGTCCTTTCTTCATAGGAGCAACCATGAAGGTCATTTTGGATATCCAGGATTATTTAGCCATCATTCTCTCTGCATGCACAGTTATACTCTATACTTTGTTAGGAGGTCTGTATTCAGTTGCATATACAGATGTAATACAACTGGCCTTTATAACGGTCAGTCTGGTAAGTCCTAATATTACTATTTTACAACTCTCTTGAAATATTCGATTGCTTAAGAATTCAGAACTACATTCAACACACATGGGGTGTGGTTTGAATCTCTGTGGGGCTTTGATGGGTATAAAAGGCTAGGACAGGCCCATTCAATTTCTGACTTGTGCTAGAAATCAGGATGGATGCTCAATAAACAGGTTGGCCAGTACTGGTCCTCACCATTCCCAGGTCGTCTCTCAGTGATGGACCAAGTACAGCTCTGTTTAGCTTCACTAAGGTCACTGCATCATGAGGAGGGGTCATAGCTCAGTGGCAGCACACACAAATGGTCCCAGGTTCAAACTCCAGCGTCCGCAAGTAGGGTTGGAAAAAAGCTTCTTGTCTGAAACCCTGGAGAGACACTGCCAATCAGTGTAGACAACACTGGGCTAGATGGACCAATGGTCTGACTCAGTGTAAGGCAGCTTCCTATGTGCCTTTAGACTGTGGTCTGAGATCCATGTTTTGGGACTTTTGACTCCTAGCGCATGTTCCTACATTGGCTTCAGCAACAAAGCTATAAATAGCAGCCATGACCCACGGATGGGTGAGGCCAACAACCAGGCCCTAAACATAATGCAATTGGTAAACATTTGGGCACCACTAGGGATGGAGGAGAAATCAGTTCAGTACACATTTAAAGGTGAATCTAGCACTTTCCAAAACAATACACTGTGGACCAAAACACAGCCATCCTTTGAAATTCTTTGAATTTTGCAGTGCACTATTCCAACCAAGTAATGTGGACAAAAATGCATATAGTGGGGTAAGGTGTGCATAGAAATGCATGTATCAAGAAAACATCATACAAAAATGCAGTATCTTGGGAGAAATTGCTTTGCTAAAATATGTATATTAGGCAAAATTGCATACAAAAATGTATAATTTAGGAGAAAATCGCTGATAAATTTTTGTAAGGACTTTTAAAAAAATTGAAAATTGATGTTGAAATGTGGAGAACTGATCTTAAGATTGGAAGAAAGAGAAAGGGAGAGAAAGTGAAATGGGCAGATTTACCCATCTCCAGATACCACTTAGGTCAGTGTGGAAGTGCATAGAGTATTTTGCAAGGCAGAAGTCGAGGCTGGTATTCTTGAGGGAATGTGATAGAGAAAGCATTGAAATAATTCTGATATTTCTGTTTTTACTGCAAGTGGATCTGTATCCCATTCGCTATCATGAACTCTGCAACAGAAAGCATATCCTACACTGCTGCCTCCAACTCATTCCAAGCACCTTGGATTGGAAAAGTAGAGATGCAGTATGTTGGAAGGTGGCTGGATGACTTCTTATATTTGGTAAGAAGCAAGTGGACAGGAAATTTGTGCTTGCCACACCACTTTTTTTCTGGCCAGACCATAGGAATGATTGTATTAGATGAGATGGGGAAATGTCTGCTATGTCTGCGGAGGGAAAACGTCTGTTTACAGGCACAGTCTGAATCCAAACTGCTAACAGATTTCGAAGGAGCTCACTACAATTCAATTTGTATGTTTTTATTTTTTACGTCGCCCAGAGCGGCTGGACAGCCAGCCAGATGGGCGACTAATAAATTTAATAAATAAATAATAAAATAAAATTTGAACGTTGTCAGGTGGGTGGCCCCACCATCTGTTGAGGATGGTCCATGAAGGGTGGGGGAATTAAGCATCTAGCCTGCTGTCCAGATCCAGTTCCCTACTCCTGTTGTAGAAAGCCAGTATGGTATAGTAGTTAAGGTGCTGGACTAAGACCTGGGAGACCAGGGTTCGAATCCCCACATAGCCATGAAGCTCACTGGGTGACCTTGGGCCAGTCACTGCCTCTTAGCCTCATGAAAACCTTATTCATAGGGTTGCCATAAGTCGGAATACACACGCACACACACCTGTCGTAAAGGATATATCTGTCTTTGTGTTAACACAGAGGTGGGTGTTCTGTGCAATGGCGCTATTTTGTGGACAAAAGTCCCCCCTGGAATACAGCAGGCACCAACATTGATGTGTTCCCCAAATTTATGTACCTCTGGAGCAGATTTTGGGGAAACATGGGCAGCTGCCTTATACTGAGTAAGAGCCATTGGTCCCTCTAGCTCAGTATTGCCTACACTGGCTGGCATCACCTCTTGAGGGTTTCAGACAGGAGCCTCTCCCAGACCTACCTAGAAAGGCTGGGGATTGAAACATGCTGCATGCAAGGCAGATGCTCTACCTCTCAGCTATGGCCCTTCCCCAAACCCTGGAGAGCCTCTGCCAGTCAATGTAGGCAATACTGAGCCAGATAGACCAATGGTCAGACTCTGCATATGGCAGCTTTCTATGTTCCTAAAAAGTGCTGGGCTAGATTAACCTTTTGGCCTGGCTGAGCCAGGTGTACATTCTTAAGACTCTGCTTATCTTCCAGGTTCTGGGGGGTATCCCGTGGCAAACCTATTTCCAGCGAGTCCTCTCGGCTTCTTCTTCAAGAGAAGGCAGGCTCATCTCCTATCTTTCCGGAGTTGGGTGCTTTGTCATGGCTATCCCTTCTGTCCTCATTGGCGCTGTTGCTGCCTCCACAGGTAAATCTGCTTGATGAGCAATAACAAATAGGAAAGGTTGACAATAGCAGGGAAATCTGCCCCAGAGGGCCTCCCAGAGGAGAGGAGAGGATGGGTGTGACATCCCCGGAGGTCCTTAAGAGAGCCCTTACCCTCTCTCTCTGTATCCTGGCACCCCCTGGCAGTCACTAAGAAGATCAATTAACCTGGGCATCTAAATGCCCCACCTTTTATACCGGTATTAAACCTGCAATTTAATATCCCCAATGGATAGTTAACTGACACCACCTACTGAACATAGACCAGTAGGGCTCTACTGTAGTTTGGCTAAAAGGCCCAAGGCAAGGATACAGAACACGGAACTGCCATAAAATAAACAATAAAAAGTTGCTTCTAACTTCTAAACTTGCCTTACTTACTAATACAGACAGGAAGCTTCTCTTAGGTGTTGCAGGCCTAGGGTAGCCTAAAACCAGCAGACTTTCCTTCTTCCTTCCTGGAAGATGACTACCATCGACTTCAGGTGGCTTTACCCAGCTGACTCCAATTGAAGACCCTGAGGACAGGACCTGGCTAAACCTTTATAGACCTTTGCCTGTGAAATTGACCAGGGGCGTCACTACTGGGGTGCGGAGGATGCGGCCCGCACCCGGGTGTCACCATGAGGGGAGGTGACACCCAGAGCCACCCTGCCCCGCGCCGTTGCCCGGCAAGGCTGCTCCAACTCCTTGGAGGCGGGCGAGCGGGCAGGCGAGACCGGGAGCAGCGTCGGCAGGGCAAGGGAGGCGCACCGGCATTCCCAGGCCTTCTCCAGCTGGGTGCCCCTCCGACGCACACCCTCCCAGGGGCATGGACAGGGTGGCTGGTCTTGAGTGTGCACGCACATGCATGCGCACACACAAGTCCAGCCACCTTGTCCATGCCCCTGGGAGGTCGCGCACCGGAGGTCCGCACCCCCCCACACTCCCGCTAGTGACGCCGCTGAAATTGACACAGTTGCTTACACTGCATCAGGATGCTGTCAGGGATGAAACAAGGGTCACGAAGGTCAACCTTGGTTGCTCATTTAAGACAGACGGCTGAGGAAGGGTAGCAGGACTCCAGAAGAACCACTGTGGTCTTGGGGTGCAACAGAAGATCAACTTAAACATTTAATGCAGGGATACCCAAACTTTAGTCCACAGACCACCTGTGGTCCATGAGCTTCATTCAGGTGGTCTGTGGCGTGTCTGTAACAATGCAATTAAAAACCATAAAGCATCTAGCATAGTACATCACAATTGCAACAACAGGCAAGAAGATCATTAAGTGGTCCTCCAAGACTCTCAGCAATTTTCAAGAGGTCCATGGAGAAAAAAAGTTGGAGAACCACTGATTTAATGCATTTCCTAAAATTTAACCTTAACCTTCCCAACTCTCCGTGACAACGGGAAAGTTCTATTTCACAAACAGAAGTCTCTTGCGCTAGCAGAATAGGAATACTGGATACCACTCACTATTACCAAGGTGCTTCCCTCCTTAAAGACCCTCTTGGATGTTAAGATTGGCAGAGGGGGCCTTAGTAGTTCTGGCCCCCTCCAAATCAGCTTTAATTAAAGCTCCAAATCAGCTTGACTTGCACAACCTGAATTTGCTGGTACATCCCACCTGCAATTAGTGACAATCTGAAAGTGTCCTTTGCCGCCTCTACACACCTCTCTTCCCTGAGGAGAAATCTCTGAGGGCAGATTTTAAAAAAAGGTTCAACCGCCTTTCTAAAAGGCAAGCAAATAATTCCTCAGTTTCAAGGAGAAGGGTTTTCACAGTTTCAGGCCCCTTGCTGTAGATATTGGGGGTTAATCTGGATGTATCTCACAGAGAGCGATAATATTAAACTATCAATGCTTCCTTTAGTAGCTGCTTTTAATGTCTCTCTAAAGATAATTGTTTGGGGTTTTTTTATGTTTCCCAGAACGCATGCTGAGGCTTGTCCCGGGGTGCCAAAGGCACACCAATCTCACACAGGGACAGCCTAACAGCCACGGGTGGGAGTGATTCCCTTTCTTTCAAGCGCCTATTCCTCCCTTCGTTTAGGGAAACACCGCCCCTTCTCCACCTCCACACTTAACATGCTAATGTGTGGACGCAGCAACAAGGAAACACTGATAGTAATAAATGCACATGCGTGTGAATGCTACAGCCAATTTATTCGTAGCGAGGGCGGAAGTATGTGAACTGTCAGAATCAATCACGATGGAAAAAGCAGCATTTTTAATGTGGATCTAGGCTCATATGTGAACCAGCCCTGTGATTCTATTAATGGATATTCAGAGGTGACAGAACACAGCTATTGTGGCCAGTAGCCACTGATAGCCTTATCTTCCATGAATTTGGCAAATCCTCTTCTAAAGTTCTCAACTCTTAGAGAATTGGGGTGAGTGCAATACCTGCTTCTAGAAGATGTATTGCATGGATAGATGTTAGTAACCAAAGCAGGGCATGATTTGTTGTACAAACATGCATCAAACATGGCACAAGGTTTGATATAAGGAGGGGTGGGGTGGGGACAGAACTTGGAAGTAACTAGTTACAAGTAATGAATTACTTGTAATTCATTACTTTTTTGAGTAACGAGTGGGTAATTCCTTTACATTTTGATTGTAATAGAACTAGGAGTAATTTTACTACTTTTGTGGAGTAATTGTAACGTTTCCAGAATTACTTTTGGGCATTACTTGGGGGGGAGCAGGGGAAGTCTTCTGCTCCTCTGATCTGTGGATGAAAATCATGTGCCTCAAACTGGGCTTCTGTGCAGTGTTGCTCTTTCCTCATGCTCTGTGGATGGGTAGGAGGCGATGAGGGAGGAGGCGGAGAGTGAGACGGGGTGGAGTGGAGAAAACAATTGTTTTTAAAAATGGATAGTGGTGGTGAAGAATGAAGTGGAGGGAAGAAGGATCCGGAGGTCAAGAACATGGATAAAGGAGGAGAAGGAGGCAGCAGCAGAATGGAGATAAAGAACTGTGGAGGTGAAAGATGACAACGTATGTGTGTGTGTGCGTGTGCATGTGTGTGAGAATACTGTGTTTGCACTTGGCACACAAAGTGGCGTCCCCCACCCTCTCTGGCTACTGTGCTGCATTTGTAGTATTTTAACTTTTTTGCATCTCAGGGGAAAATGTTTGCTTGAGTGAGTGTCCCTTAGTTGGTGGCAGGGCAGGGTCTGGGAGGTGGTTAAGAGAGAGAAATTATGCTGGCTGGCTGAGTGAGGGGGTTGCACTTGGTTTGACGTGTAAAGATCTGAGTAGTGGCCTCTGCCTCCCTCCCCACCACCCTTACCAGCAGAGAGACCACCATTGCTATCTTATGAATAAAAATAATTATTCTACTACCTCTGTATGTGTTTGTTTATTTTTAATGTTGTTTTAGGCTACTTAGATGTGCAGCAGCCAAGGCCAGCACCTTGTAGGTGTTTTTTTAAAGTAACTGAAATGTAATTGTAGTGATTACTTTGGAGGAAAAGTAAAGTAATCAGTTATTTTCAGAGCAATTGTAATTGTAACGGTAATTACTACTTTTTTGGGCCATGTAACTGTAACTGTAATTTATTGCTTTTTAAAAATAATATTCCAAGCTCTGGGTGGGGAACTATGGCCCTCAAACTCCCATTAGTTCCAGCCAGCATAGCCAATTGTCAAGGATCATGGGAATTTAGTCCAGCCCCATCCGGAGGACCACAACCTCCCTATCCATGCTATAGGGGTAGAGTAGCTGCAGCCTCAGGTGATGAATTTTAGGGATTCCAAATTTTGTTCAAAGACATGCTGGCCCCAGCCTAACCTAACCAGTTTAGTTCCTGTTGGCAGCAGTGACAGAGAAAACTTCCTGTTTCTCAGCATTAGGGGTGGGATCTGTTGGCTGTTGCCAGTTCAAAAGCATTCTGTCAACCTAACAGGCCAGTATCGATTTGAGTTCATTTTTTGTCGGTTTGTGTTACTGATCTGGTTTTTTTCCTTGCAAAAATATTAATATTAATATTGATCATTTTAAAGTTTCTCCTTTCAAAATATCAATATTGAAAACTTTTTTGAATGGAGATATCAATAAATGAAAGGAAATGTAGATAAAAATTTTGTTCTTAATATTTTAGAGGCAATTTTAAAAAAATCTGTTTTCAAAAATAGCCACGGAAAATCACTACATAAAAATCTGATCCAGAACAATAGAGAATAAGCAAATTAATGGAAAATTTGGTACCAAATCTACATTGGGCAGAATTCTAGCATATCCTTACTCTGCATACATTAACTCTTATGTTGAAATCTGAGCATGCCTTTTAACATAGATTATTCTTCTCTATTTCCTTTCTGAGACTGGAACCAGACTGACTATGGCCTACCCAGTCCCAATGACAGAGGAGAGTCTGCCCTCATACTTCCATTAGTTCTCCACCATCTCTGTCCACTGTATATCTCCATCGGGGGCTTGGGTGCCTTGGCTGCTGCTGTGATGTCTTCTGGGGATTCCGCCTTGCTTTCTGCCAGCTCCATGTTTGCTCACAACATCTATAGGAAAGTTCTTCGGACAAAGGTGAGCTATTGACTACTAATGTTGGCATCGATGGGTGTCATGGCTGGGAGTCCACAGAGCAAGGCAGGCCAGGTGTTAAAGAACCACAGAGAGCTCCAAGTGAGCAACTTGCTCCAACAAAGGTCGAAAGCAAACTGAGCCTTTTTAAGCCACTGCCCCCACACTACCTCTCCCAGACTCCATCCCCTTGTGGAGAACTTATATTTCGTATAGGGTGTCAGGGATCTCCAGGTCCCTCAACTCACTTCACGTACACATAGGCTTCCTTAACTCTCCACTGCCACCAATTCACATAGAATATTTTTTAACCCTCCTTAGGCATGAGATGGACACAAAGACTGAAAGACAGGATAAATCTTAAAACTATATGTTGTAGGTTTATTAAAGGGGTAATATTTACAAAGGGGAATACTGATAGTTATTTTGGGACGTTCAAGGTGCTTGCTGATGGGTTCTAAAGACTCCAGAGGCACCATTGCTAACCCCACCCTCTAAGAGGCTCTCCCCTCAGGCCAATTTCCCAAAACCTCCACCCCAGCCAATTACTCCTAGTCCAGCTACTGGAGCCAATCTGCCTCCGTGCCCCAACTCCTCTGAGTTGCATTCCCGGATGCTTGGATAGTTTAGCCAGCATTAAAAAAACCTTTGGGTCACTTCCCTCTGGTAAGGCCAGTAGTGTAGTGGCAAATTCAAAAGTGCAGGGTCCCTTCATGATAGTCACAGCCATGCCCCCTCACAACCACAGCCCCTTTCCACTTCTCCGTGTCACCTCTGAGTCCACACTCCACTACATCCCTAGGAGCTAATCAGCATGAAAGGGGAAACTGTGTATTAGCTACTGAGAAGAGTCTTCTCAGTGGCAGACTCATCTCCTTTCATGGCTAACATGCTCCCTTTTCACGATGATTGGCTCATACATGGGGCATTGGTTGGGACCCTGCTCCCCAAAAAGTAAGGGGTGTAAAACCCCACTCTGTGACTCCAGACAATTACACCCCTGGATAAGACCTTTTTCTAGTTCTTTAAATGTATGATCTGTGTGCAGCCTTGATTGCTGCTGGACTCTGGAACTATGATAACAGGGGGGATTTTTTCCAATTAAATGCTAGCTTCAGATGGGGGATTTTCCTCAGGACCGCAGCAGGAGAAGAAAAGCTTAAATCCCCTCTCCATGCCTGCTTGGATCCTGTCGATGATTCCTTACCCCACCCCGTAAAATCTGCATGTTAAAAAACCTGCATGTTAAATGCAAAGTCAGACTAGTTTGTCCCTTTCAATCGGCAAGAGAAGAAGAAGAGAGAAGACAAAAGGTCACAACGAAAATATGTATCCGAGAACACAATGACATGTATTAGTAAGAAGCCAGCAGTTAGACAGAGTTAAGCTATAAAAATGATAACAGGAAATGGATTTGTAGTTTTTCATAAAAGATATCACAAGACTCATCTCATTATCTTGTTAGCTGAAATAAATGCATCCTGTTCTTGGGGTTTGTGGTAAGCAATTAATTTTACCAGCAAAAGAGTATCCTGTAGGTTTTTAAAAAGCCATTATTAAACTAAGGGGGGGGGGGGTTACTGGGAGTTTCCACTGTCTGACAAATACCAGTAACAATCTATTCAAGGCCAACTTAAATCCAAGAAAGACAAGGTTTTGTTTTTAACCAAAGTTAGCTTAGTAAAAAAGAACCAGCACAGTTAGTGTGTTGGACTAGGACCTGGGAGACCAGGGTTCAAATCCTGAGTCAGCCATGAAGCTTGATGGGTGGCCTTGACCAGTCACTGTCTCTCAGCCTAATCTACCTCAAAGGGTTGTTGTTAGGATAAAATGGGGAGGAGGGGAAGAACCACCTACACCACCTTGAGCTCCTTGGAGGAAAGGTGGGTGATAAATGTCGTAATAAATAAATAGTAAAATAAAATCCTCTCTCTCCCCCTTCCTCTTTTTTCAGGCAACAGAGAATGATGTACTTTGGGCAATGAGAGCGTCCATGGTGGCCTTTGGAGCAGTGTCAGCAGCCCTGGCTTTTTACTCCCATTCCATTTATGACCTTTGGTTTCTTGGGGGAGAGCTAGTGTATGCCCTCCTCTTTCCCCAGCTATGCTGCGTCCTCTTCATTCCCAGCACCAACACCTATGGTTCAGCTGCTGGGTTCCTGTTTGGGCTCCTGCTGCGCCTACTAGCAGGGGAGCCCTCCCTGAAAATCCCCCCAGTCATCCATTACCCAGGATGCTTTCTTGTAGATGGGGCCTACATTCAGCTGTTCCCATTTAAGATAGTCACAATGCTGGCCACCCTGTTGACAATAGTCTCAGTTTCATATCTGGCAGCCTTTCTGTTTAAGGCAAACATCCTTCCCAGCAAATGGGATGTTTGTAAAATAATGAAAGATGACAGAGTGCTCATTTCCTTAGCTCAGAAAGAAAAAAGAGATGAATGCACAAAAACAGAAGAACTGTGAGCAAATGGAAGGAAAATTGCAATGGTATATGATACAGCCACGAGAGTTTGCATTTTGACAAATTTGTAGGGCAGTCCAATATCTCAGAGAGGAGGTCAGGTCTCCTGCTCCCCTGGTGCATTCACTATAGCTGCCCAATTTCCCTGCTTTTAAAAGTTTGATAGAAATATCTGTGGGCTATAGGTATGTTCTTAAACCGCAAGGTTTTTTGCCTATTAGTGAATTATTATTATTATTATTTTAAGAGGGCCTTTTCAGTTGTGGCTCCCTGTCTATGGAATATACTCTCCGGCGAGGTCTGCCTGTTACTTTCATTGACATCTTTTGGCGCCATGTGAAGACTTTTTCCCAGGAAGTTGATAGACTGTGATGATGTTGTTTTGTTGTTAGTATGCTGCCAAAGCTTCCTGTGGCTATATGGGGGTTGTTGTTGTTGCTTTATTGTTTTTTTTTATAGTGTGTTGTGTTTATTTTTGTTTTTAAGAATGTTGTAAGTTGCTTGAAGATCTTCTGGTAACAAGCAACTAACAAATCTAAATCACATTTCACCTATGATCATAGATGGTGCAAGCCTCCTTGCACCCATAGCTCTTTGAGTGAGGCCGTGTTCCATGCCTTGCACCTTTTTGGAAGTTTGGTTCATAGTCACAAGAAGCAAGGCCTTCCCTGTTGTGGCACCACTATTAACATATTCCTCCTTTCCCAGTCCCACTGAGTCAATGTTTGTTTGAACTCTTTCCAGACAACGTGAAGCTGTTCCTGTTCCCAAAAAGCCTTTGAAGCAGTTTAATCTACTTATGCATTTGCTGCGGTTATGAATTTGTTGTTCTTTGATGATTTATTGTGTGGAGTGCCTTGATTGCTTGCTTGCTTTTGTTGAACTTGTAACCCTCCTTCAGTTTATGTAATGGAAAAAGTCCATGCAGACATATATAAAGGACTGTCAACAGTAGGGAGGCTATGTGTCCTAATTTATAGACGACAGTCCTCTATTTGAAGGTGTCCTCGGTTTGCTGCCAGTTTAAAGATAAACAACCCTAAGAAGGGAGGGGGGGGCTTGATGTTGCCCATCTAGAGTTAGCATCTGATAGCAGACTGACCTGGTACACAGGTCACCTGGTTATAGCCTTCCCTACTACGGAGAGATGTAATGGGTGGTATTCAATGCTAGTCATAAAAGTAGACCCATTGAATTTAATAGACGTGACTAACTTAGGTTCATTAATTTCAATGGGTCTACTCTGAGTAGAACTTAGCTGAACACAACCCATTATATTTCTACTTAAATTATAATAATTTCCAAATGGGCAACTATAATATAAATTATATAGATATAATATTAATATAATATATATATATATATATATATATATATATATATATATTAATTAATCTAACTATTTTGTTCTCTTTTCTGGTGATGCATTCTCTCTCTTTCACTGGCAAACATAAGTGGCCACATATGCTGAACTATATAATTAATCAAAATTGGAAGTGTAAGCTTCTGCTCTCCTCATGCCTGTACTGGAGGAGAGTGGGGGATCTTATGAGTCTGCGGGGGAGAGGCTTGTTGGGGATGCATTTTCCTTTTTCTGGCAATGCATGAATCCTGAGCAACAGCCACAATAGCACAGTTGAGCCACCAAGTCTCTGAATATCAGCTGCCCGAGCAGAAGCAATAGGAGGGAGAGAGTTATTGCCTTCCTGCCTTCCTTTTTGCGATCCCCAGAGTCATCTGGAATCAGTATACTGGACTAGATGGACCTTTGTTCGCCTCATCTAGTAATCATTTTTTTCCTAATTGTATTAATAAATACATGATCAAACATGTGAGACTTGCTTTAATGGTTTGACTACCTCGTACTGTGCCTCACTTTTAATTACTTTGTTTTATGTTGTTCTGTGCATTTTATTATTATTTGTAAGTTGCTTTGAGACACCTGTGTAAAGAGACAAAAAAGCTTAAGAAAGTAAGAAGAGCCTGCTGGATCAGGCCAGCGGCCCATCTAGTCCAGCATCCTGTTCTCACAGGGGCCAGCCAGATGCCCATGGGAATCCCTTAGGCAGGACCTGAGTGTAAGAGCACGCTCCCCTCCTGCAGTTTCCAGCAACTGGTGTTAAGAAGCATGGTGCCTCTGACCATGGTGGCAGATTATTAAGCTTAATAATCAACAACAAAGAAATCTTGCAGTGTGGAGTGTTTCTGTTCAGTGTGCCAGCCAGCCAGCCACACCCTTTACCAGGATACTCCATTCCATTACTATCTCCATTCTTTGCCCGCAACAGTTAGTCATCATTCTATGCCCACTGAGTATGCTGATAGTCACGTTAGCTATGTACTACCTCCAGCATTGGAAGCAGTATGCCTCTGAATAAGAATGACAATTGGGGAGAGCACTGTGGCACTCATAACCTGCTTGTAGTCCTCTCATAGATTGTTCACTGTGAGAACAGGATGCTGGACTAGACAGAGCTTTGGTCTAATCCAGCAGGACTCTTCATTGGTCTATTTTGGAGGTTCCCTTTAGGATTTTTCTAGAGGTTTTTCTGCAAACCTTAGGGTTCCACCAAACTGATAACATCTCCGTCTTGTTTTTTGATGTTGCTGCTGTGACTGTATAAGGATCCACAATCAGAAAATGAGCTTGGTGTTCGTATATATGCTATAGGATAAGCTGCTTCCATCAGTTCTATTGCCATGCCTTTCCCAGGGTTTGTCCGCATGTGAGCATTATCTCACTGCAATACATTCCTTGTATCTTTGAATTTGGTTAGAGTGGTCTACACAGGGGTCTCAATTTTTGCTGCAAAGCTGGTGTGCTCCAGCCATACCAGTGGGCATTCCAGTGTGTTGGATTAATCCCAATGTTTGTTTGTGGCTCTGCCTTCTAATTTGATAATCCCACTCCCTCCATTTGCGAACAAACTGGGCATCTGCGACACTGTTTGACCTGGGTGACAGAGCCTTTTTTAAAATAAAACTGTTTCTTCCCAGGAAGGAAATATGCAATTGTGCACTTCTGGAGCAATGAGAAAAAAGAGCAGAATGTCCAGATTCTCCATTGTTTATTTTCTGGATATCTAGAAATCTGCACATCCTTAAAACTGATGTTGCAAATGTAGAAATGTTTAATGTTTATGCATTGGGTTTTTCCCCACAAATCTGAGGGATCAAAAGGGGGGGGAAGGAAAAAAAGGGGAGGATTAAAAAATATCTAAGGCTATGCTTCTCCATTCAGGAGCATGCTGGAAATAGTTACAAACATGGCTGGGGAAAAAAATGAAAGCATGAAGGAAGTAGTGGGTGTGGAAAGGGGAGTAGCCGAAAGTGATGACTGATCAACCCACCCAAAAACTCTGGAATTCCAAGTCAAGCAATGTGGAGTCTGATTTTCCCCAACAATAGATTATCTATATATGGAGTAAACCCAAATTTACAAGAAAAAAGCATCAAGACTGGTGTTGTTTGATGATAGTTCCAATTAAATGGAAATGCAAACAGCTGCAAACATACAGTAAACTTCCACTGGAAGGATGGGGTCACTTGGTACTCCAGAGACCTTTTTTGTTTTGTCACCACAGGTGGGCTTGACACTACCAAAGCACCTTGAGCCAAAAAACAGAGGAGGTAAAAAATTTCTGAGCAGTACACATTGGCTCCTTCTCCATTCATACTAAGTATACTCTCTGTTAATTATTATTCACTGGAATCAGATGTGGCTTCATAGGGTCGTCATAAGTCATAGTTGACTTGGAGGCACATAACAACAACAACAGATGTGGACCCCACATTAAATGTTGCATAGAAAAATGTGTATATCAAGAGAAATTTGCACTAATTTGCTGATACATTTTCATGAGGATTTTTTTAATGCAAACTGATGTGGAATGAGGAGAATTTAATTTAAGAATGGAAAAATAGAAATTGAGAGAAACAGAAACTGACGGATTTATCCATATATTCCTGGTGAGTGCTATTGCACTTTTGTCTTGCTTGTGGTCTTCACATAGGCATACAGTTGGCCACTGTGGGAAACAGAATTCTGGACTAGATAAGATTGACCAGTGGTCTTCATGGCTGAGTGTGGAGACTTAATCTCAGGCCTCCTGGTTCTCTTTTGGCACTCTAACCACTGTACCACACTGACCCTCAATCATGTGACTTAAAAAAATCTTTTAAAGATTGCCATGCTCATATTCCAGTATCAATGAAGGGTGAGGGAATTGATTCCTGACTACATTTTACTGTGCCAGTTTTAAATAAAAAGGGGTGGGAAAGAAGCACCTAGTTTCTAGAAATGTTTACTCAGAAGTAAGTCCAGTTCAGTTCAGTTTACTCAGAAGTAGGACTGTGTACACACCATGTATATTAAAGCACATTTAAAGAACCCCCCCCACAAAAATACCCCTTACTGATCTACCTTTCACGGCACCCTTAAAAAAACTACAGTTCCCAGCATTCTTTGGGGGTGGGAATGAATGCTATAAATGCAGGGGTAGCCAACATGGTGCCGCATCATCCATGGTTGGCGATGGAAGTCAGACAACAACTGCCATTATCCACATCCATGAACCATGCTAGCAACGGCTGATGGGAGCTGTAGTCTAGCAACATCTGGAGGACACCCATTTTGGCTACCCCGGCATAAGTCCAGTTTAGTCAGTGTAACAGCCAGAACAGAAACCAACAGAATTATCCATCACCCCTCGTCACGTTGCGGAGCCGGCTGAGAGGCTCATTTCCTGGAATGAATATTACATTGCTCTGTTCTGTTTTCGTATCTCCTTTCCCTCTCTCCCTCAGCCAACTGTATAACTAAATCAATATACCCGAGGAAGTTTTTTTAATATATATATATATATATATATCTCATTTATTTATTTATTTTAAGGGCGTGTGTGAGCTGAGGCAAAAGGCCAAGACTCCGTCACACAGTTCATTGGCTTTCTGTGAGGGAAGTGTGAGGGAACACTGTGCTCCTGACGACGCCAGCTTCGCGCACGCAGACTATCCTCAGGAATTTAATTGTTTGCTGCTTGCAAGAGCAGCGGATGGAAGAGGAGGAGAGGGAAGGTCAAGATTCCCCGCTCGTCCCACCTCACTTCGGACATGGGGCTCTCCAGACACTTGCGTAAATGAAGACCGGCAAGCGTTTCCTTCTTTCTGATGAGGCCTCTCGACTGTCTGCGGAGGTGCAGACGAGATACACGACTAGGGATTGTGATTCTCTGCCTGACTGCTGGCTGGGCTCTCCAGAGTAAGTGCCTCCCCCCTCCTCTGCAACCCCGCTTGCTTCCTTCATTCAACCCAGGCTGTGGCACCAGAGTGCTGTTGCATTCCGGTCTTGCTTGCGGGCTTCCCGTAGGCATCTGGTTGGCCACTGCTTTCCACACCTTGCCTCCTTTATTGTGAAGTGTAGGCTTTTTCCTGGGGCACGTGCCAAAATGGCCACAGTAGGCACAACAGGTCATAAGACCTGTTCACTAGGAGATTTGGGCTTGGCCTGAAAAGGAACTCAGCCTGGCACTTGTGCTCTCTCTCTCTCTCTCTCTTTGCTAACTAGAAAAATCCTTTGAGCATCTGGCGGAGGATGCTGTCCTATTGCCAGTGCTGAAGTAAGATTCCATCTCCAGTCTGGTTGATACCTGCGTGTGGAAGGGAAGAGGAATCTCTTCCACCTCAAGCATCAAAATGCCCTTTCTGGAGCTGAATCACCCATGTGTGTTCATAACTCAGACATGTAGGAAGCTGCCTTATACCAGGTCATCTATGTGCCCCTTTAGCCCAGACTTCCTCAATTTGGTGCCCTCCAGGGACTTTAATGGCCATCAGCCCCAACCAGCACGGCCAATGGTCACGGATGATGAGATTTGTAGTCCAGAATATCTGAAGGGCATCTGGTTGGGGAAGGGTGATCTAGCCTACTGTCTGCTCTGATAGGCAGCAGCTCTCCAAGGTCTCATGGAGAAAGAGGTCTTTTGCATCTCCTGTCTCCTTTTTAGTGCGAGATACCAGGGACTGAGCCTGCGACTTTCTGCATGCAAAGCATGTGTTCTACCGCTGAGCTAAAGCCATTCCCCAATAATTTGACAACTCCATTTATTTTACTTATAAAAGTAGATAGATACCTACCTTTCGCAAAACATCAGGATGGTGTACAGCAACATAAAAACATTTAAAAATAATAAAACAAAGCAACCATTAAAATGACTGGCTACTCAAAAATGTTTTTAAGTAGCTGCATAGGCTGTTGGCACAAAAAAGTCTTCCAGAGATACCTGAAAGTCAAAAATGAGGATGCCTGCTGAATCTCAACTGGAGAAGCTGTTCTAAAGCATGGGACTGGAGACCCTAAATGCCCAATTTCTGATTGAGGCCAGTCAGGCCTCTGTAACATGGGGGACAACTAACTAACATGGGCTGGGATATAAGGAGTCAAGAGGTCCTTAAAATATCCTGGACCATGGCATCCACTGGTGACTTTCACATATGAATAAGTCATTGCGGATCCAAATCTGCAGAGAAAGGGTAATATCCAAATGCACTCATTCTGTTAGCACAAGGATTTACACTTGCACAACAGAACTTGCCCCTCTCCTTCCTCCATTCTCACCCTGCACTCTCCTCAAATCAGCTCCAGAGGGGGGAAACCCAGAACAGATGTAAGGGGTTCGGGGGGGGAGGGAGAGTAGAGAACGTTCCATTGCACCAGCATAAATCCTTGCGCTGATGGAATAATTTACTTAGTGCTATAATGGATTCAAGCCAGAACTTCCAAACTGCCTCCTACGACTTCATTTCTTGTCACCCTGATTTACTTAAATTCTTCAGATTCCCTTCCTGAAAAAGTCAGCGGAGGGAGGCACAAGGTCCTGCTCTACCAAGTAAAGCCAGATGCAAAGAATTCATCCATCTTCTCTGCAATCACCTTATCCTCCTTTTGCACATCTATAACTCCTTTGTTGTACAACAGTTCAAATGTCTTTCAGGCTGGTTTCCTGCTTCTCATGTATTTAAATATTGTTGTTGTTATTTGCCTTGATGTTTTTAGTAATATGCTCCTCAAATTCTTGTTTTTCTTTGCCTGCTTGCATTTCCTTTGCCAGTTTGTGCTCTTTCCTGTTCTCATTTGGACAAGAAGATTTCAATTTTCTGAAGGAAGCCTTCTTGCCTCTAATAGCTTCCTTGACTCTGCTCACTTCCACAGTGTCGTCCTCTTTAACTTCTTGGTACTGTTTTCCAAGCTGTGTTCTAGCTGAGTTTCCATTATTGTGGTTTTGAATTAAGCCCAGGTGTTTTCAAGAGTTTTGACCCTCTTGACTTTTTCTCTTGTTTCCTTTTTGCCAATCCTTTATTTGGAAGTAAGATGTGACTGTATTGGACTTTCCTGGTAATTATGTATTTGCATATAAATTTGATAGTTGTGGTCACAATTTCCACTTGGTTCAACAACACGTGCATCTCTCACCAGTCCCAGGCACGCCACTTAGAATTAAGTCTAGGGCTGCCTCTCTGATCAGTTCCATTTATCAAATCTTCTAGGGCACAGTTATTTAAGGTATCTGAAAATTGTACCTCTTTGTTGTGACCCGAACATGCATTTATTCAGTCTGTCTGAGAGTTATTGAAATCTCCTCTTACTACAATACTCAGAGTGTTGCCAGTTATAATTCCCATCCCAGATATTTCTAATTGATATCTTATTTGCCATTCCCAAGGAAACATGAATTGCCTGTAGTTAATTATTGGGTTCTTCCAGACCATCACTGTTTTGGGGTGGGATTCAATCATATATGAGCCAGTATTGTGTAATGGTTAGAGTGTTAGATTAGGGCCTGAAAGACCAGGATTGGAGTCCTCACGCTCACTGGGTGACCTTAGGCCAGTCACTGCCTCTCAGCCTCACCTACATCACAGTACCTCATGGTACCTTGAGTTCCTTGGAGAAAAGGTGGGACATAAATGCAATAAGTAAATAAAATGATCGATAAATATACTGGCAAGTTCAGGTTGTGCAGTTTATTTATTTATTTATTTATTAGATTTATATCCTGCCCTTCCTCCCAGCTGGAGCCTAGGGTGGCAAATAAAAGCACTAAAAACACTTTAAAACACTTTAAAATAGAGTTGATTGTGAGGTCTTGCACAACTAACCCTCTTCCCCCAAAGATTAGACTTTTTGCATTAAGGAAAGTGATGGAAAAATGCACTGGAAAGTGTGGGATAACACTAGCTTGACACGTCATCTAGCCTCCTTGCAAACAAATCAGAATGAATGCTCAGTAAGCAGATAATCTGGAAGTGTCAACAGAGACAATTCAAGCAAGTCTGAGCACTCCTCCCAACCATCTGTTTATTAAGCATTCATCCTGATTTGCTTGCAAAAAGCTTGCACGGAGGTTAGAATCGACTCCAGCCTTTATTGAGCATTCATTCCGATTTGTTTGTAGGGTGGTTATACAACAATGGGGATTCATTCTGAATTCCTCTGATTTGCTTGCATTGTGTTTACATGTCTTCCCCTTACTCATTTGTGCATCCCACACTTTTCAAAGCATTTCCCCATCACATCCCAAATTGCAAATGTCTGTTTCTTTTTTGAAATGGATTTGTTGTGCTATGGCCAAAGAATACTTTAATCAACTTTAACTGTGCAAACCTAAATTTATGGTATACCCTTGCACTTCTCACCTGCAAAATAGCTAATTTCCTGCCAATAGATTCTGCAGGTGTCCATGGACAGAGAGCCAAGGCCTTACTTTTGATGTTGCAAATGGGATATAAATCACTGCAATAAAATGCAAATCAATAATTTTGGGCAGCAGCAAAAAAAATCAACAAGAAAAAAATTCAGGCCGCTGAAATCTAAGCAAGAATAGTAGTACATGTTTATCAAGATAAAAGTAGAAAATCCTAAGAGTAGTGAGCAACCTTTCAGATGCACCAGGACTCTCTGTCAGGCTAGATGTGATGCAAAAAGAACAACTAAATTGATGCTGGGTAGAATTGTTAATCACCTAATAAAGAGGATTTTCTATGGAGGAAAAGAACATTCCCTCCAACCATTAGGAAGCCCTATAAATTTGGCTTTGGTTGCCTCCATAGCTGTACCTAGAGAGCCAGCATGTGGTGAGTGGTTAGAATGTTTGACTAGGCCTGGGGAGACCTGGGTTCAAATCACCAGGCAGCTGTAAAGCTCACTGGGTGACCCTGGACCAGTTATTTCATACCTTAGACTATATCACAAGATTGTTGCGAGGATAAAATGGCAGGAGGGAGTCCCATGTATGCTGCTGGGAGCTCCTTGGAGGAAAATGGGATATGAATATAATTAATAATAAGTCCATGCACCATAAAAAATTAAAGTCCACTTTTGCTTCATATAAGGAAGACCTTTCTTTCTTTCCGTCTTTTTTACTTGGGCTCTCTGCCTTAATGTGTTTCCATTAGTGCTTGAGACAGATCCAAATAACTGCTAGCTTTTATATATTTTTAGACAGAGAGGTGTCCTGTCATCTCAGCTTGCCTTGCCACAAGCTCAGATCTTTTTGCAGTAGGCATAGTCTACCCTAGCCTTTGCCAACCAGGTGCTCTTAAGAGGTTTTAGATGATAGCTCCCATCAGCTCCACCACCATAGCCGTGCTGGCTGAGGTTGATAGGAGTTATAGTCCAATTACATTCTGGACTACATCTGAAAGGCACCAGGCTGGAGAGAAGGCTGGTCAAACCTAACACTCTCTCATAACACTAGAACTCGTGGACAACCAATGAAGCTGAATGTTGGAAGATTCAGGCCAGACAATATAAAGTACTTAGTTAAGCTATAGAATGCGCTCCAACAAGAGGCAGCGATGGCCACCAACTGGGCTGGCTTCAAAAGAGGATTAAACAAATTCATGGAGGATAAGGCTATCAATGGCTACTAGCCGTGGTGGCTGTGGTCTACCTCCACTGTTGGAGGCAATATACCTCTGAACACCAGTTGCTGGGAATCCTAGGTGGGGAGAGGTTCTGTTTATGGGTTTCCTATAGGCATCTGGTTGGCCACTGTGAAAACAGGATGCTGGACTAGATGGGCCACTGCCGATACAACAGGTTCTTCTTATGTTCTTATGAAATAAAACTGCAAATCATTCTCCTGTCAATCTCTGCCTCCATCTCTGTCCCCTTTTTCTTTTGTTTCTCCTGTGGCAAATGTTAGATTGTAAGCTTCTTAGGGCAGGGACATTATCATCTTCTCTGTAAAGCACACACATATTAAAAGAGCTATATAAATAATAACTCAAATACTTTTGCACTACTTAGGATTAATCTTATATTGTGCTGTTGTTGTGCTTGGATTTTTGTCCCCCCTAGTAGGCAAACACTGCCTACATTTTTTGTCTCTGCTATTTATCTTATGCTTCTGCCTTGATTATTGATTTGAATTTTAAGGCTGTGGTTTACAGTCTATTTGCTGACACACAGCATCAAAAATAATCTGTTTTCTCTTCCTGTGCCGTGGATACTTTTGGACTGGCTTGATTTGTCTCTGTACTTAATTTGTTCAGTTTGCGTTTCTATAAAAATGGTAAATAAGATTCCACAGAATCACAGATTAGAGTTGGAAGGGATCCGAGAGGTCATCTAGCCCAATCCCTGTTCCATGCAGAATCTATAACATAGGATGCAACTACAGCATCCCTGACTGTTGGCCATCCTGTTTCTTCTTAAATACCCCAGCAAAGAAGAGCCCACTCTCTCCCAAAGGCAGATAGCAATGTTGGCCTACTAGGGGGAAAACAGCCCTTACGACTAGGCAGTTCCTTCTAATGTTTAGCCAAAGTCTGCTTCCCTGCAATTTCCACCCACTGGTCCTAGTCCTGCCCTCTGGAGCAACAGAGAACAAGCCTACTCCATCTTCTGTGTGATATTTGAAGACTGCTATCATGTCTCCCTTTAATCTTCTCCAGGGCAAACATACCCAGTTTTTCCAACTGGCTTATTTTCCAGACCCCTCACCATCCTGGTTGACCTCCTTGGGACATGCTCCACTTGAAACAACTCACAAGGGGGTGGGGGCGAGAATTATCCCTGGGAAAGATTCTGTTCACACAAGCATCCAGTGTGTGTTGTGGTGATGAAGAAGAGGTACTTTTAACACACCTGCAAATGGTGGTCCCCAGTCCATGGTGATTTGGTCCTTACCAACTGCCAACATGTACTGGATTTGGCTTAGTGACATTTAGGGATGGAGGAGAAATCTGATTCAGTTCACATTTTAAAGTGGACTGACCTAAGTCACACTTTCTGACAGAATCGTGAACCGAAACACAGCCACCCTTCGAAATATGCATGTTGCCAGATTTTTCAATGCAATTCTCCACCTAAGTAATGTGCAGGGTAAAATGTGCACATACATAAGTGAAAGTAACATACAAAAATGCATTCTATTAGAGAAAACATTCTTTGCAAACGTGTACGTTAGGAGAAATTTGCACTAAAATGCGGACAAATTTTCAGAAGGACTTTAAAAAAACAACACCCCTGCAAACTGATATGGAAATGTGGAGAACTGAAGGTTGGAAAAATGAGAGAAACCAACATGAAGAGATTTGATCATTCCCTAGTGGGGGCATTGTTAGTGGATTGCCTAGTACATTGCTGGCCTCTTAAGACCAAGGACAGCGAAATGGCTCATTACAGACAAGGCTGCTACAAGTCCAAAAGAGAGGACATGATTTTTACAACAACTCTTCCCTTTGATTTTTTTCAGCCCAAGGAGGAGAAGTATCCTTGCTGGTCTCACAACCCAGTGTAAACACCACGGTGGCCCAGAACGTCTTGCTCTCGGTTGCATACACCTGTGAGAGTCCCCCGGTCATCGAGTGGAAGCACACGTCAAGCAGGGGCACGTCCAAAATAGCAGAGTGGAAACCAGGAAGTTACACCAACATATCCAGCAGCTATCTAGACAGGGTGAACGTTTATGACAACGGCTCTCTTCAGCTGCTGAACGTGGACATGAGAGATTCTGGTTATTACTTAGTCACGGTGAGGGAAGAGTTTGGGATCACCATCTATGGCACCATCCTATTGAATGTTTATGGTATGAAATAAGAGGATTTAATATTTTGTTTCATGCCAGCTGCCCCACTTTATGCTCTTTAGCAGGAGTGGGCTAAAGTTGGGCTGAATATCCCCATCCCCCGTGTGAAGGTCCACAGGAGATCATCTCAGGCTAAAGGCCTTTAAGAAGGCCCCATTCCACTTCTGTAGGGATCAAGGCAGCCTCCCAATCTGCCAAGCCAGGAGAGGGGGTAGGGTAGGGAACAGCTGCTAATGCCTGATGAAGATCTCTTGAAGCTGCTGAGCACAAATAGCCCAGAGCTGGCAGACAGAGGGGAGGGTTTTATAGAGAATGAGCAGAGAGACCTGAGGAGCTGCAAGCCCAAGGATCTCCTGGAGTTTCATCCTCCGCCAATTAGGAGGTACAGGGGGCTTGGAGAAGAGGCATTCCTGACTACCCAAATCCTCAGGAGCAAGGATACTGCGAGACTGGGCCACTTGGGGTAACCCTACAGTGTCCTACAAAGGGGCCAGCCAGAGGACCTTTGGACCTATCCCTTCCAAAGCCCCATACCCCTGAGAAAGGGGCTACTGGAAAGCCGCAGGACTCAGGAGGGAAGCAGAGCTAGCCCCACCCCACCAAGACTCTGGAAACGGGTGGAACTCTGGGCTTCTACAGGGGCTGTCCCAAGAGAGGAGCCCAGTAAATAACAAGTACAGGCAGAAGGCCTTTTTGTAGTGATCCATGTATGGGGATTTAGACTTTTGGTGCCTGGGGAAGGGAGTGGGAGTCTGTAGCAAGGTTCAAAGCCTCAATAAAGTCAAACGTACTGCACTGGCTTTGATTGTGGTGGTAACTGGGACTCCTGTTTGGGTGCAATCCCCATGGAACCCATGGATCAAGGTACCTTCAATGTGCCTCTCCCCTAGGAGGGGCTCCCACCCCACTTTCATGAGACCATTTGACTCATGCAAAAGTGGGGGAAGGGATATTTGGAGACTTTCAGGTGGCAGGCAAATTTCCAGAACTTTTGGGGGGTGATCATACCGTAAAATATGAGGTGGGAAAGGTTTCCCTCCTTTTCTTTATATCATCTTCCCCAAAAGCAGGATCCCTGATCGCACAAGATGTTATACTTACATTCAGGTGAACACGAGTAAAAGTCTTTTGCAGATCTCTTCCCTACTCAACATGGGGAGTTTGTGGACACAAGGGAAAGGGCAATACACATAGGGATGTTGTGGTAGGTGGGATTACGTTCACACCCCTGCTTGCTATCCACGGACAGATCATTCACATGTTCACGTAAAGGCCTACATGTCCCTATAAACTGCCACTTGACTAGCAACAGTTAGCTGACATTTGTTTATCTAGCTAATTCATTAGGTTGGGTCATTGTGGAATATTTGTTCATCATTTATTATAGTTCATTTGCTGATTGTCTTTCAGGTTTTTTTTAAATTTGTGAGATGAAAAGCAGTATTTTTATATTCTTTTGCCTTCAGAGGAATTACCATTCTGTATCTCCTTATCCTGATCTCGAAACTCTTAAGACATTACACTTGGATAAAAATCCAACAACAGATAGAGAATTAAAAATCTGTTAAAATTAGATTTTTAACAGATAGAGAATGGTGGCTGGTGGCTCTTTCTTCACTGTGTGTGTGTTGTCTATTCCTGTATTTCCTGTTGAGGGAGACATCAACAGACTAAACTCATGTGGGGCGCATGTGAAGTGTAGCCAGGATCTAAGTCAGACCATGGCAGCAGAATGCAGAGTTCTGAGGAGGAAGAGCAAGCTGTAGCACACTGCAGGTCACATTTCCCAGGTCACATTTCTGAATTTTCCCCATGTAACAATCCCCAACTCCTCCCTGCAAGTAAGCAACTACCATCAAATGGCAAACTTTTCTAACCCAGCCCTTAAGCTGCTGCACTAGTTTTCTGTTTACATAGGAAAGCATTCCAAAATGTAGTTCCCTTCACTCCCCCGGCACAGCCCATTTCTACCACTCGCTCTGCTGCATAGGTACGGCAAACTCCAGACAAGTCAGGAGAGGGGTGGGGGTGGGGAGTGATGGGGAAATTCAGAAACGGAGAAGTAAAAAAGCAATGATAGCTTGGCTCAAGCTGGGGCCCCTCTAGACCAGGGCTTCCCAAACCTTTTTTCCCCATGGACCATGTGAAAATTGCCAGTGGCCTCAGCAGGCCCACTTAATTTTTCTGTGTGTTGTGGCAATTGTCATGTGCTGTGCTAGCTGTTGTGTGATTTTTAATTGTATTTTAATTGCTTCTTTTAGTTCTTCTGTTGTATTTTAACGTATTGCAGTTTGCATCCCATAGAATTAAAATGGTAATGCAATAAAATACAAAGTAAGAAATAAACGAAGCAATAAAAACACAATTAAAAATCAATATGAATATTTAATATGGGCACATGCCACAGACTAGTTGAAGCTTGTGGACCACCACTGGTCCACGGACCACAGTTTGGGAACCTCTGCTCTAGATGACTTGCATATTTGGCCTTCCTTCTCATTTATTTGCACAAAGATTGTGCAATGAAGGTTAGATTATATCCAGCCTTTCCTGAGCATGTGTTTGGATTTGTTTGTGAGGAGGTTATACAACCATGAGCATTCATCCAGGTTTGGTTGCAGGGTGTTCGCATATCTTACCATTAATCGTTTGCTGGCCCCATACTCTATAGTGTTTTTTTTTACATTCTTCTGTTTGAGGTTAAGTGGTTTTGTTGCACCAGGGTGGCAGAGCACTTTGATCTACTTTAATTGTACAAACCTAAAGTATGGGTAATACTTATTATTTTATAATTTACTATATTAGTCAACTTTCCCCAAAATGAAACTCAAAAACAGATTTTAAAAAAACTACATCCAAAATTACTAACAAAATACATAAAAACCAAGATCCAACATATTGCCACCTGACTAAAAACAAACAGAGAATTCAGCTGGCCTGGGTGAATAAAAATGTTTTTGCTTGGTGCCTAAAAACAAATGGAGTGATGATGCCAGGCATGCTTCCCTGGGGAGGGTATTTCACAAACAGGGAGTCACCACTGAGAAAGCCTGTTCGCAACTCCCATCTTCCACAACTCCCCCATAGGGGGCACACAAAGAAGGGCCTCAGGTGATGAATGCAGGGTCCGGGTTGGTTCATGAGAGGCAGAGCTTGAGGTATTAGGGCATGCACTTGAATCCCTTCTGCAGAATAGCGACAGTCTAGAGGCACCCCTAAATGAGTTGTGATCTCTTTTCAGTGTAAATGCACCCTGGGTCAAACTTCACTGTTGTTTTCCTTCTCCCCTTAGAGATTATCTATGAAGACTTGCATTTCGTAGCCGTCTTCTTCACCTTCCTCACAGCTGTGTCTGCCATTCTAGTCTGCCTCATGTGGCTGTGCAATAAATCCATTCAGGTGCTTCAGAAGGAAAGGCACCGTCTCACAGGTAATCCTTACAAAAACATATAATACAACCAAAGAACCTTTTGTACTGCATATGCTCCAATGGCTCCTAATTACTGGGGCAGTCCCTGTTTTTTTGGGCTTTCTTATCCATACCTAATAAATGGCTATCTCTGTTTGTGCCTTTTGTTGCAATGTTGACGCAAGTTGCAGAAGTTGTTCTTCAGCAGGAATCCGCAACTAGTGGCCTTCCAGATGTTATGGGACTCCAACTCCCATCAGTTTCAGCCAGCATAGCAACTGGTCAGGAATTACAGGACTTGCAGTTCCCCATTCCTGTTCTTTAGAGTGTAGCTCCCACCCCAGAACATTTAACCTCTGGGAAGTGCATGCATCTCATCTCAAATGCGCATCTGTAACCATAAAGATGTATGCACATGACTTTAAAGTACCTAGCACCACTGCCATGTCGCACATACCTGCAGCTGCAAATGCATATGTAACTCTGTACCTACTACAGGAAATGATGATCCTCTAGTTTAAAATCAGCACAGGACAGCCTGTTGCAGTATAGGGGATATAGCATACAGTCAGAGTATTGAGGGAGTGCAGCTTGGGTGATGATTTTTGTTGTTGTAAGAACAGAGACAAGTGCATCCCTATCTTCCCATTTTCATTTGTGAAATGGTGGAAAGTATTGTATATACTAACAGTGAACTCAGTTCCTGTGTGCCAACCATTATGTAGCCAAAAGGGCACCATCCACACCGAAGAAGGTTTGCAGAAGTACAGAAGAAAAAATTATAAGAGGGAACCCACAAAAACAGTTCAGTGAAGATTGAGCATGCTTGGTGGCCATGACTGATTTGTGTGTGTGTGTCTGTGTGTCTGTGCGTGCGTGCGTGCGTGCGAGAGATTTCAATTAAGATTCCATAATACTGTTATAGAATTGTGGGAGTGGGTTTGGACGATATCTGTGAGACCTGATCTAGTTTATAATTGTGTGCCTGGTAAGAGATGCAACCTGCAAAGGAAGAACCTGCTCCACTAGTCATACTAGACCCTTTTGTTAATCTAATAGAGTGGCTAATAGGTTTGCCAAGTACCCCCATTAACAAGTGTAAGAATCTGCCATAGAGCCAATGTTGGCCATTTACAATTCTGTTAGGAGAGAGCCCCCCCCATCCTAGAACCAAGGAGAGGTTTGTGTTTTTAGTCTAGTCAGGAGATGCTGGGAAATAGGGAGACACAGAGATACTTGTTCTCTGCACCATGGCTTTGGGATGCCTCCCTACAAGCCTGATGGAAAAGCAATATCTATTGGACTGCTAGTGCTGTGATCCCTCCACCTTAAGCTCAGGTTGTGAATATGTATAAATAAAAAACATATATCCTATAAGACACCATAGTCTTTGCTGACCTTCTTTCCATGGAAACCAAACCCTGGGTAAGTGCAGGAACCCCAGGAAATCTCACACTACTCAGAGATTGGGGTGGTGCGCAACAATACATTTTGAGGGCTGTATGTTACAGTACAAGCTGACTTTATTCCAATAGCCTTGGGAACATCCAAAATATTTTCTATTCTTCTATAATAATATTTGTGCACACCTTCTCCTCCATCCATGGGGAAAGTCTGTGGCTCAGTGGTAGAACATCTCGTTTGCATGCAGAAGATCCCAGGTTCAGTCCCTGACATTTAGGGTATGTCCCCTTTCTAAAAACTCGAAAGCCACTACCAGAGGTGTAGTCAATGCTGAGCTAGATCAACCAATGGTCTAACTTGGTATAAGGCACCCACCTATGCTCCATCCTCCTAGGAACTCTATGAGGCAAGCCATTAGCTGTTCCCTTTTAAGAGTAGCGGACTAAGGTGGAGAAAATAAAATAACAATGTTGTAAGTCACTTGGAGACCTTTGGGTAACAAGCAACCAACAAATCTAATAAATAATATAACATCTCTCATGCTCTGTGATTAAAGAGTGTGGGGTACAGACTTTCCTAGACTGAGTTACTTCAAACTGTGGGTTGGATAACACAGCTATGAAATCCTCTGCTATGTATCTCCCTGCATCTGGAAAACAAAACACCAAAGGAAGGACTCCAGTCTTTTTTTCTTCCTCATGGCCAGAACAAGAGGTCAGTGAGGTTAAGCAGTTGCTGAGTCCCAAAGCTGCTATTATTATTATATATTAAATGTATATCCTGCCTTTCCTCATGAACATAACAATTTAACACCACCCAACAAAAAAAGCATCCCAAAAGCAGTTTAAAAACATCCTTTCATCCAGTGATCTCTGGGTTGCCAGGAGGAGTCTCCTTCAGCCATCAAATGCCTGGGTAAACAGGGCCTCACCATCTAGACCCAGTGCTACCAGCTTGACCCTGAAGGTCTGCCTTGGCCATCTTCTCTGAGAGTCTAACTGGGCATATTCTCCCTAAAGTGCTAGACTACCATATGCAAGGATCTTCCCCCACAATGAACAGTCACAGAAGAAGAGCTGTAGCTCAATGATAAGAGCATCTGCCTGGGATGCAGAAAGTCCCAGGTTCAATCCCCAGCATCTCCAGGTAAGGCTGGGAAATATTCCTGCCTGAAACTCTGGAATGCTGCTGCCAGTCAGTGTAGACAGTACTGAGCTAGATGGACCAATGGTCTGACTCATTATAAAGTCTTACGATCCTGTGAAGAATATTGGTTGTGTTCTGGGGTGTGTCCTGGGTTCATACAGGACTAGGGTGAGGCTCAACAGGCCTGACCAGGTCCTGTATAAACAAAGGGTGCAGCAGCCGTGACATTCTTCCCAGTTGCGGCAATGGGCTGGCATTTCTTTGCAGGGAGATCAAGATGGAAAAGAGTCCCTGAAAGGAGGACATCTGAGAAAAATGTCTGGCTTGACTAGACATCCAGTAGTGGCAGAGTATGCAGCCTGTTGAAGCAGACCACGCAATCTCTCTTTCCTTCCTCCCCACCTTGTTTGCAAACTGCATGGTCTATTTGGGTTGAAAAATCTTCAGGTGGTTTCAGGAATACAAAGAGATAGAGACACACTTTGCGGCTGCTTACTTTATAACTATCACAGTAGCAGCTGGGAACACCTGCCATGAAGAAAAGCAGCATTGTTCCCGACTTGGCAATTTACCAACTGGCAGCCGCTCTCCAAAATCTCAGCTAGAAGTCTTTCCCATCCCCTGCCTGTTGGCAGGTTTTTTTGGGGGGGGAGGGGATTGCACCTGGACAGTCTGCTTGCAGAACAGCTGCTGTGCTATTGAGCCACACTCCCTTTATTGAAAACTACACTCCCCCCCCCTTGACATGTTGCAGGCCCCCTTTCTTTACCTCTTGTTTTAGGGCAATACTTGTTTCTGGCTTATGAAACAAATGTTACGAATTACCTATCAAATTTCTGTGAATGGGGATTATCATGGTGGGTTACCTTAAAGACAGGGATGTGGTAGGCTTCAGTTCCCATCAGTCCCAGCCAAAATGGTCAATGGTCAAGGATGATGAAAGCTGTAGTCCAGGAACATCAGGCTGGCCACAGTTTCCCCACCCCTGGTTCTAAAGCTTTCCTCCTGGACCCTTCCCCTTCATCTGATTCTCCCCCTTGCCTAAATTGACTTCCTTGGGGAGGGGTTCAGTGGTAGAGCAACTGCTTTGCATGCAGAAGGTCCTAGGTACAGTCCTTGGCAGGTGCAGGTAAGGCTGGGAGAGGCCACTGCCTGACACCTGGGCAGCCACTAAATACTAAGCTAGATGGACTGGTGATCTGACTCCCTGCAAGCCAGCATCCTATATTCCCCCTGAACTGTGACACCACAGCAGATCAGGGAAAGGGAGCAAAGTTAGCAAGAAAAGCAACAGCATGCATAAGCTTATCTATTCCATAACACTGTAAATGCAATGCACACCCATCTTTGGTACTAAATGAATGGCTCATCTTTTAAAAAAAATGTTGCTAGTGCCTTAAAGTGGCAAAATGAGAGCCGACAGTGATCTTAATGCTTGGAACAGATTTGGAGCAGGGGCAATAGTACAGAGCACACAGTCCTGTTTAGCACAGGATATGCAATACTAATTCCTTATTTACTCATTCTCAGTCGGTTTCCACTATACTTACCAGTTGCATGCTGTTATTTTTTGCTACATATTTATTTTTTATTTATTTTCCAGTCAAACTGTTATCAAACAATGTTCTTTTTTTATTTACAGCAAGTGCAACTGAAGAGACTGAGCTGCAAATGGTGGGGTGTTAACTACGAATGATTTAAACGCACAAGTCAATTTTCTACCTCAAAAGGAAAACAGTAAACGAGGAGACGGCCATCCAGAATGTAAAATATGCTGCATGCTGCTTTTCTTGCAAGATATTTCCTGGAGCAGAAAATGCAAAGCTTAATTGAAAGGAAAGCTGATCCAGAGAGGCTTTGAGATGCCATCATTTCTGTATCATCATTTACAATGGACATGTTTCAAGGGGACCGAATGCTTCTGTTGTTCAACCTACATGATCTTAAGACATCTAATTTTGCATTGGTAAACACCAAGATGACATGATTGGGGACTTTATGTGCTAACCATGCTCCCACAATAGTGTAGCATCTTGAATTCATGTAGGTAGAAAAAGAAATTCAAGCACTTTTTAAAAGCTGCAGCTATTTATTAACTTGTTTCATTTTAAAAATAAATTAAAAGAGATAGCGGACAGCCAGCGGTAGGTTATATTTTGCACCCACATTTAAAAGTTACTGATGAACAGATGGTTTATTTAAAGAATGAACCAACTGTTGAATTATTACCTAGACATTCATGTTCTTTTAGTAACCTTTCAATGTTAGAGGATGTTAGGAACAAATTTAAATACCCCCTCCCTTCTCTGGGGGGGTGAGCAGGCGTATACCTTAATTCTAATTAGGCACACAAGCTCAATAATTTATTTTACCTGTTAGTGGTCCCGCCAGATACCAAAAGTAAAGCAGACACACAGACAATTACTTGCTTGATCAAGAAAGGGTCTCTAACCATACAGACCACAGTCTGTCAGGAGAGAGAACAACTTTATTAGCCCAAAGCTTCATTTATATAGGTTTCATAAGCAAAACAAGATGCAATGTTTACTAAAATCATAGAATAAAAATACAATATTACCGAATAAAACAAGCGCGTTTTCTTATCCTTTGTTACATTTCTCATAATTCTAAAAAGCGAGAGTTTGATAAATAATTCATACACATGTCAATCTAAGCAGCTTAATATGAGATAAGAACTGAGGAAATGCGAGTAAGAGGGTTAGATTGACATTTGGTGAAAAGGTAAACATGAGGCTTTAGTGTGCTTGTGTCAGCAGTATGACGTAAAACTATGGATTCATTCTAGCAAAGTGTTTAGGAACTCTTGTTCTGTTATGCTATTTAGCTACAATGTCAGGGTGTGTATGAAAAAATGAAGCAAGACAAGAGAAACTATCAACAATCAACTGGGATACATTTTATCTTTCCAAGATATTATTATTCCAGCCAGAGAGGCGCCTATGGGTGTTATTTCTCATGGGAAGAAACTGAACTTTGAGTTGTGTTTCTCTAGGGTCCAGAATTCTTTGCAACATTGGTTCTGACAGAAATGTAGGTTCTTTTAAACCACTCTTGACAACCCCAGGCAACTTTTTGGGGTCTAGAATAAATTTATTCCTAACAAGGATGACAAAATGAACACCCCATTTATTTTGACATTTCTGTAGCACTCAAGATGGTGTAGATGGGGGTCATCTCATTTTGTCCTCACAACTATCTTGAGAGATAGGTGGAGTTAAGGCAGTGAGCTTTGTGGCTCAGTGGGGCTTTTAATCTGGGCTCCTGACCTCTAAATACAACCCTTTAGCCATAGCTTGCATTGATATTTTACATTTAATTTCCTATGCTTATATATTTTTGGAATGACAACAGTATTCCTATAGAATTGTTAAACTCAAGTGGTGCTCACAAATGTCTTTACCTGTGGATGTTGGCGAATGTTTTAGGAATAAAACTGAGAAATAATTAACAGTATGCGTTATGATCATTATTAATAAAGAGGTACTGCCAGAACCAACATTCTCATTGGTTTTAGAACTAAGGTGTCACTAGAGCCCTATCTCATATAAATGTATTCCTCTGAATTCAATAGCACTTGCTCCTGAATTCACCATTGACAAGGTGGAATACAGAGCTTGTAAAGGTTTTCTTCTACTTTATAATCTTTCAGCTTGCAAAAATTAAGTCCAAGCCTTTTCAACAATTTTTCAATAGTCACAACCACATCTGAGCACCCCGAAAACAAGCATAGCTATGACAAAGAACTATTTTAAGGCATGAAAGCTTCCTGTATGTTCCAGGCAGAGTTCTGGGTCCCCCTTGCTAATCTGGGCATAACCCAATTCTAAAAGCAGCAGTCCACGTAACCTCATGTGGGTGCAAATGTGATTTCTGTTGTATGAAACTCATGAAGTATTTGTCAAGAACTTGGACTCAAATAAGACAATAGATTATCTCAAAAATGGCAGGGTTTAATTCAGCATTCAGCAACTGCAGGAGAAATTGCACCCAGAATGGAAGACTTTGATATTACTGGGGGCAGCAGGAAGAGAAGGGTCAAATTCATGAAGCATGTTTCACTGGTTATGCATCTTGGTAGGGGAAATCCATTCAATCATCAGGAGTAGGTAACAGTGCAGAAATGCCCCTTTGACATTTTCCTACGCCTGCATGCCACTTCTCAATTACATTCCCTTTTGTTAGACTTGTAACAAACACAACAGTCCTCCTTGGTTCATCACCTATCCTAGGAGCAGGGGGTCAAAGCAGCCATGAGGAGCTCCATTTTGTATACAAAGTTGCGCCCTTCCATTTTGTTCCACTGAACTTCTTTGAATGGGCCACGAAGGTAGTTCCATTTGCTGTCCTGCAGCACATCGCTTTTGGGGAGATCTTTGCACTGGCAGCGTGGGAACTGTACCATAATCTTGCTGCCACTCTCTGGCCCATTACGCACTGCAGGAAAACAAGCACATAAACAAAAATTCATGAAAATGAATAACTTGTCATTACATTTTTTTGAATAAAACTTGCACTCCACCCTTGAACCCAGTGTTTCCAGGGTAGTACATAACAATCAAAATATGCAGATCAGTACAAAAATAAAACCAAATCATGTATAAATCAAGTATTGATGATTGTGCCTTAAACATTTATTAGGAACCATGCTTCCTCCTCAAGTGGCACAGCGTAGTGCCATATTTTGACCTCTCAGTGTGGACGGGGAGACAATGGTTCCTTAGTACAGCTTTCTCTTGTTGATCTGCTGTCAAGTGTTTTCTCTTCCTTTAGCAGTAAAGCAACAATAGTCAGGATCTAAAGAGCTACTGTAGACCCACCCAAAGTCTGCTTGCACCCAGGGGATTTTTTTTCCTTTGAAAGGCAGACACATATATCACAGAGTATTTCTGAAATCACCCAAGATTCAGAAGCAGCATAGCATGGGAGACTGCTCTTCAAGAAGCTCAAGATCAAAGCCCCTTCCTTCAGCACACAAAAGTAATTGTACAGCTCTGTGGACCATGGACAATACAAATCGAGAAGTCCAATAAGGACCTTGTGTTGCACTTGTGGCAGTGAAGTCTCACCAGAGATGTGGTGTATGTGGAGGATGTTTGGCACATAACTTACCCCTTCCCATTCTAGAAGCACTACCAAAGAGTTGAACATTACTTTCCCTTCTCTGGAACTTAAGACACCCAGGAAGCTCACTCCAGAGGCAACAGAACTGAACTGAGAAGTCTCAAAGGCTGCAATCCTGTGCTTACTTGGGAGTAGCTTCACTGAATGAAGAGGGATTTACAGCCAATGCACAAGAACAGGATTGTTTGTAGCTCTGGAACTGTGCAAGAGCAACCCATTTATTTATTTATTTATTTATATTATTATTATTAATAATTAAATTTATATCCCACCTTGGGTTAAAAGGAACCCAGGACAAAATCATGTTACAAAATCATGTAACAAGAAAATTCATAGCATGCCTTTCCTCTCAGGAGCTCAAAGCAGAACATACTGTCCTCCTCTTGCCCATTTTATCAATGTAACTACCTGGTTAGGTTAAGCACTGGTGACCAGCCCCTAAGATCACCCCACGAGTGTCATGGCCACGTGGGAATTTGCATCTAGGGTCCCAAATCCAGGTGTGGTACTCTAACCACTACACCACACTTGTCCTCCTGCTCCAGGCAGTCTCTTTCTCATAATCAAATTTCCTTTCACTCCTTCACCAGTAAGAAGTTTACTTATGATTTTAGCACTTCAAGGCTTCAAAAGATAAAGGAAATTTCAATAGAAGCTGGAAGGAAGCTCAGAGACATAGGCTGCAGTGCAAGGGAGCTGAGTTTCACATATTGATTGTATTTACTAGCTAAATATTTGGCTGCAGGTCTCTTAAGTCCTTTCCCCCTTTTAGTTATCTATGAGATGCTCAAGCAACCCACTAAGTCTGGGTCACATAATTTGTCTCCAACACAACATTTCTGGTCTTGCCTCCAGCACAAAAAGTTTCTGGGCATACTACATGGTTCAGAATTTTACTGCTCCCGTTCCTTAGCATAGAGTTAACAGAGTTGTAATTACTACGTTGGTTCCTGTAAATGTAATTCCTTTCTTTCAAGTTCACATGTAGGAAACACAGTTCGCAGTTAGTTTCAATTTCCAGAACAATACCTGAAATAGAATAGTCTCCGTTTGGTGATGCTACAGTAATGGCTGACGCATTGCCAATGCTCTCTACCGGGCCTAGACCCACGTGATTACTGAAACTGAGAACATGCCATCCCATAACTTTGGCCAGCTGCTGAACTGCATGCACCTGATGCTGTGACATCTAAAATGAAATAAAAAATAAAATAAATGGGTGTGTATTCAGTTGTTTCTTCCCTGCCACACACCCACAGCTCTTGTTACATTCTCTATTATTACTCTCCAGCGTGGTTTTATGAGTTTTATGAGTTACTGTAACATATTACTACATATCTGCAGTTAATCTACAGCAGTCATTCACTACACCAGAGGCTGCCAACCTGAGGTTCACGAGCTTCATTCATTTGGTCTGCAACATGTCCACATTAAATATACCTATTGATTTTTTAATTGTATAGTTATTGCTTCTTTTATTTATTATATTGTATTTTATTGTATCGTATTGCAATTTGAATTTTTGCTGCTGCGGCATGAGAATTCCTAACTCCTTAAATTGTATTAAATATACAGCTCCTAGGAATTCCATTAAAAAGAAAAAAAAACATACATCCAAAGTCCCATCACACCCACCCAGGAGGGAAAATTTTCTGGCTTTTACCTGAGAGAGGAGAAAATCTTGTAGCTCTTGCTCTTGATGGGATAGCGTAATTACTCTTCCATCTCTGAGTACTACTCTGATCTGCTCAACACCAATGTTCAGTTGCAGCTGAATGGACCTTTGAAAGCAATACGATATTAACACAAATGGAGTTTTGGGGAATAGTGGTTACCACCACCCCTTGAAAAAAGTCAAGAGCATGATTGCTTGGGCACAGCTGTATGCCACAGTATGCCACCACAGTATATACCAATACCACAGCAATCCTGAAAGCAGAGTGAGTAAAGCACTAATTCAAAACTTGGATAAAGAAATAATCTCACAATGGGTGTGATTCAGCAAATAAACTTTGCAAACACCACTGGGAACAGCTCACACTTAGCACTCCTTTTTTCAAAAAGGCATTTGAGCCTCTGAGTTCTAGGTACCAGGCAATAACCTCCCCATCTGGCAATTCACTGAGACATCCAAACGTCTATTCCACAAAAGGAGCAAGGCACAAACAATTCTCCCCATTTCACTCACTTGCATATCTGTTCATAACCTTGAGAGGTGATCAGGACTTTGACGCTTGATTCATAGACATCATTGATGTTTGACCAGTGGGCCTGAATTTGTGGATCCTCAATACGACTGGCAAGACTGTCGATGGTTCGAGCAGTCCTGAAAAAGAAAATAATAAAATCCCAGAAGGCTTGATGATAACCTATTTCTATATTGTTGAGGAACAATAATAAGTTATGTCTGATCAAATTATTCACACAGCATAAATGCCTATAAATGTAAATTCATACTGATAACATTTAGGACCTACAGTACTGTCACATCTTAAATGCTACTAAAGACTACGTTGACTAATTGTAAATGAACTTTATAGTAGACATCAATGTTTTATATGTATTCCTAAAGACAGTATTAAGCACATATTACTCAGCACATTGATCAATGGCATCTGTATATCGTACTAGGGGCTGTCACCCCTGCTCGCTTTGTTTCGCTCACCCATCCCGCCCACTCCTCTCGCCAACACTACCATCCCCTTAAAGCTTGCCCAAACCATTCCCCTGTCCCTTAGAGCATGCTAAAACCTTTTACAATCCTCCCCTGCTTCCATCAGCTGACGGAAAACACTGGATACAACCCTTGCTGTGCAAGTGAAGTAACCAGAATAATTAACTTATGAATTCAGCTTATTCGGGAAATGATCTCCAAAGGTGTGACTGCATACCTGCGTCTGAGAAATATGTGTTTTGCCTGCTTTATAATCTTCTCCAGCAGCCCCTCGCTTGGTTGCAAGGAATTGATCTCATTTTTATCAAAAGCCTGAGGCCCTGCCAGTCTCATTCTCTTATGGCTAAAAGGTGCACTAGCTGGGTGTGGCATCATGGTGGAGCTCAGGGTCTGCTTGTGAAACTGTGGGAGAAAAAGCTGTTATAATGAAGCCAGGAACACAAGCATATTCTAGACTCAAATCAAAAACTGTGCAAAGACCAACACAGCAAAACTGTGTGTTGAGCTGTAGACAACTTGATCAATTTTTACTATGTTAAAATATAAAAGCAAAACAGTGGCCCTAAGGCATGGGTTACACCAAGCATGAGAGACCATGATTTGGTATCAAACAAGCAAGGTTTCTCCTGGGTTTTGTAAAGCCTAAGAATACTGGCAAGGACTGCGAACACATATCCTGAAAGTTTATTTCGTAGGAGCAGTGCCTGTTACTTCTCTTTTTGATGTGAAGCAGACACCCAATCAGTGATTGCCGCCCCCTTCCATCTGGGATAGAAAGTGACCACGTGACCTAGATCTCAACACTAAGCCCAGCCATCTGAGACTCCTTCCCTGCCTCATCCAGGAGCAGAGCTCTCTATTCTAGTTTCTTAATGTCTTCTTCCTTTTCTCTAGTTCTTAGCAGGAGTTCCTGTTCTATTTCAACAATGTCATGCTAGAACAGGGCTGGGGAGCTTGTGGCCCTCCAAATGTTATTGGACTCCCACTTCCCATCACCCCATGACAGCATGACCAATGGAAAAGGATGAAGAGAACTATAGTCCAGCAATGTACAGACAGCCACAGGTTTCCCATCCCTGAGCTAGAGGTTATCAGCAAGCAAATAACAGTCCCCAGCTTCAGAGGTAGAAGTTCCAAGAAGACTAAGACTTAAAAGAACTACTCCACCCGAGATTTATCATCTTAATTCCATCAGCTTTCTTAGATCCTCAAGCACATCTGAGAAACGTCTCCATAGACTTCATAGACATTCAAGCATATTAATTGGACTTCTCTCTGTATAGCAAAAGAACAGTGCCCCCTGGAGTTTTGATGCTAGTTCTTCTTGTAACACATTTGCAATTTTACCCCAGGGAGAAGTTTCTCAGCCACACGCTGGGGATTAAGGAGGGCAAATGGAATAAAGACCACAGGGAATAATATTCTGACATGATTAGAGGCAGAACCTCAAGTTGCAAGTTTCTATATTGAGATAATAAAAATGCTTCTCAGCAACCCATCAGAAGCTGTTATGCCAACGGATATGCTTCTTAATTTATGACAGTCTAAACGTTTTTGCTGCCAGAAACAGAATCCACAATAGATGAAGGTGAGAATTAATTATACAATGGTTTCAGCAATCAAAGGACACAAATTCCAGGCAACCATTTTTGTATTCATTTCTCACTTCAGTTGACCTTACAGGATGAGCTGCCTCAGGTTCCACTGAAATGATCCTGGGTGAAACAATGCTTGCTGGATTGGGCTTATTGTTATTTTGTGCCTCTTTGCCAGTCCACTTGGTTTCCATATTGGTCATGGAGGAGAGTATTCCTCTATCATTAGCATGGAAGCCAAATAGGCTGGAAAAGAAACACGTTGTTCTGTCCTTCCTCCACCAGCCCGCTATATTTTCATGCTGACTGAAAAGAATGGGAAGCCCCTTCTTCTGATGCCAGCATGGGAGTTTTCTGCCACTCCACCCACTCGTATGCACGAAATTCCTTGTTGCCTGTGGCTACCAGGCATTAAATACAAGGCTGGCATTACCTCTCTAATCAGCTGGTGCAAATTATGTTCTAGAACATAGAGGTGATCTTCTGGACTCTGTTTATCAGAAGCTGATTTTTGGGATTTCTTGTCATCTGAAGAGTGACACAAGGAAATAGACAACTGCAAGCCTACAAGTGAAATGGTGCAGAGAGAAAGCATGGCTCAGTTTTACATGTAACACTACAGCAACATACCCAGCACATCCAGATATTTCGTTCCATCTGTCCTATGTGCGTACTTGCTGATTTATTAAATATAGAACATATTAGCCCACAAAAACAGAAAAAGTGTCGGTGACTTAGTTGAATAAGTCCATGCAAACAATCTTTTGAATCAATACAGAAGACTGTTTTGGTTATCTTTTGAACAGATTAAAGCAGTGCCCCTGAAAGAGCCTTAAAACTTAAAACACATTGGGCTAAATTACACATTTCCAGTGTATCATTGAGGTTTCCTCTCTATACATATTCATGCAAAAATCTGCCAGATCCCCCCTTTTCATTCTTTCTGTGATGCTTACCTGGAAATGGCTGAGAAATTATTTGATTCTTCACAACTATGTGGGGAATTTGAGATTTAATTTGTACAGCTTCTCGAGAGAGTTGGGCAAAGATTTCTTTACAAAGCAGGACATTCTGTGCGGTCTCCAGCTTGGCTTGCCAATGGAGAGCTCCTGAAAGGGAAGAGAGAAAAACACAACTGTAAAAAGTCACTAGGAACTGCTCTGTTTATATGTGTGCAAGGCGTTATAAAACCAAAATGACAAAAAAGGCTGATAAAATGTGCATACCCAGGTTGAAGGCAATACTCAGTATTGCCTATGCAGAGTTGGGGGATTAAGGGGGAAGGAACACACTTATTTTCAGGTATATATCTGAAAATTTTGGACCTGTGAAGATCTCTGTTTTTTAAGAGTGGGTTTTTTTTAAAAAAAAAGATCAGACAAGTGGCATCCCCAAGAATGAATATATGGCTGCCAAACAACAGAGAAGGGAACACCATATGGAGGGTTAATGATTCTTAGGGAATTTTCTTCTGTTCTCTCCCCTCCCCTTATATTGGGGATTTGTTGGCTGTCATATAACTGTCATTTAACAATTAAATGTCTTAGGGAGAAAACAGACCAATTGTTTCACACTATCTGTTATACCAATAATTGTGCAAAGAGATGGCACATTCCGCCACTGCATTCTGCGACAGGGTTTTATTCAGTGCCTTTCTGTATACGTATAGAAAGAAACTCCGCCCTTCGAATGGAAGGTGAATTGGTTTCTTCCAATGTAAAGTGGGGGGGGTGTCAACAAAGATATTCTATTGCACCCATTTGACTCCATGCAACAGAAACAACAGTGCATTCACATGAGTATCAGTAGCCTTAGTTGATCTCAGCATGAAATTTGCCAGTACACAGAATGACAGCATTCACTATGGCAGGGATGGCAAATGTGTGGTCCAGGAACCTCTAGAGGGCCACACAATTCCCATCATCCCTGACCATTGGGCAAACCTCACCAGCAGGCTACAGATATAGAATAGCAGTTGGAATTAGGATTTAAGAATCCCCCCCCTTTTTTCAAGCCCCATAAAGCAGTTGGTGCTTCACAGCACTATCCAGTTTACATGATTACACAGTCTTTTGAGACATAACACTTCAGTATAAATCATAACTGTACCTGGCTTTGATTTCAGAAGAGGTCTTTTAAACAGATTTACTGTACCAAGATCCCCTATATCAGGCGCTTGTTTCTGAATAGATACCTAAATTCAAGAAAAAGAAGATGATTAGGTTATTTTGTATTCAGTGAACACACTAACAAAATGCCCAAAATAAAACCAGGGCAAACCTTGATATAGGCAGATCCCTCTAAATCACTTGGGATTTGAACATCCAAAGGACAGTAATCTTCAGGAATCTTTTTATCCAGATCAATGTCCGTGTTTTTTATGACCTCAAATGTACCGTGATGAGGAAAGAGAGACCCTAAAGAAAGGAAAAAATTCAGTAGACCAACCTCCTGAAGACACCTAAACCATATAATCTACATTATACACAACTAACAACTATAACAGAACTAAAATAAAGTACAATACACCCTAATTTATATTCTGTAAAGTTTTACACAATATATCAGTCCCATATGCAACAAATCTGCTGTCACATGCTAAAAATATTCACAGAATTCTTCATTTTCTTTCTTTCTTTCGCCCAGTCTCAAATTTGCCATTCTTAGGCAAGGCGGTTGAGCGGGTGGTGGCAAAGCAGTTGCAAGCGCACTTGGAGGAAGCGGATTATCTGGATCCATTTCAATCGGGCTTCAGGCCTGGACATGGGACTGAAACAGCCTTGGTCGCCTTGGTAGATGATATGAGGAGGGTGTGGGATAGGGGCGAATGCACCTTCCTTGTCCTCCTTGATCTCTCAGCGGCTTTCGATACCGTTGACCACGTTATCCTCTTGGACCGCCTGAAGAGGTTAGGCATGGGGGGCACTGTATTGCAGTGGTTCCATTCCTTCCTCTCTGGTAGGTACCAAAGAGTGGCATTGGAGGATGAGGTCTCAGATCCTTGGCCTCTCACTTGTGGGGTGCCACAGGGTTCCATCCTCTCCCCGATGCTGTTCAACATCTATATAAAGCCGCTGGGGGCAATCATCAGGAGATTTGGGCTGCAGTGTCATCAGTATGCGGATGACACGCAGCTCTATCTCTCATTTAAATCTTCACCGAGGTTGGCTGTAGAAACTCTGTCCAAGTGCCTGGAGTCGGTGAGTGGCTGGATGGGAAGGAATAAGCTGAAGCTGAACCCTGACAAAACCGAGGTACTGTTTGTGGGAGACAAGGGAAGGCTGGGGGATGTGGACCTGGTGCTCAATGGGGTACGATTGCCCCTGAAAGACCAGGTCCGCAGCCTGGGGGTCATTCTTGACTCCCAGCTGTCCATGGAGGCTCAAGTATTGGCTGTGAGCCGGGCAGCGCTGTATCAACTCCATCTGATACGGAGGCTGCACCCCTACCTTCCCAACCATCTGCTCCCACCGGTGGTACATGCCCTGGTCACCTCTCGCCTAGACTACTGTAATGCGCTCTACGTGGGGTTACCCTCGAAAATGGTCCGGAAGCTGCAACTGGTACAGAATGCGGCGGCTCGTCTGATTAAAGGCAGCCGCCAGCAAGATCACATCACTCCAGTGCTGAAGGAGTTGCACTGGCTACCGGTTGTTTACCGGGCCCAATTCAAGGTGTTGGTTTTGATCTTTAAAACCCTACACGGTTTTAGCCCAGTCTATCTGAAGGAGCGCCTCCAGCATTGTCAGGGATGCCGCTCAACAAGACCAGCCTCAGAAGACCTTCTCTCGATCCCACCGGTTAAAACAGCTAGACTGGTGAGGACTAGAGAGAGGGCTTTTTCAATAGTGGCCCCCACCCTGTGGAACTCTCTCCCAAATGATCTCTGCCATGCCCCTTCTATGATGAGCTTCCGCCGGGCCTTGAAGACCTGGCTCTTCAGGCAGGCTTTTGGGGTGGGTTAGGTTTTTACGGTTATGGTTTTAAATTTTAACGTTTTAATGTATTTTTTTTTTTATCTTGTACGTCGCCCAGAGTGGCTGGACAACCAGCCAGATGGGCGACTAATAAATTTAATAAATAAATAAATAAATAAGTCACACTAGTATTTTCACCAAAATAGTAGCTTGAATTATCCTACAGAAACACAGTATGTAGTGGTGTTCTTATAACACCACCTAATAACACAGTATTTTTATCATGCTTGTGTGTTCAAAGCACACATCCTCGGTAATCCTTACAACAACCTTGCAAAGTTGGTCAGTATTATTATTCCCATATTGCAGATTTGGGGGCAGAGGAGGGGGGCTGATGCAGAGAGACTGTAGCATGCCTAATGAATTCATGGCAGAGAAAACATTTGAATCGGACACTGTCTCTTAGCTACAATCATTCAAAACTAATTAACTACTGCAAACTTTAGACCGGTATGAGAAGTAATACAATACAGGGGCTGGCAAATTGTGCCTGCTAACTAGCCCTTCAGTGATCGACATAACTTTTTCCTTCCTCTCTCTCTGCTTCAAGGCAGGACCGGCCCTATCATCAGGTAGAGTGAGTCAGCTGCCTCAGGTAGGAGATACAAGGGGGGAAGTGGTGTCAACCTTCCCCTGCCCTTTTGAGCTCCCTAGCATCTCCCCTCTGCTGGAGAAGAGTTGTGTGCGCCCCCTACGCCGGCCTGCTGCCCTCAGGTGCAGCGGAGGATGCTATCCTGTCGCCTGTGTTGAAGAAAGCCAGCTTCTGTACATGGAATTGGGGAAGGGTTTGCCATTTTGCTCTTTGCCTCAAGCAGCAAAATATCTTGGGCTGGTTCTACCTCTTGGATCAGCTCAGAAGAAGGAAAGACAAAGACCTAATGTGCAAGGAAGAGAAGGGGATCAAAGACATATTATGAGATCCTTGAAACTTTAGATCAATCATTTGCCTACTGTACCTGCACTTTTGTAGCTCAAGTCCCCAAGGATTTTGTCTCCTACTTTCCTCAGCTTCCAGTGCTGCCTCAGTCTTAGCAATTCAGAGTTGAAGTCTCTCTGCCGCTTATTCTCCTGGCTTTCTGCGACTGATTTAGACAACCTTTCTGCTCCCTTCAGAAGAATTTGGGCTGCTCCAGCTAACGACTTCTTCTTGGAGATCAGCTGCAAAACCTGATTCTAGAAATGAAAAAACAGGACTGCAGGCTATTTAAATGTAACCTTTCTCAGTCTACACTAGGGATGGAAAACCTGTGGCCCTCCAGATGTTGCTGGCTTACAACTCTCATCACTAGCCACCAATGGCCGTGCTGGCTGGGGTAACGGGAGGTGGAGTCCATCAATATCTAGAGCAGCCTTTCCCAACCAGTGTGCCTCCAGATGTTGTTGGACCACAACTCCCATCAGCCTCAGCCAGCATTGCCAATGGTCAGGAAAGATGGGAGTTGTGGTCCAACAACATCTGGAGGCACACTGGTTGGGAAAGGCTGATCTAGAGGGTCATCAGTTCCCCTTCCCTGGGATACACATTTGAAAACAAAACCCCAAGCAGAAAAGAAGCATACATCATGACTCCAATGGTAGTGAGCAAAATAGATTTCCTAAACATTACTAGCCAAGAATTCATGCTCCATCTTAACAGAAGGCGTTGACAACTTCCCTCTTTAAAAGGAAACCAATTCATATCTGTCATGAAACTGAACTAAACCCTAATTCAAAGACAATCCAACCTTCCTCTGAACTTGCACAATAATCATCTTAAAAAGGTAGAAAATTTTATTATTATTATTACTACACCACCACCACTCTTCCTTCACTCTAAGGTCCCAGGGTGGTTACATCAATTTCAAATACAACATTAAAAACAGTTCAGAACGAGTTACAAACAAAAAAGTAGGGCTAGTCCTAAAAATATTCATCCTATGTGTCAAAGGCCAGATGTCAACTTGCAGAAAGAGATGACTGGGATATGACAACAAATATTTTTAATCTACAGCATTGCAGGCTGAAGGTGCTAAAGTTGCACAGTGTCATTTTGAAAGCTTTCTAATGGCAGAGGTAGTACAGTCCACAGCCCAAAACTGGGCTCGACTACAGAATTGTTGCTTAGACAGGATGACAGGAAATATGCCATGTGGTCTAAGAGGCCTAGAATTTGAAAAACAAACGCAATAGTCAACCTGTTTTCTGCAGAGTGGCCCCACTGCTATTTCGTAGACTAGAGCAACAAAGTAGCAGGTTGTTACCATGGGCCACAGTCCAGATGAATGCGTGCAATACACTAAGGTATACTGGATTGTTTGGGAAGAACCACCACATAATGGATGTAACAACGTACTGATGCTTTCATAACAAAAGGACTGTCATGCAGAAAATAGGTCGGAGATTGCACATTAGACAGCAAGTCAATGACTGAGCTTGCATATAATGCTAAGCCATTATTTGTTTTAAACATGGTTTGTTGGAGAAACCAGAATCAGTATCACAGATAAGCAAAGTAACTGCTTGTGCTGCCTAAATGTTGGTTTCATTTTCCAACTACTCTTGCCTCTCATCTCTATAGCTAGGTGAATATCTGAGACAGGGCACCCAAACAAAACTGGATTGAGCCAGGATTGTGAGTTTGGCCATAATGAGAAATCACAACTAACACAAGACAAGATCTGTAAGCCATCCATAATCCATGTTTCATATTCTGGTTTGCTGGCCACAAACAAACCATCGTTAGTTGGCTGGGATGAATTTGGACATATAGATAACTCACAGAGAAGCTAAACATACCATGGTTTAGTGTTACATGCAAATCAGGCCAGCAACTCAGTGTAGACATAATACTTAACCACAATAAGCACTACAGATGGGATCTGTTGGCTGGTGCCAGTTCAAAAGCATTCTGTTGACCTAATGGGCTGGTATTGATTCGAGTTTGTTGTGTATCCGCTGCTTTTACCAATCTGTGTTTTCTTTTTTTACTCAGAAAAGATATCAGTATTAATATCATTATTTTTACAGGAAATATCGATATTTTGAAGGAAATATTGATATTTTAAAAGGAAACATCAGTAAATTAACATTATTACAACCATTATTTCAGAGGCGGATTTTTTTTTTTAATCATTTAAAAAAATAGCCATGGAGATTCATTACATTAAAATCTGATCCTCAGCTACTGAGAATAAGCGAAATAATGGAAAATTCAGTACCAAATCCAAATTGCGCAGAATTCTAGCACATCTCTAATTAGAACTCACCATGGTTTGTTGCCATGATCTTGGTTAAATATCTCAGTTCAGCGACTTTCTTCCTTTTGCATTTACATCATTTTAAAATTAGGCACTTGAGATTAAAAGGCATTCTTAGGAAGATGGCACCCTTGGTTAACAAAACATTCAAGCTGAAACTCATACTAGGCGGTATTCAACTAAATAATTGTGCAAGTGGGAAGGCTTCTCCTCTGTTCCTCCCCCGTATGCCCCCTTAATCTGTTCTGGCATTTCCCCCAACCCTCCGAAGCATATTTGGGGACAGCACAGGATGCCCATGGGGGGAGGAGAAGAGGGAAGTCTGTTGCACTAGTTGTTCTGTTTGTGCATTTCATTAGTTGAACACCGCCCACTGTAATTTAACCAAAACAGAACAGTTAATTTCTAACTGTTTGAACACAATAAGGAAGAACAAGCATACCGTACCTGCTTTTGAGCAAGTGGTTCTTGTACAACTGGATCCAGAGTCATAAATTTTTTATCCTTGACAATGCTGAGAACGTCATAGAGCACACACATCTCAGTCAAAGCACTTCTTAAGTTATTCCTGACCGAATCCCAAGGCCAGAGAGAAGGCTGAAACTTTACCAAACCTAGCGAGCACAAATTAAGGGGAGAAAACAGGAATTGTTGGAATTAATGAAAGAGCTATTCTTATCCCAACAGGTACTACTATAACTATGGGAATACTGGATGTCAAGGAGTTGTATCCCTTTAAGGAAGAACTGTAACTTAGAGGCAGAGTCTCTGCTTTGCATGCAGAAGGTTGCAGGTTCAATCTCCGGCATTTTCAGGTAGGGCTGGGAGAGATCCCAGTCTGAAATGCTGGGGAGCCACTATCAGTCAATGTAGATCAGGGCCAGCGAACCTTTGGACCTCCAGATGTTCTCGGATCCCAACTGGCACCAGCCCCAGCCATCACGGCCAATGAACAGGGATGACAAGAGTTCTAGTTCAGCCCATGGTTCCTCAGCCCTAGGACAATGAGTCTGACTCAATATAAGACAGCTTCCTACGTTTGTCTGCCTCCTTTTCAATACAGTGAATGGGGTAATTAGGAACTTTGCAATTTAAAAAAATCACTAAGACAAGGTTCCCTAAAAGAAAGCTTGCCCAGCTCTACTGATTTTCCTTTGCAACACCTGATGCTACATGAACAGGAGTACAGCACCCAGATGATGAGAATAAATAGTTCCACTCTGTTCTGCACTGCCCAGGCAACATCTGGAGCATTCTGTCCAAAGGTCCCCCCACACCTTCTCTATGGAACCAGGACGGACAGGCCAGGAACAAAGGAAGCAGCCTTATACTGAGCCAGAGCACTGGTCCACCTAGCTCAGTACTGTCTACACTGATTGGCAGCAGCTTTCCAAGGTTCCAGAGAGGAGCGTCTCTCGCAGCCCTACCCGGAGATGCCCGTTGGGGACTGAACCGGGGACCTCTTCTGCATGCAGCAAAGCAAGCGCTCCGCCACTGAGCTGAGGCCCTTCCTGTCCCTCACCTTCCTCCTCCTCCTCTTCCCCTCCTACAGGCCAGTCTCGGCCACCGGCGGCCGGGGCGGGCTCGTCCTCTTCAGAGCCGGAGCTGCCTTGGCTGAAGTCGATGCGCTGCGCCAGGCGGGCTAAGTTTTGTGACATGGAGAGCGGCTGCAGGTAAGTCTCGCTCCCGTCCAGACCCACCTCCTGCACATGCTTCTCGCAGGCAGACTCGATGCTGATCCGCACCGCCGGGACCCCCGCCATCTTCGCCTCAGCGGCTCTCCCCCCACACCTCAGCGGCTCCGTGTGTAAAAGTCTGGCAGATTTAACGAGCATGCGCGTTAAGGAGTACGGCGCCCGCAGAGGGACAAGACAGAGCAGCGACGTCGAGGGGAGGGAGAAGAGGAATTCTGAACGCCCCCTGGTGGCAGCCGAGGGGTGTGAAATAGCGTTCGAATATTTTTAGGAAGAGCTCGGGATTCGAAAGGACAGAGTGGAAGCGAGGGAATCGCGGCTCAAGCAGCTTTCCCCAACCTGTCGCCCTCCAGACGTTTTGGACTACAACTCCCTCCAGCCCCAACCATGCATCTTTATCGTCATAGGCACGTTTAAGATACCCGGTGCTTCTTCGAGGGCAAAGTCAGGGACTACACCTCCCATCATGCCTGACTATTGCCCATTATTGCTGGGGCTGATGGGAGTTGGAGTACTACAGCATCTGGAGGGCCATAGGCAGACGTGTAGTCGTCCAGGGTCTCATAGACCCCTTACTTATTAAGGAGCGGGGTCCCAGCATGGTCTCCAAGACTCTGGCATCCAATGAGCCTATCAGCATGAAAGGGGAGAGTATTATCCACTGAGAAGTCTCCTAACACGCTTCCTTGTCCTTTCCTGCTGATTGGAGCCACTCAGAGTGATTCTTCTCAGTACCTAACACTTTCCCCTTTCATGCTCACTGGCTCTTAGGAACATCTGTTACAGTGGGCAAAGGCATTAACAAGGATCTCATTCTCAACCCCGCAGCAAAAAAAGATGGGGGGAGGGGGCGTGGCTGTGACTACCATGAAGGGACCCTGCACTTCTGAATTTGTCAGTACACTAGTCGCCGTAGTCACCCACCCCAGATCAATATCCACAAGAGACCTTGGAAGTAGGGTTGCAACAAGTGTGCAGTGGAATACTGTGCATGTTTACTCTGAAGTCCCACTGAATTTCTACCAGCCAACAAACATGAAAGAGGAATGTGTTAGCTACTGAGAAGTCTCAGTAGCTCACTCACCTTCTTTCACTCCGATTGACTCCAATCAGCAGGGAAGAATAAGGAAACATGCTAGAAGACTCTTCCCAGTCTTCCATTTCATGCTGATTGGCTCATAGGATGCTGGAGACATGACAGAGACCCTGCCTTAAATAAATGGAATAGTACAATTTTAAGATGTTTTATTTGAACAGTTTGAGGAAAACACTAAAAATAAAAAGGTGTCAGACCCATATTAAGCACCCTTGGATGAAAAGGGCCATTCAGTAAATAGGCCATCCTAGATCACAGGCTGGGTCACCAACTAACTTTGCCCTGCCACAATTGATGTTGTGTTTGGATGGTCATAGGCATGGGCAGGAGAGGCCAGTTCTCCAATTATAAAATGTGACTAATTACCACCTCACAAGGTTGTACCGAGGATGAACGGGAAGGATTGTGAACTAGTTGTAAGCAGCAGAAATGCTACAGGAATTAACACGACAGTGGATTGATGCAATGCTGGGCCCATAGACACAGAATAAGTTATTTATGATTTCTCATCAGACCAATTGATGTTTGAAAGAAAGAGTACCATATCCTTACAGACTATGCATGAATTCTTCATCAAGCACAAGTGACCAGAATGAAGGTATAACATACGTCCCTCAATGAGCAGGATGCTAGTTTTCCGTATTTGGTTAGGAAAGATTGAGAGTTCCCCTCCCCTTTACAAGAACTGTTTTTATATTGCTGTGTGCAGCCCTGCTGTTTTGCAAGAGGATACTTTTGTGAAGAAAACACTGAACACAATTTATCAAATTTTATTGGTAGTATCAAAATTCAGGTCAGTTTACTCACAATATTCAAATTCTCTTAATTTCAGCAAGGTCACAACAGTGAAATAATACTTTTATCTGTATCTCATTAGAAACCACAGTAGGCAGAAGGACTTCCCCTCCTTAACCCAAAACTCTTAATTTCAAGACTGTTGGTTTTAGTGTGTCTATGACTGCATAATAAAATTTGATTAGCTGATTGAATATTAAGGCTGAATGAAATCTCTTATATCTCTGCTGTTCACACTATTTCGTGGACATTAGTTCTTCTGTATAGTGATGGGAATAAAAAATCAAATCAGGAGTTACTGGGCTGCAACCAATGTTGCCATTCTGTTTGTGCAACAGAAGCTCCCTCTCCTCTCCAATGAAGCCCACTCCCAAGATCTGCTGGACAGTGCCAGAGGACCTTCAGGCACAGATTTGGGGGGCACACAGGCAGAGAAAGTCCCATTGTGCAAGTGGAACATCGCTTGTGCAGTGGTGGATAAAACCCCATAGAATTTTTCATCCAAAAGACCCAATTATGTAACCCAAAGGTTGTTTGTTTTAGCACTAAGGACATTTTATTGAAAACACATTAAGCTAGAATGATTTCCTAAAGGCCGCAACAGCTTAAGTAGGGGAGAGAGTGTCACTTTAAGTGACTATATCAATCTCTTAAATGTTTTGCTCAAAATTACACTGAAGCTGCTTCACACAGGAAAAAGCCAATTCCTGTCAAATAGCTTTATTTCACTGGTGGTTGGTTATTCATCATCCGTTATAGAACCACAATAACATTACTTGTACATGATGTCAGTTGTTATTTGCAGCCATTTTCCTTCCCTTCTGTTCCTTCTGATAGGCTTACATTGCCAATAAGAGCACAGAAACTGATGCAGTGTCAGCTGTTGACACAACCAGTTATGTCTAGCTCAGCCTTTGCCAACCTGGTACTCTCAGCCATGCTGACTGGACTGATGGGAGTTATAACTCCAAAACATTTGGAGGGTACCAGATTGGTGAAAGCTGGACTAGGTTTGTTCATGGGTTAAGCAAGGAAGATTTGGCAACTGGCAGCCCAGGCCAAAACTGGTCCCTTTAGGGTACTGCTGACTCCAAGAGCTGCTAATACCCCTGCTGCCCTGAAATGGCTTGGGGTGGGAGGCAGACTGAAACTCAGAGAAGGAGAGTTAATAGAGAACCAACTCCTTCTTCCTGGCCGCTCTCCTCAATCCCCTTGAGATGTGTCAGGCATGGACAAAATGGTGATGGTAGGGAATGGCAGTTGGAGTTTCTAAAAATAATGTGGAGAACTGATCATCCTCCACTCAGTGGCCTATTTCTAAAACTGGTTGTTAATGAGAAAATTAGGGGGTTGAGAGTATTTCAGTAATGATTTGACTCCAGGTGTTCTTGGCTATCAGATTAAATTAAGCTGTATTTCCAATCACTGATTAATCATGCCATTTTTTTAAGAACAAGCAAAGTAAGTGTTCTCTTTCTGTGGTGATTCGACTCAACCTTGTGATCAATACTTCAGTTCAGGGCAAACTTCCACCATTTGCTCAGCTTCCTGTTTCTTGGGTGAACTGGCTTCCCGCTCCAACCTGATCCTGTCTCAATTTAATCTCGACCAATCATATGCGTTTCCTTGGGTCGGTCAATTCGGAAGAGGAACTCAGCAGGCAAAAAATATCCCAGATACTCAACGGTCTCTGGGGTGGTGTCCTCATGGTAGTGTCCTCCTTCCCCGTGGTGGCTGAAACAATGGGTATGCTCCACACGCAGATCAAAGCCCTTGGGAATCAACACAGTAGTAACATGAACTTCATTCCAGGGAGCACTGCAGCACAGGCCATGTTTCAGGTAGAAAGTAAAGTTATTGAATGCTTGCTCCTCCCAAAGCCCCAAACAGTCACTAAATATACAATCTAGCACGTTTTATGGCCTGGTTAATACATAATGTTATGCCAGGCGTAGCCAACATGGTGTCTTCCAGATCAGTAGCTGTCAAGGAGGGGGGACACTTATCTGACAGTTTACCATGGCAGTTTGACGGAAAAGAGAGGGGGAGATGGTGGCAAGGTACAAACCTTCAGCCCATGGGCCAAATGGGCACGTGCCCTAATTTATTTACTGAATTTATTTATTGAATTTACATCCCCCCCTTCCTTCTGATGGAGCCCAGGATGGCAGACACATCAACACAATATTTTAACACCACAAAAAGCAATCTAAAGAAAATTACAAATAAAAAATTATTACATCCACTGATCTTTGGGTTGCTAGAAACAGTATGCTTCAGCCATCAAATGCCTGGCTAAACAGGATTTTAAAAAATACCTCCTGAAAGTCAGTGATGAGGGAGACAGATGCAAATCACTGGGGAGGTCATTCCACAAATGGGGAGCCACTACTGAAAAGACCCTGTCACAGGTCAACACCAAGCGGACAGCCACTGATATTGGCACTACCAACAAGGTCTCACCTGCCGATCACAAAGCTGTTTTCTGCAAACCACCATCACCACCTTTCAGTTGTGGGGCAGATTGAGACATAGCTGGATCAGCTAAGCAACAAAGTTCACATGGAGAACTCAATTGCATAACTGATCCCTGTGGAAAGAATACCTGAAGTCACCGCCCATCAAACTGATGGGCGGTGACTTCAAGCCTGTTGGATCGGTGCTAATCTCTGCAGAAAGCAGCTTTGCCGGCCCTATGCTTGGTGCTTCAGAACAGCTAAGTTCCTGCTGGGAAGAAGGATGGGATATAAATCAAATAATAAATAAATAATGAATAAGCACAGCTGGCTGTTGGGCACTGGGGACTCTGATAGGCAGGCAGGAGAACTCACCTGTCAATCCTCTGGTATCATAATGATGCCAGATGATTGACAGGTGGGTTGTCCTGCCCCTTCTTAAAGCAGGCCCATTAGGGTGGGGACAGAGAATGATCTGGCCTGCTGGACCAAAAAGGTCCTCCACCCCTGCCATAGACCACCACTGAGGAAACTGGCCATGGGCTTAATTAGTAATTGTGACATCATGTGATTGATAGATGGCACTGTCCACCTGTCAAACCTGGCACACGGGTTGGGGGAGAGATCTGGTCCACCAGCTGGATCTAGTTTCCCATCTCTCCTTTGCAGTGTCACAGGGAAGACTTCAAAATCCCAGAGCTCCAGTTTATGCAAGAGTTAAAACTTTTAAAGGGAGTTTCATTAAACTGTAATATCAGATGCATACAAAGCAAGTACAACTCTGAAGAAACTTTTTAATTTTTGAAATACAGGGGTCCTGCCCTACCCCATGAAATCCTGGATATTTTTTTAAATCCCAAGTTCTTTCTAAAACGAGCAAGCAAGGTTGGTAATATATACATAGAGTTATGTCTTAAAATTGCAACATCAAATATAAGAACCCTCCCAGGTTTGAAGTGCTCTTTTTGGAATGCTCAATAGTTGTAATTAGGACCACTTCACACAACAGATTATACAGCTTCCTAAAACAGATGCAGGGATACACTGGCACGTTAAGGCTGCACATGTGTCACGATTCCACAGAGAAACAGTTGCTATACATACAGGCGTAACTGCATAAGGTAAAACAGACTTGAGTCATAGGTTCACATGAGGGAGGACACATTTTCCCCCCTTTACACCTATGTAGGGAAAACAGAATGTTTGGATCCACACTCGGAGTAATATATTTGCATTAAAGGACTCCAGAGTAGGTTTGGAATACTTCTGTTTGACTCAAACCAAATTATGTCATTAAAATTCCAATGAGACTTTAAAATATGGATGTAATGTATGTGTGTGTATGGATATATATGTGTGCTTGTGCACTTGTGTATGTATATACCTCATATGTAAAAATAGCAGCATAAGAACATGACTATACATTCCTCCAATTCTAAAAGTAAGGAATGAAGTGAAATGAAACCATTGCACAATACCAGGCATCCACAAATCCACTCACCAGTGGCAAGAGCACGGAGTTCGCTGGCAAGCAGGACATCCAGCATCCCATCGATCCTTATCCTGGAGATCTCATTTCTACTAAGATTTTCAAACAGTGAAGAAACAGCAGAAGCCAATTGCAAGCAGTAAAGAGAGACTTGCATAGTTTCTTCACTTCTCAATACCCTACACAGTGCGAGATGACTGCATCTCTCTCCCACACCCTCTGTGCGTACCAGATGACTCAAGGATGGGAGGAGATTGCTGCTCACCACCAACAATGGCTGGCTAATAAGCTAAGTCAACATTTGTAGACCCCTGCATAACACACCAAAAGAATCTCCACCTCAGGCCAATAAATTGACCTACCGGATCTTGAGAAATCAATACTGGCTGGCAAACTAGCGGAGCCTTCATTTCAAAGAACTTGAGCCAGTTGTTCACCTCCTCATTAGCTTCCAAAGGACAGGCAGAAAATTCTGAGGGCTACAAGAAAAAAAAAAGTGTTAGTAAAAAAACCAAAGGAGCACTGGAGCAAAAGTTAACCTAGTAATAGGGTAGCTGCCTAAGTATCAGCAAAGAAAAAGGAAAAGGCATCACCAAGAAAAAGGTCAAAGTTTTGCATAAGATTTGCATATGCCAATATATATCGATAGAGGAAATTTTTGAAATAATTACTCTAATTTACATAGAAATACACTACGTCTCACCATAGTGAGAAAGGCTGTGCCTGGTTGACCTACCTCTTTGCCCCCAGTCTGCTTTCCAGGTGCTAACTATTGATGAGCAACTTCAAGACCCCTACTCTCCCTCCTTTGGTTCTTATCTTTAAACTACAGGTAAACTGGACAGTCCTTCAAATACAGGACTGAAAAGTAGAACACATGGCCACCCAACATAGTAGCTAAGGTTTGCTTATACTGCCAACAAATCACACTCTGAAGCCATGGTTTGTTGTTGGCTTATGAGCTTTGGCTTATTTTAACTATAGCTTGGTGTTAACATAGGAACACAGTACCCTTAACCATGGTTTGTTTGGCCATCCCACCCCAAACACTCAAACTACAATAAAATAAAAATGTGAATTACATACAGTAAAGAAAAGTTTGTGATTTAGGGTACTATGTGTCTTTTCTTCTATACAGAAACTTAGACCTTATTTATCATGTCAGTTGTACCACTGTGCTCTCAAAGTACAAGAGAAAATATCCTCTCTCAAGGATGACTTACCATAATGTGAATCTTTGCTTTTCCTTTCTGGATAACAAATGTACCTCCAATTCCAACTGGTTTGTCACCATAATGCTTTTCTAAGACTTTCCTTATGCAGGATATGAAATTCTGCTCCCCGGTTCTTTTATTGGCTTTCACTTCAATGACCTTAAAAAAGAGAGAGATGTTGTGTTTATACTATGGTCACTGTTTGACATGGAAATGATTATTACGTAACATTTGTGTTGTGCAAAAACAAAAAGCACGCCTTTTACTTCAGAATTGTTTTGCCTCATATGCAAATATAACTGATCAGTTGACTGAGGCTGCAGTCCTGTACTCACATACACAAGAGTAAGCTCCATTGAACTCAATGGGCCTTCCTTCTGAGTATGGATTGTACAGGATTACTTTTGAGTACACGTTTGTGCCACAAAACTCAAATGATTGACTAACACACGTAATATTTCTCTAATGAGGTGACAGGCCTACTAAGTACACATTCATCTTCAACTCAAAGTTCTTCCTAATGTCCCATGAAACAACACAGGGACATAGGCTGCTGCCTTGTACTAAGTCAGACCATTGGTCTATCTAGCTCAGGGCTTGATACAATGATTGGCCATGGCTCTCCAGGGTTTCAGACAGGGAGGCTCTCCCAGTCCTACCTGGAGATGCCGGGGACTGAACCTGGGCCTTTCTGCATGCAAAACAGCCACAGCCCTTCCCTTTAACAACATGGAAAGGCTATAAACCACCCACCTTGCCAGGGAGGCCTTCACTGGCATACAGGTTGGCCAGGAGTCCAAATTCACAATCATGATATTTGGAGCTGTACTTCTCCAGCAGGCACCCACCATCCTCCGGATGAATCCTAGCAATGTAACTTCCATTGACAGCTGGTTTTTTCTCACTTTCAGCTTGAACAACAGGGATAAACTAGAGAGAGAAATAACTTACATGAAGATATTAGCTGCATTTGTCAGGCTTCCCAGTATGATATGCTTCACGTGAAAGCTTCATCTTAAAATGCAGAACTTACAATCCAGGAGAAGGCAGAAGTACCTAACAGTGCAATACGATACGTGTCTACAGAGAAATTAGTCGCACTGAGTTAAGTGGGCCTGACTTCCTGGTAAGGAGGGAGAGGGGAAATGCAGTCAAGGTCCCACTGGAATTCAGTAGGGCGTAACCAGGATTTGAAGCAGGTAAAAACTGGTGTTGATGTATGCTTTAGCTGCAATTAAAGCCATAACACCATACAAACACTGTATGTTTATGACTATTGTAATCTGCCCTTTCTCTAAGTAGCACAAAGTGGCATGAATAGGGCATCCAACTGCATAGTAAAAAACTCCTGTGAAACAGGTAAGGCAGAAAAATCTTGACTGGGGGTCAAATGACATACAATGTTACCTGCTTCTTTGCACCCAGTGTTCAGGGTTTCACCTCTCCCCCAGATGCAAATTCTAGTTGATGCAACGTGCGTTTGAAAAACCTATACTTTAGTCTCCACTTGCAAGGAAGCAATCTTTCAGTGTGGTAGCACCTATGCATTAGAACTCCCTGCCTATTAATATCTGGCAGGCAACTTCATTGCACTGTTTGACGCCAACTTTTTGGTTTCAGCAAGCGTACCCAGGCATTTCATTATATTGGCTTGGTTTTTTTAAAAAAAAATCTGTTGGTTTTCATTTTATTATGTCTACTTGTTTTTAAAGTTTGTTCATTTTTATCAGTATTTTTATAAATACTTTATAAAATTTCATGGAGCAGTCTATGCATTTTGTTAAAACAAATACACAAATGAAGAGGCATTTAATGTCACCTGTTGCTTGCCCTGAGCCAAGGTCACCCGAGCATGTGTTTGGGTGATCTCCCCAAGCCAGCAAAGATGCTCAGTCATTACATCACACTGGGTCTCTTGTTTGAGATTGGCATACCATAAGGGCTAATTTCTACCTACCTCGGCATTGCCTCCGACAACTCTAGACGAAACAGCTCCAGCTCCGAGAAAAAAAGCTCCCGGTAGCTGCATTTTCTTTGCAATTCTGTTCAGGTCATAAACCTAAATAAGAAAGATGCATCACTGTTTCCCTGTGGATAACCTTCATTATAACATTATTTAGTTTAATTTTTGTAAATTGTATTGCTTTTACTGATGTATTTTTATACTTGTGTTTATTTTTCTTTGTAAGGCGCCTTGAGGGCCTTTAGCCAAAAGGCGGGGTATAAATAAATTTAATAATAAAATAATAATAATAATATGCCTAGGGCACGGTTTGAAGGCACTTAATGGAAGGGTCGTAGCCCAGTGCTAGAGCACATCACTTGCATGCAAAAGGTCCCAAGTTCAGTTCTTGGCATCTCCAGTCAGGGCTGGGACTGTCTCCTGTCTGGAACCCTAAAGAACCACCACCAGTCAGTGTAGATTCACTAACAGGCCAAAAATCTTGCGGTTTAAGTACGTACCTATAGTCCACAGATATTTCTACCAAACTTTAAAAAGCAGGGAAATTGGGCAGGTATAGTGAATGCACCAGGGGAGCAGGAGACCTGACCTCCTCTCTGAGATACTGGACTGCCCTACACATTTGTCAAAATGCAAACACAATTTGGGGTGGTCTTTCACAGTGCAAACCACTTCCTGTGTAGCTCGTGGCTGTATAACAACACTGAGCTGGAGGGACCAATGGTCTGAGTCAGTGGAAGCAGCTTCTCGCGTTCCACATGATTTAGCAGCTATCATGATGATGCTGAGCAGATCTGGATCTTGTCAGTGCCTGGATAGGAAACTGTTTGGGAACCTCACCCCCCTTTTCAAATGGCAGACCTGGGTATAATGTGAATGCTTCGAGCATTCAGTGGGACTGTGGTGGTGGTGGGCCTTGCTCCTGAGAGACATATGCTCAACTGATTACATGAACAAACCTTACACTCATTCTGTATCTAGGCAAAAAGCAGGTCTCCAGTGGCAATTACCTATCCGTGTACAGTTTTTACACACACAGGGTTGAATCCAAAGTGGCATTCACACAAGGCAAATTCCTTACCTCCAGCCCGTCTCCCCACTGGAGCCCATGAGAAACCTCTTGTGGGGGTATTGGGACCCTCAGGAAAGACCTGGGATATGGGGGTGCAGTGTGTGTGGGGGGGAAATTGGGTGGCTGCTGCTTATGCCCCATTTCTCTCCCAATTCCTCCCTCTCACTGTAGCCCCCTGCCCCACATTCCAGGCTTTTCCTAAGGGTGAGAGAGCTCCCAGAGGAGATTTGGGGCGGTGGGGAGACAACAGGAGGCTGCAGGTGGAACATGGGAAGCTGTGCTATACCGAGTCAGACCATTGGTCCATCTAGCTCAGCACTGTCTACACTGACTGGCAATGGCTCTCCAGGGTTTCAGACAGGGAGTATCTCCCAGTCCTACCTGGAGATGCCGGGGATTGAACCTGCAACCTTCTGCCTGCAAGGCAGATGCTCTACCACTGAGCAATGGCCCTGCAGCAGTGAGGTGTCGGTGAACTATCACCCTTTGCATGAGGTCTACAAGGGATAGAAGCCATCACAACTTCTCAGATGACCGACTGAATTAATCTAGGTACGCAGCAGAGCCTGGTGCTGCTATCTTGATCCCCATCTTTAAATGAATGTTGCAGGAGGTTAGACAACAATGCCACAGCTGCACCATATATTTAAAGCAGTATTACACCACTTTAACAGACATAGCTCTCCCCACCAAAGGAACCTGGGAACTGTAGCTTGTCAAGAGTGCTGAAAGTTGTTTGGAGACCCCTATTCACGGAGTTACAATTCCCAGAGTTCCCTAGGAAGAGGGACTGATCATTAAACCACTTAGAGTAAAACTAACCTTGTATACAACAGCATGTTTGCAGGCAGGTATGCTATATAACCATGGATATGAACCACTCACCTTATCTTTTTGTACAAGAGGCAAAAGGTATGGAACGCCTCCCACATCTGCTATTCTAGGCTTGCCGCAAATACCTATAGGAAGACCAAAACACTGGGCAGATTAGCTTCTTCAGAGGACAGAGGGGGGAAAACCCTCTTAAATTTTGTTCCCATGGTGTGGGAGCTAACAGTTGGTCCACAACAGTGGACCCTGCGAACCTTTATGCAAAGAGACTTTTACCACAAGGCTGGAAGGCTAAACAGTCACCATCTGCTACTCAGTGGTCTGAGGATCTCACTGCCATTTCTGCACTTAAAGGTACAGCTTATAATTGATAATCTTGTTTGGATACCTCTTTGGACATATGGACTGCCTGTATTAACTTATACGTTTAAGTCAGGAATGATGAAAATATTTTTATTGTTAATGTTAGCTGAAGCTTCTTTTTTCAAGTCATATTTGCAAAAATATTTAAAAATTAAAAAGAAAACCAAGTCATTTCACTGCTTTGAAATGGAGTGTGCACAGTAAGTTACCTCCAAACTTTTTTAAAAAAACTATTCAGTGGTTTTCAAACTATGTCCCCTAGGGACTCTTTCTACATCAACTCATTTTGCTGAGGAACCTCTCTGTATGTTTGTCATGGAACCTCAGCCCGTTGCAAAGAATTCTGGGATATGGGATGCATGCTTATTTCAATACAGGGAGATGGCCAGATTTGCTGGGTTTTGTGGCTAACCCATATGACTTGAGCATGTACTGGAGAACAAGTGCTGGTTCTGACCTTTAAAGCCCTAAACGGCCTTGGACCAATGTACCTGAGGGACCGCTTACGCCCATATGTACCTGTCCGGGATTTAAGATCATCTGCCTCTGGTCTCCTCTGCGTGCCTGGAGTGAAAGATGTTAGATTGACAGGCACGCAGGAGAGAGCTTTTCAGCTGTGGCCTCCAAGCTCTGGCATACCCTAACCCCAAGAAGTTTGCTCTGCTCCCTCCCTGTTGGTTTTCCGGAGACTTCTGAAAACGATCTTGTTCCGGAGAGCCTTTGGGAGGGACTGAAGGTAGAGCCTGACACTGATTTTATGCCTTCCACGTTAAATTTTACCTTTGTAGTCCCTTTAGTACCAATCCCTATGTGTGTGTGTGTATTGTATTTTATGTATTTTAATTGTATTTTATGTATTTTAATTTATTTTAATGTTTTTGTGATTTTACTGCTTACAATTTTATTATGTACATGTCTGATTTTATTTTTGTAAGCTGCCCTGAGTGCCCTATTATAGGGTAGAAGAGCGGGATAGAAATATTCTAAATAAAATAAATAAATAAATAAAACCCAACACTCCCGTGGTTGCATATTGCAATGGCACATCAACCGTAGCGAGGAACAGTCTTTTCAGAGAAGCTTCTCCACTACCGAAAGAGATATAATTGAATGGTAGAGCATCTGCTTTATATGCAGAAGGTCCCAATCACCAGGTAGGGCTGGGAAAGACCTTGGCCCGGCACCCTGGACAGCTGCTGACAGGCAGACAATTGAGCTATTTGGACCAATGGTCTGATTCAGTGCATGGCTTATTCTAAGGAAGTGGCAGGAAACCTGCTTGGTATGTTGGTCTCCAAGTTCCCATCATTCCCAACTACCACGGCCAATGGCTTCAGTGATTGAAGTTGGGAGTTCAGCAACACCGGGAGGGCCACAGGTTCCCCCAACAGTGATTTATGGGCAATATGAATCCATACTAGCCACTAGAGCAGTGATTCTTAACCTGGGGTGCACACACCCCTGGGAGTGCAAGACACTTTTTCTAGGAGTGCGAGGCGTTACTCAAGAGATTTTAAAAATTCATTTATCTTACCTAAATTAGGCTAAAACACACATTAAAATAAAATAAAATTAAAATAAAAAAACAAATGGTATTTTTCAGGGGGTATGAGAGAATATTTTGGAAATCCAAGGGTTGCTGGCAGTGGAAAAGGTTATCAACCACTGCACTAGAGGAAAAATAATGGGGAAGGTTATTATCCTCATTGAAGAAGAATCCAATGGAGTATCCTGTAAAAGGGGATGGATGGTTGGTTGGCATCATGAACAGGAGTCTTCCACACTGCAACATTTTGCTGAAAGTCCCACTTGTTACCTTTAACAGGGAATCTGAAGGGTTCTTGAGTCAGGTCAGGGCAGTCCACCACAGAAACCTGGATGTCTGCAAAGTTTTCTTTAATTCCATTCTGCAATACTATAAGAATTTTAAGAGTGTATAACTGTTATTTTTAGAAGTATTTATGGCAAGCTATCAACAATGAAACATGAAGGTTCCGACTCAGCAAGGCAAGGCTTATCACCGTACAACCCGTGCCCCAAACCCATGCCTGCAGGGGGGTGGGGGAGGGCTGCAATGATAGTGTTGCAAAGAACTTTTTGTTGCCTCTTCCCATTTGGCCTAGATCTGGGATTAGTGGAGTAGCGGCACATGCTACAGCAGCTCTTACACCACCATGGTGGTATCTACAAGAATCCTAACAGCGCAATCCTAGGAATGTCTACTCAGACATACAGCCCATTGACTTCAGTGGGGCTTGATATTACATTTATATCCCACCTTTCCTTAAGGGAGGTCAAGGTAGGTTGCATGATCCCCCCCCCATTTTATCTTGATAACAAAGCAACCTTCTGAGGTTGGTTAAGCTGAGAGGCAGTGGCTGCCCCAAAGTCACCCGGAGAGCTTCATGACCAGGTGGGGATTTGAACCCAGGCCTCCCAGATCCAAGTCTAACACTCTAGCCACTATAGCACACTGGCTCGCTGAAATCCTTGTAATCCTACAAGTATGTATAGGGTTACAGCCTAAAGAACGTTTTGAAGTGTTGGATGACCTCTGGGCTTGCTGTGCCAAAGAACAGCACTATGGCTGCAGTCCTAATCCTACTTACTTGGGAGTAAGCCCTGCTGAATTCAGTAGGACTTACTTCTGAGCACACATGGTTAGGATTGTGTTGCAATTCTTCAGTTAAGAGTAACTATTTTCTTATTGTTCAGGTTGTTCCCTTCCTGTTTTAACAGGAAGGTAGTGGCAATGCTAGGTGACAATTCTAGGGGAATCGGTTTACGGATTCTACTCTTTCTACCACAGCCAAGGCCCTGAATCTGCAGGGAGGAGTAAGACATTCCAAGGGGAGGGGAACACAGACTGCAGATAGCACTACTTTATGTGCAAGTTTTTAAAAAGTAAAAAAAGTATTTAATATTTTCCAATTTGATAATGGCGCAGGTTAGGTTTAAAATTAATAGTCTCCTTTTTGATTAGGAGATGTGAATGTTCTTCCCATTCAGAAAAAAACAGGAGAATATGGGAAGTGCAATGTATTTATCTGTGTTTATTTATAATATTTGTTAACCACCCTTCCTCAAAAGATTCCCAGGCAGTATACAAAAACGTGAATCAAAACTAATTCACACACAGCATATAAATAGAACATAAAACCAGTAAATAAACATAGTAAAACACAACATCAGATTAAAAAACCCAACAACTGAAAACAAGGTAGAACAATACAAAGCCATCCAAAATCTAAAAATGCTAAAATATCTGCACAAATAGGAAGGTCTTCAACTGGTGACGAAAAGCTCGTAGAGCATCACTCTAAAGATTTGCCCTCCCCTCTCCCGCCCCACGACAATTTCTTACATCACAACATTTCCTGTAACATCAAAGAACCACATTTACTCACCCGCAGCAAGTTCTTCCAGACTAGGTATATGAAAAGCAAACATCTCAACTTTGTCCATTTTTTATCTCATGCAGCAAACTGAAGAGCCGAACTACAAAGAGATCAGAGTACACCCCAAAAGAGGTTACCGCTCTGTTAATGAACACACTGGTTTAGTGATTAAACACAAGCTGTGTGAATTTGCACAGGCTTTTTTCGGTAGACTTGTTCAGTCCACCTTTTGATGTACTACGGATCAGAATGGCCTGGACAAACACACAGTAACTGTGTCCCTTTCATGGGTTTTGTCTCTTCCTCGCTGTGCTGGCTGGGGCTGATGCAAGTTGTAGCCCAAAACATTTCGAGGTCACCAGATTGGGGAAGGCTGCTCGAACCTGTATCTTACAACTGAGATCTGCTGGGCTTTTGACCAGTGGTGGGGAATCTGGTGCCCTCCATATGTTGCCCTCCAGTTCTCATCAGCCCCAGCCAGAATGGCCAATGGTCATGGGAGCTGTAGTCCAGCAACTCCCAGAGAGCCACAGGTTCCGCATCCCCATTTTTGACAATCAAAACAAGGGGACAGATCAGTCACTGAACATCCTTTTGGTCAACTATCTTGGGGTGAACAAAGCAAGGGCTTAAGATGGGTTTAAGGATATAAGGCTGCAATCCTATAAACAGAAAGTAAGGACTGCTGGATCAGGTCAAAGGCCCATCTAGTCTAGCATCCTGCTCCCACAATGGCCAACTAGATGCTTATAGGAAGCCCACAAGCAGGACAGTGAGTAAGCCTCGATGAACCTACTTCTGAGTAAACATGCAGAGGATCAGGTTACATAGCTGCAATTCTGGGTACACTTTCTTGGAAGCAACATTGCCAACTTTTGAAAGCACCCTCTAAGCTCTGCCCTGCACAGCAGTTTTAACTGACAAACGTTCTCTGCTAGTTTCTGCAATTCAAGCCTTACTGTTAAAAGCAAAGGAGACACAGACATGTTTTCTCCAGTCAATTGGCAACCTTACTGGAAAGTAAGTCCCACCAAACTTATGAGACTTAATCCACTGGTTTAGCCACTTGCTCTAAGTTTAGCTCAGTGGTAGAACACCTGCTTTGCATGCACCAGGTCCCAAGTTCAAGCCCTGATCTCCCCAGGTGGGGCTGAGAGACTCTCCTACCTGAAACCCTGGAGAGCTGCTGCCAGTTAGTGTAGACAACACAGAGCTAAATGGGCCAATGGTCTGATTCCACTTAAGGCAGCTTCCTGTGTTCCTTATTGTCCATTGTTGGACTATGACCTGGGAGACCAGGGTTCAAATCCCCACACAGCTATGAAGCTCACTGGGTGACCTTGGGCCAGTCACTGCCTCTCAGCCTCAGAGGAAGGCCATGGTAAAACCACTTCTGAAAACCACCAAAAAAACCCTATTCATAGGGTCGCCATAAGTCAGAGTCGACTTGGAGGCAGTCCATTTTTTTTCCAATTGAGGAAAGGCCAAAATGGTCTCTGGATACTCAACTTGCCAAAACTCTGTAAATTGTCTATCATCAAGCAAGGCAAATGCTTTAATAAAAGCCCAATGCTATGCATATCTACTCAGAAGTAAGCCTCACTCAGTTTAATGCAACTTGCGCCAAATAAGTAAGTATAAGGCTACAGCCTAAGCCACTAGAAACCTACCACTCCAAATTGTCCCATTTTCAAGGCTGCACATTTCCCAACCTTTTTAGGATAGCCTATTATCAGCAACCACATGCATAGCTTTTTTCCAGTTGCTCTCTGAAATGTTATTCTCTTTCCCTTAGAAACATAGGAAGCTGCCCGAAACTGACTCAGACCATTGGCTCAGTAATGTCTGCACCAGGAGTTCCCAAACTGACCCGTGGATCACCAGTGGTCTACAAGCTTCATCCAGGTGGTCCATGATCTATTCACATTAAATATTCATATTGATTTTTAATTGTATTTTTATTGTTTCTTTCATTTCTTGTATGTTATTCATTACAACTTGAATTCTATGGAATGCAGTACTACAAAATACTATATGAGAAGCAAAAAACCCCCCTTAAAATATGACACCATCTAACACAGCACATTGCAATTGACACAACAGGCAGAAAAATCATTGTGGTCTGCTAAGATCCTCAGCAATTTTCAAGTGGATCATTGGGAAAAAAAAGTTTGGGAACCACTGGTCTCCACACTAATGAGCAGTAACTCTCCAGGATTTAAAGGCAGGGAGTCTTTCCTCATCCTGGGACCTCCTGTATACAACTGAGCTAGAGCCATTCCTTCATTCTGTCTGTCAGAGAGCTACAAAGCTCAACAACAGGAGAGGACTCCACCAAACACAGAAGGAATAAAACAGAAACACAGTACTGGCATTTGCGTTTCCTTTTTGTACTGCGTTTCATCCACAGATTAGCGACCTCCCCAAACATATAATGTACGAACTACTATCACGTGCTCTCCCTCGCAGCTCAAGTAAACCCTACCAAATTCCGTGGGGCAAGCGGGGGAAAGGACTTTAGCTTTATTATCACGAACCTTACAAGTGCCTTGGCAGCCCCGTGAGTGGCTTTTAAGGTGAACTGCTGGGACAGAGGTTGCAGTTACCTCCTAGGAAGGCAGCTAAGAGGCAACGGGCGGTGCAATCCCAGAACAGAACTCGGTCCCGCTAAGTTCAGGACTTCCAGAGCAATCCTAGCTATATCTACTCATAAGTAACTCCCAATGTTTTCAGCGGAATTTACTCGGATGTAAATGAGCACAGGATTTGAGACTGAATAAATTGTTGAAGCTGATTTCAATATTGGATTTTTACATTGTTGCAACCCGCTCTAGGATCTTAAGATGAAGGGCGGACAAGAAATATTATTGTTGTTTTTATTATTGTTAGAGTGTGGGGCTGCATTCCCAGATACTTACTAATTATTGTTTTTTATTATGCAACCTCATACTATAACCCCATGCACATTTCCTTAGGAGTTCGCCTCACAGGGACCAACGGGAGTTATTTCTGGAAAAACAACCGTCGTTTAGTGCTCGTAAACAACCCTGCCCAGCCCCCGCAACGCAAATAACCGCATCCAGCCGCGACTATCCTTACTTACAGAGAGGCAACTTGACCAACTGCAATCTCAGACACCGTCCTCGACTGCCTCTTTCCCAAAGCAACTTATCTATAACGCCCAATCACCTCACAGGCTGGAGCTTTGCAACCAATCACACCTATCTGCCCGTTGCCACTCTCAAGATGGCGACTTCTCGCGCGTCCGCAATTTCTCGCATCCGGCCCTTCTTCCCATCAGATCCGAGACCAGACTCTCGCGAGACTTGCAAGAACTATTTAAGTGGCCTGGCGCTGGCTGCTCGGCCTTAGCGAGCCACGCGCTGGAGCCGTTGAGGTACCGGAATGTGTCTCCATCTGCTTGGTTTAGGCTCTGGTTAGAGTGAGGCCTATAGCGTGAGATTTAGAGGTCACTGGTGTAGGATATGGCTAGGTTATTGGGGTGGTGAGGGAGAGGTGTCGGGGTGAAAAGCATTGGTCCGCTTATCCTTCTCTGGCTGATTTTTTGAAGAAGAAATGTATTAGCTTAATGGCTAAGGATGGTCCTGAGCTACTACTTGTTAGTAAATTGGGGAGGCAAGGGTGAGCTTATAATCGAAACGAGGTATAACCGATAAATAAAGGAGGGATTAGAAAGTGCTCCGTGTTTAAATCCTGCCTTTAATAATTATTAAAGCTAATGATAATAATTCCATTTTCACGACAACCCCGTGATGTAGGTTAGGCTAACAGGTAAGTGGCAGGCCCAAGACCACACAGGGAACTTAAAGACTTTGTGGGGATTTGAACCTGAGTCTCCCCTCTGTCCTAGCCTAACATTTTAGCTGCAGCACTGTGCCGTTTTAATTCAACTGTGTGAGTTAGCTGGATTACCCCTTATAATAATGTAGTCAAACTTTGCTTGATTAATCTCTAGATAATTAAAAAGTATGGATTACTCTATGCAGATTATTTTTTTGAAAATATCTCTGGATGATAAAGGATGGGTTTTATTTTAGTCTCTTCAGAGCATGGTGATAATGAATGTGTGCACATAGTGTTGAGGTAGTAAATTTATGTACTTAACATATGTGGTATTAGGGAGATCTCTTTTCAGTAGCTAGCACCTGGAGTTGGTGCTTGTGTACAGATTTTTAAAAAAATATCACTGAGGTTGTATACTTACAGAAATTTCACATGCTGACAGTAGTTAACTGGGCCCAATAACAGCATTTATTTGATGCCTTGGCAGCCAAACAAATCTGGACTTAAAAATGGAGTGAGACTTAACAACCTATAAGGTGTTGGGCAAATTGACAATATGTGAGGAGATCTGTTCACTTCCTTGTAAATGTAACTAGATTAAAGATCTGCTTTTCTCATTGAAATCCTTGTGTTGATTTTGCTTTAGCAAAAAGTTGATGCGTGTGTCATTCTCTACACTAGTGTAAAATAGAAGAATATGGCCGAAACTGATGAAATGCAAAACTCATTGTTGGACAGTGCTGAACACTTCACTGATGGCCACTCTTCCCAAGATGCCCTACAGATGCCAGGTTCCTCAACTGGTGCTTTTTCTGATAATGGAGATTCAGGAATGTGAGTGCTTATTATTTTTATGTAAATATTTCATAAAACAGACCTGCACTGAAGATTATAATTAAAGTTTACATTTTATTATAATGGTTTCCATATTTTTAAACTTGCAGATGCAAGAGGTGTTCAGCGCCTAAAAAAAAATAAAACTTGCTCGTGTCTGTAAGAACCTGTAGTTTAGTCATCTATCCTGCACTGAAGTCCCTTTGCCCCTCACCATCCACTGCAGTCTGTACAGTGGCTTTATTGCTATCAATACACCTATCTTTTTAAAAGAAATTATTGCATTTATTAAAAAATTATTCCTCTTTTCTCCAAGGAGCTCAAGATTCCGTACATGTTTCTTCCCCTCCTCATTTAATTCCCCAGCAGCCCTGTGAGCTCCATGGCTGAGTGGGGATTTGAACCCAGGTCCCAGTCCAATAATCTAAACATTACACCACACCGGCTCTAGATTCTTATTTTAGTAAGACATTCTGAAACAGCTCCTTCCTTTCCTTTTCTTGCTGCAGCATTACTTGAGTGCCTGTCCAAGCCTCTACACACCATGCGGTCTTGACTCCAAAGATAACTTTCTAGGTGGAGATGCTTCTTCCATAGCACCTGTAACTCATTTAATATCCTGTCTTTTTGCCTACTGGGTCCACAGTATAGCTTGTAATGATAAAGTTGCAACAGTCGAGTAACAGAATAATAAATAAGTACTGAAGATCAGTTCACTTAGGCTGTGTACACATGATACATTTAGAGTGTATGGCTTTCCTCAAAGAATTCTGGGAGCTGTACTTCCACAGAGCTACAACTCCCAGCACCCTTAAACTACAATTCCTAGGATTCTTTGGGAGAAGTCACATGCTTTAAATGTGCATGCAGCCTAACATTAGGTACAGGGAATAGTTTAGGAAGAGCCAACATTGTCCCTGTTGAAGATGGAGGCAGCAACTTGGTTGTTTTAATTAATTAATTAAATGTATATCCTACCTTCAACCCAGGGCCGCAAACAAATGATAAAACACCAAAAACGTCTTAAAAACTTTAAAAAAAAAAAAAACCTGGAAAACAATTCTAACACTGATGCAGACTGGGATAAGGTGTCTATTTAAAGAGGCTTTTTGAAAGAGGAAGGTCTTCAGTAGGTACCAAAAGACAACAAAGATGGTCCCTTTCTAATATTTAAGGGGGGTGAATTTCAAAGGGTAGGTGCCACAACACTACAAGCCTAATTCTTGTATGGAATGGACCTCCTGATAAGATGGTATCTGTAGGAGGCTCTCACCTGCAGAGTACAGTGATCAACTGTGTACATAAAGGGTAAGGCAATCTTTCATGTGCCTTGAATACTAGTCTAATACGAAACACCACCTCATGGACTCTGAAGGTGAGACCATTCCAGAAGTGAGGTGTCACTGCTGAAAGCACACGTAGCTGAAGATGTTCTCTTCGTTAGATGGGTGAACCCGGAAATGGAGCTGATCTAAAAAGATTGATTTTAAAGTGTCATCAAAGAGCAACTGTATGCTTTCATTGGTTCCTCAGGACTGACTCTGGCTCACAGTTACTGAAGCCCTCAAGAAAGAAAGTTAATGCTTTGAGGTCAGCAAGGCTTTGTGGGAGATCTTCAAAAAGTACATCTGCCAGTAAAACACAGGGTGGTTCTATGAAGTTTGAAGGTCGGTTGAAGTTGCCGATGCCTAAGATTGACCTCAAAGCCCTGTTTGACTACCACTTCAGAAGGAAGCAGCATAGAAACCGCAAAAGGTGGCGCTTAAGTGTTAAAGCCACTAAACGCAGGAGTCCGGAACCGTGTATAAAGAGGTCGTGGCCAAGAGTCTCAAAAGATGAGCGAGAAAGGAGATGTAGAGAGAGGGGCCGTCAATTTCCTTTTGTGGAGAAACTCTATGGAAGGAAACACATTCCCTTAAAAATGGTGTGTCTGTATGAGGTAAGTTGCACTTATATTAGTAGAAGCAACTATATAGTCATGGTCTGCTCTTTTGTACAGCTAATACGATTGGCTTTCCGAGAGACAATCTTGATTACAAAAGCTTCACAGTTCGAAACCTTATTGGTATCTTGCATAACAGATCAAATTGGCTGGCTTTGAGAATCTTCTATCCTGGCTTTTGTTCATAGCAAATCAAATTTCTTCTCCCCTAGCAAGCTGCTTTGAAAGGATACTTCAAATACATTGAAATGCTGAAATATGAGCACCATCTTAAAAAATCTTTGGCACGTTTGAATGCTGAGGATGATCTAGAACATAAAGGTCTAGAGTCAAGAAAGTACAAATATCTGGATGATGATGGCTCTCTTTCTCCCATTGAGGAGACAAAGTATGTATAATTATTCTTTATGGGGCTTTGCATCACATCTGTGCACTTGGCTGAAAGTTACATGCGAAGCAAGAATTGATGGGAATTGGCTGATTTAGATCATGCTAAACCAGGAGTGGGAAACCTTTGGCCCTCCAGATGTTGTTGAGCTACAGCTTCCATCAGCTCTAGCCAGCATGACCAACGGCCAGAGATGATGGAAGTTGTTCAGCAACATCTTGGAGGGTCAAAGGTTCCCCACACCTATGGTAAGCCATCTTTCCCAACCCTTGCTTATAACAATTGTTGATCAATTTCAGAAGTTGCATTTCATAAATGCCTGTATTGTACCATAGGAAATATACTTTTACTCTAGGCAGTTACCCTTCTGAACAACATTTTGAGAGAAGCAAATCCAACCCTAAAATTAAGTTGAGAATATGTCTGGCACACTTTCAGAAACATTAGGCATGAATGCTCTAAGCTGCTTCCTATGTGACTAGTGTATTGAAGATTATGTGCAGGAAATGCTTCTAATACTTGTGGTTCTGGGTGGACAATAACTAAACTCCTTCATGTTCAGACTTGTTACAAGATGCAATGCTATGAAAGGAAAAGGTTCAGTAACGTTCTGTAGACCAGGGCTAGGGAATATTTGGCTCTCCAGGTGTTGTTGTAAGAATCATAACTAGGAAATGCACAAGAAGCGCTTTGGACACTTGAAAGTGCTATATAAATCCAGTTTCTAGTATTCCTCTCTACTTAAAATTACATAGAGTTGACTGGGCAATTGCTGTATTTCAGTGGAGATGACCAAAATGAGAGTTCTGGAGATGAAGAAATTGGTGCTAAGATAGTGGTAAGCCTTCACCGACTTAAGTCAATAATTTTAAGTTAATTGCAGTGATCTTAAAAGCACTTAAGCTGCATTTCTCAAGGCACTTAATTTGAAAATAATTCTGTGAGAACTCAGACCAAGTATTGTGAAGATTACACTTTACTCAGTCATCATATACTGAGCTTGGACTTTGTGGTGCCATGCTATCAGACCTCTTTTCCAACCCATGTTCTCTTTAGCTTAGCTGCCAATGCAGCACCCATGGAAGCCAGTGTGCCTACCAGTATTTATCGTAGTGTATTTTATCTTTTTAAAAAAACCGACCCCATGCACCTAGAATGTATGTTGGTTCTGTAGTTAGTATGCATGTGTGCTCAGGAAAAGTATCTATTTTGAAATGAAAAATTGCTTCGCTTTATTATCAACAAGAAATACCCTGTCTGTTTCTCTTCCACTGCCATAGGAGAACAGCTGTTTCATATTAAGTAGCACAATTCCAAAAAAGAAGACATGCAAAAGAAAGTCAAAGTGAGCGTGCCTATTTATAATACTGTACTTAGCAAAGAAAGCAAGGAGAGGCATGACTGTGGAGCTTCAATACTGGATACTGGAACACGTATAAATAAAAATGTAAAAATACCATGGCTTCAGATCTGGGCTTGTTATCACTAACCATAGTTTAAATAAACCACATTTTTTGAAGTTTAAGCCATCATGGGGGAAATGTAGGTAGTTTACCGTTGGAATCAGGAGGTTCTGATCTTGCTGTTGCAGTAAGGGGAGGAGAGTGCATGAACACGGGACTCATTGTGGCTGTCTTGCATAGAAGGAAGCCATTATTTTTTTGTTGCTTTTTAACTGGGCCAATGCTAGAAGGTAACTGGTGGGGGGTGTACTCTAGGCAAACAGGCTATTGGTGGTGGCCAGGCATTGCTTTTTGCAAATGCTTTTGGTGAGAACAGCAGCAGATGTGAACGTCCACATTTTATTAAACAGCACTTTTTTTATCCCCCTTGTTGCCTTCATTTTAATTGGGTTTTTCTTGCAGATCTTAATTGGTATTTTATGGATTGATTTTAATGTTGTAAGCTGCTATGGGAGCAGCCTTGTTAAAAGTTGTGCATGAATTCCACGATTCTGTCAAGGAGATTTGACAAATTGCAGTTCCAGAGTCTGCCATCACTGTCTTGTTAAGGTAAATATGATGCTCCCTTAACCATGTGCAAAGGCACTAGCTTCATTGCACAGACTCTGCTCTTGGCTGTAGTTGAAGCTTTTAGTGCTAAATGACACTTGACAGTGTAGCGTGTTTTAGAAGCCCCAATGAACTCAGTAAGATTTCTAAGAAATTATGCTAGGATTGCAGCCTAAAGTCAGGGAACAGTTAGATAGTATCTATGTGAATCTCACTATTTGAACATCATAATCCCTGCAGAAGATATGAAGTTATTTACACAAGATCATCTTAATTTTTAGCTTGTTTTGGAGGTTTTGTTTAGCAGTATTCCCTTATGCTTTTCATTTGCCCAACAATTGAAAAGGGTGTTTTGGTGGAAAAAAATAATTGCATTTCTCTAGTGTTTGTGGTTGTCAGTTTAGGCTTCAACACCAAATTCCAAGAATGTGTCACCTGTACTGATCAGCCTTTCTTGCATTTTGTTCTTAAAAAGTGTGATCCTGTGCCAGTGTTACAGCACATCCAGCTCTGAGGGCTATAGTCTTCCTAAAAGCAGAAGTTGGGCATCAAGTGTAATGCTGGGTACTGCTTTTGATGTGCTTCCCTTCCTATCCCCCCCCCCCAGGACTTGCTGGATCAGTTCCCTTCCACAAAATGTTAGCTTTTCACACACGCACTCTTGATTTTTATGCTGGAGCAGTATGTTTTGTTGTGGAATAGCACCATCAGTTGCGGCAATCTTGGTACGGCCTGAAATAAGCCTTCTGGCATGAAGTGGTAGGGTCTATGTTCTTCATATGGCTCTATTATTAATGTATTGCCATGTATACATGACACTGTGGGTATGATGTATCCCATGGGACATACAATCTGAAATAGACACAGCAAAATATGAAGTGGGGAAATGGAGGCATAGGCAGGCAGGGGAAGAATATGTGATTATTTCATTTACATGTACTTTGACTTAGTTACAATAATAAGGTATAGGGGCTAGGGAGATGACAGTAGCAGTTCAGGAGGGAATGGAGGTGTTCAAACCATGTGTCTCTGGTAAAGTCAGGAGTTCAGATAGCTGGGCGCTTCTGGTAGTAACTAGAATTCTCAAGGTGGTAAGAGCTACAGAGCATCCACCTGGGCAAAGATGTGACACCCTAGCAGTCCTGCTCCATCAGGATGTGCACAGGCCTCTAGTAAGTGACATGCATAACTGGATCTAGATTCTGTGCAACAGTTCATGTGATGATTGATTTCGGTTCAACTGCTGAGTGATTCAGAAATGAACTAAAAATAACTCTGACCAGAACTTGAGTGCAGAATGAGCGTTTCTCCCAACGTGTCTGAAACACACTCTTAAGGTGCACAGACACCTTTGGGGTGAACTGTAAAAACCTCAGTAATTGGCAGCCTGAACAAATATTGATGATAAAATAGGCACGCAGCATCAGTGACTAACTTTCATGCACCTTAACACCCATGTTCAAAGGAAGGTCTGTAACTCTCTGGTAGAGCACATAACTGATGCCAAAGACTCCAAATTCAATCCCTGGCATCTCCAGGTAGGATAGGGAAAGATTCCTGCCTGAAAAGCCTGGCACTGTTTGTTGTAGATGGAACTAGAATGACCAATGATCTCACTCAGTGTAAAGCAGCTTCCTAGATAATGTCGAAAGTGCCCTTCCTTGACAGGGAACCCAACTAATATTAAAAGTTGATGTATACGTGACATGTGCTTTTTTCCTTCCATACCAGCAACTGTGAAATGAATGGCTTTTATGACAAGTAATGCCTCCAAGACCCATATGGCAGCAGCATTTGCCCATGGCAACAGACTGCAGCAAAGAAGATGAGTTTATACATCCTGTGCCTGATGGTTTGCTGCTAGCCTTGGATTTGTTCCGCTTCACCATGCATCTAGCTGTTCAGCTTGTTTTCTGTCACCTTTCCTGGTTGGAGTCTCCCGATATAGAATGATCATGGTATGCTTTCCTGCCTTCCTGGAGATGGTGGAATTGGAGGCAGTGAATTGGCTACCAGGATGGTAGTCCCAAATTGGTAGTTTGGCACACAGAGATCCCATTAAGTGAGTCTTTCCTAAAATCTAAACTGACAAAAGAGTGACGAGCTGTGGGAGAGGCAAAACACTAAACTTGAGCTGAAGGAAATATGCTGGTCATGGTTGGCGCATATAAAGAACCACTCAGAGCTACCATGGGAAATGCAGAGCTTGGAAAAGTTACTTTTTTGAAGTACAACTCCCATCAGCCCAATCCAGTGGCCATGCTGGTTGGGGCTGATGGGAGTTGTAGTTCAAAAAAGTAACTTTTCCAAGCTCAAATGTTACATGGAGCTCTGTATCTCCTGAAGGAGGAGGCCCTGACAGCAGTATGTTCCTTGTAGTGTTCTCTTCAGTGTTCAACATCTGTTGATGTGTCTACACTTTCTAAATGCTTGCCACTCAGCATGCACCATGTAAGCCTAGGGGTTTCATTTGAGTGAAGATCTTAATTCACATACTTCCCTGACACTTTTTAAAAAAAGAATTGGCTGGCTAGCTAATGAGGCCTTGTTGTTGACATGAACTGAGAGTTTTTAGAAGGCTGCTGGGTGCATCGTACAGTGTGGTCCTGATGCTGTTGTACCTGCGATTTCGGTTGGTCTTAATCCCAACTGGAAAAGGAAAAATGCTGGTTTGGCTGATTTTAATGTCTGTTTTCTGGTTCAACAAACTGGATACTGGTGTACATCAGGGCTGTGGAGTTGGAAGCAATTTTGGGTGGAGTCGGTAGAAATGTTCTGACTTCAAAATAAATTTTGATTGACAATTTTTTAAAATATAAATTCAAAATGTCAAAGAAGCTTCCGATGAAGTCAGCTGTATTTGAGCATTTCACCGTAACTCAAGATGGAAAACATTTTGTGTGTCAGTATATGACACAGGACCCAGATGAAGACAAATGCTGTGATGCCAAGATCAGCGCATATTCAGGCAGCGATAAAAATGCTCCTATGAGAGCTTCCAATTTAAAGACATTTACAGTGCTTTCCAGGACTGTGGAGTTGGAAGCAATTTTGGGTGGAGTCGGAGTCAGACAGTAGAAAAATAGAGGAGTCGGAGTCGAAGGTTTGGTGTACCGACTCCACAGCCCTGGTATACATCCACAGTGTACACTGAACTGGGGAAAAGGAATCGAGATGCCCTATGACTGAATTGGTGAAGATATAGTACAACCTGAGAATTACAGATTTGTAATAGGTTTATACAGTTACACCTTTTCTACCTTGAGCATTTACCTTTTTAGCACAGCTTCAGGTTTTGGCTATTCTCATAGACAGAAAACCATGGAGCAAGTGCTAAGAATAAATTCTTCTTTGCAACCCACGGCTGATCTGTATTGGCTGTGTTACTAATAGGAAGGAACATAACCTTAATAACAGAACTGAAGCCCCAGGAATACTGTACTACTTGTGTAGGACACCTTGAGTTTTTCTGATACCTATGAAGTCGTCAGGTAGCTTGGAGCAACTCTGTCCAAGCAAGAGGCTGTTTTGGGGTAGATAATGTGTGCTGGTTGCCAGCCAGTCTCCATAGTAAATAAACTCTCTGGGTTGGGCCACAACTATTTTGGTTATTCATAAAAGGTTTTCTGAAACGACGCCATTTCTAAGAATACATTCCTAATTCTTATTTTCAGTGTTCTGGACATTAGAGGTTGGAAAAGATTCTCAACTAGCTTGCAGAAGAGGTACATTAACATCCGTTCATGTTCTGCATTGTACCAGTTTGGGATGATACCGTGAGTAGAGGAATAAATCAAATTGCACTGTATGGTATCTGCATCCAGCAGCCTATTCCTGATGGAATGTTCAAAAAGCAGTGCAACATTAATTCAGCATATGGCATCGTTGGTCGTCAAGCTGCTGTGCTTGATAAACCTGGTATTTTTGTTGAAACACCAAATAGTATCCGTGCTTAAAGAATGTATAAGGCACAAATGACTTGATTCTGTGTATTCTTTCCCTGAGCGGTTCTTCAAAGTTCTCCCATAAGTGCATACAGATGGAAATTTGGGTTGTCGGAATACTTACGTGTGACTGATGTTGACAGGAGGACTTTGGGGCTCACTTTGGGGCACTTCAGATGGGGTTATCCTAAAATTATGTCTCCATGTAAATGATTACAAGACTTAAAAGAACTTTGTCAGATGTGTCAACTTGGTCCTGATCCACTATAATTTTGTACTTTCCTAGTGTCCGTGGAAGACCACAGAATTCCTCATAAAATGGTTTTTATTCGAAATCAACAAGATCATCAAGTAACTGCTTCATGCTGAAGGTAATATGCTTTTTCCATTTTAAAGATGATACCGAGAAGAGTGGCAGGGAAGTGTTGGCCAGTTACTTGCTCTGCCTTGTTGATTTTACTAAATGTAGGCACATTTCATTGTGACTGAATTCAGCAACGAGGCTATAGAAAACACAGGTTATGCTTCCATCACTGTAAGATAAAGTTACACTGGTGACAATGAGACCTGTAATAACCTTATCCTGAAGTTTTATTGGCTAAATTGTGTGGTGAATATGTGGCTCTTAGCCTAATTCCATGTGGCCTTGTAGAGTTCAGACCTGTGGCAAGATTAGTCTGTTCCTCTTTCTGCCCCCTGGGCAGCTTGTTAGATGGATGCAGCGAGAGAAAAGGGTTGGCTTTCTCCATTTGGCTCAACACTTTTTTTTTTTTACCTTTTTTTAAAAGGGGATCTGGATAATCAACATCTGTCTCCTAAATTGGTAAGAAACTGATATTATTACTTCTGAAATGTTAGTATAAGCATTGCTAGTGGAGATGTGCTTGAGATTGATGTCTTGATCACTGGTTGCTCCTTGCCTAACTTGTTCATTGTAGAAAGGGAATTGTGTGAATATGCTCCCTTCTCCCTCTGGAAGAGACAAGTTTAAACCCACCGTCTGTCAAAGTAGTGAAGAAACCCTCTTTTTCATAGTAGAGGCTGTTGTAAAGAACTGTTAATGATGATTGGCAAGATGTTCAACTGCTCTGAAAAGAGTGAATGATAAACAGCCATTCTGAACAACTGACTGAACAGCTAGTCCCTCAAATAGCTTGCTGCCTCTTGGGCTCTTATCTAAGCAAGGGATAGATGTGAACTGCCCTTTGTAAATGTACCGCTATATAGCTGGTTCGCAGTTGCATGGCACATTTACAAAGGTGGTGCCTTGTAGGAGCAGGGGGCAGACACGCTCTGGAATCTCTCATTTGCCAACTCCAGTAAATAGACGAGGAACTAAGGAATCAGATCCTACAGAGGCATCATTGTGATACCCTAACACTTTGCTTGATGTGTGCTCTCTTGTGGCTGCAAATTGACAGCTGGCTCTTCCAGGTAGAAAATACAACAAAGTGGAATGAAGTTGCTTCAGATGGAGGAACAGATGTGTGTGGAGGTATGAAAACTCCTGGGGGAGGAATGGGGAGTCACAGGCCAAGGAGAAATGCAACCTTCTAGGTCTTTCTATCTGTCTTGTGGAACTCTCCCCAGGCTACATACCTCGCTGGCCCTGCTTTGCCCTCTCTTGGAGTGTTTTTGCTTAGGATGTTTTCCTGAACTCTGGTAAGCTTCTTGCTTACTGGATGGAGGGTAAAAAGGGGTGTATGTATACAACTAGCCTGCTATATATAACAAAGATACCTGAGACAGGCCAAATAACGTTGAGGTCTATCCCGATTGGATCTTGCTGTAGGTTCTTATCGTTGGAAATGCCTCATAGAGCAGATTTGTGGTTTCGCTTTACCCACTAAACTATGTGTTAGATTAGTGGGATAAAACTGCAAGACAATAAATTAGTGGAAAAGTCCAGTCTATACTGGGTAATTTTAGCTTGTTCTGGTAGAATGGGGATTAAGAAATGTTCTCTATCTGCAGGCATGGACTGAATTGAAAACCTACCAGTGCAATTGACAAAAATCCTCTTGAAAAGGTAATGTTGCTGTTAAAGTCTTGGCTACGCTCTATTTGTAATCCAGGCTATGTTAAACAAAATACTAGCCACAGTAACAAATGGACAGATTTCCACTTTGTCACATCAAAACTAATATCAAAGTAGTAAACCATGGCAGTAGATAAGGGGCTATTGGGAACTGTAGGCAAAGCTTGATTTAGGTGGATACTCCTACACCACTTGCAGTGCAACAGAACTTGTGGTCTTGAAGTTTCCTCTATCAGGATACATTAGCTGGTCTCTACCAAGGCTGCTAGGAAATACTGTTTCTGGTATGCTGTGGACGTGACCACAGAGTAACTTCCCCAGATTTTTGCATTGCTACTGTGGGTAGTACCAAATCTGTTGGAAACATCTGACAAAAGCTAGAAGCTGAGGCCAATAGTCTCGACTGCATCTGCAATCTATAGAGGCCTGTAGGACTGCACGTAACACTGTCTTGCAGCAGGAACCCCTGGTGCTGCTAAGTTCCTTATTAAGAGGGGTGAGACAATCCACTGGATGCTATTTCAGGCTGCTTAATCATGTGCTAACCCTATTTTCCAGGACCCATTGTCATCAAGTCACTACCAGAAAACCTACAAGTCTAAATAGGAATTTAGGTAGATAAGCACCACCTCATGCAAAAGGTAAATACAGATGTTCTTCAAACTATTTATTGAAGGTCACTTCAAAAGAGGGCTATATGCAGTTGAACAAATGGCTCTTAACGCACTGACCTAATATGGACATCCTCTGCAGGATATCAAGGGTACTTGGTGTGCTCTGTGGTCTATACCAGAGGAGACATGTGTTTGCATCCAAAGTATTTAAGACAGCTGCTTTGCAGGGGAATTTAAGGGTGGCATTGGTTGAATTCAACAGTTTGGGAAAACAGCAGTTTGGAATAAATCCCAATCACTACTGTTGGAGGAAATACACACTAAGATCCAGATGTGAAATGTTATTTAAAACCATGTTCACCTTTCAGATTTCATGGTGGGGAAGGGAAGGAGGAGACTTCAGCATGTTCATTCTATAATGCATTCACTATATTTTTCTACACTTTCAGGTAACTGCTGGCAAGAAACTGGAAAAATAACAAAATGGCATAGTTGCTCTTCTGTCGAACATTTTAGTGTTTAAAAGTTGGTTGAACAGTAAATTGACTTGGTCTGATACAGTTTCCTTAGTAAAGCTTCACATGCAGGACTTTAACTGGAGTTCTAAAACAGCTTCTCAGTAAATAAAGTCTTTGATGGAATGGTATGCTTTCTGTATTAATTGAAGCTTAGCCATATTTTAATTCCTGTTTCCTCTTTTCTTATGTATGCTGGAAACTTTTGACTCCCTGTGGACTTCGTACACTATATATCTAAAGCCAAAACAAGCTTTTGCAGGGGAGACTACTTTGCTGTTCCCAGAGTATTCTGTCGTGGACTACTTAGACTCTTTCAGATTGATCTACATGTATCATGTAGAACTGGCAAAGCTGTTTCCATTATCTGATTTGGACTGTGAACTATTGGACACAATGACAGAACTGTGCTACAACTGGTTCTCTTTAGTGATTAGAATAAACAATATGGTACCTGCCCACTTACTGTGAATGACACCTCTGACAGCCTGTGCTGCTACTTCAAGGACTCAACCTATTTTTTGTGATGTTTTTAACTTTTAATTACGTATTTTTAAATTGTTGTAACCTACCAGAAGAGAAAAACCAACTCATTTGAAATGTTGTGTTGGAGGAGAACTTTAAACATACCATGGGCCACAAAAAAGACAAATAATTGGGTGTTAGAACAAATTAAACCAGAACTGTCACTAGAAGCTAAAATGATGAAACAGGTTATCATACTTCGGACACATCATGAGAAGACATGATTCATTAGAAAAGACCATAATGCTGGGAAAAACAGAAGGGAGTAGAAAAAGAGGAAGGCCAAACGAGAGATGGATTGATTCCATAAAGGAAGCCATAGACCTGAACTTGCAAGATCTGAACAGGGTGGTTCATGACAGTTGCTCTTGGAGGTCACTGATTCATAGGTTGCCATAAGTCGTAGTCAACTTGGATGCACATAACAAAACTCACATGCTGATGTAACTGGTGAAGGTGGGCATTTGAAGGTGCCCTCAGCTGCCCTTTAGGTGGTGGGCTGATCAGAGCATACCTTCAAGTTTGCTTTAAAGTCCCAAAAATCTGGGCTTCATAGGGAAACCACCTGATGTCACTGACACCTAGTGATTGAAAGGTGGTCCACCTGTCAACTTTTGACACACCAGAAGTTGGAGAAATAAAGTTCTGGGGCAATGGATCAAGAGGGTCAAATCACTCCAAAAAGCTTGGGAGTTTAAAAACTATGTTAGAAGCTCAACTAGAGTGTTTATACCACAGATGAGGAGCAGTACCACCAGGGTCAAGAGGATACCAGTGTGGTTAAAGAGCAGAATTAAAGATGCTATTAGCAAATAGAAAGCTTCCTTAAATGGAAGTCTTGTCTGAATGAGAACAAGATGGAACACAAACTGGCAAAAGAAATGCAAGCAGAGAAGGGATGTTGAAAAAATTTGAAGAGCACATTGCTAAAAGCAAAAACCAACTACAAAAGAGTACTTAAATACATTTGTAGTGGGAGACCGTCTAGGCAGGCAGTTGGGTCCTTGGATGACAAGGGAGTCAAAGGTGTGCTCAAGCAGAATAAGGAGATAGCATAGAAGCTTCACAGTGGAGGATATAAGACAGATCCCTGTGCCTGAACTAACTTTTGCAGGAAGAGAGTCTGAGGCATATAGTGGTGGCAAGAGATGAAGTTCTGAACAAAATAAAAACTGACAAATGTCCAGGTCTGGATGACACCCACCTGAGAGTTTTCAAAGAACTCCAATGTGAATTAGCTAATCTAACAAAAATATGCAACTTGTTCCTCTGATCTGCCTCCATACCTGGGGACTGGAAAGTGGCCAACATAATGCTAATATTCAAAAAGAGATCTAGTGGGGATCCTGGTAATTACAGGTCAGTTAGCTTAATGTCTATCCCAGAAAACTGGTGGAAAATATTTTTAAAGATAAGTAACCAAGCATGACGAGCAAACCTTGTGGAAACAGAACCAACATGGCTTCTGTTAAGGGTAAATCCTGCCTCGCTAACAGACTTATTTGAGAGTGTCAACAAGCAGAGGTGATCCAGTGGACACAGTATACTTGGAACTTTCAAAATGTTTTCAACAAGGTACCTCACCATATACTCCTGGTTAAGCTTAGTAGTTATGGAATAAGAAAGATCCTCTTGTAGATGAAGAATTGATTAAGCAGCAAGAAGCAGAATAGGAACAAATGGACAGTTCTCCCAATGGAGGAATGCAGCAAGTGCCCCAAGGATCATTAGTGGGACCTGTGCTTTTTAACTTGCTCATAAACAATCTAGAGTAAAGGGTGAGCAGTAAGGTGGCCAAGTTTGCTGATATTAGATTGTTCAGAGTTAAAATAAAAAGGGATTGCAAAGAGCTCCAAAAGGGCCTCTCCAAACTGAATGAATGGGTGGTAAAATGACAAATGAATATAAACAAGTGCAAAGTGATGTATGTTGGGGCAAAAAAACCTTAATTTCACATATACACTTATGTGGTCTGAATTGGCAGTGACTGACTAGGAACGAGGTCTTGGAGTAGAGATGGATAGCTTGATGTTGACCCAATATGCAGCAGATATAAAACAGGCAAACTACGTGCTGTACTGTGTACAGTTGCGGTCACCTCTACTCAGAAAAGGATAGAGTTGGAAAAGGTTCAGAAGTGGGCAACCATAATGATCAAGGGGACAGAGCAACTCTCCTATGAGGAAAGGTTGCAGCAATTGGGGCTTTTTAGTTTAGAGAAAAGGTAAGAAGGGACATGACAATATACACTTACATATTGGCATGGAGAAAGTGGATAGATAAATTTTTCTCCCTTTTGTAACAACAACTCGTGGACATCTACTGGAGCTGAACGTGAAGTACTTTTTCATGTAACGTACAGTTAAACTATAAGGCAAAGCAATTGATAGCCACCAACTTGGATGGCTTTAATGGAGGGTTAGACAAATACATGGAGAATAAGGGTATCAATGACTACTAGACATGATGGCTATGTTCTGTCTCTGCGGTCAGAGGCAGCATGCTTCTGAATACCAGTTGCTGGAAACCGCCGGAGGGAAGAGTGCTGCTCGGGTCCTGCTTGTGGGCTCCCCAAAGGCATTTGGTTGGTCACTGAGAACAGCATGCTGGACAAGATGGGCCAGCAGACTGTTCTCTCATCTTGCTGCCATAGCTGTACCAGGAGGAGAACGGCTGGAGCTACAGCAGGGGCAGGGAACCTTTTTGGCTCCATAGATCAAATGTGGCAGGCAGGTATTGTCACAATGACATGTGCAAGATGCTCCCCCCCCCCCAATTTTATCAGGTTTACACAGAACTTCCTTGTTAAAAGGATTGGGGAGGGGCCTTTGGTATGAGATTCTGATGCCCGCCCCTTCCTGATTCAGAAAGGAGTTTGCATGGAATACTGCTGAATTGAGCAGGACTCAACCCCACAAATCAGTAGATGAGCAGGGGTAAAATCCTCTGGTTTTTACTTGGCACAGGAGGCACAAAGCTAAGAGAGGATTTAACCACACTCTCACTCCCAGATGACAGCATGAGCCGTGTCAGCTGATGAGCAGATGGGTGTGGCTTGGGGACAATACATTAGGCAGGAGGTTCCGCAGCTGCTGAGCTCTATCAACCACCTTACCCAACCAGTTGTGTCTACCTGCTAGAAGTGTGTCCAGCTAAAACTCTGCAAGTCAGCGATAGCCCCAGTGTGGGGGGCAATACGGAGAGGAACAAGCCAGAATCTTGCTGTTGCTCTTGGTTCCAACTCATAGGACGGTGGTGTTGGTACTTGAGAACACACTCTTCCAGGTGCCACTGGGAAACAGCTACAGCTGCTGAGGGAATGGAGGCTAGGGAGGGGCTGTGTCTCATTTAACTTTGGGAGCTAGAAAGGAGAAGCCCCACCAAGCCTATTTACATGCCACTTTGTTCGATGGCTTTGAAATCAAAGCATACAGTGCAAGTTAGCAAAAGGGTTCCTAATGCCTGGAATTAGGGGATGGTCCCTTGGAGATGAGTGTAGATCTCTGTGGCAAGATTAATCTGCCCATCCCCTGGCAGCTTGCTGGATGTGGGGTAGGGTCAGCTTGTTTGTTTTGGCTCTGACTCCACCTATTGCCAGCATGCAGCTCCTGGCATAAGAAAATGGAAAAAAAGATTCCCCATAGGTGAGGAACAGAGTAAGGTGTCACAAAAGGAAAGCTTATTATTTACTCGGAGTAGTGGTGCTCTACAGCACTCTAAAACCTAAACCTCCCATTTTGTGAGGGGGGGTGTGTTAGGAATTTTTATGCCTTTCCAAGCTGGGGTCAAGCTTGGAGACAAATGGCATTTGGGGACTACGTTCCCAAGCAGCCAGAGCGAAGCATGTCTCTGTTAGGGTAACAGCTCAGAGTTGGGTAGGCAGGCGAGAGGGGGCTGTCGCCACGAGCTCTCACTGCAAGCTCTGGAAAGGATTGGAGCCGCGATTGCGAGCTCTGGAGGGAAAGGCCAGGCAAGCTGCAGGAGCGAGCTCTAAGGAACGGCAGGAACAGGAAGGAAAGGCCAGGGTGGGAAGACACACCCGGCCCTACAAGAAACCCATGCCACAACCAGGCAAACCCAAGGAGAGCCACCCCCTGAAAATATAAAAACTTTTTGGTAAATTTTACATGTAAAAAAAAAACCCACAAGAGAAAAGAGAAATACTGAAGACAGGAAAGGAACTAACAAGAACAACAAGGAACAAACGGGTGGAGCTAAGGCTAAAGGATCCAACCTAGGACAAAGGCAGGAATGGAATGGGGTCAAGCCGGAAGCAGCAGCCGAAGTCTTGACTCTCGTGCATTCCTGACTTTGCACCCTAGGCAGCGCTACTACCCACCTGGTATGCTACTTGGGGAAAACTGCTCAATGGTCTGTCTTCCAGGGATGTCTGGAAAGTACTCCCAGTCATGTCTGGAAAGTACTCCCAGTCTTACGCAGTTAGACATGCCCAAAAGGTTGGAAGAGTTACATGGGACTGCTCAAAAGAGTTTGAAAAGTGTTGTTGGTGCAAACTAAGTGGTCAGCATGCTTTCAGAGTCATATTACACTAATCTGTTCCAGCTACCCATTGATTTAAGCCCAATTTAAAGTACTGGTTATTATTTTAAAAGCGCTCCATGGATTAGGGCAATAATAGCTAAAGCCTCCCCGCCCCCTAAACCTGTCCATCAATTACAGTTAGGACTTTTCCCATGTTCTGCTGTCGAAGATTGTTAACTTTCTGATGGTGGTTTAATGCATTTTGTGCATTGGGCTTTGTTATAGGTGAATTGTAAAGCTGCTTTGAGTTTCAAACTCACAAGCAACTGAACATAGCTTTTCCTTGCAAAAACAAGCTCAATATAAATTCAAATTTTATTATAAATAACTACAAATGTGATACAAAAGCAAGGGCATGTGAAGTTTTTTTTAAAAAAACCCTCTTGGATTAAAAAGTCATAATTGAAGGAGAAAAATAAGGACAATTTACCCTATACAACTTTGACTATATTGGCAAATTATCCAAAATGAGTGTAAATTATATCAAAAGCTTGCACATCATTCCATATATTTGCAGTGGTGACCTTGAGTAGTTTTTACTTTGCAATAAAGAGTTCTTTTCCATCTGTAAGGTGCCTCCTGAAGAACATTATTTTTTCACTGTTGCTTTTCTGGCTCTTAGTTTTTCCAATGTTTTCTGTAGAGAGGTGGGAGAAAAGTCAGTGTCAGTACTGAACAGGTAATTGAAAATTAAAAAATAAGATGCCTGTAAGTCTACCCAACTCGTTTCCAGGCTCTGAACCAATTGGCACTCAAGTAAAGGATGGAAGATGGACTCTCTTCTAATAGTGCCAAAATCTCTCTGCACTAAGAATTTTGGTCATGTAGACTTGGTTTTATAAGAGCAAAAGACTACATAAGAATGTAGTAGCTATTGTTTTTCCCTATTTCAGTGGATACAGCTAAGGCCTAGATACTGTCTCCCAGGTGCCCTGATTGCAGAATTGCCTCTCCTTAAATGCAGCTTCACCAATTCTTGAGTTTTCAGCGCCAGCTGAAGACCTACCTATCTGTCTAGGCCTTCATGTGAGCTCTGCTGATTTCACTGTGTGTGGTTATTATTTATTTTTAAATTATTTTTATTTGTTTTTATTGCTTAACTTACATTTGTATATTGCGCTTTAATATACTCTGGGATTACTCCTGTGATGAATGGGTAAGAAATACCTTGAATAAATATAAGCCCCAAAGTCTACAACATAAGAGCATAAGAGCCTGCTGGATTAGGCCAGTGGCCCATCTAGTCCAGCATCCTTTCTCACAGTGGCCAACCAACTGCCCATAGGAAGCCTGCAAGCAGGACCTGAGTGCAAGAGCACTCCCGCCTCCTGCCATTTTCAGCAACTGGTATTCAGAAGCATACTACCTCCAACTGTATAGCCTTTTACTGGCTAGTAGCCACTGATAGCCTTATCTTCCATGTATTTATCTAATCTTTTAAAGCCATCCATTGGTGGCCATCACTGCCTCTTGTGGGAACCAATTCCATAGTTTAACTTTACAACTATGTACTCTGTGAAGAATTACTTTCTTCTAACATATTTCATTATACTTAAACAATAAGGAAATGATTAAATCCCTGGAGTTTCATTCTCAAGCACACCTTTGTTTCTAGAGGGTCAGCTGCAGAAGTGTTGCTCTCACACACTGTGCATTCTTTAAGTAAATGTCTAAGTTTTGAACCAACCCCAATTCCTTTCAGGAAGCACAAGGGTAGACATGGCCAGCAAAGTTTCCTTTGCCTGGATGGACCGTTACGGACGTGTAGAAGCCTCTGACTTTCACATGGCAAGAAAGCAGCCAACTGTACGAGTGGGAAGCATCGCACCTGCTGCTCCACCCACTTTTTGCCTCTTGCTCCTCTCACCACTGGCATGACCCCCCTCCCACAAAGTTGCCCATGAAAAATTACCGCTACTTTAAAACTGCATGGAATTGAGGAGTAGAACAGGTACCACCACACTGCATTGCAACCATTTTACCTTTTGAAACTCCTTTGCTCTTTCCCGGTTTTTGGCATAATTTTCTCGCCTCTCTCTCTCTTCCTTTCTGATTTTCACTTCAGCTAAGTTATTATACAATCTGCCAAGAGATAAAAAGGTATTTATATCAGCAGTGAACTGTCCAAAAGACTCTCCACTGGACGACTAAGCAATACAGTAGTGGGTAAGATTTAATGTAGAATAGCGAGGCATGTTTTAAGGGGGTTGGTGTTCTTTCAAATGTTTAAAATTGCTGGCAAGTACTCAGAATCACAGTGGAAAGCACTCTGGCCAAGTGGTCTCAGTTGGTACCATGGCAATGAAAAAGGATGGTTCAGTGTTGGGAATCAAGAAAAGGATTGTAAATACAATGTAATACAATACCACTGAATAACAATGACAGACACGTTTACAATACATTTTCAATACTTCAGTGGTTCAATCATCTTCCCTATGAAGGAAGGTTAAAATAGTTTTTTTTAAAAAAAAGATGCATTTACTGAAGTTGTACAATACACAAGGAAAACAACATGCAATAACCTGCATGTAATAGGTTAAAATAGTTGAGCCTTTTTTGGGTTAGAAAAGGGAACACATTTCCTCTCTAGTACATGGGGGGTGGGGGAAGGGCATTGAGAACACACAGGGCCATATCCAACGCTGCAGCTCTGCTGGTACAGGGACTTCCTGTGTGAGCAATGGAACTTCCTCTTCCTCTCCTGTCCCCTCCAGCCACCCATCCCCCATACACCCTCAAAATCAGCTTTGGAAGGTTGAGGAACCCTTTGGAGCAGATTTTGTTTGGGGGTTGGGGAGGAGAGGAAATGGAAGTTCTGCTGGTGCAGCACTGAATACAATCCATAGTCTTGTGGAATTATGAACAGGTGGAAAAAGGGAAGAAATCTCAGGAGAATGCAATCAAACTAATTGATAGCCGGTTAAAAGCGAAAACAAGTGCTAATCACACCACAACCTTTTTCTACCACAAAATGTACAAATATACATTTCTTTTTTAAAAATTGGACATACTCATAATTATCTACGGAACCAATAAATGGCTATTAATTGTGAGAATATGCTGCCCAACTCTAAATGCTGGGGGCAAAGAGGATTGTTATTACAGAGTACTACATGTTTTGTATTCACACATTCAATCCTGTGCAATCATTCTATAAATAGAACAAAGTGAGAGACTAGGATTTCTTTTTTTAAGCGATCTGTAACTGATGCTGCACCTTGTATTTTCAGGAAAGGGGCTATGTTGCGAAGTACAAGAGTCTTTGGACCAACTTGGATGTTGTTGCAATGCACTCCCACTTTTTTGGGGATGGAGAGCAAAAGGAAGACTCTTTTTAGATAAAAATTAAGCAGTTTGATCAACTGAATTCGTAAAATTTCTGCCAAACATAAGTCACGCATTACCTTGAAGTGCGTTGGTGCATTTGTATTTCTACTGTCTTCCTGTCTTCTGCAGAGCACACTTTTAAGTCTTCCACTTTCTTCAAATGAGCAACAGTTGAACCTTAAATTTAACCAAAATGCATTAATTATAATTAAGCTCATGAGGCCAGGTTCAATAAGCATATTCTTCCCAGGACAAATGTATTTTTCGTAAACTGGGTAGGAACAAGATACAGAATTCACACACAAGAGATTCTACTACTACTTATTATTTACACATTAGACCCTGCATCAACTAGCAACTATACCTGAATACTTGCATGAAACCTGAGAAAAGTAGCAACTACAGTAATGTTTGGATTTTAACCTACACCAAACATAAGATCATAGGAAGTGTCCTGCTGGATCATGCCAATGTTCCATCCGAGTCCAGCATCCTTTTCTCACAGTGGCCAACCAGATGCCTATGGGAAGTCCAAAAGAAGGATCTGAGTGCAACAGCACTCCCCACTTGGGATTCCCAGCAACTGACACACTGTTCCAAAAGTATTCAGGGTGAGCAACATGCTTTATAAAACATCTCAAAGTAATTTAGTATTTCAAAGAAAAAAGGTTCCTTAATACCAATAACTGTGACAAGAAAACATCAGCTTATTCTACTCGTTGAGTATTCCTCTCCCCCTTCCATATTTGTTTGTGAATAAAATTACCAGGAGGTGGCAAGTTCTCTTTTGGTTTATGAAGATATATTTGTTTCTGTTCAGTTGTCTTAACCAGAGGCTTTTCAGAACTTCGCTCTCTACTTTTGAGCTTCTCTAGTCTTTTAGAGGATCTCTCAATGAAGTCTTTCTTCAGTTTCAAAAATGATTCTTGCAAGCTCACAGCAACAGATGTGAACTCTGGCAACACGGCTGTGATGGAGGAAAAGTCTGATTTATAAGTGGTAAAAACTATTTGTGACAACATGGTTTGAGAAACCTTGTTTTATTTACCATATATAGTTTTTAGTAAATATCCACAACAGCTTTACTTTCACAGATCTGCAATAAACATAGGCATAATAATTAGAAGAAACTAATTAAGCTGTAATCTTACGAGATCCTTTGTCGATCATAAGGCATGCCCTTCAGGCACATACAATAATGAATGGGAGATTATGCATATTTCATTAGCCAGTTTCTACAGAATAGAAGAAAATGCAACCAAAGAAGCTAAAAACATGTATTTTTGTAGAACAGGAGTAAAACCAGTTTATTCAGAATGCAGCAAAGGCAACATTTTACTGGTGCATGTATATGCATGTCCATACAAAAAAAAAATCTGAAGCAGACATGACTAATAAAGGCTTTTTAGAAGACAATGAATAAAGGACTGTTCTGTGCTTTTCTGGCCTGTGTGTGACCTAATGCAATGCTCTCATGAAAAGATGGATAAATTAGGAGTAAGGTCTCCATTTTTTTCTGAGTTTAGCATTATTTAAATTGACAAAACGTCTCAACTTTAGCTCTTGTACTTTTGCTGAATCTATTGCATACCTACCTGCTTGTTTGGGTTTTTGACCATAATCCTCTTGGGTGCTTTGAACTGTTGATGGATTGTCAGCCTGAGTGGAAATGGAGTCATCTACTTCTGAATTTAAAGGTAAAAATCCTCTGTTCTGTTAAAAAAAATAATTGGCTATATAATACATAATGTGATGCTTGCAGACTCTAATGTCACTTCATTAAAAAGAAGCCACGAAAGGAGGTGTTCCAGCATTAGTACATATGCAGAATTTGGAAAAAATGGAAGTAGAAATTACTTTTAAATTGGAAATCACTGCACTTGAGATATCACCTAGAATATCAGTGGTGCAATGTACTGCTTTATATCACAGACTCACTCTAAGCATGCACAGAACAGCCACAGAATTGAAGCGGCACAAGCAACTTCAGCTGACACTACCTTCCAGTAGTTTGCCTGTAGAAAACATTCAGTCCCGTAACTGGGGGTTGCCAGAAACAACCATGTCTTGTGTCTGCCAGACACTGTACAATGTGTGTATGTAAGGTTGCAAAGTGTGTGTATGTGAGGTTGCAAAGAAAAGGCTCCCAAAGCAAATGGACTCTAACCTCCCCAAAACAGCAAAAGTATACAAGGTATGAATGCCCCCCCCCCAAATACTGGAATAGTAGGATGACTATTTCTCTCCTTTATCATTCCAACCTCATTTGGGAAATCTGCTGCTGATTTGGGAAGAGCTGTTTTACTTTAATGAAGTTTCCCTAGAGAATGCCAGTGTTGGGATTTGTGGCCCAGCTCCCAGCTTCTTACACCTTAGCAGCTGGCCGCAAACACACAACCATGTGAAAGGATCTCTGCACACTTGCCACAGATGGGCGGAGCAGGAAGTGGAATATGCTCAAAAAAAGTTGCTGTACAAGTTGCACACCCTGTATCCTCTTGAAACCTAGTAGGCCAGGGGTTCCCAAACTGTGGTCCGTAGACCACCAGTGATCCATGAGTTTCATTCACGTGGCCTGCTGCATGTCTGTGAATTTCTGGTTGAAGACGAGAGACACACATCCACTGCATTAAACAGGCATATTGATTTTAATTATTTTTATTGCTGCTTCTATTGCATTTTATTGTGTTACAATTTGAATTCAAATTGCAATACAATAAATTACAATATATAAGAAATAAAAGCAGCAATAAAAATAACAATTAATAATCATGCAGCATTTAGCACAGTGAAATTTAATTGCTATAAGAGGCAAAAAAAAACATTAAGCGGTCCACCAAGACCTTCAGCAATTTTCAAGTGGTCCACAGGGGGAGGGGGGGAGTTTGGGAATCACTTTAATAGGCTAAAGGCTTCTCAGGCACACTCCCTCTGCCCATCATATATCTTTTCTCTGGTGGGGGGGAGCGAGACACAAAGTTCTGCCTCAGTAAGCCACATTACCTCCAATGTTGTCATAGAAGAGTTGTTAGTAGCACAGCACTAATTTCCACTCAATTTTTTAAAGTTCAGCTATGATCTTGTTACCATGCTGTGATTTAACAGCTTCACCATTTAACACTTTTTTCAATAGTAAAAAAAATTCATCGACACAAAAAGGGTCTTGGGGGGGTCACAATGTTTACCTCAGGATATGTTTTAACCTCAGAATGATCAACATATGATAGGTTTTCAGTTTTCCCATTTCTGCTTTTGGCTTGGCTAAAGAATTCCAAGTCTGATTCTGCAGTACTGACATCATTGGAGCTTATCAGCGTCAATTCAGGTTCTTCCATAATGCCTTGCCCTGTATGAGTTTCCTAGAAAATAAAATTACAGGATGCAATATCTACGTAAACCAACTAACCAGTATTTTTATCAATGTTTGTCTCTCAAAATTGAGCACAGTTGGAAGCTCAGAACATTTTTAACACAGAGTTAGCAAGAGGGAGAAGGCCTCATAGCAACTGTTGACATCCAGTATTTCTTGATGCAATTCGTTCTAAGCACTAAATTCTAACATAAACACTCTTTAAATTGAGTACACACACAACCCCCACAAATGTATTGAAGATTTTTAATAAAAAGTTCATGTGTTACCTAACAGTGTTACTGAACAAACTCTACCCTATTGTAGATGGAATTAATAGATTTTTAAACTGAAATAGCATGTGCTTTAAAAAAAACAACCTAAACTAGCCTAAACATTATTCTAGTATACAACAATAATGATCCTTTCCTGACCTTTGGCATAGCTGCAGACCCTCAGACCCAGAAAAGCATCAGGATCTATCACCACAGATGAAAGTATATATGTTAATAAAAATGAACAGCTTTAGCACTGGTCAGATATTGATTTTTAAAAAAAAATTGAACTGGAGAATTTTCTGAAAATGTTTTAAGTTCAAATTACTCTAATCGGTTGCATAACACGGTAGTTTGCACCAGAACATTTTCTGATGTCCTAGACTGTGATCTTGTTTATTTTACTTGTATATAGGTAAATTAAGCTTTAACAAGTCTACATCTGTGTTAGAATTGCTTGTTAATATGCTTTTTTAATAATGTTTTTAACCCTTTTAAAATATGTTTTTTAAAAAATGTTTTTAATGTTGTTTTGTTTAATGTATTTTAAGGTCTGTTTTTATGATGTTTTAAAGTGTTTTAGTGCTTCTGTTGCTACCCTAGGCTCCTGCTGGGAGGAAGGGTGGGATATAAATCAAATAATGAATACATAAAATAAACAAAAATAAACAAGTACTTCATGTTAATTTTTTTGTCCCAATACAGCACAAGTATTTGAATTGATTTATTGGAGGGGGAGGGAATGAAATCATGCACAATGTGATTTAAAAGGTATATTATGTAGACAGTTTTATGGGAACACTTGTAAAAATGTAAAGACAATAGCATGTACTTCTCTTATAATGCTTACATTTAAGAAAAAACTAAAGGCACTGGAAACATTTACACTAACAAGTTTTAGCAACCCCCAAAACTGGGCATGATACTCTGACAATCACTCAGCTTTTATTTATTCAAAAAATGCATACACTGCTTTGAGGAACTTCCTCCACAAGGCAGCTTTTAATCGCCAATAAGAAATCAACACCACCTGCCAATACAATATTAAAATGCAAAATACAGTACAGCTAAAAAATAAACCAGCATAAAAAGTCAAGAACAAAAAATGAATATAAAACACAATATACTCAGTACCAATTTAAATCCTTTTTAAAATTTAAAAACCCAAATGAAATCTTAGAAAGCAATGATATTTTAGAAGGTTCACAGGTAAGCCACATGTCTTGGGTTGGTCATCTGTGATTTAATTCAGTGCCTTGCTTTCATCAACACATTGAGAAAGGCACGATTTAGACAGCTTCAGAGTAAGCACCCACTTGATCCATAACTTCCTGACATGCAACTTATTGTTTTAGTTCACTCACCCAGATTGGTATTTTGCTTGACAGACAGGAACCTGAAATTTCAGCTTGTGCAGCATTCAAATTTGGTTGTTGGAACACATCTGGCGCACAGTTTTGTTGTACAGAATTTTGCACAGGACTGATTGAGATCTTGGAGTTCATTTCTTGAGGCAAACTCAGGAGCAGCATCTCTGTTCTTAGAGAATACTGATCTTTCACAGTTTGCAAAGTACACTGATTGAGATCAATTTCCACATCCCAATTCAAATTTTCTGCTAATGTCTCACAGTTCCTGTCAGTTGATGCAGTGGGCAATTCAACAAAGGACTGGTTCTCTCCTTTTGATGACACATCCTCTTTCGCTGTCTCTGTCGTCCCAAGAGAACTTTTCACTGTATCATTATCTGGAATTAGCTGGTAAAATGAGCCTCGATCTTCTGCTGGACTCAGACTTGGACTACGAAAGCTTTCAATGGAAGAATAAAAGTTGGTGTTCTCCTCACCGCCTTCCAGCTCCTCACACTGTATGCTTTCAGGTGCAACACAGATATTCCTCCCAGTAGATTTTTTTATTTCAAAGTTTTGTTCAGACCCTGTGCTGGAGGTTTCAGATTTATCAGCACTCTGTTGAAGATCGCTTAAGGTATATTCCAGAGGCAGGTGTTCAAATAATTCTTCAGCACCTGGTTGAAAAAAAACAAGAAGTGTCAGAAATGTCTAACCTGGACCAAAGCAGTGCTGAATTTCAAGGTGGGGGAGGGTAATATTTTTTTTCTTTCTTTATTAGAAAAACAGAACACTACTTATAGCTCGGTAGTAGAGCACATGCTTTACATATAACAGATCACAGGTTAAATGCTGGTGTTTCCAGGTAGAGCTGGGAAAGACTCCTGTCTGGAAGCCTGAAGAGCTGTTGCTTGTTAGTGCCAACAATATTGCACTAGATAGACCCGGTAACATAGGAAGTTGCCTTATCCCAAGTCAGACCATTAGTCTACCTGTCTAGCCAAGTACTGTCTACTCTTGACTCGTAGTAGCTTTCCAGGTTCTCAGGCAGACTTCTTTCATTTCACCTGCTACCTTAGACCTTTGACTGAAGATACCAGCAACTGGCCTTCTGCATACACTGTGTGCGCTCTACCACAGAGTTATAGCACTTCCCTAATAACGCTCTTTAATAATGAAATTACTACATGGAAGCTGATTAGTCAAGTCAGGTAGCAAGATTGTCTCTGAATGTCAGATGCAAACATTATAAACATCAGTGAAAGAGTCCATGTAGCTAACAACTTATTTATCAAAGGTTTACTCTAGCATGCTAAGAAATGTTTACCATCAGATTTACTGAGAAAATCAATTGCTTCACCAAAGTCAAAATATTTCAAACCAAACAGAACCCTTGGAACACATACTTAAAAGATTAACAGAAATAGACTGGTTGCTATTTAAAGAGCCCTTTAAAACAGGTGCGAGGAATGGTGTTAGTGAAGGAGCAGGCTTTTGCCTTATAAAGTCCAAGTGTGCCAAACAAATACCTTGAATCTGCTCCTTTACCTCCTCACCAGTCTGTTGCATTGGCAAAATATCACTTAATTTTCCCGTACTGAGAATAGAAAGGCTGTTGCTTCTTTCTTCTAAGCTGGAAGCCGTTAATTCATGATTCTTTGATAAATTCAAACTCTAGGACCAGAAAAATGGGGGGGGGGTGAAGTCAAAGTACGCTATGAATATTGTAAGAACAGAGATATTCTTATTGATTTTAGGGTAATATTTGTTAAATGACCAGCAAATCAGTTACTTTAATTTCAATCCAGTATGGAATCGTACAAGGCTATGCAGGAATGTGAAAGTAATTCATGCACCAGGTAGCCCTAGATCTAAGATTACAGGAGAAGGCCACGTGCAGATCTCCTCACTCCTCTACTTAAGATGTAATCATGCCTGTCACTAATGATCTCCATCAGTTAAGAAAGATATCGCCTAGACTTGTCCCTGCCTGTCCCTCCTGTTATGATGTACCCCTAGAATCCAGCTTTTGCTATGGTAGCCTGCACCCGAGAAGGGAAGTTCTACTTTGGCCTGGAGGCTTCCACTACAGTAACTCAGGCAGGGCATGTTCAAGCAAGCTGAGTTGCAATACTTCCTGCTAAGCCCATTGGTTGCCATCTACTTAATTGTAAATCTTTGCCAGTCTCTCATCACTTGTAAACCTAAAGCATTAGACTCCTTCTAGAACTGTCAAGCCAAGCTATGATCACCTAAAACAACTCCTTTCTTCTTCCCCCTCCTTACCACCACTCATAAAGAAGTTTCAATGGCCTGAAGCTCCCACTAGAAAACCCCCCAAAATATGTTAATCTCCCCTGCTCCCCTACCACCACCTGGAAAGCAGAAAGAAAATGCATTTTTAGAAGCCATTTCTCACATTTAGAACAAACTCATTGGCTGACACCACTTAAAAACACCCTATTACTGCCAGGAGGACAGCTATTCTGTCTATTTTATTTTAACCCTAACATAAGCATAAAAAAGAGACCTCATTCCTCTGCACAGGAACTGTCCTGTGGACTCCCCCACCTCTTCTCCCCTTCTGTGTCTCTGAAGAGGAACCCTCAACTCCCAACACATCAAACAGCCATTTTGCAAAAATAAGGGGTTGTATTCAACGACGTTTCACTCAGAATACACCCACTGAAATTAATGAACCAAAGTTAGTCATGGCCATTAATTTCACTGGATCTACTAAGCAGGATTATTATTATTAAATTTATTACCCACCCTTCACCACCAGGGCTCAGAGTGGGTTACAACTATTTAAAAATCAGTATTACAAACAGTTATAACAAATACCGTCACAGGAATAGGGTGGGTTCTGAAAACACACATCATAGTTGTCGAAGGCCAAGGTAATGAGGTGCACTGGATACCACACTAGGACCAATACCAACCGTGTGCCCCCTTCCTTTCTGGCTAGCCCATCAGCTGACCAAATCCTCCTATCTTCTTCTTTCTTGTGCTCTCAAGCCCCTCAGGTCCCTGTGCCTTGGGGAGACCGACTCTCTTTCTTCCTCTTGCTATGCTCTTCTTCCTTGCCGTCTCATTCCAAGATCCCATTCTCCTTCTCTCATTGCAAAATGGAACTTCTGTTCTCAGCCACGGCCCCAAAGCTTCCCACCTGCTCTTTCTGATTCTTACCTAAAAATGCCCACCAAATTTCTCAAACCTGCCACTCAATCTACCTTCTCTCTCTGACCCCCACCCATTCTTTCTAAAGCAATTGGCTTGAGCCAGTATCCATTTTCCTTCTGATGGAATCTTCCCACTTCAAACATCTCTCCCCCCCTTTCCTCTAAACCAAGGTTACTGCATCCTAGAATCGTTTTGATATGACAACATTTACTTTTGATTTTTTTTAGTTGCTGTCTTTGTAAAGCCTTGGGATGCCACATTCTGGAGTGCATTCAGGTTTCAATGTCAAAAGATCCTGAAAAGGAGTGTCAGGCTTGCAGTTGTTTTACTGTCGTATTTTGTGCTTTTCTTTTTCTACACTGTCATGATCCCAGGCTAAACTGCAACCTTGACTGACTAGCCTCCGCCCTCCCAATAGACCCTCTTGCACAGTAGAGGAGCATGGCATACACCCTCCAAATGCTAAACGTGCAGACTCTCCTGCAGCAGGCTTCTGTGCTAGGGACAGAGCAGACTCACAAGAAGGAAGATATCCCATTCTGGGCAGGGATGCCTCTTGCTGGATTAGACACAAGGCTCACAGCCTCAGCACTATCTTTGCCAAACCACAAACAATTTCAATGCTATGAATACCGGAACATAATCTAAATTGTCATAACCTTTGCTGTATAGAAGACATATAGTCTTTTTGTTGTTGTTAATACCTTGCTTAGTTCCTTGCTGTTGTGAGATATTTTACATTGAGAAAGGGCTGAGAAGGTATCAGAGTCGGGACTTGGTTCCAAAGGCTGAAAAAGCTCACGGTGGAAATTTGGAAAATGTCTCTCAATATCAGTAGTGTCAAGTTCGACTAGTGGATCTGAAAAAGTTTAACAGGAATTTTGATTAGAGCCAAAACAGTATGCATTATATACTACACATCAACACACTGACAATGATAGAGCATGTACATTTAAAAATAAACAAACACTCTCTCAGTGCTTTCCCACCTTCAAAGATGGTCTTCCAGGACAAGCCTCATTCAATTCAGCAGAGTCACAACAGTAAAGATTGGGCTTTAAAGAGCTGCACCAATACACACAGTATTTTAAAAATATGTATTACTTATTTGTAACACTTTTAAACCACCTTTAATCCCGTAGGACTCCAAGGCGGCTTACAAAATATTCAGAAACAACCACCACCACCACACCTCCAGGGTAAGAGTTCCACAGGTGGGGTGCTACCACAAAGAAGGCCCTACCCCATACTGCAGCAGAACAAGCTATAGTCATTGACAGGACTACAAGCAGGACTTTCCCTCACTGATGTAAGGCTCAAGCCAGCACATAGTGGAAGAGTTGCTTCTTCAAGTATTTGGCTCCCAAATTGTTCAAGGTTTTATACATCAATGCCAAGACCTTGAATTGGGCCTGGAATCATACAGGCATCTAGTGGAGTGGTTTTAAGTAATGATTCCACCTTGTTACACTGTTCACAAGCCTGGGGGCACAGGCTGCATCTTCCAGACAATCTTCAAGGGTAAACCCTATATAGAGTGCACTGCAATAGTCCAACAGTGAGGTTACCAGAGCATGGATTACGTTGGCCAAGCTATCTTGGTCAAGAAATAGCTGTATCTGGCAAACCAATCAGAGCTGGAAGTAGACGCTTCTCATCACTGAAGCCACCTCGCCCTGAAATGACAACACTGGATCCAGCCGAACCTTTAAAATATGCAACTCTTTCAGGGGGAAATGCAGCTGCATCCACAACAGACAGCAGCACTGTGGAGTCGGTATGTCAAACCTTTGACTCCGACTCCTCTATTTTCTAATGTCTAACTCCGACTCCTTCATAAATGGCAAATGTATATTTAATATTACTATTAATAAATTAATAGTAATATTAAACTATTAATTTTATTTTGAAGCCAGATTTGGTACATTTCTACTGACTCCGACTCCACCCAAAATTGCTTCCGACTCCATGACTCTGACTCCACAGCCCTGACAGACAGTCCAGTTCCTTGACATGAAAACCGCCTTCCGATAGTAACTCTGTCTTGTCAGATTCAGACTCAGTTCCCATTACTGCCTCCAGACAACGGTCCAGCACCTGCACAACCTCACCTGAGCTCCAGATAAGCTGGGGGCCATCCGCATATTGGTGACACCAAGCCCCAAATCCCCGGACAACCTCTCAGAGCAGCTTCATATAGATGTTAAAGAACATGGATGGCAAGATGGAACCCAGCAATATCTTACAACACAAATGCTGGATGGGTGAGGGACACTGAGCAGAAGTCCCAATGGTACTCTCTGGCAACTGCTTTGCAGGCAGGAGAATCATCACTCTGCCCCAGTTCCCAGCCAACAGGGTTGCTCCAGGAGGACATCATTGTTGATGATATCAAAAGCCACAGAAATATCAAGGAGAACCAACAGGGTGAACATCCACCCAGATTCTCCCAACATGAGTCATCAATCAGGGTGACCAAGCGTGTTTTCTGTGCCAAAGCCAGGACTGAAGTCAGACTGAAATGGTCCTATATAATATGCATTTACAATATAGCTAACAAAGAATTGACCAACTCTACAAACTTCAACAAAAATGGGAAACCCAAAAACGAACTAGGAACAGGAGCAAAAAACAACGGGGTACAGAAAAAAAGAGGTTTATTGATCCAATGTATTTCAGACCTTACTGGTCCTTCTTCAGGGAAATTCAGAGAACAGCAATTCACAATTCAGATGTACTATCTCGGTGGTACCCAGCCTTTATGAGTATGGGACCCCATCTATAAGCTCAAAATTTTTTGTGATCCCTTCCCCCCAGGGAGGCAGGCTGCCTGCAAGGAAGGACGGGGAAAAGCAGACTTGCTTCTGTTTGCTTCACAAAAAGCCCTCTCCTCTTGTTCTGAGTAAGGGTGTCGTCAGCAGCGGCAGTGCAAGGAGACGGGAGTCGGCAATAGTAATCCCCTCTTCTTCCTGGTATCTCCACCTTCAGCCTCCTTTGGCATCTGCCATGTATTTTATAGACAGATGCCCATCCTCGGTGCGTCTCAAAGATGCTCTGGCGCTTCAGCAAAAGTCCTCCCCTCTTGTTTGGAGCAAGGGGGAGGTATTGTCTGCAGCAGCAGTGGGAAGCAGACAGTGTCCAGGGAGTGAAGACTTCTTTAAAATAAATTAATAAATAATTCACTTCTTTACTATTTGCAGCCCCCTCTGGATTACTTCAAGGCCCCCAGGTTGGGAACCACTGTTCTACCTCTTCTATTTCTTATGCTATCAACCTATGGGATAGCGTTATGTCATTAGCCAGCCAGCCAGCCAGCCACACACACTCTTTCCTGCCAGGGAAGAATCAGATTGATACCATTGTCCTTCAGTCCTAAAACAAAGAATGCATTGCTTGGAAAATACACAAAACAAGAAACAAAATTTAGTTTAACAGATACAAAATTATTCCCCCTGAATACTACTGAATTTTGCTGTTTTTAAACTTTCAGTAACATTACCATGGGAAGAGATGTTGCTTAAAGATGACCAACTGAAATCTCTTGTATATTTGTCTATGATCTGTTGAATTTTATTTCCATTAAAGTACAGCATTTCTCCAAACAGATGGGAACTGGGAGCTTCTGAAGGATCGTCCTGTTTGCACAGTACAGAAACTGAAGAGTCCCAAGCAGTATTTGTCTTCTCTTTCAAAGGAGAGCTGAAATTTCTATGCTGTTCCCTGCTTGAACATGGCTCTGCAAGACACACAAGTCATGCCCAGCATTATGAAGAATCCATGCAAATCAAGGAAATAAATGCTTCCATCCACAGTGCAAACAGCTATGTAGCTAGTTTAAAATATAGCATGGCACACTTCCCTGTTAGACACAGCCATGTAAAATATACAGAAAAACTAGTCCAGAAAAAGAAAAAACCCTAGCCCATTATGTTTTTAGGTTGTAAGAATATTTACCTGTACTAGCATAACTTCTGTCAGGATTGCAACTGGTTATGAAGCTGGCAGCAGAAAGAGTAGATGCAGAGAAATAGCCACAGGCTACCTGTTGTGTACAAGTCTGTGGACTTAATGAAGCAGGCGACAATGTTGTAGGAAGTGTTACCTACGGCAAGAATACATATGAAATACTATGATTAAAAATTCCAGAAGCCTAAGTGCTTGAAATTGTAACACATTTCATTCTGAGCTCAGGTCAAGTGTAGAAACCTCCATATATTTAACTGTCAGTACACATCAGGTTCATCATTGCTCAGTACAGTGTCTCTCGCTCTCTCATTCATTCAACCACTCACATTCCACTCACTCTTTCTCTCACATTCCACTCATTCATTCTCTCATCAACATCACAAATCACCACACTCTCAATTCAGACTTGTATTGCTTCCCAGAACAGTAGATAAATCATGCACCATGTAGACCAGCTGATCTTTTTGGTGCTCAGATTTGGCTATTTCTCATCACTGAGCCACTGAATAAGAGGCTCTCAGAGGGAAAGTAATGCAAGTCAAGATGTCTTCATGCTTATTTACTAAAGGAAAATTGTTTGTGCCTTTTCTAATGTTATAATGTATAAGAGGCTATAA